>NC_136059.1:722561360-724017610 GCF_964261635.1 Lissotriton helveticus | reverse complement strand
TGCGTGGATGGAAAAGAGGAGTGAGGTCCCGTGACAATTGTAAGTGATGTTTTCGACTCGCACGAATATGGTCGAGTCTGGTATCTAAGAACCGCAAATGACGAGTTTAGTAAGTGTGCGCAGTTTCGCTGTGCTAACTTAAACCGTTCGTTTAATATGTGGGTTTTTCATCTGTACCCACGGGTTCCATCTTAGATACGGCATCCATTTTGTCTCTTGCCCTCAAGTAGCCAGTGAACGGACACTGTCCGCTTCGTTACCCTGGGACTCTCAAGATATTTGTGGAAGACACATGTTCTTTGTAAATATCTTTTACGATGAGGGGGATGATACTGTAAGGCAGATGGCCCCGCTTGAGGCTCATCTTGCCGTGCCGGTTTATTGTCTCAGCCGTGCATCTCATTAGGCACGTCCCTTTGATGCCTGTATCTCATGTTTCCCGATACCTCCCCTTTTTACACCCTTTTCGATCTCCCCACTGTCTCCATCTTCCTCTGCACCTGTCTTTGTCCCTATTTCGATCTGTTTTACTGCCGATTGGAATTCACTAATGTTGGGAAGATGGGTTTTTACAGTTGGGAACCGCCAAATGTTTCCGCACTTATGTTACGGACCTTATGTGTACCAAAGTGACCAAAGCGACCCCTCTGAGGGATAATTATGGGAACCAGGTTGTAAACTTTTGTGTACCATGTTGTCCTATGAGTAAATTCTGTATAAAAGGAGCGCTCCACAGAACCAATTTGAAGCAGTCTCCCCAAGTTGCACGTGTTGTACTTGTTGTGACTTCTGTGTTCCCTGCAGTAAATAAACCTTGAATCTTTGACGCCGAAGGAAGTGTCCCGTGTCTCTGTAGTTTGTGCGCCGAAACAGGTATCCCATGAAGGTTATAGGTGTTGTTCCCTGGCACCGCTGGTACTGTTAAAAGTCCAGTCCTTCAGTTGGCGCCCAACGTGGGGCGACTTCAGCGGTACCGGTCCAAAGCCTGATGATCGTGAGGAACTTCGTGTGAAATCTCCGAGGGAAGGTGCACCCCGCTTCATCGATCCTGTTGTCGAAATAAGTGGCCCGAAGTTTTTCCCTGCGAAGATTCCCGCCTCCTGACGGCTGCGACGGACCGATGCCCTGACTGTCGACCTGTCTTCGACGCCCGGCGTAGACCTTATGTACAAGCGAGACGATAGACGGGCCTTCCTGGAGACGCCATTGAAGTTCTGAGTTAAGTATTTGTGGGTCGCTCCCAGTCCTTAGTGGTTGTTCTAGCTTTTGAAAGCTTTGTTGTTAGCCTTTAAGGCTTTGTTGTAATAGCTCACTGAGCTTTGTAATAGCCTCCTCAGGCTTTGTGGTTAGCTCTCCGAGCTTTGTAATAGCCTTAAGGCTTTGTTGTATTGCATGGTTCCATTGCATTTGTGGTTCTTAGTATTGGTTCTTAGTATTATTTGACAGTTGCAATTGCCAAAAACCGAGGGTTTTGACTTACACGAGGTTTCATTGCTTCGATAATCCTTGAAGTTTGATACTAGGTTAGTGTGCACGATGCCTAGCCATAGTGGTTTGTTTCGTATTTTCAAATGTTGCGCAATGGATTCCCGGTTGGAGGACTCATGTCCGATACCTCCAGTTGGAACTCCGATACATGATCTTTATAGTCGACATGGGGTGGGTCCTATAATATATAATGAATACTGGATCCGTTATACAAAGAAAGACGGTGACCTTAGATGGCCACCACATGGAACTTTTGAACTTTCGATTTTAGATAATCTTGAGGCTAAACTATTTTTAAAGAAAGCTAGGCCAGCTATGTTTGATTCCTTTCGGATATGGCGTAAAGAGGCCAAGCAGAAAGAAATCAAACAACTTAAAAAGGATCAAAAGCAAGAGTTCGTTCCTGTAATGCAAGCTATAAAAGAATGTAGACAAGACAAAGAAGAAAAGGACATGGAAATCTCTACTAGATTGCATCACATGAAAATAGATAAATGTTACCCAGTTTTACCGAATAAATCAGAAAAGAAAGAAGAAGATTCGAAGGAGGATTCCTTGTTATCATATTTGATGAAATCACCACCTCCTTATGTACAGGGTGCTACTGCTCCTGTAGTTGCTCCTGTAGTACCTCCTGTTATACCTCTTGTTGCTCCAGCGGCTGCGGGTCAGCCCGCTGTTAACCCTACGTTTGTTTCACCACCTATTCTCGTTCCTACTGCTCCTGTACCTGTACCTTCGCAGACTGTTGTTTCTGCTACTCCGACTACCTTGTCTGTTCCTACTATGCCTTCTTTCACTTCCAGTGTTGTTGCCCCTGTTTTTCTTTCCCCTTCTGTTCGTAAGCGTGTTCCTAACTCTGTTGCTACCCTTTATTCACCTCTTTCTGGTCCGTTATTTTCGTCTGATTCATCTGAAACTCCTCAGAGAAAGAGTCAGATCCCTAGTGGTAGGGAGAAAGAGACGTTAGTAACAATGGCACATAGGTGGATGAAACATCCTGCTAATTACACTCCACGTGTAGTCTTTGATACGTTTTTTCAGTTTAATGAGCCTACGCAGAGATTCGTATTTGAGGAGATGTGTAACTTTTTGAGAGAAGAGTGGTATAATGATGATGTAGATAATGTACCGTCCGACATAATTGAACTTCAGAGTCACTTTTCGAACGGTATGATTATAGGAGACGATGTACGACGTGCCGTGGAACGCTTATTAGCGTTCAGACCCACAGCACATTTTCGGGTGTCATTAGATGATACCACTGAGAACTGGAAAGCGGTTCCTGGTCAGTATCCCATGAGAGAGGTTCCGCCACTGTGGGTGCCTGGTGACCCTGCTGCTAACCCTCCGGTTCTACCGCATTTTCGAAGAGTGTGGATACATCTTCCATGGAAACGATCAGAAGTTTTGCAAGTGAAGCAATCCTTGCCTGATCCACGTAAAAATCCGGCTGGTTATTATAAGGAGTTATCACAACTGATAGAAGCTTCTATTATGAACCTTGCCGACATCGACATGTTGTTTGGCAACGTTGTACCGCAACCAGTTTGGGCTAAAATTCGTCAAGCCAATCACGCAGTTGAATTAGGGGGTGATTGGGCTGCACTGCTAGCAGCTGATGCATTACAAGTCGGTGGGGCCAAGCCTGAACAGTTGATCTTGGATTTGCCTCAGAAAATAATTACGCTCATGAAAACTCTCATGCCAGCGATGAAGGTGAACTGGGATAAGTTATCAGCTTGTAAGCAAAAGAAAGACGAGAGTGTCTCGGATTTCTTTACAAGGTTTGAGGAAGCATTTGTCGACCACAGCGGCCAGGACATGGGCGCTGAGGGAGGCCAGCGATTATTCGTTGACAAATTTGTGTCGAATTTGTTGCCTGAGCTAAGCAACAAACTAAAGAATTCAGAAAGTGCGTGGGCAGTTTCAACCCCTGCGCAAATACTAGCAACGGCCCAGTATTATGAGAATAGGGAAAAGGAAGAAAGTGATCGTGTAGAAAAGAAAACGAAAGAACTCAAAACGAAGGTTTTGTTGCAGCAAGCATACCCTCCACGATCAAACCAAAATGATTCACAACAGCAGTATCGACCACGAGCACAGCTCGATAGAATACAGCCGCGCTCTGACAACTTTGATTACAGATCTTCACTTGGGTATAATCAGTGCGCATATTGTAGGAAAGAGGGACACCTAAAATATGATTGTCTAGCCTTACGAGACCGTCTGAATGGTGTGTCAGCACGAGGAAATCGTGGCGGTGGTCCCCAACAAGCACCACGTGGTAGAGGTCGTGGTTCATCACACAATCAGAGTGATCGTTATCAAAATCAATCGGATGCAAATAATTGTTTTGACCAGCGCAATGCGGGGTCAGTTCGATCTGCACAGTATAATGTGGATGATTATTATGCAGAGCATGAGACTGTTGTAAATGACCACTACTAGGACAGCCAACGACAAAGAGAGGGAGTAGTGTCAGTTCCGGTCGATCAGAGTGGGCCTTACGTTGCAGTGACTACATCGGGTGTAGTTGAGCCTTTTCTGTTAGACACTGGTGCGACGAAAAGTTCCATCATGCATTCGAAACTCCCTGGCGCACCTTTGTCTGGCTTAACGAATGTTTCCGTTGGATTCTCTGGCGCCCCTGTTAGTAACCCAGTCTCTAACCCTTTGCCTCTTATAATTGGACCTCGTGAGCTAACGGCTCCACTGATTCTATCTACAGGCTGTGGTGAAAATCTTTTGGGCCTGGATTTGTTGAAACGATTATATGCAACATTGTATTGTTCCCCCGAAGGAGTGGAGCTTACATTAGGATGGAGAGTGATCTCTCCCATGTATTTGCCAGTCGATAAATTCCCACCGGAATTGAAGTTTCTCCCTGCGTCTCTATGGGCCACAGGTCCCAATGACGTGGGCCTGTTAGACATTCCACCCTATGTGATTCAATTGAAACCAAATGCGCGATTACCGCGTTCACCTCAATATCGTATTTCTCTTGAGGGCGAACGAGCGCTGTTAGCAATCGTTCATGATCTCATTGGAAAAGGTGTTGTTGAAGAAACTCGTGGAAACGTGTGCAATAGCCCTGTATTGCCGATTCTGAAACGAACTGACCCAACTAAACCTCCTGTGTATCGCTTTGTTATAGATTTGAGAGAGGTAAATAAAATAGTAGTTCCGCAATTTCCTGTGGTCCCTGACATTACGGCCTTACTAACAATGATTTCGGCAACTGCCTCCTGGTTCACAGTGATCGATTTAAAGAATGCTTTCTTTAGCATCCCAATTGCAGAGGAAAGCAGAGACCTATTCGGATTCTCATTAGGTGGTCGCAGCTTTAGGCTAAAACGCGCTCCACAGGGCTACTGTGAGAGTCCGTCAATCTACAGCCAAGCACTTAAAGGTCAACTTGATGCCTTTGTATTACCAACGGGTGCAGCTTTGATTCAATACGTGGATGATCTTTTAGTGGCAGCTGATACAGAAGCTATTTGCAAAACGGCTACAGTATCACTGTTACGCTATCTACATGACTTACACCACAAGGTGTCACCTTCAAAGCTACAGTATTGTTGTCAAGAAGTTACCTATCTAGGTCACTTATTGTCAAAAGAAGGGAGAAGGTTGACCCCAGAGAGAATTGCAGCGATTTCCCGAATGACTGTGCCAAAAACTCAGAGAGATGTTCGCGCCTTTTTAGGTATTACGTCCTATTGCAGACAATGGATTCCAAATTTTTCATTGTTGGCGAAACCATTGATAGCCCTTACGTGCAAGGATGTTTCATCCCCAGTACCTTGGTCTGAAGAATGTCAGAAAAGTTTTTCGGAATTACGTGATGCGTTGTGTTCGGCTCCTGTGTTGGGTACCCCTGACTACAGTAAGCCGTTTACACTATACGTTCACGAGAGGGATGGTTGCGCGTTGAGTGTTTTAACACAACCTTTTGGTGGTAAGCAACGCCCATGTGCCTACTTTTCTTCGACTTTAGACCCAGTAGCAAGAGCTCTGCCAAGTTGTTTAAGGGCAACAGCGGCAGCTGCGGCGTCCATTCGACAGTCCGCAGGTCTAGTCATGGATAATATGCTCACGGTAATGGTTCCGCATGCAGTCGACACTCTATTGAACCGAACGAAAACTCAACATCTGACAAGTGCAAGATTGTCTGGATATGAGTTGACGTTGCTGGCCAGTCACATACGGATAAAACGATGTAATGTGTTGAATCCAGCAACATTGCTGCCGATCGACACAGAATCAAGTGATGAAGCAGTACATGACTGCTATCTCAAAACTGAAGAGGAAACTAAGGGTCGCATTGACCTAAAAGATACTCCATTGACAGACCCCGATGGTACTTTGTATGTGGATGGTTCTTGTTTCAAGTTGCCGAACGGTGATGTGACAACTGCGTATGCTGTAGTTACATTGAGAACGATTGTGGAAAACGCAAGGTTAAGTCAGAATTCGGCTCAGGCTGCTGAGTTAATTGCTTTGACGAGAGCGTGTGTGTTGTCTAAAGATAAACGGGTGAATGTGTTTACAGATAGTCAATACGCGTTTGGTGTGGCACATAGTTTTGGACGACTGTGGAGAGAGAGAGGATTCCTTACGTCACATGGTACGAAGATTCAGCATGGCCAGCTTGTGAATGATCTTTTGGATGCACTTACGTTGCCTAAGCAAGTGGCGATTGTTAAATGTAGTGCGCATCGTAAGGTGACGGATGATGTTGGTCGTGGTAATGCGTTTGCGGATGAGACTGCTAAGGAGACTGCCCGGAACCTTAGCACTCGAATGTATGTGACGAGTTCGGTTAGGTGGCCTGCAGAATCAAGTATGTGTGAAAACACTATCGAGAGTGTGAAAGCAATTCAGAATGAGGCCACCGAGACTGAAAAGACGAAGTGGAAAGAAAGTACGGGAAAGTTGGATGCGAATGGTTGTTGGATTGACTTATCGGAACAGAAAAGATGGATGTTGCCTGATGCGTATGTACTGGCTGTTGTGACTATGGCACATGGGTTAGCACATATTAGCGCGAAAGGTATCTGTAAATTGCTGTTTCCTGTGTGGAAGAATGATGGTATTACGAAATGTGCTGAACGCTTGGTTAAGAATTGTATGATATGTATGTTGTACAATCCCGGTAAGGGAACCCCAACTCCTTCTGGTAGTTTTGCTCCCCCTTCATGTCCCTTTGAGGTGATCCAATTGGACTTCATCCATATGGAGCGATGCAATAACCTGAAATACGTTTTAGTTGTTGTTTGCGCATTCTCCCGATGGATTGAGGCCTATCCTCTCAAAGACAATACTGCTTTGTCCACTGCGAAAATCCTACTGAAGGAATACTTTCCTCGGTATGGAATGCCTAGAATTGTGTGGTCAGATAACGGAAGTGAGTTTGTGGGGAGTGTGATGAAGAGTGTGTGCAAGGGCCTTGGAATTAATCAGAAATTCCATAGTGCCAATCATCCTCAGTCAGCTGGTTTGGTTGAAAAGTACAATGGCACCCTTAAACTAAAACTAGCAAAGATTCAGGCTATGACAGGTCTTTCGTGGCCTGACGCTTTACCCTTAGCATTGCTGTCAACAAGGGCAACTGTACACTCCCGAGTAGGGCTCAGTCCCTATGAAATAGTGTTCGGTCGTCCTGCCAATGTTTGGGGGGTCCCTAGACCGGGTGCTTTTTGTGATCTTGAGTATCCAATGTTGATCGATTATCTTCATGACTTGACTGCTAAACTGAGGTTAATTCACCAACAGGTTCACGAAGCATTGCCGACACAGACGGAGGGTCCAGGCCACCAGCTCCAGCCCGGAGATTGGGTATAACGCGAAATTTTTCGCGCAAGAACAATTTGGATCCCAGGTTCACTGGACCCTATCAGGTCCTCCTTGCCACGAGAACTGCAGTTCGTCTTGAGGGGCGGAAGAATTGGGTGCATGCCACCCATACCAAGAAAGTCCCCATCCCGTTGCCAGCAGACTCGTGGGTGAGGAAAGGCATTGCATCAACTGAAACCGAAGGATTGCCGACGTTTGTACCTTTCAGCGACGCACAACCTGTCGGAGAATCCTCAGTGCAGCAAAAAGGCATTGTTGAACACTTGTCATCAGAAGACTCAAGACCAGAACATTCAGCTGATCAACAGGGCGTTGTCCTTTCAACAGATCTTTTGTTTAACGAACAGACACGTCCTGGGAAAACCCGATATTTTTTGCGATCCAGCACTAAAGACTAATAAAAAACCCCGTTCTGTCCCTTGACAAGTGCATTATCCCGTTTTCCATGATCAGTTTGAACACTCATACTATTGTAATTATTTTGTACATATTCATTGAGCTTCGTTCCTTACACTTTTTGTTTCCACAGCTGAGAGACATTGATTTCGCATATATACATATATTTGTGAAATAAAGGCCGTAGGGCCGCGCGCGTACTTCCTTCTGGTTAGTAGGTCTTGACGCTAGGTTAAAGACCGTCGGTTCCTGGGAACTCCTAGGAATTGACTATTGCTACACAGAACGAAGTGCGTCAAGAAACGTTGCGGACGGTCGTAGGGAATGGCATTTTCGAAGCTGATGGACTTGGAAAGAGCTCAAGCACAAAGATTCAAGCTGCAGCAACTCAGTCGTACCAAATGTTTTGTGTTCCAAATGTTCGTACTGTTTGTGACTGTTTCTGCGTTATTGGCGGGTGGAGTATATTACACGATGTCTTACTTCTTGCCTTCTACCATACCTACTCCTACCCCTGACCTTAAACTCATCTCCACTGTTTCTCCTCATTCTTTTCACATTTTACCTGAACACGAGCAGGCTAGACGTGCAGAATTCCGCAACAATTCCTTTATTCAGCTCCTTCATCAGCATCAGTTAGTGGTTAACACTACTAATTGTTGGGTGTGTGGGTTGATGCCGCATACTACGGATAAGGGAATTCCATATCTGGTGTTACCGTATAGCTCCCAAGGGTCTGCTCGAGCATTTCAAACAATGTTTCGAAGCGCACTGGGTTTCCACCCCATTCGAGAACCACGTTCCCCCTACTCTGGTCCTACCTCGTACCAAAAATCTTTGTCTATAGCAATAGAGGATTTAGATAGTGATATCTATGATCCCTCGCTTATCCCTGAAGAAGAGGTACAAGCCTATAGGGTCCTAAGTAGAGGCGAATATAGTGTGTTCACTGGTGAAAAACAGCTTAAAAGCTCGCCTCCATTCGAGCTGCTGTATTTTCATTCCTGATAACGCTCCGACTGTCTATCAAGCCATCTCGAAGTTGCATAAGATCTCCGAATCCATACACGTGGATGTAGGGGATTGGACGCTACTTGGATGGATTTGGGGCCTGATGTCGACTTGGGGTTGGAAGATTCTGATGATCATTGGAGTTGTTGTAGCGTTCCTGTTCACGTGTTGCCTTTGCGTGCAGTGTGGTCCTGCCTTATGTGGCCTCTGTGCTACAACGTGTATGAGACAGCCACCTGTTACCAAGGGGTCTCGATTGGACAGAGCTATGCTACAGCAACATCTCGAGGGTCTGATGAATATCGAATATGATTCCGACTAGTGCTTGCCTACATGAGGGCAAAAGGAGCGTCTGAGGTTCCGTGACAATTGTAAGTGATGTTTTCGACTCGCACGAATATGGTCGAGTCTGGTATCTAAGAACCGCAAATGACGAGTTTAGTAAGTGTGCGCAGTTTCGCTGTGCTAACTTAAACCGTTCGTTTAATATGTGGGTTTTTCATCTGTACCCACGGGTTCCATCTTAGATACGGCATCCATTTTGTCTCTTGCCCTCAAGTAGCCAGCGAACGGACACTGTCCGCTTCGTTACCCTGGGACTCTCAAGATATTTGTGGAAGACACATGTTCTTTGTAAATATCTTTTACGATGAGGGGGATGATACTGTAAGGCAGATGGCCCCGCTTGAGGCTCATCTTGCCGTGCCGGTTTATTGTCTCAGCCGTGCATCTCATTAGGCACGTCCCTTTGATGCCTGTATCTCATGTTTCCCGATACCTCCCCTTTTTACACCCTTTTCGATCTCCCCACTGTCTCCATCTTCCTCTGCACCTGTCTTTGTCCCTATTTCGATCTGTTTTACTGCCGATTGGAATTCACTAATGTTGGGAAGATGGGTTTTTACAGTTGGGAACCGCCAAATGTTTCCGCACTTATGTTCCGGACCTTATGTGTACCAAAGTGACCAAAGCGACCCCTCTGAGGGATAATTATGGGAACCAGGTTGTAAACTTTTGTGTACCATGTTGTCCTATGAGTAAATTCTGTATAAAAGGAGCGCTCCACAGAACCAATTTGAAGCAGTCTCCCCAAGTTGCACGTGTTGTACTTGTTGTGACTTCTGTGTTCCCTGCAGTAAATAAACCTTGAATCTTTGACGCCGAAGGAAGTGTCCCGTGTCTCTGTAGTTTGTGCACCGAAACAGGTATCCCATGAAGGTTATAGGTGTTGTTCCCTGGCACCGCTGGTACTGTTAAAAGTCCAGTCCTTCAGGAGGATATTGAATGGACGATTTTGGATGAATGGATTGGTGGAACCGAGCTCGCAGCACAGTTGCTCCTCATATTACAATGCCCCAGAGACTGTGGAGAGCTGTGTTTTAGAAACTTGTCAGTAATCGCAGCTCCTGTGAGGACTGTTTACATTTGAATAATCTCAGGATTTCGAACTAAGGGGGTCTATTTTTTAGACACTGCTCGGCAATCCTTGCTCTTTTGAGGGCTGGTAAAATGTAAAGTCCGGGAGTTGCGTCATGGGGAAATATTGTAGAAACTTGGGAAATATTGTAGAAACTACTGCATAGTCAGAGCACCTGGCACATGGGGTGATATGTGAAGGTCTGAGTTTTAAAAGATGCTTGCTAATCCCAGCACCTGGGGCATGGGGTGACATCTGAAGTTCAGTGTTTTTCAAGCTGCTAGGTAATCCCAAGTCCAGAAATGAGGGAATGCCTCTGAAGATCCAAGCACGCTACCATCTGATGGGTCATTACATTTTGGGCACGGGGAGCTCGGCTCCCCCGACGGTTTCCAGATGCTACAGAGCCCACCTCTTCCCGCCACTGTAATTCTACCCTTGCACTCCGGGGCAGACAGGCAGCACCTTTTTCATTAAAGTGGAAATAGGGACAGGCATTAAACTTTCTACATTTCAAAGCGGGGCTTTGTTTTTATTAAGTGTTCCAGTCCCGATATTAGGTTGCTCTCCCTCTTGCAATACAAGACTCTGGCCGGTGGCCTAGTGATATGACTGCAGCTGTGCGTGTGTGTTGGGGGGGGGGGGGTTTATTGTCTTGGAAGGCTCTAGATTTTATCTTTTCATTAACATGTATGAGATAATTTGATAATTCCAGAACTGCCTGCTCTTTACAAATCTTTGAAATGCGTAAACAATGTAGTTACCTTTTCTCAAAAGCCATATTCAGGGCCTCTGGACTTATGCGATTCTGCAGCAGTGACATTTTTTTGCACAATTTTGAAATTGCCGCACTTGCAATATATTTCATAATTTGCTGCATAACGAGAAGATTTTAACAAAAAAATAGTTTTGAGCTGAAACGGATCAACGTTTCTAGAAACACAGCGAGATTGCCGTTGCTGAAGTTAATGTGTTATCTTCCATCGATTAGTTCTATATCTAGTTGTTAACCGAACACTAATGAGGAAAGAGCTTTGCTCAGACAGTATTACCAGGTGCAAAAAAAAATATATATATATGCCTCATAATTTGCCTTTTCTTGCCATATCATTCATTTACGCTGCAGCATAATTTAGTCCTCCTGTAACATAATTCCAGTGGCTTTAGTCATAATGTTGGTAAGGCTTTACCAAACAACCCACGCTCTAATGCACCACATCCGCTTGCACCTGAGAACCACGCCTTCAATAGATCAAGTCACACACGGGAAGATTTTGCGTCATTTTTAACATGGGACGCAAACGTGGCGTAAGGGGCTTGTAAATCTGCCCCACAGTCTTTAGCAAAACATCGCAAGATTACCAACCTGAATTGTGATGCATTAAAAAAGAGCACTTACTCTAGACAACAGACCGCACTTGCCAACGAAAACTGTTAACTCGATGCACTAAACACACTACAAGGTTTTCCAAAGATCAGTCTCATGACACTTGACAATAAATTACACAAATCATTTCTAAACTATACACAGAACAAACCCTCTCCTGCCTCTACTGACAGCAAACAACCATACACCAATGCAACAGACATGTCTGATGGTACTCCCAGGAGTGCATGCAATGCTTCCCAGATGCCAAACGGACTACAAAGACCCAGTGACTGCAGTGAAAGATGTACAACTGCCTACCGACAGCATAACGTTACAATGTAGCTACATTGCTGACAATAAAACATGGAAACCACAGTTTGAGTCTCTGCTTCTCCATGTTAAACAACATCGTGTGATCCTTGGTAAAGTGTATTGTATTGTATTGTAATTGCATTTATATAGCACTTACTACCCCTGACGAGGCGTCAAAGCGCTTTTTCGGTGAGTAGCACGCTACTCCAGGACCCATAGAGGATTAGTGTTTAATTAGTATAGTGAAACATGCAAGTACATTTTAAGTGGTGAATAGGTTAGTCAGTTCTTTGGATTTGGAATGATAGCAGAAGGATAGAGGAGGACAAAGGTTTGTATTTATATAGCGCTTGTTGACGCACGCTATTCAGGAAGCCTACAAAGGATTAGTGGTAAATTAATATGGTGAAAATATGAAGTCATTTCAGTGGTGGATATTAGTCAGTTACTTGGAGTTAGAAAGATAGCGGAGGGATAAAAGGGGAAGAAAGATCTGCATTCATATAGCACTTGTTACCCCTGATGGGTGTTGAATCGCTTTTCTGGTAAGTAGCACGCCACTCCGGAAACCATAAAGGATTACTGTTGAAAATTAGTATAGTAAAAAAATATGAAGTAATTTGAGTAGTGGATATGTTATTCAGTTATTTGGGTAGTATATTAGTATAGTTTAATATGGAATTTGAGAAGTGAACACGTTAGTCTGTTAATTTCGATTGAAAAGGATAGTGGAGGTATAAAAGAGTGAACGTTTTTTTTATTAGGTCTTAGCAATAGGAGGAGGCTTTTGAATGAGTAAAAAGGAGTTTTGGAGGGCAGAACTCAGAGGAAAGAGTTTAGAAAGGTTTGTTTTAGGGGATCGGTATAGTAAAAGAGGTGTCAGATGATACAAGGAGGGGTAGAGTAGGAGAGAGTTTAGAAAGGGTTATTTTTGCAATCATAGTAGTGGTATGGGGTTTGGGATAAATGAGAGAGTGGATGTAGAGGATATATTTATAGATGTATAGGATGAGAGATAGGGTAGTGCATTGGAAGGAGTAGTAGAAGAATTTTGAGATGAGTCAGAAGGTTGGGCTAGAAGATATCTTGAGCGAAGTATAGGCTGAGAAATAGGGTAGTGAATTGGAAATGCTAAATTAGAAGAAAGTGATTAATATGTAGATCCATAAATAAATTGAAAGTATATGTGTTGCAAGAGTTACAAAGTGTGGTGGTGTGCAGTGTGTGTGTTGTGCGTTAGTGTTATTACAGTAGAAGGGAGAGGAGGGTGTTTATTGGACAACTGATGGAAGGTATGTTAGGTGTAATTACAGCAGGGAGAGTGTGTCTAAATGGGATGTAGTTATGTATGGTGTTGATTGGTGTTGTGTTAGTGATGAGTGTATTGGTTAGTGGTATAGGACAGAGTTGTGTACTGTTTGTAGGTGATGGTGGATATGTGTGGTAGTTGGGATAGTAGGGTGTGTAGATGTGGTTTGGTTGGGTTTGTAGTGCAGGCTGGTACATTAATCTGTGCATAGTGTTGTGCGTGGTGTACATTTGGTGTGAGTGTGTTGCTCTGTTTCTGGATGTGAATGGTGTGGGCTGGGTATTGATTAAATACCCGTTCTCTTCTTAAGTGCCATCGCTGTTACCTCTACCTAAGCTTCCGCAGCAGGCTTGATATAGCAGCTCCGCCTCTGTAATGAACCTCGCAAATGCTCCTGCTGACCCCAAGACCTTTTGGTGCCTGCCTATTGGGGCGGCAGAGATAGCTGACTATAAACATGGCATTGTTGTCTGCCTGAGCTTGGAAACCGGGACCGAGGCGGGCTGCTGGCACTGGTGATGAGTGGAGGATCTGCTGGTTTTATTTATTTATTAGAGCCTGAAAGTCCCACAGCAGTTCGGAGCGCCGAGTTAAAAGTAAACAAAATGAAGAGCCCAAGAACGGATCATCTGAGTACTCGTTTTACTGCCATAAACCAACAGCAACTCAAAACACGAGTGCTCCTGTTCAAGGTAGAAACACATTTTAAAAATAGTGCCCTGTAAGTAAGATAAATGGCCTGAAGTGTAATGGGCAATGTAACAGGGCCAATTGCCACGGGTGTGACAAGTACACCAAAAGGAGGGCCAAATGGCACCGATTCACCACACAAAAGAAAGATATTTGGAAAGTCCCATAGAGTGAATACAGCATGTATCGAGACAAGCCATGTGCACTGCCTAGGCTCGACTCAAACTTTAGATATGTGTTTTGTCTTAGTGCATTTATCAAACCGCCCAGTCGCCTTTGCTTATTCTGTCACTGTCCATGAAAGCCATTTACTCTCAATGTTTACAAACCTTTTGCTTAAAAATCCAAGTGGTTTGGAGCTTCAATAATCTGCAAAATCTGACTTCCTAAACTGCAGCCACCTCCTTTTTTTACAGCAATACTCTTACACTGGGGATTCAGATTCGCGCTTTTTAGATCTTGCCTGAGACAGCGTGCATGCGCTGCCCTGCGAGACTTTTAGTAAGTGCTTTTAAACTCTAAACACACGCTTGTGCGTGTGCTTTTTTTTTATACTCGCAATTGGCCTTTGCATGCGTCTTTCTAAGAAAGACAGCACTCAATTGGTCAAAGGCGGTGCAAGTCCCGCCTTCTCTGTCCGTGGCCTAGAGTGCTCGGGAGCGAGCAGCAGCGCCATCTGTTTCTAATTATCTTGCACGCGTCTCGCGGTCGCGTTAATTGGAAACAGATGGCGGTTAACGCTGGTCGCGCTGGTTTTGGTAGGCACGGGAAGATCAAGAGATCTTTCTGTGGGCTTTCCAGATTTGTATTTCTCCGAAAATAACCGCTCCCAGCGTCTTTTCAGGCAAATGTTTATTTTTATGAATATGGCCTGAACACCAATATTCGATAGTTTTAGTGAAGCAGTTTCTCACGGTAGCACTTCAAAAACACTGCACATTTTTGTGAGAAATTAGAGGTTTCAAACAGCTGTGAATGCCATTTTTGTTGTGGTTTTCGGTGTTTTTTTTTAACTACACCTAACGGTACTTCTTTTGAAATCGACCCGAGAAGATGAAAAGCGGAAAGAATTCACTCAGGATTCTAACGTGTGGCATGCAGTTTCTGCTTAGGTTTCAGCAGCAGACGCATTAGCCCTTGGGACTGGCTTGCATGCACCTATACTGATATGCATTGCATGCACAGGGGTGTCACTGTCACAGATTCCCTATCTCTAGCCTTGAGTTAATTGGCAGGCAGCTGGGTGCCCAGGGGTACTGTACCCAGCTGGCCGGTGTTGTGATTCTGCAGGCAGGTGGTACAAAAACCACAGGCACCTGTGGGAGAGCAGGATGCCAGGCAGTGCGGTTCAAAGATACACAAGGGTACAACATCGCAGCAAGTAGACACACAGGAGCAACCCAGGGGTGTGCTTCTGTGCAGAATGTTAGCACCTGTTACAATTAGTTCTTGAGCAGATGTTCTAAACTCTGCTACTTAAAGTGCCCAATTGGGGAGTGTGTGCATACTAAGCCCCAACTCAGTTAATTTGCACACTGCCTGATCTTGGGCACATTGAAAAGTGATTAAAAATTCTGGCCTGGGGCCAGAGAGCTAGCCGTTAAATTACTGATCCGTTCAGATGATGTGTGATCTAAGACAAGTCACTCCATGCCAGGGTCTCAGTTACTGGGGGTGGATGGCTTGTCACCCACCAGACCCTGTCCTTGCTTGTCAACATCTACCTAAACTTTACCATAATTGTACCGAAATGTTTATTAGGAGCCATCAAAGCTGGCTCTGGGAGACTAGGCTAGCAATTCTTTATCTAGTGTTCGCAGACCCCCGGGGCTCTTCGAGCCCTACTCAGGGGACCCCCGACTGATTAGAAAATGAAATAATATTAAAGTAATAAAGTATGGATATAAAATGTGAAAGAATTTGACCTTAAAGGATAAAAATGAAGATGGGAGATTTATCTTGATTCGGGGAACCAGCAAATGAGCAAGGACTGATCTCGCCTCAACTGGAGCACTGGTGTGTACACAAAAAGAGCACGACTTGGGAGCAAATACACAAAATTGTGAGTTATTGTGTCCTGGAGTCTAGCATATCAGTTCATCTTTCAGAAATAAAATTACAGTTTGAAAAGTTCTACCGATTCCTTTAAAATGATTATTTCTGCTTGAATATTTCAAAAACTCCAACCATTGTATTAACACATTAAAATTCCAGTTTCTGCATGGTATGTGTTTGTAAATTAAATAAACATTTCATAACTCTTTCATTTGATTTATCCTTGTTTCTGTTTCTTTGTGTATTATTTTGGGGTTCAAGACATAGAAATAGCTTAGGTGCGGTGTCTCCGTCTTCCAGTAGTGATATACTGGAAGCGCCAAGCCAATGGGCTGGGCACTGTAGGTGGAATTCCCATTCTTGTTTCTACGGAAAATACAAGATGTGGTACTTCCTGCACATCTAAAGTGTAGGAAATGCAGACACACAAAGTGGAATATGAGAGGGGGGCTCGAACACACAGAGCTGTATGAGGGCCCTATACTGTCAGAGGGCTGGAAGGGTGTCACCCAACACAAATACCTAACTTCACTTTGCTTGGAGATACCGTTGGTTGAAAAGCATACTTACATCAAACCATTGCATTCTGGGATTGTACTCCTGGTTCATATCAATGAACCAGTTGGACTACATTAACAAATTACAATGGTTTGATGGAAGGAAAAGCGGGAGTGAAACATCAGGTGTCCGAGGACGTCGAGTCAACCAGTAGCCTCAGGTCCGGTGCTTCAGACTTTATTCAGGCCAGGCTTTACTGGGGCAAAACAAAAACACAATATAGTAACTTGAATTTCCAACGCCAGGCACAAACATCAGTTTTTGAGGGGGAGCTTCCACTGAGTAAGTGACACCCAGGGTCGGACAGAGTGTGACAGACGGGCTGGTCTGTCAGTTCAGTGTGTGGGCTGTTTTTTGGGGGGATGTTTGTGGACGGCTGTCCTTTCTGGTTTGGTGGGCTGTTTTTTACTGTTGATTTCACTAATACTAAAACAGCTTTTGCATTAAGCTCAAATGCCAGGATCCTCCCACACCTTGTAAAACACTTATATAGGTGTCTTTGAAAGTCCAAAGCTGCCCCAAATGGCAAGCATGGGACACTTTATATGTTTCTAATTCACTAAAGGGGCGTCACATTTTATTTGGAGCCGGGGCCTATTTTTTTCCCAGTCGGGGGGCGAGGAGGGGGGGGGTTAGCGGGGGGAGGGGGAGGGGGGAGGCGGAGGAGGGGCCTATGGCGGTCCCAAGAATATATGCCTGTCCCCTGGAGTCCCTCTAGAGATGTCTCTTTGATGATCCAACAGGGCCCCAATACCAGCTCAATGGAGACAGGAAGCAGGTACGCAGGTCTGCTGTCCCTTGCGGGCTCCCATTACTGCATTACACACATTCACAAGGATTTGCAGTCCGAGTGCTGTCTTAAGAAAAATCATTTTTACAATAATTGCAGTTCTATTGGAGCAGCATTTTGGTGGTGCCTTGCAAGGGCAGCTTTAAGCCCCATGGAGTGTTACATGTACCACAGCACAAAGGCCTGGCACCGTCGCCAATGCAGCACCGACCCCCAGCCTATTAGCCTCCTTGGGCCCATGGTCTGTAGAGCGCCAGGCTGCTCCTCGAAGCTACATTCACGCTATATGAGTTACCTACAGAACTGCATGGAAGTGATGCATTTACTTTCTGTGATCAGCAAGTCAGGACACACAAACACATTTGCGTTGGACTGTGGTGAACTGCTAATGCCGAGAGAGCCAGAGCTAAACAAACAACACCGATGCCAGCGCTGAGAACATCAACTTAGCCTACTATTTTTAAGGGGAAGAAAATGGTTGTTATGAACATAACATAATAACCTGCTTTTAAATTTGCAAAAATACAATTTTATTATTCTTTTTTACACATCACTGATTTTTAACACATAATTATTTGTGCATGGAAATACCAATGGAACAAACAGACTATATACATATATATACATACATCAGAAAATGCAATTGTAACTAAACAAAAAATATTTTACGACACACTATCCATTTCACACATTTTTGGCCAAACATTCATCACACACCGCACTTACACACACGAAGGTCCCAGTGTCAAAAAATACTACAAAAAATAACGAATAAAGACAAAGTTTTTCACTGCATTACAAATTATTTTGATAATCTGATAAAGGAAAACATCCTTTTGTTATTTACAATCACGATTCCAGTCTTATATTCTATATGACCCAGAACCAGATCGGTCGACGCGTTTCGAACCCCACTTAGTCAAGGGTTCTCCTCAGGACCAATAGTTTTGCTAAAAAACAAACAGAGAGACACAAACTTGAGTTTTACTCTGGTCTCAGAGCTTGTCGCCCCTTCCTGAAAAACACCCTGCTTCCCCTAGTCATACCTTCAATCTTGGGTTAAAGTTCACCACCTGTATGCCACAAAGATTGTATTTCCAAATTCACACCAGAAGGAGCTAGAAAGAGACATTGACCACTTTTAGACATCACATACAGCCATGTTTAGAACCTATATCATCGTTGTCATTAGTTTACTCACCCGCTCAATGTGCGGGTTCCTGCTCGTGGGAGCCGCTTCCAATCCTGAAATACGAGACCAATGTTAATTGGTTTGCCCCCACAGTTCATTCTGAAACATATTCAACACGGGGAGCATTGCCTACCGTCAATGGGCAGGCTGTCTTAGTTGCTGGTTGCGGCCGCTACGTCTATTTCTTGGATGTCTGTCGAGAAAGGACACGCGTCCGTCAATTATTTTCGTCTACCCCCACTCACTACGAGGTACAATCACCGCCCCATTGCAACATCCTTCTTACCGAGTTTAATAGGTGCTAGTCCTTCAGTACGACTCAGTACGCTTTCCTCAGTCTGTAAACTGCTGCGAATGTCCGCGCGGATTGCTTCCTGTTTATTAGCCGGCTTCCGGGTAGGGGTGCTGGGAAATGTAGTTTTATGACCCTGTTTAGGGAAAGGCTCCAGTAGTAATTGATTTCGGCAAGTCGTGGGATTAAACTGTGATTAATGGATCTCGGAACTGTGGGGTTCTTCGGCATTATTTAATACGGACGGCAGTATAGATATTTTAATTCTCGGCTCTGAACTGTGATTAATGGATCTCGGAACTGTGGGGTTCCTCGGCATTATTTAATACAGACGGCAGTATGGATATTTTAATTCTCGGCTCATATTTGGAGGGGCTCTGGTGCCCCATAATTAGATCGATGACGCAGGGAGTAGAGATGAAATACTGATGTCAAATTAGGCTGATGTGCTACACAATGGTCCAATGACTGAACGAAGTTCTTTATGAATTCGGTTTGTAAATCTCTGAAATCTCATTCAGCCCTCTAATTGCAGTGTTGAACTTCATTATCAACAACGTCTCTCGTTGGTTTAGTCGTGCTTCCAAATCCCCATTTGCTCCGTAATGCATGAATATCGCTGACTTTTCAGCGATATTCATGCATTTCGGCCGATTTTTATTGCTTAGGAGATAAACCTTGATAATATCAAGGCTCCTAAGCGATAAAAAACGTCGCTACACGGCGATAAAATTATTGCCGCTAAGCCAACCTAGCGATAATTATCGCTAGTTGTTGGTAATATGCCCCTTGGTTAGAATAGACTGTGTGAGAGGCTCTCTTAGCTTTCACTTATTTTTATATTAAAGCTGTGGTTTGGATGCAAATTGCTTTCTCTTTTGCTGAATTGTGTCCTTAAGAGTAACAGATTTCATGCATTTGCCATCCCTACAACAGCTCCGATACCACAGTTATAAGACACAATCTGCCCATTGTTTGGTGGTCTAGTTCTCGCTGGAGGGAGGTACCTTTATTGAAAGCATTTTGACTGTTCATTTTTCATAGGACACATCCAGCTATTACTTCACAACTGATTTGGGGTTTTACAACTAGTATAATAGAGCTTGTTATGCGCACATTTTTTTTTTCTGATGTTAGTTTAATTCACATATGTCACTTTTTTCAGCCTTGAAAAGGACCCAGGTGTAATGTTTGTACTCAACTAATTCTGATTTGGCTGTGCAATCTTCTGGGAGCGCAATTCAAACGCCAGAAGCTGGTTCCCTATACCCTGCAACCACCTGTGCTGTAAATGTATCTCCAGGCAAGAACAGCACCCAGGGCACAGGGGAAGTGGAGAACGCCACAGATGTCATCCATGATGTGCCATCAATGTGACTGCATCAGCATTACGAACTGCAGATTCCATCAGTGTTCTGGTATCATCATGCCTCTAAAGGAATGCAATTTGTTTTTAGAACTAGCACTTCTCCGGTATAAACATAACTATGCATGGATCTAGGTTTTGTAAATATATGTTTTCTAAGTCAAACCAGATTTTAATGGAATTTAAATGATTTCTTAAATGTTTTTCAAAAACCATGCACCAAAGTAACGATTGAGCAAAGGTTAATGGATCTCAAGAAGAGTCTTAGAAAAAATAGTCTTTACATTTCAATATCCTTTCTTTAGAAGTGTAATCACAAAATACATATTTTCCTCCCTTTTCAGACAAAATAATCACGTCAAAAGGAGTTCATGGAATCACACTACAAGACACTGAGTATATAGCCAAAAATGTACTGTAAGCATGCACCTTACCAACTTAGAAGAGCCTTCAGCTGTTGGTAACCCCTCTTGTACCCTTTTGTTTCTAAAGATCTCAAGACATAGGAGGGAATACAAACAAACACCACTAAGCCACCACTACAAGGCAAAGAGAATGGGGAAATTCAGGAATCAAGGTCAGGAATGATCTGGAAGACGGTCTCGTAACAGGACAGGAAAAGCAACCTTTATAAATACAAGTAGGTTGTTCTTTAATCTTTTTTGTATTAACTGCAGGCAACAAGGGATTCCCGGATGCAGCTTTTATACTGCCACACCGAGAATTCTAGCGTGGACTTCTGGGTGACCGTCTGAGGCTGGAAGATGCAGCAACACTGGACCATATCGCCTGCCTCAGACTCCTCCTCCCTTTCGGGTACGGATTTGCCAAGCTCCTAGAGAATGGATATCCAGCTGCAACCTTGACACCAGGCCTGTGTGCGGGTACGGGGCGA
Organism: Lissotriton helveticus; assembly: GCF_964261635.1. Classification (NCBI taxonomy): domain Eukaryota; kingdom Metazoa; phylum Chordata; class Amphibia; order Caudata; family Salamandridae; genus Lissotriton; species Lissotriton helveticus. The sequence continues at coordinate 723,996,611 of NC_136059.1, read as the reverse complement.
AACTTAAGAGCTGAGACATGTAGAGACTTTTGTGCGCTCACCCAGTGGGAGCCTTTCTGCCAGGTGTAAGCTCAGAATTCTTTGCTGCTCACTTTGGCAAGGAAGCAATGGTGTTCTGGAGGACGGGATCTACTGTCCACCATCACTGAACCCACCCCTGGGAATGGACTCCTGGGTCCTAGAAAAGTTTCCAGAAGGAGGACTGTTCACCCCCATACCATGAACATACGATTCGGCACTAGGGATGGAATACCTGGTGCTCAGAAGATGTTCAGGGATTGGAGGCGCACGCATCCCTCGCAATGAAAATTATGATGCGCCACAGCACACCCCTTTTGCTTGTATTTTTAAAGGACCTTTTAATTTTTATCACAGAATATCTACAAACATGTGGTAAAAGTTTTAAAAACATACTTTTTGGCCCTTGTAAGGTCTCTCTTGAACACCTCCGTTAGGGTAAATATATCCCAAACCTGTCCTCCTTATGTCTTATCTTAATATCTGTTCGGTCTGTGGATCCTGCGTGGATCCCAATTGTATTTTAACCTTAATTTCTCTAAAACTACTGAATGGAGTCACAAAAAGCATGCTTACTGGACAAAGATCAAGCTTTCTGACGAATTTGGAGTAATTCCGCTCAGCCATTTTGTCTAATGTTTTGGGACCACACCCATTGTTTCCAGTTTGATGGCTCACCAGGCAACTTTCCCGGAAGGATCTGAGGTGGATGACCATCTAGATGAATGTTACTTTGAAAAGGGTTGTAAACATTAGTCAAATGGTGCCAAAGTTTTTAGCAAAGAAAAAAATAAATTTTCAATGGAAACATGATCCTAGCATAACTACCCAGGGACTATCACCTCTGGGTGTTTTTATGTATATCTATATATCTATAGATAGACAGACAGACAGACCGACAGCCAGATATATAGATATGTTGAGATGGAATTGGATGCATTTGTCAGCAACAATTAAATCTCACCCTTATTAATATATTCGCCCGTTGTGAACTCCACTTCAACCGTGACTCTCAAATATGTAGTCAGGCAGGCCCTCAGACCATGGGTCGGGATTGTTCATTAATAGGACACATGTGGGAGGGTGCGTAACTAGCAGGCTTACACTCAGACAGGAAACTCTAGATCAATCCCACAGATAGGCGCAGTAGCATTACAAAGGGTCAAAGGAGATCACCGTAATAAAGCGCACATGGCTGGAGAGGGTATGCACATTCCCAAAAACACCATAAAAAAATTAAATGCCACATGAGTTAGGAACACATAGCCAATTCGGGCCTAGTACATTTAGTGATCACGCACTCCCCATGCCGGACACCTGGACACACTCAACACTGGCCACATTGTGTCCACGCGCGGTGGAGACCCACCTGTGGTAACCATTAGACAATTAATTTGTGATTCAAAAGGCAGTGAACAACATTCCTCACCATGTAAAGTATGCCAGAAACTTTTACAACTTGCTTACATTTTTATATAAGAAGGATACAATCTGTATGTAAATTGAGATAGTCCTCAGCCACTGTTCTTGTAACTGTTCTCCTGGCCGTAATGTAACACCTCTTGTCTTTTGTTTTTTAATGGAATTCAAACTCAAGAAATAGCTAGATAGATAGATAGATAGATAGATAGATAGATAGATAGATAGATAGATAGATAGATAGATAGATAGATAGATAGATAGATAGATAGATAGATTTACTATTGCATGTATCGCAACCCTAAAAACATAGAGAATAATTAGCTCACCTCAAATAGAATATCTGTCACATAGTAAAGGCCAATGTAAAGTTGTGAAGAAATGGTGCTGGTTGCATCAAACAACATATGTGCCACCATTTGGTCTTGCACCAACTACCAATATAAACTTTAAAAACATAAAATCAGGGCTTCCACTGAGGTTCAAGTTTAAGCTCTAAAGTCTTATGTAAGAATGTATCTTTAGACTGGCTTCATTACAGAGCTCTCAGGATTGGATTAGTTGTCATTGATGTTCTTCAGTGAACAAATACATTCCCCAAACCTGCCCCCATTTAAAAAGGCACAAGTGTTTGAAACGTTATCTTTTACCTGCTTCAATTCTTGTTTAAATATTACAAGGCAACAAAGGACAAGGACAATATCATAGAATGACTTTCATCTGCCAGAACCATGTCCACATGACATTCATCTCCCAGAATCAGTAAATACAGACGTGAAGGGAGGTCCAAGGGAAGTTCTATAGACCATAGAGGATTAGATCATCAAACAATAATGAATAAAGAGAAGAAATCCTCGGGTCTAAAGTGCCAAACTGAACAAGAAAAAGACACCAAAGATTGTCTCCAGGTTTTTATGAGGGAGTCCCTTAATTAGGACGAAATCCCATCACACACCAAGGTGGCATGTTTCGTCATCTGGGATTCGCCTCTTGACTGGGACATCTAGCCCCACCAAGGGCTACAACTCCCTCACTGTGAGGGAGGAGCTCACGGATGTTTTATTCCTACTCTGTAATTGATATACTAAATCCGGCAGCTAAGAAGACACTGAACTACGTGGGTAAAGGGCACAGTGCAAACAAACTAATTAGAAATGTGGGGATAGTGATGCAATAATAACTGCATGTGACAGACAAAACCAGGTCTACATGTTTCAGCCTAATAGACCCATTGTTTATGGATAAGAAGCCTCACCTCAACCTTGCAACAGTTCAGGGGAGAGGCACTGCTCTATCCGTGGGCCAATCAAAAGCAGAATAAAACAATTAAACATTGTAGAATTAAGTCAGCTGTCCCAAGAAAGCTCTAAACTATTGTTGAACCCAGAATATGTATCCCAAGGAAAATGGGACACCCTCATCAGAGGAAATATTCTAAAGTTGTGTCTGCATCTTCCGAGACTAGACATTATAAAAACAACGGATATCGAAAGTGTGGCGTTTGTCGCCCCAGAACAGGGCCAGATGGAGGAGGCAACAGTAGTGACCTTTCATAATAAAGACATGGCCTTTGCACTAATGAATAACAAAAATTGATTGAGTGATTGGGGCATCCAGGTCAGTTTTGTCACCAATGCCAAATACCCGGCTTTTTCTTAAAAGACACAGCAGTCAGCCTTTCAATGGCCCATAACAATAGAAATGTGCCTAACAATAACATAATTACCCAGCAACCAATTTCAGTTTTATGTGGCTCCCTAGCAGGAACCCAAACAGTGTCCTGGAAAGGGAACCCGCTGCAAATAACGACATCTAGAACGGGAGGTCCTCGTCAATGTGCTTTCAAACGGCAGAACTCCCAAGATTGGTCCTGGTTATCCCAGGCCTTAGTGTAAAACACAGATTATGTTGATCGAACGGAAACCCAATCACGATGTCGCGCATCACCTTAGAATCTGTTCCTGGAACATCCGCGGGCTAACAAAGGAAAAAACAGAACAATCAACTACCTGTTTCCTGAAGAATCATGACATCATTTGCTTGCAAGAAACCTGGTCTTTGGAAAAAACTGCCTGGGAGGACGTCACTGTGTTCGTATCCTATGCATTAGCATCTCAAGTAGGTGGCCACGCATCGGGAGAGTGCTGATCACTGTGCAGAACAACCTGGTTGCAAAAGTCTCCGTACTTAGCAAAGGGCAGGGAGACTATATCTTTGTTGAAATTCAGACACAATGCTTGGAAAAGAACAATTGGAAACCATAAAAAAGGATCCTTGGCTGTGTTGATCTACATTCCTCCAAAACGAAGCAAGAGTCTAAACTGAGTAAAATGCTTCCAGCCATGAGAAACCTCTCCTCCCACTACCCAAACGATATATGGTTAATAATGGGAGATTTTAATGCCAACCTAATGAAAGCAGGCCCTGTACTTTCCCTTCAACTCTCATTGGATAATCAAATGTGGACTATACCGGAGATAAGGTCTCAGTATCAATGGAAGGAAGGTCAAGGGACAAGGATGGCAGCGTACTTAAACCAACTAGTCCTCCGCATCTTAAATGGAAGAATCGACTCAGGCCTGCCAGCTGCGTACACCCCTGTATCCTCCTCCAGAATGGCCACTCTGGACTATATAAGATCTCAGTTGCCCACTTCCACCTTGTCCAGGAATTTGTGGTAACCCTGTCACCAGAAAGTGATCACGCCATTTTAACGTGCAAAGTCTCTTCCCGGCACTGCTACCGCCCAACAATCAATCTAATTGGGAAATAATTCAACCTAGAGATTGTAAGAAAGCTACGCTGGACTGTGGATAACCAGGAAATAATTGAAGAGAAGGTGGTTTGATTTTTTGGTCAATTTGAAACAGGAGAACAGTGACCAGTTAACTGCATTGTCTTGGGAAACAGCAGTGGTGGACCTCAGAGAAAACCTAGCTTCAAAGATAATCAAAAGGACAAACAACAGCACCCCAATTACATCTAGTCTCTCTGAACATCAGCAATTTACAATGAGCATTAAGTGCAAGTTAAATAGCTTACTACGCAGGTGATCCTACAATGACAGAGTCTACAAATCCATGAGAAATAGAAGATGAATCACTGAAAAAGAATACGGGAAAGCAAGGTTTACCACTCAGAGAATGAAAGAAGAACATCATTGGGCGACCGCCCATGAAATTATAAAATCAAAGGACCAAAGACGATTATGGAGCTGAGTAAACAAAGCTGTCAAATCTGCCCAATCCCCCACATAACAAACATCTCTCCTGCTGAATGGGAGGCCTACATTGAAGCACGCTATGTAGAGCCTGCCAGAACCACTGGCCCAACCTCCTTAATCCTAACCATGCAAACTCTTGGTACCCACTATTATGATAACTTCAAACCAAGTTGCACTTATAATAAAGAAAATGTGTCCTGATGGATCACCAGGTCCAAATGGCATACCAACTCAGATATACAAAGCATCCACTCATGAATGGGCCTCATTACTGGCCACCTTATTTGAGACAACCAGAATGTGTGGGCCCATTCCGGACTCCTGGTGAGGATCTCTTCTCGTCCCTATCCACAAAAAAGGCTTGCGGTCTAACCCCGACAATTACCGGATGATTGCCCTCCTTGATGTGGAAGAGAAAGCATATGCAAGTGTCCTACTACAAGAACTGACTACCTCGCTGAAAGATTGAAAATTAATACCCTTCACACAAAACAGATTTCAAAAGGGCTGCCACATCGAAGATAATTTGATCTGTCTAGTTCACATGATTGAGAGTATGCTCGCTACCAAAGGAAAATCGCTATATTTGGGCTTCAATGATTTCTGAAAAGACTTTAACAGCGTTGCTCACCCCAAACTTAGGCAAAATTGGGCATCCCGCAGCTCCTACTGAAGGCTCTTATAGCCCTATATACTAACACCTGGGTAAAAATAAAAGTGTCCTCAAGATGGTCAACCAACAACAAAAACATGACTGACAGAGGCTTAAAGCCAGGATGCATATTGGCTCCTCTACTCTTCAATCTGTATTTAGCAGACCTGCCTCAGTGGCTGGCCCTCTCCTGAGCATTTCCACCTCGAATCAAATCCACTAAAACTCAATAGATGAAATATGCTGATGACACAATCCTTCTCGGTCAAACCCAGGTGGGCCTTCAAAGACTCTTCGATTCTCTGGCCCTGTACTGCAAACCAAACGCTTTGGAGATCAACATCTCCGAAACTAAGGTAATGATAGTCTTGCACTCACGAGGCAGAAAGCAGTCTTGGTACATTGAAGGGAAGTCAATAGAGATAGAGACTGCATTCACGTATCTGGGAGTCTGGATGGATCACAAAGGGAGACATGCACAGCATATCTCCGCAATGCAGTGTGTGGGGCTTTCGTAAGAACCATGAAAGCCCTTCACTCTCCAGATTTTTCACCGCTAATCAGGGGATTCGGTACCAAATTTATGCCGATAATAGCGTTTGGCGGCATAACATTTTTTTAAAGACAAAATGTTCACCTGGCTTGACAGAGCGCAGTCAATGTGTTTTTGCAGAGGGTTCCACCTACCCAACTCCGCCTGCACAAATCTGCATGGAGTTGTCCCTGTCATCTCAACATTGGGTTATGAAAGCAAGATTTATCGCCTACTGTTTAAAAACCAAAAAGGCTTGTGACTTTACATTAAAGAGTTGTATATGGGCTCTATTAAATAACCCTAGCACTCCCTGGAGCCAATTCATACCATTCTGCCTGGACATACTAGAGGCTCAAGATATATGGGGAAGCTCACTGCCCATAGGGCCAATTACAAAAATCCTGCCCAAACAAGCAAAGATCCTGTCACTTGAACATGATGCGTGAAGAATCTCTCCCATGGCAGTTGGGCGTCAAATTTGTATGCCCCTAAAACTCCGCCGTACTATTTGTCATCATCCATGAAACCACGTGTGAAACCCCACCTAATGAGACTACGTTTCGGCCTAACCCCGTTGATAGCATATAAGTATGGCCGGAGGTACAAGGAAAACGTGCCCACACTGTGCGGTTTTCATAATAACGGGGAAGAAAACTTAATCCACGTACTGTCCATCTGCAGAACCTTACTCCCATTATGAACTTTTTTGCTGCGCCAATTTGGTGGATCCTGAATGTCCGGACATGCCAAGAAGCTCTAAAGCGGTGTATGAGTGGCTACTCAACTTAGATGGCCGCCCATTTTGTAAAATTCATGTTTGAGAGTAATTCACTTTTACCAGAAGACGACCACCAAGAGTCTTTGCCCTACCAGCTATGATCCCCCTCGCTTTTATGAATACCTCTATTTAAATAGAATATGGTCAGTGGTTTTAACTTGCTTTTTGTCTGAATTGCAATGATTTTAATTAATAGTGAAAATAAAATACTTAAAACTTTGTACACTATCCGTCGGTACCCCGGGTGGTATATGAGCTGGAACCGGTTATCCGTAAACAACGGGTACGACCAGTAAATCAAGTACATCCAGAGTAGGATTACTGGTGTTGTATTTACCTTTTATTATTTATCACCTTTCAAGTCTTTTTCCGCGTTAGCACTTTTTCTAACGTCCTGACAAAAGCAACAACATCTTTTTGGGTCTATTAGGCTGAAAAGGCTGAAACATGTAGACCTGGTTTCGTCTGTCACATGCAGTTATTATTTCACACTGCAGGTGCACTGTTTATAATATTGGCACCAATGGTGGCAATAAAGTTTCTGTCGGATGGTAGCTAGTTTCAGCATCACTATCCCCACATTTCTAATTAGTTTGTTTGCACTGTGCCATTTACCCAACTAGTTCAGTGTCTTCTCATCTGCAGGATTTAGTATATCCTTAACAGAGTAGGATTAATACATCCCTGAGATCCTCCCTCACAGTGAGGGAGTTGTAGATATTGGTGGGGCGAGGCGTCCCAGCCAAGAGGAGAATCCCAGATGATGAAGCATGCCACCTCAGTGGGTGATGGGATTTCGTCCTAATTAAGGGACTCCCCCATAAGTACCTGGAGACTTTGGTGTCTCTTTCTTGTTCAGTTTAGCACTTTTGACCCGAGGTTTTTTTTGTTTATTCATCTGCCAGAACCATGTTGTTGACAGTTCACCAGTGGGTGCTAATACAGTGCATTGTCAAAAAAGAAGGTGGTCACTGGGGACATTCGCACCATGTGTGTACTGGAAAAAACATCTCAGGATAACCAGGATGACAAAGCTGCTAGCTGTCATTACAGCTTAATTTATTGTCTTCTGAGAAATTGCAGGCTGCAGCAAATGTAAGTCTTTGAAAACAAAACACCGGTGCCATATTGCTGGATTCTTACTACAAACATGGGCTGCCTAATTTTATTTAATGTTCAGCACATGTTGGCTCTAAAGATAGGATTTGAGGGTTGCGCAGGGTTTCCAACCATGAAAGTGTAAAGCTGCAACATGGGGAATAAAGAACTATAATCTTCTCTTTATCAATTTCTTGTTCTGCAGAATGTGATGATGGGGTCTTAGGAGCATGTCACTGCTGTCCCAGCATCATTCACCACTAGTACTGTAAACAAGCAGCACATCACTATTCCCAGTTCCACACTCGAATACAAATCAACACCAACAGAATCAGTGGATTCATTCTCTTATTTATGTTGGTATATAGATGTTCTAGGACTTATGGCATGCTCTCACTTTTATGAAACCCAACAAGATGCAGTGTCAAATATGACACCAGTGAAGGGTATTTGCATGAGCCAACAAAATTTTCAGTAGATCAAGAGCCATTCATTTATTGGCAGTGGAAAATGTAACAGTTGCAAGAACTGAGCGGGTTAGAATAGGATAGGACATTTATTTATAGAGCGCTCGAATGCTGTGGCGTCTCGGTGTTGGCTGAGTATGTGGGAGACTGGGCCAAATAGTTCCGGAGATTTAGATTGAGGGGAACAGCCAGGTATTCAGCGATTTCTTGAAGATCGACCGAATGGATTGAAGTCGCACAGTAGATGTCAAATGATTCAATAGCTTGGTTGCACAATAAGAAAGAGTCCGACCCCGCCCCCACCTTGCCCTACGGATCTTTGGGGTATGGATGAGGCCTGTGTTTGTGGATCTGAGGGTTCTCATGGGGGAATACCACAAGAACATCTTCTGGATCTCCGCTGAGACCCCTCCATATAGAGCATTGTGCACCAGACAGAGGGCCTTAAATTCTACTCTTTGCTGGGCCCAGGTGGAATGGCCTTTTGGAATGTTTAACAGCAGTAGGGCTGCAGCATTTTGCAGATTGTAATTTCCTCCTCTGAGATTTATCAATACCCATAAAGAGCTCATAGTCTAATTTTGAAAGAAAGAGCGCTACTACAACAGTTTTATAAAGTTCCTGTGGGATGAAGGGAAAAATCTTCTGCAGATTTTTCGGGAGAAAGAAGCAAGAGGAGGTCAGACTGTTGACCTGGCCTGAAAAGTTGAGCTGATTATCAAAGATCACTCCAAGGTTCCTAACTTTTGTGGAAGAGCAGGGACATTCACCTGCCTCAGTCGGCCACCAAGTGTTGTTCCAGAGTTAGGGGCCCTTGCTGAACTCCAATACTTCTATCTTATCAGTGTTTATATTAAGGAAATTTCTCCTCATCCAGCTCATAATTTCCGTCAGACAAGCATGAAAGCTGCAAGCCACGTTCTGTGGTTGTTTGGATACCAATATTATGAGCTGGGAATTGTCCGCATACAAGATCAGGGTAAATCCGTGTTTCCAGATAAGACTGGTCAGTGAGATGACATAAATATTAAAAAGCGTTGGTGACAAAGCGGAGCCTTGTGGTACTCCGCACGGGAAATGGAAGGTGTCTGACTTAAGGCTCTCCCAGCAAAATCTATTTTCATCTACAGTCAGTTTACCCTTGAAAAATGTGGAATAACCATAACCATAACCAGAATCACCAAGAATTTTACTTCTGCAGACTATCATCAGTAATCTTATTGAGTGCCTGATCCTGCAGGAACAATCTGTATCCCAACTCCCATTCCTTTTTGCTCCTGGCCCAGTGGAAGGAACACAGGGGGCAGGATCACAGAGACTGGGGAATGGGAATGAGAGAGAGAGAGAGAAAGAATTTAGGTTGAGAGCTGGCCCTATTTACACGTCCTCTTAGAGAAGTCCACAGTCTTCCAGTTAGTTGATTTTGTTTTGTTGCCTTGCTTTCTGTTGACATTCTTTGGTGCTTTAATAATGTGTTACAACTAGGCCTAGATGGAGTTTTCAGAGTGAAGTGACAAAATAACTTTGCTAAGCTATGCAGAGTTCTGCGAGCAGCGGAGTGCGTAAGCTCGAGCCGTTTGTGCTGGGTGTTTGTCCCATACTGTAAAATCAGCACAAACAACATCACGCACAGTGCAAGAGGATGCAGCTTCTTCCTCAAGCTCAAGTAGAAGTTCTACAAGAGCGGCAGCATCCTCAACACAAAAGGAAGGTTTATCAACACAAGTGGTAGCAACCATCCACAAATGCACTTCGACCGCCTGTATTGAGAAATCTTGCTGGGAAGCAGTCTAGCATTAGATCCTTCGCACTCGTCAACTTACTATTGGCGAACAGGGGAAAAACTCTGCTCAGCCATGCAAAGTGGAGTTTTTCAGAACTCCACAAGCTCGGCAGAGCACAGACTGTGAAAAACTCAGTGAACAAAGCAAAGTTTAATGTCCAGGACTTGTTACAACAAAAGACTTAAATAGCAAGAAAACATTCACAGTATAATAGTTTTCCTTATTTGTCCTCCTAATTTCTTGTGATAATCCACTGATTAATACCTGTGTATTATTTCTTTGCCTGGAAAGATAGAGGCATTGATCATGTTGTCTCTAAAAACAGTAAATGAGAAAAGGACATATTATTAAATATACATAGATTCACACTAGTCTAGATGCCTACAGAATCACCTGTTCCTTCACAAAGGATTTCTGAAACAATAATTTCAGTTTTTATGGGCTTTATACAAACGTGACTATCGTGAATGAATTTTACTTCTGAGTTAAATCATACAAGAGTCTCTTTACATTGGTTTGTTTTTGTAGTCATGTCCACATTTGGGGGCCTGGTTTTGTGTTTGGAGGATAGACTAGTGTCTGTTGGAATGATGGAGGACATCACCTCTCTTATCTCTTTGCCCACTATATTCAGAGATGACTGCTGGCCCAGTGGTCATCTCTGTACAGTGAAGAGTACTGCCGGCATGACAGTTCCTTTGAGTTTACTGAAAGTTTGTTGGATGGATGCTGTCAGTTTTGACAGCCATCCATCAAATGTTTGACTTTTTTTTGTTTTTCAGCAACAATATTCCAAAGTTCTGAAAAACAAATAATTTAATGGTACTCTAACCCTGGGAGTTTCTCCTGTGGTGTTGGGGTCAATATTGTATTTTTTTCTGTCCCTTGCTGCCAGGCTTTTCTTGCAGTGACAGACTGGTAGAAAGGCTTTACAGCATCCGCCCTAAATAAGGTGGACAGTGTAATGTCCTTCCTCCCTACTCTGTTAGGCCGTCTGAAGAAGTCTATTATCAATGGAGCCAAAAGGAGTTCCATAAACAGAATACTTAAGGTCTGCCAGTCTCGAAATGAGGCGGGTGGACCAAGGATTTGGTGGGTAGAATACTCTGTCACATATGCTACAGAGTACTCTGTCTACCAAACTTTAAATCAGGGCCTTTGTCTTTAAAACGATGTGATTTCTCTTTCACAGTCTGCACAATAGAGCTCCAAAGATTCAATCTTAACTATAGCATATTGTTTAATTCCCAGTTGAGTACAGTTGGAGCCTCTTTCTTACCTTATAATCTTGAACTCAGGAGCTCATTGTATTTTGTTTTCTTTTCCTACAGGGTCTTTGGTTTGATGGATAATGTCTCTTTAGGGATGAATTGCTAGCAGCAACTCTGTCCGCAGAAACAGACTTATTAAAACAGACTAGTGTCCTCAGTGTGCAAAGCATGCAGATGATTACAGATACAATCATTTTAGGTTGAAGGCAAGAAAGAAACAACTAATTTAAATGAATCCTCCTTACTCTTAATTTTTACTTAGGTAACTAGGGGGTCCATGCAGGCTGTTTAAGTCCAATGTAGCTGACTATCTGAAGGAAATTAAACACTCCAGTTGCTTTAACTGTTATCTTCCTCCCATGACAGATGTACTGGATCCATATAGAGAATGTCCTGCATAACATTCTCCCAACATTTCCTGTGTTTCCCCCTTCCCATGTATTCCCTTTTCCCCTAACCATATCCTTTCCAAGTGTCAGGTTTGTTGTTGACCAAAAACAGATGTCACTGTTAGTCAGGTAGATGTGGCGTTTTATTTCCAGTTAAGGTCACTGTCTTATTCATTATTAGGAAAATGGATGATTCTAATCTTTGTTTTGAAGTTTCCAGTAGTTCTGTTCTCTTTCATGTAACTGAAGACTTGTTTGATATAGTGATTAATTTCCAGTTAATGCCTTTGTCGTATTCATTAATTGGAGAATTGATGGTGCAAAACTCTGTTTGAACTTTTATTTAACTTTGTCTTTTTTCATGCAACTGCAGAATCATATTTGCTGGGTCGTGTGGAAATTAATCTTATTGCAGGCTGTGCCTTTTTGAATAATTCCCTTTTGCTTAAAAGAACTATAGGTACATTCTTGTTTGCACTACCACGAAGGTAAACACACTTTCAGGACCATACGGTTGTACCTATTTCACAGTTTTGCAATAGATTTTGTGGCCTGGACTTAAGCACTCTTCTAGTCCACAGTGTCACTGTCATGCATGAATCCCAGTGAAGGGGTGCTAAGGATCCTTACAATAGCTCCACCTCACTCCACTACTGCCCAGAGAGATCCCAGTCAGACAGCGTAAGATATTGGGTTATTGATTGAGGGGGGGTGATAACACTACTCAAGCAACAACCAGTCCTTGTCAGGGTGAACAACAAATGTCACTAAATTAACCTGTGCTTAACTCTCTGATAACTTGTCAGTCATGCTTAATTTACAGGCAATGGATAAGGTAATTATGCAGCACTTAAACAGTAATAAAGTGAAAACACAACACAAAACAAATCCCAAAACAATTTAGAAAAAAAGAAAACGCGTGTATAAATACAATGACAACAGAATTAATACAATCCCATCAGTTGAACCGGTTAATTGAATTTTTAAAGGTTTTAGTGACGATTACACCTAATAGATCAAAGTGCTAACTGAGGATATCTGGTTGGGTGAGACGGGGTAAAGTAAAAAATAAAGCCTGAATGCGATGGAGCATGGGTTGGGTACATTAGGTGGACTGGACCCAATCTCAAATTCTCTTTGGACTTAGAAGATACCTTGGCTAAGGGGTCCCACTGAGCAGGATTTGCTGTTGTAGAGAAGAGCATAATAGGAGTTACCGCAGAGCCAGGGTGACCAGAGATGCACCTTGGGCGGATCAGCAAGCAGGTAGGTCTCAGGCTTCTGTCAGTTCTTAGGCCACTTTTGGTGAAAAAGATTGTAAGTCGCAGCCTTTAGGGTTGGGCAGGAGCCGCACCTTTAGCACAACAACCAAGGTTCCAGGACCACTTGGGGGGTGTTAGTTCTCACTCCAGCAGAGGCCAGGTACAGGGTTCAAGGTCTTTGGACCTTGTTAAGTCCCTGTAGCTCACACAGGAGGATAGTCAGCTAGCCCTTGGAGTCAGCAAACACCAGCCGAAAGATAACCACATGGTCTCCTCTCACCACCCAGACCACCACAGCCATCATGTCATCCATCCACTCTGGGGCGACCAACGACCCCTGCCACCACCATCTCTTCAAACCTGGAGTCAACCCAATCAGCACGGAACTCACCAGCATTCTCAACACCTCCATCTCCACAGCAACCTTCACAGACTGTGGAAACACGCAGAGGTCAGAACTCTCCTAGAGAAGCCCTCTGCTTACCAATCAATCTCCCTGCTCCCCTACCCAGCCAAAGGACTTGAGAAAGCCATCAACCAACAGCTCACGGGTTAACTGGAACAAAACCACCCACTTGACACCTCCCAATATAGATTCCGTGCCAACCACAGCACTGAGGCTGCGATGATTGCCGCGACAGTCGACGTCAGAACTCTCCTCATCTGTGGCCCTAATCTTTCTCGACCTCTATGCTGCGTTCAACAGCATCTCCCACCACACTCATCGACAGGCTCCACTACATCAGTATACAGCACAATGCCCTTAAGTGGATAGCTTCTTTTCCTTAAGGAAGCACACAGAGCATCTGGCTGCCTCCTTTCACCTCCGCACCCAAGACCATAATTGGCAGAGTACCCCAAGGATCATCTCTCTTTCCTACCCTGTTCAATATCCACATTACCCTCACAGACGTCGGCAGATCCAGTGGACTCAACATTAATCCTCTCACTAACAGAGGACTCCAACAACTCCAAAACTAATACCTGCAATGCCATGATCAATGTGGCAAAATGGATGAGAGGCAGCTGCCTCAAACTCAACTCTGACAAATCTGAAGTTCTAGGCTGCAGTGAAAACACCTGCATATGGGCCCACAGCTGGAGGCCGGCAGAACTCGGACCAACACTGTGAGAAATGGGATTTCCAGTTGGCTAAGGCTTGCGCCAAAGCCAGGCAGAAACCACCACTCTAGTCAGGGCAAAGGAGTTACACGCCAAAGATAACCCCTGCTCACCCTCTAGGTAACGTGACGCGAGCAGCAAGGCTATTCTCGGAGGCAATGTAGGTTAAGTGTTTGCGCGCGCACCCAGCAACAACACCCAAGGCCCACCACAAAGGAAACTCCACACAAGGTTATATATAAAAATAGCCTTTATATTATACCAAACACATTAGATTAGAAACATACACTTTACAATGTGCCAGAGGCACGGGCAGAATTTATAGGGGATATATGTACAGGACAGGGCCACATGGACCACTGTCAGGAATAAGCACTTTTAGAACTAGAATACTTGTTAGAAATAGCACTTTGTAGAACATAGAACAATATTTTACTGTAGCACAAAATAGAAAATAGAGCACACAACCAGTAACCACTGGTAAGAGGTAAGTACCACCTAAGCAATCCTAACTGCCTCAGGAAAATATCACGCAGGGAATCACAAACTCAGTAGCATAACCTTATACTAGGAAAGACAACCTCTTAAGCACCACAATACATTCAGAGGTATAAAACATTACACATGATGCAGGTATGTCATTGCAAATTGCGCAAAGAGCACATAGGGCCAAAAACATGTACCCCACGCAAGGGCACAACACCAGAACTGTTCCCAGGCCAACTGGCCTCTCAGGGGCTGAAACGGCCTGTGTCCACAATGTCAGGGCAGGCTGCGCGGGCAGCCAAAGGAAGATCGCGAAAAGGTTCCTAAACGGAGCAGCTGCCCACTAAGTGCTGGGCAGCTGTAGGGCTGAGCCTGGCACCAGCGTGCCTCCTGGCTCTTCTTCTGGGCTCTGAAAGGAACAATAGCGCCCAAAACAATGTGGGAGCCTGGGAGCCTCGTGGACTCAAATGCCACCACCCAGGGGGGAGCGGCCCGCTGCCAACCGGGGCCACTCTACCTTCCCAAAAATGCCCCCATGAATGTAGGAGGGAGAGGTGTGGCGCCGCGGCCAGGGCGACTGACGCTGGAATCTGGGGATCAGGGTTCGATCCCCGGCTCCGGCGGCAGGTTAGCCCAGCACCATGTGACTCTGGGCAATAGCTTGCTTAATCTTCCCGACGGCCCCCAGCGCCTAGAGACCCTTACGGGTGATTGTGCGCTTTACAAATGTGGATTATTATTATTATTATTATTAGGAGCTTCTCGTGGGTTTTAGGCAACTGCCCCCAATCGTTGAAGTCCCCTCGCTTGGGACTCGAGAATCAAGGAAATGCCCAGGAGCCTCGTGGGCTCTAAAGAAATGCCCTCGCACGTTGGAGTCCGCCATGGACTCTGAGGAAGTGAGGCAATGCTGCGGGCAACAGGAGAGCGGCCCGCTGCCAACTGGGGCCGCTCTACCCCAACAGGCACTGCCCAAAAATGACAATAGCCCCACTGTGGGGGGGCGGGCACCGGCAATGTGCCCCGACGCCCCCTCTCTCCCCACCTGAACACCACGGGCCCCCACTCACCCAGACCTGTGGCGGGGCTACTCCTCCGGTGCTGCTGCCTGGGGTGGCTCTCCTCCTAGGCTGCGGGACTCTCCCTGCCTTTTGCCGTCGGCGATCTCCCGCGCTGCCCAGTCCGCCATGCACCGGGTAGGCTGCAGGCGGGGAGCAGGGCTCTTCGTACCACAGGAGAGCCCTTGCTTGGTGCTGGCCCCTTGCCCGGTCCCCTCCTGGGACCGGAGCCATGTAGGGCTGACGGAGAGACAGGAAACAGCTTCCTCCCGCCCGGGGGAAGCAGAAATGGCACCGGCTTGTCTCTCTCTCATCGGAGCACGGGTTGGGCTCCCGTCAGCTTCCGGTTTTTGGGTCAAGTACTTCCGGGTCGTCGCAGGCAGCACGGTGGCCCGAAGGAAGGCGAAGAGCGGCTCACTCAGTAATCCGGGATAGGCTCCCGATAATTAAAGAATAAAACGGGGTGGGCACCCGTCTTAAAGTATAAACAAAAATACACAAAGGGTGGGCACCTGCGCACGGGAGATAATTAATATATCGAACTAGCCCACAAAACGCAGCGCTCGGTGCCCAGCCCAGGCTACTAGGGGAAGGAGAGCGCTTTTCAGGCACAAAAAGGCCCTCCTCAAGATGCAAAATACAGCGCTACCAGGTGCTAGGGGAAGCAAAGTCCAGTAAAAGTCCAGCAAAGTTCTTAGGAAGGCAGGGGGGGCAAAGGCTGGGCCCAGGGGCCAACTCACAGGGCCCTCCAGGCAGGGAGGCAGTCGCAGTGGCGGTCCTCCTGGCACCCAGCAGCAGCTGGCCCCCCTACAAATTAGGATCAGGGAAAAGAAAATTTTGTATGGGGTCACAGCCCCTTCTTATACTAAGAAATCCTTTGTCTACAAGGGTGCAGGCAAGGGGCGAACCAGATACAACTGGCTCCTGAGCACTTCGTTTTGCTCAGCCCCTCTGCCTATTCACAGGATGGGTAGGGTCATCAGTCGCACCACAGGGGGCGGAGCTAGAATTGTGTGGGGGAAACCCAGCCCTATTCAGGTCCCAAGTGCACTCCTCCCCGGCCATCAACAAGCATATCTCCCATTCATCACCGCGGCAGACCCATCCTGACTCATAGAGCCTGGCACACCAACCAGCTCCAGCCAATCATAAGCCAGACAGCCAATTCACATAAATTACACAAACATGCCCCCTTCTAGAAGTGGTACAAAAGGGGGTGGTGATGGACGGAGCATCTGAACCAATCAAACACTCACACCCAGTCAAAAGATCTGGGTTTGATCCATCACCGTTCTTTAGCCCACTCTGCCACCCCAGTTCAGACATGGCTATATGCAAATCAGTCTGACCCTGTGCCTCATGGGAACAGTCCAGCCCGAACTGCCAAGCCATGCCTTCCTTGGACCGGAAACAAGCTTCCGAGGACCGGTTTCTGGCATTACAGCCGTCTTCAGCCCGGCTTGTTTGAATCCAGTGGCAAAGTGAGCAAGGGACTCATGTCTGAGCATACCCTGCCACACTTAAGGCAGCCAAAGCGGTACAAAAGGGGGTGGTGATGGACGGAGCATCTGAACCAATCAAACACTCACACCCAGTCAAAAGATCTGGGTTTGATCCATCACCGTTCTTTAGCCAACTCTGCCACCCCAGTTCAGACATGGCTATATGCAAATCAGTCTGACCCTGTGCCTCATGGGAACAGTCCAGCCCGAACTGCCAAGCCATGCCTTCCTTGGACCCGAAACAAGCTTCCGAGGACCGGTTTCTGGCATTACAGCCGTCTTCAGCCTGGCTTGCTTGAATCCAGTGGCAAAGTGAGCAAGGGACTCTTGACTGGGTGTGAGTGTTTGATTGATTCAGATGCTCCGTCCATCACCACCCCCTTTTGTACTGCTTTTGGCCACCATAAGTGTGGTAGGGTATGCTCAGACGTGAGTCCCTTGCTCACTTTACCACTGGATTCAAGCAGGCCGGACTGAAGATGGCTGGAATGCCAGAAACCGGTCCTCGGAAGCTTGTTTCCGGTCCAGGGAAGACATGGCTTGGCAGTTCGGGCTGGACTGTTCCCATGAGGCACAGGGTCAGACTGATTTGCATATAGCCATGTCTGAACTGGGGTGGCAGAGTGGGCTAAAGAACGATGATGGATTAAACCCAGATCTTTTGACTGGGTGTGAGTGTTTGATTGATTCAGATGCTCCGTCCATCACCACCCCCTTTTGTACCGCTTTTGGCCGCCATAAGTGTGGCAGGGTATGCTCAGACATGAGTCCCTTGCTCACTTTGCCACTGGATTCACGCAAGCCGGGCTGAAGACGGCTGGAATGCCAGAAACCGGTCCTCGGAAGCTTGTTTCCGGTCCAGGGAAGACATGGCTTGGCAGTTCGGGCTGGACTGTTCCCATGAGGCACAGGGTCAGATTGATTTGCATATAGCCATGTCTGAACTGGGGTGGCAGAGTGGGCTATAGAACGGTGATGGATTCAACCCAGATCTTTTGACTGGTTGTGAGTGTTTGATTGATTCAGATGCTCCGTCCATCACCACCCCCTTTTGTACCGCTTTTGGCCGCCATAAGTGTGGCAGGGTATGCTCAGACGTGAGTCCCTTGCTCACTTTGCCACTGGATTCAAGCAAGCCGGGCTGAAGACGGCTGGAATGCCAGAAACCGGTCCTCGGAAGCTTGTTTCCGGTCCAGGGAAGACATGGCTTGGCAGTTCGGGCTAGACTGTTCCCATGAGGCACAGGGTCAGACTGATTTGCATATAGCCATGTCTGAACTGGGGTGGCAGAGTGGGCTAAAGAACAGTGATGGATTAAACCCAGATCTTTTGACTGGGTGTGAGTGTTTGATTGATTCAGATGCTCCGTCCATCACCACCCCCTTTTGTACCACTTCTAGAAGTGGCACTTCCACCCTAGACACATTCATGCCGCACACATCATCGCGCAGCATTTAATCACACGAGTCCGCACATACCAAACTCGAGCCTGCACTCCCCACACATCAGGAACTAACATGGACACCTACATTCCCCATGCATTCCTATGGGAGGGCAGGCCAATCTTACCACACGCACGCACTTTACCCTGGGGCACAGTGGTAAAGTGCGCAGAAACCAAAAATTACTATCACCAGGTCACAATTAAAAAGCAAAAAGTTTAGGGGTGAACCTGCCAGAAGGGCCAAGTCCAACAAACACCCATACCAACAGACCTTGGACACAACCTCTGCATCATCCTTCACAACCAACTTATCATGAAAAGACAAATCAAAGCAGTGACATCCTCTTGCATAGTTACCCTCCACATGCTATGCAGACTATTCAGATGGATCCCCACCAACGCCGGAAAGACTGTCATGCATGCCCTCTTCATCAGCCACCTCGGCTATGGCAACACTCTCAACGCTGGAATCTCCACCCAGCTCCTCAAAAGACTTCAGACCAAACAGAAAATCACAGCCAGACTCATCCTTGACCTCCCTAAACCGACTTGCAAAACCCCTCACCTCAGAAACCTTCACTGCCTCTCCATCCAGAAGAGATTAGCTCTACATGATCATGGACCATCATACATTAACCATCCACTGACCTTCCACTTGCCCGCCAGACACCTGCACTCCACCTCAGTCGCCCTTGCACACACCTTCCACATATGTCGCTGCCACATCTGGGTCACTCCTTCTCCTTCTCCTTCATAACTGCCAGGACCTGGAATAACCTGCCACTCCACACAGCACCCTCCCTGACAGACTTCAGAAAGAAACTCTTGCCCTGGCTTTTCAACAGAGACACCACAACCTCAGTGCCCAAAAACCCTTAGTGGTGACAGTACTGCTCTATACAAATGCTGATTGATTGATTGACTCTGGTAGTCCTAGGTTTAAGCAGCAAGGGAGACCCCAAACAGCAGCGCAATCCAATGGGGAACAATGCATGCCTCAAGCAGCAGGCTTGTCCTATGGTTGTCCGGACAGTCTTTCTGAAGTTTTCACAGGTCCAGGGATTCTTCTAGGCTACCCCCACATCTGGGTCATGAAACCTCTCCCTTTCAAGACTCCAAGACATTGTGGGTGACCAACGACTAGTGTCAGGTTCTTTTGTGTGTGTGATAGAGGCAGTCCTTTGTTGTTTAAGTGGGTCAGGAAACAGCTTTGCCGCCCAACAGTCCAGGCAGGATGGCCCATCTTGCCTACACCCAGTCCCCTTTGTGTCACTGCCTGGCAGGAATACACAAACCCCAACAGCAGAGCCATTCAAAGACATGTGACCCAATACACTGGCAGAGGCACAAAAAAGGTTTCTAAAAGTGACATTTTCAGAATTGTGATTTAAAATCTGACTTTACTTTTAAAGAGGAATTTAAATTACAATTTATTTGAGTCTAAATATGACATTTACACCTTACCCCAATTAAAGTTAGCAGTTATTACATGTTTGAAGTTGCCCATTGTTATCTCATGGGAGAGGTTAACCCTACAACAGTAAAACATGAATGTAGGAGTTTTTCATAAACAGGACCTGTACATTTTAAAAACACATTTCCTACTTTTGAAATACAATGCCCCTGTGTTGTATAATGGTTACCGGGTAACAGTAGGCAACACGTTCTGTGAGAGGTTCTGGTAGGGTGAGTGGGGGTGGCAGTTGGAGATGGCTACTGAAGCTGTAGGACATACCTGATTGCTCTAATAAAGTGATTCTCCTTACCTACATTGGCGTGTGGTGCAGTCTCCACAAGTGTTGACAAGCGGAATGGGAAGCTGTTTTGGAGGACGAAACCTAAAGCTGTTCATGTTGTACTTCCTAGGTTTATGAGAGTGGTCACACTGCTGTGAAGACTTTCAGTAATTTTGGAAATACAGATGAGCGGTGAAGAGTCGGCATGAAAGATTGGTGTGCAAGCAGTACGCACAGGTGGTAGCTAGGTAACCAGTTAATGGGTGCTCTGCCTTGTTCCAGCTAAGTATTGGAGCATCATTGTTCTGTCTTCACAACGCTCCAAACATCCTCGTGGAGGATCATCATTATGCATATTGACGCAACGCTACGCCATCATCGCTTGTAACCTCCGGCTGGCACACACGCTCAGCTACGTATTGTTCCTGGTGAGTGTCCGCATCGGTGAGCAAGCCAGCAACTTGCATTTTGTGATGCACACACCATTTAGTGGTAACTTAATTGTTTTAATATCATGAAGGGTGTGTGCATTTCAGTGAGGCATACACTGCAGTGCTTGGCCAGTCTTAGTTTGTGAGCACTGGGCTGTCACATACATGGCTAGCTTTGACAATTTCAGCTTGGAAGTAATTCACACTTAATATTATAATGCATATGTTTTCTATTATAGCTGGTTATAATACATTGTTGGTGGATATTTTTTTGAGTATTTTTAAATCTTCTCATTCAAAGTTAGAAGTTAATTATTAGTCAACATTTTAAGAAAACCTATATATCTACTTAAAATGTCTTCACAAAGTTGTGGACGTACACCTCCTGTTCCATTCCTTCTTTGACCTACTGAGCCTTTATTGACATGGCCTGACTGGAATGATGATTTTCTAAATTATGTGTCTGCTCCTGGAGGAAGAGAATGAATATAAGTACACACCTTCAAGGAAAAGAAATCCTTCTACACAGTCTAGTACCAGAAGGGCTGCTGGTGTATAATCAGATTGAGAAAAAGTCAAGATCAACAGACAGTGCAAATGTTTTTGGGATTCGTTGGAAAATTTAGATATTCATTACCATCCTACTGCTTGTGCAGCCATTAACAGATACTCCTTCTACCAAAGGAAGCAAATGAAAACAGAATCTGTGGAAGATTATGTGGCAGCCCAAAATAAACTGACTATAACTGCCAAATGTGGGTCTTTGCATGACGATCTTATAAGAGCTCAACTTGTGATTCATTCTAACAATGCAGGGATACAAAAACATTGTGGGTGTCTGGAAAGTCTCTTTTGAATGAAAGTGTAGAAATAGTAAAGAAGGCAGAAATGTCTAAAAGATGTGCTAAGGTAGCTATAAAAAACAATGGTGGGGGAACGGTTGTTAATGTGTCTAATGTCTGGGAAGAAGAATGATAAACACACTCACAAAGGTTTGGTTGGTAGGGGATAAGTAAAAACAAACCAGCTTAGAAAGACTAATGGTAATAAGGGCCATATGGCCAGAGAAAGTGCTGTCCTGCTATGAAGTTCAAATGTTGTTTTTGTGGGATTATGCGCCACTTTGCCAAAGTGTGAGGAAAGAAGTTAAACAAAAGGCACAATAAACAGGTTCCGCATGTTTAACTTCATTACAACCCGCAGTCTATATACTCTTACTAGGGTTAGCTTACTTGACTGTTACAATGACCTGTGCATCTAAGGCTCATTACCTAGACACAATTTTGTATCCTTATATGGATCACCTCGCTGTTCGTGGCCTGACGTAAGGGCAGCATATACTCCTGCTGACAGTCATCCAATGCAAGGTGACTTCTTAGCCGTATTGCTAGTCAAGTATTATAATAAAATATCTCTTCACTCAAACTTTCGGCTGTATCGATGATTGCCTTAAACCGACGTTTGTTACGTTTCACCCACACAGAGGGAATACTGGATATTTTGGCCATTCCACATACTGGACCTAGAATTACCCAGGACGGCCGGATTTGCTGTCATCCTAAAATGAATATTATAGGCAGGAGATAAGCCTCAGAGCATTTTAACCCTATCTGTTCATGTTTTCATTGATGGACAATAAGCTCCTTACCCTAACAGCTCCCCTTCCTATGTTGCAAACCTTTTGATGTATATAGGTCTGTCCACCGAACCTCTCAACAGACCAAGTACTGTTATTTTGTAATTAGCACCCGGACCATAATATAGCTTTTAATAACTTTATATAAGACATAGATATATCAAGTCAAGTCAAAAATTATGTTTATTATGACCGTAGTCTTTAAACAAACAAGCAGTGAACATAACACACTAAGAGGAGTATATACAGTAAAACCTATACTTATTTCTTAAAAAATTATTCTTTAAAACAATTCTACATTCAAGTCCAAAAATACATAGTCCAGTTATAAAATCCTAGTCCCTCTAAAAATTACAAATGCCTTAAAACATGTTATAAAAAGTTTAAAATCCTAATCACTTTTCTCACCATCTTAACAGATTCGGTCAATAAAACTTCCTGCAAAACTACATTTCCCTAGGTTCTCAGTACCTCTGGGTCACCTTTAGAAATTTCCCTAGGGCGATTGCAATATCAATGGAGGGTACTTCTGTTAGGAGGCTGGCTGCCTGCGTCCTTGTTTTAATTCCGTATTTTTGGAAAACTGGGCGCAGCCATAGTTTTCTCTGTTCCAGGAGAAACAGGCAATCCAACAAAATGTGCAGCCAGTCACACTTAGTTCTCAGGTTACACTTGCATCGGCCTTCTTGATCTATGCATGTGACTTTGAGCTCTTTGTTTATTATCCACGGGTTAATCCCAATTCGACACCTCAGGATCTCTTGCCTAAGCCCACGGTTAGGTAGTCTGTCAAGGTAGGGGAACCAATTTCCGTTGGGCCAAGCCTTTATCATATGTGCCACTGATTTTTTGTTTGTTAAATAGCTTAGATCAATTGCTTTAGAGACTTCCCTCCCCCTTTGTTTCAGCTCCCCTTTGGTACTTATTACCTGCAACGTTTCCTGGTCCCAATCAATCTCTAGTGAGTTGCAGATTCCTTTCAATTTGTCCCTGCAGATTTTTGCCCATTTTAACTCACTTCTCAGTATTTCATTGCGGCACCAATATGCGACTTTTTGGCTCTCGGGGTCTTCCAATCTCTTCCAAAATCTAATCACGGCCATCTGGGATTGTATTTTCCAGGATTTTGAGGCTATTTCTAGCCTGATGGCTTGTGTCATCGAGGATCGAGGAAGAGATAGGAGTCTTTTTAAGCAATTTCCCTCTATCACGTCCCAGGACCCTTTACCGCTCAAATAAAGGATCTCTGCTCCATATAAAATTTGAGAGGGTATCATTGCTTCGAAGGCTCTCAACATAGGTCGGTGTGACATCTCTCCATACACCCCATTAAACCTTTTTAACCCACATATGGAGGAAAGTGCCTTCGCTTTTTGGGTATCCAGATGGGGGTTCCAATTTAAATCTCTATCGAACCACAAACCCAGATATCGATATTCATTAACCGCCTCCAGTTTGAGGTCGCCTATATACCAGGAAAATTTACTTTTCTTTTTCCCGAAGCACAGGGTTTTAGTTTTATCTAAGTTGATTGTTAGGAATTTTCTGTCACAATATGTTTTGAAGGCGTTAAGCTTCCTTTGTAGGCCCCTCTCAGTCTGGTCTACTATCACCAGATCATCTGCGTACAATAGGCAGGGTATTTTATTGCCATCCATTTTGGGGCTGGCGCTACCCTCCACCTCTAGATGTGCCGGGAGATCTGACAGGAAGATTGAGAAGAGCTGTGGGGCCAGCACACAGCCCTGTCTCAATCCATTCTCTATGGGTATTTTTGGTGTTAAGGATCCGACCTTATCCTTAATTACTTGCCCCCAGTTTTCCCTGTGGAGTTCTTTTATTATAGTGAGTAGATCATTGGGGATCTTCAACCTCTCTAATAACTCCCATAGGCAGGCCCGGTCCACTGAGTCAAATGCAGCTCTGAAGTCGACGAAACAGCAGCATAGTTTGCCGTTCTGTTCCGTCGACTTCTTCGCCATCGCCCATAGTGCAAATCCGTGGTCTATTGTCGAATGGCCTGCTCTAAATCCCCCCTGTTCTGTGGGTATTATTTGAAACTCATCTACCCATACATTCAGTTGTTTCAACAAAATTTTAGAGAACACCTTCTCGCCTATATCTAGCAGATTGATTAGCCGATAGTTTTGTGGCTCTTCCTTGCTCCCTTTCTTATGAATTGGCCTAATTATTGCCCCCTTCCAGGTTGGTGGCATTACCCCTTCTTTTAGGACTACCTGGAACATCTTGGCAAGAAATCTTGCCCACCAATTTACCTCGGATTTTAAAATTATAGCAGGAAGATTGTCCGGACCTGCTGCCCGAGTTAGCTTAAGTTCCCTTATTGTGTGCTCGACATTGTCTTCATTAAATTGTAGTAGTAGGTCATCTGAGATTTCATGCCATACTTTATGCTCCACCTCCTCTCTAGAAGCCCTTGCCCCATACAGTTCCCCTATGTACCCTTCCCATGCAGCCTCACTCACCACACAGTTCAAGTCTCCAGCTGGTGTTCCCGCTACCGACTTTACTAATCTCCAAAATTCCCTTAAGTTTTTATCCTCTATTGCTTCTAGTAGTTCTAGCCAACACTTCTCTTTATAAACCCTTTTTGCATTAGTTACCATTATCTTAAATTCTTTTTTTAGTTTGGCTAATTGTGCCTGTCTCTCGGATGTAAAGTTCTTTTTTTGTCTTCTTTGTGTTGCACGTATCTCCTTTTTCTTATTTTGGCACTCCACTGAGAACCCTTTACATTGGTTTATTTGTTTAGCCATTATGCGATGGTTCCCTTTTAGCTTTATCTTTAGGCATTGGACCACCTCTTCAAGTTTCACTAAGAACCATTCCAATTTCTTATTCTCACAGTTTTCCGGTGGTAAGTTAATTTGCAGGGCCTTCAATTTTTCCATATATTTTTCAGTTAGGCGTGTCGTCACCCGTTTAGGGTATTCAACCTCCTGGGTGATTACCCTTTCTCTCTGTACTTCGCTTCCCCCTATCATTGATATATACAGGAGTTTGTGATCACTCACCTCTTTTTGTTCTAACCTAAACTCCCTGATCTGGGTGAAATTCCAGGCCTGCAGAAATATATAATCTATTGGGCATATCTGTTGCCCTGGGATGAATGTCTTTCCTGCTGGGGAGTCTGACTCCGTTCTCCCATTTACGCAATGAAAGCCTCTCCCTCCCAGGGTGTGAACAAGGTCGAGATCTTGTTTCGAAATTTCCCCATCTGGGAACTTAGCCGGGTTTATTCCATACACCTCTAGCTGTTCCCTATTCCAATGGTCTGCTTTTTTCGGATTTAGTTTATGGTTAAAATCCCCCATTATCATTATTGATTCTGCAGGATATTTTTCTAAAAAATTATCTACATCCTCTTTGAAGTACTTCATTTCCCTTTCATATTCCTCCCCGTTATCCCACTGCATGTATACATTAATTAAAATCAACATTTTATATTTCTGCTCCACCTTCATGAGTTCAATTCTGCAAGCTTGTGCCCATTTGCATTTTGTATTCAACAATTTAAAGTCCCTCATTGCTTTTGTTGATATCAATGTCAGCAGCCCCCCCGAGGGCCGTCCATGGTTTTTCTTTATGGCTGACAGCTGTATCTGAGCGTATCCGTCGAATGTAGGGGTGTTGTCGCATACCCAGGTCTCTTGCAGGCAGGCAATGTCCACTTTATTTATGACTTCCTTTATATACTCACGTTTTTGCTCATTGCCTATCCCATTTATATTCCAGGTTAAGAGACCTAGATCTTGCGATCCCCCTCCATCCTATTCGACGTCACTCAAATCGCCTTCTTCCTCCATATCCAAAAGATTACTTGGGTTGCCTTCTTCCATTGGATTACTATGGATCGACCAATTGCCCCATGAGGAGTCGTTCCTCGTGTTATTTATTACGACATTCAGGCGGCTTAGATCCTTCTCCGTTTCTCTACTGAGGATTACTTGCCTCTTCTGGAGCCCGGCATGATGATTTAGGAAGTTTTTATCATTGGAGGTTTTTATTTCTCTCTCTGGGATAATCCTTATTCCCTGTTGAGTTATCTCACTTGATGCATTCAGGATTGCCCTTTTTACTAGTCCTGAGTGGAGGGTAATTTTTGTTATCTCCTTTCTATACCTGTTTTCTACAAAACCAACCTGCTGTAGATCTTTAGTACCAATCCCTCTCAAGCTGTCGCATTTTTGAAATGCGGACAGAATCCGTGCCCTATTTAGGTGACCTGGATTTCCTGTCGGCTTCTCTTTCCTCCCGGGAGGTATTGTATCCAGAAGTAACCAATTGTTCTTATCCCTCTCTGATAGATACGTGTTTGGTACCAGCGCCTGTTGGGCGTCGATTGGTCTCCCCGTTTGCCGTCCGTTCCTTCTCTCATTGGGGTCTTCATGTACCTGGGGTCTTACTGTCCTTTGAACTATAACTTGTTCATCCCCATGGCTTACTTTCTGGTTCGTCGTACGGAAGTAAGGGATGGTCTCAATTGCCTTCTTGCATCTCAGCGATTTCCTTTGTACCCTCTGGGTCCTAGGGGACTTTAGGTCTTTTGACTCTACTTGCGTGGGTCTTATTGTTGTAAAAGTTGGTGCTGATGCATTCAGGCCTGACTGTATCACTCCCGGCCCTGTTTCCTTCCCTTTTTTCTTCCCTACTTGGTTCAGTTTCCTGTTTTTTCCAGATCTGGTCGTGGTCCCACGTGTGACATACCCCCCGCGCCTTTTTATCAACATGGGTCTTCTTGATATGTATACGTTGTCTGCCGACACGTCTGCCTCCTTTGCTGATTGTTTTGCGGATTGGGGGTCCCTTCCCAGGGATACACTGCTCTCTTCTTCTATTATTACCATGTCACTTTTCTCCCTTAACGGGGTTAAATTCATAGACATTTCCTTAAATGGCATTTTGCTCTTTATTTCTCCTAGTTCTTCTTCTATTTTCATTAGGTGTTGTTTTTGAGCTTTCATCAACCCATTATTTGAGAGACTCACTTCCAGAATTCCTTGTAATGCCTTCTGGAGTAACAAAATTACCTCTATCAGCGAAGCTGTAGGTGTTTCCGAGATCGCTGAATCCTGTATTGTGTTTCTGGCAGGGTTTACTGGGTTACCAGACCTTTTGCTCTCATGCTGCATTGAAGATTTTTGCAATTGGTAGAGCTGCTGGATTTGATCTGGCGCACCTCCCCAGATTGCGCTCTGGTTCTGCTCTTCATTTCCTCTAGGGTGTTCATTTCTTAGTGACAGCTGAGAGAACAGTTTGGGAGAAGATGATAGTCGAGGCGCCGAGATTTGGTCATTTAAGCTTTGAAGAGTTAGATTTATAGTAATGTGGTTCTCCCCCTCCTCTTTGCTGTCCGGGCTCGCCTCTTCGTGGATTCCTCCCTTTTCTAGCTGTCTTCGACTTTCGTCCGGTTTGCCGGGGTTTCCATCAATTTCCCCGACGATTTCCACTATTTCTTCCTCTATTTCTGATGTAATCGCTGGGTTCAATGATTTATAGTGTTTCCCCACGAACTCCTTTATGGACTTTGTCACTCCCGTGTTCTCTTTCTGTTTGTTATTCGTTTGATTGCCACCTCTTTTTGTCTTCTGTGCATTCTTCGCTACTTTTTTAACTTTTCTTTTCTTTCTTTTACCCTTACTATTGTCCGGGGATGATGCTTGACTTTCTTGGCTCTCTTCCAGAGATTTTGAGCCCTCCGTTATTTTACTCCTCCCTTGCTCGTCCCCTGTACGTAAGTTCGTCCCTCTTTTGGGGACCATTGCTGGGTACAAAAGCTGTTGTGTAAGTGAAGGTGTTTACACTTGATTATTAAATTTCTTTGTTTCACGTTAATCACTTACCTCTGTTCTGCCTAGTTGCCTTCCGCCTGCTCTCCTTCCGCTCTTCTTGCCACTCTTGCCCTTTCTGTCGTTTTTTTAATGGACCTCCTGCTTCACAGTAGCTCCCGGCTTCTTTGAACCTATATTCTTAATTAATTTATTCTTCCCTGCTGCCTTACTGCCTTTAGGATTAGAGTTGTGGACTCCTGTTTCCCGGTTTCACTGCTTGCTCCGCTGGCTCTGCTGGTTACTACTCCTGCCCCAGCTACATGGGTCAGCCTTGGTCAGAGTGGTACTATGGAGCGCTAGCGCTGTCTGGGAGTTTAGCGCTGCGGTGTGCACTAAATTAAGGCTGCCGCTTCACTAGCGTCCCTCTTCCGTGCCTCTTGCCTTGACTCTTGGCGGCTCACCGGCTCGCGTCTCCTCCCCCCCGCGGGCTCCGTAATGCACCCAGGCGGGTGACGGAGTTTCTTGCGGTGCGGTTTTCTTGCTTCCCCGCACTTAAGGCGCTTGCCGCTTACCGCTTACCGCATGTGTGATGTGCGCGGTCGTCCAGCGGTGGTTGTACTACTGAGAGTGCGGGCGCTGTCTCCGTACTCTCTCCTTGGCTCCGTACTCTCTCCTTGGCTCCAATGCTCCAATGCTCCGACGCTCTCCGTGAATCGCTTGGCTTCCGCTCGACTGCTTTGGTCTGATGAGGGCGTGGCGTGGCTCAGGCTAGGCTAGGCGAACAGAGACTACCAGTGTAAGTGACTCTAGTAGGGTGTGAAACCTATATCTGTCCTTTATATTTACTTCTGGGCTTTAAGGAAAGAGATCGGCATCATCCACGTAAGCCACTTATGCTTGACACGTGTTAGAACTTGCGTTCACCAGCTTGAGTTCCAAGCAATGAATATTTAGTCACTCTGCACTAGATTCTGTCTCATTTTCCGCACTGGGTTTACAATATGACAGTTACATGAACTTCCGAAATCTCTTTGGCATGGATTTCCACGATGTAACAATAACCAGACTGCACATTGACTATAAGGGTGCTCCAATTACTTTGTATATAAATGAGCATTGATTGTAATCATTTATATGTATATTGTGTCAAAATATCACGGAACAATGGTGGCATTTGTATCACTTTTAGCCCTGACAAAGACGTAGGGATATCTCCTTTGTTTATCACCAACTCTGGCTGTTATACCACAACACTGTAATTGATTTGAATGATATGTGCTTCATACAAATAGTATCTGTTCATCAAGTTTAGGATTGTATCAGGGGAGTAGGGTATTTCTCCCCACTATTGAATGCACCGTGGGCGAAAACCCTGATGTATAAAACATGCATGTGACTACTATATATGAGCGCTCGACACCTCACGGATACCCAGTTCTGACATTGATGCTAGAAAAAGCACTTTTAGTGAAAATTCCCTGTCCCGATAGCAAAGAGCTCTAAATGTTTGCCCTGGTGCCTCAGCCACCCCAGCTACTTGGCAGACCATCCCATCCATCACATCGCAAATCATCACATGAAAATCTTTTTCAGGCCATGGTAATAACCATGTTGCATATGTGGTTAGTTGAAACATTGACACAGGGTCAAATGAATGTACTAATAGGCTTACTCTTTCATTTAAAGAGTACTTTGAATTTTTTTAGGCTCGCAGAAATCTTGTATTAAATGCATATAACGTACTCAAACACCGATTTAGAAATTCAGGCATATTGGCCACTTATCTCTTGAAAAAAGGATTTCCCAACATATGTATCTGCTTCACCTTACCATTTGACGTGTGTCGCTACGGTTGATATATTTGATGATCTTGGGTATGAATGAAACAATCTCTGATTTGTAAAGAAAGTGGCATGTTTTCTGCTAGAGTATTCTACTCCAACAGAGAAATCTACGACCAAGGCCTCCACCAGAGGAATAGTATGGAGGAAGATTAGCTACTGATTGAGCATTGATCAGTTTAAGATTTACTATTTCTGCTACCACCCACCTCTTAATCAAGTCCATGTTTATAAATATTGTGATTCCTTTTTATATAATGTTATAGTACCGAATATGTTTGGAGTTAGGTAAACTGTATTTTAGACCACTGTTATAAAATTCTTAAAGAGATTCTGGATTAATAATATTTACATGGAATGCAATAGAGCAGTTTACTTTCAAAAACTTGAGCTAAGAAAAGGTCTACATTGAGGTGACCTTTCCAATAATGGATCTGTACATTACTGTAGGTTTTACTTAGTTAAATGTGTTTTTAATTCGTGAAATTGCATAGTGGTCGACGCCTTGTAAATAGCATTGTACCTTCATAGCAGGACCAGATTGACCATTACCTCCCTCTGAATAATGCCAGGCACATTAATGGCTTTGAGACTGGCGTCCGACAGGTCTATAGAAGATGTCTTGACCAGAAGGGCCACTTGCCCTGTAGGGTTTTCAGAATCACCTTCCACTCTATTGCATCTTTAAAGAGGACGTGAATATGCATCTACCATTCTCCCAGACACTTTCTGAAATGCAGCTCAATCCTCTCTTTTAACATGTAAGCAAATGCTGGCACCTCATGTTACAGTGCACAAGGCTCATGTTACAGTGCAGAAGGCGGCTAGAGGAACATGCTCTGCATGTAATGGAGCCAACCAGCCTACACTACCCGCAGCTCGAGGGTCTGCTCCTGCTCTTAGGAGACCAAGCGGGGGAAATGAAGCATCACCCTCATTAACCAACCATGCTGTACTATGGAATTCAGGTCCACAGTGGGTGTTACTGCTCTTGGAAACCAAGCTGCGTGGACAAGTGAAATATCCTGCTTCAAAGTAAAAACTTAATATTCTGTCTTTCTTGCTTCTGGTGACACCACATGATTTTTGCAAAAAGTACTTATTTTCTATATACAATTATTTTAAAAACTGAGGGGATATGTACAAGTGAAGTGGCAGAGTGTGACGTTAGCCGTCATAGCTTAACGCCTCACTGCACCACTTCTGAAATGCAAGGCTGCACTATATTTAAGAGGATACGGTGCAGTGTAGTCTCAATGCAGGCACCCTTGAACCTTAGTGTCATGGTGTCTGCGTGCAGGGGAGGATTGTTTATGTGTAGGAAGGTGTCTCTTCCTGCACATAAATAATCCTAAAATGCCAATTTGTCATTTTTATGTGTGATGCTTCTTGCAACACACATAAAAGTCACATTTTTTTTTTTACAGATTGTTTATGTACATGAAGGGGGAATTACTGTAAATAAACAACTGTAGCGCTGCCTCCTGTGTTCGCTGCCCTTGTACATAGGGGGCAGTGTCAAAATCAATGGGTGTTGCAGTGGAACGCCCGCTGCAACACCCACTGTCCACCACCTTTTACGTTCAGTATAGTGTGAAACGGGGCCTTATTAACAAGGCAGCGTTAAGCCACGTTAAGCTTTGTAAATAAGACAATGCCCCTATCGCCACCACAACGTCGGAAAAAGTGACATTGTGGTGGTAGCCCCTAAATACAACAGAAAGCATTTGAATATTTCGTATTTGTATAACATAGGCAGACACCAATGAACCTAAAATGCAAGTCTGCGACCAAAATTAAATAAAGTTAAAATCTTGATTAAAAGCACGAATAAAGTGATAGGTGACCCAGAAATTTATATTTCCTTCTGGAGAATAGATGACCTTTGTTCATAGTAAAGTGTCATCAAAAGTACCTCTGTGGGAAGACTGTTTGATGGCTTTGATATTGTTTTGCTATTGCAATCTTGAACCACAGAATTGTGTTATTTTCTGTCCTTCAAGATACACCGGAAATGTACATTTGTTTTGTCAGGTAATCAGAGTGCACTAGCAGCTTTTTTAAAGGTCAATTTGTGTTTTAGCTGCAGCGTAGCGTTAGAGGAAAGACGGCGAAAGCACTGGCGGAGCGAGGTGAAACAGGGAAACCTTTGTGCTACGAAACATATATTGGATGGAGTGTGCGACAGTGCTCAGAATGCAGCACATGAGATGATGGGAAGAGCAGAAATAGGTACATTGATTGAGCACAATCATGATAATACCATGGCTGAGTACAACTCAAACTTGTCCGCTGCCTGAAGATACACATAAAACTTTCGGGCATATTATCAAGGGGGTTTATCTCCGCTTTTTTGGCTTTAAAAGCCAAGAATTCGGAGATAAAATTATCTCCCTATTACCTAGCAGTCCCTAACACCAGTTAGCGACAGCTAGTAGGAGATAGCGACCATCTTGGGCCCCACTTTGCATGTCAGTGATATTTATCACTAATGACATGCAAAGTGGGTGTGCCAAGATGTTAGCGACTGGAAACAGTCGCTAACATCGCTATCTCCTATTACCAACTTTTGGAGATATTCGCGCTAATATATCTCCAAAAGCTAACACCTGCCCTGAGTAGTTCTTAGCCATGTTATCCAATGGGAGGTGGATAACATGGCTAAGAGCATTAGCTCGGTAATGCATGAATATCGCTGACTTTTCAGCGATATTCATGCATTGCGGCCGTTTTTTATCGCATTTGCGATAAACCTTGGTAAGCAGCTCAGCGGTAAAATTTTGCCTCTAACCAAGCAATAGCGAAAATTATCGCTATTGCTTGATAATATGCCCCTTGATTTGTTGGTTTAATTTCAAACACGAGTCCGAAGTGAAAACAATAGACCTATTCTAGACAGCAATGTCAGGGGTCACTCAATCACTGGCATGGTCTGAGTGAGAAGAATAAACCAGTGCGTTGCAAGGTTTTTCAGGTATTATTGAAATGTTACCTTTAGTATCAAATTCATGATCTACCAAGACGTGTTTTACTCGCAGATTTAAGGAGTTCCTCGGCTGTTTGATATCCTGGGCCTATGATACTTGCAGATCTTTGCAGTGTTTGCTTCCTCCCTTAGCTTCCATCTGCATAGCAGCCATATTGAATAATTTCAAAGTACATATGCAGACAGTGTGGACCGAATGTCGAACATGAAGGCATTCCAGCATCCTTGCATGTCACCAGATAAAGGGCTCCATTCTACTTCTACTAAACACTTTCCTCACTCATAAGTACATTTTGGTTCTTAAGCTTAATGATTGAGAACGTCAGGTACTGGGACTAATGTGCGGTAACTGAAAATGTTACCTTAGTGATAAGTATCTTCAGTATAGTTATTACAGATCCAAATATTAAACCCATTTCAACCCCCCTCCGGAGATCAGGTTTATCATGTTTATTGGGATAAAAGGACTTACCCTCGGTGGAACATTAATATTAGTAACATTGTCTCAAATTAAGTCCCTGATCCATATTCTTTTCAGTGCCAAATGTTATCATGTGAATGCAGAACACAAAGATTCACATTCTTTAAATTCTTCTTCTGAAAGGATGAAAGTCACGGACTACATGAGATTCACCTTCGAATTCACCATTCGTTCTCTAAACCTCAAAGAAGGTGAATCCCCAGCCTCAAAATACACTCTTCAATCATTTCCGTACCTCAATCTCCCTTTGAACTCCACTCTTAACTACTCTCTTCATCCTTTCTGCCAATCTGTTTCCTTACGGAGAATATAAGGCGCCTTTGTGGTGGGTAATGGCCAAACAACAAAGGATCTCACACACCTCTAAAGGCACACACTGTTCTCTATTGGCTTATGATTGTCTTGGGTATCCCTTCATTGTCAAATTCATTCTTTAGGAGTCCCAATACAATGTAGGTAGTGACTGAAGTTACACAGTTGGCCATGACCCATTTAGTAGTGTAATCCAACAATACCATCATAAATCCTTCTGACTGTAGTAAAAGACAAACAGGACTCATGATGTCCCTCTCAAACTTGCACCATGGTTAGTTCTGAACAAGATCTGAACAACTCTTTTAGAATCTTGCTCCTGATGCTTTTTAGCAACTAGAACATGCACTCCTGCAATCTTCTCCACCACATAATCTATTTTGAACTACCAGTACTGCTCCCTAATCTGGGCTTTGGTTTAATCACTTAATATGTGGCCATCATTAACTATATGTCGTTCCAACATGCAGACTCTATCACCTCTGCACAAATCATAATCTTGTACACTAACGGGCACATGCATCAAGCAGAATTGCATTCGCAAACGGTGCGATTCGCAGAAATCGGCCGTTTGCGAATGCAAAATCTGTTTTTGAGATGCATCATGATAACATGTACTTTTTCGCAATTTTAGAAATCGCATTTGGAATTGCGATTCTTTAATAATTCGCTAAATCAAGGAATCGCAAAATAATATGAAAAACGTGTATGCATCAAAATTCGCAATAGCGATTTCTTAAGGAATCGCATTTAAGAATTCCTAATTTTAGGAGTAGTGAGAGCAGGTGGTATTTTTTTTTTCTGGGAAAACATGTGAAACCAATTTGTAGGGTACTTAAGGGGTTCCACAGTTGAGCCAGACCTCTTTGAGGATGGCAGCAGTCATTGTCCTGGCACGTCGCTGGAGGTTGACAGCAGCAGGAAGGAGAAGGAGGATGCTCAGTGAAAGGATATTTAGATTGCGCATCACTTTGTTTGGCCAGACACAGGCTGAATAAATATGACAAGTATAGGCTTGATGCTGACTCCATAATAGATCTCATTTCTGAATTCGATCCTATTTTGCGCAGAGAAACTCGTAGGACCCTAGCCATACCCACCCATGTGCAGGTGTTATGTTCTCTACACCTTCTAGCCTCAGGGTCCTTCCAGGGAGTCATAGCTGTTGCTGGGGGGGTTTCACAGGGTGCACTTTTTAGATTTTTTAATGATTTCCTAAATGCAATGCTGCAAAGGATACGTCATCACATTTATTTTCCTAAAACTCAGCAAGAGTTGATGGAAACAAAGTTGGACTTCTATAACATGGCTAATTTTCCTCATGTCATAGGCTGCATAGATGGAACACATGTTCCCATTTGTCCCCCATCTGTGAATGAGTATATATTTCGCAACAGAAAGAATTATCACTCTTTAAACATCCAAGTTATTTGTAATTCAAAAACAATCATCACAGACTTAGTATCAAGGTACCCTGGGAGTGCCCATGACTCCTACATTTTCAAACATAGTGCCATCCATGAGCGACTGTTGTCAGGTGAATTTGGAGATGGATATTTGCTTGGTAAATACTGTTCTCTTTGCTAAACATCATTTTTCTCACATTTAGTTACCTCATATGTTAATTTCAATTGTACCATTTTACAACCCCATAGGTGACAGTGCATATGCTGTGAGATCATATATACTTACACCATACCTTAATCCAGCAACCCGTAAAGAACAGCAGTTCAACCTTGCCCATATATCCACCAGAAATGTTGTAGAGAGGACCTTTGGGGTCATGAAGTCTAGGTTTCGGATACTTCACAAAACTGGTGGAGCACTGCAATATCGCCCTGAGGTGTGCTGCAAAATAGTTGCAGCATGTGCCATGCTGCACAACATTGCCACAAGGAGAGGCTTGGAACTGAATTTAGATGACATGCTACCAAACAATGACAACCAGCCGCATCAACCCCATGCAAGACTTCATGGAGCAGATGCAGCAGAAGGAAGGCGAAGGAGAGCAGAAATCACAGAGCATTATTTTTAAAGGAGGTAAGGAGCCTGTTAATATTCAGTAAATCAGAGTGAAATTTATTTTTAAACATAAATGAAGTAATAATAAACAAAGGTCACATTACTGCATGAAAAGTGTAAATGATATCAACATGTAGCTTTGGACTTTCAGCAGTCTCTGGCCAGTATTTTCATGATGTCAGTCATTTAGAAGGCAGTCCATTCATGACTTTATTTTCTCCCCCTCACTCCTAAAGCTTTGCTTTTTGCATTTCTCTGAGCTGAAGATGTGTGACTTTTTTGTTCAACATGTCTTGAGCTGCGTCGCCCAACAACTGTATCTGATTTTGATTCACAACTGGGTTTAGCACTCTCATCATTATTGCCACCATGTACTGATGAAAGCACACTCATGTCTTACTGCATGACATCCTTGTTAGTTTTGTTGGACATCATTCCTTCAGAAAGCTTACTACAACATTTAAATAATTCTTTTTGCATGCACAGTGTATTTGTTATCATTTTAGCATTGCTATTGCACAAGCGATGGATTGCTCTAGTATAAGTGTGCATGCTAGACATTAATCTCAAATGCCTATTGCAATTGGCAATGTTCTGTGCTTGTATTGCTTCACACATGGTTTCCATGGCTGTTGCCATGCGGTCCAGTTGATTACTTGATGCCATATGTGCATTTTCAATAACATTTGTCAATTTTAAAAGACTGTTACTCATGCTACTGATGTCTTCACTAATATGATTGAGTTTACCCTTCATTCGCCTTATATCTTTGCTTTGCAGCCTTTGGACTTTCAGAAGTTTTTTTTTCAACTACACTGGCCTGGGACTCATCTTGTGAGGATGACCTCTGGTTTGCTGGACGTGCCCTTCTTCTGTAAAATTGTTGCAGTCTACTACGTCGACTTATCTTTGTCTTTTGAATTGCATTCATTTGAACTGCTTGCTGCGTATGTGCATGTGGATTGGGCTCTTCATCAGTGTCAGAATCTTGCATTTGCTGCACTCTTTTCCTTGTTTTTTTCTTTGCAACTGTGGGTGAGGATGTCATTTCATTTTGTACTTGTGAGTTCTCAAGATCTGTATGCACTGTGTTGCCCAAATCAATTGTTTCACCCTCTTTTTCAATATCTAAAAAAAACAAATGTATGCGATGTTTACTTCTGAAATGTCCGTTTTTTTAATTAATGGTGAAAGTATGCATTTTGAAATCAAAATAAAAAACTACTTTGCTTTAAAAAGTTTAGTCACTGATGTGATAAGTTACTTTGCATTTGAAAATCATATTCACCAGTATGGCAATTTTTCAAAATTTGAGAAAACTACATCTCCCATAATGCATTGCTTCAATGCTAAATAATGACTATTGCTTCAGCCTTTTTGTATGTGCTTAATGATAGAGCTGGGAATAACTTTAAACATTAGAAGAGGAATTAAAAGGCTACTACACTCTGAAACATATTTACAAAACAACAGATGAATATTACACACTCACCTTGAGAAGTGCAAGCTTGCTCAGAGGTGTCTTTGTCAATCACTCCAATCACTGCTTCAGTGACCAGGGTCTCCTCAACCATGTCCTCCAGTGGGGTATTTGGTTTGTCCTTTGGGGCACCTCCTCCAGTTTTGTTTGCACTTTTAATCCTGCAAGCAATTTTCTCCTTGGCACGGCTGCGTAAATCATACCACCTTTTTTGGAGATTTGTAATGTCTCTGTGGGCAACCCCCACAGCATTCACTTTTGATTGTATAGACAGCCACAGTCTTCTCTTCACCACTTCAGGGACCTTCAGGGAATCTTTGCCAAAAAAGCTGATCATGCCTTAAAGTGACCTCTTCTATTAAAATTTCAAGCTCCTGGTCACTAAACTTAATTTTCCTTTTTCTGGCATGCAGGTCTTCAACAGCACTTTCAGTAGCCATTACTCCTTCAAGAGCACACCAAAAACACTCCTCCTCTTGCTGCAAGCAGAGCTCCAACTGCCAAAAGCCACTCCTGCAGTTTGAACTGGGCTTCAGGTGTGTGTAATCAGTATACTGGCTTCCTGGGTGTGTCCTCATTGAGATGCATCAAAATTGCGAAATCGTAATTTGCGAAATCGCAAATTGCGAATTCGCAATTCAGAAATCGCATTTATCTTGCGATTCGGTAAAAATTGCGATTTTTACCGAATCGCAAAAAAATAGCGAAAAAAATGATGCATGGCATTTTGCGATTCTTTATTTGCGATTCGGTAATTTTCGCAAATTAAGAATCGCAAAAACTATGAATGATGCATGTGGGTGTAAGTGCATTCCTTACATTTCAAAACCCTTCCTCTGGATCTGAAAAGGTGTTTTAATATGTCCACCCCTGGACAACTCTATCTCTAATTAATACCAGTCTGAAGTGCATATTTCACTTTGGCCTCTTTCCAATCCATTTTCTGGGGACAAAACCCTCACATAGAAAGGCAATCTGCTGTCTCATTATGCATAAGAGGTAACATCATTACAGTGAAATTGAAATCAATAACTCCTGCTACCCCAGTGCTGATGTGACATGTGGTTTTCTCACCACCACTTGCAGAAAAAGGAGTTGATCAATGGTCAATGATTATTCCTTGACACAAAGTGAATGTCTCCTGTCCAATTGGCCACATACAGAGGAACGCCTCTCTCTTGATCATGGAGCAGTTGCTCTCCACACCAGTGGAAGAATGGGAAGCAAATGTAACCACCTTACCCTCACCGTTCACCCTTTGCGTATGCACTATGCTTTAACCACACAGCCTGGAATTCATGGTCATAACTGTTTTCTTATACAAATCAAAGTGATCCTAACTATCGGTGCCTAGACTAAATCAAAGGCATCCAGAAATTGCTTCAGACTTTTACATTTATTTCATTTCTTCATCAAAGCTCTTAAAGGATGCACAATGCTGGCAATAGCCTGCACTGTTTTCTTTTATAGAACTCAGCAACACAGAGAAATAAACAAAGTTGGGCCATGTCCTTGTCATCTGGGCCAGTGCTATGACAATATACTCATCCAAATCAACATTAGGGCTAATGCCTTCACCAGAGATAGTGTGGCCCAAGTGCAAGATCATGCTTACACAGAACTGCCATGTTTCAGATTTCAATGTGAGTTTACTTTACTCTAACCTTTCGAAGACTTCCCTCTGCACCTGTCATAATCCTCTCTATCTCCCCTGTAGACCAATATGCCATCACTCCATCTAAAAACTTTGTTCATGATCCTCTAGAAGAACGCCACATCAGGGGCCATCTCAGATTACACTCTTTTGAAGCATTATGCACCGAGAAGAGCCTCAAACTAACATTCTCTTGAAACTGTATTTTATGGTATACCAGCGTAAAGTACATCACTCTGAATATTAGGGCATCCTTGCTGATTCATCCCATTTGTTAGGTAGTGGTTCTCTGCCAATCAATATGTTATGCTGTAAGTCATGGCAATCCATAGAAAGTTTCATGCTCTTATTGCTACTGTTGGGTGCCAGAATTACTGCCCAATTTACTCAGTGACTTTTAACACCTTGATTGGTCCTCTCTCCATCAATCTGTGTAGCTCCCTCTGCAACAGATTCAACATTAAAGTTAGAGCCTTTACACTTTGTGGACTACCATCTAAGCACCTATTTCAAAACGATCTTGTGTGCCAATTTAATTAAAGACCCAACCTTTCCTGAAACCCCTTGGAAAATTCAGCCACAAAATTATCATCCTATACCTAGCTCAAGCTGGAGTCTCCACCACAACAAATAGCCTCCTCCTTAGCCACAGACACTTTGCCCACTTTCTGTCTCTAAACTCAATCTTCATACAAGTAAATTTGGTCTGTTCAGGCTTAGCTTTTTTATATCTTCATATCCACCTAGGTTTATGTTAGGCTCTAACAACTCAATATTTTTCCCACCAAACACATTCCCATTGTCTAAACACTTATAAGAGTGTACGGAGACCCAGAATCAACAAGGACTGTTACTACTTTGTTATCAACTTTAATGCAACACTTAGGCATTTTAAAATTCCCCTTTCTTTATTTTAGAAACACATGCACACATTTCCTTTCATCTGTTTACCTTTCTCCAAATTGTTGCAGCATGTTGCCTTTACAAGCTCATGCATAATGGCTGTACTTCCCTCGCCTTTCAGAGTGAGTCATTATCAAAACAGTTTGAGCTGTTCGCAAAATGAGCCACATCCCCATACCTAAAACATTTGCTTATGTTTTCACTCTCACCTGTGTCATGCTAACCACCTATGTTCTTCATCTTGTTTTATCTGCTGAGTATGAACCATTCACAATGGCTCTCTCAGCCACTTTATATTTGTCACTATCATTGGTACTCCCTTTCCTCATCTTTCACCTAACTAGATATGCGCTCCACCCCCTGTACTTTAGCAATCGCTTCTTCTATATTAGGATTATTTGGCCTTGTGCATTTTATTGGGGTCAATCTCCCTGGAGCATTGTGGTGTCACTGGCTATCTGTGAGACTAATCTGTTTTTTTTCCTGCTGGTTAAGTGCCACACCACCTGTGATCTTTAAATCAGTAGCATAAAGCCCTGCCTGACCATGTATGTCTTAATCTGGTTGATGGAGAAGTCAACAACAGTGATTCAATTTCTTTTTTTATACATACACATATCATTGTGTACATCAACATCAAAATTAATATTTCCCCCTTAAGTAGAATTTTCAACTGCATCCTCTACCCCATCCTTCATGACAGTCACATTGTTGGGGGTTTGTCGTGTTTCATTTGTAACAATTACTACTTCCCTAGTTAGTTGCATTCTACTCAATTTGATGATTGTGGTTATACAGCAGGAAACCCTCACTTGTAGGAAACCACACAAAAACAGTACAGAATTGAGAATAGGGAGCAATGATGTGCCTGTCACCTACTGGTGGGAGCCAGGAAAACCATCCGGAGTACAAGTCCTGCTCAGGGACACCTCTTTCCTTACGCATGTTGGTTTGTAAATGATGCAGTGCTTGTATGGCAAAGAGTCCCATTGTTCATATCATTGGCTAGGATGAACATGCAACAGGACGCATTGATCTTGGCACACACCCCTTCCTCCATTGCGGTCATCAAGTTCCACACATACCAATGTTGCATCATCATGAGGCAAATGCCTCACAGTTCTTTCTTGATTGCTTTAAGTCTGAGCTAAATACTGTTAATCATTTTCATCACTTCCCATCTGGGTATTTGCAACCAGCGGGCATTTGCTTTCCTCTACACTGTGAAGAAGGGTGTGAATACTCCTGCATTGGCTCATGTGTCAGAAAACTGTCTGAATTCTTCCGGAATATCCTTGAACTGAGCCCAGACAAATTAATGAGCGTTATATCTGTCTCTCTCCATGTCCCATATTTCCTACCAGGGGTTATCTATGCTGGAATTCAACCACCCCTACGAGACTCATTTCCCTTTGTATCATCAAGGTGAATCGCCACACACTAGAAATGTATGCCTGATGTCCATTTGTTATTAAAGAAGACTGCACCAGACACACTAAGGGCCAGCCTGGGACCACAGACGGAACCTTGAGCTGCAGTGTTTGTGCACTAGTGTGGCGGGTTTGCTACCTTCAAGAATCTCTTTTCTGGAAAGCCTTGTGAAAAACAATATCCTCCCCTATGGTGCCCCGCTTGCACATCCTATCTAGCTCTGTTTGAATCTCGCTAGGATCTATGAAGGGGTACAGTGCTGTGGGACTGGTATTTTAACGGGTCACTACTACTCTATGGTGTTCTACCATGTTGGGTTGTATCTTGGCCCCAATCCTACATAGGTACCAATAGAGAAGGCATTTCACTTTTTCAGGGGCTACATCTTGGGATAAGTTAAACCTGTCTGTGCCTACTGAATGTGGTTTCAGCGAACAAACAAAACAGGACCCGACTGATATCTGTGTGCTCACGGCGGTTAAGTGTTGATACCATGTGTTGTGTAAGAGTGCACTGTTAGAATGCTATTGTTGTGTACAGTGTAATCATAGGTGACATGGGAGAGGTCCCTTCACAAGCAATGTGCAAATGTCCGGCTGGACTTC
This sequence comes from Lissotriton helveticus, assembly GCF_964261635.1. Lineage (NCBI taxonomy): Eukaryota > Metazoa > Chordata > Amphibia > Caudata > Salamandridae > Lissotriton > Lissotriton helveticus. Next base: position 723,954,793 of record NC_136059.1, on the reverse strand, counting down.
ATTTGGCTAGGCAGATCTTTGGCAACATGTGGATTTTCCCATGCCCACAGTAAACAGAGGGTATTCAATTGTACAACAATACATAACTTTTGGAACTTCGCAGATCCTGGAGATGGATCTAACAGTTTGATAATAAAGTTTGAAGTCTTGGACTTGCATGCTTGGTTCTTTGTCAGGACGATGGAAATGGTTGCCAGAGAGATGGTAGGCTGCTGTAAGGAAGTTGCACTTTTGTGGCAACGATTGCAGACAAGTTGGATAAGAGCTGTTATTTGTTGGTTACGTCTTAGAAAACATTTTCATCCTTATGTATCATTATCAGTCATTCGTGAGGATTCCTGTGCCTTTCCCTTTTAGGAGTGTGTTTTTACATTCATATATCTTAACTTTGGTTGGCATCAATAGTCTTAATTCTTGATTATGGGTAATCAGTTTCCCCTCCACACTATGATAGGATGATATTTTATTAAGGGGTGGTTTTCAAAGAGCCTGTGGATGTTCTGGATTCTCTAACTGTTGTGGTTGTGCGTATAGGGATTTTGGCACCTTTAGGTTAGATTTGCACTAAATAAGTGTTGGTTCACGAATTAAATTAACGGTGCTCTAAGGTGTGGAGAACCACTTAACTCCACGAGGCAAGAGAACAACTCTCAAAACACAATTTCTACTCCTAAGCACACGTTTTTAGTAATGCAAGGTTTCCCTGTTAGTAATACACATATATATTAATTTGTTGACACAATAGACAGTATTTCCTATTGATTTTCTTTTTCACGCTTTATTCAGATCTTTTCAGCAACAGCCAGAAACAGCCAACACGTTTCGTTGCAACAGGGTGTGATCCCGCGACTTTCTCAAGGCTGTACAGAAACATACAAAATTTCGCTGTATTTCATCGTACTATACAGTGCAACCCCAACATTTTTAATAATATACATTTAATGTACGTTGAACTCAAAAAAGAAGAAAAGGATATGTCTCACAGAATATCCTATTTAATTTATTCAGAAACACAACTTGTATTTTAACCAATAGCAACAAAATAAAAAGATAGAGTATACGATGGAGAGAGCGCAAACTTGATAAAGCTAACAAAGGTTAGTGATAGTAAAAACCTTATCGCCTGAGTATGGGGAAAATTAAAACCGAGATCACCGATCCATGCAATTCACCCGTGCAAATCCAAGTGGTGATGTCCGCAGTGTCACTATGTGTTTTAACCTATAGGTATGTGCAAGAAAAATGGAGTGATTGAACCATTAATCCCTCACGAATAAGTTTTTCTACAATAAAAGAGGTTTAAATAGAAGCACTAGTAAATATCTCATGAGTGACACGAAGTGCTACCTCATCTGTATTGAATCAGTGTATATTTGAAATCAACCTACTGTAAGTGCGGTGATACTTCCGACCCACACAGGGGTTCTGATGATTGCAGTGGTCGCTAAATAGGCGCAAATTCCTTTGAAATTCCAGTCCAAGGTATCCACCAATTAGTTCATTATTCTGTAAATTAATTCATAATGTCAACTCTGTGTACGTGTATATAACTATAATAGCAGCCTGGGCATGGTTATCACTAGAAATCTCACTATGTCAATTAATATTGTTCCATTTGGTGTCACGCCAAAAACAACATCCCTGATCATTCGTCAATCCATTGTTTGTTAAACTATAGCCCATATGTTGTATAGACAACATAATTACTAATGTACACGCTATCTCTAGTTTATAATTGCACCGTAAATCACACCACCAACTCTAGCCCCATAACGATGCCACGATTGTCCTTTAATAATTTTCATTGAAAATATCTTGGGACGCACTGAGCTTAAGCTTTGCCACAAAATATCTATGATAATACTTCAAAATTTTCTTTCCAGCGATACCTCACAACCAAGTTCTCTTAGTTCCATATTTTAAGCCGTCGTTACATCTTACCTTAACTTGCCAAGCAGAGTGCTGCTAGAACTTCCCAGCATGTCCCATGTACGCTATGTTATCTCCCGGTGTTCGGCGCCACTCGTATATACAATCTCGCGTTCTGCTAGTACTTCCTCTTTGCTATCATTTCCGGTTCCCTAATAATGGAAACGGAAAACGGACTATCGCGTCTGTCTCAGTATAGCAGACATCTTGGATGTGAACACGGATTTGAGCATCTAAAAAGAGTATTAGCTAAAACGGAACCACCAATGTGGTCTATAGTATTCAGATCGAAGAGTGCCAAATATAATTTATATATGCATTGTGCATTCCTGTGTTTCATCAAGTATTGGTGACATATTTGATGTTGTGTGTTTCAATTCGTTTGTGATATATATGTCCACCAGTATTTATTGAGTGAGCAAGTGATTAAGTATTCATCACTCACTGTAATCTAGAAAGTGAAGTTTATGCTTGGTGTGGGCTATAGCGTGATTTAATATTTGTGATTGAGAAAATATATTTACGCATAACCAAGAACTCTCCATCACCTACTGTACCTAACATGTTGTTATAACAACATTTGTCTACTGAATTACAATAAATTGCCAAAAATTACTGAATGTTCTGAGAATTGAAAGGAAGAGTCATCAATTACAGAAATACAAGTAAGTAATTATTTTCTTAGAGTAGTAAACATTTCATGTGGACATAGAAAACGTCTCTTATTTCAGAAGGTAGTCTATGACCGTATACAACAATATGTTCAGGCATATGTGCATTCATTCATGATGGTGTTCATTTGTCATCCCCCAAAAAGAAATGTAATTCTTGGTCAATGTTAAGGCCGTACTCAGTGCTACGCATTTTGAGTATCCATAATGCTTCTTTTCTGCGCAGCATAAGTTCCTTATTACTCCCTCTGAGGTTTCTGGGTGTTTGGTCTATTCCATAGTATTCGAAACGCCTGTTTATAGTTTGCAGTGGGCATATTGACATGTGCGCTGCTAGGGGATACCTCATATCCCCCTGCTTTACCGCCCTCATGTGCTCACATATTCTTTCTCGCAAAGATCTAATAGTGCTACCTATGTATGTTTTTTTACACTTGCATTCAATGGCGTAAACGACGAATTTGCAGAGGTCGTTAATGTTCGTCCTTATCACATATTTCCTACCGTTGGGACTGTGAAAATGTGTCTTTTTGGGGGTTGCCCATTTGCACGCTGTGCACTGGTAAGAACTGTAAAAGCCCTTACCATGTTCCGTTAGCCAATTGTCACTGCGGGGCAGTGTGGGGTAACTTGGGCTTAAGATGTTTCTTAGTGTGAGCCCCCTTTTGTATGTGATTGTTGGTCTTTTAGCCACATATTTTACTAGACATCTGTCAGCTCGTAGTAGGTGCCAGTGTTTGCTCATGCTGCGATTTAATATCTTAGACCAATTGGTGTATCAAGTAATTAACCTGATGGTGTCTCCCCCCTTGTTCTTTTTCTTGTGGTCCCTCAACGTGTCCTCACGTTTTATCTTGTCTATTCTGGATTCTGCCTTTCTTAATGAGATTCCGTCTTAGCCTCTATTAAGGAATCTTTTAAGAGTTCCCTTTTTTGTTCTTCAAAGCCCTCATTTACACTGCAATTGCGCCTTACTCTCATTAGTTCCCCATAGGGGATTGCATTATTTTGATGAGGTGGATGCGCACTTGAGGCATGCAAAAGTGCATTGCATGCTGTTTCTTTTCTGAAAGTCTTGCTCTCAATTTTTCCTTCTTTTACAAAAAGTTCAATGTCCAAGAAGGAAATGCTAGTTTTGCTAGATTCTGAGGTAAATTGAATATTAAAATCATTGTCATTCATATATTCAATAGAGCCTGTTAGTTTCTCTTGGTTGCCTGTCCATATCATTATACAGTCATCTATATAACTTCCCCAGTATAGAATGGAGTCATTCCACTGTTGGCCCTCTGGGCCCCAGATTCTCCTATCCTCAAGCCAACCCATAAAGAGATTAGCATACGAGGGAATGAATCTGGAACCCATGGCCACTCCTTGTTTTTGTCTGAACCATTTATCCTTAAATAGAAATACATTATTGTCGAGGATAAGTTCTACCATCTCAATAAGCATTTCAGTATGTTTCCATGCACTCGCTGCCCTTCTATTTAACATCTTCTTAATTGCCAATAGTCCAGGTTCCCTCTTGATGCTGGTGTAAAGCGCCATGACGTCTAAGGTCACCAAGTACATACTGTCTTCCCAATTGAAATCAGAAAACATACCAAAAATGTGTTTGGTGCCCCTAATGTAAGAGGGTAGGTTTCTCACAAGGGGATTGAGGAAAACATCCACGTATTCAGAGATTCGCCCTGTAGGTCCCCCAATGCCCGAAATAATCAGTCTCCCAGGTGGAAATGGTGATGTCTTATTTACCTTTGGCAGCTTGTAGATACATGGGTATCTAGCTTTGTTAGGTTTCAGATATGTCAGTTCGTCATCGTCTATTAGTCCCATACCATGCCATCTTCTAAGTTGGGTGATAATGTATTCAGTCAAAGCCTACATAGGGTTAGTGTTCAAAGGTTCATAACACGACAGATCACTAAGTTGGGTGAGTATTTTGTTGTCATATTCTGTTGAGTTCTTCAAGACCATGTTACCCCCTTTGTCAGCTTCTCTTATACTTAGTTCCTTATTCTCACACAGATCATTAGTGCTTTTCTCTCCCCCATGTTAGGTTGTCTTTTCTATATCTTGTCCAGTCTTTGTTGTCTTCATGTTTGTCCAAGTCAGTTAATACCAATTTGTGGAATATTTCTATATTATTACCTGATGTTAATGCGGGTGACCATATCGATTTCTCTTTTAAATTGCTGGATATGCTGTAGTCATTAGTTATACCAAGATCTCTCATAACCATTTCAGACGTGATTACTTCATCTCACATTCACTCAAAGACAGTAACAACTGTGTATCTAAGATGTTTTGGATGCTTGTTTCGTCAGACACTATCATGCCCAGGTTTTTATGCAATTCTTTATTTCCAGTAGCCATTGCATCAAAATGTTTTTTAAATTTCAAACGCCGTATGAATTTAAATAAATCAATTTTCAAATTACATACATCACCAATAGAATTTGGGCAAAAGCTCATTCCCTTTTAGAGCACAGTACTTGCATCTTTGGACAGACAAATATCAGACAAGTTTACAATATTTACATCACTTTTTTCTTTTGGGTCCAAGATCTGGTCCTGGCACCTTGTCTCTCTTCCCCTTGAGCCCCCTCTCTTTCCCCTCCTAGTTTTTCTGCCAATGCGGGATGTTTGAATTTTCTTTTCCCTCTCTTTATTCGTCTTACTTCCAATAAAAAACTGTTATTGACATTCACGTTAGTGTTGTTCTCAGATTCGCTCTCCTCGGTATGTACAGTATCAAGAGAGTAGAGCTGGAGCTAACAGATTTGCTCTCTGCAGTGCTACGTTGGTTCCCTTTAGGAACCATATGATCGTATTTTCGTGCGAAAGTGAATATTCTTCCGCTTGTGTAATCTAGTCCGTCCCTTCTAAGCTTTCTTGCTTTGCGAATTTTAATATCTGCAACATGATTCAAAATAATGTCATTCAAAATGGCATCGTTTTTCGCAGCTACGTCAGGTAAGTTTAGATCATTAATTTCACTCTCTACTATAGCAATCTCCTTCTGCAATAGTGCGACCTTCCTATCGCACTTTTCAATCAAAATTCCCATTAACCTGTTGGAATTATTAGTCAATTCCTTCTCCCAATCTAGAAGTAGGTCCTCTTCTATGTCCTCATAAGTAGGGATTATTTGAGATCTTAGACCTCTAGTAATTCTTTTCACTCTGATGTACTGCTTAAGTGTGGCAGCATCCCACCACCGTGATTGTTCGTTCTTCCTCATTCTTTCAAGCTTAATAAATTTGTCTTTCATACCCTCTGGTTTTGACTTCTAGCCACCTTGTGGTAATGAGCTTAGAGGTTTGTTACTTGATATGTGACTAAATAAATCTTCTGCTTTTTTGCCTCGGTTCATAATATCATTAGATAGAGTAGTCATAGTGCCTACTTGGCTGCCACCTGTATTAAAATTTTACTAATTATTAGCGATGTGGTTGTGCATATAGGGATTTTGGCGCCTTTAGGTTAGATTTGCACTAAATAAGTATTGGTTCACGAATTAAATTAACGGTGCTCTAAGGTGTGGAGAACCACTTAACTCCATGAGGCAAGAGAACAACTCTCAAAACATAATTTCTACTCCTAAGCACACGTTTTTAGTGAAGCAAGGTTTCCCTGTTAGTAATTCACATATATATATTAATTCGTTGACACAATAGACAGTATTTCTTATTGATTTTCTTTTTCACACTTTATTCAGATCTTTTCCGCAACAGCCAACGCGTTTCGTCGCAACAGGGTTTGATCCGGTGACTTTCTCAAGGCTGTACAGAAACAAACAACATTTCCGCTGTATTTAATCGCACTATATAGTGCAAACCCAACATTTTTAATAATATACATTTAATGTGTCACTATGTGTTTCAACCTATAGGTATGTGCAAGAAAAATGGAGTGATTGAACCATTAATCCCTCACGAATAAGTGTTTCTACAATAAAAGAGGTTTAAATACCTATGATGTCCAGAAAATAGATTTATGTAGGGAAATAGAAGCACTAGTAAATATCTCATGAGTGACACAAAGTGTTACCTCATCTGTATTGAATCGGTGTATATTTGAAAACAACCTACTGTAAGTGCGGTGATACTTCCGACCCACACATGGGTTCTGATGATTGCAATGGTCGCTAAATATGCGCAAAATCCTTTGAAATTCCAGTCCAAGGTATCCACCAATTAGTTCATTATTCTGTAAATTAATTCATAATGTCAACTCTGTGTACGTGCATATAACTATGATAGCAACCTGGGCATGGTTATCACTAGAAATCTCACTATGTCAATTAATATTGTTCCATTTGGTGTCACGCCAAACACAACGTCCCTGATCACTCATCAATCCATTGTTTGTTAAACTATAGCCCATATGTTGTATCGACAACATAATTAGTAATGTACACGCTATCTCTAGTTTATAATTGCACCGTAAATCACGCCACCAACTCTAGCCACATATCGATGCCACGATTCTCCTTTAATAATTTTCATCGAAAATATCTTGGTACGCCATGAGCTTAAGCTTTGCAACAAAATATCTATGATAATACTTCAAAATTTCACTCTAGAGCGATACCTCACAACCAAGTTCTCTTAGTTCCATATTTTAAGCCGTAGTTACATCTTACCTTAACTTGCCAAGCAGAGTGCTGCTAGAACTTCCAAACTCCCAGCATGTCCTGTGTACTGTATGTTATCTCCCAGGGTTCGGCGCTGTTGGCTGCTGTTGGCAACTCACGCCATGAGAAAATTGGGTAATGGACCAAAGGCCCGAGAATGGGGTCTGTTTGATCTCATTATTGGAACCCATCCAAATTGGACTTGGGTGAGGTGACCTGGGTGCCTGCATTTTATGTACCAGGTGGGAGCTGACCTGCCCCCTCATCACAGTGCTCTCCCCCAGTGACCAGCCAACCCTGCCCTGGGGTATCAGCAGCAAAGTGGGGCTTGGGCTTCTGTGGACACCCAAATGGCAGACTCTAGTGCGGGTTTCCGGTCAACACAATGTGCAGAAGCTGTGAGTTTCCCAAACTCAAGTAAATGCTCAGAATTCCTAATGTTTTCTTGCTAGTCGTTATTTGTGAATTGTATGTTGAAGTATGCGTGAAGTGTATGTTCTGCATTGGGGGTTTTGAATCTACTGCATAGGTGAGTTTTGTGATGATGTAAAGGCATTGCCTCTCCAGACAATTACCCTCCCTGCTGCTATCAGTGTTGGGCTGTGGTCCCTGTCTGTTGCTACTTTCCCACTCGTTTGACAAACCACCTGTTCCCTGCTGCAGTGGTGCAATGGCTGTCAGACATCCCTGTGGCTGAGTGTATGGTGCATTCGGGTTACCTTGGGCTTTATTTTTATTTATTTTGTGTTCTTGTATAGCGCAGGAAGTCAATCCTCGGAAGGATATCCCCGCGCTTATGCATATCCACAAAGAGCCAGAATACCTATTGCAATGCAGAGGGATGAATGGAGAGGCCTAGCGAGCGACAAATAAAAAGGTTTTCAGGGATTTTTTAAAAGAAAGAAAATTGGCTGTATTTTTAAGAGCAGGGGGCAATAGGTTCCAAAGAATAGGGCCTTTGTACAACAGGGCTCACCCTCCCTGTCTTACTTTTTTATCCTGGGAACCTGAAGTTGTTGCAGGCTGCTAGAACGCAGAGTTCGGCTGGGTGTGTAAGGTATGAATATTTATTTTAAATATTTAGGTCCATTGCCAAACAGACATCTGTGAATAGTGCAGTAGATTTTAAATTTTACACGCTGTCTAATTGGCAACCAATGGAGTTTGGTCAAGAGGGGTAATGAAACAGACCTTGGCGGGGCGTTGAGAACTAGTCTCGCGGCGGTGTTCTGGACCACCTGTAGTCTCTGTAATTGTTCTTCATTTGCCGAGATCAACAGGCCATTACAGTAGTCCAGCTTACTTATAACCAAGGCCTGGACGAGAGTCTTTCTATAGGAATCAGATAGAAAAGGAAAGACTCGTCGTAACAAACCAATAGCCTGGAAGCAGGAGCCTGCTACTTGATTGGTGTGCTCTTTGAACAGAAGTGTTTTGTCCAAGCGCACACCCAGATTTTTTACAGTCTGTTTGGGGCTTGGAGTTGGTCCCAAATCCAAAGGCCACCAGTCTGGGGACCACAAAAGTGAGGCCTCCCCAAACAGCATTACTTCAGTCTTGCCCACATTACACTGGAGGCGATTCGTAGCCATCCAGTGAGATATTGCCCTCATTCCATCCGCAAAAGATCTTTTTATTGCGGGCGTAAGAGTCTTAAAGGGGAACAAAAGCTGAGTGTCGTCAGCGTACGACACGGGGGTGAACCCATAAGATCTTACAATATCCGCCAAGGGGGCCACATACACGTTGAAAAGTGTGGGGCTTAGACAAGAGCCCTGTGGCACTCCCTTGGTGAGCTCCCTTGAGATAGAATGGTGGGAGCCCAATCTTACCTCTTGTTGACGCTCCGAAAGAAAGCTTTCCAGCCAAGAAAGAGCCACCCCCTCTATTCCTCTCTCCCTCAGACGACCGAGAAGTATCTCGTGGGACACAGTGTCGAAGGCAGCGGATAGATCCAACAGCACTAGAATCATTGAATTTCCTCCATCCAGTGACATCTTGATGTTATTAGTCACTGAAAGGAGGGCAGATTCCGTGCTGTGATTGGGCCTAAACCCGGATTGAGAGGGGTCCAGGCCCTCCGCTGCCTCAATATATTTGGACAAGTGAGTGTTTACATGTCTCTCGGTCATCTTGCTGAGAAAGGGTAGAAGGGAGATGGGTCTAAGGTTGGAAGGATCAGTCCATGGAATGGCTGCATTCTTTCGGATGGGGTTCACCACTGCTTTTTTCCATTCCACAGGCACTGATCCTTCCATGAGAGAGTGATTGATCAGTGTTAGAATGTGGGGCTTGAGCAGGTTTTGTAAAGAGGCAGTTATTTTAGCTGGTAGAAGATCATCTGGAGATCCAGATTTTATATGGCTCATAAGAAAGGCAAGATCTGAGTCATTGACTGCTGGGAATGCCGTGAATGTGGTTTTACTCCGTATGGGCAAAATGGAGGGGGAGAAAGGGTTGTTATTATTTTGATTGGGGACCTGTAGAATTTTATCATAAATCGAGTTAATTTTATTTTCAAAAAACAAGGAAATTTCGTCGCATAGTTGTTGGGAAAAATCATCAGGGCTTTTGCATGCGATAGGGTTTACAAATTCACGAAGGATTTTAAATAATTCCTTAGATCGATTTCCCGCTTCTGTGAGTTGTTGAGAGAGGCTACTCTTCCGAGCAAGTTTGATGTTTTTGTAGTATTTTGTCTGAGCCTCATGGTGTGCCTTCTTGTTTCCTTTGGTTCGCGTTTTTCTCCACTTCTTTTCCAGCCTCCTACATTGTTGTTTTTCTGTTCTAAGCTCATCGGTGTACCATATTTCCTGTTTGGTGGCAGGGTATTGTTTGTGTAATTTTAGAGGTGCTATTTTATCAATTGCCTCTTTGAGGGAGATGTTAAATGTAGTTAAAACGGTCTCTATACTGTCTAGCTCTGTGGGAGTGGGCTGCTTCCATACCTTTAGCAGTTCCTCAGCAGAGACTTTATGCCATTGCCGATGCCAGACAGGGGGTAGGGCATTTTTATTAGAGGGCTTCTCCGCCTTAGATATTGAGAATTCCACAATCAGGTGGTCAGACCAAAGTACCTGAGCTGGGGAAAGGCATTTTATTTTGGGGAAATTGGTGAAAATCAGATCGAGGAGATGGCCACCAGTATGGGTGGGTTCACGGTTTTGCAAGATCAAACCGAGGGAGGATAGGTCTGAAGTCAGGGAGATTGTTTCAGGAAGTACAGGGTTATCAACGTGAATATTAAAATCGCCAAGAAGTATGAAGTCTTCTTTTGCTTTAAGATGCGGGGCCAAAAATTCCAGTAGTGCAAGAGAGAAGCCTGTTGAGGGCCCCGGAGGGCGATAAACTAAGGCTCCTTTCCAAAATATGTTAGTGGTATATTGCATTTTAAAGATTATAATCTCGAAGAGAGGGCTTTGTTTCTGTTCTAATAACGTAATCTTCAAGTGATCTTTATACACGATTGCTAGGCCGCCACCTATCTTCACTGTACGGTCCAGATGGACAAACTTATAGCCTAGGGGAACCCCTACAGCAATAGCGGGAACCGTATGAGATTTCAGCCAAGTTTCCGTTAGGAAACAGAGGTCGGGTTGTGTAGTGTGTATTAAATCCCATACCTCTAATTGATGCCTAGGTAGGGAGCGAACATTTAAGAGGAGGCACTTTGTCCCCTTTGTCCCATTGGATGGAGTTTGTTCCCTTTTTCTGACCTCTCAGTGATACGTCTTATATGAGAGGTTTGATATTTGCAATTTATGCAGGAAAAAGGGCCCTCAGGACATGGCCAGGAATCTCTAAGGCATTCTGTAAGAGGGGTTGGTCTAAGATGTAGCAGGGTTTGCGCAGAATACCTGATATGGGGGACCTTTGAGGACGTAATAGGCATGGGTGTAGGATCCATAGTCCCTGGTCCCCTCCTGTCGCGGACGGGCGCAGACGGGCAGGACTCTGGCACCACTCCGGCGCAGGTCCGGCACGTCCGCAGTACGCGTCCGCTGCGCGGAGTCATGACCGTTCTTTTTAAAGTGCTGCTAGAGCGCGTTACCCACCTGGCCCAACCCAATATGGCCGCCAAAGTCGGGATCCCAGCCCTCGGCGCCAATACTCGGCCGAGGGCGGTCCGGAGGCAGGGGGGGGGGAAGGAACACAAAGCGCTTAGGAGCGCTGAGGAAGTCTCAAAACTCTAGCGCTAAAATCACACAGAGTAAAATTACAGGTAAATTGCTAAAATCGTCAAAAGTACAGAGAGAGACCTCCCGGCTTCCGCCTCAGGAGGGAAAAGGCTGCTTCTGATGGTTATTTGCTTTGCCTTTGCTGGTGTAGTTGTACAAATATTGGTGGCAGTGATGAGTAGCGTGCAAAGGATATGGAGAGAGAGGCGAAGGAAGGGAGTGAGGGAGAACTTGGTTTTGAGGGCTTGGTTTTGAGGATGGGGATTCTGCGGAGACTGACCCAGATTTATCGATCACTGCTCATGATAAGCTTTTAAGCTGCATAGGTTGGCCATGTGGCCCATTCAGTGGCAATAATAACGCTCTCTGAGGTACAGCTGCTGACAACCTCCCTGACCTCTGTCATTATGACCTGGTGGGAACCCCCTGGTGTTTTACAGTGAAACCTCCTTCACTTTTGCTGTGTCTCTCTCGACTTGCTCCTGCTTTTCTCTACCCTTTTCCTGTCTCTTTCTATAATAATGTAATATGTGGGCCTGTATTTCCCACCTCGACTTGATATATAACCCTACTACATGTTTCGATCCACATTGCATTTCATTAGGCAGACCCATTTTTAGCAAGGATGCTGTAGAATGTAATAAAATCAAATGCAACCTGGGGCCTGTATCGGTCCAAGGCAGGCCTGTCTCTTGTCCCCATCACTTCCTCATTCTGTCTTGAAAGTCTGTTATGGTCTTCTTAGACTTCATACTCTCTGCCATTAATCCTCCTACATCTGGGTGATCAGGAAATATTTCCCTCAGGGCCCTCCATATTGGGTGCCTGTATGAACTGAATGCAGCTCATCATGCTCGGTATCTGTCAGTGTGACTGCTGGGATGCGGGCTCGGCCGAACACCATGTTAGTCTGCTCTCTTTATCCCTGTGGTGTTCTTCACAAAGCATAAGATCCACCTTCCCACCCCATCCTCAAAGGGCAGCAGTATGGTTCTAAGCCCTTCCTTATCCATCTTGGCCCAAGGCACATAAATGGTCCCTGACATGCCCTTCTGCAGCAGTGAGCACATTTTTGCTAGAGGTGGCGCTGGGGGTTAGTATCTAAAGTAGAGCTCCTATTTCCTAAGGCAATCTCCAATTTGGGATCTCCCCCTCCATGCCAGACACAGTCCTCCGCAATAGCCAAATCCTCTAGTTCACAGGATCCTTCCTTCGGCCGAGGTCTATCATACCGGACCTCCCTTTTAGTCCAGTGGGATAGCAAGCATCAAAAAGGTTGCTTGACAGTCTCACCTTCCTCCCTGGTCACTATCTCTCTTGGGGTCTATTTGTCTATACCGCTCTTTTGTGGGGAGAAGCAGACATCTCCACACTGATTTCCTCATGCACACATAAAGGTGTCATGTTGCTTTTCCTACTTCATAATTAAATCTGTGTCAGGCTACCTTGATTCCTTATTAGCTGGTCCCCTGTCTCCTATGTTGATGATCTAGTGATCTCTGGCTCCAGGCAGAAACCCTCTATCTGCCTCTGACTCCTCTCTGAGCGATGATCTCCACCCCCTCCTCTGGTGCACCACTGCTCTGCTCTCTCGATGAGTTCCTAGGGTGAGAGCTTGCTCTCTCTCCAACCTTAATTCCCGCCTCTCCTTTAACTCCTGCCTGGGTTGCCTCCTGTGTTCTGAGCTAGATGCTGTTTTCTGGGCAGAGATTTCCTCTCAAACTCACTTTCTGTTGTCCCTTTGGCTGGCTGAGCATACCCTGCAGCTCTCACTTCATAGCCTGTTCCTGGACGATTGACGCCTCTCTCTTCACCCCCACCTGTTGCATCCCTGTCCAGTATTGCTACGGATCTCCCAGTCACCTGGGTGCGTTCAGCCGGATGAGTGGGAGGGTATTGTAGTGAGGATATGGGGTTAACTGCAGACATTGCTAAGTTAGTATAAGTGAAATATATGCTTAGACATCATTTTTCCGCTTTTGCACATGCACTACATGGCTCTATTCTCGTAAGTACACTGCTTGCGCTTCTTCACTTGAGAACTGTCTGCTTTTCACATATCTAGCCGTACACTGTGCTTTCTGTCTGCACAGCATGTTCAAGGTCGAATAACAAAGTATGCTGTTGATTCACGTTGGTCAGTCCCACACACAGAGATATAACAGGAGGCACAGCTGCCCAACTGAAACTCGGGTGCTTTTTAATATGGCATTACATGCATGAGAAGGCACTTGGAGAAAACCTTTTTTAACTAAGAAGAGCTGTGATTGTCCTGCGATGTGATTCATTGCATCTGATCTTGGAGGTGATGGGTCCCCCTGACAAAGCCTAGAGGTCTTCCATAATTATAATAAACAGCATGGGGAGGGTGGTAAAGGTGCTACAGTCCTGTTTCCACTGTCATTATAATATGATTTCCCCTTTTGTGCTTTATAGGATTGTAAGAATGCTGATTGTATTATTCTTATGCATTGTTCTGCTAGTGTTGGCGCGAATACTGCATCTTAGAGCACGTTAGTTAAAATAAACATTTTAAACTATACTGTGACTCTGATTACTCACGTTGTGGACTAGTATGAGTGTTAGAGCGAAAGAGTTCTTGTTTCCCACTATGCCTGAGAGTTTACTAAGTCGCATGTTCTAGGTTGTCTAATCATTGGTAGCTTCGCTGTAGTACGGAGAACGAATGAGACACTATTGCAAGTTGGAATGGGGTTCTATGGACTGAGGTGAGTTTTTTGGTACACCACAATACACCAAGGTCCTGGTTTCCTGCGCATAGTTCCATGCATGAGCAGAATACCTGCAACTGTATCTTCTCCATGTCGCTGGGGTTTGATGGGTCGAGCGTGGCAGACAGGGGTTTGAGCTTTGGGGTGCTTTAGCACTGGACTAGGATGATACTGGCATTGCCTGGGCCTTGTGTCCTGTTGGTCTCCCTCGTCTAGATCTGCTAGCTTGTTGTTCAATGGTGGCCCCCCGGCTCTCTCAACCGGTGGATTGGTATAACCTAATGCTGGGACGACTGGCATCAGAGAGAGCACCTCCATTCTTACATATGGTTGCGGAGGCGCGGATGCTTTGTTTGTCGGTTTTAGAATAGGATTGTCCGTCTGAGCCTCTACAAAAACGGCGCATAGCTCTAGCAGTGCCTCTCTCCTGGTTTTGTTTTGTCCTACGTATTTGGTCCGAATGTGTGTTTTCATGTGTTTGATTATGTTGGTGTTGAAGATTCGCCCATCAGGCTAGGTGAACGCATGTGCCTTTGTGTGTTTGTGGCATTCACGGCAAAATGTGCTATGTTTTTTGATCTGTGCGGGGAATCTAGTTTGCATGTGGTTTAGTGGAGACTCCATGATATCTGGGAATTTTTTAATGGACTGATACGCTCTAGCTTCTCTGGATCAATTAATATTAGATTCTACTCTGATCATTGGGAAAATATATACAAGGAGTTTACAGGTTTGCCCTACTTCTACAAGCTCAACACTTTTTACACAGCTGCATTAGGATAGATATTAAACACAAACAAAAACTGCAAATCTAGGATCACAACCTGATAGAAACTGTAATGGTTAGTTCAAAACATGTGAATTCAGCAGAAAATCAATAGGTATGGAAAATCGATTTTTAAATAAATTAGCGGAGCCTTCATAAGCACGTTGAGGCATTAACAAACCACAACCCTTAAGACAAGACGATCAATTGCAACAATTTACTAGCACCACAACATCAAGAATGCATCAATTAATAATCAACAATCAAAAATACCTTAGCCCTCTCCTTAGCACATGCTACCCGATGATGGCGGGAGGCATTTCCGTGGTACACGGTAGTTAAGTAAGCCAGATAGTCTGTCATTATTGGGTCTGAGATAAAGATAATAACAATTTACGTGGAAACGAGAAACAACTTGACAACCACAGGCCTCCTTGGCCAAGCACAAACTACACCTAAACTCCAAGGTCTATATTTTCCCTAATACCCAAATTTACACACTTTATCACAATCCAGGGGTCATGATTACCATCTGTATCATGCCCAGCAGGCCAACGGAATAAGACCTCTCACTTCTTTCAGATGCCAACAGGGTTAAGAAACTGGTATTACTGAGGAAAGCCTTTTAGATTAAAAAATAATATGAAGGTGCTGGCCCAATATCACATCCGGGGCTTATGGATACCAGCTGTATCGCGGCCAACAATCCAAATGGTGAGGCCTTGTCCTGTATAACACTTAGGAGACCCGCTTACTAACTGTGTCATGCCCTACGTTCCAAGGGACAAACAACCTTTGCTGATTCCAAATGTGGTGACTATCAAAGAAAGGTAACCTCTGCCGGAAGACCTCCAAGGCTGCCTTGCGATTACTCGGTTCAGGCACATGAGGTGGGCGATATGTCATATTTCTGTTAATGGCAAGGTGCTTAGGTTAAATTTTTACTCTTCGTCACAGATTTCCATAAGCCAAATGCTGGGGACTAAGCTTCAGATGTAGGGGCATAAGTTCAAAGAAGTGATGGAGCGCTGCTTTAGCCTTCTTGGTTTAATGCCATGCTCGCCACTTCTGAAATGAGGGCTGCACTGTGTTTACAACAATACGATGCAGCCCTACCTTTCTCTCTGCGCTGGCACTATTTTCAGCAGCCATTATGCAAAGGTGCCTACATTGGGGGGAATGATTGTTTATATGTAGGAAGGTGTCCCTTTCTGCACATAAACAATCTGAGGTGGTGGTTGTGCAGCACACATAGAAATCGCAACTCGTCATTTTTGTAATGATTGTTTATGTGCAGGAAGGGACACCTCCCTGCACATAAACAATCATACATGGCGTTTTGCTGTTTCTACGTGTGCTGCACAATGCACCACACATTGAAACAGGAAAAACTAGGAGAAATAATTAATTTTTCCTGGTTTTGCCTGTTTAAACCAGGTTTTCCATGGGCTTAATTTTAGCGCAGCCCCATATTTATGCTGCCCTTGTAAATATGGGGCAGCGTTAAAATCAATGGGTGTTGCAGCGGAACGTGCACTGCAACACCCATTGCCCACCCCTTTCACGCTAAGTAGTGTGTGAAAGGGGCCCTTTTTCACAAGGCAGCATTAAGCCACGTTTAGTGGCTTAACCCCACCTTGTGAGTAAGGCAAAGCCTCAATCGCCACAGGAACATCTAAAAAAGTGATGGGCGATAGGGGCTTGTAAATATGCCCTGGATTCTCTTACCCAATTGATGGTGGATTCAGGACGGACCTCCACCCCACGGATTTAGCAGATCTTTCAGTCAATTGCAGGATCTGCTCACGTTCCTCGCTGTGCTGATGTGAATCCATCAGAGCGAGGTCCTTTCCTTTGGCTGCAGTCTGGATAGAAGCACCAATCACTCCCATCTGGCTTGCCAAAATGTTGCTTGAATATGAATTTACCTTGAAAAAACAAAGACAAGAGGCATTTGGCAAAGAAAAACCTGTTGGTTTATTCAGCCACTACGTCCGGGTGTGTAGAATGCAGAAACAGGTCTGTGGACTGACTCAAAGTAAAATCAGTTTGAATGCCTTTTTTATGCATTTATTGAAGCATCATAAAACAGTTCTTAGATCCAGATTCAGGAGTGGAATGCTTGCTTTGCCCTTGTAATGCACGCACCTGATTGTCTCGGGAGTATTCTGGAGTCATGATGCTTAACACCCCGTCTCCCACTCGTCACCCCTTGGGTGCCAGGAAGAGGCACTAACACCCAACAAGTGACCAAGGGGAACACAGGGGAACAAAATAAGGGTAAGAAAAGAAAAAGGCAATAAGGGCTCTCCACTCTCCTCGTCTGATTCAGATGAGGTTTCTTTCTGGCACTGACACTGTAGTAATACAAAAGAACAATTAGTGCAACCTATCCCCTCCCTTTTTGTCCCAAATGTAATGTGAGTGTAGGAAAGAGTTTAGTACCTTGAGAGATGTGGAGAATGCCTGAAAACTGCAAGCTTTAGGGAAAACCTTGGAATGCTGAAGGTATGCCTGTGGTACCAATATTCAATACATCTGTAATTGAAATAACCTCATAAGTGGTGTACCTCATTAATATAATATCATATTTTAGTCGTTATGCCACTCACCAGTTTACGATGTGAATATGCTCAAACAAAATTACTCCTAAACCTAATAATGCTTTGGTGTCAGGATCTCCGATGTGCACCACGACGCTATGTGGTTGTTCACAACAATACAAGCGCCAATTACTTCCCTTGATACAAAAACACTACCGTTAAGACACACGGCAGGAATCCAAATTCTAAACGGGGGTTGAAACAAACACCCGACTACAAATAAACAATAGAAACGAGCCGCTCGCTAAACTTACGAACTCCAGAAGTGAGGTTTCAAAGCCTAACGGACATCGAACGCCAACACGAATACCTAGCTCCTCGGACGCCACACAAAGACCCGGAACGAGTAGGGGACTTCTCACTGGCTAAACGCGAAGCGTTTCCTGTGAGTTTGGGGCGGGCTTAAGGCTACGACGCTTCTCTCTCGCGCATGCGCGCATACTCCGAAGCCCGTAGCCCGTATTATCTTCCTTTTCAGCCCCGTTCAACCTCGTAGAACCCCCGCGAACCTTGCAGGCATGACAGAATACCCCTCCCACAACGCCCCCCACCGGTTTAGGTTTGTGAGGGTAACGCCTGTGAAACGCTCGCAACAGTCGGGGAGCATGTATGTGGCTGGCAGGTTCCCATGATCTCTCCTCCACTCCAAAGCCCTTCCAGTGTATCAGATACTGTAGTCTGCGACGAACACGCCTGGAATCAATAACGGCACCCACCTCGTATTCATCACCATCATCCACCACCGAGGGTATAGGAAGGGGAATTGTCGACAAACGGGTATCAGGCAACACAGGTTTCAATAAGGAAACATGAAAAACAGGGTGGATTTTCATAGAGGGCGGCAATTGCAATTTCATGGCTACCGGATTGATAACTTGGATAACAGAAAAAGGACCAATATATTTAGGTTTAAATTTACATGCGCCTTTCAATGCCAAATGCTTGGTAGACAACCGTACCTTATCATTCCTTTGGTACTTGGGCTTTACATGTCTATGTGTATCCGCTGCCTTCTTATAATCCATCTTTGCTTTATCCAAATTGTCATGGATAGTGGAATGTTTGGTTTGCAAGTGTGAAACTACATCCTGTACAGCAGGGATAGCACAGGGTCTCAAAGGAGAAAAGGGCAAAACCTTGGGATGGAAGCCATAAGATGCATAAAAAGGTGTAAATAGGGTAGAAAAGTGATGACTGTTATTGTAGGACAATTCTGCCAACCAAAGCAGCTCATCCCATTCTCTCTGATCCTGCATTAGTTGACACCTCAAGAACTGTTCCAGACATTGATTTACCCGCTCTGTCTGTCCATCCGTCAGGGGATGGTGACTGGATGACAGACGAACTTCCATCTGCAAAGAGGAACACAATTGCCTCCAGAACTTGGATATAAACTGTGAACCTCTATCTGTTATCAATACAGAGGGCAAACCATGGAGTCTGACTATGTTCTGCATGAACACACCCGCAAGTACAGAAGAGGTGGGTAGACCTTTTAAAGGGATGAAATGAGCTGTCTTGGTGAACATGTCCACAACAACAAGAAGAGTGTTATTGCTTCTCTGTGTCTTGGGTAACTCCACTATAAAGTCCATTGAAACCAAGTGCCAGGGAGCTACCGGTGTGGGAAGTGGAATTAATAACCCCACTAATCCTTCGTGTGATGGCTTTCCTTGTGCACATATAGGACAGGTTCGTATGAACTGTTGTACATCTTTAGCAACGTGGGGCCACCAACAATATCTCCTTATCAATTCTAGGGTCCTTTTGTGTCCTGGATGTCCTGCCACCTCACGTGTATGACACCATTCCATAACCTGGTTCTGAAGTGATGCTGTGGGAATGAACAACAGTCCCTGTACGTAATGGAGATTAGTCTTAACTATGGAATGGTGTTGTTGTAAAATGGCCTGAGCTGCGGGATCTTGTTGTGCCTTTCGCACCTGTATCATGAATTCTTCTTCAGCAGTAAGTGTCCCTACGATCTTCTGAGGTGCAATGATAGAAGGAGGTTGGTCATCATGTGGTAATGGCTCAAACCCCAGGCGGGATAAAGCATCTGCCTTACCGTTTTGTTTTCCTGCTCTGAAATGGATAGTAAAATCATATTCATTGAAGAATTGTGTCCATCTCAATTGTCTCATAGACAGGGCTCTGGCTGATTTTAAATACTGCAAATTACGGTGGTCTGTAAGAACAGTAACTGTATGGTTCGTACCCAATAGGTATTGTCTCCATTCCTCTAATACCTTTTTTATGGCTAGAAGCTCTTTTTCCCCCACAGCATAGTTTGATTCAGCTGGAGTCAACTTATGAGAATAATAAGCTACAGGATGTAATTCGCCCGTGTCTCTATCTGCCTGAGAAAGGATACCCCCTACAGCTACCTGCGAGGCGTCCACCTCCACTACATACGGACTAGCAGGATCAGGGTGTCTGAGGATAGGGGCTTGAGTGAAGGACTTCTTCAAAATGATAAAAGCTTTGTCTGCTTCGTCGGACCAACAAAAGGGGACCCCTTTTCTTAACAAGCGAGTAATAGGCGCTACAAGCTCCTAAAACTGATGTATGAAGCGTCTATAGAAATTAGAGAATCCAAGGAATTGCTGGATGTCTTCACAGTTTTGGGAGGCGGCCAGTCCAAAACAGCTTTCACCTTTTGAGGATCCATGCTCAGACCCGTGGCTGACACAATAAACCCCAAAAAGGTGACCTGTTGGCGATGGAAAAAATATTTGTCCAGTTTACAAAAGAGGTCATTAGTTTGCAGTTGAAGTAAGACAGCCTTCACGTGATCTATGTGTTCCTCCAGGGTCTTGGAGTAGATTATAAGGTCATCAATATATGCGATGACACTTCTGTCAAGATACTCCTTCAGCACTTCATTGATGAAATACTGAAATGCTGAAGGAGCATTGCAAAGCCCAAAGGGCATTACCATATATTCGTAAAGGCCGAATTTGGTGCAGAAGGCCGTCTTCCACTCATCTCCGTCAGCGACTCGAACCAAGTGATAGGCCCCACGTAGGTCTAATTTCGTGAACCATTTGGCATCTTTGATTTGGTCGAGCAGTGCGGAGATGAGTGGTAAGGGATATTTATTTTTTATGGTGATGCTGTTCAATGATCTATAATCTATGCAGCATCTCAATCCCCCCTCCCTTTTAGGGATAAAAAATAATGCCGAGGAAGGGGGAGACCTAGAGGGTCTGATGAAGCCAAGTTCCAGCATAGTATCGAGGTATTCCCTCAAGTATATGTTTTCTTTCTCCGTAAGGGAGTATACTCTACTGGTCGGTAAACGAGCACCTGGCTGCAACTCAATCCGGCAGTCATATGCCCTATGAGGAGGCAGACAGGTTGCTCTTTCTTTATCGAAAACTGTCTGGTACTCTTGATACACAGAGGGTAGAATAGAATCTGGTTGATCCCATTTATCTGATCCTACAGAGGTAAGGGAAGCCCCAGAATCTCTATCCTGTGCGGATACGTGATGACCTGCGCTGGGGAAACGGGAAGGTAGGACTTTTCATGGGATAAGTTATCTTTGTCTCTCCCATCAAAGGTGAGACTGTTATTCTTCCAATCAATAAGGGGGTTATGGATCCTTAACCACGGAAGACCTAACACTACCGGAAATTGTGGGGATTCAATCATGTCAAAAGCAATCGTTTCCCAGTGTGTAGGTTCAATGTGTACATTTAGGAGAATACTAGAATGTGTGATAGGCCCAGACTTCAAAGGACTCCCATCAATGGTGTAAACTTCCTCTGTAACTTTTTTCTGTACCTTCGGGATATTCTGAGCCATAGCCCAACTTATATCTATAAAATTACCGGAAGCACCAGAATCTATCATGACAGATTGTGTGATAGCCTTAGAAAACCAGGACAACCTAGCTGTGACAAAAAAATGTCCTTCGTTAGTCATCAAGGAGGAGACCATATGCATTACAGGACCCGGCGGTAAGGTCTCAACTACCCTCGGGTCAGCTAGTTTTCCGACTTCTTGTATTGTTTGGGTTTAATGGGACAGTCTCTTAAATAGTGTCCTGCCTTGCCACAGTACAAACATAATCTGTTCACTCTGCGTCTTTGTTTTTCTGCCTCAGTTAAAGGCCCTTTAACACTGCTCATCTGCATAGGTTCAGGTTCATCAGTCTTAACTTCAGGTTCTGTTTTCTTTTCTTTCCCTACCAATTTTGGATATTCAAACCTGTTTCTATCTTTTCTTCTTTCTCCTAACCGATGGTCTAATTTGACCACTAGATCTATTAATTCAGGGCATGTCTCAGGAGGATCCACTACATGGGCCAATGCGTCTTTTAATTCGTCGCGCAATCCTCTATAAAAAAGGGCGCTGCGTTTATTGACGGGCCAATCTGCCTCCACCACCAGTCTATTGAAGGTGGATATATAAGTGATAAGATCTCTAGACCCCTGTTTTAAATTTAAGAGCTCTGTATCTGCTGCATGAGTGAACGAATGTTTATCAAACATTTTACGCAACTCTCTACGAAAGTCCAATAATAAAGGGTCATCCTTATCTATCAATGGTATAGTCCAGTTGGCTGCCGACCCCCCTAAATAAGATAAAACAAAAGCCACTTTAGCCTGGTCATTTGGGAAACATGCAGCTTTACATAGAAAATGCAATTGACACTGGGTCAAGAAAGCTGCGCATTTTGAAGGATCTCCATAGAACCTCTCAGGGGGGGCCAAAGGAATAGTATGGGGAGTAACCACTTGGACTACCTGCGACTGATTGCTTGCACTGGCTCCTTCACCTCTCTGTTGGCTTAAAGCCGTTAATCTATCTGCAATGGCTTGGGTTTCTTGTTGGAGATTCCCTACCATGCTAGCTACGTCCTGTAACGTGAGATCCATTATACTCAGGAGACAAATATATGAGGCTTCGCGCTCTGTAATGCACGCACCTGATTGTCTCGGGAGTATTCTGGAGTCACGATGCTTAAAACCCCGTCTCCCCCTCCTCACCCCCCGGGTGCCAGGAAGAGGCACTAACACCCAACAAGTGACCAAGGGGAACACAGGGGAACAAAACAAGGGTAAGAAAAGAAAAAGGCAATAAGGGCTCTCCACTCTCCTCATCTGCTTCAGATGAGTTTTGTTTCTGGCACTGACACTGTAGTAATACAAAAGAACAGTTAGTGCAACCTATCCCCTCCCTTGTCGTCCCCAATGTAATGTGAGTGTAGGAAAGAGTTTAGTACCTTGAGAGATGTGGAGAATGCCTGGAAGCTTTAGGGAAAAGCTTGGAATGCTGAAGGTATGCCTGTGGTACCAATATTCAATACATCTGTAATTGAAATAACCTCATAAGTGGTGTACCTCATTAATATAATATCGTATTTTAGTCGTTATGCCACTCACCAGTTTACGATGTGAATATGCTCAAACAAAATTACTCCTAAACCTAATAATGCTTAGGTGTCAGGATCTCCGATGTGCACCACGACGCTATGTGGTAATTCACAACAATACAAGCGCCAATTACTTCCCTTGATACAAAAACACTACCGTTAAGATACACGGCAGGAATCCAAATTCTAAACGGGGGTTGAAACAAACACCCGATTACAAATAAACAATAGACACGAGCCGCTCGCTAAACTTACGAACTCCAGAAGTGAGGTTTCAAAGCCTAACGGACATCGAACGCCAACACGAACACCTAGCTCCTCGGACGCCACACAAAGACCCGGAACGAGTAGGGGACTTCTCACTGGCTAAACGCAAAGCGTTTCCTGTGAGTTTGGGGCGGGCTTAAGGCTACGACGCTTCTCTCTCGCGCATGCGCGCATACTCCGAAGCCCGTATTATCTTCCTTTTCAGCCCCGTTCAACCTCGTAGAACCCCCGCGAACCTTGCAGGCATGACAGCCCTGAGATTAACAGTTTGGATGGTTCCGCACTCTGAAATTTTATAAGTCTGTATAGATGGCATTGTTATTTGTTGGGTTCTGGGCGTGCATTAGGGTATTCCTTTCTGATCTAAAGTGTGTCCAAATGAATAGGAAGTAGCTCTCCCCCGTAGGGAAGCGCCCCCTAGCTGTCCTGTGTTTGAATTTACAATCTTGATTAAAAATCAGTGTGACTCAATTTGAATATTTTTTGATTTTATTAATTCATGAATTTCTTAATTTGTGTGTTCGCATTCCTGAAGTTGTAGATTTTCATATATGCATCGACCAATGGAACAATAAATTAGAAAAATCATCACGTTAAACAATCCCAATGCATTTCCGGCTGGAATAGTAGGCAATGTAATAGCAAAAGATGTTAGGCTAACCAGCAGTCACTCTCCAAGGCGTCTCGGCTAACGGCAACATGAGCCGAGACTCCTTGAAGAGTGACTGCAGGTATACCATACAGGCCCTTATCAAGGAGGCCGTCGCAATGCAAGCAGTCCACGGATCGATATCACCAGATCGTATTCCAGATCAGGGTCTGGGCTGGATTAGGCTGTAGAACCTTGCAACATAATTACAACACTCACCACACTTGCCCTTTGGTACGCTTGCCCTGACGAAGTTCAACCTTTTAATGAAACGCGATGGCTGATGCTTTGCACAATTCCTATGGTTTGTTTGAAATAAAGATTTACATATTTTTTGCAACGAAGACACTGATTGAGCTTCTTTATTGGCGTCACACCAACCAGGGAGTGCACCTCTC
Source organism: Lissotriton helveticus (assembly GCF_964261635.1). Lineage (NCBI taxonomy): Eukaryota > Metazoa > Chordata > Amphibia > Caudata > Salamandridae > Lissotriton > Lissotriton helveticus. The sequence goes on along the minus strand of NC_136059.1, from coordinate 723,930,578 downwards.
CATTGTTCTCAAGGTTCTGTATTTCTGCTTGGCAGTTGGCATCCCTCAACGGCAGGTGCAGGAGCAGTATGTGCACAGTATGTGCACACCAACTATTACTTGGGGATCACATCAGAAAAGTGTGACAGCTGGAATCCACCGTTCTCTGCTTTCACTGATTCATTTAGCTTGTTAAGTCATTCAGTAGTTTTGAAAATTCCTCAACGATTAAATCCAAAGACACTTATTTAGGATTACATACCATCGGTCAATACATTTAGAGTTGTTTTTGCACAAAAATGGGTTCAATGGAATTCTTAATCCCCTTGATATGTGTTGTACACTGTGTTATTTAATAAGTGCATTGGGGTCTAAACATTGACTTATTTCCTTCTTTGTTAAGTATAATAGCTGTTTACTATTGCATTGAATGGAATGAGTACTAGAGGCAGTCGTTTCCACTTCACCTACTAAGGAATAGATCCTTAGAGCTACGTTGCCAGAAAACATGAATGTGCTTGCTCAGTTGTCTGTCAGGTTGGAGATGACATCATATGACATGATTATGGCTGGGTGCCATGTGCCTTGACCAGATTAGTATAGATTAACAGTTTGGATGGTTTGTGCAATCTGACATTTTATACGTTTGTATCTCTGGTAGTTTTATTTGTTAGGTTCTGGGCATGCAGTACGGTATCGCTTTCGGATCTAAAGCGTGTCAAAATGATATAACACCTGGTGATGGATATACTTTGTTAATCCAAGACAGCCTGTTTTTCACTTCAGATTACTGAATTATTTTTTCAGAACAGAACATCCCCTAAAGAGGTGCTATTCCGGCCCGAAATGCATTTGGAGTGTTTAACCTGGTGATTTGTCTTAATGATCGATTAATTGATAGATGCATATATGAAAAGCTACAATTTCAGGAATGCAAACACAAATGAATGAGGAAATTCATGAATGAATAAAATCAAAATATAATCAAATTGAGTCACACAGATTTTTTATCAAGATTGAAAACACTTTCCCTAGGTGATACCCAGCAGTGCAACTAGGCTTTGTCATGAGGTCATAAATAACTCCCACCTGATGATAATCACAGGTGGGTCCAGACCTTTTGTGGATACAATGAGGGCCAGTGGGTAATGTGTCCAGATGTCCAGCATGTGGAGCACTTTATCACTGCGTGTTTAGTGCGAACCTTGCCTTGATTGGCTGCGTGTTCCTAACTTCATGTGGCATCTAACATTATGGTGTTTTGGGAATACACTCCCCTTTGGTTATGTGTGTTTTATTGGGGCCAATCTCCCAGGACCATTGTGGTGTTGCTGCCTATCTATAGGACTAATCTGGGTTTTTCCTGATGAGCATGTGTCCTGCTGGTTACATGCCACCTCGCCTGGGATCTGTCAATCAGTAGCCTCAGGCTTAGGGTGCAGGGTTTGCCTGACCGTGTATTTCTCACTCGGGGTTGATGGAGAGGTTATATTGGGAGATTCTGACAACTGTGATTTGATTCGATTTTTATACCAACACGTATCATTGCGTACATCGACATTAATATCAACACTCACAACCGCAGCTGTGCAGGTTGTCCATGCCTTGGATTCAAGTCCTCAATTGTCGGAGCTCAATCCAATGAGGTTTTTTGAGATACTGCCATAGCATCCCCCAAACACTAAGCAACAGGACAACTCATTTACATTTCAGATGACACTATCACATTTTACACTGGGTTAAGCTTCAGCCAGTGACCAGAACAATGAATGTGTAGCTGTGTACTACCAATAGTCTCAACTCAAGGGCTAACCCTGATGCACTGCTGAAGGTCTTCGACTACTGGGCGTATGATTCATCATGAGAAATTCCACCCGATTTCTACCGGTCTCTCCTTTATCTACTGCTTTGTAGGGGCCCTTTTTAGTTATGGCTACAGACAGGTAAAGGTGTTGTTGACAAGGCTATTGTTTCCAATATATCTGATATCTTAGATTGGACTCTGGGTCTGCCCCTCCCTCGTGATTGGATATTTGTGTTGTCTCTGTCTTACCTCCCTTCCTCCCTATTCTTGTGTTTGTTCCGCCCAGGAGCATTTCGATCTCACAATGTTTTGACTGGGTTATGAATCTTTTTACTGCAGACATCAGACTTTGCTTGTTTGAAGCCCATGGGAGGGCCTATTTCCTCCTCATTTTTCTCTCCCAGTTTCTGCAGCCACATCTCCAGCCCTGCACATGTCAGAGGTGTTATTCCTAAGTGAGAACGAGTATGCACATGGAGAATTGTTATTAGTGAAACGATTGCTGAACATTACCCTCCCCCAGATCAGATGTGTAAAGGGCCTTTACTAAATTAGCACGGGTCCATGTTTTGCACCAGGCCTCTTGTGAATATTGGTTTGTCCAAAGTATGATTAAGTGGCTTCTAGCTGTGCATGTATGCTTGCGACAGAGCCTGTAAACAAACCAGAGGCTGCTAGCCCTCTCTGTACATAGCAATCATCCTTGAGGTGTTGGCAAGGAGGACAACCCTGCAGTGCCCTACCCCTTAACACTATAGTGTACAACATGGTTGCAGCTCTTTCTTGCCCAGAGGCCTCTTCTTTTTGTTTTGTTTTTACTTCTTTGGCACTTGCTATGCAATGCGACATAGTTATTTGACCATTTTAAGATGGCCACATGAACACGGAGGTACATACATACATGCACTGTATGCATCTAGGAATGTTTTTCCTTTTAATCCTATTCAATGATTGCTGCGCATCCACTGAACCCATTTTTGAAAGGTATTGATTAAAACCTAAAAACGTGCAGTCAAAGATGCGCAGTGAATGTTCATGCATCTGTGAAGCGCATATTTAAATGCATTTACATACGTTTTACAAATCCATGGTAAATTGTCTGCATTGAACACTTATACATTCAGGGCCCCTAGCTAAGGCAAGGAAAAGCACTGACAAAGCCAGTAGGTTTCTTGGCTGAGGCCAATTCGCTTTGCCAAATGCTTCTTTGATATAAGTCACTGAGAACCTGATTCATTGTTAAGAACAAGAGTATGATTGCCTTTCCCCTTTTCACAGGAAGTTATTCTTCCAGTATTGTGTACTAAACAGGCCAGGGCCATGAAATAGTTGCAATATCTGTATATCCAACATGTGGCTTTGACTTATAATTAGACACACGTGCATTTAGAAATTCGTTGATGCTTCTGGACACAACAGGAAGGCTTCAGCAATTCCCTTCAGCATAGCAAACACATACTTTGGCTGCTCGTACACATTAAAGATGCAATTGAGGGTAGCTCTACTAATGTCATGGCAGGTACATATGCAGCGCATCGTTCATTGTTGCAGCTTGATGGTGGAAGAGTCTGTAATCAACATATTTAAAAATGGGGGGTTGGCTGGATCTCAGTGATTTATTTAGGTATAATTTGTCATTAAAAAGTGTGTTGCGGTCATATCCCGAGCACATGCATTAATTACTGGCTTTGCTGGACAAGCAAGGTTTGAGGAAAAGAGTCACGTGACAAATAACGGAATTACTCATTGTTAATTTTAGATCTAACTTTTCCGTGTTCTACAGAAACTCTTCTGTCCAGATTAATCTATCAAGGTGAAGCCTCCATTATTACTTCTTTAATTCTATAGGATCGATCCAATTAGTCCATATTGCGAAGAGATTTGCTGGTTTCCTTATTAACACCAGACATATATCTAAGAGAGAAAACATTACATCTTTGCATTTATTCGGTTGTAACAGTCCCTCTATCACAAAGTAACAGAGCCATTGATGGCCTTTTGAAAGAATGAAAATGAAAGTTGGTGATAATATGGAAAGGGAGAGAAACTGACTTCAAGTATTTGTCTTACTGTTACCAGTAAAAGCGGTGAAACAGTGTTTTAGGTAAAATCCATGGTACCTAAGTGCACAAAACATCCTCTGGCCCGTGTGTTTTGTCTGCTTTAACGAAAGTACGAGTAGGAACATACCAAGGTGGCAAGTACTCCTGTCACCAGTACAAAGGTTTGCAGTGCCATAAACGACATAAAAATCGAAAGAAACACGTTCACGTAAAAACTTACTTAGAAAGGTTTTAATGAAAGATTAACATTTTACAAAGTACAATTTGCCAATGAAAGAACGCTTGCTCTGTTTGAATCATTAAAGGAAGTACAGGAAATGTATCTCACTGTGAAGGTAATATGCAGAGTACTTCCAAACATGCCCATATGTCGAGAGAATCACAAAAGAGTCAGTGAATGTACGTTAAGTGGCGAGCAGCAACTATGGCAGTTTAATGAACTAATCCAAATAAAGAATTTTACAATTTCTCTCGAAAATAATTATTCCTTTTTATTCCGTAACTGTATATTTAATGTTGAGTCTAATTAACCTTTTTTGATTGGCGCAACCTTGTTGCGGTTTAGGACCCCTTTATAAAAAAACACCAAAAAATATCCTGGCCTCTGGATGAAGTGAACCCGCCGAATCTATAGTAGCATTCACACAGACAGCATTGATAAAAAATATTCAGAGGTATCCAACCTACTGCAATCTAGGACTCTGCCTCTGCATATGGAGTTCTGAAGATAAACCCGTCAATATCTGTTCTCAGTATTTGTCTACAAGTCAAACGGAATTGAAACCGGCTGCTATAAGCAAACGCTTCTCCCTTCTCTGGTCACAGTGGAGAGCCAATGAATGTGATGGAGCTAGGTAAGACATACAGATATATATGATCCTGATGAAACTCTTATTGTTTTTTTTTAATAACATATTTTATTCGGTTTTCTTGATGCAATCTGTGCCTTAGACCTACAAGAAGCAGTAGGAAACAAAATGAGTCAGGTGTACCATAGCATTTAAACAATTGCAACTCCTGCAAAACATGCAGGTTAAACAATATGAACACAGTGCAGACAGTTCTAGATCCCAATGATTGTATAAAGTTTACATACGTACAAAGGCAGACTGTTACATAATATGGAATGATATGTTCAGTAGACATTTGTATGAGTGGTAATTTCTATCAGGGTTCCAAAGATGGAAGGGGGGAAGTTCTACCCCACGGTTCATCACCCAAGGGGTCCATATTTGTCTATGTTTCTGGGGGCAGCCACAGGCCAGAAACACCGCAGTCTCCGCACCATACACCTGTCCAGGTCTGTCTTCGATTTACCTATGGTCGAAGTAGAATCCCCCTTCCACAGCTGGGCTATATCATGTTTGGCAATGGTAAGAGACAAAAAGAGCAGATATTGTTTGTACCTGTTACCCTCTATCTCGTCGGTGCTGTGTAGAAGAAAAATTCTTGGATCGAATGGGAGCTCCCATGAGAGTATGTTGCTTAGGCAAGAAGCCACTTTTCACCAGAATGGCTGCAACGGAGTACAGCTCCAGACTGTGTGTAAAAATGTACCTTCCTCCCTCTCACATCTTAAGCAGATAGTGGACTGGTTAACCCCCATTGTCCAGAGTCGGGATTGGGTGTAAAATGCTTAATGTATATACTTAAATTGTATGAGGTGGTAGCGTGTGGACACATCGGTGCCCCGATGGCCGGCTATGGCTTCCGCCCACTCATCATCCATCAAGCCAGGAATGTCATCTTGCCATGCTCTCCTAGTCTTGTTAAGTGTTGTTTGTGTATGCGTCGTCAGTGTTTGATATATATGCCTTATTTTATGTAGCCCCAGGTCTCCCATCAGTAGGCGATCCTCAAGTGGGTGGAATTCCTGTAGGGTTTCTGGAGCGTGAATCAGAGGGCCTAACACATAGATGGAGATATTTATAAAAATGTGTTCTATGTAATTGAAATTCCTCTGGAGGTGTTGAAAGGATTGCAATGTAGTGCCCTGCATTACGTCACCCAAGGTAGATATTCCTACCAAATCCCATTACCGAAACCCCTTCAAGGCCATCACCGGCGCAAGTATATGCCATGCCACAGAGGGGTTGCCTGGGTCAAACTCCCGCGCCACCCCATCTGCCTCACCGAGTACCGCCAGAGCTGAATCACAGTTCTGCTTGCCGGGGGTAATATATTTAGGTTCCTGGAACTATACAGGAGCTGAAGAAGGGGAACCCCTTCCTTTGCTGCATGCTCCAGCGCAAAAACCGGGTCAGTTGGGGAATTAAACCACCATTCATTTATGATTAACAGGTGAGAGGCAAAATAGTATGTGTATATGTCCGCTGCTGCTATTCCCCCACAGTACGTGGCTTGTGCACATGTGTGTAGCACCACCCGGATCACCCCTCCATTCCACAGCAATTTATTGTGTATGACATTGACTATTGCAAAGCAGGATCGTGGTATGTTGTAAGGGAAGTTTTGTAATTGATAGCAAATTCTAGGCAGAGACACCATCTTAAAAATAGCAGACCACCCATATAACAATCATGGAAGTGAGGACCATATTCTTGTTTCACTATTTAGACATGTAAGTAGGTGGGTAATATTGTGTGCCCATGAAATCTTTGGAGAAGGCAATACGAAGACGCCCAAATATTTAAAATCCCCAGTCATGTGAGATAGCTGCCTCGTCCACTTGCCCCACCCCTGGTTTCCATATACTGGTAAAAACATGGATTTAGCAGGGTTAGTGTGAAGGCCCATAGGTTCCCCAAACACTCTAAGAGACGTGGGCCCATGAACAACGGGACAGTCAAAAAAGAAGAGGACATCATCTACATATAGTGCGATGCTATCTGATCTCAACTGAGACCATTCAATTCCGCAGACCACCGGATCATTCCGTACCCACTATACTAGGGGCTCTAATGCTAAAGCAAATAACAGCTGGGACAGGGGGCACCCCTGTCTCATACCCCTGTAGATAGGGAAGGGGTTTGAGTGATGTCCGACTATACGAACCGAGGCCATCAAGTTAGTGTAGAGCAAACTGACATATGCTATAAACTGAGGGCCAAAATTAACTGCTTTAAGTAATTGGAAGAGATAGACCCAGCTAAGAGAATCAAATGCTATGTCGGCCAGCAGAATAGCCGCTGGGCATTCTAGTTCTGGGGATAGTGCCATGGCATTATGCACCCTTCGGATGTTGTGACGGGTGGCCCGGAATGGCATAAAGCCTGATTGATCTGGGTGGATTAAATCCGACACACAAGTCCGTAGGCGATCTTCCAGGACCTTTCCTAAACGTTTGGGCTCAAAGTTAATAAGGGAGATAGGGCAGTATGAAGAGGGCTCCACTGGAAGGCGACCCAGTTTGAGGAATAAAACAACCTCCACGTGGCGCCACTCCTGGGGCAGTATATAAGTTTCTGGGCATCCTGTATTGCCGCCAGCAAGTGTGGCCCCAATGTGTGCATGTGTGGTCGCAGGACTTCTATAGGGAAGCCATTGGGTCCGGGAGCCCGACCCGGACGCATGGCGTTCAAGACCTTGCTCAACTCATCTATTGTGATGGGGGTTTGTAATTGGTCCTGCATGTGGTCTGTGAGTCTACGGGGTGGGATATCTCTAAGGAACTCCGCTATTTCAGCATCTGAGAGCTGCTCACGATGCTTATATAGTGAGGAGAAGTGCAGCGCAAATTCTTGAGCCACCATCCCTGGGGATAAACAAAGGCCCCCATCAGCATCCCCTAGAGTAGGGACTGCAGCGGGGGATTTGTCTCCTTGGCATAATCTGTGAAGCATTTTACTCAATTTATCTCCCCACCGATATATCCTGTATTGCGATGCCTCCAAGATCTCCTTTGCTTCGCCCATTAGGTATTGTTGTATAGCTTGTTGCACCTGCAGCAAGCTACGTTGGATTGAGGGGCTAGTGTCTAGGCTAAGTTGCATCACCAGGGTCACTTGGCGTGACTCTAGGTCTGCCAATTGTGCTTGTCGCACGTGTTTCTCTTTGGTGCGGTAGCTAATTTCTGCCCCCCCCCCCCCAAGGACAGTGGGCTTTAGGGATTCCCAGAGGATACCTTTAGATGGAGCCGAAGCTACATTAGTGTTGAGATATTTTGATACTACCTTAGCCAGCATGTCCTGATAGTCTGGGTCTCGAAGGTGCCACGAGGACATTTGCCACCTAAAGGGGGGTCTTTGGGAACCGGTATGAAATGTGACAGTAACTGGGGAGTGATCCGAAAGCCCTCGGGAGAGGTGAGATATTTGTGAGAACCTATGAATGTATGTGTGAAGTGTAAATAAGTGGTCTAGTCGGGGCTGCGAACCATGCACCACGGACATATAGGTTTCACTTCGTCCAGCAGTGTGATATTCATGCCAGATGTCTGCCCATCCTAAGGTAGAGGCTAGGAGATTCAGTTTGGAAGGGCCTGCTGGCAAGTGGTTGTCTGAGCTGCACTGTTTATCAGCAGGGGCCATAGTGTTGTTCCAATCCCCGCCCGGGAGGGTTAAGCCCTCGAGAAGTTCCCCTCCCCCCAAAGCCTGGAGATACGCTTGAGGGTTCAAAATGTCCTCAGCGCCAATCAAGGGGTCTAAAATCTCCGAGATGGGTGTTGGGATGTTGGGACTGCAATTCCCACAATGCATCTGGCCAAATTCTTCGAGCTTAGTTAACCTGTTGATTGTAGGAATTCCTCTCCTTAATCCTTCTTGAAGCAAGGCAGAGTCCTTTGGGCTGCAATCCCAGAATTTTCAGCAGGTGCAGTCCTTCAGAGTGCAGGCCTTTGAGGTGCAGATCAAGTTTCCAGCAGGGCAGTCGTTCTTCTCCCTGTAGTTTCAGGCAGCCAATCTGAGGAGCTAGGCAGCTTTCCTATATTTATTTGCTGTTCCTGGCATCAAGCAGGGGTTCACCATTGACCAATGGGATGCCGGGTGCTACCCTCAGGTATGATAACTTCCTTCAAAGTGTGGCATGTTCATGTCCTAGAAAGCAGTATTCTCACATAATCCAAAATGGAGAATGCCTCTCCTTGAAGGCTAAATTTCACTAACACACCCCTTTCAACCCCTTGACGAATCAAATTACTGAGGCTCCTTTGCGGCTGGTAGTACAGGATGTGGGAGGTCATTCTGTGCTGCTCCCAAACTGTCATTCTTCCTTTGAAGAACAGATGGGCTGTCCCACTCTCTCCCTGCCTTTTAGCTTCTGCAGCTAAAGTTCTTCACTCAAAGGAAAAACATTGTTGCACTCGTAATAAAGCAGCTCTAGCTCATATTGGCAAAGGCTGTTAACTTATTTTCTGTAATTGTTATAATAAATCCGATAGTGGCAAGTTGTTGGATTTACCTTAACGATTAATTTGATACCTTAAAGTATATTTTGAGGTGGCTACTGTAAATATTTATACTTAAATAAAATATGTCAATGTTAGCCTTTGGAGCCATTCACTACAATAGGGAAAACAGAACTGGCAAGTTTATTCCTCACCAGTGCTTATAAAACATCTTTTATAATGTCCCTGCTTATAGTTATAAGGCACCATACCCCTGGGGCACCTAGGGGAGACCTTAAGGGTGACCTATATGTAAAGATGAGGTAGTTTGAGACAGTGAAAGTATCTTTAATTCCTAAGTCGAATTTGCATATAATTAATATTTAAAAGCAGCCTGCAATGCATGCCTGGCTTTTAAAATGACAGCAGACAACACAGCAGAGAACACTCTAATGCAAGAAATGTACTGGGCTTCTATAGATGTAACTACCACAGACCTAGACTCAGTAGAATTCATCAATCGTAAAGACCCCCGGGGGAGAGGATAAAATGACCACATGGAGACAGCCAACTATCGCACAAAAATATTCCTGGAAAGTTCCATATTTAAAGGCTGGGAGATAATAATCATCCCAGCTAGTGTACCCGGCTATCCTGCTCCGCTGGCCCTGGAGCACACAGACAAAGCACTAACAGGTCGGACACTCCAAGATCGGTATTTAAAGGCGCGAGAGGGCACTCTCCTTTCACAAATGGGCCTTCACAGGAAACATACAGAATATGCCCAGAATCTGCACAACAAGTGAACTGGCTCGAAGACCTGGGATGGCTCTCAAGGACAATCAATAATCAAGCAAGAAATAATTGACAAGTCAACCACCAACCCCCACCAACAGGAGAGACCAACCTGCTGCAGATATGCTCATGGAATATCAATGGACTGTCCAGCAAGATGACAGACCTGGACCTTATCAACTATCAAAGGATATTCCACATCATCTTACTGCAGGAGACCTGGCTGCACATTTCCAAGGATATCTATGTTTTTTCGCAGCAGCTGTTAACGGGGCAGGATACAGACCCCTGCAGGGAGGCCTCGCAATCTATGTTACCAACACAAGTACAACCTCAGCTCTTTCAGTTAGCCCAACAACACCAGAAACAATTGCAGTAAAAATACCTGCACCGAGGGTGCCACCATGAAATGGGTGTAAGGACATTGTAATAATAAACACTTATATACACCCGAACAGGAAATCCAAGGCAGTGAAACAACGGACGGATTCCTTAGAGTCATGCGTAAGTGAGGTAAACACACTAGACATGATACTCACAGGGTACCTCAATTTACATCTAATAGGCTTATTGACAGCAGAGGAAGTGTCCACACAAAACTGGCTATGGAACATCTCACCACAGGGGAAGAGTCCTTCAGGCCAGCCTACAAAACCTGGCCAGCGTCTCTTAGAGGACCTTGAACACCTCAATTTTGGAGCAGGCGAAAATCCCCCGGCAATCACTCACTACTCATCAGCCAAAAACTCGAATTTTGTGTCCCTAATCCTGTTTAATCGAATTACTACATTCAACATGGGTTATAAAGAGGACAGTGATCATCGCCCCCAGGAACTTTATAACTGATTACAGGAAAATAAAATGTGTGCAAGCATCGCAAAGGAGCTTCTTGCAAACCGCAACACTTTTCTTTGAAGCACGAGAAGGGGGCAAGGAAAAAGAGAAATGGGTGAACTTTACAACTTCAATGGCAGAGTCTTTTTCTGCCCCAATTAAACCAAGAACGCAGCCCCGTTATAATAGTGTAAACAACTTCACAAAAACACAAAAAATCAAGATAAGATCCATAAAAAATATAATAAATCGCACACTGCTGTACCTCCGACGAAATCCAACAACATTACATACCTAGCCACATTACCTCAGCAGAAGTTTCAGCTAAAGCGAGTAATATGGGTGGCCAAAAGAGGCGTGGAGGACGCGGTCTGGGAGAAACTGCACACCAATATCAAACAGCACAACAGTGCAAGATTCTGAGGGACAATAAATTGACTCATTCGCCCCGCACACGTGGGATTGTCATCCAACATATCAGAAGAGGATTGGGCAACCTATCTTGGAAAGCACTTCCATCAAGATGACATCTCTTTGTCTGCAGGAGAAAGGATGGCTCCAACTCCGAGAACAGCCCTACTCAAGATCCGACATGAGGGGAGCACAACAGCACCGCATGGGGAAGAAGGCATAAAGCTGGGAGCTCTACTCCCAAGCGACTACTGTAAAGCAATTAAACAACAAATAGTGAAGGGAAGAAGAGAAGGGGCACCGGGCCCAAACGGAATACCGCCGGTGCTCTACAAACAAGATGCAGATTACTGGGCAAAGGCACTCAGCCCTCTCTTCACTGAAGTAAAGCAGACTGGCCTACTCCCCCCCACTCCTGGAGGGCCTTGATAATTTCACTAGTCTTTAAGTTAGGAGAGAAATCCCTGCCAAAACATTACAGCTTAGTCACCCTCTTGGACAAAGAGGCAACATTTTTTGCAGGAACACTTCTGGATGAACTTCAGCTATTGGCTGAAGGTAATTTAATCATTCCTCTAAACCAGACCGGCTTCTCTAAGTCTCTTGGAACAGTAACAAATATTACAACTATGGCTTTGCTAATCGATAAGGCAGAAAAAATAAAAATGCCATCACACCTATGCTTCATGGACTACAGGGCTGCCTTTGACCATGTAAGCCACAACAGATTGTGGGCAAAACTGGGCAAATGGGGCATACCTAAGCTTAAATTGCTAATCAATCTGCACACTGACACCTGGATCCAACTAAACCTGGGTGATGGATCAACCCTTTCAAGACTGATACCAACAACAAAAGGACTCAAGCAAGGTTGTGTGCTGACACCGACCCCCAGGGCTAGGGAATTCAGTGCTACTATGCCTACTCCATGCAGATGACTTAGTCTTAGTTATCCAGATGAAGGTGGTTCTACAGCATCTCCTCACCACCTCCAAAGTCAACAGCTTGAATATCAACCTGAAGAACATGAACAATCTGACAATCAAGAAGACTTTAAAGAAATCCCTGGCCTGGTTCTGGGGGCACACAAGTATTAATTCTGTATCAGAATATAAATATTCAGGAGTAGTTGTCGCCGGCCAAAGAGACTCAATCAGGAGGAAGGACACAGCCTTGGCAGTTTCAATAAGAAATCTCAACTCTAAATTGAGTGGCAATAGAACATTAGGTAACCAGGTATACAGCTGGGCGCTCAACTCTAAATCTGGGTTAATATAACTAAATTACATATGTACTCAGTGGTGCTCATAGGGGAAGAAAGACTGGTTACGTCCACAACCTTAACTTTACCCTATTAACCAGGGTAACAAAACAAATATAAAAACACCCTCCCCGAGCACTAAAACGTATAACAAGTATCAATTAGCAAATATTTTAATTGAGAACGCGGAGAGAATAATAGCAAAGCAAAACTCTTAGTAGAAATTCAAACTATTGAGGATGAGATTAAGTTACTCACTATGCAGGAACCTATGGTTAAGAATTATACTATACTTGATGAGATTCTTAACAACTTACAGGATGAGATAAAAAGGAGAAAAGCGAGAAAACTGAAACGCGATGAAAATGACTATAGAAGTGGATGCATATTAACATTTGCAAAACGATTTGATTATTTAGTGAATAAAGATCTGGTTGCAAAAAAGAAAGATGATACTCCATTAACTAGTGAAATCAATACCTCTACAATATGTCTGTTCAGTAGAGATGAACGATATAGAGTTAGGCATTCGAAACAGGAGGGATTATCTAGCTTCCATACGATTGATATTGATATTACAGCCCTAAAGAAGTCAATGATGCATTATTGTTGCATGACGAAACACGTGTTGGCTGCTTTGTGTTTGCATAAATGAAGAATTATCGAATTGAATTTTTGGATATGGACAATTTGCTGTGCCAAGAGAAGAATACCTGATTTAAAGGAAATTGAATAAACTCATGGACTTTGAAACGTGAACTACTTGGATCTGCATACTTTTTCATGAACTGACTATTTGATAATTGATACTTGTTATAGGTTTGAGTGCTTGGGGAGGGTGTTTTTATATCTAAATTGAGTGGCCCATCACTCCTCCCACTAGCTGAAGTTATACAGACAAAACATTTACCGACAATTGCTTATGGCAGCGAGGCACCGAGGGGCAGGGACTGGAAACTACTGGACAGCACGATTGCAACAGCGTATCAATTAATATTTGGTTTGCCAAAATACACCTACCCTGCAAAGATCAGGCTAGAGTTCAGTATCCAAAAGCAGACCTTGGCAAGACAAGGAGCATACATCATCTTTTGGGTCAAGGTACGAAAACACAGACCAGGAACTCCTAATTGGTATTTCTGGTTAGAGTTACAACAGCAAACATCATCATCAGCTGAAAAATATTTACAAACAAGTCAGATCACCCTGGGGCTAACCCAGCTCTGGGAAACACCTACCAATCGCTGCCTTTTCAAAAAATGTGTATGGAAAGCAGTAAAACTCCTATCATGGATAGAGGACAAAGCGTCCTTATCAAAACAAACTCATGGCTGGATGACTCTGAGCACCTACTCCACCCCCGCCGCTCAAAAATATTTAGCCCTGTGGTATGCTAGATCTGCCAAAATCCAATTCTTAAATTACAGACTAGGCCTGTTACCCTGCATAAAACAATTTACGCATTAGCGGAAGGTCTAAACTGACTCCACCTGCCGCTTATGTGGTACATCACAGGAGGACATGCTGCACCTACTCTGTACTTGTAAAGAATGACGGCTGAACGAAAACAACTTTTAAAACAATTTTTTCCCCAAAGAGGCATTTGCACGTGGAGACAAGCTGTACTGGCCTACTTTTCATCTGAGGACCCGTAGCTGAATTGTCGCTTGGTGAAGTCCTTGAGGCAGGTGGGAAGAAAATGCCATAGATGCGGGAGGAAGCGCTGGCACCAACATCACCCCCTGCAGAGTGACATCTACACCCAAATGCATTGCAGCTAACAGTCATTCAGCAAATCAACCACCTACTATAAACTACAATGGAAATGAATGATTATCTGTTTTAACCAAACTCCTTTGTTAGTTTTTTCTTATAACACAATTTAATAAAGAAACTTTTTATGAACGCATTTTATAGCAATGGTTTTGCGTAACTATGCTAATAAAAAAAAACTTGAAACTACTGGGCCTCTAAACGTCCCTGCACTATTATATACTACAGACTTATAGGGGTCTGTCATTGCCAATTAAAATTATACCTAACCATGTACTTTTAATCAGAGCACCGGCCCTGGGTCTGGTTAGCAGAGCACAGGACGCAATCAGAACCAGGGGCAAAAAGTTGGGGGACTCTGCAAATCGTTCCCGATTTCTCAAACCTGCCTATACTCTTGCCCTTTTTTTGTCTTACCTGTTTTCTAGCTCCCCTTTCTGATGCTTTTATTTACAGAATTTCTTAAACTTTTCTTGGGCAGTGAGTTTTCTCATTTTTGAAACTCACCAAAATGGAGTTCATTACCTAGGTTCGTCAGACCGGTGTTCTCCATTTTATTATTTTCACAAAATGAGGTAGGGCCCCACATGCCTTGGGGTTTAGCTCAACTACATTACCAAATGTTGACTGCCCTCCTAAATACAAAGGTCCTGTTGGTGGAAATGAGACCTGTAAATCTCCTAGAGTGTCATGGATTTAGAGTGATGCAAAAACAGACTAGACTGCTCATTGTTGGCAGCACAGTTCTGCATTCACATTCTGAGTCATCTCCTTTTTTGCTTTTATGATCCCATTGATAGTACTTATTTAATGAATTATGTAATCATTTTCTCTATGGCTGTATACTTCATCAGTGCCATCACCATCACCACCCTCCTTCAAGTGGTTGGCATGAGTTATTGGTACCAGCTGCATATTCTGTTACAGAGACACTGTATGGAGGCCCCCTAAATTTAGAAGGAGTTACTCTGGGAGAGGTAAATTAATGGCAATAATAGTTCACAATAAGAATAATCATTCACCAATATGTCTGATATTGACAAGCAGGTGCATGATAAGATTGTTTTATGCAAGCTTAAGCCACAGAAAAAAAAGAAGAAATAGGAAATTGTGCTACTGCTGGCAGCAAAAGCTTGCAAAATACATTTTAAGTTTAAAATATGTTAACCATTGCCTACACTTTTAATACAACAATACAGCTCATTCGTAGCAGGCACGTATACCTATCACAACTCTTTTTAGTGTGAATGCTCAGCACAGTAAACTATGATTCCTATTGAGGAGAAGAAAAGCTACTACTGGCTTTGAGCTACTGTAGCTTAAGACATACTTATACTTTACACACAAGAATGACTAAAAGAATATAACGTATAAAGAATGAAAATAAAAACATCTTTGGAAAGTAAATTAGCCTAATAGCCTTAGCACAGAAGTGCACTTCTAGTAGGTAGATGTGCACGTGAGAAGGCAACATGCCCTTAATCAGAGTGTGAGACAGGAATGACTGAAGTGGGTGACCTATTACGACCATGCTGCATTGTGTGGTGGCTGGAAGCAAAGTGTGAATGGCAAATGTACAGGCAAATGGATGAAGGAGGCTGTCCCGACGCACTTCCATGTAGGTACATAAGTATACATTTTTTAGTTATGAATATTTTTGATTGCATTAAGATACCAAAATATACAAATGCTGTTTTATTGAACGGATGCTCAAAAATCACAAGTGAATAACTCTAACACTAATTTGTTTAAATTCAGGCACATGACAAGAAAGAAAAAATATGCAACTTTATTCGTAATGTACGTGGTCTGGATTATTGCATTAAAAACTTTACCATTACTTGCTTTACTAGCTATTGTTTGAGCAATACAGAGCCTAATAATGCTTTCATCACTCCAAACCCACTTTTATTGAAAAAAATCCCAGATAGAATAAGGTGTCTCTGCAGTTTGAGTATGGCTGTCAACCATACTCATTTCAGTCTACAACACTTTCCTAAATAGTTCACATTAAAGTTATGCATCCTTCTTGACACCTGCATGAGTAATGTCCAAACTAATATATTAAGAATGTTCCGCTTTTCCCCTCAATGCAGCCTATGCCCTAACCAATCAACTAAACGACATTTCACATTATTAGTAAAGTAATACGTGATAGACAGTATGAAATAAAATGAAAGACATCATCTCTCTAAATTACCATGTTATCCCAGTACTAATCAAATCTAATTAGTCTTGAGACATTTTTATTAGGCTTTATTGTGAAATGCAAATTAAATCTTCATTTGAGTGATGTTGCAGGAAATTTCATTTGTTGTAATTAAACTTGCCTCATATGTCACATAGAGTAGACTTAGACTATAAAATTGGATGACAACTTTTATTTTTTGCTTGATGTCAGTCTCTTTTTTCAGTGAAAAGATTTACAAAGCAAGTGACTGATCAGAGCATGAAATTAAATTGTTACGCTAAACCATATGTATAGACATCAAAGACTAGACGCGGCCAGGCATACTGAGAATGTGAACATTTTGAACCACGATGTACAAAGTGAAATTTACATAGAAATGTATACATGTGGCTTAGAGCAAATTGTAGTTCAAACTTCATGATATTGCTATATATGGAGAAGCGTGGCTCAGTGGTTAGAGGCGGCAGACCCGGAAGCTGAGATCAGCCGTGGACCAGGGTTCGATTCCCCGCCTCGGCGGGTCTCGGGCTCAAAAAATTCCATGGACTCGACAATTCTCGCTCCGGTGCCTACTTGACTCACGGGATCACACTCTGCGACTCTGGGCAATAGCTTGCTTAATCTCCACTACGGCCCCTCGCGGCGGGATGCCTTGCTTTCACCTTGTGAATACCCTGCCGGGTTATCTCACAGGGGAATACCAGGACGGGATCCCTAAGCAAGCGCCTTGAGACCCCTGGGTGATTAGTGCGCTATATAAATCGAAATACATTTACATTTACATACATCACATAGAGAGCCTCTATCGTGTATTTCACTTTCTAAAAGTCATAACTACTTGCTGTGACGTCATAACAATTGATAACAAAACTGGTTATCAACTGCTGAGTTATCATAAAGGCCACCCAGGGCACGCGACAAGGCTCTCTGGGCCTGTCAGCGCAACTCTGCTTGTCTACTTTGACGAAAAACAGAAAGCACAGCTGCAGGAGCGGGAAGCAAGGCAGGGAAGGCAGTGGGTTTTGGATAAGGAAAGCAGGTAAGATATTTATGTTTCACAATTGTGTCCAGGAGGAGAGGGCATGTTATGTATAGCTTTCCCATTATCCTCGCCCCCTGCGCAGTAGTTGACAATAGGGGCAGTTGATTTTGGGGGCGATGTATAACATAACATTATAGATGGGTAACAGTAAGTTGCGGGGATGTTTTTCACTTCAGGGTTCTGAGTGACATCATAGATAACTGTAACTTCGCTCTCATTATCTAGTTGACGCCACTCAGAACCCCTTGATGAAAAACATCCCCGTAATTCACTGTGACCCATCTATGATTTGATATGTCTTTGACGAGAATGATTTAAATAATAATGATCTCCATTCTAAGGGTCACCGAAGTTGAAGTTCGGTGAGTTTTAAGAGACTTGAGTATCGAGTGGTTCCTTGCTGGGACAATGCAATTTGAGCTCCTCCCCCTTTTATCTCCTTCCTTAACTACTGTGACTGTTCCAAAGTCAGGGTGCAAGCTATAATTTGGGAAACCAAAATGGATCAATGTTGGAGAATCCCTGCTTTCTCTTTCCTGTGACTACTTCACCCAATGGGAAGATGAATTTCCAGTTGAGGCACATAAAGACTTAAGTAATGCAGCAAACTTTAAAGCAACAGTAGAGGAAGGCACTAAGTTGGGCTGGAAACGAACATAAGCACTGGCAAAAATGTTAAAGCTAGCCCCACACTTCAGGAAGTTGTTATTAGAATGAGGCCATATAGAAATGTTTGGGTCTTGGCAACCCATCCTGTTCTGAAATCCACTCTCTAGACTCCACCCTACTGGGTAAATGCCTGAGTGGTGCCAGTCAAGTATTAAGGGTAGAGTTCAGTTATGAATATGACTTTGACGTGACATGACTCACAAACACAATTAGCAATTCTAAATACAGAATGGGAGGATATTGGTTTTAGATTGGCTAGAGTCTATGCAGTAATGCATACTAGTAGAGCACGGTGATGAGATGTCATGAGAATAATTGTCACTGTGCATGAGGGAATCTGAATTCAAAAAGAAGGTTGGTAGAGTGCCATGGTCAGGAAGGTCAATCACAGAAATCTGTATTAGTCAGATAAGAACTGGACAGGCCATTAAACCATAAAAGATAAGCTTTTACTGAGTGCTGCTACCAGCAGGGAGTTAGCCTATCGGTTGTTGCTGGATGGTAGTGGGCTGGAGACAGGAGCGAGTTAAATACACATGGGTTACAATGGTAAATACTTTTCCAAGGGAAAAGAAGACAATATTGGGGGACTAGTCAGTCTATTTTGCATATGGCATGTGTGTTTTTTTGTTTTTTATAAGTATAGGACTATACGCAGTGGTCTGTCTTTCTGATACAGATCAACTGCTATTCAGCTGCAGTTGTTATGGTAGAGTTAAAGAAGTGCAGGTGAGTTTTTGCATGACATCTCACTCTAAAATGTCTGTCACCAGTGGAAGTCCCTGGGACATCAAGGTGAAAAGAGAATAAAGAAGCCAATGTGGATGGGTTTCAGAAAGCTGTGAAACTGGTGGAATATGAGGGGACATAGAACCAGCTGCTGTCTGATGTCAGCCCAGTACACTGGTTCTGAGGCCAAAGTGATAGGTGGTGGCCCGGGGTAAAGGGCACCCTCTATGCACTTTGCAGAGGGGGGCCCTTCGTTAAGCTACCGGTGTGAAGCTGAGGTGAGAATGGAAAGGAGAAGAGCATTTGGACAGATCTGGTTGCATATGAGTGAAAACAATTACCAATTATATTAAGAGTATTTACATTTTTGGAAGGTTATGACTTAATGTGCCTTTCAATTTAGGGGAAGATGCAGACAATATGTTACCCATTGTCTTTGATGGCTAGCCATAAAAAATAGGCATGTTCCTAGTATTTCCCGTGAAATTTCACACAAATACAACAGGACTAATCCCATTTAGTTAAAACTGATCAGTGTTACGTGCTCGCCCAGAAATGTGCTACAACATATTGCACTCTGTCAATGATGAGGCAGAATGTAAACTACCCACATAAATAAAATAATAAATGGAAATACAAAATAAAAAATAAATTCAAAGGTATCAGGTGCATAGCCACTGTTAGAAATTGAGCTTTCTGGTTGGCAGAATCTACAGTCTGACCATGCAGGATCCCAATTCTAATCATGGTAAGTCAGATACACAAATTAAATTAACCCGTGCTCACCCTCTGGTAGCTTGCACAGAGCAGTCAGGCTTAACTTAAGAAACAAATATTTCCCTGTTTAAATTCACATGGTCTATTAGAACCCATATCACGGTACTTCTACACTTTAAGGCCCCTTACACACACCTCACCAAATGGCAAGGAATAAAAGATCTCTGCCAAAGAGCCACCACTGAGTGTGCCCGTCAGGTATTGCGGCGCCGACTCGACGAGGAGCATGCCTGATGATGAAGCATGACACCCAGCGGGCTGGGTGTGTGAGGGCCCTCATTTCAAAAGGAAGGATTCCCCATCCTCCCTCTTGTTAGCCATTATTGGATCTCGCCCCATGTTAGTTCACCAACCTTAGGAACTGCATCCTCCTTTTGTTGGTTACTTGTACTAGGGCCCGTATGCTGGACAGCAAAAAGCCCTTTGTCGTCCCTTCTCTTTGTTAGCACAGTAAGTAGAGCTCAGGTTCCTGGCTCTTCGGACAATGCTCCTCTACAAAACAAGCTCTTAGAAACCCATGACAGATTAAGCTTGCATGATCACAAAGACTACATTGTATTTCATCAAGAAGTGGGTGATAATTGAGCAGATTTCTTGCCTGTTTGATCCAATCATTCAACGAATGTCTACGCGCGAGGAACCAGATCAGGCAGGAGGTCGATGACTTTGCAAGGGTTGGAAGAACTACTGGATACAAGTGCCACATAGCCCCCACTGGTTGTAGCTGACGACTTCAACATCACCTTAGAACCCCTAGAGAAGGAGGACATATATGAGAGTAGGGAGGAGGAGGAGCTTTGGCTTGTTCCGCACCTTGACCTACCCCCATCAAAAAATGATCATAAGTAGCAATCCAGCCTAATGCCCTCACTCTCGAGTTCGACCTGAGGGCAGTAAATGGCCGCACAAAGTCAGATAAAATGGGGGCCAATACTTCAATAGAACCACCAACCTAAGCTACATAGATTATTTCTTGCTGAATCTGAAACTGTGGCCCAGAGTGGTCAATATGACCATGGGTCGTAACACAGACTGCGACAACAACCATCTGGAACTGTAATTGTTATCCCCTTGGGACATTCCCTTGAGTTCCCCCAACATCACCCTCACAACAAGGAAGGTTCATCCAACAAATGACAACAGGCGCTTAAAATGGTCCTAGTTAGCCCTGGATGTAGGCAAACTCAAATTAATCAAGTCTACTCTCTTTGTACGCACTGCAGAGTAACACAGACTGTCCCAACATCAGGGAGGGCTGGATGAGATCCTGGCTTGCCATAGGAACTATTTTGAACAGTTGGGTACTTATTTTTGTGAACCAAGACAGGAAAAGAAGAACAGGTTGCAGTTTGCCTGGTTCAAACAGAATTGTAGGAGCCTTCAACACCAACTAGCCCATGCCATTAGGGCAAACAATATAAGCCAACTAAGGGAACTAAGGGAAGTGAGGAGGTCCTATAAGTTAGCCCAGGATTGAGCTATAAGGGAATGGGATAAGAATAGATGGATGCTAATCAGAGAGGTCTGCGCCAGAAAAGAATCCCAGCAATTCTGTCTCTTAGTAAAAAGGAGGGATGCAAACAGGTCCCCGCCACTGACAAATACTATTTCAGCAACAACATGTTTCGACTACTCCTCATAACTCTATTCTGGACTCTGTGTCACAGACAATGAAGACCCCACCCCCGATTATGCTCACCCTATTGCCATTGATTTCTTCCCTAAAGATGAAATCAGGTCTAGTGTTAACTCCATCATAAGGGCCAAAGTCCCTGGTCTGGATGGCATTCTGGGTGACTTCTTTGTGAATGATAATGAGAATTTGACAACCTACATTTTGGCCCTAGCTAATGGGATCGCAGCAGGGCCCACATACCATCCTCCTGGAAGAGAGCAGAGGTAATCCTGGTTTACAAGAAGGGCGATATATCTATATCTTCCAATTACAGGCTTATTAGCCTTATTGACTGTGTCCAAAAGGTGTTCACTCACGCACTCCTTTTGAAGATAATGGCCAGGATCAGCGACCACAATATCTTGTCCCCATATCAAGCTGGGTTTAGACAAAAAACAAGCACTATCAATCAGGTCTTCCGATTTCTTTTATTGTGTGGAAGATGATAGTTATTAGCCAGGGAAGCCTCTATGTAGCTTTCATTGACCTAAGGTCAACTTTCAACTTAGTTCCAAGAAATAAGCTCTGGAGTGTTCTAAAAGTGATTGGCCTCCCCTCCGAGGTCTTAGCACTTGTTATCCGCCTTCATGAGGCTAACTATGCAAGGGTTGGTTGGGGCAACCGAGGACAGCTCAATGATTTGATTAAATTCAACAGGGGGGTCCAACAGGGCTGCGTACTGGCACCCACACTCTTCTAATTTTTTGTAAATGGAGTAGTCCAGGACCTTTCTGAGGTCCCTAGAGATGCTCCCACCCTATGAGGTGACAAAGTGGTAACACTGTTGTTTGCTGACAACACCTTGTTAGTCTCTAAAACCCCTAGAGGGCTAACATTTCTTTTAGACCGCTTCAAGGCTTTCTATGACTCCTGAGGCCTAGAGGTTAATACCTTTTAATGCTGAACCCCCACAAATCGTACAAAGGGAACCTAACATTGGTTGGGTCCATTTGGAGAGAGTGAGTACCTTTGACTATATGGGGATCACTCTCTTTGAGGATATGTCCTGTAAGCCCTGAAGCACATTCTCCATCGCAGACAGTTAACTGGGGCTTGGATTAAAGAGCACAGGACCTTCCATAGCAAACCAGTAGCAACCCCGCTCTACATATATGACTGCAAGGCAGTAGGTTCAGCACTGTACTGTGCAGAATTGTGGGATTCGAAAAGATAAAGGGCCTCCTGACTACTCAGAACAAATTCCTGAGGGCCCTAGTTTCACTCCCAAATAGCACCCCTCTCCACCTACTGAGGCTGGCT
Organism: Lissotriton helveticus; assembly: GCF_964261635.1. Taxonomy (NCBI): domain Eukaryota; kingdom Metazoa; phylum Chordata; class Amphibia; order Caudata; family Salamandridae; genus Lissotriton; species Lissotriton helveticus. The sequence continues at coordinate 723,908,031 of NC_136059.1, read as the reverse complement.
ATGGGAAGAACCACCATCACTGAGAGGGCCAAGTTACACATTCTTTTATTTTGGCTGCGTCTACATTCCACCCCAAGCTGCCTCCTTATGCTGCAGCACTCTCAGAAGTGAAGGCACTTGATCGAAAAATAAACAAATTGGTTGGATTTGCCAAGTGAAATCCTTGCTTACTGCAAAATTGCTAGAGGGGTTGTGAGACACCAAGGATCCAGCATGGCTGCCTAGCAAGGACCTCCTCAAGAAACAATTTTGGAACTGAGTGGCTTAGACTTCTCTATCGTATCTGTCCTGGGGCAGCTTGACTAGGGAGCTCATGGAATTCAAACCATCCTGTTACTTGGAGGCTATCGTGATTCCTCAGGATAGGAAGCTTTACATGCAATTCAGATGCAGCTCACTCCCAATGAACTTTTTCGCATCTTCCTGGCAGCAGCCTTCTACTCCATCACGGTCTGGCCCAGGCTGTTCCTCTGCTGTTGAGTCAATTGGTGACATAGTTGTTGCCTTGCTAATGTGTCAGTGTCCAATAGGCAAATGGCTTTCTCCCATTTCCAAATGATTTGGCATTTGTTGCCATTGCAAAGCACTGCGCATTCTAAAATCTGATTCTAGCTTGCTGGTAGTCTGCGCAGTTGCAAAGTTTCTCAGCGATATATGGGCAATTCGAAGGTCTGTATTCAAAAAGAAACATCATCATACGTGTTAATGTATAGCCCATTTAAGTATCTTTCATGGTGTTTTAATTGTTTATTTAATCTCTGTGTAACTATGAAACTGGGGATTTTAATTGGTCCCGATCATAGCGCTATTTTTACCTCGAAACTAGCATGTCGGTGTTAGACTTGGCACCATTGGCGTGTGTCTCCCTTCCATTTATTGCTGTTGCCTCCTGTGTTTTTGCTGGTCTAGATGCTTTGGGCACTTTGCCACTGCTGTTCAGTGCGAAAGTGCAAGTGATCCCTTTTGTAAATGTTTGTAAATTTTTGTTATGGATTAGTAATTCCATGATTGGTTATTTGATTTACTTTTCAGACCCTAGTACAGTGCACCATGTGTGCTCATGACCTGTACATCAAATGCTGCTGGTTGGCTTGCAGCACTAATTGTGCCCCCACAGAAGCAGCTTGTAAAATGTGGCTCAGGCCTGCCTTTGCAGAGCCTGAATACAGTCTTGGACCGCCATGTCGACTTGGCAAATGCACACACTTGCCAGTTCCTAAACCCTCCCTTTTCTGCAATTTAGTCACCCCTAAGTTAGGCCCAAGGTACCCCTGTGGGCAAGTTGCAATGTATGTGAAAGGTAGGACATGCCCTGATGTGTGTGACATGTCCTGATAGTGAAATACTGCCAATTTCGTTTTTCACTATTGCAAGGCTATCTGTTCGCATAGGCCAGAATTGGCAGTTTGCTTATAACATTTTATAAACATAGCTGACCCTGGGAACAAGATAGGAAAATAAAGCTTAGTATGCATGAACTCAGAATGTTAAAGTGTATCTTTAAGTGTGGGTGATTTTTACATTCTGCGTTTGGAAATATAACTTTTAGAAAGTAGGTATTTGTGTATTGCATGTCTGGCTTTTGAATGACAGGGGATGGAGGAGGGCAGTGGCTCCGGCAGTCTGAGGAGTCTGGGCAGGGCTGAATAGACCTGGGTTGTATTTAGAGTAAGGAGAGGAGATTTCCTTTCACCTGCCTGGGCCAGGTCTGCTTTCAACAATGCTGTCTCCTGCCAGGAAACTACACCAGAGAGGACAGAACTGGTTTTGGCTGGGTACAGACACTCTCTGCCGTCAGAGAAGAAAGGATGTTTGTTTATAAAAAGTTGGACCCAGACCCTAGACTTTTAGATCACTTCTGGGAATCAAGAGGAACCTTTGCCAAGGAGAAGAGCCGAAGAAGCAGAGGAGGAATACTGCCCCTGTGCTGTTTGCTGTCTGGGGTTGGCCTGCAGTGGCTGCTTGCTGCCAAGGAAAGGAGAAAAAGGACTTTGCTGTTTGCTTTTTAACCTGCTTGAAGAAAAGATCTTCAAGGGCTTGAAACTGAGCTTGCCTCCTGTTCTGAAGTCTCAGGAACACTAAGACTTCACCACAAGCTCCCCTAAATTTCCTTGCTGGGAATTCCAACCTGCAAAGAGGTGCTTGCTGCTGTTTAGGACCTCTAGAGACTGTTTGTCACAGGGAGCTGGAAGAATGGCGCAACGAGGAAGAAGAGTGTCGCATCCGCAACGATTCCCGACGTATCACCAAGCCACGGAGATAGACTCGTGCCACATCCGCACCTGGTCCCGACGCATTGCCAAGACACAGAGAAGAAGTGTGCAGAGAAAACCCCTGCCGTGCGGCTGCAAACGTACATAAATCTTACCGGATCGTCGCATCACGCCACAATTTTGTCACATTGCACCAGATAATCGCAACCCATCGAGGCGCCATCTTGTCGCATCGTAACCGGAACACAGTAAGAAACAGACGCATGCACTCCTATCCAGTAAGGAACAGACGCATCACCTCCCCTGCACTGCAGTAAGGAACCAACGCATCGCCTCCCCCAAAGCAGGGAACTGACTCATCACCTTTCTTGTGACCGTTTTGTTTGTTTTGCGTGACGCATCTAAGGTGCTTTGTGGGAAATTGTCATTTACAACTTGCATTGAGCTGAACTATTTAAACCATTTAAGAGCCTTGTTTTTGATATTGTATTGTGGATTTTTGTTGTTTGGTCTTGTTGTAGTTTAGATAAGATTACTTTTTTTTCTAAACTGCTGTGGTGTCCATTTGTAGTGTTTTCACTGTATGCTTTACACACTGCCACTGATGTTTGCTCATGATAAGCTACCAAAGGGGTGAGCAGGGTTTAATTTAGGAGTGTATTCCCCTGACTAGAAGCAAGGGTGCCTATTTGGAGAAAGGTACCTACCTTTGCCAACCCCCATTTCTAACAAAACTGTCCTAAATTACTGTATGTGTTCACAAATACTTTACACACTGCCTCTGAGATAAGCCTGTCTGCTTGTGCCAAGCTACCAAGGGGGTGAGCAGGGTTTATTTTAGAAGTGTATCCCCCTTACCTTGACTAGAAGCAAGGGCCCCTATTTGTACAAAAGTACTTACCTCGGCCAACTAGAGACCCCCATTTCTAACAGCGGGCCTTGCCGTTTATACCTATGAAGGGTTAGGCTCCTGCTGACTTAGATTTTAGGCGCTTCTGTGTTATTTTATTGTTTTATAACATTTTTAAGTAATGGAGTAATATTCTTAATCGACTACCAATGTATTTTTTTACATACCTAAAATCTTTGTATGAATTGTACATATTTGCAGTTTTATGGTCTGAGGACCAAAATAAAGTTTATGATGATGATGATTCAATCAGAAACCTAACCCATGCCCATCATAGTGATCAGGCACCCCATGGACTTATCTTGAACCCTCAATCTGCTGTGAACTCCCAGTTTGCCTCTTTGTGCGAGTCTCTTTACATAGAAGACCAGATGCTTGATCAGAGTACCCATAACATTTACACAAGGGCAGTGATTCCCATAAATCTGGCCCACAAAAACCCAATTTAATCGGAGGCTGCATTGGCCTCGCCTGAAATTAGCACAGCAATAGACCAGTTGGCCACAGGCAAAACAACGTCGGCCCCTAGAGTTCAATAGGGCTTACCAGACAGTCTTGGCACCCCACTTGCTAAACTTTATTTGGGGATGTAAGCGGCAGGCCCACTTTGCCCCAGCACTAAAGAGGCCATTATCACCATGCTACAACAATGGTTATGGATTGTTTAGTCATGTCCCCCTGCTGTTCTATTTCCATGCTATGGAGAAGTGTGGTGCAGCGGCCAGAGCATCTGAGTGCGGGGCTCACGGTTCGATCCCCGGCGCCAGAGACATCTCAGTATCATGTGGCTCACGGCAATAGCTCACTTAATCTCGCTGACGACCCCCTGCGCCTTGAAACCCTTTAGGAGGTGATATGTCCGCCTTTACAAATAGGAATTATTAATATTATGCTAAAATGTGACAAAAAAGTCATGGGTAATGTCCTCTCTAACAGACTCTAGTCAGTTTTATCACAGCTAATGCATTCTGATCAGAAAGTATTTGTGCTAAAATGTAACACCGTTATCAGCCTCCGTAGAGATTTCCATGTACTGAATCAAAAACCAATGACAGAAAAATATGCCCCTAGGATATCCCCAGCCATGGGGAATACATTTGACTCGATAGATTGTGGTTAAGTCTTTCATGTCCTGAAAGTGGTGGGCATCAACAAGTTGTTCGTCTCAATGGCAAGACTCCTGCATAGATCTCACACTGCTTCTACTAAACCAGGATACTTAAACTATCAGGTCCATGTAATCTCCCTATATGCTGAAGACATATTACTATTGGTATGCGATGTATGTCCTGGTCTCCCATTTGCCCTGCAGACTTTGGAGGCCTTCATCATGTTATCTGGTATGTTATTAAGTCAATCAACATCCTGTATTTTACCTTTGACTAACTTGGGGACCGATTAGCTTGGGGAGACGGTCATACGAGTACTTGAAGTACCCCTACATTCAACATGATACCTGGGGGTGAACATTTACAGATGCCACTCTGATATTGTAGCTGGTATCTTGGACAGGGCATTGGCTAACGCACGTACCCTTGTGTACCACCTGTGTCCCCTATGGTAGGATTCCCTTATCCACAATGGTTTTGCTGCCCCTTTATCGTACTACTTTGCAATCATACCAGTGGTCCCAAGAAACTGCTTTCTCCAAGATCTAAGCTTGCTGTGGGGTGAGTTGACTTGGGACCAGGGCAGGCACCAGACAGCTTTATCAAAATTATATTTACCTATTAAAGGAGGGGGCCCTGAGACCTATTACATACCCGCACTGCTCTAATGGGCGATTCCACAGCTGAATACACACTGGTCACCCGAGTTTCAATTTCTGGCACCCTACCTTGGGAATACCGCCATTTTAGAGATTTTATTTGGCAAGAGTCAACTACCCAAGGGTGTATCTTACCTGCTAGACGTTGTTTTGCATTGCTGGCATTGAAATTGCCAATAATCTAAACTACCTCATACTTATGCTATGGAGCTCCTCAAATGGAGGATGCTGCCTCGTTGGGAAATGTTTCAGCATGGTCTGACATGGATGTCACACGATTAGGACAACTTTATGAACTGGGCCATCTGATGACTTTCAGGGAATTATAACTAGAGAGGTTGGTTCACCTCGACTAATTTCTAATGCATGCACCTTTAGTCCGAGTTGTTAGATCTACTTGGGGCACGTCTAGCAAGAAGACTGAAGTGGACCGAACATTTCAGATTCTTCTGACTTGGGGGAGTGCACAACATGTCACCTTTATAGATCTCTCTGCTTCACCCATTTGTTGCAGCTCTCTGTTTTTAGAGGCAAGTGGGAATCTGATCTAGAAACAGCAATCGCCGGTGGGCAGTGGGAAAAGGCATTTAAATATGCAGGAAGCATATCAAGAAACACCCGCTTGAAATACTTACAATTTAATTAGGTACATTGTACATATTTATCCTCAGCCAGACTTCATAACATTTTTCCAGCAATGCCCGATGAGTGTCCTAGATGCGCAGTCCCAGATGCCACATTCACGCATATGGTGTGGTGCTGTGTGCTCACTGGAAATTATTTGGTCCCAATAACAGATCTGCTTTCACCCTGGAGGGGTAGAAACCAATTGTTCAACCGTAAAGCCTGTCTTCTAGGCTTAATTCCACAACCCAGACATGCTAGAATGACATGCATATTTCTAGACTTGGCGTTGAGCACAGCTAAATATGCCATAGCTGTTTATTCGAAGTCACCACATGCCCCTGAAATTCATGAATGAAAATGGGACTTCATAAACAAGAAAAGGCCGCGGATCCCTTAATTCGCCCCCTACACCATCGTCAGGAAGCCTGTGAAACTAACAGAATGACACACTATCCTACTTCAGATAAAGCCTAAGTCAGATGCCAATCCACTCTGTTCTGGGTCAGACTTTATCTATTAACGTCTTATATAATGGCACTAGTATTGAATATAACCCTGTGTTCTCCTTAGTCGTCTACTGTTATATTTTTCATAGGTCCCTCTCACAACCTGCTGAGAACGGCTGTTGATTATAACTAATATAAGTAATGCAAAGCAGCACTCTGTTACTCGCAGCAGTTACATGGCATGTTCTTTTTATTGGTTTCCTTTGACGTGAATGTCTGCATGGCATCCAGATGTGACACACACATTATATGAACCATATTTTGGCCTATTTGGGGCAACCATTAGAACTGATTTTTATTTAAAAAAATGAGTCTAGATGGAGAGAGCTCTCTGTCCTGAGTTCAACAAAACTATTTTGACCTGTCTATGCTGGTCTGGCCAGTGTTTCTCGGCTTCAAGAGCTAGAAAAAGTTGGACAACAAAACGAAGACGCACTTTTCCAGGACTGTACTACTTCGTTTTGCAAGATTTACACAGTTCTTCTTCTCCCTGATAAGGCCACATAGCACTCCTGGGTCATCCGTTTAAAAGCAACCCTGTTTGTTGTGCATGGCCTATATGGAAACATTGGGTATTATGAATGAGGGTCAGATATGTGCTCCAGTCATTTCATAGCAGACTTGTGGTTGTGCTTAAGCGCAAAGTGAAGCAGAGTTCAAAGAGAGACAGAGTTGCATTCTTAGACGCCTTCTTCTTGGTGCTTGGTTGACAGGTTGTGGGTTTCTATTCTGCGTATGTAAAAGTATTAGATATCATTTGGGAGAGCAGGTGCAATGCTCAAATTGTGTGACAACAATCTTGAAGGTGCGCTTATGTTTGGAGTTGGAAGAAAAGTGTAAGATGGATGGTCAGACTTGAAAGTACATACAAGCATCCTCTAATAAGGTTTATGTTTGATCATTAATGTTGGAAGAGCAAGGTTAATCCTCCAATATTAACTGCAGCTACACCATACAGTAGCCCCGAATCATTTAATGTAGACATAACACAAAGAGCCTTCAACAACAGAGAATGGTAGTATCTGACCAACAATATTCTCCCGTTGACACACTCCCCATTACTCCAGCACAGTATAGATATACAAAAAAGGCAACAGGTGGAAAAGTAGCTTTATCCAAAATAAATGTCCTTATTTGCATGTCTCACTGTGACTCACTTCGCTGCTCCCAGTTACCAGTTACTTTTTCCTTATTATGACACTCAATTTTAGGTACTGAAACACTGAAAAAACTTTCTAAAAAATAGTTGATACTATTCTCCACATCCGGCAAAGCCCTACATTGCTCGAGTTCAGGAAATACCTCAAGACCTGGCTCTTCAGATGACCTCAATGTAGCCGCACCCCTCTCTCCCACCCAGCGCCTTGAGACCCTAACTGGTGAGTAGTACGCTTTACAAACCCCTGATTGATTGATTGATTGATACTTTCCATGTTCCAGGTTTTCCAATTATTATCATACATGTGCAGGTCATTCAACTTGAAATTTTGGGTGAGAATCTCAAAATAGTTGATGTGGTATTCAAATATCCAGCTATACTTTCAATAGTTCTCAAACGGATAAAGTTCAAAAGTAGAAATCAACGCTTTATAAAATGTTTATCTTTCATTGTGATTATTACTACTGTAATTGGAAACACAAACACGGATTATACATCATCCTATTTCTGAGCGAAAACTCTCAAGCATGAGAGCTCAGAACTCATAGTCAATCAATTTCGTGCTTAACTTATTAAAATAAAGTTCTTTAATCTCACAGCAAGATGACATATGCACAATCAGAATAGGAATACAGTACACCCCCTGTGGAACCCTTTTTCAGCTGGAGGAGTTCCCCTAATGTCTACAGCCCCTCGCATGATGCCTAGGCATACTCAATGATAGACTAGCTGATTGTATATCAGTTTAACAGTTTGTGCCACTACAAGTTCACACAGGCAACGTCTATGGTTCTTAACAGCAGATTTGCTTCTGTCCATTCAGTCTCTCAGTTTTCTCATAGCTAGGCCCCGTTTTACTAGCTCAGAGAAGTTGTGGCTCTTGTGGCATTGGCTGGCGCATTCTGCCCCCCATTCCACTCCTGCAGCAGTGACTTTAAAGATGGCTGGACCACAGAGGCAGTTTCAAACTGCACATGGGCTGCGGGGCGGGCGCGTGTCTTCAGCTGGTGCGACCTCCCAAACTGGATGCCAACGAGTGCATAATACCAGCAGTTGCAACCCTGATCCAGATCTCCTCTGGGTGCTCATCTTCAGCAGTTGTAGCCTTCAGGCTGGATCAGGGTTCTAGCACTTGTTGTCATACTGACTCCTCTTGTGTGTCAACCTAGGCCTAAGGCAGCAGTGCACCAATTTCTTAGTACTTGAAATGGATGCCAGACAAAAGAAGGCTGCTCTTCAATTGAATGTCTTGGTGCACTTAGAGAATTGCTCAGTGAAACCGAGAGACCATTCACAACATGGGTCTTATCCTGGCTTTGCTTTCTCTGGCCGCCAGCTTCTTCTTAGGGTGTTTCATAATAGGAACTTAAGGCGCTTCTCCTCCTTGACAGCCACTCCTTCTGCAGGGCCAGGCACTCTTCACCTCTGTCTGAACAAGCAGGTTTCCGCGTACTAGGCAGACCATCAACACCTCCACCAAGAAGAGCATGCTTCAAGTGAAGTCCCCTCCGTTCTGTAGACTGTCTGTAATGCAGACACCAATCCGTGTCACTCAGCAGCTTTTTTTGTACTCTGCAGAGTGCATAAATATACTCCACTATTCACCCAATATCAGTACATGACAAAGGCAAGAGACAAGAATTGGGGGATCTGGACTGCCAATCTCCCCGCAGCAACACAGTTCAAATGTATTGTGCCCAGGCACTATTAATGTGCTGTTACATCGACCTGTCACAATATAGCTTGGGTTGATAGATCAGTAGCCAATCTTACTCAGAATGGGTACAGTAAGGGTGCCATTTTGTTATCAGAACCCCGCCAAACAGAAAAACAAAAGGATGGTGAACTTGCAGATGAAACTCCTGATCGTCCCGTTCTCCAGAGGGGAGCATGTGGATAACTAGATTAACTGACAGGGTAGGGTGGCACAACGTTTCCAAACTATTCCCCCATAATTCACGTAATCTTTTTTGACATTGGGAGTGCAGAAATAATCAATAAAGTAATCATACTTTTTTAACCCTACAACATCTTGTGATGACTATTCTGTCAATATTTCAAATGTTTCGATACGTTTTCCCAATACATTCTTTATCTATACCACAAGTACCTCAAAACATCATACAGAACAGAGAATTATTTTATTGTCAGTTTATGAAATACAGAAAGTGGCTTGTTGATAGACTGCATGCATCTTGTTTACATGCACAAAGGATAGGGAGAGTTGAAACTCAAACGCAGCGCATCTCAGTGACTATACTTGTTGACTCTGTAGCCTGAGTACAGGCTGTGTGAAATCAGTGCTACACTATTGGGTTTAAAAACGATAAAGCTTTTAATGAGCGTATAGTTACCACCCTCAAGTTTGAAACATCACCTGCATCAACAGGTCTATAAATGCAATGCAATGCAAAGATGCTGCGATTTAAGAATCACTTACTTGGTAAATGGATTATGCAGGATATACCCTTGAATCTCTGTGCCTGTCAGTCAGTCAGTCAGTCAAAGATGCTTTATTCGGTTTGTAAAATAACACAACCATATAGCAACAGACATAAAATTTTACACATATTGAAACAGCTATAGAGAAGAGAAATAACAAATACGGGATTGCGCTTAAAATAAAGACATTTAGCAACTATAATAGTACAAAATCATAAGGTCATCTAGAAAAATACATTTGACTGTAGTATTGATAATATCTGTGCCTGTCACTTCTTTTAAAGAATTAGACTTGAATAACAATCTCATTAGCAACAATGAGGTAATTTAGTCATATGTAATATTCACTTGCTAAACATAGTGAGAACGACACTGTAAAACATATTGGCCCTGATTTAGAACTTGATGGATGAGTATTGTATCTCAAATCTGATGGTTATCTCAACTGCTATATTACAAGTGCATTGTAATGAAGTGGATGAGGTATCTGTCATGTGTGACGGAGGCCTCATCTGTAAATACTCTAACTCTAAAATCAGGGTAATTGACAGACATTTGGATAGGTACATAGGACCATGTTTATCAATATTTCATGCAACAAGCCACCTTGCTGTGCTGCGCTGCTCGAGAGGGAAAGGGCAGGAATGCACCGTATTTACCATTATACAGCGCACTTCTGTCCTTCCCTAGCACTGATGCACTTTGGCTGCCTAGCACCTACACAGACAACCTGTGTTATGGTGCAAGGGTTCATACGTTGTAGGCAGGATTGTCTGAGTGCATGAAGAGACACCTTCTTGCACATTAATGCATTTTCCTCTTTCTATGTGTGCTGCAGAATGCAGCACAGGTTGAAAGAGATTAAAAACGAGAAATAAAAAAGATATTTCTCTGCGCTACGCCTCACCAAAGGAAGTGTAGCATTTTGATGCATTCCCAGGTCTACTACTAATGGTAAATGTTGGAATGCGCCGCATTCCATGGGTGGATGCATGGAAACACCCCTGCTTCACCCACTTAACACTCCACTGCCACAGAGTAATGCAAGGCAGTGACGCTCCACCTTGGGTTACTCCAGATTTATCAAGCCATCCAGGGCCAAGTAAGGTGGCTTTGCGTGGCTGAAAAATATCGCTTAGATTTTGTGTTGCCCTTGTGCACCCTTGCGAGGCATGAGGGTGACTCTAAACCTTGTTAAATCTGGCCCATAGAGTCTATTTTTAAGCTATATAGTTGTATTGGAATAACGCCTCTCCATTATACTGTTTTGATGACTAGCATTAAGGGTATTTGCAGCTATTTTTATTTTGAAAAGATCACCCTAAATATCAGATGGTACCATGTCACTGGGATACAACTTGTATATGTTAAACCTGCCAGCCTTATGGTGGTCTTCCCCCAACATTTTGCCTACCTCCCTCAATTTTCTGCCCTATTTTTGCACCTGGTTTTAGGACTTTGCACACTCTACCACTGCTGACCAGTGCCTAAGTGCTTGTGCTCTCTCCACTAAACATGTTAAAATTGGCTTAAACCCCAATTGGCATATTCAATTTACTTATAAGGCCCCAGTAAAGTGCACTGCATGTGCCAAGGTCCTATAAATCGGATGCTAGTAGTGGGGCTGTATCACTCATTGTGCAGCCCACTTAAGTAGACCTTTATCCATGGCTCAGACCTACAATTGTAGAGCCTGTATGTGGAGTTTTACACTGCCCCTTCAACCTGGCAAGGTAACCCTCCTGCCATGTCCAAACCATCACCTTTATATACATACAAGCCACCATTAAGTAAGCTCGTCTAATACCCCAGGGCAGGGTACCAATTATTTAAAAGGCAGGACAAGTAGTTTTAGGTTGTACATGTCCTGGTTGTGCAAAACACCCAATGTTGCTTTTCACTACTGCAAGGCCTATCACCCCCATAGGGTAACATTGGGATTACCTTATTTAATCTTTTCAGTGTAATTCCCAAATGTGAAGAGATATACTTTAAAGATTGGAGTCACTGTACTCCTAATTTAAAATCACAACTTATGGTAAAACTGGCATTCAAATTACAGTTTAGCAAATGCCACTGTTAGAAAGTTTGCATTTACTTACTTTAGCTATTTGGTACCTGCTGTCTGTACCTGTTCAGTCTGGGGTGGGTGACAGCTGGGCTTTGTATTTCCTCTAGATATCGACACACAAAGGGATCCTAGGTGGGACTTGATGAGTCTTCTTGTGAGATGGGAGGGAGGAGCTGGGCACAGCCTCACACTTACAGATGAATAGGCTATGTCCTGCCCCACAAAACGAGCTGCATACTCCCCTTTAGTGAATGTGGAGTCAGGGCAGGAAGGGAGGACCTCTGTGCATGTCAAAGCTCTCTTTGAAGTCTCCCTCGCTTCAAAGCACCACTGGGTATAAGTACTTGACCTCTGACACCTTGACTTCAGTAAACTCCTGTACATGTAAAGACTCTGTCAGGAAGAGCCGCCGTGTTACTGAAAGTATTGCCACTCTGCTGGACTACTGCTTTGCTGGACTCTTACGTTGCTGAACTGCCGTGCTCCCTACTGTTCTCCTGCCTGTGTGAGATGGAGTGGACCTGCATCACTTGTACCTCAAAGGGCTAGCTGGTGTGACTCCTTTTCCCTCAAGGACATCAAAGGCATTAACTTCTCCTGCTGCAGCATCTGGACTTTGCTTGCTGCAAGTCATACCTTGCCAAGTGGTGCCAACCTAGTCCTGGGCTCTTAGAAAGTGGGTATAAAGTGCTGCTACAACCAGAACATCCTCATCGGAATCGTCACATCTTTGCCTTTGCGTGGTTCAGAACGGGCGCATCCTCGTCAGACTGTGGAACTGAGCTGGCGCATCGCACTCAGAACCAGCTTACACCTTCAGAATCAACGTATTGCCTGCTGTGGGAGCAGTACCCAGTGCTTCAAAATCAGAACCAACGAATCACCGCCATTGCGTGGAGAATCTCAATGCATCTCACCCACTGCATGCCTCAACACCAACGCATTGCTTCAGCTGCCCCTCTCATTTTCTTTGATGTCGATGCAAACCCAGATTGAGGTACTGTTGTTCTGTGGGCCTAAGTGGGTCCCTGTATCCAGCCCGCGCTCCATCGCGGTTGGCCTTAACTTTTAACTTTGTCCTGGTCTGGCGAGACAAGATATCCCACTTAAATGTTTGCTGCTTCTTAGTGCTATTTTATTTTTATTCTTTAAAAATTCATAACTCAATGCCTACTTGTTGGATTTTCTTTTTTTGGTCTTGGTTTATTTATAAAGTGAAGCTCTATTTTGCTAACCTGATGTGGAGTCTGTTTATGATGTTTTCACTGTGCTACTGTTTAGAGTGTTACACAAATACTTTACACTCTTAAGTCTTTACACTCTTAAGTTAAGCCCGACTGGTCTGTGCCAACCTATCAGAGGGTGAGCACAGGATAATTTATGGTGTGTTGTGACTTGCCCTGACTAGGATTGTGCTTCCTGCTTGGCCAGGGTGCTTACCTCTAACAACCCAATTTCTATCACTCTAGTTTTGACCTTTGCTTTTACAAATCATTGTTTTCAGTTCTTTTATTCTGATTTGTTTAATTGAACTAAGCCAGACATTCTAATTTCAGAATGCAGAATTTCAGAAAAGAGGTGTTCTGATAGAGCCTTTTGGGAACCCTATATCTAGCCCTGGTACACTCCCATGACTTTGCGAGTAAGATCCAGTATATTGCTGCATAAAGGTAAAAAGATGCACCAAATCTTGCAAAGGATCTATTTATCTTTATCATTAACAATAATGAAGCTTTTGCGGAATATGTGAAGCCCTATAATGGACCCCCAAGACTCTGTGTCTTAGCCATTGGTAAAATGGAATGGCATTCTGTCCCATGCATTGCAAATTACCTTGAAAACATTCAGACATTCTCTTCAATGTCTATAAAGAGTCAGTGCTGTTCTGCTCCAAATTGCATGTAAGTTGTTTTTTGCACTGACGTGTATTTGGAAATGGTTGCCAATTGTGTTCACTCTTTGCTTGCAGTTCTACCTGGTGGTAGATTCCTGTTTACCTTTGTGCTAGGAATAATAGTGCATAATTTCAGCAGCCAGGTAAATAGTGAAGTTTCTCTGCTATGCACAAATTGTTCATAATGTATGCTAGGTTGGCAATCACCAGGTGGAAAACAAACTTCCTTTGCTATTAACAAGTTGACTGGCCAAACAGTGCATAGTTTCCTTCTATGTTTTCAGTGGCCAGGTAAAAAATGAAATTTCTTTGCTATTTGCATGGCCAGTTTCCAAATTGCACATAATGTCTTCTATTTTGCCAGAAGCCGGTTAAAGACTGACATTTCTAGGCAATTTGCCTGGTCGCTGGATAAGGAGTGCGTAATGTTAGCTTTTTTGCAATTGCCCTGATTAATAGTGAAGTTTATTTATTATTAGCTTGACTGCAGACTAAACAGTACATAATGACTGTAATCTATCCACAGGTCAGATAAATAGTAAAATGTATTTACTATCTGCATGGACAAATGCCCAACAGCACATATTCTTTGCTATTTAGCTGACAGTCAGGTAAATAGTGCAGTTTCTTTGATATTTACATGATTGCTGGCCGAATAGTGCAGAATCTCAGGTATTTAGCCAGCAGTAGGGTACATAACACAGAAAATTCACTAATTACCCAACAGCCACTACTGCACACACTGTATAACCAATCCAATATTGCTGTGCCTTCACCTTTTCTGAATGCATTTACCAAATACCAAACTGTTTTCCAGGCACATTTCCACGTACATTTTGCAGGTGAATGTGTGCCTGGAAACATCAGCACACTTTAGCCTCAGTTAAAAAGTGGAGATTTTGGCCATAAATAGTATTCCAAACCACTTAAATTCAACACCCTAAGGCCCTCATTTACGGGGTTCTGGCATAGGGCAGTACAGCAAGGCACCTTGCTATGCTGTCCTAGCCAAAGTAAAAGGGCATGAATGCACCATGGTTATGCAATATCCTCAACTCAACCCTCTCCATGACTAAGCAAGTCAACGCCGTCTCCTCCTCCTGATTCAACACCCTCTACATGCTCCGCAGGATCTACAAGTGGATCCCAACAGAAATTAGAAGGACGGTCAACCAAGGACCTCGTCAGCCGCAGAGTGGACTATGGAAACACCCTCTATGCAGGAGCCTCGGCCAAACTCCTGAAACGACTCCAACGCATGCATTATGCCTCCACATGCCTGATCCTCGACATCCCTCACCACAACCACATCACACCCCACCTGAGAGACCTGCACTGGCTCCCTGTCGACAACAGCATAACTGTCAATCTCCTCACCCATGCACACAAGGCACTCCACAACACCTGACCAGCGTACCTCAACAGCCGACTTAGCTTCTACACCCCCACCCGCCAGCTCTGCTCCTCCGACCACGCCCTCGCTGCTGTCCCCCGCATCCGAAAAGTGACCGGCGGCGGCAGATCATTCTCCCACCTCGCCGCCAAGACATGGGACACCCTCCGCACCCGCCTACGGTAGAACCAAGACCTACTGACCTTCAGAAGACTCCTCAAGATCTGGCTCTTCGAACAGTAGCAGCTTCCCCCCCGCCCCCCATAGCGCCTTGAGACCCTCATGGGTATGTAGCGTGCTTTACAAATACTATGATTGATTGATTGATTGAATATGGTGCATTCCTGTCCTTTCCCTGTGCTGGTGCCATTTTGGCAGCCTCGCTCCAAAGTGGAAACCCTTGCACCACTCTCTCTCACATACATGATTCTTTAAGTCCTGGAAAGGGCACCTTCCTGCACAGAAACAATCCTAAGAGGCGTTGTCCTCCTTCTATGTGTGCTATAAAATGCAGCACTCATAGAGAGAGGAAAAAACAAGGAGGAATAAAACTATTTCCCCTCGTTGTGCCTCACCTCAGGAGGCATAAGTATGTGATTCTTCCCTAGGTTTACATGATTTTGTAAATCTGGGGTGGCATCAAAATCCATGGATGTCGGGTGGGAAAGCTCACTGCAACGCCCATGGAACAACTCCCGCGCACAGAGTAAAGCGATGCAGCGGTTTTCTCTGTGTTGCCTTACTCAAGATTTATGAGGCCACTCAAAGCCATGCAGGGTGGCTTTGCGTGGGTTCATAAATCTGATTCAAAGCCCTGTGTCATGCATGTACCACATTACATGGTGCAAAACTGACACAGGGCTCTCACAAATAAACCCCTATGGGTCTCGTTTACAAGTTTATGGCACAGG
This sequence comes from Lissotriton helveticus, assembly GCF_964261635.1. NCBI lineage: Eukaryota > Metazoa > Chordata > Amphibia > Caudata > Salamandridae > Lissotriton > Lissotriton helveticus. The sequence goes on along the minus strand of NC_136059.1, from coordinate 723,892,137 downwards.
GGAGTGCAGCAAGTCACTTTGCTGCGCAGCCCTGCGTCACAAGGAAAGGGCAGGAATGCACTGTATTTATGATATGTGGCGCATTACTGTGCTGTCAGCCAGTGCTGGCATAGAATATGGTGACCAACGCCCACATAGGCACTATTATACAATGGTATGTGCGTTGTTGGCAAGATTGTTTTTGTGCAGGAAGGAGCATATTTCTTCACAAAACAATCCATGGAGGCATTTTTCTTGCTCTATGTTTTGCAGCAAACATGGCAAGAGGAAGAAACAAGAAGAAATGAAAACATTTCTCCTCTTTACGCCATCTCTGGGGAGGCAAAAAATATTGATGCTTCCCCAGGTTTACATGATTTTGTAAATCTCAAGCAGAGTCAAAATCCATGGGGGTTGCGTGGGAACACCCACGGCGAGGCCCATGGAATGCCTCCTTGGTCCCCTTCCGTACCTCATATCTATGAGGCCATGCAAAGCGCCACAGGGTGGCTTTGCATCACCTCATGGATATGATTGAGTGAAGTGATCTCTGAAGAAGGTCATCGACGTTGAGCTGTACAGTGTTCACACTTTATTATTCAGTGTGATCTTCACACATATGAAATACTGCTGTTGTTTGTGCATGCTTTGACTGTTACATAAATTGAGGTTTTAGTGTGATGACATTACACAATCACGGGCCACATTTTCTAAATGTATACGTCTTTCACACCAGCAGAAAAGAATACTGTTTGGCAGACGGCAAATAATTGATTAGAAAGGCAAGCCCTTCCTCGGCTTGGTTGTGTGGCAGAACCATGCAAATCAGAACGAAGTGGCAATTATTTTTTAAACAAAATGCAAACCCTAATGCATTTCTCATTTTATAGCTATTCTTTTCGATTTAAAGTGCACTTTAGCTGTTCATGAACAATCTGTGGAAAGAATGAAGAGCATTTGTCGCGTGCAAATCCAGGATGCTGCCTTTGTGGAAAGTTATGGATTTAGGTTTCCAGACAAACGGTCAGCGGGGTTACGCTTTTAACCCATTGCTATTATCGCTCAAGGCGCATTCGAATAATTAGGGAACACTTACTTGGGTGAAACAGGGCAGTTTAACGAGAACGGTGTGCACTACATCATATAAAATCTTGACAAACGCCATGCAACCTATAACTCAAAGTTTCCATAACTCATCATTCCACCTGATCCTCTACCTGTCGCCCCCCCCCCCCCCCTAAACTCAACCCTCTGATTTCAACTATACCCTGAAACTAAACCTTTTTTCATTCTGGAACAAAATTTTATGTCCCACCTAATCTGTTAACCTGTAGACAACTCTGAACTCTATAACTCCCCTCCCCGAGCTGATTCACTCGTGCAGCAGTGTAACTAACGTTGCTTCCGTCCTCACCTAATGTCTAAAACTCGGCTTTGCACCTGCTCATAATAAACAACCCTCACTTCCCAAAAAACAAGATTAGAAAAAACAAATCGGTTTTATTCCAGCGATTCCTCCCCGCACAGTCCTAAATGATCTACCCTCATAGCCCTGAATACCAGGTTGGTGGTAAGCAGTCAAAAATTCACCAGCATCCGAACTTTTGCTGACTAGCTCTTACACCAAAGAAGAACTTAAACTTGCCTACCGCCTAGTTACCTCCTCAAAAACCCACTCCCTCGCTTAACTAACCAATCCTTGCCCAGCAGGCCTTGACTTGCTCCACTCGTCCGAAATCCATGGGGGTCAAGGCATCAAAGTCACCTACCCCAAGACACCATTGTGTTAGGCTGAAATTGTTCCGTGCTGGTTTATAAGGATTGTGGAGCTTTTTTACATTTTAGACCTGATCACATCACAGCACGCGAACCCACAGCACAGAAGCATACTCCTTTGCATAAGTGAGTATCAGGTTACGCCCCTCCCCTAATGGGTAAAACAAATCCAAGTAACTGCAGTGATTAAACCACATTGACTGAAATACATTTTTAATGACATAAATAATGTTAGGAGATAAAAATCGCCATTTGTGACAATCCCTGTGGACTATAGTGACACAAAAAGATAATGGAAGGAATGCTGAACATTCTCAAACATTCACCCCCAATACAGAGATCCGGGCCTACATTTTTTGACCACAGATTTGATTGATTTTTCAACGTACCACAAGGGCAGAGCCCAGCGAACATAATACAATCGGAATACAAAATAAAGAGTTCTCAGGTACTGTACAACTCCCACCCCAGAGGTCTGCAAAACATCAGACCACGGAAAGTACCTACCCCACTTGAGCGCACCGTAAAGATTTTGATAACTTTGTATACACAAACCAGAGAAGATCTCGACCATGTCTTCTTAATACCAACACTTTATACAGGTAAATCACTCACCCCGAGTCGTTCAATAGGGTCTCTGGTAACTGTCCGGGGCATTAGGGACAAGTCTATGCCCCTATACTTGGCCCACCTAGACCAAAACTTCCCATGCTTCTGGGGCCACCCCTCGCCTGTAACACTACAACCAACGCTCACATGCAACTATCCAGGGCCTTTTTCCAATTGGCTATACCAGGTGGGGACGAGTCCTTCAGTGCCGTGCTATGTCCCGTTTAGCTAGAGCAAGCCCAAAAATAACAAATGTCTTTTATACCTGTACCCCCCGATGTCTTCTGTGCTGTGTAGGAGCACCAACCGAGGGTCTGTCGGGACATCCCACGCTAGTACCCGCACCATGCAAAATATCACACCAGAACAGAAGTGCTGCAGTGCCCCGCAGCTCCACACTGTGTGCAGGAACGACCCCTCGTCGGCGCCACACCTGAGACAGGTAGGAGATCTAATTGCCCCCATTTTCCACAGACGGAGACACGTGTAATAGACCCTATGGAGGTTTTTGAATTTGAGTGGAGACAGCCGCGTATTGAAGGCTAGCCAGCGCCTCGGCCCAATCGTCATCCGTCAGAGCTGGCAAGAGCTGGCAAGTCAGCCTCCCAAGCCTTCCAGGTCCGGTGAATAGTGGTCTTAGAATGTGTAATAAAGGTTTGGTATTTTGTTGGATTTTGTGGGCCCCCAAGTCACCCATCAGTAAGCGACCTTCTAGTGGATGGAATTCTGGTAGCGACTCTAGTCGACGAATCAAAGGGGTCAGTGCGTGACGTAGCTGTAGATAGCGATGGAACTGCTACTTATGAAGGTCATAATCCGCCTGTAACCTTATGAAAGGATTTGAGTGTAGTCCCCTGCATAATATCACAAAGCGTGGATATGCCGATATCATCCTTTCTACAAAACCCCACAAGCGACGAGACGGGCTGAAGGTACATTCTCTGCCAGAGATGTGTGGCAATACGTCAATTTACTCCACCAACCCGTGGACCTAACCACCTGTCCGAAGAACTACCCGGCAAACCGGGAGAAATTACTGTATAGGAGACGGAGCATGGGGGTGCCTGTCTTGGCCGACCGCTCCACGGCATAGGCCGGGTCCGTCTGGGAGCCATGCCACCACTCATTGATCACCAGGAGATGCGAAGCCCAATAATATACACGGACATCCACCGCTGCAATTCCGCCACAGTACGTGGACTGAATGCACGTCGCGAGTGCGACACAAATCGCACCCCCTTGCCAGAGTAATCAATGTAGGATTGTGTGAAGTTGACGGAACCACGACGGGGGGGATAGAGAACGGGTAGTTCTGGAGCCTGTATAATAAGCGCAGCAAAGTCACCATCTTAAAAATTGCAGGCCTGCCGTATAACGATAAAGGCATTGAGACCATATTTTCGTCTCATCCTGGATGGCGGGGAGTAGCGGCGCTATGTTGTGTGTCGAGGCGTCACCAAGAGACCTTGTTATGTAGACCCCTATGTACTTCAGACCCTCGCCCGCAATGATTAGTGACGATGCCCAGGCCTGACTGCGCTGTCCACCATAGATAGGTAACAGTGTAGATTTGGACAGATTGACACTGAGGGCAGAGTTCTCCCTGAAAACTCGAATAATTTGGAGAACTCGGGACCCGGAAGCCGAAGGGTCCGACATGAAGAATAGGATGTTGTCGGCATAAAGCACGATCCTGTCTGAGTACTCTGGCGTCCAGTCCATCCCCCTAAGGACAGAGTCAAGTTGCACCCACACAGCTAAGGGCTCGTTTGTTAAGGCGAGTAAGAGAGGGGACAGGGGGCACCTCTGCTGCATGCCCCTGTGAATCGGGAAGGGGGGCGAGCGGCAACCGCCTACATGAACCGATGCCATGAGATCCATATACAGTAATTTCACATGTGCCAGGAACCTGGGCCCCAGGTTAACGGCTTTTAGGAGCTTAAATACGTAGGTCCAACTCAGAGAGTTAAATGCCTTGTCGATGTCTGCCAGACCGAGCACCGTGGGACGGACCAAATGAGGGGCTTCAGTGATGGCGTTGTGGACTCGCCTGATATTGTGCCGGGTGGAGCGCTGTGGCATAAAGCCAAACTGGTCCGAGTGCACCAGGTCCTGAATGCAGGTGCGGAGGCAATCGGCTAGGACCTTCCCAAGATCCCGGCCTAAATTATTTGATTTTTGCTCACCACGCCATTTCAGTTTTGACACAGCCATATGCAAATCAGCGTTGACCCGCTCCAAATGGAAACACTCAAACCCAAACTGCCAGGCTAGGTCATCCTTGCACCGGATGCACGCATCCGGTGACCGGTTTTTGGGTATCACCTCTCATCAGCCAGGCTAGCTTGAATCCAATGGCATAGTGATCACGGGACCCAGGTCTGGGCATACCCTTCCGACTTAGGGTGATTATAGCAACACAAAAAGATGATGGACAGAATACTGTACATTCTCAAACATTCACCCCAAGTACAGAGATCTGGGCCTAAATTAATAGTTTTTACTCAAAATGCCATTCCATTTTGGACCTATCCATGAGCTTATACTTCTTGACCCTCCCCCCCATGGGAACAGTCCAGCTTGGACTGCCAGGCCAGGTCCTTCCTGACCAGAAACAAGCATCCTGGGACCAGTTTCCTGGTATCACCCCTCATCAGGCAGGTCAGCTTGAATCCAATGGCATAATGAGCACAGGACCCTCGTCTAGCCATTCTCTTTTCACTTGGGGTAACTGTAGGCACACAAGAACATGATGGACGGAATGCTGAACATTATCAAAAATTAATTCCCAATAAGAGATCTGAGACTAAATCCATCATCTTTTTTTGCTCACCATTCCATTCAAGTTTTGACCCAGCGACATTCAAATCAGCCTCGACCCTGCTTCCTATGGAAACAGTCATACCCGAACTGCCTGGCCAGGTGCTCCCTGGACCGGAAGCATGCATCCTGGGACCGGTTTTAGGGTATCACCCCTCATCAGCCAGGCTAGCTTGAATCCAATGGCATAGTGATCACGGGACCCAGGTCTGGGCATACCCTTCCGACTTAGGGTGATTATAGCAACACAAAAAGATGATGGACAGAATACTGTACATTCTCAAACATTCACCCCTAGTACAGAGATCTGGGCCTAAATTAATAGTTTTTACTCAAAATGCCATTCCATTTTGGACCTATCCATGAGCTTATACGTCTTGACTCTCCTCCCCATGGGAACAGTCCAGCTTGGACTGCCAGGCCAGGTCCTTCCTGACCAGAAACAAGCATCCTGGGACCAGTTTCCTGGTATCACCCCTCATCAGGCAGGTCAGCTTGAATCCAATGGCATAATGAGCACAGGACCCTCGTCTAGCCATTCTCTTTTCACTTGGGGTAACTGTAGGCACACAAGAAGATGATGGATGGAATGCTGAACATTATCAAAAATTAATTCTCAATAAGAGATCTGAGACTAAATCCATCACCTTTTTTTGCTCACCATTCCATTCAAGTTTTGACCCAGCGACATTCAAATAAGCCTCGACCCTGCTTCCTATGGAAACAGTCGTACCCAAACTGCCTGGCCAGGTGCTCCCTGGACCGGAAGCATGCATCCTGGGACCGGTTTTAGGGTATCACCCCTCATCAGCCAGACTAGCTTTAATCAAATGGCATAGTGAGTAGGGGACCCACGTCTAGGCATACCCTTCCCACTTGGAGTTACTATAGGCACACAAAGAGATGATGGATGGAATGCTAAATATTATCAAACATTCATCCCCAATATAGATATCTGTGCCTACATCAATCATTTGTTTGCTCACCATGCCATTCCAGTTTTGACCCAACCATATGCAAATCAGTATTGACCCTCCTCCTCATGGGAACATTCCTGCCCAAACTGTCAGTCCAGGTCCTCCCTGGACGAGAAACAAGCATTCTGTGATCGGTTTGGGGGGATCACTCCTCATCAGCCGGACTAGCTTGAATCCAATGGCAAAGTGAGCATGGGAACCATGTCTTGGCATATCCTTCCCACTTGGAGTGACTATAGCGACAAAAAAAGATGATGGACGGAATGCTGAACATTGTCAAACATTCACCACGTACAGAGGTCTGTGCCTAAATCCATTGTTTATTTACTCATCATGCCATTCCAGTTTAGACAGAGTAAATCACTCTTGACCATGCTCCCCTTGGGAAAAGTCCAGCTGGAAATGCCAGTCTAGGATCTCTAAGGACTGGAAACACACATCCTGGGACTGGTTTTTGGGTATCACCCTCATCATCGCTTTAGACTGCCTGACATTCATGTGTGGGTTTCTAGGGAATATATGTTGATGATCCATTAATGAGACTGCACAATGGGTGACAACTGTCTAAGTTGCAAAGTGCATAGGAAACAGCAACCTAGAGCAGACCTGAATTACTGTTAGGTGTCCTCTGAAGTACCCCTGTCTAGAACCTTGAGTGCCTCCTGCCTCATAAGTTCTGAAGCATTGACAACTGTGACATTTTAAGCAAGTTATTTTGTATTTTGATGAGCCGCGCATGCTCTGTTTATACTATATTAGCCCTATGATTCATTAGTGCCACACGAAGACGCTGATTCAAAGATGTCAATTAGTGGCTGCAAGTATCCTTGCGACCCTTGGCTTCAACAGACCACGATCAGAAAGGGCTCACTGCTGAATTTTTTTTATTTGTCCCTCTTAGCCACCGAATTCTGAGAAATCACATGCCCCGATATCTTAGATTGCTGAGTCTTACGGAACCACAGAAGATGGACTGCTAAGTAGGTCGCTGAGGGCTTCGCATAGTTGGGGGGAGAGTCGTTGGGAGAGTAGGGGACAGGGGGCACTGGACGGGGGAGGGGAGAGGGGTCTGGGAAAGGGGGGTTTCCTTTTTTTTTCTTTTTGTTAATTCCTATGATTTGAATTCCATGTATAAGCAAATGGCCGATTTTGTCTCGAAAGCTGAATTCAGGCCTTTATTAGCTTTGTCTGATTATACTGTTTAGACCTCGATTGACAGCTACTAAGTGTACATGGATATGTTTAAAATCAATAAAAACATTTAAACCATAAAAACAAAATAAATGCAGGCTTAAAATACTTAATGAAAACTTGTGATTTTGTTTTCTGCCTAGTATTTCTCAGACAAAAGAGCTTTATTGTTTTGCTTGAATCCAGGTAGCCTATCCTTACTTTCAGTCTTTTTAATCCAATATCACAAAAGCAGTGAAGTGAGAGAGGTCCCAAGTTCAGCTAGGATGGATTAAACTGGTGTGGGCCTCAGACAAGGCTACCTGATGTATTAGAAGAGAGTTTTTCAACTTCCCCTCTGTGGATGTACCCCAGGAACAAATCAAGATTTCCACTACCTAGTGCAATATTACAACATTTGCAAGAGGGGACTAAAGGAGGCGGCGCATTGAAAGGAGCTAAACATAGTGCCGCAAGGCAGAAATATCATGGCATTTTACTTTATCTTTGTGAATATCAGTGGCCACAAGCCACAAGATGTTTCTGTGCAGATGCCAATGAAGCAATGCTGATCCAGAGACTGCAACATACAGACCACTGACTCTTAAGCAGGTCAGTAGGTGTTCCTTCAACCTATATGCAGAATGATAGACTGTTAAAAGAAATGTAAGTTGACACTTGACAATTGACTTCATTTTTATACACACTTAATATTAATTGCTGTTCCACAGCTAGCTAAGGTTTAAATGTATGTATATATAATTTATCTAGAGTTGAAACAAAGAGCTCTAATATATATTTATGACAAGCACTGGCAAAGTCAATAGGTCTTGCCTTTGCAAGAGCAATTGGCTTTGTCAATGTGCTTTAGACGGGTTGTACACAGTGTGGCTGCTGTCCAGTAACGCTATAAGTTAGTGACATAAAGAAGAGAGGCATGGCATGCATTGCATGGAGTGGAGTGTTTTTTGTGGCGTGGCATAGACAGTCATAGAGTGGTGTGGCAGAGAAAGTCTTAAAGTGGCGTAGAGTGTCATAAATGGTGTGGTATAGAGTGGCATGGAGTGTTGTGGAGTACCTTAGAGTGGTGTAGAGTGGCATAGAATGTTGCAGGAGTGTCTTGAAGTGAGTAGAGTGTCCTAGAGTAGAAGACCATAGAGAGGAGTAGAAAGTCATGGAGTGGAGTGGAGTGGCATAGAGTGTTGTAGAGTGGAGTGGCATAGAACAGGGTGCAGTGACATAGATCGGAGTAAAGTAATGTGGAGTGGCAAAGAGGGTGTTGTGTAGAGTGGCTTAGAGTGGAGCAGATTGTCATAGAGTAGAGTGGAGCGGCATAGAGTGGAGTAGTGTCATTGAGAGGAGTGGCATAGAGTGTGGTAGAGTATAGTGTGATAGATTATAGTACAGTGGAGGGCCTAGTGTGAAATAGAGTGGGGTCACGTAGAGTGGAGGTATGGAGTAGGTTGGAGTAGTATGTCATAGAATAGAGTGGAGTAAAGTGGCAATGAGTGACATAGAGGGAATTCCACTAAATATTGCAGAGTGGAGTAGTATCGTAGAGTGGCATAGAGTGGAGTAGAGTTGCATGAAGTGGAGTTTTCATGGTGTGGTAGTGCACTGCCATTGCAGACATACAGTTTTACTATTAAAATATACAGCACCCAAAGGATAATGTGTCCATATTTCATCACCTAGTGTATTGTTTTGTTTTGATCGTATTAAGATATTTGTTTCCACCACAATTCAGAGTTACCAAAAGCCAAACTTTCTAGTTTCCTAATTAAGATATATTCTGAAATATCTGCACAGTTCATTCACAAACTTGCAAGTGCTGTTGTGCTAGAAAAAAAATAACTTTGTACAGCCTTCCACCAGCACACCCCCAGGAGCCATCATGGTTGTCACATAAATCCTCTCACTTTGAAGTCATAGAAAGGAAGGTAAACACCCAGCTTCCTCAGAAGACAATGTCTGACATTTGTCCTCTGTTTTTGAATGCACAGCAAATGTGACACAATAAGAACAAGATTTAAATACCTGTTCCCAGAAATCGAGTACTCGGGAAGGATACAGTAAACAATGGATGCTTTATGAAAGGGAAGCACTCAAACTGGACAGCCTAAAACAAATAAAACCAGCAAACAGATGCCAAGCAAATGTGAGTTACAAACCACAAAGCCAATGGTAAGGAATGGGTAGAATTCATTCCCAGGAAAGCTTCCAAATTTCCCCAAGATGTCTTTAGCAAACCAGACAGCTGTGCTGTCTGATAGGCAGCGACCTAAAAAAGGAGTTAGTACATTAAACAAATGTACCAATTGGGTTGTTTAAGTTGACATTCAAAGTATTAAGATTTATAGTGTGTTTTTTTCTTTTTCTTAAAGTCAGAGCCGAAGGTGGAAATTCTAGCTGACAAATGATAAATGTTTTTTTCAGCTTGGGCGTTAGATTATTTTTAAAAGTTTAAATAGTATGTTCTACAAGTACATTTGTTTTTCAGTGTATTCAGTTTGACTCCATTTATTTAATTTTTTATGAATACCTTTTCAGTAATCTATGAATATTATATGAAGGAGAATACAGTTAGAGGATAATCAGTCTACTTCCTACAGTGCGAAGCAACTGAAGTGCAATGTTTTTTCTTCAAGAACATGATCACTGTACATTGTTTACATTCATTGGGATGAACATATCTATCTCAGGACAGCCTTGTACTTTAACAAAAAAGCTCTCAAAACACAAATTTTACTTTTCAATCCATGCAATGTCAGAAAATGTAATTTACAGCCCCCAAAATCTTATTCTGATAAAATGCCTATAACTTTATAGGTGGTATGAGAGCTTCACAGGCTAAATGCGTGCTGCAGACACCTTGCAAAAGTCACGCAGACACAGTTGCAATTTCCAGAGAAAAGCCTCAGGATCTCCCTCATCAAGAACTACTACTATTACATCCAATCAATGATATTAATATTGAGTGTGCTATGCACATGCCAACCATATTAAGTCTATGTAAAATTAAACTATTACCATTTTCAGAATAGTTTATTTGCATGTCTATACTGCATAACAGAGTGAATGAACTAAGCATGATGACATTAAAATATACACTCCAGTTTCTTGAGCATACAGTTGGTTGTTAGGAGCAATACGCACAGGATTTTGTTGCTTTAAGGGCGAATTGAGCATACAATATATACATGAGTTCATAGGAGGAGGAGAAGCTGCACAGATACTCCTGAAGCTATGTATGTAAGACTATGTAGGTGAATATGATGATTATGCCTAGACCAGCGGTGCTGTACTGCTGGTCTAGGATTGCCTTGCCCATGTCTACTATGTTTGCACCTCTGCTATTTAATTTGTGGTTGGTAACTCGAGTAGCCTTTGTCTGCTATAGTATTTTTTCTGTGTATTTCGTTATTCTTGATTTTATTGTAGGTGTTTTTAAAGTTAAGTGATGTCACTTAGTATAATATCCTATATGTCAATCGTCACATGTCATGACTTTATTTGATGTCATCAGTTTCAAAGGCTGTATGAGGTCACTTCCTGTGAAGTCATAAAGAGAGGGTCAAAGAGTGTGATGTCACTTCTGCTACCACTTTATTACTTCAGATATATCACAAACCCTCTGGGATACACCATTCATCAGGGGATAGTAAATAGCACCTATTCCAAACACTAAGGTTTTCAAACAATAATTATGCGTAATCTTTTCATAATGTGCTATAGTTATATATATCCAACATTAAAAGACATACACATTAAAATATTTGATCAGTAATTCATAGGAATTGTATCAAATGATATAATAAATATTCTAAAAAAGTGCAGGAATCTCAATCATAATGAGTAAAATCAAAAAAAAAAAACATGAGTCACAGTTGTGAAGTAAGATCATTGGTTGGGGTTGCCCTTTCTTTAAAATTACTCGACGTGCACACCACATTGAGAATAGATAGCAGGATACTGAATGCACAATGGGCATACTGCCCTCATATTTAAGGATCCTAAAGGCCTGTGTACAGTGGGAGGTTCCAAGGTTCCTACACAACTGTCGTAGCCAGTGATTTGTTGCTACCTTATATGCTGGGCAGAAAAACAGTACATGTAGGGCGGTCTCTGTACAATTATTACATGTCGGACAGTTTTTGTGGAGTCACTCCCACACTTATGTGTGAGAGCACGCAGGGGAAGTGTGCCACACCTGAACTGCAAGTATAGTTTCTTAGCAAGAGACGGCTGTATATCGTCTATGACAAGTTCTAGACTATATTGCTGTTTAACTTCTAGAAAGGATGTTGTCAAGGTACACATCCTGGAATTCTGCAGCAATAGGGTAAGATTATACTCCTTATAGTTCTTTTTTCAGAACCTTCCTAGGTATGAAAGGACAGCTGTCTTCAGGACTACCCCATAAATCTACCATTCCCATGAATATTAAAAAATTATTGATGTGAGCAAGCCAAGATATTTTGCTTACTCCATTTAAATTTGCCACTTCCCTCAATTCCTCTCTAAATATAGATAGCTCTGGGGTGCTCCATAGGTGACGCCAATATGACAAAGGTCTAAGGACGAGCTCCAATGCAATGGGGCGAACTCCAAGATCCATTTGGAGGGGGGTGAGCGGTGTACTTTTGGGAAGTCCCAGAAGTTGTCTAATAAATGAGTTCTCAATCTTGGCAAGTTGTTCAGATGGCCGATGGCCCCAAATTTCCGCCCCATACAGGGCAGCTTCTCTGGCTTGTGCCTTTTATATTTCCAGCATCGGCCCCTTTTTTTTGTGTGCGCACTTCCTCTGCAACTTCGCTAGACCCCCAATGTTTGAGCCAATTTTAAACAAGCCTTCTTGATTTGAACACCCCATTCCATTTTCTCATTTAGGGACAGTGCCAGGTATTCACATACAGGGACCTTCTCTGGAGAATCCCCAACTAATTGGGGATTAGGTGCCCTACATTAAAAGCCTTATCATTGTTTTTCTGGGTGTTGATCTCCAGGCCTCTGTTCTTACAAAATGAGTGGAAAAAATCCAAAGCCCTCTGTATACCAATCGGGGACCTTGACAGCAGGAGGGTATCAACAGCAAACATTAAAGCAGGTACCTTGTGGCCCATCAACTTAGGAGCTATATGTCCCCTACAGCTGTCAAGGCCCCCACTAGTCCATTAATAAAGATGCAAAAAAGGGTTGGGCCAAAACCCACCATTGCCGTACGCCACTCTCTATAGGTATGCGGTCAGTGAGCTCTCCGTTCTTCCCATATATGATTTGGGCAAAGTTGTGTTTGTGTAGCCTTTTCAGAATGTAGCATAAATACGGTGTAGTGTAGTTCCTATTTCCCTTACAGGCTCTGCGCATTGGAATAATATACACTATAGTTTTCGTAATAGGACTGAGGTCAGTATGCCTCTAAGTTAATTAACTTTGTGTGCCATCTAACTCAGAGGTCACCAAAAACTTCTCAAATATACAAGAAGGGAGTAGTTTCTGATAACCGCATAAACATGAGAACTTTGTTTCCCTTAGAATCGGAACAGTTCTCAGAATCGTGGAAACAATAGACAACAGTTTCACTCAGTCAATCGTGCATGCTTAGTTTCTTCAGAGTTACACAGAAATAGATAGACGGGCATTTCAATAAAAGGATATATTGAACAGTCTTATTTCTTGTGCCAGAGAAATGGGCTGTTACAATCTCAAGACAGAATGCGAAATATAATATGTACAGCGTAAGCAGGAAGAAGAAATAATACTGCAATAGCATGGTCTTGTAGCTGTGACATATGTTCATATAAACATACATAAATAACACAGGCTAAAATGTGAACATTCGTCTGGTGTTTCTAAATAGTTCTACCCCAGTGTACCTAACCTAAGTGTAGTACGAGGTAAGAAGTAGGCGCTGTTTGCTATAGTATGGTAAGCTATCATTTTGCTATATGCGTTTGTATTCCACGAGTCCCTCTAGGTTTTAGTCTGCTCCATACCTTAGAATGAGAGAGGTGGGAATCTCTTTCCAGATCTCAATGCCTAACACCCTGCGAAGGGAGTCAGGAGACTGGAAGCTGTATTCGCTGCGAGCAGGATGACAGCGTCTGGTCAGTGCGTCAGGCAGGGACTTGAATTCCTTCCGAACTTGCCTTGGTGAGCGGTATCGAGCTGTGTAGTCTAGCTGCGGTTTGCCATGGTAAGTGAAGGTATATTTATACCTGGACGGTGCCTAGGAATGCTAGCATTGACGTAAAGTCGGGCAGCGGAAGACGTCATGAATGGACCACTAAGGAATAGTTGTTCATGCATAATAAATGAGTTCTTGGAGAAATCAATAATCCAAGCAGGGAAAGTCCCAATGGCTTAAGGGTCTGGTTTCTAAGAACTCATTGTGACGTTTGGGATGGACGGATGTAGGTGATCATACCTGTATTTGGATAGCATGGCTGATGCCTAAATAAAGACTGGGATATTATGCCTAAATAAGGGCAATGTGAGCTGTGCCTACATAAGGGCATGATTTGGGAAACCTATGTAAGGGTATCTAAATCGAAAGACAATACCCACTCCAGTTTCGAATGATCGACAATTACTAAATGCTAAACATGCTAAACATACTAAAATAGAGCATTACATGAATTGCTAAAAACATGTCTAAAACATATTTTAAAAATTTATTAAAAACTGTTGCTATGCATGAAATCCAATGGTGCTGTATATATTAAAGCAATGTTCCATTCAAAGCATATGCGTACAGTGAATGCTAAATAAATGAACATAAATATATACACATGATGAAATGGTTCGTAATTACAGAAGAAAAAGTTTGAAACCAGTTCATGTCAGGTTACATAAATGAAATTGTTTGACAATATGACAATTTGTCTGTGGAAGTGTTCAAAGAATTCTGTTCTTTATGAATAGTTCTACTGTAAGCAGGCTACTGGGCCGGAAAAAGAGAAATTCAAATTTAGAAAAAAAAAGATTCATAGGAAAAGAGTCCCAAAGTTTGCCTTTTGTTTTTAAAAAACTGAAGGCCAAATTAAGAGTCTTCCTGGCACACTGTGTGCTGAATCAAAAGCAGTGTGTAGGGATGGAGAAAACATGAAATCCTCTATTCCTGTAGACAAAAAATCGTCTACCGTTGTAGATTGTTGGAATACCTCATTTAGAAGATTAACTGCACATAGATGCGAAGCATCGCCTTCAGCATTGGAATCATCAGCAATGTTCGTTTCCGATGTTACCTGCGTGCCCGTTGTTTCCTCTCGTACCTCAGCAGTAGCAATTTGCGTCTGTGAGATCTCAATGAATGCTGTAATCAGGATTGGTAGCCTCTGGGGACAACACAGAGCAAGGGCTGTTATCGGGATCAGCAGAGTATCGATATCCATTGGCACGACTGATGGGAGTGTTAGACAGATGTCTAGCACTCATTCTTCACCGCAAATCAGGCAGCGTAGAACAGGTAAGATGTAATCTTGCAAGATTGGCCTGAATGACAAAAACCATGTGGTATTTAATTCTCATAGACGAGGTAAGCCCAAAAGTTGTACTATGTGCTCACAACACTTCCTTTGCAGGAGAGCTTTCTCCACAGTGACGCCGGTGGATTGGCTTGCCATAGCGTAGCAGTAGGAATAAAAACAGGATTCCTGCAACGAGTGCTAGAATTAGCGGCAGCACACCGAGCTGCTTGAAAAGGTGTTAACAGTCCTCCACATACGTTCTTAAATACATGCACAATACCACTCATATCAGACTTGTTTGTAAATGTAAAATGTAAATTGATACTTGTATAGCGCACTACTCACCTGCAAGGGTCTCAAGGCGCTTGTATGAATACCACTGTGGAACCCATCCTGGCTTTCCCTGTGAGGTGTCCACTCCTGGGCACCCCCAAGGTGGAGGCCAGGCATCCTTAGCGTTGTGGGGGCGGTTGTGGAGATTAAGCAAGCTATTGCCCAGAGTTGCAGAGTGGGACTCCATGATTGGAATAGGCACCGAGGCGAGAATTATCAGGTCCGTGGAATTTTTGAGCCCAAGACCCGCCGAGGCGGGGAATTGAACCCTGGTCCCGGGCTAGACCTCTGCATCAGGGTCTGCCGCACTAACCATTGAGCCACACTTCTCCACCAGATACATCCCAACAGTTCTGTGAAATGTTAAGGGCAGTTTGTACTTAACAGAGCCTGTATCTCTGCTGAAGTCCTTGCCGGGTTTATTGTAAAAGAATAGCTTTAGTCAATTCGTATAGAAGAGATGTTCAGTGAAGGCCATAAAGGCGACTCCATGACTGTGTCTATTTGAAGGAACAAGACTTGCATTCAGCAAGTGACCCCGGAAGTAACTGTTACTAGATACGGGATGCCTGGCAACATGCCACAGCAGCTGTGATCATTCAACATAATGTAACTTCCATTTCATCTGATCTGTTGTGATGTAAAATCGTATGTACGCCGACCTCCCCCTTTGTAGTGCTATTACTTGCAGGTGCAGGTATGTACTGAGTGTACATGTCTTTGATCTTTGCTAACCCAAGGCAAGACGTTTGTTGGATAGTGTCATTCAAAACATTATTTGCTGTGGGATGATACTGGCTCAAAACAAAGCTTCTATCCCCTGCACTTTCCAATATTTTGTACCCCAGACAGATTTTGTGTCAATTGTGTCTTTCCAAAAGTCAAAACCCTGTGTAGACAGTTGGGTAATAAAGACTGCAGAATAAATCTGTTTTGTATTGGTTAACAAATTTTTCATTCCTGTTTTGTTCACATTTTTTAAATAAAACATTTCTGGATTGGATATGTTGAACCCTGAACAATATGGAAATTTCATTGCAAACGTTTTTGAGCTACCCTTTGGTGGTGTAGGACAATGTTCCCATTGGTTATACATAAAAACATTTCTAGGTGTTGCAGATTTATGCAAGATCTGATGACCATAGTGGTTGTAACAATAACGCTGTTCATAGTCTGATGTACCCTCTAAATAATCATGATTAGAGAATGTAGCTGATTTTTCTAAATCAGACATCATGTTATTAACAGCCTTGAAGTCCCAATCGTGAGAAAAGGTACTAGAGGTAATAAAGTCCATTAGTGAAATTTTAAATAAGTGTGGAATCTTCAAGAGTTCCGACAGGACAAATATGTCATGTTCAGCTTTATCCCAAACTATATCTTGTATAGGAACTGATGTGATTTTCACTGCTGGCAAGTCCCTTGCTTCACAATGGGATGATTTGTGTGGTTTCAGAAGTAAGTTCACTTTTTTACTTGCTGTGTCCATTTTAATATATCTTCCATTTATCAGCAAACTCATTGTCATTACTAAAGCTAGCCAAAGCAGAAAGAAAACTATTCCAGAAACAATCCATAATTCAATCAATGGTGAAACCAGATCAGTCTTTTTCAAGAGCTGAAAAAGTCTGTTGCTTGTTCTTTGAAAGTTCTTTGTGCTGGCGTAGTTTCAGGTTCGCTGTGATCCTCAGAAAACACATCAAGGTTAATGAAATAGCCAGAGGCAGCTCTGTCAATGGTTGGAATTGCATCAGGATTAGTAAAAATCGGTGGAACCAGCTGATCACATGTTACGTTGGTGTGGACAGGTATATCAGGATGAACTGTTATTTGGATTTCAAGAGGAATATGTTCCATAGCATTGTTGCTTAGTCCTTAATTTCTCACTTCTGACTCTTCAAAGGTGATGAGTCTTTTAGTTTGAACCTCTTGGATAGTAGCTAGAGGAGTGTGCCTGCTACTTGTTTGGAGGCCACATGGCCTACTGCTTAGTATCGGCCACATAGTGTGGTTTGATGAGGTCGATGGACACAAATCTTTTCTCCTTTTTTCCAGCAAGTGGCAGTAGAAGTACTGCTCTTGTTCCGTGGATGGCTAGGACAGGTACTGGTTGTCTGTAAGAAGGCCCAAATTCCTTCTTATCCGTGATCTTTTCTCTGACTAGATCGCCAAGGTTTAGGATCTAGACAGGCCTTGCTGGGACGGCTGGATTTTCCCCAGTGGTGCTTGGCTTTAGGAACATGTTGCTTTGTTTCCATCTTAGTTCATTTAAGTCCTGTAAAACAGCCAAACGATCTTTGATTTCAAAAGGTTTATTTTCCACCACTGTGCCATTGTAATCGAGATCTGGGACCCACATTCTTGTCCCAAACAGGACCTCATATAGAGTGACACCCCCTAGAGAACTTCTTGGCAAATTGTTTAATGAGCGTTGGACCCTATAAAGATGTTTGACCCACCCATCACCCGAACCTAATACCTTAGCTGTTATAGACTGCTTTATGTCCCGGTTTTTCCTTTCCACAACAGAATTTCCCTCAGGATGGAATGGAGAGGAGTCCTGCAATGTTAGTCCGAAAATGGCCATAGCTTCTTTGTAAGCTCGAGAGCTAAACGCAGGACCCTGGTCAGATTGTAGTGTGCCTATTTTGTGTTGGCCCGATTCACAGAACTAACTTAAGACAAAATCCTAAAATTACTACTTTGGGTATTCACAGAAGGCATTTAGTAGTAGTAAAGTTAGGATTTGATCTTAAGTCTGCCTTAAGTCTGTCTTAAGTCTGTCCTAAGTTTGTCTGAAGTTTGTCTTAAGTCTGTCTTAAGTCTGTCTTAAGTATGTGTTAAGTCTGTCCTAAGTCTGTCCTAAGTTTGTCTTAAGTTTGTCTCAAGTTTGTCTTAAGACTGTCCTAAAACTGTCTTAAGTCTGTCTTAAGTCTGCCTTAAGTCTGTCCTAAGTCTGTCTTAAGACTGTCCTATTACTTTTGGTATTCACAGAAGGCATTTATTAGTAGTAAAGTTAGGATTTTGTCTTAAGTTTGACTGAAGACTCGCAAATCTTTTATAACAGTTTGAACGTCAGCTGAGCGCTGAGGCCACATCCATAGGAACCTTGAACACAAATCCACTGCGACCATGATATATTTATAGTTAGTAGTTACTATCCCTTTGCAAGGGACCGCAGTGGTCGAAGGTAAACACACGCTAATGGTTTATCTAAAATTAACAGGGGCGTCTGCGCAGGACGTTTTACTGTAGAGACTTTCATCTTCTGGCATATTTCACATTCCAAAACATAGTTTTTGGTCTGTTTCCTAATGCCTGGCCACCAATATCTTTGTTTTAATAAAGATACTGTGGCGGAACCACCTGCATGGGCAGAGGCTATCCCTTCATGTGCTACTAGGATTAGTCCTAATCTACGTTCCATGTTTGGAATTACCCATACCCCACTTCGCATCAATTATATACGAGTGGAAACTTTTTAGGTAACGCTGCACTGCTGCCTTTGCTTGAACAATTGACAGCCAATAATATCTCACAGTCTATTCTCGTTTTTGAACAGCCCCCTTCGCGGCTTCATCAGCCAATGAATTCCCTGCAACGTGAACGCCATCATATTGATGACTCAGCGTGTGTATCACGTGAGTGTTTTGTAGTCCGTTTTGCAACTGAACTACTTGTTCCCAAAGCGTTTTATACTTGATTGTGCCACCTTTTGCATCCTTGAAACCATTTTGAAGCCAATTCTGTAAATATTCTTTATATGATTGAACACAGTAAAAAGAATTGCACACAATATGTGTGGGGAAATCGCGATCCGTATTTTCAAGTGCCAATTTGAATGCTTGTAGTTCATCTCGTTGAGCTGTACAATCTCCTAGAGATCGTGTTTTTGGGACCATCGGTCGGAATTTACCATTGCACATATGATCTTTAACGATCACGCATGCTGCACTGTAAGCTTGCTTACTTTCCGTAGCAGGTTGTGCTGATCCATCTGTATAAATTATAAATTCGTACTGGTTAAGATGGAGAAGCTCAATAGGCAGACGACATTCGTGTTTGTATTGCAGGAATGCTTGTGTTTTTAAATAAGGATCAAAAACATATTCAACATCTGTTGCAGCAAGAGAATTGACCCATTGTATCAATCTTGGATGTAAAGCTTTTGCATTCGGAATGCTCGCTTTTGTAACTGCCTCTAAGGCTGGTACCGGAGTCACAACAGTTGTGCGTTTCCCCTGAGCTAGAGCTCTTTCTTTTGCTACAGCGGTTTGAACTGCTGTCAGAATTTTTTCTGTTGATGTAAAACGCATTTCAGCTTGTGTATACAAATGTGATTTGTATGCAATTGGTACTTTTTCACCTTAATTTTAAGTTAAGCAGGTGAATCCGCATTGACCCGGAATGATTCGGATCACTAAATTGCATATGTGTACGCGTGTTTGTAATTGATTTGTTGCTAACATGTCAGCTTGAAGTGAACGCAGGATATCTGTGTGTTCCTGTGTCCTATGTTTAATTTTGAAATTGGGTTTGATTAATTCGTAGAGAGGTTTAACCCTTTCTGCGTAATTTAGAATGTAAGTTCTTCCCAAATTTAGGAAACCTAGAATCGACTAAGTTTTTCAGCGCTTTTGGAGGTTGGAGCAGCGCACACTTTTCTAAAAAAGTTAGATGCCAGGCTTTTACCTTCCTTTGAAAGCTCATATCCTAGGAAAAGGACATTTAGGTGGGCAATTCTTGATTTCTTGAAATTGAATTTGTAGTCCTCAGAGGCTAAGCCCAACATCCACAAGTCCTTACTCATCCTCAAGCCACATGTGAAGAATTCTCTACCTTCTTCAATCTTAAAACTGAGAACATCAAGAAAGATCTCCTCAATGATCTTCTCACTCTTGTCCTCACACCAAAACCTCTCCTCTACCCACAAATGCGGCACTACATACACCTTCAAAGTATGTTTTAAGAAACGACGCAGTTTGGTCATCCTTTAACACCTACTCTGAAGACGCTATAGGCAAGTTTCTCTATATCCTGAAACATGCCAATCACCTCACTGACCCTCTACCCGCAAATGTGGTTAAAGATCTTTCCCCATTGCTGCTCCCTCTCTGGACCAAAATCATCAACAGCTCTCTCTTACAAGGTTGCATCCCAGGTCTCTCCCATCCTTAAGAAACCCACAGATGACCCTATGGACCTAAACAACTACCGTTCTATCTCCAATATTCCCACGCTGGCCAAACTTCTGGAAAAATGTGTTCAACACCAATTAACAAAACCTATTGATCGCTTCAACCTTCTCAGAAAACCCCAATCCGGCTTCCGAGCAGATCACAGCACGGAATCAGCCATGACACACATCATTGATGATGCCCTTCAAATACTGTATCAAAACGGCTCATGCCTTCTTATCCTTCTAGACCTCTCATCAGTCTTCGATACAGTTGAACACAAGAACTTGATAGATTTGTTGAACCATAGAATGGGCCTATCTGGATCAGTGCTTAACTGGTTTACCTCTTTTCTGCAAAACCGGACCCAAAAATTCAAGGTCAAAACACCCTCTCTAAACCTGTTCCAGTTATGCTAGGAGTCCCACAAGGATCCTCTCTATCACCAACACTTTTAAACCTATTCTTGGAACCACTCACCGATCTGCTGCAAGCGTCCAACATTCAATTCCACATGTACGCTGATGATACCCAACTCCACCTTAAGATCAACACTCTTGAAGACATCAACCGGCTTAATACGACCCTTAAGTCCACCCAAACGAGGCTGGCTGAGAATCACCTCAAATTGAATGCCTCAAAACCGGAATTCCTCCTAATTGCCCCACCTGCCAAAGTCCCCATAATGCATGATCTGATCAAACACCTTACCGCATTCAACGTCCAACCAACTATTGTAGACTCAGCAAAATCATTGGGTATAACACTTGACTGCAACCTCAATATGAAGAAAAACATTAGTAACACAACAAAGGGAGCAAACTTTCAGATCAACACACTAAGGAAACTGAAACCCTTCTTACTGGCTAATGATTACAAGATGGCGGTTCAAGCTCTAGTTCTATCTCAGCTGGACTACAGAAGTGTCTCGCTATGCGGTCTCCCCACAGCTACTACAGCTCCCCTAAGAGCATCTACTCATGCGGCAGCGAGACTCATCACTGGCTCAAAATAAGGGCCCACATCTCCCCTGACCTTAAATCTCTAAACTGGCTACCATTTGAAGCGAGAATTCACCTGAAAATAGCATGCATGACTCATAAAGCCATACACTACAAGGCACCCAGCTATCTCACACAGAAACTTAAAATATCTGGTGGGATAAGATCCACAACAAGTGCGGAAAACCTCCTATTGAAACCTCAAAGATTCAAAAAGAATAAAACATACAAACGCTCCTTCTCTGGAATGGCGCCCAGGATCTGGAATGCCCTTCCTCCGGAAACAAGGCTGAACCCCTCCACTGCAGTTTTCAAATGGGAACTTAAAGGCATTCTTATGGCAAAATTCTCTTAAACACAGACCTATGTTTCCGCAAGAACACGCGTACAGGGTATCATATTAGTCTATCTAATCAACCTATTTTTCATTACCATGTCGCTAAGCTCACTCTTAACTGGCACTTTATTGCTCTGTTTTTTGTCGCTCTCAAGGATGCTATTTTTATTTGACCTACCTACCTGTCTCTATATTACCTTCACACATCAGGTCATTTCCTATTGTCTTGTGTTATGCTTGCTCTATGGTCTTATGTACACTTCTTTGACCTATCCTGTATGTATGTTATTTTTATCCCCATGTACTGTAAAGCGCTCTGATACCCGTAAGGGTCTTGTCCGCGCTCTATAAAACTCTAAAATAAATAAATAAATATAATGGTATTCACCCTGTTTAAGTGCCTATCCCGGTCATCGTCTGTCAGATAGATGTCATCAACATATGATAATGCCTCGTCATCATAAATTTGTAGTAACTCTGTTACTCTTGCTGAGAATAACCATGGGCTGTTCTTGAACCCTTGTGGGAGTCGACAGAAGTGACGTTGGTTACCCATTCTTGAGAAAGCTGTTAAGAACCTACTTTAAGGTGCTATGCTTTGACGAAAGAAACCATTAGAACTGTCTAATGTGGTTTTATATTTTTTACGCACAATGTTATTCATTAATGCTATACTATGTGCTTTTTCACTGCAAATGTTTTAGAACAAGTGTTCAAATGTCTGTAATCCAAAACTAGATGATATGTATTGTCTGGTTTGGATACAGGAAACAAAGGATTGTTCATTGAGGAGGCGCATGTTTCAATCACCCCTTGGTATTCAAGTTGATCTAAGATCTCCCTGACCTGTTTTTTTTAGCTTCTTGCTGTATTGTATACTGCCTTTGTGCAGTAGGTTGATTTTTATACATGATTTTTATATAATGCTGGGGCTTGGGCAACTGCCCATTTCCTGGCATAAGTATATTTTAAATGTACTGGAACATGGTTGGAGAAGGCTGGCATAATGATGTCTTCACCATGTGGGCACTCCCTGACAAATTCTGGTGGCCAGTCCTGTTCTGCTAGAAGTATATCATAACCCTTTGAAAGTCTCTCCCAAAAGAGTGCTTTAACTTTTCTTGGTATGTCTCCCTCCATCTGGAGTGTTATTTCATATAACTTTTGTGGAGAACTAACCCTGGTGTCTACAGTCTCTACTTGTATGTATTGTTACTTCTGCTGCACTGTCCAGCATTGTCTGAGCCCATTCTCCGTTCTTGAGTTGTTTTCTCAGACATCTTGGCATGTCTGATCTTCAGACCTGCTAACTTCTTCTTGGAGAATTGAGGTTTTGATTTGTTTTTCTGAATGTATTGATCGTCTTTGGACTTCACGCATTCTTTTCTTTGATCTGATCGTCCTCTTCTTTTGGATGTCTGTGACGATATCTGAAAGGTACAAGAGAAACGTGTATCACTATCCTGATAAATGTCAGGTTTTTTCAAATTATCCCTGTTCCTGAGGTTATACCTCTTTTCAGAGGGGCTCCTTTTGAGGAGACCTACCTCTGGATTGAGAATGTTTCTGTTTTGATTTTTTTTGTTTGTTATTTTCCCACTTCTCTTTAGAAGATGTTGGATTGTGTTTAATAAAGTACTTTTTAGGAACTGCAGACAGTTGTGTTTTAACTGAGTAATTGTATTAACTCATCTAGTTGAGTGAGTAGTTCATCGTCTGACATCGCTTCGATGTCAGGATGAAGTGTGTAGCCAGCTAAAATCGGCCATGTTGCTCCTGGTCTACCTAGTGGACCGTGCCTGGTAATGTTTTTGTGATGTTTTAGGGCGCCTTTAAACCAGAGATTATGCTCCTGGTATGTGAGTGGAGTTTCAATATCCTCAAAAAGAATATATTCCTCAGGTGGTTCATCTTCTTTGTAGAAGTGAAACACTTTTGTTACTGGATTTGATTCTGGGAATACTATCCATTAATAGAACACATATGTCTGAAAAGATTCATGTGCCTCCATCACGAAAACTGCTCTACCACCTACAGGTGTTAGGCCATGTTTTATAAGTTTTAGAGTGATAGCTCTCCTTATATGTGGATGAATAGGAATCGCATCCTCATGGGTTTCATTAAAACCGATAGCGTTTACAGCGGGATGTAATGCGTCGTTGACTGGAGCAGCCTCAGCATTATCCCCGAAAATGGACATCGTTTTTTGAAAAATGTAGAACAAGTTTCAAGGAAAGAAAGATTAGGTGCACAAAATTTTGGAACACTGTATCCTTCAACGTTGAACAAACCAAACAGCTAATACATAGGATTTTCCCCCTACTCAGCTATGGCGGATGTTATCCCTACCCACTCCAGACATCTTATGGAGTATTATGAGTAGGGGTCTCTGAGAAAAGCACGACTGAGTTACTTCAGGATCTAGCGTTACATTAGTGCCTTACCAAACCGTTGGGCGCCATGTAGTGCAGGTCCTATTTCCCTTATGGTCTCTGTGCATGGGAAAAATATACACTATAGTTTTTGCATAGGACTTAGGTCAGTATGCCTCTATCGAGTATAATAAATGTATTTACTTTGTGTGCCAGCTAGCTCAGAGGTCACTAGAAACTTCTCGAATAAACAAGAAGGGAGTAGTTTCTGACAACCGCATAAACATGACAACTTTGTTTCCCTTAGAATCGGAACAGTTCTCTGAATCGTGGAAACAATAAATAACAGTTTCACTCAGTCAATCGTGCATGCTTAGTTTCTTCAGAGTTACACAGAAATAAATAGACTGGCGTTTCAATAAAAGGATTTATTGAACATTCTTATTTCTCGTGCAAGAGATATGAGCTGTTACAATCGCAAGACAGTATGTGAAATATAATAACTACAGCGTAAGCAGTAAGAAGAAATAATAATGCAAAACCATGGTCTTTTAGCAATGACATATACTCATATAAACATACATAAATAGGCTTTCCTGTTTTCAGTTTCTATTTTTGGTAAATTGTGGTGGTTTTTTTTCAATATCTTAAGAAACAGTGGTCATCAGTGGTTACACATTTTCACACCATTAAAAACAACAGAAACAGTGCTTTTCCGGTGTTGATGGAATTTTAATATAATTTTAATTATTGCTTGGTTTCTGCACTGATAGGGCATGTGTATAGGTAGCGTGTGCACAGGGTATATGAGGACCAAATTCATTTTTACTGCACCAGAATGGACTACAAAGTCAATAGCATTCTTCATTAACTCTGAAGATTGTAGAGGTGCTTTCAGCATACCATTTAGCAAGTGACAAGGATCGCTTACAGGGAAGCACTTCAGCTCAGGTATCGATTTTGACAAGCCACGATACAACTTTTTCATATACGTAGCTGAATTACAGCAAATACAAACAATATCACTCAAATCTTTATTGAACTTGGTAGGAAATTTTTCTGCAGCATTCCAAGTGACACTCTGTTCCATGTTTACCAAACGCCATCTTAGATGCTTGGTGACAACATTCTTTTCACATATACTTGTAACTACATCTTACATTGAATGCTTAAAGACTGGGGTGTTTGACAATTCACTGACAATCAATACTGACTCACTAGAAAAGGGGGCTGGTGTATCAAAGGATTTCACCCATTCTCTGTCTGTGGGTAAATGTGATACTACATATTAGGAAAGATTCTTATGAAACCAGCTATCCGTGAAATCAAATGTAGCCCAAATTTCAAATATGATTCTGAGATTTCCCGATTCTCTACAGTTTATGAAATAACTAAATAAGACCTAAAACATGCTTCTAAACACTGTGGGCATATTCTCAATAACACGTGATAACCATCGCAAAAGTTACTTAACGCAACTACCAACATCGCAGTGTATCGCGGTAAAATTACGCAGTGTTATCCAAGCATTCTCAACACGGCGGTACCATGCGATAGTCTCCAGATAACGTGTAAACTGACCGCATTAAAATCAATGCCACAGCGCAAAAATACAAAACGCGAATGCAAAAAAAGCTGCGTACAGGCCAATCGGAATACTGAAATCAGCGGAAACCAGCTACAGGCCTGCAAAAGTCACACAACCCTGTCCTTCCCTCCCATACCTAAAGTTGACTTCTTAGTGTCCCGCTCGGTGAATCTCTCTGCCCCCTTCACCATAGTTCTTCTATATCGCCCACCTTAAACAATGCCTCACTTTTTATCTGCTTTGCAAGAACTGCTGGCCACCCTTGTAATCAATAACTCGTCAGTCCTCTTACTGAGCGATTTTAACTATTGGTCCGATGACCCCAGGGAAGATCAGGCCTCTAAAGACTTTTCTGACACTCTTCGGTGCCTCAACTTTACTCCTCACATCCATGCCCCCACCCATGTCCACGGTCACATTCTTGACCAGATTTGGTCAGCCAGTCGGGTCATTTCTTCTACCACCATTCTTCCCTGTACTTGGTCTGACCATTCATTTATCTCCTTCTCCATTGACTTGGCAGGTATAGATAAGCCCCCCTGCCCAAGAACGTCCTTGCACGGAATTGGAATCGGGTGGATTTCAATACTCTTCATTCCTCTTTGGCGACCTCCTTCCCGGACCTATCGTCCCTCCCCCTCGACCATCAAGTGGACGCCATCAACACCTGGCTATCCACTTCCTGTGACCTGGTCACCCCCCTAAGGACGGTTAAAGCCTGTCGCCCCAATGAAGCCAATAAATGGTTTTCTAGCGACCTCAAAGCCCTCAAACTGGCTCTTCAACAGTTAGAGTGTCAATGGAGGCGCAACTACTGCCCCCTCCTGAGGGATCAATATAGGTCTCTCTTAAACAACTATAAGAGAGCTATTATCTCGGCCAAATTAGAATACTTTTCTGGCAAAATCCTATCAGTGACCAATAAATCTAAGGAGATTTTTTCCATCGTCCTCAACCTGGCCGCATCCGATAGAGTCAACCCTAACCCTGTCCCTTCCCAAACCCTCTTTCTTTCCCTCAATGACTACTTCTTTGAGAAGAGTCTCAATATCAAACCGAACATCTCCCCACCTTCTTCTCCCCTCCCCCCTCCTCCTCTCACCCCTCTGCTTTAATCTCTTACTCGTTTCCCCCCCATTCTAAAAGAATCCTTTCTTGCTTTGCTTGGGAAGGTCAAGTCTGGCTCCCCTGCCGACTGTGGGCCAGCCCGCATCTTAAGGCAGCTTTTTGCTGGCTGCCCTGATCCCCCTTTGTCCCTTCTTAATTCATCTATCTCTCAGGGAATAGTCCCGTCCCAATTCAAATCAGCCATTATCATCCCCATTTAAAAAAAAACTGGTATCGATCCTACCCTCCCTGTTAATTTCAGGCCCATCTCCTTGCTCCCTTATTTAGGCAAGATACTAGAGAGCCATATCACCTCCTGCCTGTCGACCTACATTGAGGACAACCACCTCCTGGCTTCCTATCAAGCAGGCTTCCGTCCGGTTCATTCGACCGAAACGGTGGTCCTCTCTGTCCTGGAAGAGCTAAAGAGTAAGGCTGATACCAACTCTCCTCAGGCCTTGGTGCTTCTTGATTTGTCCGCTGCCTTTGACACGGTCGACCATTCCATCCTTCTCGACCGTGTCAGGGGGGCGGGCATCCAGGGCACCGCTCTCTTGGCTCGCGTCTTTCCTCCAAGGCCTGTTGCAGGCTGTCCGGCTCTCCGGCTTCGATGCCCCATCTCGCCCAGTGTCCTGTGGGGTCCCCCAGGGTTCTTCCCTCTCCCCTCTTCTTTTTAACCTTTACATTTCTCCTCTTATTGTTTCTTTGCTCAAAATGGAGGTCTCCGTGTACAACTACGCTGACGACCTTCAGTTAATTTTTTTCCTTTCTTCTTCTACTGATTCCCTTCTTAAATTCCAAACCACCTTCGTTTTCATTTCTGACTGGATGAGCTTAAACCACCTGAAACTTAATCCGGACAAAACGGAGCTGGTCCTGACTGGTGGCTCCTCCAGTCCCTGGACTCCTGCCATTTGGCCTTCCAGCTTTGCCCCCCCCGATCCCCTCTGCCTCAGTTAGAACCCTCGGCATCAAAATCAGCCAGGTCCTCTCAATGCGCCCTCAGATCAGCTCCGTTGTCTCATCCTGTTTTCTGTCCCTCCGGATTATCCGTAAGATTTACCGTTTTTTTTCACTTGACGCCCTCAAAATTATCATTTTAGCCATGGTTCTCTCTCGTCTGGACTGCGGGAACTGCTTGTATGTGGGCATTCCCGCCTACGAGCTGCGGCGTCTCCAGACCATTCAGAATCAGGCTGCTCGCCTTATCCACCGGCTCCCTAAATCTCACCACACTTCTCCCCTTCTTAAGTCCCTTCACTGGCTTCCCATTCTGCACCGAACTCTTTTCAAAATGGGATGCATAGTTTTCATGGCCCACGCCCGCACTGCCCCTCTTTTCATTAACTCGATGGTCACTCATTACCTCCCCGCTCGCAATCTTCGCTCCTCTAGCCAGGCTCTTCTCATGGTTCCCCACTTCCGCAAGTCTAAAGCGGGTGGTACCAGGTTTTCCACTCTTGCCCCTCGCTTTTGGAACAGTCTCCCGCCTACTATCAGATCTATCACTGTTTATCTGCACTTCCGCAAGGCGCTCAAGACCCATCTGTTTGCCCAAGCATTTTCCACTCACTGATCACCGTTGTTTCCTCCGTCACCTGTAATCACCCAGCGCCAGGAAACCGCTTGGTCACAGCGCGCTCTACAAATACTTTCAACTTTCAACTTTCAACTTTCAGGTGGGAAAAAACCACCATAAAAGTAGAAAAAAACTGACAAACAAATGCCAAACAACACTGAAGCACAATGGACGTTGTCGGAGCAAGGACAGAGGAGAACCAGAACCCCACAAGCCCCCCGGAGGACCTACCTGGGACCTCAGGGTCAGGGAAGGCCAAGGAGAAGAAGAGTAGGAAGAAGCGCTTCAGCCCTCAGGAAAAGAGGATCCTGATAACAGAGGTGGTCGAACACCATCAACAATTGTTCATCACCCCCACTGTGTCATTGGCAACAACAAATGGACTATGGCAGTCCATCGTGGACAAGGTGAATGCAGTGGGAGTGGTGAATAGGACAATGGAAGAGGTCAAGAGGCGCTGGAATGATGTTAAGTGCAAAACCAAGCTGAAACTCACCTACAACCGAAAGGCGGGAATGCAAGCTGGAGGAGGGAGTCCTGCACCACAGGAGGTGCTGGATTACATGGAGAAAATGACGTCCACAGTCATCAGTGGGGAGACGGTGACTGGAGTCGGGGGACCTGACACTGCTCAACATGACCGGACACAACAGCAACAGGGTGAACAACGACCAGGGACTGGGGGACGGGGAGAGATGGCCACAATGGCACACATGCACAATTAAGTAGAGCACATCTGTGGACAAACCATGTCCCAGGCCCCCAACATCCACCAAGAGACCAATATACCCACGTATGACACATCGCAGCACTGTATAAGCACTGAAGGCAAAGGCAAATCACAGAAAAAAGATAAGGGGCAGCAGAACAGAGAAGCATGGGCCACACGCCCAAAATGTAGCACACACACATAACATGCAGAGCACAGCAACTCTGACAACATTGTGGCACAAACCGCAATATGTCCACAACAGAACACAGGACACAACTGGTGCCGACTGGGTGTGGACACTGGCCAAGCACAAGTGGTATTGCAGGGAAATGTGAGACGACAATGAACAAGTATGAACACACACACGTCTGTTGTCAAAATGTCCACTGTCCCCCATCAAATACACAGCTCCTCCCAAACAGCCATGATGTTCACAGTCATGCAGTCTATATGTAAACATGTACAATGTGACAACAAACACCTCCTGCAGAGCAGCCCAACCCTCTCTTCTCTTATTACGAAGAGGACCACCATAGCTTCGACTCCGACACCCTGCAAGAGTTCATTGACAGCTACATTAACCCACCTTCAGGAGCAGGGAAGCCCAGCTGCAACGAGGACACCCCACCCCCTGCACAGACCACACAGCAGGCAGCACCCACCACCAGGGCTGCCTCCCAGGATCCCCACGAAGAACACATGGCATTCCAATGCCGTGTGTTGGGACGCCAGGAGCAGCTGGCTGAACAGGTGCAGGTGGGCTTCAACCGCTTGGCAGACAAACTAGATGCCATACAATGATGTCTAAGTCCCATCAGGGACCACTCCCAGTCCCTAACAGACACCCACAGTCCGCTCCATGCTCACCAACAATCCATGGCTGACATCACCAAAGTCCTGGCCTACTCAGAGTGGCTCCATCGAGTTCGCCCGAGAGGTGGGAAACATACTTAGGCTCATGGAGACCATGGAGCGGGCCAATGCGGGCAGAGCAGCTGCCACGGCTGCAAACCCGTGAGTGGTAGCTGTGTTCCTCAATGACTCAAAACCATCCTCATGGCAGCATGCCACAAGGCCTGGCGCTGATGCATTCTGCTGCCACCACTACATCCACATCTCCGCCCCCTGAAGAGCCAGTGCCACACAGTGCGGCAGACATTCCACCTCCGGCCCCTGAGGTGTCACTGCCGCACAGTGCTGGAGAAAGGCCAGCACCATCCACACGTGAGGCACATGGTACAGCAGAGGATGAAGAGGTGGATGAAAGTACCATTGTGGCAAGAAGGACGCAGTAGCATTCATCACCGCCATATGACCGGTTTCAGCTTGGTTCTGTCCTCTGCATCATCACCTTCCACTGTCCCCCAATGCACTCTGCGACACTCATCTTGGACCTCGCAATGGACAGCCATATTCTTTTTGAATGCCAATGATACAGCAATCAGACTGCGGACTGAAATCTTCCTCGTCCTATGGACTTGTCATTTCCTGAAGGACTCTGGCTGGCCATCCACGCGCCAATATCGTCATGTTGGTTTTGCATGGCCCTGGACTGCTCCAGATGCAACACTCCACTGAATGTGCATTAAACCGAATCACACAGATGTGTCGTGTCTATGGTATTTCATGTGTGGAAGTACTGATGAATGTTGGGTCAGTGAATTCCCCCGACATCTATGTGGCTCATGTCATTGGACTTGGCTCACAGGGTGACACACGCATTAGTTCCTTCCTTGTCCAGCCCCGTACAGAACCACACCCAGAGCCCCGGGGTCATTATTCAAACGCTTATGCTGGACTAGTATACCTCAGGCCAGCCCACTATGCTTACGCTCACAGGGGGGATGACAATGCTACGGGTGCCAGGTCTCCCCTGTAGTGATCTGCTGTTCATCGGTCTAGTTGTCAGCATGCCACACCCACACCACACCCATCTAGCACACGCGTCACAGCACATGTGACCCTGCCAATAAAAAGGGCAGTGCGCACATTCACAATGCCATTTCCAACCTCTCTCGGGGTGTATCCATGTGGTTTGCATGTAGGCATGGGGACCTAGGGGCCTGCGACATCACATTCCGCAGGCCTGGAGGTGACATGATGGTGTCCGCACCACGATACCCAATCATTGAGGGTCCATGACTAGCTGGGAACTGACTTGGTGGCACCGGATACAATGCGGCCGGCACAGGCACTTCGCCATTGGATGGTGACTTTCAGTGCACTGAGGTAGGGGCACCTTAAGTGCTGAGCGGATGTACAACCTGCAATGATGCCCCGTCCCAGCGGTCTGGATGGCTCATGTTTTGTGTACCCTGCCGGACCGCAGTGTAGGCCTGATCCAGGGGGCAGCGCGGGCCTACTGCCATGTGGCGTCTCATCCTGGATCACAGAGTTAGTGGCACCCATGAGGCTGAGCGGGTGTTCAGCCCACGGTGATGCGGGATGCACTGGTTTGTCCTCTGCCATGGCAAAATCAAGACCCAACATCAAATGTGAGACCTGGGGGTCCGCGAAGCGGAGCTGCATGATGTGGAGGGTGCCACGGGCATGGGGCTTGCAAAGGCACATGGTGGTCCCTCATGTCTACACGTCGGGTGCGGCAGGTGAGCAGTGAGGCCTGGGTGCGCAGGGGCTGGCATTCCCCCTCTGGGCGGCAGGAGGGGCTGGGATGCAGCTGCCTAGGTGCACAGGGGCTGGGGTGCAGCTGCCTGGGTGTGCAAGGGCTGGGTTGCAGCTGCCTGGGTGCGCCAGGGGCGGACAGGCGATGATGTTGTGTGCAATTGTATGTACTTTGCCATTCAGGTATATGGACTTTGTTTCAGATGACAGGTCTGTCTCAGATGTGGAACCTGGTGAACTGCACTACATACCGGCACGTGGTTGGAGACACACAGGTGGCAGCAGTTTTGCAGTCTGGCCTGGGTGCGCAGTGTCAGCACTCTCTCTCCCTGTCCCTCTCTTCTTTTCTCTTTGTCTCTCTCCCCCTCTCTGTCAGTCTGTCTCTCCCTCCCCGTCTCTGTTCATCTAGCTCTCTCTCCCCCTATCTGTCCGTCTAGCTCTCTCTCCCCCTCTCTGTCCATCTATCTCTCTCTCCCCCGCTCTGTCCATCTATCGCTCCCTCCCCCTCTCAGTCCATCTATCTCTCTGCTTCACTCTCTCTCTGTCCCTTGATGTGTGCAGGACACACCTTCTCATCATGGTATTTGTCTTGCAGGCTGTGACCTATGGAGTGTCCCGAGGGGTGCCACCATGTGTCTTCACTTCTGTTCTGTATTTGTTTTAATACATTCTCATTTGTTGCTTCCAAGGTGAGAGTGTGATGCTCCTTTTTGTTTCGACACATGCATGTAACCAGATATGATTGTGCGTCATCAGACATAATTTTTGGTACATGATTCTGTGTAGTCGATGTGGCATTTCCTTGTCTGAGGGGGAGGGGTCCAGGGAGGGGGGCTCCTGGGGGTGGTGGTGGTGGGTGTTGTGGCCCTCTTGGGTGTCCGGACTGCATGATGAGTGGCTCCATGGCATCTGTTGTTCTTCAGGTGTGGCGCTGGGCTCCAGTTCATGGTGCAGGCTGTGGTCCGACTTTACACCAGGTCAGAGCACGTGTTAGTTTCCTGCTGCTAACGTGCCTTATCGCATGTTTTGGGATCTTATTGCTGATGTGACTGGTCATTGAGAATGTTGCTGAGTGGTGTTGTCGCGGCTTTTTGGTCCAAAACACCTATTCTGCATCTCATTAGCGATTGTTGCGGGGGTCCTCTGTGGCGATATTTTTTGCGGCTGCTATCACAGGTAAACTGGTGCTATGGGCTGTTAGCACCAGCTTGCGAATGGGGTGATATATTTTTCATGACTTTGGCTGCGATAAAGTGCCGGTAACTCGGCGATAGCTCCTTGAGAATATGCCCCTGCATCTTTAGACCAAAGACAACAAAACTGAAAAAAACAGAAGGAAGAAGAGATAATGTTTTAGTGACATCCCTAAACAACAAAACTCAAGCAGAATAATGTTTACACAGTCTTTCTTGATGCTACCTTGTATAACAAAGTTACATTGTATTGGCCCCTTCAGGAACAAATAAAAAGGACTCTTTCACTCATCTTTTCCTTTCTTTGCACTTAGTTTGTGGTTGCAAAGGTGTTTTTTCAGTGCTTATATGTTTACACCGGTGATGGCTATTTTCCTTTTGTTAGGGTTTTATCCGTTATTATAGGTTTAAACCTAAAACCAGATGGCCTATACATAAATAACACAGGCTAAAATGTGAATACTCATCTGGTGTTTCTAAATAGTTCTACCATAGTGTACCTAACCTAAGTGTAGCATGAGGTAAGAAGTAGGTGCTGCTTTCTATAGTATGGTAAGCTATAGTTTTGCTATATGCGTTTGTATGCCAAGAGTCCCTCTAGGTTTTTATTTGCTTCATACCTTAGAATGAGAGAGGTGGGAATCTCTTTTCCGATCTCAAACCCTAACACCCTGCGAAGGGAGTCAGGCCACTGGAAGCTGGATTCTCTGCAAGCAGGATGACAGCGTCTGGTCAGTGCGTCAGGCGGGGACTCGAATTCCTTCTGAACTTGCCGTGGTGAGCCGTATCGAGCTGTGTAGCAAGCCATAGTTTGCCATGGAAAGTGAAGGTATATTGATACCTGGAAGGTACCTAGGAATGCTAGCATTGACGTAAAGTCGGGCAGAGGAAGATGTCATGAAAGGACCCCAAAGGAATAGTTGTTCATGCATAATAAATGAGTTCTTGGAGAAATCAATAATCCAAGCAGGGAAAGTCCCAATGGCTTGAGGGTCTGGTTTCTAAGAACTCATGGTGACGAGGAATGGACGGATGTAGGTGACCATGCCTGTATTTGGGTAGCATGGCTGATGCCTAAATAAGGACTGGGATATTATGCCTAAATAAGGGCAGTGTGAGTTGTGCCTATATAAGGGCATGATTTTGGAAACCTATGTAAGGGTATCTAAAACAAAACACACCAACAGAGGGGCTCCCAGATCTAATAGGATAGCTCATCATTTCTCCCTGGGAACTAAATCGAATGCCGCTTTTAAGTCCACAAAGATCATGTAGAGGCTGCCACCTTCCAAGTTCACTGTTTTCCAGAACAATAGTTACAACCAGAAAACTTGGTCGATTGTGGACATTTTTGCTCTAAAACTGGCCTGACAAGGACTAAGAATGGAGAACTCCTCCATCCAGTTCTGTAAACGGTCCAGGAGCACTAGGGCCTACGTGTTCTGCATGACATCAATATGACTAATGGGCCGATAATTCGCAGGATGGAGGGGTGATTCCTTTTTATAGATTGGGATCATTTCCACCTCTAGCCATATTGTGGGGATCTCCATTCCCTGGATAATGGCATTGAATATGGTCCATAGGTACGGAACCCAAATGCTCGGTTCAGTGTGGTAGAAGTCACCAGGGATCTTATCTAGGCCCAGAGCCTTTGCATGGATTACTCGGCCAATAGCGGCCATTATCTCTTTTAGAGAAATTTCGGGGGTACCCCCCAAAAAAAAAGCTGTGGCTGTGGACAATGAGTTACGGCTTGCCCTGAGTCACCATCCACCTTGGAATAATGGGATTGAAGGTGGGCCTTCCAAACTTCAGCCCCTAAATTCGGTTCAATTGCTGGTTTATCCTCTTTGGAGTCTGTATTCGTTAGATTTGAGAAAGTCCTCATATGCTTACTAGCTAGAGTGTTTCTCAGGCTCTCCCATTTTTCTTCTTCCCATTTTCTTCTAGCTAACTTAATTGTGTTTTTTTATGATGACCTATTGACCTTAATTACCGCCCTATCATTTGATTTAATGGCTGCAACGAGTTTTTTTTTGCCTTGCAGCAGTTGCCATCATACCAGTGGTGCCTGAGTGCTCTCCCTTCTTTTGTTCAAGATACATGGGAGAAGTTATCAGCCAGTGCCACCATTAGGCCTTGGTGGTTGTCCACAATTTCAAAAAATGGACAATTGGAGTCTACAAGCTCACTCAGTTGTTTTGCAACCACCAGATGTGGGATGATGATTCAATAGAGGGAGGCTAGCCTGTCTTGCGATTGGCGAAATGCACCCCATTTTACCCTCCTCCTGCAACTAGATAAAGTAAGCCCTGAGGTATTTTGTGATTGCCCCTGGGAGGCATCACCGATTTAGTACTCACCAGGTCCGTCAGTCCTGTTTGGTTGGATGGTCTTTGTTTTACAGGGACATGTGTCAGTCAATTGTGATTGAATGGTCGGAGGACCCAAGGAGTTCAACTGGGGCAGCTGGTTCATATGAGCACTGCCTATGGCATTTTCTAGTTTGTCAATAAACACTTCTAGGCGGGTTAACTTTTGCAGTAGTGGTTCTAATAGAGCTGAAACTACCTTACCAATTTTAGACCAGAACTCCCCACTTTCAATGCCCTGCACGGGGGTTGGGGAACTCACAATAGGCTTTTTGACAGGACAAGCTACATGTGTATGCCCTTCTACCTCCTCCTCCTCCTCCCCCTTACTTTTACATTTGCGGCCTCTTTTTGGAGCGGGGTGATTTAACTTATTGGGGAACTGTCCCTTTTTTTCTGGTCTGAGTTGTCAGACTGCTTCCCTGGTTATGCTTACTTTTCTGCCCCCTTGTATATACTTTAGGCCTTGTTGTCATGACCATTGACTTAGTAGTGTTATTTACTTCTGGAGTATGGCTAATCAGTGTCCTATTTGGAGGGGAGCTCTGATGGTGTTCAGTAAGATTAGAAGGATCAAGCAACACAGGCTGACTTGAAGGGAGTTGTGGTTCTAGGAACAGTCTTCACTCTGTTAGAGCGATTTCATGGAGGAGGGCTAACTCAGCACGTAGCAAGAAGGCATCCAGTGTCCCCACCACTCCCTGGCCTGTCAGTGATTTTTGCTTATTCATCATTTTCAATACACTTTGCGGCAGCAATCAATAGAAATCGTTGACAGTAATCAGTTAAAAGTAATCAGCAGTGTATATCGACACGAGTCCTCGTACCTTAACCCCCGGGTCCATATCAATGGCCAAGTAAATATAAGGCACAAAGTATAAGTAATGTAGCCCTGCCCAGTCTCTGATGCACTGGCAGAGCACTGGTGCAATTATAGGCGCCTCCTGGGGCATCCAGTGCCTGCGTCCGGTGCACATGCCCCCAGGGATGCAAGGAATTGTAGTCCATGGCACACTCGAGTCCCCTCGAAGAAAAGAACCGGGTCCTCACAGGAATCGTGATGAGAGCGGCCCAACTAGGGTCAGTTCACAGACAAGAAAAGACTCTCTATCAGCAACTTCCCTCATCCTCACTGACCTCTCAGTCAGTCTAGTGGTCCTCTACAGTTCCTCCCATCTGGGCCACTCATTTGTACATCGCTTCTCACTGTATGCTGGGTTATACCAGTGCAGCTCATTGCGGCAAGCTCGTGGCAAGACTCTGCTAGGACTCTGCGTCTTAGCTACGTTATCACCAGTATCAGGCAACTATATTGGATACACACAGTTCGGGGTGATCCCCCCCCCCCGCTCAGCCTTGTCGATGTGGTCTGCACTCTGGTACTGTGTTTCTCGGCAGGGATGAAAAGGAGCAGGGTGCCCCACTCCGAGAATTGTCCCACTCTCCGAGTGTCTTGTGGTGTCTTGCGCTAACTATGCTGCATCACAGGGCTGTTCTGTCCCGGGAACATGTGCATGCTATGTGACCCCCCACTTCTCTCCGGAGTCCCTTTTCCAAACGGGTTATTCACTCTTGTGGAACCGTGGAACCACTGGAAATCTCCCGGCCGGCCTCCAGGCCGCACCTAGCACCCAGTCTGATTTCACGGGTGGCTCACTTGGCCCCACTCGATCCGGGGCGTCGGAGCGGGCTCCGGTTGCACTGCGAAAACTTACAGGCAGGGGACTCGGACACTCCTAGGCTGCCGGAGTTCCTCCCTGGTCTTTGCTGCACGTCTGCAGGCCGCGTACACCGCTCTCGCCCCTCCAGGCAGATATATATATATATATATATATACATATATATTCACTGAAAAAACCATAGGTTATAGACCATATATAGTTAGGAATTAGCATTTACAAAACCTTGAAAATTCACTGAAAAAACCATAGGTTATAGACCATATATCGTTAGGAATTAGCATTTAAAAAACCTTATTTTACTCACACAAAACCATTGAAATTCCATATATAGTTAGTTGCACTAACTATATATCGCGCACCCGCAATCCACTGCTGATGATGTCACATATTACATCATTCATGACATGGTCAGTGACATCACTGATGACATCACTGATGACATCTCAAATGACATCACTGATGACATCACTGATGACATCTCATTTGACATCAATGACCACATCACTGATGATATCATTCATGTGACAATACAATGCATCTCCTCACATTTTAATATAACCTCTGTTTCACCCAGTGTTAAATACAGAATATAATTTTTGAAACCATTGACACACCAATACTAGTTACTACATACGCACTCACTGATTCCTACGTCTACACACACCTTCACTCATTCACCCATACAATCATTCATACATACAATCACTCATCTTTACAACACTATCATATGCACTCATACACCTATACAGACACTCACAGTCTGCCACTCATCCATGGAGTTACTCACACACCTAGTCAGTCCTGTAAAGAATCAATGACACTTCCATTTTCTTGTCTATACAGTTAAACATAGAGCACCTTACATTTTCAAACATATACTAACACATACTTACCTTGTTATACAATCATTGATACAAGTACACATTGATCTGCACAGAGTCACACACCTCCCAGCCAGCCACACACACACTCAGTCTCCCATACAAATACTTGGACAATCAATCAGTAACCCATATAGTTAATCATATAGCTACTGATCAACACATGCAGCAGTTTACAGAACAACAGACATAATGATGCACAAATTAAGACACTTTAGTCACTAACCCATGCACTCAGTGGGACACATTTAATCACTCACTCATACATTCAGTCATGCACCTACTAAATCCTTTGTCCAGACACTTATACTTCCACTCATTCTTCAATATGTAAGACACATTTTAACTTTACAGAAACATACAGTCACTGGATGTTGTCATCAGTGATGTCATCAGTGATGTCATTTGAGATGTCATCAGTGATGTCATCAGTGATGTCACTGACCATGTCATGAATGATGTAATATGTGACATCATCAGCAGTGGATTGCGGGTGCGCGATATATAGTTAGTGCAACTAACTATATATGGAATTTCAATGGTTTTGTGTGAGTAAAATAAGGTTTTTTAAATGCTAATTCCTAACGATATATGGTCTATAACCTATGGTTTTTTCAGTGAATTTTCAAGGTTTTGTAAATGCTAATTCCTAACTATATATGGTCTATAACCTATGGTTTTTTCAGTGAATTTCAATGGTTTTTTAATAGCAAATATCATAAGCTGTCGAATGTCAAGTACGTGGTAAGTAAAAACATTTTCGTGTTTATGCACACTGATCTGCTTTGAATGCTGCCCCCCACCCCTCATTTCTATTAGGAGTACTCTCTCTTTGCAGATAGTGAAGGGTAGTTAACGCAGGCCTTTGCCCCCGTTGTAATCCGTCGTGCCTGCTTCTCTCTCCATTTGATTGATTGTTCTCTTTGGTTCATTCTCTATTTACAAACAAGCACAGAGTCGCAATACTCTGTTTAGTCTTTGCAGATAGCGAAAAATCGTGTAAAAAAACAAAAGGAATCGAGCAAAATCAGTAGGCCACTAATGGGATCTCTTTTTGACCTCGCTAAAATAGAAACATTAGGAAACAACCTGTTGAAAATAGCAATGTGTATGTACATAAGCGGCGTTCATTTGTGTTCACAGTACCCCTTGTTGATTGTTTGAATCGAGCATTGAATTGTTCGAAGTTGGTTCTCTTAAGGATCTTCTCTGCCTGCAAACGAGGAAGAATAGGAATATTCTCTCTCCCTTTGCAGATAGTGAAGGGTAGGTAACGCAAGCCTTTAACACGTCGTACCTATTTCATTCCTCATTGATTGATTGATTGTCCGAACATTGACTGTTTGGGAATTAGTTCTTTTTGGAGGTATTCCCTGTTTGCAAATAAACGTAGGAAAATCTTTGCAAGTAGTGAAAGGGTACGTAATGCGGGACCTTTCTCCCCCGTTGTAATCTGTCATGCCTATCTACTCCCCACTGATTGATGCACCTGTTTCACCCGGACCATTTACTAGAGATAGGTCATCTGGCCCGACCAGAGAGCACCCCTAGTGAAAAGGACATATGCAATAATAACGAAGTGATCACTGTATCCTGTTAACAGAAACTTTAGCATGAAACTACCTGGAAAGAAAAGAATAGGAAAACGAAAATCAGTAGGCCACTGATGAACTTTTTATTAAATAACAAACAAAGAAACGATAACAATACGTAATGATAAAACCTATTATTGTCCTAGAAACAAGAAACTTTAGAAGTAAGCCCGTAATAAGAAACCTGAAAACATCGCCCCTCACTGCCCCAAAACGTGTCTGTCCCACCGCCTGCCACGGCCAAATAATGGCAAACTGGGAAAGATAGAAGTCAGCAGACATCCGCCCCCATTCTAGAAACTTCCAAAGGGCAACAGGTTTTCGGCTACGCCCAGCCGGAAGCAACACATATAAGGCGGGTCCTGCTGCCACGCCTCGGCCAGGAGATCATCACGTAGGGTGTAACCGGAGGAGAGGCCGAGGCCAGCGGGACCCGGCCAGGGGGATTGACAACACTGGAGAGTTTCAGGGGGGGGAATGTCCGTGTCCTCGACCCTCCCCTCTCTCTCCCAGTCCGGCCGCGGTGGCCCTTGAGAGTTGCAGGTTGTCCCTCCACACTCTCTCCCGGTCCGGCCACCAACGGCCGGGGGCTGGGGCCGACGGGATCCGGCTGCAGCCGATGAGCCAAGGAACCCGTTCATGTGGCCAGAGCAAAGGGCGTCCGGCCGCCATCCACCGGAGGTCCGGCCCAAAGACGGACGGGACATTTCTTCTTTCTTGAATAATTGCTGCAACAACCCTGGGGGGGGATGTCTTGCACATGCCTCCGACCCCCCCCCCTCGTCCTCATCGCCTGGTCCGGCCATAACAAATCTCAAGCGAGACGCCGTGGGGTGCACTGGGAGGGAGAGACGGTGCGAACAGGCCTCTCCCGCCTCCCCAGGTGGAGGCTTCCCAGCTGCACCCTCAGCGCTCCAGGCGCCCGGAAAAGGGTTCTTCCACTGTGGCGATGCTGCAACGTCTCGCCCGGCAGGGTGGAGCCCGTCCGCTCATTTGACCCCGCGATCGCCAGTAGCTACCGAACTCTCAAAATGGCGGTCGACCTGGCAAAGAGCGGGCCCAGCATAAAGAAATGGCCCGGTCACTGGTTGACTCCACCACCGTAGTCCTCCACGACCTTGAAGATTCTAGAGGAGCCGCGGGAGTCCCCGACCCCCGCAGACACCCCCAATGGGGAATGACTGCCATGATCGCCCGTGGAGTGACGAAACTGTAGCCGCGGGACGTCGGCGCTCCCATGCTGGCGCCAGCCTCAGTTTGAATGACTAGAATCCTGCAGACCTCAGTTCGGGTGAAAGCACAGTGTGACCCGGTAGGAAAAATTGTTGCACCCCCTCCCCTTTTTGACTGATGGTTCAAACCACCGATCCTTTCCTTTGCCCTTTTAACGGAACTTTGGACTGCCTCCCCCCCCCCCCCGCGGCGCCCCACGCCCTTATTTGCTGGGCGGCAACTTACTAGACATCACCTTCGTGACATCCAGATTTCAGCGCGTTCTGCTGCCTTGGAACTATTCGCACAACAGACCGCTACTGACAACCCCACCCCCCGGGACGCCCCACGCCGGATACCCAAATCAGTGCGGAACCCAGGCAACATCTTCTGAATTTTCATAATTTGAAAGAACTAGTAACATGTCCTCATCAGGAATTTCCTCTTCAATCATCTCATCAGGAATTTCCTCATGAAAAGTCTGCAATGATGATTCTTGTAACTCTATGGTCTCCAAACATTCGATAAATTCGCCATCAAGACATTGATCAAAAAATCATTCAAGTCTTCTCCTCCTTGTGAGAATATTTCATTATTGGTGCTGTCAATTTCAATAAATGTAGTGGATAATTCAAAAGAAATTGCCACGGTCTCTTCGTTGTTTAAATGTTTTTACTGTTTTTGTTTTGTTGTATATATTTATAAGTTATTAAAGTTTTATATTCCTACTACTTTGTTGGAGTGCTATATATTTTTAATGTGACACATAATTGTAAAAACTTTGATGTACAAAGAGTCATCCCTGGAATCTTCCGCTTCAGGCTCGGTCCCCTCCCCAATCACAATACAGGATGGTTTTCAGATAGTATGAACACGTGTGGTGTGACGGATCTCATCGGGTGTGGGCCTTGATCTACTATAACTCCTTTGAAGAGGGGTGATTCTTTACAGCTGGGGCCATAAACTACATCTGCAGGGCTAGCTGATAGCCTAGGACCGGCCTGGACAATCGGACACAGAGGAAGAGGAGTGTCAGAGGGTGCGGTAGTGAATAGGGCGAAAGGGAGGTGTCGGGCGGGCACAGAGTGTGATTCTCAGGAAGAGCAGCGCAGATGGGGGGAGGTTTATTGCCCATGCATAAGACAGAGAGCGGGGGTGAGCAGTGCCTGGGGAAGATGCTTGCGAGGGTGGGGAGCCATGCTACGAATCGACAGCGTGCAGAGAGTGGGTCTGGTCAAGGCATCTAAAATGGCTGCCGTGCACAACAAAAGTGTGGCATTTCAAAAAAGGAAAGATGGCGCAGACAATGTTTTTCAACACTTCCTCATTTCCTTCGAATCGAACGTTAACAGACGTTGGTGCATATTGCCAAAGTTAAGCGATATTCATCGCTAACGATGCTTAGCAACGAATTTTTTACCGCTAAGCATCGTCAGAAATTATCGAAGATAAACCTTGCTATTATCAAGGTTTATCGCAAATGCGATAAAAAACGGCCGCAATGCATGAATATCGCTAAAAAGTCAGCGATATTCATGCATTACCGAGCTAATGCTCTTAGCCATGTTATCCACCTCCCATTGGATAACATGGCTAAGAACTGCTCATGAAAAGTCTGCAATGATGATTCTTGTAACTCTATGGTCTCCAAACATTCGATAAATTCGCCATCAAGAGATTGATCAAAAAAATCATTCAAGTCATCTCCTCCTTGTGAGAATATTTCATTATTGGTGCTGTCAATTTCAATAAATGTAGTGGATAATTCAAAAGAAATTGCCACGGTCTCTTCATTGTGAGCCATTTTATTTTGAAATTGCTTGCTGTAAATTGCAGAAAAAAATAATCACTTTCATTTATCGTTTTTACTAATACATAATATAAAACTAACTTTATCAAGTATTTAGTATAACAGAAGGACTGTAAATAAATAACAGAAAACATTTTTCAAATTATCTTAAAGTGTACAACATAGTTCCCCTTACAAATTAACAACTCACCTTTTTAAAAGTAGGAGAAGTGTTAGTACTGTGTAAACCAAACACCAGAAATTGAGCACCAAAAATTCCTCACAAATGTACCTCAGACAGTAGTATCACAAAATGGCTGTGGTTTCCTCTCATTTTAGATATATACATAACCAATTAACTTTCATCACACACAAATACAAAACCAAAGTAACATTTTAATTGGTTCTAAATTTCAACACTTTCAAATGTGTTTTCCCCATGCAATTTTCCATAGGACATTTAGATACGTCTACAGCCTGAATGGCTGAACGGAATTACACCAAACTTGGCAAAATGGTACATCAAACCTAAGAGGTCAGGGAGGATCTACTATGCCCCCTTATGGTCATTTGCCCCTTCGCTTTGGCCTCCTCTTGTCTCTCGATCCTACCGAGAGACAAGATGGCGGCCGCTACGGACTGTTTGGAATGTTTACAGACGCCGGAGAACCAATCAGCTTCGCAAAGCTCCGTAACGCGAAAAGTACGCGAAGCGGAGCGCTGTTACAGATATCTATCTTTTTTTGAACGTTAATTTCTCAAAATCCACTGGAGCACATATATTGAAACCTAGCAAAGGCACATCGGGCTACCAGTCCCTAATATTTTGCCAAGTTTCGTGCAAATCCATTCAGCCGTTCGATTATTATTATTATTTTTTTTTTTGCCCCGCGGGGCCCTTTTAAAACCTCCACATCAAACCTAGGGGGTCAGCGAGGATCTACTATGCCCCCTTATGGTCATTTGCCCCTTTGCTTTGGCCTCCTCTTGTCTCTCGATCCTACCGAGAGACAAGATGGCGGCCGCTACGGACTGTTTGGAATGTTTACAGACGCCGGAGAACCAATCAGCTTCGCTTCACAAAGCTCCGTACCGCGAAAAGTACGCGAACTGGAACGCTGCCCGGTCCGCTGTTACAGATATATATCTTTTTTTGAACGTTAATTTCTCCAAATCCACTGGAGCACATATATTGAGACCTAGCAAAGGCACATCGGGCTACCAGTCCCTACAATTTTGCCAAGTTTTGTGCAAATCCATTCAGCCGTTCGGGCTAAAAGTGAGGCCAACCGCCCTATGGAAAACTCAATGTTAAAAACACGTTTTGGGACCCCCCTTTTTTCTCGGCCCCCCCCTTGACGAAACCCCCCCACATTTTCAGGGGCTGCTCAGAAACAAAATGTTCCATTTTCCTGAAAATTTCAGCCAATTCCGTCCACAAACGCCAAAGTTATTAGACATAGAATTTTCAAAAATCCCATAGAGAAAAAATCCTAATTATATATACCTACTGGCG
Source organism: Lissotriton helveticus (assembly GCF_964261635.1). Lineage (NCBI taxonomy): Eukaryota > Metazoa > Chordata > Amphibia > Caudata > Salamandridae > Lissotriton > Lissotriton helveticus. Next base: position 723,848,269 of record NC_136059.1, on the reverse strand, counting down.
ACCGCCAGTAGGTAATATATATATATATATATTACCTACTGGCGATAGCCAGTAGGTATATATAGTTAGGATTTTTTTCCTATGGGATTTTTGAGAATTCTATGTCGAATAACTTTGGCGTTTGAGGACAGAATTGGCTGAAATTTTCAGGAAAATGGAACATTTTGTTTCTGAGCAGCCCCTAAAAATTTGGGGGGGTTTCGTCAAGGGGGGGCCGAGAAAAAAGGGGGGTCCCAAAACGTGTTTTTCCCATGCAATTTTCCATAGGGCGGTTGGCCTCACTTTTAGCCTGAACGGCTGAATGGATTTACACCAAACTTGGCAAAATTGTAGGGACTGGTAGCCCGATGTGCCTTTGCTATGTCTCAAGATATAGGCTCCAGTGGTTTTTACGAAAATTTACTTTGAAAAATATATATTGGGCTACATTGGGCTATATATATGTTGGAGCCCAAATGTAGCCCAATGTAGCCCAATGTAGCCCAATGTAGCCCAATGTAGCCCAAAGATGGCCACCAGAGACAAAAAAAACAAATGTAGCCCAAATATCAGCCAGATGTAGCCCAACTATAGCCCAATGACAGAATGTCCCAGAGTGTTCTAAAGAACAACTAGAGTGCTAACAGTCCTACTTATTACAAAGGTATGGCACACCTGAAGCCATCTTGATTGGAATAAAGTGGTAACTCTTAAAACATTTAATTTAAAAAGGAACAAAATGAGGGGGTTCATTTTGCCATAGAAAGTATGATTAGCGAATATATGACGAAATCCCGCATACCATCAGTCCGCAAAAAAAATCCCGCATGTACTATTAGGCCGCAAATTAAAATAACGAAAACTTTTAGAACGAATATGCCTTTAGCATACACTAAACAACTAAACTACCCTAAACCCTAAAACACTACCCCCAGCATGACCCTACACTACACAAACAGTACAACACTACCCTAAACCCTAAAACACTACCCCCAGCATGACCCTACACTACACAAACACTACAACACTACCCTAAACCCTAAAACACTACCCCCAGCATGACCCTACACTACGCAAACACTACAACACTACCCAAAACCCTAAAACACTACACCCCAGCATGACCCTACACTACGCAAACACTACAACACTACCCTAAACCCTAAAACACTACCCCCAGCATGACCCTACACTACACAAACACTACAACACAACCCTAAACCCTAAAACACTACCCCCAGCATGACCCTACACTACGCAAACACTACAACACAACCCTAAACCCTAAAACACTACCCCCAGCATGACCCTACACTACGCAAACACTACAACACTACCCTAAACCCTAAAACGCTACCCCCAGCATGACCCTACACTACGCAAACACTACAACACTACCCAAAACCCTAAAACACTACACCCCAGCATGACCCTACACTACGCAAACACTACAACACTACCCTAAACCCTAAAACACTACCCCCAGCATGACCCTACACTACGCAAACACTACAATACTACCCAAAACCCTAAAACACTACACCCCAGCATGACCCTACACTACGCAAACACTACAACACTACCCTAAACCCTAAAACACTACCCCCAGCATGACCCTACACTACGCAAAAACTACAACACTACCCTAAACCCTAAAACACTACCCCCAGCATGACCCTACACTATGCAAACACTACAACACTACCCTAAACCCTAAAACACTACCCCCAGCATGACCCTACACTACGCAAACACTACAACACTACCCTAAACCCTAAAACACTACCCCCAGCATGACCCTACACTACGCAAACACTACAACACTACCCTAAACCCTAAAACACTACCCCCAGCATGACCCTACACTACGCAAACACTACAACACTACCCAAAACCCTAAAACACTACCCCCAGCATGACCCTACACTACGCAAACACTACAACACTACCCAAAACCCTAAAACACTACCCCCCAGCATGACCCTACACTACGCAAACACTACAACACTACCCAAAACCCTAAAACACTACCCCCAGCATGACCCTACACTACGCAAACACTACAACACTACCCAAAACCCTAAAACACTACCTCCAGCATGACCCTACACTACGCAAACACTACAACACTACCCAAAACCCTAAAACACTACACCCCAGCATGACCCTACACTACGCAAACACTACAACACTACCCAAAACCCTAAAACACTACACCCCAGCATGACCCTACACTACGCAAACACTACAACACTACCCAAAACCCTAAAACACTACCCCCAGCATGACCCTACACTACGCAAACACTACAACACTACCCAAAACCCTAAAACACTACCCCCAGCATGACCCTACACTACGCAAACTACCCTAAACCCTAAAATACTACACCCCAGCATGACCCTACACTACGCAAACACTACAACACTACCCAAAACCCTAAAACACTACCCCCAGCATGACCCTACACTACGCAAACACTACAACACTATCCTAAACCCTAAAACACTACGCCCAGCATGACCCTACACTACGCAAACACTACAACACTACCCTAAACCCTAAAACACTAGCCCCAGCATGACCCTACACTATGCAAACACTACAACACAACCCTAAACCCTAAAACACTACCCCCAGCATGACCCTACACTACGCAAACACTACAACACTACCCTAAACCCTAAAACACTACCCCCAGCATGACCCTACACTACGCAAACACTACAACACAACCCTAAACCCTAACACACTACCCCCAGCATGACCCTACACTAAACAACCACCACAACTCTACACTACACTAACACAACACTACACTACACAACACTACACTACACTACACAATCACTAACCCACGAAAAAATTAACACAAACCCACTTACCTCTCTCGTCATCGTGGTTTTCACAACGCAAATGCATTTACCATACATGCCTTTAAAACGTAATTCTTTGTAAAGGCATGCGCGATAAATGCACATGCGTTTTGAAAAAATGCGGGATAATGGTATGCGAGGTCAATGACCTTGCGGGATAATGGTATGCGGACTGAAAGTCTGCGGGATAAAAAATGCGGGAAAATGGCTGCAAACCATGATTAGCAGCAGACTTCCCTGGTGAGCACTAGCTTTACTACAGTGATCTAATGAGCAACTAGAGTGCTAACATTCAGAATTTATGGCAAATGTGTGACACATCTGAATGCCTTCTTGATAGAACCAAAGTAAACAAGCATTGAAAATGCAATAGATCTCGCCCTCGTTTAAGTTAAAGCCATTCTGTTTGTAATGAGGCGGCTTTTTAGCTTTGCTTTTATTAGTGTTTTTAAAACTTTCATGTAAGTAACATGCATATGTATGCATATATGTATATGTGTGCATGCATTTATATTTATATAGATATGCAGATTATATATGTTTATATATGTATATTACCTACTGGCGATAGCCAGTGGGTATATATAGTTAGGATTTTTTCTCTATGGGATTTCTGAAAATTCTATGTCTAATAACTTTGGCGTTTGTGGACGGAATTGGCTGAAATTTTCAGGAAAATGGCACATTTTGTTTCTGAGCAGCCCCTGGGGGGGTTTCGTCAAGGGGGGGCCGAGAAAAAAGGGGGGTCCCAAAACGCGTTTTTCCCATTCATTTTTCCATAGGGCGGTTGGACTCACTTTTAGCTCGAACGGCGGATAGATTTACATGAAACTTGGCAAAATTGTAGATATGGTTTGCCCAACGTGCCTTTGCTATGTCTCAATATATGTGCTCCAGTGGATTTTGAGAAATTAACGTTTAAAAACATATATATATCTGTGACAGCGCTCCGGTTAGCGCCCCGGTTCGCGTACCTGACGCGTAACGGAACTTCGCGAAGCGAAGCTGATTGGCTCTCCGGTGTCTGTCAACATTCTAAACAGTCCGAAGCGGCCGCCATCTTGTCTCTCGGTACGATCGAGAGACAAGATGTGGTGAAAAACGAAGGGGGAAATGAAGGAAAGGGGGCAAGGTAGACCACTCCTGACCCCCTAGGATTGATGAGGGGGATATTAACCCCTTCAGCGCTAATGACAAGGGTAACTCGTCATGGACTTTCCATTGATTTCAATGGAAAGTCAATGGAGCTCGTCGAACACCCTTAGCAGCCAAGTGGTTAAAGTGCCCCGCGGGGCAAAAAATAAATTTTTTTTTTTGCGATTTTACGCCGTAGAGGCGCGTCCCGGTACGCGAACCGGGCAGCTCACCGGGCAGCTCACCGGGCAGCTCACCGGGCAGCTAACCGGGCAGCTAACCGGCAGCGTAGCTGTCAACATTGTAAACAGTCCGGAGAGGCCACCATCTTGTCTCTCGGTAGGTTCGAGAGACAAGATGTGGTGAAAAAAGAAGGGGGAAATGAAGGAAAGGGGGCAAGGTAAACCCCTCCTGACCCCCTAGGATTGATGAGGGGGATATTAAAGTCCCCAAATTTTCAGGGGCTGCTCAGAAACAAATTGTGCCATTTTCCTGAAAATTTCAGCCAATTCCGTCCACAAACGCCAAAGTTATTAGACATAGAATTTTCAGAAATCCCATAGAGAAAAAATCCTAACTATATATACCCACTGGCTATCGCCAGTAGGTAATATACATATATAAACATATATAATCTGCATATCTATATAAATATAAATGCATGCATACATATACATATATGCATACATATGCATGTTATTTACATGAAAGTTTTAAAAACACTAATAAAAGCAAAGCTAAAAAGCCACCTCATTACAAACAGAATGGCTTTAACTTAAACGAGGGCGAGATCTATTGCATTTTCAATGCTTGTTTACTTTGGTTCTATCAAGAAGGCATTCAGATGTATCACACATTTGCCATAAATTCTGAATGTTAGCACTCTAGTTGCTCATTAGATCACTGTAGTAAAGCTAGTGCTCACCAGGGAAGTCTGCTGCTAATCATGGTTTGCAGCCATTTTCCCGCATTTTTTATCCCGCAGACTTTCAGTCCGCATACCATTATCCCGCAAGGTCATTGACCTCGCATACCATTATCCCGCATTTTTTCAAAACGCATGTGCATTTATCGCGCATGCCTTTACAAAGAATTACGTTTTAAAGGCATGTATGGTAAATGAATTTGCGTTGTGAAAACCACGATGACGAGAGAGGTAAGTGGGTTTGTGTTAATTTTTTCGTGGGTTAGTGATTGTGTAGTGTAGTGTAGTGTTGTGTAGTGTAGTGTTGTGTTAGTGTAGTGTAGAGTTGTGGTGGTTGTTTAGTGTAGGGTCATGCTGGGGGTAGTGTTTTAGGGTTGTGTTGTAGTGTTTGCGTAGTGTAGGGTCATGCTGGGGGTAGTGTTTTAGGGTTTAGGGTAGTGTTGTAGTGTTTGCGTAGTGTAGGGTCATGCTGGGGGTAGTGTTTTAGGGTTTAGGGTTGTGTTGTAGTGTTTGCGTAGTGTAGGGTCATGCTGGGGCTAGTGTTTTAGGGTTTAGGGTAGTGTTGTAGTGTTTGCGTAGTGTAGGGTCATGCTGGGCGTAGTGTTTTAGGGTTTAGGATAGTGTTGTAGTGTTTGCGTAGTGTAGGGTCATGCTGGGGGTAGTGTTTTAGGGTTTTGGGTAGTGTTGTAGTGTTTTTTGTAGTGTAGGGTCATGCTGGGGTGTAGTATTTTAGCGTTTAGGGTAGTGTTGTAGTGTTTGCGTAGTGTAGGGTCATGCTGGGGGTAGTGTTTTAGGGTTTTGGGTAGTGTTGTAGTGTTTGCGTAGTGTAGGGTCATGCTGGGGTGTAGTGTTTTAGGGTTTTGGGTAGTGTTGTAGTGTTTGCGTAGTGTAGGGTCATGCTGGGGTGTAGTGTTTTAGGGTTTTGGGTAGTGTTGTAGTGTTTGCGTAGTGTAGGGTCATGCTGGGGTGTAGTGTTTTAGGGTTTTGGGTAGTGTTGTAGTGTTTGCGTAGTGTAGGGTCACGCTGGGGTGTAGTGTTTTAGGGTTTTGGGTAGTGTTGTAGTGTTTGCGTAGTGTAGGGTCATGCTGGGGGTAGTGTTTTAGGGTTTTGGGTAGTGTTGTAGTGTTTGCGTAGTGTAGGGTCATGCTGGGGGGTAGTGTTTTAGGGTTTTGGGTAGTGTTGTAGTGTTTGCGTAGTGTAGGGTCATGCTGGGGGTAGTGTTTTAGGGTTTTGGGTAGTGTTGTAGTGTTTGCGTAGTGTAGGGTCATGCTGGGGGTAGTGTTTTAGGGTTTAGGGTAGTGTTGTAGTGTTTGCGTAGTGTAGGGTCATGCTGGGGGTAGTGTTTTAGGGTTTAGGGTAGTGTTGTAGTGTTTGCGTAGTGTAGGGTCATGCTGGGGGTAGTGTTTTAGGGTTTAGGGTAGTGTTGTAGTGTTTGCGTAGTGTAGGGTCATGCTGGGGTGTAGTGTTTTAGGGTTTTGGGTAGTGTTGTAGTGTTTGCGTAGTGTAGGGTCATGCTGGGGGTAGTGTTTTAGGGTTTAGGGTAGTGTTGTAGTGTTTGCGTAGTGTAGGGTCATCCTGGGGGTAGTGTTTTAGGGTTTAGGGTTGTGTTGTAGTGTTTGCGTAGTGTAGGGTCATGCTGGGGGCAGTGTTTTAGGGTTTAGGGTTGTGTTGTAGTGTTTGCGTAGTGTAGGGTCATGCTGGGGGCAGTGTTTTAGGGTTTAGGGTAGTGTTGTAGTGTTTGCGTAGTGTAGGGTCATGCTGGGGGTAGTGTTTTAGGGTTTAGGGTAGTGTTGTAGTGTTTGTGTAGTGTAGGGTCATGCTGGGGGTAGTGTTTTAGGGTTTAGGGTAGTGTTGTACTGTTTGTGTAGTGTAGGGTCATCCTGGGGGTAGTGTTTTAGGGTTTAGGGTAGTTTAGTTGTTTAGTGTATGCTAGAGGCATATACGTTCTAAAGGTTTTCGTTATTTTAATTTGTGGCCTAATAGTACATGCAGGATTTTTTTTGCGGACTGATGGTATGCGGGATTTCGTCATATATTCGCTAATCATACTTTCTATGGCAAAATGAACCCCCTCATTTTGTTCCTTTTTAAATTAAATGTTTTAAGAGTTACCACTTTATTCCAATCAATATGGCTTCAGGTGTGCCATACCTTTGTAATAAGTAGGACTGTTAGCACTCTAGTTGTTCTTTAGAACACTCTGGGACATTCTGTCATTGGGCTATAGTTGGGCTACATCTGGCTGATATTTGGGCTACATTTGTTTTTTTTTGTCTCTGGTGGCCATCTTTGGGCTACATTGGGCTACATTGGGCTACATTGGGCTACATTGGGCTACATTTGGGCTCCAACATATATATAGCCCAATGTAGCCCAATATATATTTTTCAAAGTTAATTTTCGTAAAAACCACTGGAGCCTATATCTTGAGACATAGCAAAGGCACATCGGGCTACCAGTCCCTACAATTTTGCCAAGTTTGGTGTAAATCCATTCAGCCGTTCAGGCTAAAAGTGAGGCCAACCGCCCTATGGAAAATTGCATGGGAAAAACACGTTTTGGGACCCCCCTTTTTTCTCGGCCCCCCCTTGACGAAACTCCCCCACATTTTCAGGGGCTGCTCAGAAACAAAATGTTCCATTTTCCTGAAAATTTCAGCCAATTCTGTCCTCAAACGCCAAAGTTATTCGACATAGAATTTTCAAAAATCCCATAGGAAAAAAATCCTAACTATATATACCTACTGGCTATCGCCAGTAGGTAATATATATATATATATATATATATATTCACTGAAAAAAAACATAGGTTTCAGGGACGTGATCATTGGAAATTATCATTTAAAAAAACCTTAGAAATTCACTGAAACAACATTAGGTTTTATGGACAATTTAGTTAGAATTTAGCATTTAAAAAAACATAGAAATTCACTGAAAAAAAAAAACAGGTTTCAGGGTCGTTATAGTTAGTTGGACATTTCACTCGTACAAAACCAGATAAATTCGGCTGTGATATTTAGTTCAGCTAAATATAGCTCACGCTCTTGCAATGCACTGCTTATGACATCACATATTACATCACTCATGACATGGTCAGTGACATCACTGATGACATCACTGATGACATCTCAAATGACATCACTGATGACATCATTCACGTGATAATCTGATGCACCTCCTCACACCCTAATATAACCTTTGATACACCCACTCTGAAATCCAAACTACCATTTTCGAAACCATAGACGCACCAATACCAGTTACTACATACTCACTCACTGATTCCTAGGTCTGCACACACATCCACCCATTCACCCATACAGTCACTCATACATGCAGTCTCTCACCAATACAGGTCTATCATTTGCACTCAAACACCTATACAGACAGTCCCACACCGCCACTCATCCATTCCTGAAATCTGTGGTTTTTTAAATGATAATTTCAAACTATAACATTCCTCAAACCTGCGATTTTTCCAGTGAATTTCAAAGGTTTTTTAAATGCTAATTTCTAACTATGCCTATAGAGGTAGGAAATGTGCAGAAAGATGAAGAAAGGTGCAGAAAGAAGCAATAGAAATGCAGAAAGAGGCAACAGAATTCTAAAAAGACAAAGAAAGGTGCAGAATGAAGCAAGAGATATGCAAAAAGAGGCAACAGAAGTCCAGAAAGATGAAGAAAAGTTCAAAAAGAAGCAAGAGATATGCAGAAAGAACTAACAGAGGTGCATAAAGAGGCCTTGTTGCAAAGTCATCCTGTGCCCCCAACTTTTTGCTGACGGGTACTAGTGGTAACTGACTCTGACTAACCAGGCCTAGAGCTAGTGCTATGCTAAAAGACACTTAGACTACAGTGAAAACATCTACATACACTAGGGAACACTATGCGTTGGGGTACCCCTATGATTACCATGACCTCCTCTGTAAGACCCTAGCACATAATAGGGCAGGGGGATTAAAACTACCCATTCAAACGTGCCACGGGGGCACGTTTGCACACTGGTGAAGGGAGGAAGGTGCCTTTAGTGACATGTGTGCAAACACGCCCTGTGGCCGTTTTAGTTTGAGGGATGAAGTCCCCTTGAACCCTAATGTCCCTTTGGTCCAACTAGCCCACCACGTATCTCCAGTAAGCGCCACAGAGCTGCGTTAGAGAGGTGTAAAAAGGGACACGGCCTGGACCACCTCTCTGCAATGCAGCGCCGTGGCGCTTACTGGAAGCACCTGGTGGGCTAGTTAGCCCCCAGAGGCCCTCAGGATTGCAGGGGAATTATTTCCCCAACTTAAAACGCACCACAGGGCGTGTTTGTACACGTCACCACAGACCCCGTCCCCTCCCTTCTCCACTGTGTTAACACACCCTGTGGCAGTTTTAAGTTGGGAGATTAACTCCCCTTGAATCCTGAGGGTCCCTAGGGTCCAACTAGCCCTCTAGGTACCTCCAGTAAGTACCAAAGTTCTGCATTGCCTACAGGTCTAAACAGGGGCACTGCCTTGACAACCTCTCTGCAACGCAGCGCAGTGTCGCTTACTGGAAGCACCTGGTGGTCTGGTTAGCCCCCAGGGGCCATCAGGATTGCAGCAGAATTATTTCCCCAACTTAAAATGCGCCACAGGGCGTGTTTGCACACGTCACCTCAGGCCCCGTCCCCTCCCTTCCCCACTATGTAAACACCCCCTGTGGCCATTTTAAGTTGTGAGATTAACTCCCCTTGAATCCTGAGGGTCCCTAGGGTCCAACTAGCCCTCTAGGTACCTCCAGTAAGTGCCACAGAGCTGCGTTGCCTACAGGTCTAAAAAGGGATACAGCCTGGACAACCTCTCTGCAACGCAATGGCGCTTACTGGAGGCACCTGGTGGGATAGTTAGCCCCCAGGGGCCCTCAGGATTGCAGGGGAATTATTTCCCCAACTTAAAACGCGTCACAGGGCGTGTTTGCACACGTCAACTCAGGCCCTGTCCCCTCCCTTCCCCACTATGTAAACTCCCCCTCTGGCCAGTTTAAGTTGGGAGATTAACTCCCCTTGAATCCTGAGGGTCCCTAGAGTCCAACTAGCCCTCTAAGTACCTCCAGTAAGTTCCACAGAGCTGCATTGCCTAGAGGTGTAAAAAGGGGCACTGCCTGGACAACCTCTCTGCAACGCAGTGCAGTGGCGCTTACTGGAAGCACCTGGTGGGCTGGTTAGCCCCCAGGGGCTCTCAGGATTGCAGGTTAATTATTTCCCCAACATAAAACGTGCCACTGGGGGTATTTGACCATGTCACCTCAGGGCCCATCCCCTCCCTTCCCCACTGTGTAAACACGCCCTGTGGCCGTTTAAAGTTGGGAGATTAAGTCCCATTGAATCCAGAGGGTCCCTAGGGGCCAATTAGCCCACCAGCTACCTCCAATAAGCGCCACAGAGCTGAGTTGCAAAGGGGTGTAAAAGGGGGCATGGCCTCTAAACACCTCTCTGCAATGCAGCTCCCTGGTGCACACTGGAGGTACCTGGTGGGCTACCTGGCCCTCAGGGACCCTCAGTATTGAAGGGGAATTAATTCCCCAACTTACAACTCACCAGGGGGTGCGTTTGCACAATGCTGGAGGAAGGGGGTGGGGCCTGAGGTGACATGTCTGCAAACACGCACTGCGGTGTGTTGTAAGTTGGGGAATTCATTCCTATTCAATCCTGAGGTACCCTGGGGGCCAACTAGCCCAACAGGTACCTCCAGTATGCGGAGGTACCGCATACTGGAGCTGTGTTGCAGAGACGTGTTCAGAGGCCATGCCCCTTTTTACAACACGCTGCAATGCAGCTCCGTGGCGCTTAATGAAGGTACCTGGTGGGCTAGTTGGCCCCCAGAGGACCTCAAGATTGAAGAGGAATAATTTCCCCAGCTTAAAACGCACCACAGAGCGTGTTTGCACGCATGCCACTTCAGGCCCCGCCCACTCCCTTCAACACTGTGCAAATGCGCCTTGTGGTCCGTTTTAAGTTCCCCATCCATGAGGCATGACCAGTTTTTAAAAAAAATGTATTTGGAGGGGGTCTGCATTGCCCCCCTCCTCAGGCCATTTATGGCCCTGGGGTCCCCATCCCCAGAGCCCGGCCTTTGTTTATTTTATTTTTATCTTTTATTTAATCTTTGAGGAGGGGGTCCACATGACCCCCCTCCCGGGCCACTTCTAGCCCCGGAGGACCCCATCCCCCGGGGCTGGCCTTCTCCATTGGGGACCTTGGAGGGTCCCCAATACCCCCACAGTTGGGCTGGCTCCCCACCTCCTATGGGAGCCGGCGTTGCTTTTCCACATGGGGAGATGCTAAGATGCAGCTCCCCAGGTTTCCTGCTCTCTCTTCCAAAAACATAGCAAACAGCAGTGTTCCATGGGTGGGTACCCCGAGACACTGCAGGAGCCGGCCCTGGGGGGTGGCGGTCCCCAGGGCCATCAAGGGCTCCAGGAGGGGTGGGGGCAGTGGCCCCCCTCCCACCATTTGCAAAGCCCTGGGGGTGGTGGTCCCTGGGGCTTGGTGGTCCATAACAAATCCCCAATTTTAAATACTAAGTGCCCCGGTGAGGTGGCGGTCCCTGGGGCGTGTGGGGGGGCTCTAGCCCACAAACAGGTATTTATTTTTCTCAAAAGAAGCCTCAGGGTTGATGGTACCCGGAGCAGCGGGGGGGGGCTGTGTGCACCTGCACAATAATTACAGAAAGACCCGGGGGTGGCGGTCCCTGGGACTTGGTGGGCCTTTTAGGCCCCCCATACATTATAAAAAGAAGCCCCTGGGTGGTGGTCCCCGGGGCTGTGGGGGGGGGCTGTGTGCCCCCGCAAATATTTCTAGAAAGCCCCGGGGGTGGTGGTCCCCGGGGCTGCAGGGGTTCCCCTTGGCCCCCGCAAATATTTTGGGAGATGCCCCTGGGACTTGGCCCACCCGGGGGCTAATTTATAATGAAGTGCGGGATCCTGCGCTTTGGTTTTTTTATTTTCGTGTCTGGATCCGCGGATCCGTCGCGCATTTCGCCGTTTAAAAAAAACATGTTTTTTTCACCCTGGGGTCCTTGTAGGACCCCCTAAGCAGGCCTAAGGGGTCAGGGTGTTTCTACCCTGTCCCCTTCATTTTTTTCACGTTTGTTTTACTGATTTTTGTGCCTCGGTTCTACCGAGGCACAAGAAGGTTGCCAACACTTCCTGGTTTGGAGTGTTGACAGCCAATTAGCATGAAGCTCGTAATCGTGAGGGTGCGCGGATCCTGCGAGCCGCAATATATCAATATTTTTTTAATTTTGATTTTCTCAGCAACAACTGAACAGGTTTACACCATTTAACAAAAAGAGTTCTTTCTGAACCAAGGGCTACCTTTTTGCCAAATTTGGTGTAATTTCATTCAGCAGTTCGGGCTGTAGCCGCTGCTAAACTTTCCTATGGAAAAATGCATGTAGAAAAGATGTTTTGTGGCCCACCTTTTTTCTCAGCCCCCGCTTGCCGAATCTCCCCGAAACTTTCAAGATAGAAGCAGACCGAAGCGCCCCGTGAGTTTTGAACATTTTGCAAAGATTTGTCAATCGGCGCCAAAGTTATTGGGAATAGAATGTTGCGATTTTCCTGTGGTAACTAGGTCCTAACTTTAAATACATACTGGTGACTGCCAGTAGGTTATATATATATATATATATATATATATATATATATATATATATATATATATATATATATATATATATATATATATTACCTACTGGCGGTCGCCAGTAGGTATATATAGTTAGGATTTTTTCCCTATGGGATTTTTGAAAATTCTATGTCTAATAACTTTGGCGTTTGTGGACGGAATTGGCTGAAATTTTCAGGAAAATGGCACATTTTGTTTCTGAGCAGCCCTTGAAAATTTGGGGGGGGTTCGTCAAGGGGGGGCCGAGAAAAAAGGGGGGTCCCAAAACGTGTTTTTAACATTGAGTTTTCCATAGGGCGGTTGGCCTCACTTTTAGCCCGAACGGCTGAATGGATTTGCACGAAACTTGGCAAAATTGTAGGGACTGGTAGCCCGATGTGCCTTTTGTAGGTCTCAATATATGTGCTTCAGTGGATTTTGAGAAATTAACGTTCAAAAAAAGATATATATCTGTAACAGCGGACCGGGCAGCGCTCCAGTTCGCGTACTTTTCGCGCAACGGAGCTTTGTGAAGCGAAGCAGATTGGTTCTCCGGCATCTGTAAACATTCCAAACAGTCCGTAGCGGCCGCCATCTTGTCTCTCGGTAGGATCGAGAGACAAGAGGAGGCCAAAGCGAAGGGGCAAATGACCATAAGGGGGCATAGTAGATCCTCGCTGACCCCCTAGGTTTGATGTGGAGGTTTTAAAAGGGCCCCGCGAGGCAAAAAATAATAAAATAATAATAATCGAACGGCTGAATGGATTTGCACGAAACTTGGCAAAATTGTAGGGACTGGTAGTCCGATGTGCCTTTGCTAGGTCTCAATATATGTGCTCCAGTGGATTTTGAGAAATTAACGTTCAAAAAAAGATATATATCTGTAACAGCGCTCCGCTTCGCGGAGATAAAATTATATCTGTATTACCTAGCTGTTGCTAACACCAGTTAGCGACGGCTAGTAGGAGATAGCGACCATCTTGGGCCCCACTTTGCATGTGAGTGATATTTATCACTAATGACATGCAAAGTGGCATGCCAAGATGTTAGCGACTGGAAACAGTCGCTAACATCGCTATCTCCTATTATCAACTTTTGGAAATATTCGCGATAAGCGCAAATATCTCCAAAAGCTAGCACCTGCCCTGAGTAGTTCTAAGGCATGTTATCCAATGGGAGGTGGATAACATGGCTAAGAGCATTAGCTCGGTAATGCATGAATATCGCTGAGTTTTCAGCGATATTAATGCATTGCGGTCGTTTTTTATCGTATTTGCGATAAACCTTGATAATAGCAAGGTTTATCTGCGATAATTTCTGACGATGCTTAGCGGTAAAAAAATCGTTGCTAAGCATCGTTAGGGATAAATATCGCTTAACTTTGGTAATATGCCCCAACGTCTGTTAACGTTCGATTCGAAGGAAATCAGGAAGTGTTGAAAAACATTGTCTGCGCCATCTTGCCTTTTTTCAAATGCCACACTTTTGTCGTGCACGGCAGTCATTTTAGATGCCTTGACCAGACCCACTCTGTGCACGCTGTCGATCCTTAGCATGACTCCCCACCCTCGCAAGCATCTCCCCCAGGCAGTGGTCACCCCCGCTCTCTGTCTTATGCATGGGTAATAAACCACCCCCCATCTGCGCTGCTCTTCCCTGAGAATCACACCCTGTGCCCGCCCGACACCTCCCTTTCGCCCTATTCACTACCGCACCCTCTGACACTCCTTTTCCTCTGTGTCCGATTGTCCAGGCCGGTCCTAGGGTATCAGCTAGCCCTGCAGATGTAGTTTATGGCCCCAGCTGTAAAGAATCACCCCTCTTCAAAGGAGTTATAGTAGATCAAGGCCCACACTCGATGAGATCCGTCACAGCAGACGCGTTCCTATTATCTGAAAACCATCCTGTATTGTGATTGGGGAGGGGACCGAGCCTGAAGCGGAAGATTCCAGGGATGACTCTTTGTACATCAAAGTTTTTACAATTATGTGTCACATTAAAAATATATAGCACTCCAACAAAGTAGTAAGATTATAAAACTTTAATAACTTATAAATATATACAAGAAAACAAAAACAGTAATAACATATAAACATTTTTAGGGAAAAACAACGAAGTAGCGGTTGGCTGTGCACATAGTCCCAACGCAGCACAACGTCCAGATTTCTGGCGTGGGGCGTCGCGGGGGGTGGGTCATCAGTAGCAAACTGTTGTGCGAATAGTTCCAAGGCAGCAGAACGATGGCACCAAGGTGATGTCCAGTAAGTTGCCGCACTGGTTTTGGTATCCTACAATGCTGCTCCGAATAACGGCGTGGGGCGCCCCGGGGGAGGCGGCGTGAACGGGCCTCTCCAGGTGGAGTGTCATCTGTTGTAGTGGGGCGCCCCTTTACCGTTTCAGTTGCCATTCCGTCCGTTTTTGGTCCACTGTGTCAAAAGCCGCAATTCAGCTGAGTTGCGCCCACTCTTGCGGTGCAGCGATAGGCGGCTGTCACAGGACTCTCAAAATGGCGGCAGGCTCTTTCCTTTTTGGGCCTGGTCCACTGAAATGGCCCTGGGACACCTTGGAAATCGAACGCTTGTCTGCTAGGTCTTGGACCCCATTCTCGAAAGCGTCCCCTCCGCCTTGAGGATTTATCAAAAGTTTTGGGGGCCCCCGACTCCTGTAGGCTTCTGGTGGGGAGCGGTTGCCATGATTGCTCGCGGAATGACCACGACGGAGCTACGAGATGGTGGTGCTCTCATGCTGAAGCCAGCTTCAGTCTGAAACATCCAGAAACAAGGTGGGGCTTTCATCGTTTGGGAAAAAAAAAAAGTTTTCATCCAATGAAAAGTGTTGTTTTTAGGTCATATGATCAAGCCTTCCATCATTAGGAAACCAAAAGTAAAATGAACCAATGAAAAGTTTTATAAACAAGTCACATGACCTGTTATGCGGCATAGGGTATAAAATGCGGAGAAAATACGTTGGCACGTGAGGCGGCGTCAGTAGCGGACCGATGTGCGAATAGGCCGAAGGCAATACAACGCGCCAAGATCCAGATGGCACCGAGGTGGTGTCCAGCAAGTTGCAGCACTGGTGTGGCCATCCTACAATGCTGAAAGTCGGCGTGGGGCGCCCCGTTGGCCTGTGAGTTTGCGTCAGTAGCGGACCGATGTGCGAATAGGCCGAAGGCAGCACAACGCGCCAAGATCCGGATGGCACCGAGGTGGTGTCTAGTAAGTTGCCGCACTGGTGTGGCCATCCTACAATGTTGAAAGTCGGCGTGGGGCGCCCCGTTGGCCTGTGAGATGGCGGCAGTAGCGGACCGATGTGCGAATGGGGCCAAAGGCAGCGCAACAATATTTTCGGAATAGAAGACACCACAAGGCGCTGAGATGCCAAGATCCGGATGGCACCGAGGTGGTGTCTAGCAAGTTGTGGCACTGGTGTGGCCATCCTACAATGGTAAAAGTCGGCGTGGGGCGCCCTGTTGGCCTGTGAGATGGTGTCAGTAGCGGACTGATGTGCGAATGGGGCCAAAGGCAGCGCAACAATATTTTCTGACTGACACCACAAGGCGCTGAGATGCCAAGATCCGGATGGCACCGAGGTGATGTCTAAGTTGCGGACCGATGTGCGAATGGGGTCAAAGGCAGCGCAACAATATTTTCTGTATGGAAGATACCACTAGGCGTTGAGATGCCAAGATCCGGATGGCACCGAGGTGATGTCTAGCAAGTTGCTGTACTGGTGTGGTCATCCTACAATGCTGAAAGTCGGCGTGGAGCGCCCCATTAGCCTGTGAGATGGCGTCAGTAGCGGACCGATGTGCGAATAGGCCGAAGGCAGCACAACGCGCCAAGATCCGGATGTCACCGTGGTGGTTTCATAGTTGAGAGGCACTTCATCTGCAGTGGGGCGCCGAGATCCGGATGGCACCGAGGTGATGTCTAGCAAGTTGCTGTACTGGTGTGGTCATCCTACAATGCTGAAAGTCGGCGTGGGGCGCCCCATTAGCCTGTGAGATGGCGTCAGTAGCGGACCGATGTGCGAATGGGGCCAAAGGCAGCGCAACAATATTTTCTGAAGAGAAGACACCAAAAGGCGCTGAGATTCCAAGATCCGGATGGCACCGAGGTGGTGTCTAGCAAGCTATGCAGTTGAGTTGTGTGCGCACTTGCGGCGAATAGGTCGAAGGCAGCATAACAATGTTTTCTGAATAGAAGACACCACAAGGCGTTGAGATTCGGTTACCACCGAGGTGATGTCTAGCAAGTTGCCGCACTGGTGTGGCCATCCTACAATACTGCTCCGAATAACGGCGTGGGGCGCCCGAAGGGGGGGGGGAGGCGGCGTGAACGGGCCTTCCTAGGTGGAGGCTCGTCTGCTGTAGTGGGGCGCCCCTTTACCGTTTCAGTTGCCATTCAGCTGAGTTTCGGCTGCTCTTGATGCTACAGCGACAGGCGGCTGCAACAGGACTCTCAAAATGGCGGCCTGTTCTTTGGATTTGGGCCTGGTCCACTAAAATGGCCCTGGGACACCTTAGAACTCGGACGCTCGATTTTTTTTTTCCTTTCCTGTACATGCATAAAAAGGTAAATGCCCGGTACGTTACACGCTTCATCTGCCACGATGAACTCTCCAGAGGAACCGAAAAAAAATATAGTTATGGTAACTATACCATGCATCGTCATATGGAGAGGTGGCACCAATTAATTATAGTGCTGCATAAAAGAGAGATTTGGAGGAGAACCCCTGACCTGCTAGTACATTCATCAAAGAAGTGGCACTGACAGCATCAGAGGCAAGGGAAACGGTCCCAAATATTTAGAAGAACTTTGGAAAGATTAAAATGACATGTTTAGATTGTGGCAAATTAATTTCATGTGGACAGATGAGTGTTACTCTAATAAATACAGCATATGAACATCATCATAGTCGATGGTTGGTAGAGACATTTTGACTATATCCTGGACCTGCCCGTCCTCGCCCAAAATGGCGCCGGAATAAATGGGACTCGTAACTCCTTGTTGTGTACTGGTTGCAGAACCTTGAAATCACGAGATACGTATGCAGTTTTGAAGCACATGGCGGGCGGGGACGAGAATTGATTGAATATTTCGACATCCCTATTGATATTAAGTTCTGATGTGTTATTGATTACTGTACTATTGAAAGTTCGAATTAACGTCACCCATGGTACTTGCCCGAAAATGTATATCTAGATAATTTTATTGTAACTGGCCCTGTCGTATTTTAATTATAAAATGTACGTCCACCGATTCCGTAACTGTTAGACACCTTAGTTCTTGCAACCTAATGGCCCGCCCGTTACGTTCCTCTACAGTGTAAATGTCTACTCATCATATACGATTACAGTTTGCTCCGTGGCCGGCCCACGTGGTTATAGGCTCGTATTTGTATAATGAAATTTTCACAATAAAGGTTTTTAAAAGAAAACATGGTAGTAGTATATACATTGGTAAAGTTTTTAATAATAGTCACTGTTTTAGAATCAGTAAAAGGCAAGTGAAATAAAGCAGACCAATTACATGAAGGGTAAAAGGTATAATTCGAAGGAACGCAGTAAAGATAAATGGTCAAGGGCTGTTGTGTTTTCTACTCCTGCAACATAAAGTGATCGATAAGAATCTCATATTCAGGCGTATCGGCGACTAAGACAGCAGGTCGACCCTCTTTTGCTCAACGGCTCCGTCATGGGACGAAGAAACGCTCTTTTTCTCGAAAAAAGAATATATTTTACTTGCAGGACAGTTGTAAATTTTCCGGGAAAGTACATTAGCCTGGAACATTATAACATATATTTAAGAAAAAATAATGTTCGGAAGTAATAAAAAGCGTAGTTTTTAGGTCATATGACCAAGCCTTTCATCATTAGAATAAGAAAAGTAAAATGAACCAATGAAAAGTTTTATTAACAAGTCACATGACTTGTTATGCTTACGTTACGCGCTGCGCGCCCCGGATGACTTCCGGATGCGCTAACGCGGCGCGTCATATGATGCATTACGCGACAACGCAGGTCCAGAATATAGTCAAAATGTCTCCACCAACCAGCGGTTGGAACACAACCCCTTTCAGCAGGCTAAATAGTTCTGTTAAATGACAACAGAAGGGACAGGCAACAAGAACCATCAGTCAAAGAGGGGAGGGCTAGTTCTTCTCTACCGGGTTACATTGGGGCGCTACCGGAACTGATCGAATTGGTAGTCTACAGTGTTTCTGGATATTCAGACTGAAGCTGGGGTTAGCATGAGAGCAGCACCATTTCGTAACTCCGTCGTGGCCATTCCGCAACCAATCATGGCAGCCGCTCTTTATCGTTATTTTGGGCGGGGTGGGTGGCGGAGCCAAGCTGTTTTGCAGCCATCATTGTGTGGAGTTCAGTTCATCTCACTAGTTTTGTATTTGTCATGAGGGGTTGTTCCTAATGTTTCTATTTTAGCGAGGTCAAAAAGAGATCCCATTAGTGGCCTACTGATTTTGCTCGATTCCTTTTCTTTTTTTTTTACACGATTTTTCGTTATCTGCGAAGACTAAACAGAGTATTGCGACTCTGTGTTTGTTTGTAAATAGAGAATGAACCAAAGAGAACCAATTCTAAAACAGTAAATACTTGGATAACAATCAATCAAATGGAGAGAGAAGCAGGCACGACGTATTACAACGGGGGCAAAGGCCTGCGTTAACTACCCTTCACTATGTGCAAAGAGAGAGTACTCCTAATAGAAATGAGGGGGGGGGGGCACCATTCAAAGCAGATCAGTGTGCATAAACACGAAAATGTTTTCACTTACCACGTACTTGACATTCGACAGCTTATGATATTTGCTATTAAAAAACCATTGAAATTCACTGAAAAAACCATACGTTATAGACCATATATAGTTAGGAATTAGCATTTACAAAACCTTGAAAATTCACTGAAAAAACCAAAGGTTATAGACCATATATAGTTAGGAATTAGCATTTAAAAAACCTTATTTTACTCACACAAAACCATTGAAATTCCATATATAGTTAGTTGCACTAACTATATATCGCGCACCCGCAATCCACTGCTGATCATGTCACATATTACATCATTCATGACATGGTCAGTGACATCACTGATGACATCACTGATGACATAATGAAGGTATTCAGAGTCATTACGGGCTACAGCAGGCAACACAGGGCCATATACAACATCATTAATAAGAATTGGCCTATCCTTACTGGTGACCCTGTATTTGGCCCCATGTTACCTAAGAGGGCATCTTTAACATTCAGTAGGGCACCGTCATTAAAGGACCAGCTAGTGAATACTTGTCCTGAGGTCCTGGAAAGGGCAGCCTGGTTGCAGGAAAAGAGCGGATTTTACAGGTTTAAAACCTGTAAGGCATGCACACACGGAGTCAATAAAAAGTCGTTCACGGATGGCTTTAGTAAACATGAACATCCCATCACCCAGGTGTTAACATGCAAAACAGAATTTGCAATTAATATCCTGGAATGTCCGTGCCTGTTGAAGTATGTAGGAAGCACGAAGCTTCCAGTACATGCGCGCATACTTCAGCACTTACGAACTATAACGAACCAGGACAATACGTACCCGGTGGCACGGCACTTCCAGGACTTCCATCAGAGCAATAACATCAGCCTCAAATTCTATGTTATTGATTCTGTCAAGGCGAGTCGGCGGGGGGGTGATAGGGAGGGAAAACTCTGCAAGCTGGAAACCTGCTATGTATTACAGCTTGATACCAAGGCACCAGGAGGCCTGAACACAACTGAAGATTTATACACCTGTCTGCCTTCAATACTGGATTCTTGAGAACCCTTCTTGAACTGTGTAGTACTGGTAGTTTGTTAGGTATAGGGACAGCCGGCTGGCTGCCCAGCCATTTGGTGAACATGATTATTTGGATTTGTGATTTAAGTCTTGTTCTCTTTGTATATCGAATACACACACATACATGCCCCGGCTGGGGTATTGATTTGGAGTATATTAGGAATGGGATATTGACATTCCATTCAGTCCTGCTCTTGCATATAGGTCCTAATTATGACTCAACTTTAGGCGTACATGAGTTACATGAGAAACTTTGCAGTGAGATAACATATACACCACTGTGGGTCTATTTGCATGCTGTTGTTATTGTGCTCTCATAGCATTAGAAGACATAAGGAATATCATATTTGGTTTTAATCATCACAATCACACGAAATATCACAAAAAATCTAAAAAGAGACACGATTTTTGTGGAGGGCAGGTCATCAGTGACAGACATGAATATAATATCACATCTAGATCTATCAGGGTCACGAATAACGAATGATGTATATTTAAATTCCATCTCATCTATCACATAATTGATGTTATGAGATTGCAGTCTTAGCCTAAACCTTATGACAGCAGTCCTGAAAAGGATGTCCATGTTGAGAAGTCTACAATTGTTTACATTAGAGTATTGTTTACGTAGCGTATTTCACACGATATTTCAGGCACTTGCACTTTATAACTCAAGTGTTAATGTTTACATTGCGTCTTTTGCACTTTAAACATATATTTGCACTAAATTGGACATAAGTACTGACATGGTTACAATTGTATTTTTAGAATCTAGACTTGCCTATAGGATTATGATATATGTGATTTTAAGATGGATATTCCACATTTAAATGTGATCCCAAACACTCCTTTATATAGATTTTATGAAGATGTTGAACTGTATGAACTATATGGATATGGGTTATAAGGTATTTTACCGGTGTTGCGAAAACTTCTGAATCACTGTGCCAAGATACATGATTTATCCCTTGTTTACCGATGAAATATATTCATGTGATTTATTAATATATTTCAATTTAATGTCGAATAACTGGTGAGCCCATCGAACTACAAAAATCTTTTTTCACTGTTTGTTATTGAAACTAGTCACGTGGTGATGACGAAATGGAGCACTGGCACTTTAAAAATGAGCAAGTGAATATGGGACGTTGTCATGTGAGCAAGGCTCCGAGGAGCCGAAACGTCATGCGGCATACTCTGTTTGAATAAATGAGTTGCACATAACTGGTCCGTGTCCGAGGTATCCTTGCAGCGCTGCGAGAAGGCGAGAGGCTGGCATGGGACGCGGAAGACCGTAATATATATATATTGGTATTGCACCTCTTCATGGGGACTGTGCTTCGGTATCTTAGCCCCTGCTCACACCAGCCTTTGTTGACGGGGCTGTGGCGGTAAGGAGGGGACCCGAGAACAGGCACTTCGGGCAAAGGACATCATAAGGTGACTTCGGACTCCGCAGCAAGCATTGCTATGGTCTCTCCCCACACTTTCACCGACCCATGGTGTTTAAACATAAAGCATCCTGGGAGTTGCAGTACTGAATATTAAGACGACTGACAACAGGTGTGCTACACGGCTAGGGGGAGGAGCGGAATCCACGCCTACTATTTGAACATGCAGGAAACAAATTACCCTGACAACTCTATCCGGTGTTGGGCGCTGAAGAAGGCGGATATGCTGAAATGCATTCTCCGCCACTGGATTCATCTGCAGCTCGAATAAACCTGTTTTACCTGATCCCCTCTGGGCTCCTGCTTCATCTGTTGCAGAGGGAGTTTTTGGCATATTTTCTGTGCTGACCAGAGGCACAGTTCAGGAGCCCCGCCACGCTAAAGGGTCCAGCGTAATACTGGTACCGCTTCACAGCATTTTTGTTCTTCCTCGAGGTAATCAGCCGGTACCCGCCACGTCTCCAGAGGACACCGAGCAGTGAGGTATTGGACCTCTTCATGGGCACTGTGCTTCAGTATCTTAGCCCCTGCTCACACCAGCCTTTGTTGACGGGGCTGTGGCGGTAAGTAGGGGACCCGAGAACAGGCACTTTGGGCAAAGCACATCATAAGGTGACTTCGGACTCCGCAGCAAGCATTGCTATGGTCTCTCCCCACACTTTCACCGACCCATGGTGTTTAAACATAAAGCATCCTGGGAGTTGCAGTACTGAATATTAAGAGGACTGACAACAGGTGTGCTACACGGCTAGGGGGAGGACCGGAATCCACGCCTACTATTTGAACATGCAGGAAACAACTTACCCTGACAACTCTATCCGGTGTTGGGCGCTGAAGAAGGCGGATATGCCGAAATGCATTCGCCGCTACTGGATTCGTCTGCAGCTCGAATAAACCTGTTTTACCTGATCCCCTCTGGGCTCCTGCTTCATCTATTGCAGAGGGAGTTTGTGGCGTATATATATATATATATATATATATATATATATATATATATATATTATTCGAGTTTTCCCCGAGGGGAAGGGTATCTCCACGCACTCCCGGATACTAGTAGAATTATGTAGTCATATAACCAAGAAGGTAGTTCAGTCTTCGATGTATTATATTTCAGCAAGCCAGCAACACCTGACGCGTTTCGGTCTCTACGGAGACCTTGTTCACAGGAAAACATTTCTACATTTTTTGGTAAGTTTAAATAAAGTGAAAAAAATTACGAACATCCTCCATTGCATTACATCACTTCCTGTTGATAACACAGGAATTCTGGGACATGTCGTTTTTCAATATTTCATTATGAAAGTAAATTATTAACTTTTTGAGACGGAGTTAGAAACAATAATTTTTCTTATGTAGCTTGAATTCATATTATACATATTCAACCCTCTAGTGGGAATTCCATACCAATTTACAAAACCATTGTGATCACGTAATTTACTTATGATTCCAACTAGGTTTTCTAACTCATATTCGCTCATACAACCCTCTAGTGGGTGATTATAGATTATTGTTGTTCATTCACAATTATATTCTATATGTCTTGTATCTGCAATAAAGGAGACTAAACAAAATATTTCATATAAAGTGAAAATTTGATTAAAAAGTTACTGAGAGAGATAGTTCATATTCGTTTCCTTTTCAATACAGTTTTAGAGTTCAAAGATGGCAATGAAGTTCTTCATCCAAGTTAATCCCAAGAGGGTTCATGGTTCGAAAGTTCATTATATGTTTTGACTCCTTTTGCCTCATTATTTTCTCACGATCTCCTTCTCTTTGATTTGCTCCCACACTTTCAATTCCATAGAATGTTAGTTCTTTCCAGTTACCTTTATGTTCCTTTTCCATGTGCTTAGCCATGGCATTACTTCTGTCACTGTTATTCGTTGCACGGACATGTTCCAATATTCGTAATTTAAGCTCTTTTTTGTGCTCCCAATGTATTTGAGTGAACATGGGCACTCTAGCACGTAAATTACAAATTGTGTTTTGCAGTTTATCAGTTGGTTAATTGTCCAGGTCTTGTTGTTTGCCATTTTTAGATCTTTGGTATTTTGGGCAATACAGCACACCTTACATCGCGAGCATTTGTAGAAACCTTTGGACTTATACCAAACCTTTGTTTTAATCTGCTCCTGAAAGTGGCTGGAGATTAGTTTGTCTTTTAAATTTTTGGCCCTGCGATACGTTACATTAGGATGATCTCCTACAATTTCTGCAATTTTTGGGTCCATGTGCAAAATATGCCAATTTTTTCTTAGGATTTTGATTATCGAATCATTAGCTGTTGAATGTGTGGTTATGAATCGAATCTTTTGGTCCTCAGTTTCTGGTTTGGGTTTTTCTTTCAACAAATCAGTTCTGTTGATAACGGAAGATCGTGTTAATGCATTTTGAATTATGAAGGGCTTGTATTTACGTTTTTCAAATCTTTTACTTGTCAATTTCTGGTTAATGATCCAATCCTCCTCTTTTGAGCATATTCTTTTGATTCTCAGAAACTCCCCGTATGGGATGTTACGGATTAAATCTGGCTGGTGAAAACTTTGGGCATGCAGTATTGCGTTCGTCGCTGTACTTTTACGATGCAGTGTTGTTTGTATTGTGTTATTTTGGATGAAAATCTCCGTGTCTAGGAAAATCACTTTTGATTCGCTGATTGTGTAGGTAAATTTGAGACCAAAGTTGGAATTGTTCAATACTTCAAAATAATTTGCAAACTCCTCCTCCGTTCCATCCCAAATCAAAAGTAAATCATCTATGTATCTCAACCAAGCTATGGTTTTTGATACCGACACATCGTTTTCACATCTCCAGGCCCATGTTCTTTCCCAATGACCCATCGTTAGGCAGGCATATGATGGACTAAATGAAAAGCCCATTGCAGTGCCCTTGGATTGTCTATACAGTTCATTTCCAAACAAAAATACATTTTGATCCAGGCACATTGAGATCATTTCAAGCAGCATCTTATTGTGCTCTGTAAATTGAATGTTCCTATCCATCAAGAAAGATTTACAAGCTTCTATGCCAATTTCATTCTGAATGTTAGAATAAAGGGATATTACATCCATTGCTATGAGTTTGTATGAAGGTTGCCAAGGGGTATCTTCCAATCGTCTTAACAGGTCCCCCGTATCTTTCACATATGATGTTAAACCCTTCACATAGGGTAAAAGGAAAACGTCCAGATAATTTGCAATTGGTTCCAACAATGCACCTTGTGCTGATATTATTGGCCTCCCTGGTGGTTTCGTGGGGTGCTTATGTATTTTGGGAAGGAAGTATATGGTTGCCATTTTCGGGTGTGGTGTTTGGAGATATTTATATTCATCACTGTCCAATAGATTTAATTTGAACCAATTGTCCAGCTTGGTGTCTAGTTCTTCTTTTTGTTTCACCAATGGATTAGTTTTCAATTTCTCGTAATATTCCTTATTGCGGAGTTGGGAGTATGCTTCCCGCATGTATGTTTCCTTGTCTTGGATGATGACATTGCCCCCCTTGTCAGCTATTTTTATTTCAATAGTGTCATCTTTTTGTAATTGATTGAGCGCTTGTCGTTCTTCCCTCGTGAGATTGTCCTTTTTGTGAGGGATCTTCAGTTGGTAGAGGTCTTTTATTACACATTCGTGGAAAAAGTCTATTTTATTTCCTGGCGGTAGTTGCGGATAGAATTTGGATTTGGATTTGGGTTTCATATTTGAAATGCCAGCTCCCAATTGAACTGCATAGTCCTGTATTTCTCTTCCACTTTGTTGCGGGTCCTGGCTAAGTTCCATTAGATTAACAAAGTGTTCCGCATCCCTCATTGGTATTTGCATGGTTGGTTGTGGGACTGTTCTTCTCCAACTAGCCATATCGGGTTTGTCCACAAACAATTTCGCTAACTTAATCTTCCTGATATATTTATATAGATCCACACATGTTTCTGCTAGGTTCATGCCACTGGTAGGACAAAAATTCATGCCACGTTTCAGTAAATTCAATTCCACATCATTCAAATTTTTTGATGATAAATTAATAACCTGTAATTCATGATTATCATCTGTAATATCCATGTTTAATGATTCCATTTCTTCCTCTTATTGAAATATAGTAGCCTGAAGAGCAAGGAGGGATTTTCTCATGCTTGCCTACTGCATTTGCTACACAGAACAGTAAATAATGTTGGTGTTCAGATTTTAGGAAGCTCATGGAAGCTGCCACTGTTGTATAGCTCGGTTCTTCTGATACGAATCCATGCAAGGCCATCTGCACCAGCTAAAGTGAATTGCGAAGTACTACCGAGATTTAAAAAAAACGTTTACAGCTTGTCAATATGAGCAATAGAAAAATGCATGATAATTGAGTGTGCATAGTTTATAAATCAACATTAAGCTGAGTGGCCCCTGTTAATAATGAACATGACTGTGTTGTAGGTCCCAAACATATGTCTTGCACCTCAACACACTAACAATGATCATGTAAACCTACAACATGGCTCTTGTTGCAGATAACATTATATAGATCTATAATAAAGAAAAGTCACATATATCACCCCATCCTTTGAACAATTGTCATGTTTGGCACTTTTACGCCTGCCATGTATGCAGATTAAACCTTAACAATGTACTACTAATACTCACTTATCTATGAGTAGTGTAGGTAATAACTATGCTCTAATATGTGAGACTTGACTCAAGTCATTGGTATTTCAGACCATAGGATGCAATTCACTTAGGTACTTATTACAAGTCTGGCGGTGTACAGACCAACAGATTGACAGGGGTACAGCGCTGAAAGTCTTCCGCCCACCCTATTGTGACCAGGGTAGTCGGGCCACCCTGAGACCACCACAACCATGGTGGTGGTAGTCTTGAGCCCGCAATACGCTTAGCCCCGCCAAGCATATTACGAGTGTCCTCACTGCCAAACTTTTCATGGTGGTGCAACATAAAACATATTTTCGGGCTTGTTGGTATACACCTTGCCACCAATATCTTTGCTGCATGAGAAAAATGGTGGTAGCCACAGGCGTGTGGGGAAGCTATACCTCCATGTGCAGTCACAATTAAATCATGTCTGTGGTCTGCATTGGGAATCACATGATTACCAACACCAGTAATAATTACAAAAGGAACATTCTGGTCATTTAAATGATAATAATATTTGAAAGGAAAGCTCTTTGGTAAGGGGGTTCTGTTTTTAAAAGCACTAACTGCAATCAAACATCATTGTTGATACCAGTCTTAGAGCTAGTTATCACTGCAATTTTAGCTGTGGCTACTGCAGATTTGATGGCTTCATCAGCCAACGAATTCCCTGTGGTGTGTGCTCCCACATTTTGATGACTCAAGGTAAGAATAACATGATTTTGTGGTAAACTATGCTTAAGATCTGTCACTTTAACCCAAAGCAAGTTATGCTTGATTGTGCAACCTTTGGAATCTCTGAAATGCTTTTGTTTACAAAAGTGTAAATTATCATTAAAAGATTGAACGCAATAATACGAATCACACATTATAAGTGTGGGGAAGCAAGGTTCTGTATTTTCGAGTACATGAAGTAAAGCTTTCAATTTAGCCAACTTCGCAGTGCAGTCTCCAAGAGACTGTGTGAGAGTAGCATGAGGGTGGAAGATGCCATCAGAGATAGTACCTAAAACAATGGAGAGCGCAGCAGAACATTGCTGCTTAGAACCTATGGCCGGTTGTGCAGATCCATCAGTGTGATGGTCTTATATTGGTCAAGAGGCAAAATCAAAGAAGGCAAAAGATAAACATGTTCATGTTGCAAAAATTCATGTGTTTGCAAAGAAGAATCAAAGACGAAGCTGACATCCACAGCTCTTAAGGACGTGGCCCACAAACAAGGGTGGAGGGCTTTCACGCTGCCTTTCTTGACAGCCCCCAATGCAGGCAGAAGAGAAACAACAATAATGCGTTTACCTTGAGCAAGTGGCTGTTACTTCAGGATGGCCATCTGTACAGCAGTTAGAATCTTTCAGTTGAGGTAAAATGCAGTTTTGCAGAAGAATACAAATGAGATTTCTATGCAATGTGTACTGTTTCACCTTCATTAAAGGTGGCATAAGTAAATCCAATTGCACCTGGTAAAACATAGATGACTAAATTGGTAGTATTGACACATGTATGACAATGGCGGGTTTCAAGCATGTTAGACTGTAAAGATCTGAGTATTTCAGTATGTTCTGATGTCCAGCAGGAAGCAGAAAAATCATGGTAGATTAAGGCATAAAGTGATATAATACGTTGTGCATAGTCAAGTATATACGTTCTGCCAAAAGTTTTAAATCCCAGTAGAGACTTCAATCTTTTAAGTGTGCTTGGAGGTTGTAACTGAGCAAACATTTCTAGAAAATGAGGGGCAAGGCTTTTCCGCTCATTTGTTAATTCATATCCTAAGAAAAGGACACTGAGAAAAGCAACATGAGATTTCTTGAAGTTGTTACCAACTGCGATATTATGCAATGTGCTCTAGCTAAATGAGGGTTTAATTCGTCGTCAGTTAAGTATATATCATCAACATAGGACAGAGCATCAGGGTCGATGTCATGAAGAATTGACATCATTTGTGCCCCAAAGAGTCCAGGGCTGTTCTTGTAGCCTATAGGAACTCTGGAGTAGCACCTTTGAAAACTGAGTGCGATAAATGCAGACCCGTCGGGGCTCTCAGGAGCTAAATTGTAGTTGAAAAAAACCTGTACGTTTGATGGTTTGATGTCCTGGGGGAGAGGCAAGATGGCGGCTGTGTGAGCGTTGTGGGAAGCCGCCTTTCCCTACCACTGTAATACGATAGCGGCTTGAGAAAAGGAAGAAGAGAAGAATGCTGTAATCTCCGGACCATGGATTTAAAACTCTCCTGATCAAATCTGCAGCTTGGGGGTGCGAGGTTGATGAGGCTGCTCACGGAGCTCGCTACCTTGACAGCACGGGCTCTGAGAGCGTTTCTCTCAGCGACGATTGCTGTCAGACGCGAGGCCCTACAGGAGCTCAGAGGGCCTCACCGATACATTGTATCCAAAGGATTGACCATATTCACCGCGGGGAAACACCACACTGATGCAGAGGCTGCTGATATGCCGCAGAAAGTGAAACCGTTGGGGAAAGACTCCAGCTCAACCAGAGGAGTCAAAGGTGCATCCCTGAATCAACGTGCTGCAACAGAGGGGAAAAACCTTAATCTCAGTTTGAACGCTCAACAGGTCGGCCTGAGTAAGGATGGTTTGCGTAAGGAGAAACCAGGGGAGAATGTAGCCGGAGAGCAGAAAACAGAGAGAGTTACCAGACCCAAAGTGCCAACTGTACCTGGGATGTTCACCGGGAAAGGGCTCTCAACCTCTTCAGAGGAGAAGAATTTAACCAAAGGTAAAATAAAACGGTAATCCATAAATGTTTAAGGATAGTCCTAAAATTAAGACTGTGATGGGCAGGGTGTCTAATAATATGCCTGCTAGTACAGCTTAGACATACCCA
Organism: Lissotriton helveticus; assembly: GCF_964261635.1. NCBI lineage: Eukaryota > Metazoa > Chordata > Amphibia > Caudata > Salamandridae > Lissotriton > Lissotriton helveticus. The sequence continues at coordinate 723,818,964 of NC_136059.1, read as the reverse complement.
GATGCTGAAGATTTTAATGGATCGGCTGCCGAACTTGCCATCATTTCTAGCAAGAAGTCTGAAACTATACAACAGGGCTGCGATGAAAAGGCGCCGCATGATGAGAATATTTCACAGCAAGGGGCTCGCAATAAAATCTTGCTAGTTAGAGCTGAATGTTTGTGTACACCTACGTTAAAGGGGGGATTTTTCACCCAGGCTGAGGGCAATCCTGCAGTGACACCAGACTGCGAAAAATGTTGCTCACTGACAGATGAATCAGATTTATCTGACAACAGCGGCAATGATAGAACAGACAAAATCCTTACTGAGAAGGACAGTAGCAGCCCTCTCACGAAACAAAGAAGTAGAGTAGAAGGGGATCAGATAAAGATTAACCCTAAGCCGTGAACTCCGCTCCGCTCGCGGAGTTTGCAGAGTTTCAGTAACTTCGCGGTTCGCGTAGAGCATGAAGTTGCAGCATATTACACAATCTACAGCGTAGCGTAGTGGTTTTTCTTCCTCGCGCGCTCAATATGCGTTCTCGCGGGCGCAGTAACGACGTACTGTGATTCGGAGTTCGCCGTCTCGATTTTCTATCAGTTCGCGTGCGCCACGATGTTTGGAATCCGGCCGCATGATCCCACGAGACTGTGTGAACGCGAACACGTCATTCGGACGCGCTATCTTCTTTCCGGCAGCAGTGTTGGTAAGATCGTGTTCCCGAACAGGCAGAAACTACAATCTGGCAAAGAATATCTCTCGAGCATGATAAAACCTTCTTGATAATGATAATTTTGTCCAGAAAAACTCCTCAGATTGTGATTTGGCTGTAGTCTTTTGTGCAAGGAGTCCTTTTTTTCTACTCTTTTTTCCAGCAGGCTCCTCCCAGTGCTTTGTCCATATGCTGTTCAGTTTCATTTGGATTTGGAGCTGGACGGATCACTTATTGTGTATGTCTGCTGCATCATATCAGTGGATCTGATTTATTTGAGGACTTTTGGATTTGAGATTTTATTTTACAAGTAAGTTGGGGAATTGGTGTACATGTTTGTTTGCTTGGGGCTTTTTTTAACCTACAGTTTTCTGGGCTTTTCATCGTTTTTAAATATTATTGTTGTGGGTGGCCTGAACTTTCAGTAGGGGCCTAGTTGTATTTCTTTGAAATTTCAGCCAGTAGGCCCAGAGGTACCCATGGGTCCAACCATGTTTCTGTCATGTCTGTTGAATTTCAAGTTTAAGATCATGGATGGCATTGGATTGAATTGCAAAATGTGGTTTTTGGAGTCGCATTTCAGTTTTTGGGTGTGTGTAAATTAAATAGTGCTTTTCAGCCAGAAATTAACGCTAGGAGTTCAGCTCACCTAGTTTTGGCAACTCTGCACGACAATGCAGACTTACAGTTTTTGTTGTCTTAACGTGCTCAATCTGCATGTTCACACACGTGATAACGACTTTTTGTACAGATCGCGATGCCGAACATGCCGAATTTGCAATCTGACAAAAAATATCTCTCCAGCTGCATAAAACATTCTCGAAAATGATGATTTTGTTCATTTTGGTAAAACAACTCCTCAGGTTGTCATTTGGCTGTAGTTTTTGGAACATGGAGTAATTATTCTGTTTTTTACATTTTTTTAAAAGAGGAAGGAAGTTCCCCAAAGACTCCAACTTCCTGTTCCTGTCCTTTGTATGTAATTTCTTGTTATTGTGGGTGGGCTGACCATGTGGGTGGCGGCCATTTTGTGAAGCCAAGCATTGTGCTTTTGCCAGAGCCCTGCATTGTCTGTCTTCTCTTTCTTTTCATGTTGTTGTGGGTGGCCAGGCCATGTGGTGGGGCCATTTTGTAAAGCCAGGCATTAAGCATTTGCCATAAGCCTGCATTGTCTGTCTTGTATTCCTTTTCTCCTTTTTGTGAGTGGCCTGGTCATGTGGTGGCAGCCATTTTGTGGGTCCATCCACTGTGCTTTTGCCATAGGTCTCCAAGCTTGTGGCCTATTCTGCCAGTAGGCCCAGAGGTACTACTCATCATCAGTCATCAAGGGTGCATGAAAGTTAAACAACTGTTTTTGTGTTTTCTGTTGAAGTTTAAAATCATGTATGGCATGAATGGCTTTAGATTGAATTGCAAAATGTGTTTTTTGGGGTGGAATTTCAGTTTCGGATATGTGTTAAATAAATAGGGCTTTTCAGCCAGTAGGTAACCATAGAAGTTCTGCTTGGGTAGTTTTGGCAACTCTGCACAGCGCGACAACGCGGACTTACAGTTTTTGTCTTCTTCGCGCGCTCAATCTGCGTGCTTGCGCATGAGATAATGACTTTTTGTACAGATTGCGATGCTGAACATGCGGAACTTTCAATCTGGCAACCAATATCTCTCGAGCTGCATAAAACATTCTCGAAAATGATGATTTTGTACATTTTGCTAAAAAAACTCCTCAGATTGTCATTTGGCAGTAGTTTTTGGAACATGGAGTAATTTTTCTTTTTTTTGAATTTTTTTTAAAAGACGAAGGAAGTTCCCCAGAGACTCCAACTTCCTGTTCCAGTCCTTCGTATGTACTTTCTTCTTATTGTGGGTGGGCTGACCATGTGGGTGACAGCCATTTTGTAAAGACAGGCATTATGCTTTTGCCATAGACCTGCATTGTCTGTCTTGTATTCCTTTTCTTTTTTTTGTGAGTGGCCTGGCCATGTGGTGGCAGCCATTTTGTGGGACCAGCTACTGTGCTTTTGCCATAGACCTCCAAGCTTGTGACCTACTCTGCCAGTAGGCCCGAGGTACTACTCATCATCAGTCATCATGGGTGCATGAAAGTTAAGCAACTGTTTTTGTGTTGTCTGTTGAATTTTAAACTCATGTATGGCATGGATGGCTTTGGATTGAATTGCAAAATGTGTTTTTTGGGGTGGAATTTCAGTTTTGGGATGTGTGTTAAATAAATAGGGCTTTTCAGCCAGTGGGTAACCATAGGAGTTCAGCTCTGGTAGTTTTGGCAACTCTGCACAGCGCGACAACGCACACTTAGTTTTTGTCTTCTTCGCGCGCTGAATCTGCGTGTTTGCGCACGTGATAATGACTTTTTGAACAGATCGCGATGCCGAACAAGCCAAATTTGCAATCTGGCGACCAATATCTCTCGAGCTGCATTAAACATTCTTGAAAATGATGATTTTGTTAATTTTGCTACAAAAACTCCTCTGGTTGTAATTTGGCTGTAGTTTTTGGAGCATGGAATCATTTTAATTTTTTTTTAATTTTTCTAAAAGATGAAGGAAGTTCCCTAGAGACTCCAACTTCCTGTTCCTGTCCTTTGTATGTACTTTCTTGTTATTGTGGGTGGGCTGACCATGTGAATGGTGGCCATTTTGTGAAGCCAAGCATTGTGCTTTTGCCAGAGCCCTGCATTGTCTGTCTTCTCTTTCTTTTCATGTTGTTGTGGCTGGCCAGGCCATGTGGTGGCGGCCATTTCGTGGGACATCCACTGTGCTTTTGCCATAGGCCTCTAAACTTGTGGCCTAGTCTGCCAGTAGGTCAAGACTCCCAGAGGTACTCATCTGGGGTGCTTCAAGCAACTGTTTCTATGTTGTCTGGTGAATTTAAACAACATTTAGGGCATGAATGGCATTGGATTGAATTCCAAAATGTGGTTTTTGGGGTGTAGTTAACTTTTTGGGTGTGTGTTAAATAAATGCCTTTGTTGCATGTGTATGTGTTGTTGTGTTCAACCTTTTTAGCCATGCAGAATTTCTTTTTTGCATTAAAGCTGTGTAACAGGCATCCTTCGGCTGGCCATATAGTGATATAGGCCTGCTTGAGTTCATTGTTTTCCGGGCCTTGCCCTTGTGCCTGTGATGAGTGACCATGTGGCTGGGGGCCATTTTGTGGTGGTAGTTAGTAGTGTGCTGTTTTGCCACATAGGTCTGTGTGTCTTTCCATTGTTGCTCTTGGCTTACTGCTTCCATCCCCATTGCTTCAAGCAACTATTTCTATGTTGTCTGTTGAATTTAAACATCATTTAGGGCATGAATGGCATTGGATTGAATTCCAAAATGTGGTTTTTGGGTGTGTGTTAAATAAATGCCTTTGTTGCATGTGTATGTGTTGTTGTGTAACTTTTCAACCTTTTTAGCCATGCAGAATTTCTTTTTTGCATTAAAGCTGTGTAACAGGCATCCTTCGGCTGGCCATATAGTGATATAGGCCTGCTTGAGTTCATTGTTTTCCGGGCCTTGCCCTTGTGCCTGTGATGAGTGACCATGTGGCTGGGGGCCATTTTGTGGTGGTAGTTAGTAGTGTGCTGTTTTACCACATAGGTCTGCTTGTCTTTCCATTGTTCCTCTTGGCTTACTGCTTCCATCCCCATTGCTTCAAGCAACTATTTCTATGTTGTCTGTTGAATGTAAACATCATTTAGGGCATGAATGGCATTGGATTGAATTCCAAAATGTGGTTTTTGGGTGTGTGTTAAATAAATGCCTTTGTTGCATGTGTATGTGTTGTTGTGTAACTTTTCAACCTTTTTAGCCATGTAGAATTTCTTTTTTGCATTAAAGCTGTGTAACAGGCATCCTTTGGCTGGCCATATAGTGATATAGGCCAGCTTGAGTTCATTGTTTTCCGGGCCTTGCCCTTGTGCCTGTGATGAGTGACCATGTGGCTGGGGGCAATTTTGTGGTGGTAGTCAGTAGTGGGCTGTTTTGCCACAGAGGTCTGCATGTCTTTTCATTGTTCCTCTTGGCTTACTGCTTCCATCCCTATTGCCAGCTGCAGGTCCCTGATGCTGCACCCATCCCACATGATGCACAAATTAAGGCCAAACAGGTTCCACTACATTTGTATTTTTTTTCTTTGCTATTCTTACTCTTCCTGAGTGCTCACAGTACACTATTAGTAATTAAAATTAAAGCACAACAAACTCCACGGTTGACTGATGTTCTTCTGGCTTTTTTGCTTTCAGGTGCACAAAAGACTGAGGAGGAGGTGTCTGTCATCATCCCCCTTTGTACTGCCAGACAGACGTCCTGCTGTTGTACGTGACATGACGTTTGGTGTGACCTGACCAGACATCTCTGCAACTTGTGCAACTGAGTGCTGCTGCTGACATCTGAAGAAGATGGGCCCAAAGAAAGCCGGTACCAGGTCCTTCACGGACAAGAATTTTGCTGACAAGAAGGAACAGAAGAAGGAAGTGACACTTAGGTCTGGTGTTCCCCCAACACCTTTTTTGGGAAACCAAAAATTACACCTGCAGCAGCGGTGTCTGGGGGGCAAGCTGGGGGCAGCACCTCCGCATCAGTGGGCAAAACCCACCAACCCAGGCCCAAGCAGATGAGTGTGGAAGAGGTAGCCAGCCTAATGGTAGAAAGCAGTGATGCTAAGCCTGACCTAAACTTATCGCTATCTCAAAGTAGTACACTATCAACACTGGAGGGAACACAGCAGATAAGTGGTCAACAACAACAGCCGCAACCAAAGCCCGTAATAATAGTTGTTGTTCCTCCCGAAGTAGGGGAAGTTCAGGAAACTGAGCCTCATGCAGAGAAATAAGGAGAGGAAGCCACTCATTCAGGAGATCCATTGTCTTCCAAATCCCCAGCAAGGAAAAGGAGGATGAGTCCATTGAGTTCTTCACCAACCATCCCTTCTGATGATCTAGATGTCACTTGGGAGCTGCAGCAACCTGAGCATGGGAGGTAGACACATCCCAAGACCAGGCTAGGGAAAAGGAAGGTTCCAGAAAGCCTTAGACTTATGGAGGTCGATGTAGAACAGCAGGATAATGATGATGAGACAATCATCACGAACATCACTCCCTGCCTCGAAGACATGGAGACCAACATTATTACCCTATCCAGAATGGCTGCGACTTAGGCTGTAGCACGCATACCTCCAACACAGGTAACACCAACACGATCTCCAGCTTCCATATTTACTTTAGCAAAGGGCCGGCAGCGTCCTACATCCAGCACGAGCACCACCTCAGCAGAAGTAGGTAGTGGTACTGCACAGTCACAGAGTTAAATTCAACACACACCATCCACTTCATCTGGCATTTGACGTGGCACCTCCAGTAGGAGACAAAAGTTACGCTCCCCAGTGTGGGACTTCATTATGGTTAGCAAAAAGGAGGAGAACATTGCTAAATGCTCCATTTGTCATACCTCTATTGGTCGTGGTAAGCTTGGTACAAACTATGGTACCGGAGGCCAAATGACCCATCTGAAAAAACACCACGCAATCAATTGGGAGGACCACCTTCGTCGCATAAAAACTGGAACCATTGCTATTGGGGATAAACGAGTAGAATGTCCACTCACTGTTTGACAGGAAGAAGAAGAAGAGGGAGACATTCTCTCTGGTAGTGGCACACAAAGTAGCCCTGTTCCCAGCACTGCAGTGGTACCGCCCACATCCTCAGCAACATCTCAGTGGCACAAGAATAAGAGTCAGCCTGAGACACCAAGGAGGACAGCAATGAAAAAAAGTGCGGCGTTGAGCCTAATAGAAAGGAATACCATGCAGCTTACCATTCATAGCATGTTTACTAGGCCGGAGTGGCAGTACGAACACAATCACCCAATTGCACGTTTGTGAAGCTGGCTAAAATGTTAGAACTGGACCTTCTCCCGTTTTCTTTTGTTGAAGGGGTGGGTTTTCTGGAATTTGTCACAACCATCTGCCCAAAATGGAAGGTTCCCAGCTGCTACTATTTCGTCAGAGTTGCTGTTCCAGCACTACATCACGACGTGCTGGAAATGCTTGGAAAAGCCTTAAAACAGAGTGCTGTTCAGGGTATCCACCTGACAACAAATATGTGGACCAGTTGCCAAGCCACTGATTACATGTGCATCACTGCACACTGGATCTCTTTTTCGGGTGTTAGAGAAAAGATATCTGCAGGTGTTGACACTGCTGAGATTTTTAATGACACTCGCAAACATGCAACTGTAGCCATGTTTGCTGTGGAGAAATCTCATAATGCTGCAAAGATTTTGGATGAGTTTAACAGCAAGATCTTTGAGTGGCTGCGCCCAAGAGGGCTTAACATTGGTTTTGTTGCCACGGACAATGACAGTAATGTAGTTAGGGCCATGAAAGATTGTGGCTCTTTCAAGGTCCCGTGGTTGGCACACTGCATTAACATTGTGGTTTAAGACTTTCTGAAAAATGAAAGCAAAGTCAGCAACGTACTGACCACCTGCATAAGAATATGCACATATTTTAACCATTCTTTTATAGCCCAGAAGCAGCTGAGGGTCATTCAATGTGAGCATAAAATGCAAGTCAAAGCACTCATCCAGGAGGTGCCAACACATTGAAACTCAACTTATTACATGCTTGATCGTCTGTTTGAGCAGTACATTCCACTCAATGCTTATGTCATGAAAAGATTAGGGGATCCTACTGTGAAAGGTATGACCGTTGAGATGGGCCAATGGGACCTTGCTAATTCCTGACAGAGATGCTACTTTACACGTGAAGTCAGCAGGGAGGATTGTACTATGGGCCAAGCTATCCCATTGTTCCACATGCTAGAGCAAGAGCTGAAGGAGGTGCCTGAAACGTATGCAGGTGTGGATGGCAAAGTAGACGCATATTATTTGGCGGACACCTTACCGTTTGCTTATCTGAAAATACAATGATTCAAAATACCATTGTGTCACATCCCCATTACATTACTGCCACCATTTTGGATCCACAGTACAAAATATTTCTGAACAGTAATGCGGTAATTCCTTTTTCAGAAGGGGATGTTGCCAAGTACAAAACTTTGATAGCTGAGGAAGCCACCGACTTTGAAAATGAATGGCTCTTAATTAGAGGCCCACCACCCCAGGCCAGAAAAATTACTACAGGGAATCCAGAGTCAAGTTCTAATTCAGAGCCTGAGAGCAGTGTGTTTGGCTCCCACCAGTCACCAACACAGCCAATAACATCAACAACAGCAACAACAGGATTATCAGCCATATCAAAAAACGGCAACCGATTGGTTTATACGGAAAGGGTATGGTAAGTCCATTGCTGATGCAAAGGCAAAAGAGGCCAAGCAAATCGGAGCAACCATGAACATTGAGCGGATGGTCCAGGCCTTTCTGGATAACACAACAGAGGTCTTCATGGATCAAAGCCCATTGGTGTATTGGTATGGGATAGGAAGCCATCGGCCAGTGCTCAGCAGGGGCAATAAAGTATCTGGCTTGCCCTAACGCAAGTGTCTCTTCTGAGTGTTTTTCAGTGCTGCTGGTGCCATTGTAATTGTGAAGAGAGGTTATACCACCGGATTACAAAATACCTGAATCACAGCATGAAGAGGAGAGCGACTTAAGTGACGGAAATAGTGTGTTACAGTTAGATGACCTGCTACTTCTGGTCGAACCACCAGAGTTTGAGGACGAGCTCCTCTTCCCTGACAATTAGGCTTTCAAATTGTTACTTTCTTCCTTACTTTTTTTGTGTGTGTCTCTGCCTTTCTGGTTCAAACCACAAAAAAACCATCATCACCGTCTTCTCTTGTTATTTGATTTCCATTTTAGAGTTGCACCTCTGTGCATTTCACTGTCCACTCCTCAAAGTCCTGCTCCAACTTCCTGTCTCACCCTAAATAATTTTTTTCCCTCAAGCCATTGGATGGAGAAAAGTACAAGAAATGTTGCCTCTAACAGTCCCTCCAGAACAAGTGGAACGTGACTATCCGCCTTTTGATTCCGAGCCGAAACTCATCACTGTCAGAACTAGGCTACCGCCTCGGAGTCGGCAGGTGTTCCAAATCGCATCAATGTCAGAACAGAAGGTACTTGGCAGAGAAAGACAAGACCCTTCAAAGAACTTGCTGATGCCTGACATGTCACATTTCTGCAAACTCAATTGACCAATGACCGCTGCCAAGGCCGCGGCCCATCTCACAGCACTGACCATCTGAACCAATTTCAACAGCGACAAAGTGCCACAGATGAATACGAAAACCAAAACAACGACTAACACTCAAAATCTATGTGGTGTAATAATGAGGCCATTGCCTCTGTAAAAAAACACACACCTGTCAGAAGAACTAAGCAGGCATCAGACGGCCAAAGCAAAGAGCAAGACAGGTAATGATGGCATGCGTTGTATGCAGACTCTGAGTGATAGCTGTTTTGAGGTTGTCCCTGCAGGGCAACCCTAGCTGGTCAAGCCAGTAAGGCATGTGCAATAAATTGGGTGATGCGTCTAGATAAGGCAACAAGAACATTATATAAAGCTTGAGTCTGCACTAAATTGACAGCAACGTATGGTATCTGCCAGCTCTACACCTTGGCTACAGTGAAGAATATGGCCAATTTCAGCAAATTTAATTACGAAGCACATTCACGCTTGAAAGAAAAATGGCATACGGAGAGAATGACTAATAGTTTGACGTGCTCCACTATAACAGAACTCCACTCGGCAAGGACCATTTTTCCTTCGGGACTCAATAAATTGACTTTAGTGATATTTTATCCTTATTTGTTAACTACATAGTCAGCATTGGCTGCACTCATATCCTCCAGATGCTACGATTTTAAAGTTCGATTCTGTTTTTTTTTTTTTCAGAACAAGAAAGTTCGATTCTGTTTTAATTCATGATATATGGTTTTTAATTTATATTGTAATGATTTTAAGTAATCACACAATAAACATTCATTAATTCATTCACTAAATTGATATTACCTACATCTGGATACGGGGTCTAACCTGCCAGTGCTGGCCTTGTGGCCCCTTTGATACTTAAAGGGCCCTTTTGAACAGTATTAAGCACATGGGGAAGGGCTCCATTAAACCAAGTCTGGTGCTCCCACATGTTAAGTGAATTACTGTAACTGCATATGGTCGATATGCAGCAGGAGCCAGTGGTATGTTGTAGTCATGAAAAGTATTTTCATTAGCATCGATAGGCGGGAAAGTGACTCAAGAACAGAAAACTTCATTGCGGAACACCGCATCTGCTTCTATGACAAAAATCACAGCAGCTTCTGCATTGAGAACCCTGTGTTGCATTAAATGCTGAGTTACTGCCGGGAGGCAATTAACATTAACAGCTTCGGGTTGAGCCACAGCTAAATGAAAATGGGATCAAAGTGTAGCTCAATCAGGGTGTAAACCATTTAATATTCAAGCCTGAAAAACTAACAGAATTAGGTGCTGCCTAATAACTGTGGAGGAGAAACCCCTAACACCACAGACATCTCCCGGAAAGGGTGCTAGGGTATTGTGGAAAAGCACTGCTTTGAGTTCCTGCAGGCAGGTATCAGACCAAACATTGGTGGCTCCATGTTGCAGGGATTCTGCTCTGGAACATTTCAATTTAGAGCCTGTAATGGCAGAGCTGCATCTGATAGAGATGGGAAACCACCGTTCTAGCGCTAGCCTTATTGCTTATATTTTAGTGGATGTGCAGGCCTGGCCTTATTTAGTTGGTAAGGTGGTCCTTCTGAGACAGGATAGTGATCATAATGCACTCTCCGGTGTCATACCTCTTCCATTCTGTTGTATGTTAGTTAGTTCTCCTGATCCCTTTGACAGCAGTTTGAGGCCAACTAACAACATGCGCAAAGTGAAATAGTGTCACTGAGGAAAGGGTGGGGACAGTCTATAAAATAGTAGTAGAACTTGGGAAGGTCTACTACTCCAGTCCGGTTGGGTAGACTCCAGTTATAAACAGGAGAAGATCACTGAAGACCATACTAAATTGTGTGCAGATCTCTACATACTTCTTCTTGTGGAAGCTAAAATAGTTGCAGGGAAGCAGCCCCCTCCAACATGGTTTGATCCCTCTTGTACGCAGACCAGGGCTGCCCTGATGCTTGTCATCCAGTAGCTAGTAACAACAAGAGAGGAAGGGAGACCAAAAACGCTCCTATTTCCCTCGAATTAGGATACAAAACAACAACGAAGGAGCGTCACTTATAAGAATGACTACAGAATGAAGCAAAAGCGGTGTCTTAACACATTGCTTCTGTTGCTTGAAAAAAGAAACAGTAGTTTTTTTTAAGGCCCTCACTCGTTATTCGGGGTCCGGTTAAAGAGGGCGTTTGCCGGTACCGAGCGGGTGCCTAGCATTCAAGTCGGTGTGCCAATTTGCTGTCACCCCCCCTCCCGAGATCCATGGTGCGCTAAAATATAGCGCCCCCCAATAAACTCGGTTCCACTCCAACCGTTTTTTTGGAATCTTACACTATAATTTTTATTTTTAACATATTTTACCTGAGGCTAGGGTGGGCCTTAGCGCGCCCATACCACAGAGGTTTTGACACACACCACTGTAGATATTTCACTCACTGGTCCTGACGAATAACTTATAGCACACTTCACATAGGCTGAAACATGTTGACCGACTTAACACTAGGATAATGGTGGACCTTTAATGTGTGTCTGTTATCCTATCTATTTTATCCCTGTCCAATTGGCAAAACAAATAAAACTCCTTTTTTGACTCAATTGGCCATTTTATCTTTCACTTCACATTCACAATACCAGCTCCGCAGAAAGCTGGCGTTGCAGCAAACCAGGGCAGTATTCGGCCACTCCTGGTGGGGCCCGATGATGAAGCATGTCACCGACCAGGTCGGTGAGTGCGAGCCTTCAAAAAAACCTACTGTTTTTTTTTCAAGCAACAGAAACAATGTGTTAAGACACCGCTTTTGCTTCATTCCGTGGTAATTCTTATAAGTGACGCTCCTTCGTTGTTGTTTTGCAGTCATCCAGTAGCAACATAGATTGGAGATCCAAACCAAAAGGGTTGCTTACAAAAAGATCAAATGCCAGCCAAAATGGGGTGGAAGGCAGTGAAATGGGAAGGTCCCCTAGAGGCATAAGGGGGATCAGTGTTTTTTTTTATTTGGCATTATCAGATTCAGCAGAGGGATTCCATATTGCGGACTCTAATGCCCCTGCTGCTGAATGGGTCCCACATTTTTCAAATCTATGTTCAGGAATGGGAGAGACTAGTTCCTCTCCAGCAAATTCTAGCTGTGATACCTTAGTATGTATGAGATATGTATGACACAGAGGAGCCGCCTAGTATTTTGCTGCATGAAGTTAGATCTGTGATTCTTAAGATCATCCCCAAAAAGGCATCAGGCCCTGACAAAATTCCCAGGAGACCTTTATCGCAGTGAGTCCATTTTGGGGTCCATATTTTACAGATGGTGTGTGTTAATTAAATAGGGCTTTTCAGCCAGTAGGTAACCCTAGGAGTTCAGCTCACGTAGTTTTGGCAACTCTGCACAGCACGACAATGCAGACTTACAGTTTTTGTTGTCTTAGCGTGCTCAATCTGCGTGTTCACACACGTGATAACAACTTTTTGTACAGATCGCGATGCCGAACATGCCGAATTTGCAATCTGACAAAAAATATCTCTCCAGCTGCATAAAATATTCTGGAAAATGATGATTTTGTTCATTTTGCTAAAAAAACTCCTCAGGTTGTCATTTGGCTGTAGTTTTTGGAACATAGAGTAATTATTCTGTTTTTTTAATTTTTTTAAAAGAGGAAGGAAGTTCCCCAAAGACACCAACTTCCTGTTCCTGTCCTTTGTATGTACTTTCTTGTTATTGTGGGTGGGCTGACCATGTGGGTGGCGGCCATTTTGTGAAGCCAAGCATTGTGCTTTTGCCAGTGCCCTGCATTGTCTGTCTTCTCTTTCTTTTCATGTTGTTGTGGGTGGCCAGGCCGTGTGGTGGCGGCCATTTTGTAAAGCCAGGCATTGTGCTTTTGCCATAAGCCTGCATTGTCTGTCTTGTATTCCTTTTCTTTTTTTTGTGAGTGGCCTGGCCATGTGCTGGCGGCCATTTTGTGGGTCCATCCACTGTGTTTTTGCCATAGGCCTCCAAGCTTGTGGCCTACTCTGCCAGTAGGCCCAGAGGTACTACTCATCATCAGTCATCAAGGGTGCATGAAAGTTAAACAACTGCTTTTGTGTTGTCTGTTGAATTATAAAATCATGTATGGCATGAATGGCTTTGGATTGAATTGCAAAATGTGTTTTTGGGGTGGAATTTCAGTTTTTGGATATGTGTTAAATATATAGGGCTTTTCAGCCAGTAGGTAACCATAGAAGTTCAGCTTGGGTAGTTTTGGCAACTCTGCACAGCGCGACAACGCGGACTTACAGTTTTTGTCTTCTTCGCGCGCTCAATCTGCGTGTTTGCGCATGCGATACCGACTTTTGTACAGATCGCGATGCTGAACACGGGGAATTTGCAATCTTTCAACCAATATCTCTCGAGCTGCATAAAACATTCTCGAAAATGATGATTTTGTTCATTTTGCTAAAAAAACTCCTCAGGTTGGCATTTGGCTGTAGTTTTTGGAACATGGAGTAATTTTTCATTTTTTTTATTTTTAAAATAGGAAGGAAGTTCCACAGAGACTCCAACTTCCTGTTCCTGTCCTTTGTATGTACTTTCTCGTTATTGTGGGTGGGCTGACCATGTGGGTGGCAGCAATTTTGTAACGACAAGCATTATGCTTTTGCCATAGACCTGCATTGTCTGTCTTGTATTCCTTTTTTTCTTTTTTTGTGAGTGGCCTGGCCATGTGGTGGTGGCCATTTTGTGGGACCAGCCAATGTGCTTTTGCCATAGACCTTAAAGCTTGTGGCCTACTCTGCCATTAGGCCCAGAGGTACTACTCATCATCAGTCATCATGGGTGCATGAAAGTTAAACAACTGTTTTTGTGTTGTCTGTTGAATTTTAAAATCATGTTTGTCATGGATGGCTTTGGATTGAATTGCAAAATGTGGTTTTTGGGGTGGGATTTCAGTTTTTGGATGTGTGTTAAATAAATAGGGCTTTTCAGCCAGTAGGTAACCATAGGAATTCAGCTCGGGTAGTTTTGGCAACTCTGCACAGCGCGACAACGCGGACTTACAGTTTTTGTCTTCTTCGTGCGCTCAATCTGCGTGTTTGCACACGCGATAACAACTTTTTGCACAGTTTGGGATGCCGAACACGCGGAATTTGCAATCTGGAAAACAATATCTCTCGAGCTGCATAAACATTCTCGAAAATGATGATTTTGTTCATTTTGCTAAAAAAACTCCTCAGGTTGTCATTTGGCTGTAGTTTTTGGAACATAGAGTAATTATTCTGTTTTTTAAATTTTTTTAAAAGAGGAAGGAAGTTCCCCAGAGACTCCAACTTCCTGTTCCAGTCCTTTGTATGTACTTTCTTGTTATTGTGGGTGGGCTGACCATGTGGGTGACAGCCATTTTGTAAAGACAGGCATTATGCTTTTGCCATAGACCTGCATTGTCTGTCTTGTATTCCTTTTCTTTTTTTTGTGAGTGGCCTGGCCATGTGGTGGCAGCCATTTTGTGGGACCAGCCACTGTGCTTTTGCCATAGACCTCCAAGCCCAGAGGTACTACTCATCATCAGTCATCATGGGTGCATGAAAGTTAAACAACTGTTTTTGTGTTGTCTGTTGAATTTTAAACTCATGTATGGCATGGATGGCTTTGGATTGAATTCAAAATGTGTTTTTTGGGGTGGAATTTCAGTTTTTGGATGTGTGTTAAATAAATAGGGCTTTTCAGCCAGTGGGTAACCATAGTAGTTCAGCTCTGGTAGTTTTGGCAACTCTGCACAGCGCGACAATGCAGACTTAGTTTTTGTCTTCTTCGCGTGCTCAATCTGCGTGTTTGCACACGTGATAATGACTTTTTGAACAGATTGCGATGCCGAACAAGCCGAATTTGCAATCTGGCGAACAATATCTCTCGAGCTGAATTAAACATTCTTAAAAATGATGATTTTGTTCATTTTGCTAAAAAAAACTCCTCAGGTTGTAATTTGGCTGTAGTTTTTGGAGCATGAAGTCATTTTTCTTTTTTTTTAAATTTTTCTAAAAGAGGAAGGAAGTTCCCTAGAGACCCCAACTTCCTGTTCCTGTCCTTTGTATGTACTTTCTTGTTATTGTGGGTGGGCTGACCATGTGGGTGGCGGCCATTTTGTGAAGCCAAGCATTGTGCTTTTGCCTGAGCCCTGCATTGTCTATCTTCTCTTTTTTTTCATGTTGTTGTGGGTGGCCAGGCCATGTGGTGGCGGCCATTTTGTGGCACCATCCACTGTGCTTTTGCCATAGGCCTCCAAACTTGTGGCCTAGTCTGCCAGTAGGTGAAGGCTCCCAGAGGTACTCATCTGGTGTGCTTCAAGCAACTATTTCTATGTTGTCTGTTGAATTTAAACATCATTTAGGGCATGAATGGCATTGGATTGAATTCCAAAATGTGGTTTTTGGGTGTGTGTTAAATAAATGCCTTTGTTGCATGTGTAGGTGTTGTTGTGTAACTTTTCAACCTTTTTAGCCATGCAGAATTTCTTTTTTGCATTAAAGCTGTGTAACAGGCATCCTTTGGCTGGCCATATAGTGATATTGGCCAGCTTGAGTTCATTGTTTTCCGGGCCTTGCCCTTGTGCCTGTGATGAGTGACCATGTGGCTGGGGGCAATTTTGTGGTGGTAGTCAGTAGTGTGCTGTTTTGCCACAGAGGTCTGCATGTCTTTTCATTGTTCCTCTTGGCTTACTGCTTCCATCCCTATTGCCAGCTGCAGGTCCCTGATGCTGCATCCATCCCACATGATGCACAAATTAAGGCCAAACAGGTTCCACGACATTTGTATTTTTTTTCTTTGCTATTCTTACTCTTCCTGAGTGCTCACAGTACACTATTAGTAATTAAAATTAAAGCACACCAAATTCCACGGTAGACTGATGTTCTTCTGGCTTTTTTTGCTTTTAGGTGCACAAAAGACTGAGGAGGAGGTGTCTGTCATTATCCCCCTTTGTTCTGCCAGACAGACGTCCTGCTGTTGTACGTGACATGACGTGTGGTGTGACCTGACCAGATATCTCTGCAACTTGTGCAACTGAGTGCTGCTGACATCTGAAGAAGATGGGCCCAAAGAAAGCAGGTACCAGGTCCTTCACGACCAAGAATTTTGCTGAGAAGAAGGAACAGAAGAAGGAAATTACACTTAGGTCTGGTGTTCCCCCGAACACCTTTTTTGGGAAACCAAAAATTACGCCTGCAGCAGCGGTGTCTGGGGGGCAAGCTGGGGGCAGCACCTCCGCATCAGTGGGCAAAACCCACCAACCCAGGCCCAAGCAGATGAGTGTGGAAGAGGTAGCCAGCCTAATTGTGGAAAGCAGTGATGCTGAGCCTGACCTAAACTTATCGCTATCTCAAAGTAGTACACTATCAACACTGGAGGGAACACAGCAGATAAGTGGTCAACAACAACAGCCGCAACCACCGCCCGTAATAATAGTTGTTGTTCCTCCCGAACAAGAGGCAGTTCAGGAAACTGAGCCTCATGCAGAGGAAGAAGGAGAGGAAGCCACTCATTCAGGAGATCCATTGTCTTCCAAATCCCCAGCAAGGAAAAGGAGGGTGAGTCCATTGAGTTCTTCACCAACCATCCCTTCTGATGATCTAGATGTCACTTGGGAGCTGCAACAACCTGTGCATGAGAGGTAGACACATCCCAAGACCAGGCTAGGGAAAAGGAAGGTTCCAGAAAGCCTTAGACTTATGGAGGTCGATGTAGAACAGCAGGATAATGATGATGAGACACTCATCACGAACATCACTCCCTGCCCCGAAGACATGGAGACCAACATTATTACCCTATCCAGAATGGCTGCGACTTGGGATGTAGCACGCATACCTCCAACACAGGTAACACCAACACGATCTCCAGCTTCCATATTTACATTAGCAAAGGGCCGGCAGCATCCTACATCCAGCACGAGCACCACCTCAGCAGAAGTAGGTAGTGGTACTGCACAGTCACAGAGTCAAATTCAACACACACCATCCACTTCATCTGGCATTTGAAGTGGCACCTCCAGTAGGAGACAAAAGTTACGCTCCCCAGTGTGGGACTTCTTTATGGTTAGCAAAAAGGAGAAGAACATTGCTAAATGTTCCATTTGTCATACCTCTGTTAGTCGTGGTAAGCTTGATACAAACTATGGCACCGGAGGCCAAATGACCCATCTGAAAAAACACCGCGCAATCAATTGGGAGGACCACCTTTGTCGCATAAAAACTGGAACCATTGCTATTGGGGATAAACGAATAGAATGTCCACTCACGGTTCGACAGGAAGAAGAAGAAGAGGGAGACATTCTCTCTGGTAGTGGCGCACAAAGTAGCCCTGTCCCCAGCACTGCAGTGGTACCGCCCACATCCTCAGCAACATCTCAGTGGCACAAGAGTAAGAGTCAGCCTGAGACACCAAGGAGTACAGCAATGAAAAAAAGTGCGGCGTTGAGCCTAACAAAAAGGAATACCATGCAGCTTACCATTCTTAGCATATTTACTAGGCCGGAGTGGCAGTACGAACGCAACCACCCAATAGCACGTTTATACAGTGCGAAGCTGGCTAAAATGTTAGCACTGGACCTTCTCCCGTTTTCGATTGTTGAAGGGGTGGGTTTTCTGGAATTTTACACAACCATCTGCCCAAAATGGAAGGTTCCCGGCTGCTACTATTTCGTCAGAGTTGCTGTTCCAGCACTACATCACGACGTGCTGGAATTGCTTGGAAAAGCCTTAAAACAGAGTGCTGTTCAGAGTATCCACCTGACAACAGATATGTGGACCAGTTGCCAATCCACTGATTACATGTGCATCACTGCACACTGGATCTCTTTTTCGGGTGTTAGAGAAAAGATATCTGCAGGTGTTGACACTGCTGAGATTTTTAATGACACTCGCAAACATGCAACTGTAGCCATGTTTGCTATGGAGAAATCTCATAATGCTGCAAAGATTTTGTATGAGTTTAACAGCAAGATCTTTGAGTGGCTGCGCCCAAGAGGGCTTAACATTGGTTTTGTTGCCACGGACAATGACAGTAATGTAGTTAGGGCCATGAAAGATTGTGGCTCTTTCAGGGTCCCGTGGTTGGCACACTGCATTAACATTGTGGTTTAAGACTTTCTGAAAAATGAAAGCAAAGTCAGCAACTTACTGACCACCTGCAGAAGAAAATGCACACATTTTAACCATTGTTTTAAAGCCCAGAAGCAGCTGAAGGTCATTCAATGTGAGCATAAAATGCCAGTCAAAGCACTCATCCAGGAGGTGCCAACAGATTGGAATTCAACTTATTACATGCTTGATCGTCTGTTTGCGCATTACATACCACTCAATGCTTATGTCATGAAAAGATTAAGGGATCCTACTGTGAAAGGTATGACCGTTGAGATGGGCCAATGGGACCTTGCTAAATGCCTAACAGAGATGCTACTTCCTTTTGAGGTCTTTACATGTGAAGTCAGCAGGGAGGATTGTACTATGGGTCAAGCTATCCCATTGTTCCACATGCTAGAGCAAGAGCTGAAGGAGGTGTCTGAAACGTACGCAGGTGTGGATGGCAAAGTAGACGCATATTATTTGGCGGACACCTTACCATTCGCTTATCTGAAAATACAAGGATTCAAAATAACATTGTGTCACATCCACATTACATTACTGCCACCATTTTGGATCCACAGTACAAAGTATTGCTGAACAGTAATGCGGTAATTCCTTTTTCAGAAGTGGATGTTGCCAAGTACAAAACTGTGATAGCTGTGGAAGCCACTGACTTTGAAAACGAATGGCTCTTAATTAGAGGCCCACCACCCCAGGCCAGAAAAAGTTCTACAGGGAATCCAGAGTCAAGTTCTACTTCAGAGCCTGAGAGCAGGGTGTTTGGCTCCCAGCAGTCACCAACACAGCCAATAACATCAACAACAGGATTATCAGCCATATAAAAAAACGGCAACTGATTAGTTTCTACGGAAAGGGTATGGTAAGTCCATTGCTGATGCAAAGGCAAAAGAGGCCAAGCAAATTGGAGCACCCCTGAACATTGAGCGGATGGTCCAGGCCTTTCTGGATAACACAACAGAGGTATTCATGTATCAAAACCCATTGGTGTATTGGTATGGGATAGGAAGCCATCGGCCAGTGCTCAGCAGGGGCAATAAAGTATCTGGCTTGCCCTGACGCAAGTGTCTCTGCTGAGTTTGTTTTCAGTGCTGCTGGTGCCATTGTAATTGTGAAGAGAGGTTATACCACCGGATTACAAAATACCTGAATCATAGCATGAACAGGAGAGCGACTTAAGTGACGGAAATAGTGTGTTACTGTTGGATGACCTGCTACTTCTGTCGAACCACCAGAGTTTGAGGACGAGCTCCTCTTCCCTGACAATTAGGCTTTCAAATTGTTACTTTCTTCCTTACTTTATTTGTGTGTGTCTCTGTCTTGCTGGTTCAAACCACAACAAACCCATCATCACCGTCTTCTCTTGTTATTTGATTTCCATATTGGAGTTGCACCTCTGTGCATTTCACTGTCCACTCCTCAAAGTCCTGCTCCATCTTCCTACCTCACCCTAAATACATTTTTTCCCTCAAGCCAGACATTGGATGGAGAAAAGTACAAGAAATGTTGCCTCTAACAGTCCCTCCAGAACAAGTGGAACGTGACTATCCTCCTTTTGATTCCGAGCCGAAACTCATCACTGTCAGAACTAGGCTACCGCCTCGGAGTCGGCAGGTGTTCAAAATCGTATCAATGTCAGAACAGAAGGTACTTGGCAGAGAAAGACAACACCCTTCAAAGAACTTGCTGACGCCTGACATGTCACGTTTCTGCAAACTTAATTGACCAATGACCGCTACCAAGGCCGCGGCCCATCTCACAGCACTGACCATCTGAACCAATTTCAACAGTGACAAGGTGCCACAGATGAATACGAAAACCAAAACAACGACTAACACTCAAAATGTATGTGGTGTAATAATGAGGCCACTGCCTCTGTAAAAAAACACACACCTGTCAGAAGAACTATGCAGGCATGTGATGGCCAAAGCAAAGAGCAAGACAGGTAATGATGGCATGCGTTGTATGCAGACTCTGAGTGATAGCTGTTTTGAGGTTGTCCCTGCAGGGCAACCCTAGCTGGTCAAGCCAGTAAGGCATGTGCAATAAATTGGGTGATGCGTCTAGATAAGGCAACAAGAACATTATATAAAGCTTGAGTCTGCACTAAATTGACAGCAACGTATGGTATCTGCCAGCTCTACACCTTGGCTACAGTGAAGAATATGGCCAATTTCAGCAAATTTAATTACGAAGCACATTCACGCTTGAAAGAAAAATGGCATACGGAGAGAATGACTAATAGTTTGACGTGCTCCACTATAACAGAACTCCACTCGGCAAGGACCATTTTTCCTTCGGGACTCAATAAATTGACTTTAGTGATATTTTATCCTTATTTGTTAACTACATAGTCAGCATTGGCTGCACTCACATCCTCCAGATGCTACGATTTTAAAGTTCGATTCTGTTTTAATTCATGATATATGGTTTTAAATTCATATTGTAATGAATTTAAGTAATCACACAATAAACATTCATTAATTCATTCTCTAAATTGATATTACCTACATCTGAATGCGGGGTATAACCTGCTAGTGCTGGCCTTGAGGCCCCTTTGATACTTAAAGGGCCCTTTTAAACAGTATTAAGCACATGGGGAAGGGCTCCATTAAACCAAGTCTGGTGCTCCCACATGGTAAGTGACATTACTGTAACTGCATATGGTCGATATGCAGCAGGAGCCAGTGGTATGTTGTATTCATGAAAAGTATTTTCATTAGCATCGATAGGCGGGAAAGTGACTCAAGAACAGAAAACTTCATTGCGGAACGCCGCATCTGCTTCTATGACAAAAATCACAGCAGCTCCAGCATTGAGAACCCTGTGTTGCATTAAATGCTGAGTTACTGCCGGGTGGCAATTAACATTAACAGCTTCGGGTTGAGCCACAGATAAATGAAAATGGGATGTAAATTGATACTTGTATCGCGCACTACTCACCCGCAAGGGTCTCAAGGCGCTTGTACGAATACCGCTGTGGAAACCATCCTGGCTTTCCCTGTGCGGTGTCCACTCCTGGGCAACCCCAAGGTGGAGGCCAGGCATCCTTAGAGTTGTGGGGGCCGATGTGAAGATTAAGCAAGCTATTGCCCAGAGTTGCACAGTGGGACTCAATGATTGGAATAGGCAACGAGGCGAGAATTATCAGGTCCGTGGAATTTTTGAGCCCAAGACCTGCCGAGGCGGGGAATTGAACCCTGGTCCCGGGCTAGACCTCTGCATCAGGGCCTGCCGCTCTAACCATTGAGCCACACTTCTCCATTCAAAGTGTAGCTCAATCAGGGTGTAAACCATTTAATATTCAAGCCTGAAAAACAGAATTAGGTGCTGCCTAATAACTGTGGAGGAGAAACCCCTAACACCACAGACATCTCCCGGAAAGGGTGCTAGGGTATTGTGGAAAAGCACTGCTTTGAGTTCCTGCAAGCAGGTACCAGACCAAACGTTGGTGGCTCCATGTTGCAGGGATTCTGCTCTGGAACATTTCAATTTAGAGCCTGTAACGGCAGAGCTGCATCTGATAGAGATGGGAAACCACCGTTCTAGCGCTAGCCTTATTGTTTATATTTTAGTGGATGTGCAGGCCTGGCCATATTTAGTTGGTATGGTGGTCCTTCTGAGACAGGATAGTGATCATAAGGCACTCTCCGGTGTCATACCTCTTCCATTATGTTGTATGTTAGTTAGTTCTCCTGATCCCTTTGACAGCAGTTTGAGGCAAACTAACAACATGCGCAAAGTGAAATATTGTCACTGAGGAAAGGGTGGGGGCAGTCTATAAAATAGTAGTAGAACATTGGGAAGGTCTACTACTCCAGTCCGGTTGGGTAGACTCCAGTTATAAACAGGAGAAGATCACTGAAGACCATACTAAATTGTGTGCAGATCTCTACATACTTTTTCTTGTGGAAGCTAAAATAGTTGCAGGGAAGCTGCCCCCTCCAACATGGTTTGATCCCTCATGTACGCAGACCAGGGCTGCCCTGATGCTTGTCATCCAGTAGCTAGTAACAACAAGAGAGGAAGGGAGACCAAAAACGCTCCTATTCCCCTCGAATTAGGATACAAAACAACAACGAAGGAGCGTCACTTATAAGAATGACTACAGAATGAAGCAAAAGCTGTGTCTTAACACATTGCTTCTGTTGCTTGAAAAAAAAAACAGTAGGTTTTTTTGAAGGCCCTCACTCGTTATTCGGGGTCCGATTAAAGAGGGCGTTTGCCGGTACCGAGCGGGTGCCTAGCATTCAAGGCGGTGTGCCAATTTGCTGTCACCCCCCCTCCTGAGATCCATGGCGTGCTAAAGTATAGCTCCCCCCAATAAACTCGGTTCCACTCCAACCGTTTTTTGGGAATCTTACACTATAATTTTTTATTTTTAACATATTTTACCTGAAGCTAGGGTGGGCCTTAGCGCGCCCATACCACCGAGGTTTTGACACACACCACTGTAAATATTTCACTCACTGGTCCTGACGAATGCCTGATAGAACACTTCACACAGGCTGAAACATGTTGACCGACTTCACACTAGGATAATGGTGGACCTTTATTGTGTGTCCGTTATCCTATCTATTTTATCCTTGTCCAATTGACAAAACAAATAAAACTCCTTTTTTGACTCAATTGGCCATTTTATCTTTCACTTCACATTCACAATACCAGCTCCGCAGTAAGCTGGCGTTGCAGCACACCAGGGCAGCATTCGGCCACTCCTGGTGGGGCCCGATGATGAAGCATGTCACCGACCAGGTCGGTGAGTGATGGCCTTCAAAAATACCTACTGTTTTTTTTTCAAGCAACAGAAACAATGTGTTAAGACACCGCTTTTGCTGCCTTCTGTAGTCATTCTTATAAGTGACGCTCCTTCGTTGTTGTTTTGTAGTCATCCAGTAGCAACATAGATTGGAGATCCAAACCAAAAGGGTTGCTTACAAAAAGATCAAATGCCAGCCAAAATGGGGTGGAAGGCAATGAAATGGGAAGGTCCCCTAGAGGCATAAGGGGGATCAGTGTTTTTTTTTTTTATTTGGCATTATCAGATTCAGCAGAGGGATTCCATATTGCGGACTCTAATGCCCCTGCTGCTGAATGGGTCCCACATTTTTCTAGTCTATGTTCTGTAATGGGAGAGACTAGTTCCTCTCCAGCAATTTCTAGCTGTGATACCTTAGTATGTATGAGATATGTATGACACAGAGGAGCCGCCTAGTATTATGCTGCAAGAAGTTAGATCTGTGATTCTTAAGATCATCCCCAAAAAGGCATCATGCCCTGACAAAATCCCAGGAGACCTTTATCGCAGTGAGTCCATTTTGGGGTCCATATTTTACAGATGGCGTGTGTTAATTAAATAGGGCTTTTCAGCCAGTAGGTAACTCTAGGAGTTCAACTAACGTAGTTTTGGCAACTCTGCACAGCACGAAAATGATGATTTTGTTCATTATGCTAAAAAATACTCCTCAGGTTGTCATTTGGCTGTAGTTTTTGGAACGTGGAGTAATTTTTCTTTTTTTTAATTTTTTTTAAAAGAGGAAGGAAGTTCCACAGAGACTCCAACTTCCTGTTCCTGTCCTTTGTATGTACTTTCTCGTTATTGTGGGTAGGCTGACCATGTGGGTGGCAGCCATTTTGTAACGACTAGCATTATGCTTTTGCCATAGACCTGCATTGTCTGTCTTGTATTCCTTTTCTTTTTTTTGTGAGTGGCCTGGCCATGTGGTGGCGGCCATTTTGTGGGACCAGCCACTGTGCTTTTGCCATAGACCTTAAAGCTTGTGGCCCACTCTGCCAGTAGGCCCAGAGGTTCTTCTCATCATCCGTCATCATGGGTGCATGAAAGGTAAACAACTGTTTTTGTGTTGTCTGTTGAATTTTAAAATCATGTATGGCATGGATGGCTTTGGTTTGAATTGCAAAATGTGGTTTTTGGGGTGGGATTTCAGTTTTTGGATGTGTGTTAAATATATAGGGCTTTTCAGCCAGTAGGTAACCATAGGAGTTCAGCTCGGGTAGTTTTGACAACTCTGCACAGCGCGACAACGCAGACTTACAGTTTTTGTCTTCTTCGTGCGCTCCATCTGCGTGTTTGCGCATGCAATAACGACTTTTTTTTTATTGTCAAATCTTTTTATTTCACCCCCATAACAGGGAGTTGCAGTGGAGTGACTTGTACACAGCGTTAAGCCTACAACCCAACAGGGTTAATAATAGCATGAGAAAATGGAAGACCGTTGACAGTACTCAAGCTCAAGGTTATACACAGCGTTTTACCTGCAACCCATAAGGACCGGTCGCGTCATACTCAGTCAACAGATCCTTTTTTTTTTTTTTTTATATATATTTTTATTGGGAAAGTGGTACATGGAAGGACAAAATTTGTCAAATAGTTACAAAAGCATGGTCAAGTCCAAAATAGCAATTGATATATTTACACAAAATCTGCAATAAACACTTTAACGAGAGGAATAATAAAGTACTGGTAAAAGACATTTCATTACAAAAACATATCAAGCCATACGGCAGCAGATACTTTAGAAAACCCATCAGATTCTGGCAGCCCTTCAATTTGTTACAAGGGCCCAAAGACGTTCGCCCTTCTCACGTTTTTTAATACCTTTAACTTTATACATGCTTGACTCGATATTACGAATACCCAACAGTCTGGATAACCACATCTGAAAGGACGGGGCAGTCGCGTCTTTCCAAGCTGCAGAGATTAAAATTCGGAGTACTGCAACAGATAGAAATACTAAGGCCCTCTCATCATCTCCCAGACCTAACTTAGAGTCATTACCAAGGATCATTAGTGTTGGGGATAGATCGATGACATGACCTAGCAGGCCCCCCCCAAAATTTCATTATCTCACTTTTAACAGCTTTCAACTGATTACAGAAATAAAACATGTGTGTTATGTCAGCAGAACCTTCATTACATCTAGGGCAGTTGTCATTTTCCCTTATTCCCCAGGTGTGTAGTTTAGCAGGTGTATGATACAAATTAAAAATAGTTTTGTAATGTTGTGCTCGAAGATTAGAAGCGCGAAATATCTTTTTGTTTAGTGAGAGGGAGAGATCCACGTCCACATCTGGATCATCAAATTTTAGGGCCCAATTAGACTCTACCTTCTCTAAATCATCTTGAATTCGTTCAACTAAAGAATCATATATGGTCTTAATCTTCTTGCAGCCTCTACGATTGTACCTCCAACACAGGAAAGTCGGCACTCGATGAGACCTTAGGTAGAACCGCCCCAATCATACGAGCAACTTGACCATACAGCAGCCAGTGACTACTTGAAATGCCGAATCTTTCCTGTAATGACTCAAATCCAAGGATCTTATCTCCTTCCAATATATCTCCCAGAGACCTAACCCCCATTCTCTTCCACACCTGTAAGTTTCTATCAGTTTTTAATTGGGGCATGAGGGATGAGTTACACAATTGTACATCTGTGTTAAACTTTGGGACCTTAAAGAATTTCATAATTGCTTTCCACGCCTGCCAGGCTCCATATAATGTCTTTAGTCAAGTCTTTTTATAATAATCACGCTCCAACTCACGGTGCAGCACCCCTGAAGCCTTTTTCCTCAAAAGCATCTTAGAAATCTGGGGTGGCTCTCGTTCATCAACCGGTTCTGGACCTATTGCACATTCAGGTTCGGGCTGAACTAAGATTGTCATTGAATCAGGAGACATGCCCAATGGTAAAGTCTTAGGTTCGGTAGAGACAACCCGCCCCTTTCTCTAAGTAGGGACATTAAATTAGTGGAGCGCCTTACCCTTCCATATTGCCATACAAATCTAATAAAGGTGGCTTCCAGATGTTTCAGAATTTTGTCCTCTATTAGTAGTGGAATAGCAAAAACGATGACAAGATGATATTCTGTCTTCAACTGGTCTTGCAAATTGAGCTTGGCTATATGCCATAAACCTACTACCTTTGACAGGATCACAACTATGACCAGAGACAGCTGAAGAAAGAAAAAAACTTTTTGTCTAAAAATACCTTGTCACAGAATCTGCGCACGATCTGGCCCACCGTTAATTTTTGGCCCCCTAGACAAAACCATACGACATCGTCTACCAGATATTAAATGCATCTGCAATAATCTGTTTACATCACAAAGTCTACTAAACAGAAGACTACAAACTCTTGCTGCTAATAGAAATAGAAATTGAAGAACCCCTTGTTTTACTTGATGTATTTGAATTCTGTCTGAATTGTTTTCTTTATGATTTGGCCCTGAGGTAGGTAATTTAATTAGCAACTGTCACCGAAACGTACGTAGGCCGTACACATCAAAGACTTGGACATGTATCATAATTTTGATACTGTATAGATCGGAAAATGACCAAGCCCTAAGACCTCTCTCCTGTACATCTAATGAGGTCTACTTAATATTTTTTGTGTTAGTTTTATGTGAGGTTTTGTTAGCATGTTCATAAATGTTTTTTAGGAATGATAGTATCTGTAGCAGTATGCTTGAGAGAGTGAATGCCAATAGGATATGATGAATTGTTAGGGGTTTACCTGCTTTATTTGTACTTTATGGAATTTATAATTTGTTGAGATTGTGTGTTACCTATGACCTCTTCTTGTGTCACAAAATTAATGTATATTTATATTTATGTATGAACAGTCAAAGTGATAAACAAAAAACGAAAAAGAAAAATAATAAAATAATGTTTTGAAAAAATTACAGGTTTCAGTTGTTTATAGAGCATCCTTCTCTATAATGTTTATGATAAATTCTGGTGACAAAGGAATATAGGTCTTGTCAGAGGTTCCCCCTTTTTGTCTGAGTTTCTCTCTTCTCCCCACTCTGGACCTGAAAGTATATTGGGAGAACTCTCTTTATTACATAGCACGAAACAGGTACAGCACTCTAGGAAACATAGACATCTTCAATGCATTCACCCTTCCTACCAGAGACAGATGGAGCACGTCTATTCTCTTTAATTCAGATTCTAGATTTTTAATTAGTGGTAAATAGTTCTCAGCGACAATCTTTTCCACAATCCTTTCCACATTGGCATTAATTTAAACCCCTAAATAAGTTGCAGAATCGACAAATCTATGATCAGTTTTACTAATATTTTTGGAGCAAATAACCTGAGTTTTTGTTTCGTTTAATAGGTACCCAGACTCGCTGCCAAACACTTTAGCCATTTCCCCCAGAATTGGGAGAGATTGTTGTGGATCAGTTGTTAACACAGCAAGATCATCGGCGTACGCCAAGATTTTATTTGGGTAGCCATTACAGATCACTGTAGTTATTCCAGGACAGGCTAAGATGTTCTGGATAAGAGGGTCAATGTACAAAGCAAAGAGGATGGGGGAACAGGGGCACCCCTGACAGGTCCCCCTCTTGATGTTAATCACCCTAGACCTCTGACCCATAGCTGTCACCCTAGCTACAGGTTCTGCGTACATTGCCTTAAGGGCTCCAATGATGTTAGGCCCAAATCCTCTTACCACCAAAACGCCCCAGAGAAAGCTCCAATCGACCCGATCGAATGCTTTCTCTGCGTCGAGCAGGATCATGGCCATCTCCCCCCCGTGGCACCCTGGCCGTCAAATAGTGTTATTGCCCTGCCTATATGATTAGTTGTACCCCGACCAGGGGCAAACCCATGCTGCCACGGGGAAACGAGACCGCCAATGACCCTGCCCAACCTTTTTGCCAGAATTTTTTAATAAAGTTTGGTGTCTGAGTTGATCAAAGATATGGGGCGGTAAGATCCTGCCTTTTCCACTGGTTTCCCCTTTTTATGAAAAATTACAATATTTGTCTCTTTCCAAGAGTCAGGTATCAAGCCGGAATACATAACACCATTAAAGAGATCTAATAAGAGTGGGGCAATTTCTACTTCAATAGCTTTATATACTTCGAGGGGGATCCCATTGGGACCTGAGGCTTTCCCTGAGGCTAATTCCCGGAGAGCAATAGTAATTTCATCTGAGGTAATATCCTCGTCAAGTTTTTTTCTGGTTGATTCATTAAGTTGTGGGCCAGAATCTTGAATTCCCTCACCAGGTTTTTTACTAGGTGCTTCATACTCATAGTGCCGCTGATAATAATTCTCAAATACTCTGAGGATATCTTTAGCTTCTGTATAGTCTACCCCATCCTCTTCAATACGAGCAATGGTGTTCCTTACCCTTTCCTGCCTTAACTGAAGGGCAAGCACTCTCCCTGCTTGCTCCCCCGTCTCATATCTTTTAACCGTATTGGTGTGATACTCCCCTATAGCCTTCAAATGTATCTCTTTCTGGAGAGCAGCTTTAATTACTAAAAGCATATTCTGGCTTTCAGAACTATCTGACCTAGATACTATATCCTTGACATGTAGTTCTTCGGCTTTCACTAGTTTTGACATTAAAACCTCAACCTTTTCCCTATCTTCCCTTCTCAACCTGGCAGAACAGCTAATAGTCTCGCCCCTCAGGGCCGCCTTAAAAGTTTCCCAGAACATAATCCTAGAAGTGCTATACCTGTTTGCATCAAAAAACTGTGTTATCCATTTTTTCAAATGATCCGTAAATCTCGCATCAGCAAGCGTTTTTTTCTCAAAGGACCAGCCGTTTCTTTTCCTTTCTATATGTCCTAGATCATATGATAAAATTAAGGGATTATGGTCGGAGACCAATCTAGGGAGTTTACTAATATCGACTTTGGGTAATTCTGATGAGGTGATGAGAAAATAGTCCAACTTTGTATACCTCTGAGCAGGGTGAGAAAAATACGTAAACCCATAATCCAGGGGAAATTTGGCCCCCCAGACATCCTGCAATATGGTGTATGGCCGGTCCAGTCAGCCGAAATATTGAGATCCCCGGTTACTATCAATGGGGTATGCCACCCAGCTTCAATTTCTAAATAATCAAAGATGTCAGGCTCATCAAAATTTGAACCATAAATTGCACATAACGTAAAGTCTAGTTCTAATTCAGCTATTGCCCATCTCCCATTACTGTCTGCTTTTACTTTCTTTACTTTGCCCAAGGTATTTCGAATTAAAATCGCAACACCCCTGATTGTAGATGTCTGAGTCGAGCATACAGCTAATTCGAAGCCATTCAAACAAAGTTGCCTACGTTTGGCCCATGGCAGATGAGTCTCCTGAACGCAGAGAATATCTATTTTTTTGTGTTTTACCATGTAGGCCAATCTCTGTCTCTTTTTCCAGTCATTCAAGCCTCCCGCATTTATAGTGCAAATTCTAATGTTTATCATTATATTTTATTTTAAACTCAACAATCAGGTCCTTCCATATAGTATTAATCATCACTTCATGACTTTGCCCTAAACTATACCACTTCCCTTTTTCCCCCTTTTTCCACCGATCTACCCCCCACACCCCGCCCTTACCCCACCCCCCTCCCATGCTACCCCCTTCTACCACCAACCCGCCCGTCCAACCCCCCCTACTCTCCCCTCTCTTTGGGGCGCGCAGAGCTTGTCTGTGCAATGATGGAGCGCAATGAGAGCAGTGAGGACGAATATAAACTAATACAGTTATCTACCTACAAAGTGGAGCCCACCACCTAAATACCCTCTAAACAACAATATATCCAAAAACAATTAACAGTATACGGTTATATCATCAATCATATATACATTGCCCGGGCCTATACATCTGCCGCTTGATTCAACGGACCCCTATCACATGGCTTAAATAGCGACCTTCTACTTAGAAAGAGAGACAAGGTATTCTTTCACCTTGATCTCAGAGGAGAAAAATAAGGTCTTTCCATTGTTAATAATCTTTAACATCGCCGGATTTACCAGAAAAGCCTGCAAGTTCTTGTCCTGACAAGGCTTAATCATTCCTCTCAGCCACCAGCGCCTTTCCACTGTGGAGTGGCAGAAATCTGGCCTTACGTAAAAAGAGACCCCTTCCACACTCCATTTCGCTTTTGGCCTTGCAAGATCTGAGATGGCTTGCCTCAAAATGAAATTCCCCAAAAAAAATCAAAACCGCCCTTGGATAATCCCCCTCCTTAGTATTCTTTCTCAGCTTAAAAGGGGTGCGGTGTACTCTTTGAATCTCGAGGACCAGTCCCAGCCATTCAACTCGGGGAAGGCCTGGCTGAATAGCTTAATTATATATGCCTTAATGTTAGACCCTTCAATCCCCTCCGGAATTCCCAGTACTCGCAAATTATTCCTGTGTAGCCTGTTTTCCATTTCCTCAAGCTTCCAATGGACGTCGATCATTTGAGCATCATATGTACTGACTTTAGAGACTGCCTCTGCCACTTCAGTTTCTGTCGAGACAATCCTGCCCTCCAAGTTTGCTACTCTATCACCAGTGGTAGTACAAACCTTTGAGAGTTTCCTAACAACACCCTGCATTTTTTTCATAGAGGTATGAACTTTCTGATTATCCTTGCGGGTTTCTTCCCTGTGAGCAAGGATCTCCTGGTGTATTGTCTCTAAGAGTGTCATCTGAGCGAACGTCAGGCTTGGGATGTCCTGCGGGGGCTTATCCGTAAGATGATCCCAGCTTAGCTCATGTAGGGCAATAGAGATTTTATAGCCCCCAATACCTTTAGAGCTGTGGCAGGTTGATCTAGTTCAGGGTCACTTTCAGAGTCTAAGTCGGAGGAGCCTGCTTCTCCATCTTCAGACCATTCCTGGCCATCTGATGCTGAAAAGAAAGCTTCACTTGGGGCACTCTCCTTCCCATCGCCGCTCATGGCTTCGCTGCTTGGTACATCCCCACCCTGCATTTCATTTTCGGCGCGGGTTGATTGATTTACTTTCTCAGAAGTGGCACTTAAAGATGTATCAGAGACTGGAGGCACAGAGCCCTGCGAAAGTTCCATGTCAGCCTGATGTATCCGACCCTCCTTTATATTAATATCCTTGGGCACGGTTTTATTCAGCCCTTCTGCACCTGTTAGAGTTTCACTCTCCTTATTTTCCACATCTATCGGAAGCATATTGGAAGTATTGAATTCTTCAGATAATAAGCAGTTTTTAGAGGGCCCAACATCGACTCCAGTCGCAGCATCCATCACATTAGCTGTGAGCCCGCCATCCTTCCCGGTCTCTTCAGCCCCTTAAGCCCCCTTCTCCTTATCGGCTTTGGCGAAAAGCTCCACTATTGATGCGGTGGCTAACCGGGTTCGTGCGCCAGCCTGTTGCTGTTGTTGCTGCTTCTTCCTGCAACGCTCGTCAGGTGGGGGTGTTTGCGCCACACCAGATTCCACCGTTTCTTCCTCTCTAAGTGCGTGCTGTTTCTTCCTGTTCCCCAGAGGTTTATTTACAGAATTAACTTTGGGTGCCATGACTTCCAGATAGTCGAGCCTTTTCTCAGGTATACAACACCCGCCGTACTTCTTGAAAGGCAGCTGCTCTACAGACTCTCCGGCTCCGCGCCTGCACACCGATCTCAGCGTGACTGCAGCCGCGGCGTTCCTCAGCTGCAGAAGCTTACGGTGTTCGCTCCGCCTCCACCTCCTAGCCGCATTAAATCGTCCTCCCTTCTGCAGTAGAGCGGTAAGGATACACGCCAGAGCGTGTAAAAACTGTTTAGTTGGCCCGCAGCATGAGAGAACAAGCTGCATCACTTTATTTTTTTCCGGCAGCCTAAACTAATTCAGTGTTACCAAGTGCGATGGGTCCCGGGCGATATTAGACCATCGGAGCTCCGGTCCACTACGTGCTCACTGCACTCCTGCCACAGCCGCTAGTGAGCAGCCGCCATCTTCCCCCCAGAAATGGTCAACAGATCCTGTGTACTCACTGCCCAAGATAACCCGATCCCGGAACATCTGGAACCACTAAACCCAGCGGGTTAGAACTATAAGACCAAGATGGTCAAAACTTCAGCAGAGTGACAGGAAAGGGGACAGCAAAGTAGAGAAGACAGTAGGAGTAGACGAAAAGAAGAGACTAAGAGAGAGATGAGCCACAAGACGCCAAGAGTGGGGACTGAGAGGGGGGGATGAAGGGGCGCTGTGTCAGCCGTCAAGCAGTCAATGTCATTGACAATGCGCAAAACCCCACATACCAAAACCTCATGCCAGCAATCTACCGGGGTCAGGGGGAACTACTGCATCTTCCACTAATTGTAGCGCCCGGAGCTTAGGGCGCATGTGACGCACATGCTCTATTGCGCACAGGTATTTCACCAGGGGTTGCCACACTGCTTTGAAGCGCACATCTTGGGCCTGCAGCCGGGCTGTGAGAAGTTCCATTGTCATGACATGCCAGAGGCGCACAAACCACGCAGCGATGGGCGGGGCTTCCACCTTCTTCCAGTACAGAGCAATGAGCTGCCTAGCCGCTCCCAGCATTTGAAGCGCCAGCGCCCATTCGCTCCGAGTGAGGGCCTTCAATCCTGCAAGTTTAATACCCAGTAGAATCGTACAAGTGGCTTCAGGCAGAGGAAACCCCAGTACACCCCTGATGTGGCTTAAGACCTCCTTCCAGAAGAGGGTCAGCAAGGGACAAGTCCACCATATGTGCAGGAAATCCCCAGTCGCAGATCGGCACCTCCAACACACGGGAGAAGAGTTTGGGAACATTCTATGCAACCGCTGCAGTGTGTAGTACCACTGAGTCATCATTTTATATGCATTCTCCTGTTGTGATATACTACGGTAAATCCGGGGTATGTCACACCATAATCTGGACCACTGTACCGGGGTGATGTCCATGCCCGACAGGGAGTGCCAGCGTTGCTGGTGTGGCAGAGAAGGCGGAGTGTGCGGGTGCTGCAAAATCTGGTAGATTTTGGAGATCAGTCCCTTCGTCTCTGTAAAGAAGCGAGCCAATCGCTCAAACGGAGTAAAGGCGCGTGTGGCCGCATGATATGTATCGTCTGCTAGCACCCAGTGCTTCAATTGAGCGTATTGCAGTCCGGCCGCAAGCGGCACTCGGAATTCCTCCCTGCAGTCCGCAAAAGTCTTGAGGGAGCCTCCATCAAACAGACCCGTGAGTACCCTACAGTTGCCTTGAGGCCACTTACGGAAAGCCCCAGTCCGATGTGCCGGGGGAAAACTTGGATTCCCTTCGATAGGGGTATGAGGCGAGGGGAAGGTTGTAAGGCCATATGGACCGCTATTCTGTTCAAAATCTCCAGAACCGTTTTCGTGGGCACCGCCAGGTACGCGCTCAGAGATCGTCCTGCCCTAGGCTTCCATGCCAGGTCCCATATGGTGCGCCCGGTCACGGCCCTATCCATATGAAGCCACCCTTTTTCGCTCTCCGTTACACCCCACTCCATTACGTACCGAAGGTGTGCAGCCCAATAATATTCCACCAGATTGGGGCAGGCCAAACCCTCCCGGTCCCTAGGCGCCGTCAGGAGAGCTTGAGAGAAGCAAGGTCTCTTCCCCCCACAGATGAAGTTTGTTAGATCTCGCTGGAGACCTCTGATGCTATGTAGCGGTATAGGGTAGGAAGACACTGAAATAGGTACAGGATTTTGGGCAGGATGGACATCTTGACAGCGTTGATTCTGCCCAGCCAGGATGGTACAAGTGGTCTCCACTGCCTTAGGTCCTCGAGGACCGATCGTCGGTAGTCTTTCCAGTTGGCTTGTGTCCAGCCGTCCAACGAGGGGGTCAATGTCAGGCCCAGATACCGGATGTGCTGGGTCGACCATTTATAAGGGGCTAGTTGCTCCAAGGAGGGGATGTCTGATTGCGGGATAGTAAGGCTGAGTACCCAGGACTTGCTGTGATTAATTTTCAGGCCAGTAGCCCTCTCAAAGAGGCACAGCGCAGTATGCACTGCCGGCAGGGACTCTCGGGGCTGCGTGAGTGCAAGGATAAGGTCATCTGCAATGAGCGCTACTTTGTTGTCTTGGCCGCCTAGAGGAACACCGTGGATATTGGGGTCCCTCCGTATCATATCCGCTAGGGGCTCAACTGCGAGGGCGAATAATAGGGGCGAAAGCGGACAGCCCTGCCTGGTGCCCCTTCCAATGTTGATCAGTTCCGTGAGCTGCCCGTTGACCCTTATCCTGGCCCGCGGTGCAAGATATGGGGCCATGATCCTGGCAATCATCTTCGGGCCAAACCCAACCCTGCACAGTACCGCCCTGGGGAAGGACCAGTCCACCCGGTCAAACGCCTTCTTCGCGTCTAGCGAGAGAAGGCAAGCTGGGATCCTCCAGTGGTGGGCCTTACCTACCAGGTGAGCAACCCTGCGGACGTTGTCCGCTCCCTGATGACCATGGATGAAGCCCACCTGATCAGGGTCGATCAAGCACGGCATGTGAAGACCCATTCACTTCGTTAGTAATTTGGTGTAAATCTTAAAGTCCGAGTTCAGCAGAGCAATCGGTCGGTACTACGCGCACAGTGAGGGGTCTTTCCCAGGTTTCGGGATCAAGGCAATTTCTGCCAGCCCCATATCAAGGGATGGACCCACCTCCTCGGTAAAGGAGTTAAACAGGCGTAAAAGGTAGGGGCCTAGCTGTGCTTGATACATGCGATAGAAGGATAGTGGAAGCCCATCAGGCCCTTACGTTTTCCCCAAGGGGAGCTCGCGGATCGCCGCAGCTATCTCCTCCGGCATGATTTGTTCCTCCAGTTCCTCTGCGTGTTGCGGGTGCAGTGTCGCACCCCCGTAGTGCCCTAGTACTTCCTCCACCAGCTC
Source organism: Lissotriton helveticus (assembly GCF_964261635.1). Classification (NCBI taxonomy): domain Eukaryota; kingdom Metazoa; phylum Chordata; class Amphibia; order Caudata; family Salamandridae; genus Lissotriton; species Lissotriton helveticus. The sequence goes on along the minus strand of NC_136059.1, from coordinate 723,784,390 downwards.
CGAAGTTGGTTTCTCCTCCGTGTACAACGCCGTATAATAGTCCCGAAAAGCTCGACACTTATCCTTTGCCGCCACAACCCTGGTCCCATCGGGCAGTTGAACATTTGCTTTATGCTCTTTCGTGGTTCGGGCCCTCAGCCTCCTCGCCAGCAGCTTCCCCACTTTGTCCCCCACTTCAAAATACCTCTGTTTCAGTGCCAGGAGGGATTTCTCTGCCCTATTTGTGCGCATCAGCCTGAGCTGTCCTCTAAGATTGGCTAGGTGCCGTCTTGTGTGCCGAGTAGAGTGGCCCTGATCCTGCGTTTCCGCCGCCCTCAAGTCTCCCACAAGCTTATCTTCCAGTGCACGTGCTTCGCGCACCCTTGCAATCGAGAGGGAAGTGATATGGCCCCGTCTGGTAGGCTTGAAGGTGTCCCAGACCACCAGAAAGAGTGTTTCAGGGAGATCATTATTCTCAAAGTGGGAGACAATGGCCCCCCTAATGTCTTCCACGTCCGCCGCGTCCCGCAGAATACTCGGCATGATTCACCACCTTCGTTCCCGGGCAGGGCATGCTGCCGGGTCCTGCAGCAATAACTCAACGTGGACGTGATCAGAGAGGGAGATGTCAGACATATCAACCTCCACCGTGTCGTGGAGGAGATCACTAGTAGCAAATAAATAGTCTATGCGAGAGTAGGATCTATGGACATGTGAGTAGTACGAGTACCCTCGCTTATCTGGGAAAAGTACCGCCAGGTGTCAGACAGCCCAAAGTCCGTCAACTGCTTGCGCAGAGTCGCCGACATTGCCCCTGTGCCACTGGAGGAATTCTCAATCCGGTCTATCTTAGAATTCCATACTAAATTGAAGTCTCCGCCCACTATGAGTGATGAGCCGTCCTGCGGTATCTGCCCCCCTAGGAGGTCTCGAAGGTAGCGGTCCTGTGCCTGATAAGGGGCATATACATTGCATAATGTGATGTGACGGCGTCCAATTTCTACCTCCACACGAAGAAACCGTCCATCACCACCCCGGTAGGGTCTGCCGCCCCCCTGCCTGATGCCACTCCCGCTGTCTTGGTGTCGGCTGCAGCCCAAAACTGAAGCGGATATTTAGGGTGAGCCATGCCCACAGTATCAGCCTGCATGAGGTGTGTTTCTTGGAGAAATATGATGTCAGGGTGTTGCCGTAGGAGACATTGCCTAACCTGCTTACGCTTATTAGGTGAGTTAAAGCACTTCACGTTAAGCGTCAGGACCTTCAAAGGGCTAGGAGCATTTACTGCCATATCTGATTTTGATCACCACCGGCCACAATCGCACAACACACATCCCGCGTATCCCACGTGCACTACAGCCACGCAACCGCATCACCCCACCCCAGCCCACCAACCGACATCTCCACCCCGCACCCTCCAGGAAAGAGAGAGAAGAGAGAGCGTAGAATAGTGGGAAGCAGGAAAAGTAGAGAGAAGGAGAAAAAGCAAGGAGCAGCCAGAGATGCCACTCTTCAATAAACAACAACTGCAGCCAACAGGGCCTCACTGTACTGTCCCCGGTACAGAGCATCCTACACCCACAGGTTTGGACGCTCTCTGGGATGTAACTCCCTGAGGGACAGTCAAAGAGGGGGGGTCGTAACAGTCTTAGAAATTCTGCATCCAAGAAGCTCCCACGGGCAACCCGCCCTGCACATCAGGAGCCAGGGTGAAATGTGAGACGGCACAAAGCCCAGGTGTAGGGCCCCCCAGTACTAGGAAAAGTGGAGCGCTAACATGCCGCAAGTCAAGGTGTCGGGGAGCGCCCACCATGATCCTCTTTGCCCCCCTCAGGGGATCGAATATGAGCAATGATGTCCTACTTGGCCTGTTAGGGCGATTGCTCAACGTCGGACGGCGGGCGGTGCTGCCGGCACACAGTAGTCCATGAGGGTGCTGCCGCCTTCCTCTCCCGCTTATGAGACGGTGTCGGGCTCGCCGGCGGGGTCGTCTGCAATCGGATGAGTTGCGCCGCTTCTGTGTAAGTCTGTACGACTCTCCGCTTGGATTCCCACTGGAATATCAGAGCGAACGTGTGACCCCATTGATATGCAATGCCCATACCGCGCAGTTTCTCAGTCACCGGCCGGAACGCTCGTCTCCTCTTCAGGGTGTTGGGCGCCAGGTCCTGGAAAATCTGGATTTTGTGGCCTCTGTATCGGAGGTCCGGCTTATCCCGCGCGGCTTTCCAGATTGCCTCTTTCTCGGTGAAGAAATGGACCTGCGTTAATATGTCCGGTAGGAGTCCTGATCTGCCCGCCGGAGCGGACACTCGATACGCCCGATCCAGTACCGGTGGGGAAGCCTTTTCGTCCCCCCAGATCTCATGGAGGAGCTGCGTCACGTATCCCATGGCGTCTTCCCTCTCTTCCCCAAGAGGAATTCCCCGGAAATGGAGGTTGTTGCGGCGACTCCTGTTCTCCAAATCCTCCTACTTCACTTGGAGCTCGATGTTCTGCTCCTCGAGGGTCACCAGGCGCTGCCATAGGTGTTTCTGGTCTTCCGTGCGCGCATCCATTGTCCGCTCCAACCCGTCTACACGGTCTCCAAGTTCCGTAACCTCCTTCCGCAGCTCCTTCACACATGTGTGTACTTCAGTCCGCAATGATCCAATCTCCATTTTCAATTCGGACATGAAGGTGGACATGAATGCCTGAGTGACCGGCGGGGACTCCTCAGCAGCTCGCGATGGCCCTTCTCCACCAGCCGTCGCCCCAGTCTTTCCCCACATCGCTACGACAGTGTTGTCCTTGGGGGCTGCTGACGAGTCAGCCTTGCTCCCTTTGTTGGAGCGCGTCATTGCTAGCGACAACCGCCTTAAGTCAAGAGTCACAGGCACTCCTCGCTGCATTGTAGATGCCAAATTGGGGCACAGAGGGCCGTGCAGAGGTCAAAGCTAGTGTCCGGTGCTGCTCCCACACCTCCCACAAGACACCAGACCAACAATTCCTCCCCTCCACCTGCAGAGCCCAAGCCTACAACACAGGGACACTAGCGTCACTGCCAGAACCCGGAGGGTGTGAGGCCAGAGGGGGAGGTCCGGCCAGCAACCACCCCAGAAGGAAAGAGCGCCAGCAGTATCCCTCACAAGTGCGTCCAGGCCGTGATCAGCACCCTCCCGTGTCCGTTTACAAAGAACTCACAGCTATGCCCTAAGGGACCTCCCCAGACACCTCCACCAGCACCCTACTGCATAGCCGCCCGCCAAGAGGGTCAAGGTGTCGCGAAGACGGGGTGATGCACAGGCAACGATCAAGTGTCCACTCAACCCTAAGGCCCCTGTTCCAGCCACCAGGGTGCCCCGAGTAGTCCCACAGAGTAAATGGAAGAGGGCGGTTTGCACTGTCCCCCACCCCTCAGCTCCAAGGGGCCACACTTCTCACCTGGAATGGCCGACACAGTACCTGCTCACACCCATAGGTAGTGGCGCCTCGAAGGTCCAGTCCCATCAGCAGCAGGTGTCTGCCGGCTCAGGCCCCTCCACCACTGAGTGGGGCCCCCAGAGAGCCGCACTCACCACAGGCCGCCCAAGAGCCCGTAGGTTGATGGTCGCCCGCCACAGGGGGAGTCGTCAAGCTCAGGCCACCACTTTCAGGGACCCAGCTCTTGAAGCCCCCGAGTGGCTCCCTCGCCGGTTCCACTGCAGGCTGCACTCCACTCCACACTACAGATCTTCCCCACAGTCGAAAGAGGAGCACCGTCCACTCTACAGGAGCCCCCCGGCACCCAGGCCAGCACCTCAGAGTCTCAAAATGGCGGGTCACAGCTTCCACTCCCACCGGAGTAATGCACTCCCATCCATCAAGCTGACCGTGTAGCTTCACGAGCACAAGAACGGAGGGCGGGCCACGCTCTCACCTCCACTCTGCTCACCGGTCCGCACCTCACACCCAGGCGGCCGACTCCTTTCCAGCTCGTATCCCTGGCAATGGGGCAGCGGGGTCGTATACCACCCCTGCAACAGGCGACTCTCCGTGCCACCCGGCACAACCCCCAGTGAGCAGCAGGGGTTCAGGCGCGCAGGTATCCCAGAGCCCCTCAAACGGCCAAACCGCCGTCACCAAGCCATACCTCTGGGCCCGGGTATCCAAAATGGCAGACCACAGCTCCTCTGTCTCCCTCGTCTGCCGGCCTCTACGTGTGGGGGAGTCGCCCCACAGGCGCTGTGCCCAAGGCGGCCTCACCAGCATTGCTCCGATGTCACCTCTGTCCGCCCCACGCCGTAAGTAGGATGCCACCAGCCAGGACGTCCGCAGTCTCAGCCGCCAACCGCCGCCGAGCGCCGTCTCTTCAGGGCGGAAACCAGCAGGTCCACGCGGGGGCTCCGGCAGGGGCCCCCCTTAGCACCAGAGCCCCACCTTCACTGGAACCTCGGGCACGGTACCCGCCAAGGGATGCGGCCTCTTCTGATCCCACCGGTAGCCAGAAGGCGGCGCAAGCCGCAGGCGGGAGAAAATGGTGTGCTCCGCTCAAGACCTTCAAGCAGCCCCAGCCAGGTAGTCACCGCTGTGCAGGTGGGCCAGGACTCCTTGCGCCCCGCAATCGAGTCTCCACTTTGAGCAGTCTCTCGCCTGAAGAGCACGTCGGTGTCTGGAAGGCCAACCACTCGCCTCTCGTGCCGCAATCAAAGCCCCAGGGCAGAGGGCTCAAGATGGCGGTCGCTCTGTTTGGACGGCCACGCCGTCGCCGCTTAACGTCCCCTGGAGCCTCCTGGGGTCCCGGGCACCCCGTCCCTCGCAGCGCTGGAGTCAGCAGGTCCTCGACATTCCCGGGTGGCAGGTAAGTGCCCTGGCTTCGTATTAATCGCCTATAGCAGCGGTGTGCAGCGGGAGCTCCTCCGTGGCACGTCTCACCGCATTGCCGTCTTGGCCACACCCCCGATAACGACTTTTTGCACAGATCGCGATGCCGAACACGCGGAATTTGCAATCTGGCAAACAATATCTCTCGAACTGCATAAACATTCTCGAAAATGATGATTTTGTTCATTTTGCTAAAAAAACTCCTCAGGTTGTCATTTGGCTGTAGTTTTTGGAACATGGAGTAATTTTTCTTTTTTTGAATTGTTTTTAAAAGAGGAAGGAAGTTCCCCAGAGACTCCAACTTCTTGTATTGCTTTTCTTTTTTTTGTGAGTGGCCTGGCCATGTGGTGGCAGCCATTTTGTGGGACCAGCCACTGTGCTTTTGCCATAGACCGCCAAGCTTTTGGCCTACTCTGCCAGTAGGCCCAGAGGTACTACTCATCATCAGTCATCATGGGTGCATGATAGTTAAACAACTGTTTTTGTGTTGTCTGTTGAATTTTAAACTCATGTATGGCATGGATGGCTTTGGATTGAATTGCAAAATGTGTTTTTGGGGTGGAATTTCAGTTTTTGGATGTGTGTTAAATAAATAGGGTTTTTCAGCCAGTGGTTAACCATAGGAGTTCAGCTCCGGTAGTTTTGGCAACTCTGCACAGCGCGACAACGCAGACTTAGTTTTTGTCTTCTTCACGCGCTCAATCTGCGTGTTTGCGCACGTGATAATGACTTTTTGAACAGATCGCGATGCCGAACAAGCCAAATTTGCAATCTGGTGAACAATATCTCTTGAGCTGCATTAAACATTCTTGAAAATGATGATTTTGTCCATTTTGCTAAAAAAAACTCCTCAGGTTGTAATTTGGCTGTAGTTTTTGGAGCATAGAGTCATTTTCTTTTTTTTTAAATTTTTCTAAAAGAGGAAGGAAGTTCCCTAGAGACTCCATCTTCCTGTTCCTGTCCTTTGTATGTACTTTCTTGTTATTGTGGGTGGGCTGACCATGTGGGTGGCGGCCATTTTGTGAAGCCAAGCATTGTGCTTTTGCCAGAGCCCTGCATTGTCTGTCTTCTCTTTCTTTTCATGTTGTTGTGGGTGGCCAGGCCATGTGGTGGCGGCCATTTTGTGGGACCATCCACTGTGCTTTTGCCATAGGCCTCCAAACTTGTGGCCTAGTCTGCCAGTAGGTCAAGACTCCCAGAGGTACTCATCTGGGGTGTTTCAAGCAACTATGTTGTCTGTTGAATTTAAACATAATTTAGGGCATGAATGGCATTGGATTGAATTCCAAAATGTGGTTTTTGGGGTGCAGTTAACTTTTTGGGTGTGTGTTAAATAAATGCCTTTGTTGCATGTGTATGTGTTGTTGTGTAGCTTTTCAACCTTTTTAGCCATGCGGAATTTCTTTTTTGCATTAAAGCTGTGTAACAGGCATCCTTTGGCTGGCCATAAAGTGATATAGGTCTGCTTGAGTTCATTGTTTTCTGGGCCTTGCCCTTGTGCCTGTGATGAGTGACCATGTGGCTGAGGGCCATTTTGTGGTTGTAGTTAGTAGTGTGCTGTTTTGCCACATAGGTCTGCGTGCCTTTCCATTGTTCCTCTTGGCTTACTGCTTCCATCCCCATTGCCAGCTGCAGGTCCCTGATGCTGCATCCATCCCACATGATGCACAAATTAAGGCCAAACAGGTTGCACTACATTTGTATTTTTGTTCTTTGCTATTCTTACTCTTCCTGAGTCCTCACAGTACACTATTAGTAATTAAAATTAAAGCACAACAAATTCCACGGTTGACTGATGTTCTTCTGGCTTTTTTGCTTTTAGGTGCACAAAAGCCTGAGGAGGAGGTGTCTGTCATCATCCCCCTTTGTACTGCCAGACAGATGTCCTGCTGTTGTACGTGACATGACGTGTGGTTTGACCTGACCAGACATCTCTGCAACTTGTGCAACTGAGTGCTGCTGACATCTGAAGAAGATGGACCCAAAGAAAGCAGGTACCAGTTCCTTCACGACCAAGAATTTTGCTGAGAAGGAACAGAAGAAGGAAGTGAAACTTAGGTCTGGTGTTCCCCCAACACCTTTTTTGGGAAACCAAAAATGACACCTGCAGCAGCGGTGTCTGGGGGGCAAGCTGGGGGCAGCACCTCCGCATCAGTGGGCAAAACCCACCAACCCAGGCCCAAGCAGATGAGTGTGGAAGAGGTAGCCAGCCTAATGGTAGAAAGCAGTGATGCTGAGCCTGACCTAAACTTATCGCTATCTCAAAGTAGTACACTATCAACACTGGAGGGAACACAGCAGATTAGTGGTCAACAACAACAGCTGCAACCACCACCCATAATAATAGTTGTTGTTCCTCCCGAAGTAGGGGCAATTCAGGAAACTGAGCCTCATGCAGAGGAAGAAGGAGAGGAAGCCACTCATTCAGGAGATCCATTGTCTACCAAATCCCCAGCAAGGAAAAGGAGGGTGAGTCCATTGAGTTCTTCACCAACCATCCCTTCTGATGATCCAGATGTCACTTGGGAGCTGCAACAACCTGAGCATGAGAGGTAGACACATCCCAAGACCAGGCTAGGGAAAAGGAAGGTTCCAGAAAGCCTTAGACTTATGGAGGTCGATGTAGAACAGCAGGATAATGATGAAGAGACAATCATCACGAACATCACTCCCTGCCCCGAAGACATGGAGACCAACATTATTACCCTATCCAGAATGGCTGCGACTTGGGATGTAGCATGCATACCTCCAACACAGGTAACACCAACACGATCTCCAGCTTCCATATTTCCATTAGCAAAGGGCCGGCAGCGTCCTACATCCAGCACGAGCACCACCTCAGCAGAAGTAGGTAGTGGTACTGCACAGTCACAGACTCAAATTCAACACACACCATCCACTTCATCTGGCATTTGAAGTGGCACCTCCAGTAGGAGACAAAAGTTACGCTCCCCAGTGTGGGACTTCTTTATGGTTAGCAAAAAGGAGTAGAACATTGCTAAATGCTCCATTTGTCATACCTCTGTTAGTCGTGGTAAGCTTGGTACAAACTATGGTACCGGAGGCCAAATGACCCATCTGAAAAAACACCACGCAATCAATTGGGAGGACCACCTTCGTCGCATAAAAACTGAAACCATTGCTATTGGGGATAAACGAGAAGAATGTCCACTCACGGTTCGACAGGAAGAAGAAGAAGAGGGAGACATTCTCTCTGGTAGTGGCACACAAAGTAGCCCTGTCCCCAGCACTGCAGTGGTACCGCCCACATCCTCAGCAACATCTCAGTGGCACAAGAGTAAGAGTCAGCCTGAGACACCAAGGAGTACAGCAATGAAAAAAAGTGCGGCTTTGAGCCTAACAAAATGGAATACCATGCAGCTTACCATTCTTAGCATGTTTACTAGGCCGGAGTGGCAGTACGAACACAACCACCCAATAGCACGTTTGTACAGTGCGAAGCTGGCTAAAATGTTAGCACTGGACCTTCTCCCGTTTTCTTTTGTTGAAGGGGTGGGTTTCCTGGGATTTGTCACAACCATCTGCCCAAAATGGAAGGTTCCCGGCTGCTACTATTTCGTCAGAGTTGCTGTTCCAGCACTACATCACGACGTGCTGGAATTGCTTGGAAAAGCCTTAAAACAGAGTGCTATTGAGAGTATCCACCTGACAACAGATATGTGGACCAGTTGCCAAGCCACTGATTACATGTGCATCACTGCACACTGGATCTCTTTTTCGGGTGTTAGAGAAAAGATATCTGCAGGTGTTGACACTGCTGAGATTTTTAATGACACTCGCAAACATGCAACTGTAGCCATGTTTGCTATGGAGAAATCTCATAATGCTGCAAAGATTTTGGATGACTTTAACAGCAAGATCTTTGAGTGGCTGAGCCCAAGAGGGCTTAACATTGGTTTTGTTGCCACGGACAATGACAGTAATGTAGTTAGGGCCATGAAAGATTGTGGCTCTTTCAGGGTCCCGTGGTTGGCACACTGCATTAACATTGTGGTTTAAGACTTTCTGAATAATGAAAGCAAAGCCAGCAACTTACTGACCACCTGCAGAAGAATATGCACACATTTTAACCATTCTTTTAAAGCCCAGAAGCAGCTGAGGGTCATTCAATGTGAGCATAAAATGCCAGTCAAAGCACTCATTCAGGAGGTGCCAACACATTGGAACTCAACTTATTACATGATTGATCGTCTGTTTGTCTGTAAAAGACAAGGGAACCCAAAAGGTATAGTACTAGGGACCTTGGGCAGTAACGTTTTTCAAAGAACAATGGTCCCTAGTAGTTCAGGGATCTTGGCAAATGATAAACATACGCTCAATGGTAAGTATGACCTTTGTCCAGCCGGACAGGATCTTAATTTAAGTAAGTAAGCAAAAATACACAGGAATATTTTACACAGTGGGTACAGCAAGTAACCCAGAGGGAACAAGACAAAACAAGGGGATAAGGGTAGAGCGAACAAGGCGGTCTGTATACTAGTGATTCAGTGAACAGACGGAAATACATTTCAGAGCATCATTGTATACATTTTCTACTTTCTCTTATACATATGACGCTAGTATGTTGACGACGTTTCGATGCCTAGACTGAGATAATTGACATCATCTTCAGGACAAAAAAATAATATGCTTGTCTTGATATTATTTCACAAATTTGTTTTGGCCTACACATAAAATACATAAAGTTGTATTGGGGAAGAAAACAAGGGAAAAAAGGGATAAAAGTAAGTAACATGAGCTAGGCATGTAACACAGTTGACCATCCATGACAAGAGTGCATTTTCACTATGTTACTAAATTAGCAACAACTGTCAAGTGAATGACATGCAATTTGCGGCGCAGTGGGGGGACTAAAGGAGACGGCGCAAGAATGTGATATAAAGCTTTTGTGATAAACGAGTGACATGCGAGTTGCGTGGGAGCGACTAAGTCTGCCCGTTGACAAGGAGCAAGGCGTCCCGTGAAATAATATGACTGGTCAGGGGTTCGAGTCTAGGGTGACGATTCGTACTGAGCGAGCAGGGTGAGCGTGGGGTACAATTGTAGCGCTTCCTTTTGATGCAGTGTAGCCTGATTGTAACAGGGTGCAATAGAGCAGACAGAGCGGTGCAGAATGCTCTAATCTAGACCGAGGGCAGTGGACGATTATTAAGGGACACAATATTTTCAGAAAACTGGCAACTATGTGCATAATACTCACAGACACTCAAAGAAGGTGAATTGAAACGTGAATATAACATACGGCGCAGTGGTGAGGAGATCGTGAGTGGCATAATACGATTGAAAAAAAGGGGGGGGAAACCAGTTTGGTCCAAACACTGTATATTTAGGGAAGGTGCGGTAACCATTGGTGATGAGCGGAGTGCTCAATTGTCTGAGCCGGGCGCTCGGTTATTCTCCTACCAAAAGGTGGGGAGGAAAATTGGAGGTTAAAAACGAGCGTTTGGTGAAGGGGGTGATGTTGTATGTATTCGTAATATATTTACCAAACCAGGGCAAGGAAGCCTCTTCATAGGAGACCGGACCAATCGTGTCTCACTGGGGAAAATAATTAAAATTACAGAAAAGAGTACGAACGGGGTTTATACAGAGCCAGGAAAGCCATAAGGTTCGGCGGGTACTTACTACCTGGTTGGGTTGCACGATGGCAATTCAGGATTCTGATGGGCGGGGATCGCTAATGTGCTCGTGGAAGCAGAGGGGATAAGGAAGTGTTTGGAAATCGAAAAGGGACTCCACGTTACAAGCGCGGCGGCCATATTGGAATGGGCTTGATCGAAGTGGTGGTGATGGGGGCCATTTTGGGGTGGGTGAGTTGTGAACAATAGTGATTCTTCTGAACTGGTACAATACAATTGTTGTGCATATTTACAATGTTGTCCATATAAAATTGCAAAACAAAACTGAAACTAAGGGGAAACAAAAGATTAACTTCCAGATGGTCACAGGAGGGAGGTCCAGTCCTCAAGACGATTTAGTCCTGTATGGATACTGTTGGTACGCAGTATCCAATGTAGCTCCTCCTTGTTCAATAGTTGTGATATATCTGCGCCCCGTGGTGGTGGTTTTACCAAAGTAATGATTGTCCATGTTAAGTCATTTTCCGTATGGCCTTTGTCCTTGAAATGTTCAACGAGGGGGGCATTTGCAGTGTTGCAGCGGATTCTGCTGCGGTGTTGTCCGATGCGGAGCTTTATCTTCTGACTGGTTTGACCTACATATATCAATATGCATGGGCAAAAAATAGCATACACTACATTGGATGAATTGCAATTGGTGAAGTGCTTTCTGTCAAAGGTGATTGTACCAAAGGTAAATGTTTTTCCCTCAATGGTGAAGTTACATACTAAACAACTACCGCATTTTGCATGACCTGTTAGGGCAGGTACCCCCCAAACATCATTGATCGTGGTTTTTTGATTGGGTTGTGGTAGGGATGCCCTCACCAAATGGTCTTTAACATTTTTTGCTCTCTTGAATGCGAATATTGGGTGCTCCAGATTCAATGCCCCGGCATTCAGTACAGGCCAGTGTTTTAAGATGCTTTTCCTTATAGCATTGGATGTTGGGGTGAAAGTGGTTACACATACAAGTCTGTCTTGACTTTTCTTCGGTTTTGGTTCTAGTAGGGTTTCTCTGGGGCAATACCAAGCCCGCTTGAGGGAACGCCGTACTAATTTCCTAGGGTACCCCCTATTTCTAAGTTTGTTGCTGAGGGTTTTTGCTTCAGTAAAATAGTCTTCTCTGAAGTAGCAGTTTCTCCGGATACGGAGGAATTGTGAGAAGGGGAGGGAGTCTCTAAGGGCACGGGGATGGTGACTGCTATAATTAAGCAAGGTGTTTCTTTCAGTAGGTTTATTGTGGAGGCTAGTGGTTAGGCGGCCCTCCGTGTGTTTGATTTCTAGGTCCAGGAAGGGGATTGATTCTTTGCTCATGGCCAGTGTGTATTTTAGGCCACTGCTGTTGTTGTTTAGCCAGTGCAATAGATGTGTTAGCGATTCAGATGAGTCATTCCATACCATGAAGATATCATCGATATATCGTTTCCACAGGGCAATGCCACTGTGGAAAGGATTCGATGCGGTCAGTATACAAGATGTCTCTATGTTGTCCATGTACAGAATCGCTAGGTTGGGGGCAAAAATAGCCCCCATTTATGTACCCCGTACCTGTCCGTAGAACTGTCCTTCGAAGAGGAATTTTTTTTTGGTAAGGCAGATCTCCAATAGTTGGAGGATAAAGAGGGATGGGACATTATGTGGGCGTGGACGTGTGTTAAGGACTTTTTCAATAACACGCAGTGACTCGTGCTGTGGAATATTAGTATAAAGAGATTCCACATCCAGCGTACACATGGTGCTGGATGTGGGAGCAAAGGGATATTCCTCCTCAAGACTTCATAGTTTTTTCCTGTTGAACCCTACTCCCATGAAGCACGCAAACACTCCTTTTAAACCACCCTCAAAATTTTCCCCAACTGGCGGAATGTTCCCCCCCGAAATACCAACATTTGAGAAACTTGTCCTCAACGACCTTGCTGCTCTATAAAAACAAAAATCATTTATCCCCTACAACATCACAATCGAAGAAAAGAAAGCTCTGACCACCTTGAAAAAGAACCCCTCCATTGTAATAAAAACCTGCTGACAAAGGAGGGGGTATTGTGATCCAGGAGATGGATAACTATAAAAATTAGATCCTTCGCCAACTCGCTAATGCTGATCACTACTGCAAATTACCACGTAATCCCACAGAGGAAATACAGAATTGATTTCAGAGGTCACATCCGATGCCCTAGAACTAGGATACCTCTCCAAAAAGGAACATGAGTTCCTTAACACTAAGGCTCCACGGGTACCAGTCATTTACTGCCTACCCAAGATTCACAAGAATTGTGAATCTCCACCTGGTCGTCCTATAGTCTTGGGGTGCGGCTCTATTCTGGAGCCCCTCGGGCACTATATTGTTTATTTTATCAAACCATTTGTCCCCGAGACCTTGTGCTACATCAGAGACAGTATGTCAATGATTAACATGATTGAGGAATATCCCTTTGATCCCACATCCAGCACCATGTGTACGCTGGATGTGGAATCTCTTTATACTAATACTAGCAGCCCGTCCCGACGTTGTCCGGGAGCAAAAGGCTGCTTCAGGGCCCCCGCCCCCCCCGCAGAAGAGTTGTCTGTGCAACTCCTGGCCTTGTTCAACTGATTTGGCCCACTTGTGTTATTTTTTTAATTCGTATGTATTGTTTTCCGCGTTTTATGTTGTCCGCAAGATGTGAGGAAAGTGTTGTGTCACCTGTTTAATGTTTTTTTTTCTTTCGAAGGCTCTTTCCGTGTGTTTGTTTTTGTATCCCTTCAAAGAAGTTTCCCTTTCGTTTTGTCAATTGTGTGGTCAAGTCCTGGCAGTGCTCGAGTGATTATGGGCAGTTGTGTTATTTTCGTTATTCGTATGTCTTATTTTAAGCGTTTTATCTTGTCCGCAAGATGTGAGGAAAGTCTTGTGAATGCGCAGTCGATTGCGTTTCTCCGTTAAGAAATGTCGGATCTTTTTTTGTTCGTGTTTACCCCCCCTGTGACGTCGTTGGTCAATGACCAATGGTTAAAGACTTTTTTGTTAAGCCGAAGTCGTGAGTGTGTTTTCTTTAGTGCGTTTTGATTGGTGTAGTATGCGATTAATCCTGCCCCCTGTGTGGCTTCATTTGACACTCCTCATCGATTGAAGGCCCGCCCGGTTTTTAATGCGAAGGCGTCAATGTTGTCTGGGTAACTGCAATGAATGTGTGTATATTTCTTATAGCGCGCACCTCTGCTGTTTTTGTATATTGGTGTTAACGCGCTGTATGCGTGAATTTAAATTAATTGAAAGCACATTTCCGCTGTATGTGTTGGGATTTGCAAATGTTTGTTAGAAATTCATTGAAAGCGCATTTCCGCTCTATGTCTGCATATTGTGCGTTATAAACTCAGTGAAAGCGCATTTCCGCTCTGTGTGCATATGTAAGTGTGTTTTGAAGTCGCTTGGCCTATGTTTGGTTTTTGCACTTGGCACGGCCCTGTAAACGCCCACATTTGTTGTTTGAGACGCCCACGGCCACAACCACGCCCCCAAGGGACTACTTTACCACTTTTGGCATTTTTGCTTTTTTAATGTATATGGTGTACATATCCATAGCCTATGTCCTTCTGCCACATCTCCCCATTCAAATGGTGTATTGGGTGTAGTGATTGGTGCATTACTTTTGTAGTTTACCTGGCTCAAAGGTTTGTGTTCTCTCTTTATAATAGTAGTATAGATTCCACAACACGAGTCACTGCAGGTTATTGAAAAAGTCCTTAACACACGTCCACGCCCACAAAATGTCCCATCCCTCTTTATCCTCCAACTATTGGAGATCTGCCTTACCAAAAATGTTTTCCTCTTTGAAGGACAGTTCTACGGACAGGTACGGGGTACATCTATGGGGGCTATTTTTGCCCCCAACCTAGCGATTCTGTACATGGACAACATAGAGACATCTTGTATACTGACCGCATCGAATCCTTTCCTCAGTGGCATTGCCCTGTGGAAACGATATATCGATGATATCTTCATGGTATGGAATGACTCATCTGAATCGCTAACACATCTATTGCACTGGCTAAACAACAACAGCAGTGGCCTAAAATACACACTGGCCATGAGCAAAGAATCAATCCCCTTCCTGGACCTAGAAATCAAACACACGGAGGGCCGCCTAAACACTAGCCTCCACAGAAAACCTACTGAAAGAAACACCTTGCTTAATTATAGCAGTCACCATCCCCGTGCCCTTAGAGACTCCCTCCCCTTCTCACAATTCCTCCGTATCCGGAGAAACTGCTACTTCAGAGAAGACTATTTTACTGAAGCAAAAACCCTCAGCAACAAACTTAGAAATAGGGGGTACCCTAGGAAATTAGTACGGCGTTCCCTCAAGCGGGCTTGGTATTGCCCCAGAGAAACCCTACTAGAACCAAAACCGAAGAAAAGTCAAGACAGACTTGTATGTGTAACCACTTTCACCCCAGCATCCAATGCTATAAGGAAAAGCGTCTTAAAACACTGGCCTGTCCTGAATGCCGGGGCATTGAATCTGGAGCACCCAATATTCGCATTCAAGAGAGCAAAAAATGTTAAAGACCATTTGTTGAGGGCATCTTACCACAACACCAATCACAAAAACCACGATCAATTATGTTTGGGGGCTACCTGCCCTAACAGGTCATGCAAAATGTGGTAGTTGCGTAGTATGTGACTTCACCATTGAGGGAAAAACATTTACCTTTGGTACAATCACCTTTGACAGAAAGCACTTCACCAATTGCAATTCATCCAATGTAGTGTATGCTATTTTTTGCCCATGCATGTTGATATATGTAGGTCAAACCAGTCAGAAGATAAAGCTCCGCATCGGACAACACCGCAGCAGAATCCACTGCAACACTGCAAATGCCCCCCTCGTTGAACATTTCAAGGACAAAGGCCATACGGAAAATGACTTAACATGGACAATCATTACTTTGGTAAAACCACCACCACGGGGCGCAGATATTTCACAACTATTGAACAAGGAGGAGCTACATTGGATACTGCGTACCAACAGTATCCATACAGGACTAAATCGTCTTGAGGACTGGACCTCCCTCCTGTGACCATCTGGAAGTTAATCTTTTGTTTCCCCTTAGTTTCAGTTTTGTTTTGCAATTTTATATGGACAACATTGTAAATATGCACAACAATTTTAGTGTACCAGTTCAGAAGAATCACTATACCAGTGCTGGATCAGAGACCCTGCACTGCTTTGTATCAATGCTCACCTTGTCCTTTGGCACTATACTTCTACTTGATGGGGACACTACTACGCTACTTTCTTACTACCGACCAATATATGATACACGTTGGTTCACTGATTCACTCTCCCGATGCCCCCACACAGTGCTCTCTCTATACTAAAACATTGGTATAAGCCTTCCACACACCCAAGGTGTACCTGAACACCTCTGTAGTGGGATCAATGACTTGTGCCGTCTTATATTACTGGTTTACCTGACTGTATATTGATATGTTTTATGTATGTTATTATTATCCTATCATGTTAGTGACTACTACACTGCTCCCTTTACCTCTGTTCATTCCTACTGCCCCTACCCTGTCTTTGTGAAGCGCTCTGATATCTGTAAGGATCTTGTTCGCGCTATATAAAACTTTGAATAAATACTATTGTTCACAACTCACCCACCCCAAAATGGCCCCCATCACCACCACTTCGATCAAGCCCATTCCAATATGGCCGCCACGCTTGTAACGTGGAGTCCCTTTTCGATTTCCAAACACTTCCTTATCCCCTCTGCTTCCACGAGCACATTAGCGATCCCCGCCAACTAGAATCCTGAATTGCCATTGTGCAACCCAACCAGGAAGTAAGTACCCGCCGAACCTTATGGTTTTCCTGGCTCCGTCTAAACCCCGTTCTTACCCTTTTCTGTAATTTTAATTATTTTCCCCAGTGAGACACGATCGGTCCGGTCTCCTATGAAGAGGCTTCCTTGCCCTGGTTTGGTAAATACATTACGAATACTTACAACATCACCCCCTTCACCAAACGCTCGTTTTTAACCTCCAATTTTCCCCCCCTTTTGGTAGGAGAATAACCGAGCGCCCGGCTCAGACAATTGAGGACTCCGCTCATCACCAATGGTTACCGCACCTTCCCTAAATATTCAGTGTTTAGACCAAACTGGGTTTTTCCCCCCCCTTTTTTTCAATCGTATTATGCCACTCACGATCTCCTTACCACTGCGCCGTATGTTATATTCACGTTTCAATTCACCTTGTTTGAGTGTCTGTGAGTATTATGCACATAGTTGCCGGTTTTCCGAAAATAATGTGTCCCTTAATAATCGTCCACCGCCCTCGGTCTACATTAGAGCATTCTGCACCGCTCTGTCCGCTCTATTGCACCCTGTTACAATCAGGCTACACGGCATCAAAAGGAAGCGCTACAATTGTACCCCACGCTCCCCCTGCTCCCTCAGTATGAATCGTCACCCTAGACTCGAACCCCTGACCAGTCATATTATTTCACGGGACCCCTTGCTCCATGTCAACAGGCAGACTTAGTCGCTCCCTGAATAAACATCACGCAACTCGCATGTCACTCGTTTATCACAAAAGCTTTATATCACATTCTTGCGCCGTCTCCTTTAGTCCCCCCACTGCGCCGCAAATTGCATGTCATTCACTTGACAGTTGTTGCTAATTTAGTAACATAGTGAAAACGCACTCTTGTCACGGATGGTCAAGTGTGTTTCATGCCTAGCTCATGTTACTTACTCTTATCCCTTTTTTCCCTTGTTTTCTTCCCCAATACAACTTTATGTATTTTATGTGTAGGCCAAAACAAATTTGTGAAATAATTTCAAGACAAGCATATTATTTTTTTGTCCTGAAGATGACTAGCGTCATATGTATAAGAGAAAGTAGAAAATGAATACAATGATGCTCTGAAATGTATTTCCGTCTGTTCACTGAATCACTAGTATACAGACCGCCTCGTTCGCTCTACCCTTATTCCCTTGTTTTGTCTTGTCCCCTGTGGGTTACTGGCTGTACCCACTGTGTAAAATATTCCTGTGTATTTTTGCAACTTACTTAAATTAAAATCCTGTCCGGCTGGACAAAGGTCATACTTACCATTGAGCGTATGTCTATCATTTGCCAAGATCCCTGAACTACTAGGGACCATTGTTCTTTGAAAAACTTGATCGTCTGTTTGAGCAGTACATACCACTCAATGCTTATGTCATGAAAAGATTAGGGGATCCTACTGTGAAAGGTATGACCAATGAGATGGGCCAATGGGACCTTGCTAAATGCCTGACAGAGATGCTACTTCCTTTTGAGGTCTTTACACGTGAAGTCAGCAGGGAGATTTGTACTATGGGCCAAGCTATCCCATTGTTCCACATGCTAGAGCAAGAGCTGAAGGAGGTGTCTGAAACGTACGCAGGTGTGGATGGCAAAGTAGACGCATATTATTTGGCGGACACCTTACCGTTCGCTTATCTGAAAATACAAGGGTTCAAAATACCATTGTGTCACATCCACATTACATTACTGCCACCATTTTGGATCCACAGTACAAAGTATTTCTGAACAGTAATGCAGTAATTCCTTTTTCAGAAGTGGATGTTGCCAAGTACAAAGCTTTGATATCTGAGGAAGCCACCGACTTTGAAAACGAATGGCTCTTAATTAGAGGCCCACCACCCCAGGCCAGAAAAAGTACTACAGGGAATCCAGAGTCAAGTTCTACTTCAGAGCCTGAGAGCAGTGTGTTTGGCTCCCAGCAGTCACCAACACAGCCAATAACATCAACAGCAACAACAGGATTATCAGCCATATCAAAAAACGGCAACTGATTGGTTTCTACGGAAAGGGTATGGTAAGTTCATTGCTGATGCAAAGGCAAAAGAGGCCAAGCAAATCGGAACACCCCTGAACTTTGAGCGTATGGTCCAGGCCTTTCTGGATAACACAACAGAGGTATTCATGGATCAAAGCCTATTGGTATATTGGTATGGGATAGGAAGCCATCGGCCAGTGCTCAGCCAGGGCAATAAAGTATCTGGCTTGCCCTGACGCAAGTGTCTCTTCTGAGTGTGTTTTCAGTGCTGCTGGTGCCATTGGTATTGTGAAGAGAGGTTATACCACCGGATTCCAAAATAACTGAACCACAGCATGAAGAGGAGAGCGACTTAAGTGACGGAAATAGTGTGTTACTGTTAGATGACCTGCTACTTCTGGACGAACCACCAGAGTTTGAGGACGAGCTCCTCTTCCCTGACAATTAGGCGTTCAAATTGTTACTTTCTTCCTTACTTCATTAGTGTGTGTATCTGTCTTTCTGGTTCAAACCACAACAAACCAATCATCACCGTCTTCTCTTGTTATTTGATTTCGATATTGGAGTTGCACCTCTGTGCATTTCACTGTCCACTCCTCAAAGTCCTGCTCCATCTTCCTACCTCACCCCAAATACATTTTTTCCCTCAAACCAGACATTGGATGGAGAAAAGTACAAGAAATGTTGCCTCTAACAGTCCCTCCAGAACAAGTGGAACGTGACTATCCGCCTTTTGATTCCGAGCCGAAACTCATCACTGTCAGAACTAGGCTACCACCTCGGAGTCAGCAGGCGGTCAAAATCCCATCAATGTCAGAACAGAAGGTACTTGGCAGAGATAAACAAGACCCTTCAAAGAACTTGCTGACGCCTGACATGTCACATTTCTGCAAACTCAATTGACCAATGACCGCTACCAAGGCCGCGGCCCATCTCACAGCACTGACCATCGGAACCAATTTCAACAGCGACAAAGTTCCACAGATGAATACGAAAACCAAAACAACGACTAACACTGAAAATGTATGTGGTGTAATAATGAGGCCACTGCCTCTGTAAAAAAACACACACCTGTCACAAGAACTATGCAGGCATCTGACGGCCAAAGCAAAGAGCAAGACAGGTAATGATTGCATGCGTTGTATGCAGACTCTGAGGGATAGCTGTTTTGAGGTTGTCCCTGCAGGGCAACCCTAGCTGGTCAAGCCAGTAAGGCATGTGCAATAAATTGGATGATGTGTCTAGATAAGGCAACAAGAACATTATATAAAGATTGAGTATGCACTAAATTGACAGCAAAGTATGGCATCTGCCAGCTCTACACCTTGGATACAGTGAAGAATATGGCCAATTTCAGCAAATTTATTTACGAAGCACATTCACTCTTGAAGGAAAAAATGGCATACGGAGAGAATGACTAATAGTTTGACGTGCTCCACTATAACAGAACTCCACTCGCCAAGAATTATTTTTCCGTCAGGACTGAAAAAATTGACTTTAGTGATATTTTATCCTTATTTGTTAACTACATAGTCAGCATTGGCTGCACTCACATCCTCCAGATGCTACGATTTTAAAGTTTGATTCTGTTTTAATTCATGATATATGGTTTTTAATTTATAGTGTAATGATTTTAAGTAATCACACAATAAACATTAATTAATTCATTCACTAAATTGATATTACCTACATCTGGATACGGGGTATAACCTGCCAGTGCTGGCCTTGAGGCCCCTTTGATATTTAAAGGGCCCTTTTGAACTGTATTAAGCACATGGGGGAGGGCTCCATTAAACCAAGTCAGGTGCTCCCACATGGTAAGTGACATTACTGTAACTGCATATGGTCGATATGCAGCAGAAGCCAGTGGTATGTTGTATTCATGAAAAATATTTTCATTAGCATCGATAGGCGGGAAAGTGACTCAAGAACCGAAAACTTCATTGCGGAACGCCGCATCTGCTTCTATGACAAAAATCACAGCAGCTCCTGCATTGAGAACCCTGTGTTGTATTAAATGCTGAGTTACTGCCGGGTGGCAATTAACATTAACAGCTTCGGGTTGAGCCACAGCTAAATGAAAATGGGATCAAAGTGTAGCTCAATCAGGGTGTAAACCATTTAATATTCAAGCCTGAAAAACTAACAGAATTAGGTGCTGCCTAATAACTGTGGAGGGGAAACCCCTAACACCACAGACATCTCCCGGAAAGGGTTCTAGGGTATTGTGGAAAAGCACTGCTTTGAGTTCCTGCACGCAGGCACCAGACCAAACGTTGGTGGCTCCATGTTGCAGGGATTCTGCTCTGGCACATTTCAATTTAGAGCCTGTAATGGCAGAGCTGCATCTGATAGAGATGAGAAACCACCGTTCTGGCGCTAGCCTTATTGATTATATTTTAGTGGATGTGCAGGCCTGGCCTTATTTAGTTGGTAGGGTGGTCCTTCTGAGACAGGATAGTGATCATAATGCACTCTCCGGTGTCATACCTCTTCCATTCTGTTGTATGTTAGTTAGTTCTCCTGATCCCTTTGACAGCAGTTTGAAGCCAACTAACAACATGCGCAAAGTGAAATAGTGTCACTCAGGAAAGGGTGGGGACAGTCTATAAAATAGTAGTAGAACATTGGGAAGGTCTACTACTCCAGTCCGGTTGGGTAGACTCCGGTTATAAACAGGAGAAGATCACTGAAGACCATACTAAATTGTGTGCAGATCTCTACATACTTCTTCTTGTGGAAGCTAAAATAGTTGCAGGGAAGCAGCCCCCTCCAACATGGTTTGATCCCTCATGTACGCAGACCAGGGCTGCCCTGATGCTTGTCATCCAGTAGCTAGTAACAACAAGAGAGGAAGGGAGACCAAAAACGCTCCTATTCCCCTCGAATTAGGATACAAAACAACAACGAAGGAGCGTCACTTATAAGAATGACTACAGAATGAAGCAAAAGCGGTGTCTTAACACATTGCTTCTATTGCTTGAAAAAAAACAGTAGGTTTTTTTGAAGGCCCTCACTCGTTCTTCTGGGTCCGGTTAAAGAGGGCGTTTGCCGGTACCGAGCAGGTGCCTAGCATTCAAGGCGGTGTGCCAATTTGCTGTCACCCCCCTCCCGAGATCCATGGCGTGCTAAAATATAGCACCCCCCAATAAACTCGGTTCTACTTCAACCGTTTTTTTTTAAATCTTACACTATAATTTTTATGTTTAACATATTTTACCTGAGGCTAGGGTGGGCCTTAGCGTGCCCATACAACCGAGGTTTTGACACACACCACTGTAAATATTTCACTCACTGGCCCTGACGAATTCCTGATAGAACACTTCACATAGGCTGAAACATGTTGACCGACTACACACTAGGATAATGGTGTACCTTTAATGTGTGTCTGTTATCCTATCTATTTTATCCCTGTCCAATTGGCATTACAAATAAAACTCCTTTTTTGACTCAATTGGCCATTTTATCTTTCACTTCACATTCACAATACTAGCTCCGCAGTAATCTGGCATTGCAGCACACCAGGGCAGCATTCGGCCACTCCTGGTGGGGCCCGATGATGAAGCATGTCACCGACCAGGTCGGTGAGTGAGGGCCTTAAAAAAAACTACTGTTTTTTTTTCAAGCAACAGAAACAATGTGTTAAGACACCGCTTTTGCTTCATTCTGTAGTCATTCTTATAAGTGACGCTCCTTCGTTGTTGTTTTGTAGTCATCCAGTAGCAACATAGATTGGAGATCCAAACCAAAAGGGTTGCTTACAAAAAGATCAAATGCCAGCCAAAATGGGGTGGAAGGCAGTGAAATGGGAAGTACCCCTAGAGGCATAAGGGGGATCAGTATTTTTTTTTTATTTGGCATTATCAGATTCAGCAGAGGGATTCCATATTGCGGACTCTAATGCCTCTGCTGCTGAATGGGTCCCACATTTGTCTAGTCTATGTTCTGTAATGGGAGAGACTAGTTCCTCTCCAGCAATTTCTAGCTGTGATACCTTAGTATGTATGAGATATGTATGACACAGAGGAGCCGCCTAGTATTATGCTGCAAGAAGTTAGATCTGTGATTCTTAAGATCATCCCCAAAAAGGCATCAGGCCCTGACAAAATCCTAGGAGACCTTTATCGCAGTGAGTCCATTTTGGGGTCCATATTTTACAGATGTCTTTAACGCCCCACTGACTGGGGCTCCTATTCTGCCCACTTGGTAGGGAGCAGAGATTGTCTCCTTGCTCTAAAAAGGCTTTCCATCTCTTCCGTCTAATTATAGGCCTATAAGCCATGTTGATTGTTCACAGACGTTATTCAGTTGAATCCTCCTAGGAAGGCTCCAGGATTGCCTAGCCGCTAAGGAGGTTCTCTCCCCCTACAAACTGGCTTTAGGGACACTATACAGTAAAAAGACAGTGTTCACAAGGAACTCTTTTGACAAAACCAATATATGCTTTGCAAGACAATATAACTTGCTAGGTTTAATCACAACAGAACAAAAAATCATGAATAAACTGATAGATCTTAGGATGGATCATTTAGACACTATTAAATAGGTATACAAGCCCATAAGACAATGGATCTTGATCGTGCTCACTTCAGCCGAAGTGAGAATGATGTTATTATGCAATTAAGACAGTAATACATATCACAGAGAATAGAAAACATTTCAAGTATATACAATATGTACAATCTGAACATGATTTTGTGAACCCTAGTGGAGTGACAATAACCTAACAGTGGTGCAAGAAGTTTTTTTTTTTTAAATGACATATGTGAAGGCAGTGGTTATTGGAAGCATGGAAAAAGAGGAGCCTTTAGAATGTATGATACATTGGATTGTATTAGTGTTTTGTGGTTCTCTCTTTATGCAGTCGACGACGTTTCAACCCTATCGAGATACAGGGTCTCTTCAGGACGGGAGTGCTGGGGACATAGTAGAAACAGAGTTCACCCAGTTGTAGATATTTCAGGGCAGGTGTCAGTTCTATTGTAGTCCGTCGATTTCCCGGTTAGAATCAATCTATGTCATGAAAGCACGGCGCCACATCTTGGCCAGATGGCAAGGTATTCCTAGTTGCTAGAATTGGGTGTAAGTGGGTAATGCCATTGGTCAGCCAGTTAATTACAAACCCACCGGACTGTGTCCTTTCTGTAGGCCATACCCTATGGGGGCTGTGGTGAAAAGTAACCTAATTACTTCTGATACAGCTGTCACGGGTTGATAAGCTGGTGCGAGTACGTACCGAGCCGTGACCTATGGTCAGCATAAACACGTTGGACAAGGTCTTTCACCTCCAAATGCTTTTTTGGAAAATTATGGTCTTGGGAGGAGGGAGGTTGTATTTACTGTTTGTAGAACTTCATTCAGCATTAGACTTGATCCCAAGACACAAGCTCTGGCAAGTGATGGCTGATATCGGTGTCCCTAAATATCTACTGACCAATATTATAAGACTCCAGAGCATAATTACGCCCAGGTAAGGTGTGGTCAATCCAATCAGGCGGGTTGACAGACTATTTTCCTTTTACAAGAGGGGTAAGACAGGGCTGCGTTTCAGCCCCACCCTCTTTAAAGTTTATGTCAACGACCTGATTGATAATCTGAATGGGTGTGAAGGTGATTCTCCAAGTCTTGCAGGCATCAGGGTTCCCACCATGATGTTTGTGGATGACACTCCTAATATCTAAATCACCCATGTGGCTACACAGGGTTTTAGATAGCTTTGATACCTTTTGCAACAAGAAAGGACTGGACATTATTGTCTCGAAGACAAAGTACATGGTTATTAACCCTTGTTCTATCACAAGATCTAACCCATGGCTCAAAGGCTTAATATTGGAGCATGTGCAAACATTTGAGTATCTATGAATAGTCCTCATTGAGCAACTAGAATGGTGGTACCATATTGATAGGTGCAGAGTAAAACTTTAACAACAACCTGGAGGACTGCTAAAAGTGCAGAGCAGTTCCAGATTGTGTCTCCTTCTACAGGCACTGCAAATTTATAAACAACAGGCCATGGGGACTGCCCTCTATGGGGTGGAGCTGTGGCGTCACAAGTATGCAGTGGCCCTTACTTTAGTAGAAAATCAATTTCTGCTTCAGATGCCAGGTCTTCCTGTTAATATCCCTTTTTTCCCCCTTAGGTTGAATACGGGCATCCGGCCAATTTCAGAAGGGATAGGATTGAGACCAACCCTATATTGGTGGAGGCTTTGGGCCCCCACTGAGCTTCAAATATATCGGCTGGGGTTGGATGGGACTTTGGGACTGTCAGGTTCGAGTAAAAGTCCATGGATAAGGTGTATCAGAGCACACTGAGCAAAGTGGGAATTTGGACATTGTTGGAAGATCCGGTGACAGCTGGGTCCATCAGTAAGAATAAGAATACTAATAAAGCAAATTGTGGGCAGCATACATTGGATCTAGTACAGTCACAATCCTCTTTTGACCCCTGTTTGACGCCTTGTGGTGATAGATGAGTTTAAGAAGGAGCCGTTCCTTGATGAGATTGAACCGGTGGGAGCCAGGAAACTTTATCTTCAGTTTCATTATGACACCCTGCCCCTCTTTTCCGTCACCTCAGGCTGAGGCCGTCCTCAGGAACAAGATAGGTGGGAAAGTCCCCCCTGTGGTGCTAGTAAGGAAACTGTGGAACACATTCTATTTTTTGTCCTACTAATGTCAAGGGGATGAAAAAGTGGATTTTCCCAGTATGAGAAATATTAGGGGTGAGAAATCATGTTGAGGGCCTCCGAGGTTTGAGATATGACACAAGACAAATGTTGTGTTTGCTGTCTCTTGATCTCTCCTGGTGATGGAGAAGTTAAGGTTCATGTTTCTCAAATGAGCTGTGGGCCTGATATTACAGTAGCACGGGGAGTTCCTAGTGACCCTGTTCCCCCGCATTAATAGTACCCCAAGACACTGTTGTCCAAGGTTGTATTTGGCCATCAAAAAAGCTTAGGATCTTTTAGAGGATTCTTCCCCTTTTATGCACTCGCACTTTGAGAATCCATGGATTTAGATGTATTTCTTTACACCAACAAAGTTTAGGGTCCCCCTAAACTTCTCTCTTTCCTCTGTAACTCACACTTGGTAAACATATGAACTAAGTTTGTATTTGCAGAACTCTGTGCTTCTCCTATTGAGCTTATGAAATGTTTTGGCCGTACGGATTTGAATTCATGTTCTCTTATGATGTCATTTTTAATAGGTTTTATAGTTTTGATGGTATCTGCTTGCATGAATCTAGTGTTTTTCTTTTACATTATATACTTATGTACGTTTATGACTTGAAGCCGAAAGAACGATTTGAAAGAAAGATATCTGGTTTTAAGCTCTCTGCATAATGTGAGATATTTGTGTTTGACTAAAACCCAATTTTTTTTTGAGTATTTGGATGCTCATGTTTTCCACACTTTTAAAGAAACTCAGGTGATGGTCTTTTTCTCTCACTGGTTTATTCGTATCCTTGGAAGAATCAGGAATGGCATGTCTATTGTTTTGTTATGTTATGTTATGTTTTATCAACCTTTCGGGCAGAACACATGATGTTTATTGCAAATATCCAATTCAGTAATATTCAGTCACTGCTTCTTGGAGTAAAACGAAGCAAGGCAGTGCAAAGTACTATTTGTGCTGAGAAAAGTCACTTTTTAGAACAAAATTTATTTTGTGCATGAAAGTAAATGCCACTTCATCCCTTTACATTGATCTGCAATGGCACAAAGCCTTAGTGAATCTGGGCCCAAGTTTCTTTTTGGGGTTTTCAATGTACCCGACAGGTCCAACTTTACTTGTGGGAAACCATTTTAATCGAGAGAAGAGTGGGGATGCAGGATGGTATGACATTTGCCATTATCTATTGAATAGCCTTTCATTGTTGGATTTATTTTGTGAGTATCTGCAAAAATAAAGCTCTATCGCTAAATTCAGATTGTTGAGGGCATTCGAAAAATGCATTGTTTTTATTTGGTAGACTTTTTGAATGTCAAGTGATACATTACCAGTACAAACATGAGAAAACATTCTATACCACATCTCGAATACTCTAGGTGTTGTGGGCTTTTCTACAAAATGCAAACTAATGTATGGCTTCGACTGGAGAGTTGAATTTGTAATCACTTTTATTTCAACAATTGGTTTCTTTTGGAAATCCTTGAGCAAACTACACTAATGACATTTTGCAGCAATAATACATTTTGGTCACATTCTTGCAATATATATCTTTCCGGAATCTCTCATGGCTTTCGCACCCATTTCCTCCATAAAGTAGGTCGGAAAACAGTGCATTTTGTATGTTTTCTTAGGCTGTCTTGCTTTTAGATGTGGTACATGCACACAGTTCTTTCCTTTCACTTTGCATTCAGTACTTGTCCTCCAACATGGAGCAACAAGTTGAGTGGATGTTATTATAGCATAAGAAACTCCTTTCTGGCGCGCACAAATGTGTCTGTGCAAGGAGCAAGATGCTATATGGATTTTTCCATAGCCGTAAAAAATATACAAGACATGTTTGGCTATATGCTTCAGCACAGAATTGAGGGCCATATTATCAAGCAAGGGCGATACATTCCTGCCGATAAAAGTGGCGATAATGTATCGCCCTTGCTTGATAATATGGCCCTTGGTGACTGTATTCCACCAAGGAGCCAGACGTATTGAATATTTTCTTCAGCAAATAGAAATCCAGTCAATGTCTTTCTCCTTACTGGGGTAGATCTGTGTGTTGGTGCTCCAGAGAAGAGCTGGAACTCTTTTGGATTTTATTTAGGCTAAGAAAAATTTCAAAATACATCTGGCTCCTTGCTAGGGCACTGACTGTTCTTTCCTCTTAGAATACTTCTCATGGACAGAGAAACAAGGTCATAGGTTTAATATGAACGTATATGAATCACACTGTACTGCTACAAAATATTTCAATCAATAAGTTGAACATTTCAGAGATATAAAGGGTTGAATTCAAACGCTAGCATGAATTTGCCGCTCCATTTTTAAAAACGTCCTTACTGGTAACTGGGCAGTAAAAGTATTTTTTCTGCTTTCCTACCATTACTTAGAAAGACTTAGAATTCGGTATAAACAAAATTGCCATATCTTTGGTAACTGCAGGGACGGCTCCTCCACAATGGCGGAGTAGGGTTGCCCCACTGGTTCAGAGACAGTAGCTCAAAAATAAAACAATATTTCATCATCTTTTTATTTTTCATTTGCTGGCTGAGCCAGCTTGTGTAGTAAGGGGCGGGGCCGGGGCCATGGGAGGTGGAAGGAGGACTGGTTGGTGCAGTTCTAAGTGCACGTCTGTTTGGCCAGCTGTCTTGGGACAGCCAAAACCAAATGCGCACTTAGGTTGCTCGAACTCAGCTGTATTACACAGGCGGGTTGGAGAAACAGCACTGACTCCTTGTGCATGAATAGAGCTTGAAACCAGCCCACTCAGGCCACTCCCAGCGCTGCTAAAAGAACAATCGATGGACAGAATGTGGAACAATGTCAAATATTCACCCAGTACAGAGATTTAGGCCTAAATCCATTGTTTTTTGCTCCCCATGTGTAGGAAAGAAGGATCTGCTTCTATGGGTATACCCACTTTTTGCTTGATGTAATGCTGCTTCTGACTAGGATCTGCTAATCAGGACCCCAGTCTCTCTGCTTTCTTCTCTAAATAGTTATGGTAAGTACTCAGGTACATTCCAGATTGGGTACTGGGGTACACTTATCACTCCCTAGTATATTGTATTGTATTGTAATTGCACTTATATAGCGCTTACTACCCCTGACGAGGCGTCGAAGCGCTTTTTTGGCAGGTAACACGCTACTCCGGGACCCATAGAGGATTAATGTTGAATTAGTATAGTGAAAAATGCAAGTACATTTTAAGTGGTGGATAGGTTAGTCAGTTATTTGGATTTGGAATGATAGCAGAAGGATAGAGGAGGACAAAGGTTTGTATTTATTTATCGCTTGTTGACGCATGCTATTCAGGAAGCCTATAAAGGATTAGTGGTGAATTAATATGGTGAAATATGAGGTAATTTCAGTGGTGTATATTAGTCTGTTACTTGGAGTGAGAAGGATAACGGAGGGATAAAAGGGGAAGAAAGATTTGTATTCATATAGCACTTGTTACCCCTGATGGGTGTTGAAGCGCTTTTCTGTCGAGTAGCACCCCACTCCAGAACCCATAAAGGATTAGTGTTGAAAATTGGTATATTAGTATAAATATGAAATAATTTGAGTAATAGATATGTTACTCAGTTATATGGGCAGTATATTAGTATAGTTGAATATGGAATTTGAGAAGTGAACATGTTAGTCTGTTAATTTTGATTGAAAAGGATAGTGGAGGGATAAAAGAGTTTAGGATTCTTTTTAGGTCTTAGCAGTAGGAAGAGGTTTTTGGATGAGTAAAAAGGAGTTTTGGAGGGGAGGAGTCAGAGGGGAGAGTTTAGAAAGGTTTGTTTTAGGGGATCGGTGCAGTAAAAAGAGGTGTCAGATGATGCAAGGAGGGGTAGAGCAGGAGAGAGTCTAGAAAGGTTTATTTTGACGATCATAGTAGTGATATGGGGTTTGGGATAAATGAAAGAGTGGATGTAGAGGATATAGTGATAGCTGTATAGGATGAGAGATAGGGTAGTGCATAGAAAGACGTAGTAGAAAGAAGTTTGAGATGAGTCAGAAGGTTGAGCTAGAAGATATATTGAGTGAAGTATAGGCTGAGAAATAGGCTAGTGCAATGGAAATGCTAAATTAGAAGAAAGTGATAAATATATAGATCCATAAGTACACTGAAAGTATATAGATACATAAAAGAAGTAAGTACATTTAGATTAAATATATTGCTTGAGGCACAGGATGAGAAATAGGGTAGTGCATTGGGTATGCTTTTTGAGGAGAAAAGTAACAGACATACAGATCCAAGTACATGGAAGGTACATAGATGCACAATGGAAGTATGTACATGTAGACCAAAGATGATTTTTATTTATTGATTAATATTATTATTATTATTATTTTCCTTTTCTCCTAACAACATCATTATTTAAATGTTTTATAAAGTAATACACAAAGTTAGTTACATATCTATAGTGTAAACAAATGCTTATATACAGAGCGATATGCTGTAAATTTCTGTTTCCGTATGGAGCTTATGTGGGGAAGAGCCAAATCTTGAGTAGTTTCCTGAAGATAAGGTGGTTGTCGGTGGATCTTATGTTGGAAAGTAAAGAGTTCCATAGTTTGGCTGCTTGAACAGAGAAGGATGTGCCACCCATGTTTTTGTTTCTTGTATGGTGGGATTTTTAGGCGAGATGATCCTTTAGAGCGGAGGTTCCTTTGTTGAATGTGTTTGGTGATTTTATTCCTGATGGAGAGTGGTCCTATTCCATGTATTGCTTTGTGGGTAATACAAAGCAGTTTGAACGTTGATCTTCTGGCAACCGGTAACCAATGCAGGGCTTTCAAGGCAGGGGAGATGTGGTCTCGTGGTTTGATACGCAAGAGTAGTCTGGCAGCCGAGTTGTGAATCCGTTGTAGTCTTTTCATGGTCGTTAAAGGTTATCCATGGTAGAGGCTATTGGCGTAATCAAGTTTGGATAGAACAAGGGAGATGGTTGCTTGGACTTTGTGTGGAAATCCCAAATGAGGGAAAATTAGACGCAGTGTTTTTATAGTAGCAAAGCTTGATCTTGCTAGTTTATCCACTTAGGCATTCATCGACAGCTTGGAGTCCGTGGTCATTCCGAGGTTTCTTACTTCCTTTGATACTTTAGGCAGTGATCCAAGTTCATCAGGCCATGCGGCAAGTGGGTTGTAATTTTTCCAATCGACACACGTGAGTATTTCAGTTTTTGAAGCATTCAATTTGAGTCTCTCCAAATCATCCACTAATCCACGGCTCTGAGACAGATGAAAATTGGTGAATTTCCAATGTCTTTGGGGCATTCCAGTAGAATGAGTATTTGCGTGTCATCTGCATAGTTGTAGCACGTGAGGTGAAATTTATTGATCAGTACTGGTAAAGACTTCATGTAGATGTTGAAAAGCATGGTCGAGATGATAGAACCTTGAGGGACCCCTGCTTTTGTGGAGTACAGTTTGTACGAGATAGGTGGGGTATGGATGACATTAGTTCTGTTTCGAAGGTAGGACACGATCCAGTCTAGAGCAGTTCCCTCTATGCCGGCTTCATAAAGTCAAAGACAGCTGAGAGGTCCAAGAGGAGTTGAGCAGCAACCCCTTTGCCGTCAACTGTATTCTTTAGGTCATCCCAGATGGCAAGGAGGGCAGATTCAGTGACTCTTCCCGGACGGAATCCTGTTTGGAAATCTGAAAGTATGTCATTTTCCTCAATGAATTGTGACATCTGGGCGAACGCTGCTCTTTCTATCAGTTTGCCCAGGAAAGGTCCATTTGTAATCGGTCTGTAGTTGTCAGGGTTCAGCGGGTCCAAGTTTGTTTTCTTCAGTAAAGGGCGTATGTATGACTTTTTGAGTTCTTCTGGAAATATTCGAGTAGTTAAGGAATCGTTGATGATTCTTCTTACTGGAATGGCAGCAGAGGTTGTTAAAAAAGTTGTCTTGAAAGTTTGTGGTGGACAGGGGTGAGAAGGGCTGCCAGCAGGCCTGCTTGCTTTGACCAGGTCCATAAATTCATCGTGTGAGATGTGTTGGAAGGAACAGAGGGGCTTGATTAGAGCATTCTTGGATAGTTGTTTTGTACAAGGGTTAGTGCTGGTGCTTTGTTTCTGTTTTAAGTACAAGTCCAACGTGTCTGCTTTGTCAGTGTAATGATTTGTCAGTTTGCCTGTGAAATCTGGAGAAACAGGGTGAGTTCCATCTAGGCAATTTGGTTTTCGAAATTCATTGAGTATTTTATAGAATTCTTTATTTGCACATTTAGCATTTTGATTTCCGTCTGAATAGTACCTTTTCTTAGCTCTTTTCATAGCCGACTTATATAATCTGTTAATTTTCTGTAGGTGAAGTTTGTCTTGTTTGGCGTTTGTTTTGAGCCAGGTATGTTGCAGCTTTCTAATTTGTTGTTTTATGTCTTTTATTTCTATCTTTCTCCAAGGCACTTTATTCCTTTTGTTCTGTTGTGTGGTTTTGAATGGTATCAGGATGTCAAAAGCTTCCTGTAGCCACTCATATAGATTTTGAACATAATTTACGGTTTCCAGATTTATACTGGATGTTAGTTGTGTTTCCAAGTGTTCCAAATTGAGTTTGTTCCACGGCCGATAGGTGGATGGATGTAAGGTAGTTTTAGGTGAGTCGCTTAGTGTTGCTTTATGTTGGAAAGCAAGCAAGTGGTGGTCTGACCATGTGACTGGAGTTATAATTTGAAAGGTAACTAGTTCAGTATTAGCAAAAATGACATCTAGGATATGTCCAGCGATGTGTGTCGGATTGTGGACAATCTGATGCAGGTTCAATGCGTCTAGGCCGGTGATAATTGTTTATGGATGGGTCATATTGGTTTTATCAAGCCAAATGTTAAGGTCACCCAGAACGTATAGGTTGGAGTGTATTGTTATCAGGTTTGAAACTGTGTCTAGAAGTGCGTCTGGGAATGTTGCCTTGCTCGGTGTAGGTATGTGAAAGAGCAAGAAGTTACAGGTGGAAGACGGTGTAGGATTGCATCTTGTTAGAAGAGCCTCACAATTCTTTATGGAGATGTCAACTTTAGTGATATGCATTGTTTGCCTGAATACAACAGCTAGACCACCTCCTTTTTTGGCTATACGATTTTGGGTGATTATTTGATAGCCTAGAGGAATGGCTTCATGCATAACTGGAGCCAAATCCTCTCCCAACCTTGATTTGGTTATGAATAGCATGTCTGGTTTTGCGTCGGTGAGAAGGTCGTAGACGTCATGCTTGTTTTTAGAGAGGGATCGAGCATTTATTAGTAGACTGTGTAGAGAGTGGCCTTTGGTGATAGTGGGACTTTGTTTTGTAGAAGAGTGATCAGTATTGGGTGGGTGTGTAGCAGGTGTGTTTTTAGTGCTGGTATTAGCTGTATTAGAAAAGCAATTGTGTAGCTGTTCTGTATCGTGTTCCTCATCCAGCATGCTAAGAAGACATTTTGATGGGTCGGCATGTGTATGTGTTGGAGATGGTGTTTGAGAGTGAGTTGGAGTGCTGTGTTGCTTTTGTGGTGTAACATTGTTGTGAGGTAGACTTCGGAAAGCAAAGTTGTGAGGTGTGGCATGTTGCTTATATGTTTTGCGTGTGTTTAATTCGGAAAGGTGTATGAGTCAGGGGAGGTGGTGCAGCATGTGGGTCATGTAGTAATGTTCTAAATTATCCAATGGATGAGAGGCGGTTAGAAGAGAGGTGCTGTATCTGTGTTAGGTGTGGTGGAAGAGTGAAAGCTTGGCATTGGAGTTTGTTCCTTTGTGTGTCTTGAAAGGTGGGTATATGTATGTATTTTATGATGGTAAGTATTATAAGATGTTGTGCTCTGAAGATCTTGTTGTGCTGGTGTGTGTGATATGTTTAGCTTTTGAGGTGTAGTGAAAAGGGGTGTTGATGCATATGTTTCATGCACTGGGTTTGGTTGTGTAGTATTGTTTGTGAGAGGAGGTTGTGACGTAGAGTGGGTGGGGATGTGTTTATGAGTAGAGTGTATGTTGTCTGTAGGAGGGAATGAAGTAGAGGTGAGAGTGTTTATCTTAGACTGGTTTGTTTCAAGAGTTACAAAGTGTGGTGGTGTGCAGCGTGTGTGTTGTGTGTTAGTTTTATTATGGTAGAAGGGATATGAGGATGTTTGTTGGACAACTGATGGAAGGATCATTATATGTTTGTTAGTGATAAAAGGTGGTCTGTTCGGTGTAATTACAGCAGGGAGAGTGTGTCTGAATTTCGATGTAGTTATGTATGGTGTTGATTGGCGTTGTGTTAGTGATGAGTGCATTGGTTAGTGGTATAGGATAGAGTTGTGTACTGTTTGTGGGTGATTGTGGATATGTGTGGTAGTTGGGATAGTAGGGTGTGTAGATGTGGTTTGGTTTGGTTGGTGGTGCATGCTGGTACATTAATCTATGCATAGTGTTGTGCGTGGTGTATATTTGGTGCGAGTGTGTTGCTCTGTTTGTGGCTGTGGATGGTGTGTGCTGGGTATTGCTAAATGAGAAAAAGGGCAGCATTTCTGGCCATGGTCCTGGTCAGTCTCTAACAGGCTCAAACAAGGAACTACCCTTGTCCTCTCTACCCTTAACAGGTTCAAACAGGCAACTACCCATGTCCTCTCTGCCCTTAGCCTTGACGCCCTAAGCCTGGCCTTTTATAGCCCTAGTAATCAGGTGACCCTTTCAGCCAATGGGAACCCTAGCTCTAACACTATCCAATCACAACACTAGCCCTAATATTTAGAACCAATAGGAGACCAGGACGTTACAGCCAATCTTAGCCCTAGTCCAAGCACCCAATGAGTTCAAAAACCCTGATCTCTACGTTTAATAAAGGCCTTAGCCCTACCAGTAGTCCCAACCCAAGTCCAAGCAGCCAATGGTACAGGTAGCCCTAGTCTCTACTTCCAATAGAAAGCCTAACCCTACTCTTAGTCCCACAACTAGTCCAACAACCAATCACACCAGAAGCCCTAAATAGCTACTTCCAATTAAAGGTCTAACCCTAGCCCTAGTCCCACCCTACTCCCAACCACCAATAACATAGGAAGCCCTAGCCCCTTCTTCCAATAGAAATTCCAACCCTAACCCTAGTCCCAACCCTACAATGATTGAATCACAGACCCAGAAACCAATAAGAACCCTCAAATACCCAACCAATGAGGACATTACCATAACCCAATAGAAACATCAGATACAACCACCAATCAGTGTACATATGTGTCAACCACTAGCAGACCATATAAGGTCCCAGCGACCTCAGACAAGGTTTGCTGGCCAGGGAGTTGGAAGCTGCTTCTCCTGTTCAGAATCTCCTAGGAGACAGACAGGCTCAATCCACACTTTGGACTTCTGCAGGTAAAGGCTTCACTAACTCGAAATCTAACAATACTGTTTGAATAAAACTTTACTCCCCCTGCTGGCAAAAAAACGAAGTGCACAGGCCCCAGTAAATACAGTTTAAACAGCTCACAGAAGCACCCTCTGATGTAGAATATCCCTGTTGCTGGGGGGGGGAGGGGGAGGGGCTGGCCTCACTGGCTTGTGAACATAAAAACATAAAATGGTGGCTGGGTGTGCACTGTTTTAATACACAGTTCTTAGCACAGAGCAAAGGAGAAATTTGGAGGGAAACAGATTTGTCACCAAGGAATGAGAGGGACAAACTACAGAGGTTGGACTGCAAATCCCACAATTCAACATGTTAAATGCAAGCAATCATGGGCAGGGAAAACCACAAGTTTAAAACACAAAACAGGTGATAAAATATGCAATCACAGGCTGGTCAAAACTGCAATTTTAAACTGTAACAACCACATACAAAGACAGTAATCACAGAAAGGGAAAATCGTTTTTTAAGCAACTTTTGTTTTGGGAAGAGACAGCACTAGTCTGTCTCCTTACCACTTCCTGGACTCTGCTCACTGCAATCTGGGGCACAGGTAGACTGCAATTCACAAGATGGAGGAGGAGAATGATTTGAGGTGCACCCAGCAAGGCCTTAAGGGGCCTGGGCAAGTGTGAGAGGAGGGCTCAGACTTGCCTGGTAGCTGGATATCCAATGGTCTGCTGGACTGGGGATGGGGGCTGGGGAGCTGCTTCTCCTGTTCAGAATCTCCTAGAAGACAGACAGGCTTAATCCACACTTCAGACTTCTGTAGGTAAAGGCTTCACTAACTCGAAATCTAACAATACTGTTTGAATAAAACTTTACTCCCCCTGCTGGCCAAAAAACGAAGTGCACAGGCCACAGTAAATACAGTTTCAACAGCTCACAGAAGCACCCTCTGATGTAGAATATCCCTGTTGCTAGGGGGGAGGCAGGGGGCTGGCCTCACTGGCTTGTGAACACAAATTTGTGGCTGGGAGTGCACTGTTTTAACACACAGGTCTTAGCACAGAGCAAAGGAGAAATTTGGAGGGAAACAGATTTGTCACCAAGGAATGAGAGGGACAAACTACAGAGGTTGGACTGCAAATCCCACAATTCAACACGTTAAAGGCAAGCAATCATGGGCAGGGAAAACCACAAGTTTAAAACACAGGTGATAAAATATGCAATCACCGGCAGGTCAAAACTGCAATTTTAAACTGTAACAACCACAGCAAAAACAGTAATCACATATAGGGAAAATCGTTTTTTAAACAAATTTTATTTCAGGAAGAGACAGCACTAGTCTAAGGTACCCAGGGCATAGAAACCCCAGGGGTCCCCCATAGGCTGAAGCATTTATTATGCCACCTATGGGAGACCATTCAAACTCTCACTACAGGCCTGCCAATGCAGCCTGTGTAAACTGGTGGTAGCACCACTTACAAAAAAAATAGGTTTCCCTTTATCTAGGGTACTGCACTTAAAACCTATAGGTCACCCCCACTGTTCCCTCCAAGGTGCACACCTGGGTGGCTGCGACAGGGCAATCAATCTCCGCGCAGGAGGCACCTTCAAGGACTAAGGTCTAAGTGGAGTAATCGGGCAGAAGAGAAACGAAAACAAACCAGGCTAATTAAACCTGGCGGTAGGAGGAAGTTCTTACATAAAACTTGCAATTATATATATACATACAAACACAATTTCTTCCCCTTGTCATGACAATCGTTTACCTCCTTTTTGTCAGTGTTGTACATTTCTATTTTCTTTTTGCCAGTCTTTGTGAAGTGCTCTGATGCCTTTAGTTTGCTAAAAAAAACATTAAAATAAAAACATGCACATTTTAGACCCAGTAAAAAAATCATTCACATTTTTTAGAATAATAGAACATTGAATACTACTTTACTTCGTCACCTGAAAATGTTATTTAGCTGATCTAGTAGAAAGGTTCTGAATTTGACAGAGTTTTCGGTGCTCTTGTGGCACATTTCCAGATGTGCTTTACAGTACCTTCATCCTCTTCATTGACATTTTTATTTGTAAAACCTTGGAGATGGAGAGAATGCATAAGTATTTGTATGACATTGCAGCATAGTTTGATATTACATTTTATGACACTCCGAACATTTCCTTAGCAGTTAAGAGACTGATTTTGTTTTGAAGAGTTATGCAATCAGTAGCATGCAAGCGTCAGTTCTTGTTCAAAGTAATTTTTGTTAACTGGGCGAGACTGGAATGCTATACCAAATTCTTCATTTGATATAGATGCCTGCTGCCCAGAAAATATTGGGTGTTGCAGTTAGCTGACAATAACAAGTTGGATTCTGCCTAAGTGAAGTAGTGAGTAAACCTAAATAGTAAGTTGGTAAGTAAAGATGAGCGAGGGCCATATTATTACACCTTTATGCAAATACAGATGCAAATGTTGAAACCCAAAATTATCATTCACATGGGGTGTGGCAAGTAGCTGGTGTACAATTTGAACCCAATTCGGAGTTTTGGTTCTCAGAATAAGGAACAAGTGCAAATTGCACATGAATTTACCCTGCCTTAGGTGTACAAGGTATTGTTTTGAACTCTAACCCCCAATTTGTGAAAGAGTTTCTTGGGCATAAACTAAAGGTTTATGCCACACAGCGCACCAGAGCTGCAAACCCATTTCGTAACAAATGATAATTTGCACATGAAGCTGCATTAGCTGCCCTATGGTAATCCGAGCATGAGTAATCCGAGCATGAGCATGAGTTTGTTTTGAAGAGTTATGCTATCAGTAGCATGCAAGCGTCAGTTCTTGTTCAAAGTAATTTTTGTTAACTGGGCGAGACTGGAATGCTATACCAAATTCTTCATTTGATATAGATGCCTGCTGCCCAGAAAATATGGGGTGTTGCAGTTAGCTGACAATAACAAGTTGGATTCTGCCTAAGTGAAGTAGTGAGTAAACCATAATAGTAAGTTAGTAAGTAAAGATGAGCGAGGGCCATATTATTACACCTTTATGCAAATACAGATGCAAATGTTCAAACCCAAAATTATCATTTACATGAGGTGTGGCAAGTAGCTAGTGTACAATTTGAACCCAATTCGGAGTTTTGGTTCTCAGAATAAGGAACAAGTGCAAATTGCACATGAATTTACCCTGCCTTAGGTGTACAAGGTATTGTTTTGAACTCTAACCCCCAATTTGTGAAAGAGTTTCCTGGGCATAAACTAAAGGTTTATGCCACACAGCGCACCAGAGCTGCAAACCCATTTCGTAACAAATGATAATTTGCACATGAAGCTGCATTAGCTGCCCTATGGTAATCCGAGCATGAGTAATCCGAGCATGAGCATGAGTTTGTTTTGAAGAGTTATGCTATCAGTAGCATGCAAGCGTCAGTTCTTGTTCAAAGTAATTTTTGTTAACTGGGCGAGACTGGAATGCTATACCAAATTCTTCATTTGATATAGATGCCTGCTGCCCAGAAAATATGGGGTGTTGCAGTTAGCTGACTATAACAAGTTGGATTCTGCCTAAGTGAAGTAGTGAGTAAACCTAAATAGTAAGTTAGTAAGTAAAGATGAGCGAGGGCCATATTATTACACCTTTATGCAAATACAGATGCAAATGTTCAAACCCAAAATTATCATTTACATGGGGTGTGGCAAGTAGCTGGTGTACAATTTGAACCCAATTCGGAGTTTTGGTTCTCAGAATAAGGAACAAGTGCAAATTGCACATGAATTTACCCTGCCTTAGGTGTACAAGGTATTGTTTTGAACTCTAACCTCCAATTTGTGAAAGAGTTTCCTTTGCATAAACTAAAGGTTTATGCCACACAGCGCACCAGAGCTGCAAACCCATTTCGTAACAAATGATAATTTGCACATGAAGCTGCATTAGCTGCCCTATGGTAATCCGAGCATGAGTAATCCGAGCATGAGCATGAGTTTGTTTTGAAGAGTTATGCTATCAGTAGCATGCAAGCGTCAGTTCTTGTTCAAAGTAATTTTTGTTAACTGGGCGAGACTGGAATGCTATACCAAATTCTTCATTTGATATAGATGCCTGCTGCCCAGAAAATATGGGGTGTTGCAGTTAGCTGACAATAACAAGTTGGATTCTGCCTAAATGAAGTAGTGAGTAAACCTAAATAGTAAGTTAGTAAGTAAAGATGAGCGAGGGCCATATTATTACACCTTTATGCAAATACAGATGCAAATGTTGAAACCCAAAATTATCATTTACATAGGGTGTGGCAAGTAGCTGGTGTACAATTTGAACCCAATTCGGAGTTTTGGTTCTCAGAATAAGGAACAAGTGCAAATTGCACATGAATTTACCCTGCCTTAGGTGTACAAGGTATTGTTTTGAACTCTAACCCCCAATTTGTGAAAGAGTTTCCTGGGCATAAACTAAAGGTTTATGCCACACAGCGCACCAGAGCTGCAAACCCATTTCGTAACAAATGATAATTTGCACATGAAGCTGCATTAGCTGCCCTATGGTAATCCGAGCATGAGTAATCCGAGCATGAGCATGAGTTTGTTTTGAAGAGTTATGCTATCAGTAGCATGCAAGCGTCAGTTCTTGTTCAAAGTAATTTTTGTTAACTGGGCGAGACTGGAATGCTATACCAAATTCTTCATTTGATATAGATGCCTGCTGCCCAGAAAATATGGGGTGTTGCAGTTAGCTGACTATAACAAGTTGGAATCTGCCTAAGTGAAGTAGTGAGTAAACCTAAATAGTAAGTTAGTAAGTAAAGATGAGCGAGGGCCATATTATTACACCTTTATGCAAATACAGATGCAAATGTTCAAACCCAAAATTATCATTTACATGGGGTGTGGCAAGTAGCTGGTGTACAATTTGAACCCAATTCGGAGTTATGGTTCTCAGAATAAGGAACAAGTGCAAATTGCACATGAATTTACCCTGCCTTAGGTGTACAAGGTATTGTTTTGAACTCTAACCCCCAATTTGTGAAAGTGTTTCCTGGGCATAAACTAAAGGTTTATGCCACACAGCGCACCAGAGCTGCAAACCCATTTCGTAACAAATGATAATTTGCACATGAAGCTGCATTAGCTGCCCTATGGTCATTCGAGCATGAGTGAGCTAATGACTAAAAGACCATGGGTATGTTTGAATTCATTACATTGTTAGTGAGAAGGCTGAAAGCAAACAAAAGATTTAGAATAGGTAAAAGAACGAATCTAATGAAGTGAGTGAAGTTAGTGGCATGTCAGAGAGTTAGCGAACTAAGGCAGCTCTCAAAAGTGAGAATGGGAGTACCATCAGCAATTTTGAACAGGTTAAGCACCACATCACACATGAATTTTAGCAGTACCTAATCTGAGTTGGTGGGGGCCAGTGTGCACTGCTGTCACTTATTTATGGCCTCCTTCAAAGACCGCCTCGACAACAACGCACACAACAGCGAGGGACTCTTCAATATCGTAAAGGAACTCTCCAACCCCAGCTCCAACACTAACGACATCCCGCCGTCACAAGCCCTGTGCGACTCCCTCGCCACCTTTTTCCACCGCAAGATAGCATACATCCACAACAGCTTTAACACCCAGACAACCCCAACAGACAGCAACACAACAGACCTTCCGCACACCATCGACCACATCCCCTTGCTAACCTGGACCAGCGTGAGAGTCGATGACACTATCAAGACCATGAGCACAATCCACTCCGGCTCTCCGTCAGGCCTATTCCCGCACCACGTCTTCAACAAAGCAAGCAGCTCCATCGCACCCCACCTACGCAATGTCATCAATCCCTCCCTTGAGACCGCGACCTTGCCAGAGAGCTGGAAACACGCCGAGATCTAGTCCCTACTCAAAAAACCCAAGGCAGACCCAAGAGAAAACAAGAACTACCGACTAGTCTCTATACTCCCCTTCCCGGCCAAGGTCATTGAGAAAATCGTTAACAGACAGCTAACCCGATAACTCAAAGAGAACAGAATCCTGGACCCTTCCAGTAAGGGTTCCGCAGCAACCACAGCACCGAGACCACCCTCTTCGCCGCCACTGACGACATCATGACCCTGCTAGGCAATGGGGAGACTGCAGCACTCATCCTCCTAGACCTCTCCGCCGCCTTCGACACCATCTGCCACCGCACACTACGGGCACGCCTCCACGCCACAGGGATCCGAGACAAGGCTCTGGAATGTACCACATCCTTCCTCTCCGGCAGAACAGAGAGCGTCCGCCTCCCCCGTTCCGTTCCAAAGCCTCCGAGATAATCTGCGGCGTACCTCCAGGATCCTCCCTCAGCCCAACACTGTTCAACATTTACATGGCCCCGCTTGGCCACGATCTCAACATAATCTCCTATGCCGATTACACTCAACTGATCCTCTCCCTAACCAAGGACCCCATCACCACCAAAGCCAACCTCCATGAAGGAATGAAGGCAGTCGCCGACTGGATGAAGATCAGCCGTCTGAAGCTGAACTCGGACAAGACGGAGGTTCTCATCCTCGGCTCCAACTCATTAGCCTGGGACGACTCCTGGTGGCCAATGGCACTGGGGGCAGCCCGAACCCCACTGACCATGCACGCAACCTGGGAATCATCCTCGACTCAACGCTCTAAATAACCACGCAAGTCAACGCCGTCTCCTCCTCCTACTTCAACACCCTCTGCATGCTCTGCAAGATCTAAAGATGGATCCCGATAGATACAAGAAAGACAGTCACCCAGGCCCTCGTCGGCAGCAGACTCGACTACGGAAGCGCCCTCTACGCTGAAGCCCCGACCATGCTCATCAATCGACTACAACGCATCCAAAACGCCTCAGCACGACTGATCCTCGATGTACCACGACACGGCCACATCGCCCCCACCTGAGAAACCTGCACTGGCTCCCCGTCAACAAGAGGATATCCTTCAAGCTCCTCATCCACGCACACAAGGCACTCCACAAGACTGGCCCAGCCTACCTCAACAGACGGCTCTCCTTCTATACCCCCAACCACCAGCTATGCTCCGCCAACCTCTCACTTGCCACCGTCCTGCGAATCCAAAGAACAACGACCGGCAGGAGATCCTTCTCCCACCTCGCCGCCAAGACATGGAACACCCTCCCGCTGAACCTACGACAGACCCAAGACCTGCTGACCTTCAGGAGGATACTAAAGACCTGGCAGTTCGATCAGTAGCGCCCCCCACCTCCCCCCTAAGCACCTTGAGACCCTCACGGGTATGTAGTGCGCTTAACAAATGACTGATTGGTTGATTGATTGGTAGGCGATGTTTCTGGACTAATCACTTAATCCTGCCGCCTTTAATTTTTTGAAGTAGTGCGCCACATGCTACTTCCTCCCCATGCACTGCACATGTAATCAATTGGCCAATGTTGTATTTTAGCATGCTCTCCAAGTTTTTTAATAAACTTAAACTTGATTTGTCCCCTGTTCTATCTCATTATACAGATATCTCAACCATGGGACGCACTGGTCGCCACAAGCTGTTTATTCCTGCCCATGCACTTTACCAGATGGTGGTCAACCACTCGACATAGCAAATCCACTGACTGCTCTCCATATGCTATCAGCCAAAAATTGCAATGGACCTAATGGAGTTATCAGGTTTGACTTTAACATTTCATGATAGAAAAGCATTCTGAGATAAGCATTTGTGTATTTCATGTGTTTGCAGACAGATAACTGTGCTGTTCTCATGTTTTGGTAGAATTAATGGGCATTCTGGTATCAAGAAAACAAATAAAACATGTCCTCCCGATTTGAATGGCCAAATATGTCATTTGAAATTGAACAATGTGTGTTATAATTTTTCTTGAATCTATGAATATTTTTTATAAAATGTAAATCTCCATTGAGATAGACTTATAGACGTTTGTTTCTGAAACCCATATGTTTCCGCCTGCACTTGAGATACAAAGTGAAAATGTTGTTTTGAATTTTTTTATTTGAAGATATGTCTTTCAATTTTTCTTGATGTTTATTTCTCAATTTCTAGATCATGGAGGACCAAAAAGGGTTTTATCGGATCAAGGCCAGGAGTTTGTTAATGAAGTGAGTGACCAATCTCGGCCTAACATTTGTATAATGCAATGCTATTTCCTATTTTACTTGCCAAATATAACCTCTGATGATTGCTTTTCCACCCCAATCCTATTGAGAACAAATGTTTTTATGTACATTAAAATTAATCTTGGACATATGTACAACATATACATTTTTAACTCTTTTTTCAGTTTGCAGAATGTTACATAAGTCAGCAGCAAATTGCCGAGGTTAAAGAAAGTATATCCTCCTGTTCCAGCTGATTACACCGATGTCTCAAATATGGCATGAACTAGTTATCTGAAGCCATACAGATTCACACATTTTTAACGGATAACGTTAAGGTAAATACTCTCAATA
Source organism: Lissotriton helveticus (assembly GCF_964261635.1). Classification (NCBI taxonomy): domain Eukaryota; kingdom Metazoa; phylum Chordata; class Amphibia; order Caudata; family Salamandridae; genus Lissotriton; species Lissotriton helveticus. The sequence goes on along the minus strand of NC_136059.1, from coordinate 723,741,722 downwards.
TGAGTAGTCGACAAAGTTAAAAAGTCACAGATATAAGTACTTGAGGGGTTTTTGGTGGCAGATAATGTTCAATTCACACTTGTACAGATGGGTCTGATACAGGGTGGATCTCTGTATAACTAATAGATGATTAGGTATTAGGATGGCATACCAACCTTCTTACTTTTTCTCTTAAAGGGTTCCAAATTTGGGACGAATATTAGGCTGTGCAGTAGAGGTCGACGGTGTTGCTCCACTGGTACTTGGGCCTTCTCATGTAGCAGAAGGAGCCTCTCTCAATATCCTTCACTCTTCCCTTCCAAAGTTGACTGGATTCTTAGTCTGCAAGTCCTTCCTCATACTTGCAGTTCTACACCAGTACTCTTTATTGGGGTGTCCTCTTGAAAGCAGTCTTGCATATCCGGCAAGTAACCAACCAAAGCGGAGTTCAAGTTGTGAACTCTGTTGGCCACAGTGTTTACACAAGGTAAGCAGAGCGGCCTAGATATACAATACCTCCAATGCATTGGAAATAAAAGAGCTTATTTGCAAACCCCTTGCGCCACTTTTGCGTCACTTTCAACATGAGAAAATTAACCCAAAAGTGGGACAAGAGCTTTGTAAATAAGCCCTAAAAAATATTGTCCTGCATAATGACTTAATCTCTCACCTAATTCTGTCTCATCTGTGAATCATTTTAAAGACCTGTTCATCTATAATATAAATATGACGCAGTAGGCACTTCTATACAAACACCGTTTGAATGCAATCCTATATAATAAGTGAAATCTATCAGGTACACTGCAGACATTAAAAAAATAGAAAATATCATCAAGTTTTACTTTGACTTGTAATGTGTGACCTCATTTAGTCACATCAGTCTATTTTTAAACACTCATTTTCTTTTTTGTTTTGCAGATTAACTACAGTACTTCTATTGGACTCCATATTAAATGTTGTTTGTTATTTTGTTTTGTTAAAATTATGGTTCTAGTTATTTATTGTACTGTTATAATTTAGTTATATTTCCAGTTATTTATTGTTTTAATCAAATTGCATTAAAAAAATACATACGTCTTTTTTTGTGGGGGTAGCAGTCCACAATAGAAATGATATTTATAATTTGAAGTATAATTCTGAGGCTAGCTCCTCACCACATCTTTACCAGACTGTATAGCTACAACTTACGGTTCCAATTCAAAAGAATAAAAAGTACAACGCCATTAGCAACAGAGTGTGGTGAACTTCTAACGTCTGTGCTCACGTAAGTGTTCCTTGAACTGTTACTATAGTAACAGGCAGAAAGCTGTTTGGGGGTAGGGTTAAAAGTTACTGGCTGTACTGAAACCGTTATATTTACCCTGGATCCTCTACATGACAGAAAGGAAACAAAGTAAAACAAAACATTGTGTACCAGTATGTTGGCCTCAACGACCCCCCTCAAGCTCCGGGAATCACCACCACGGGAATTTGTGTATTACGGGAGGCAGACTGCGTGGCCCTCCGCCTGGTGCCCTCAAGGGCCCTGAAAACTACTACGACCCGCTGCTGCAGTGTCCCAGGGTGCCTACCCCCGGTATACTGCTGTTTGCTGTGACAGAGCGGGACTCTCACGACTCCCGCCCTCCCATAGCAAACATAGTTTGCATTTTGAAAAACAGAGCAGTGAAATCTGTTCTCACTTTCAAAATCCAAAGCAGATTGCATTCCATATACAAATTAGCATACCCATGCAAAAATGCAATACTGGCTCCCGTAGAACGCAAAAGTTCATCACACAATATTGCTAAAAAAAACAGCAAGTGTGCTTGACTTCTCAATATATTACCTTAACCTACGTAATGTTATTTTCAATCACGTTCTAATAACCAATATGAATTGTGCTTTTAAAAAACAGAAACATGCACCCCAGTTCTCTGTGTACAATGTTGTCAACCAATCATTTATTTTCTGTTTTAATTTCACGTTTCCCCCAAACTCCCTTTGTCTATTCTAACATATGCCAAAGGCAGAAATGGAACTACTCCAATCTATTTTGTCCACAGATTGAGAAAGCTAGGAAAAAAATTGAATAAATCTGTTTCTACCTTTCTCTGAGACTATAGAATGGTGTCCATGTACCACAAAAATCTGCGTTTCAATATGCATGGCATCTATAGGAGAGATGCTGTACATTTTACAGATGAAGGGAACAGAGTCTTCTTCATGAACTTTAGACTCTGCATTGGTACTTACTTGTAAGTACTAATATCTCTCAATAAACACAAGGGCTCTTTTTAGAGCCACCCAACATCTATACACATAAGCTTGATGTATATCTCAAAAATACATGCTTCTTTTTTTTTGCGACGAAATGCGCGGATCTTACGCGCATCCCGCGACTTTTTAAAAAAAAGAAAAATACTGTCTTACTTTGTTTGGCCTACGGGTCCTTATGTGACCCCCTGAGCAGGCCTAGGGGGTCAGGGTGAGTCTACCCTGCCCCCTTTTCACATTTTGCACACATATTTCACTGACTTCCGCTTCTACCGAGTCACAAAATGGCTGCCAACAGTTCCTGATTTCGAATGTTTACAACCATTTGACAGCCAATTAGAATTCAACGCATCATCGGGACGGTGCGCATATCCTACAAGGCCAATCCTCGCACAATCCACGGATCCACCGCGCCCATAGATATATAAATGACTTTAACCGTAATTTTCAAGAAACTACTGAACAGATTGATACCAGATAAGCGAAAGGCACAAGTCAGAACTCAGGACTACCTCTCTGACAAACTTGGTGTAATACTGTTCAGCCATTCGGGCTGTAGCTGTGGCTAAAGTTCCTAGGAGAAATTGCATTGGGAAAACACAGTTTAGGACCCCCCTTTTATCTCGCCCCCCGCTTCACGAATCACCCCTAAACTTTCAGGGACGGAGCAGAACTGAGCTGACCAAAAGTTTGAAAAATTTCTAGAAGAAACATCAATCAACGCCAAAGTCATTCCAAATAGAATGTTGCGGTTTTCCTATGGATAATAGGTCCTAACTATAACTACCTACTGGCGACCGCCAGTAGGTAATATATATATGTATATATTCACTGAAAAAACCATAGGTTATACACCATATATAGTTAGGAATTAGCATTTAAAAAACCTTATTTTACTCACACAAAACCATTGAAATTCCATATATAGTTAGTTGTACTAACTATATATCGCGCACCCGCAATCCACTGCTGATCATGTCACATATTACATCATTCATGACATGGTCAGTGACATCACTGATGACATCACTGATGACATCTCAAATGACATCACTGATGACATCACTGATGACAACATCCAGTGACTGTATGTTTCTGAAAAGTTAAAATATGTTTTACATATTGAAGAATGAGTGGATGTAGAAGTGTCTGAACAAAGGATTTAGTAGGTGCATGACTGACTGTATGAGTGAGTGATTAAATGTGTCTCACTGAGTGCATGGGTTAGTGACTAAACTGTCTTAATTTGTGCATCATTATGTCTGTTGTTCTGTAAACTGCTGCATGTGTTGATCAGTAGCTATATGATTAACTATATGGGTTATTGATTGGTTGCCCAAGTATTTGTATGGGAGACTGAGAGTGTGTATGGGGGGCTGGGAGGTGTATGACTCTCTGCATAGATGTATGGGTTCAAAAGTGCATGTGGAAACAGCTGTATGGGTGGTTGACTGTGTGCATGACTGTATTGGTGAGTGAATAGATATCTCAGTGCTACATGTCAAAGTAAGTACATATGTAAAATACAGTACATGTGAGAGTTGACATATATAAATAACTGTGCATAAGAGCCAGTGAATGTGTGAGTGGCTGTATGGATCATTGTGAACTTGTATCCAGGATTGTATAAGTGAGTAAATATGTTTTAGTATATGTTTGAATAAGTAAGGTGTGTTTAACTGTATAGTTAAGGAAATGGAGGTGTGATTGATTGTTTGCATGACTGACTAGGTGTGTGTGTAACTTCATGGATGAGTGACAATCTGCGAGTCTGTGTTTACACTGAGTGTATCTAAGGTTATATTAGAGTCTGAAGAGGTTCATCGTATTATCACATGAATGATGTCATCAGTGATGTGATCAGTAATGTCAAATGAGATGTCATCAGTGATGTCATTTGAGATGTCATTTGAGATGTTATCAGTGATGTCATCAGTGATGTCATTAGTGATGTCATCAATGATGTCATTTGAGATGTCATCAGTGATGTCATCAGTGATGTCATTTGAGATGTCATCAGTGATGTTATTTGAGATGTCATCAGTGATGTCATCAGTGATGTCATCAGTGATGTCATTTGAGATGTCATCAGTGATGTCATCAGTGATGTCATTTGAGATGTCATCAGTGATGTCATCAGTGATGTCACTGACCATGTCATGAATGATGTAATATGTGACATGATCAGCAGTGGATTGCGGGTGCGCGATATATAGTTAGTACAACTAACTATATATGGAATTTCAATGGTTTTGTGTGAGTAAAATAAGGTTTTTTAAATGCTAATTCCTAACTATATATGGTGTATAACCTATGGTTTTTTCAGTGAATTTTCAAGGTTTTGTAAATGCTAATTCCTAACTATATATGGTCTATAACCTATGGTTTTTTCAGTGAATTTCATTGGTTTTTTAAAAGCTAATATCTATAGCTGTAAAATGTATTCTTCTTTAAATCCAAAAATATATTTTATATGTTTATTAATAATTTTTTTTAAATATTTTTTTTGTTTCGCTCCCGGTCCGCGAACCGGGAAGCTTCCCGTTAGCTCAATTTAAAGCCGCGACCCGGTCCGCGAACCGGTAAGAAATCAACATAGTGACGGTATCGCGTTGCCGCGTAATGCGTCTTATGACGTACTGCGTTAGCGCACCCGGAAGTGCCCCGGGGCGCGGACCGAGGCGCGAAACGCAGCTCCCCGGAAGCGATCCGCGGCGCGTCGCGAAAACGCGACGTATCGCGTTGCCGCGTAATGCGTCTTGTGACGTACCGCGTTAGCGCACCCGGAAGTGCACCGGGGCGCGGACCGAGGCGCGAAGCGCAGCGACCCGGAAGCTATCCGGGGCGCGGACCGGAGCGCGTAACGTAAGCATAACAGGTCATGTGACTTGTTAATAACACTTTTCATTGGTTCATTTCACTTTTGGTTTCATAATGATGTAAGGCTAGGTCAGGTGACCTAAAAATAACACTTTTCATTGGTTGAGAAGTATTGTTTTTCCCAAATGATGAAAACCCCTCCTTCTTTCCTCACTCTGACTTTCATCATTGTGAGAGGAAGACCTTTACTACTATATGAGAAATGGCTTCATTGGTAGCTTCAGCTGGTGGACCCCCACCACCACCTCCACCTCCTCATGGGAAGAGAGGACCACCTCCCCAGGTCATTACCAACACTGAGGAGGAAGATGAAGAAATGGATGAGGAGGGAGAAGAACCACAGTTCTTAGAAGAGGTGCCCCGGGTTTCCAGAAAGAAAGCCAGTTTCATCTGGCAGTTTTATTCGATCCCTCGTGGCCAAAAAAAAGTCAATGCGAGGTATGTCACCTGCCGCATATGCAAAGAACAATTATCAAGAGGGACGGACAAGAAATATAGTTACGGAAATCACACAATGCACAGGCACATGACAAGGAAGCATCCACTAAATTACAGCCGGGCGGAAATAAGGGATATGCAGGACAATCCAAGACCAACTCCTGTGGCCAGACCAAGATTACCAATTGCGTTAACACCAGAAGAGGCACGGGAAACTGTGCCAAATATACAAGAGAATTTTGGCCACATGATACACTCTTGTATGCACTGTCGTGCGTTGTTAGCGTGTGGCAACATGAGCATCAATGCTATAAACCTGGCGTATGAACACCATGATTGCCCTAACCGCCCCCAGTAATTTTTTTTTTGCTCCTGTTGAGCCCTTTTCAACGCCTGTTTTTTGTTGTTTCCCCCCCCCAAAAAAAACCAAAAAAATATAAAATCGTTCAAAAAATACAAAAAAACCAAAAAATGTTCAAAAAATTAAAAAAAAATATAAAACAACAACAATATAAAAAAAAAAGTTCTTTTCAGAACTACCTTCCCTTTCAAAAAAAATTGCTAGAATGTTTAGCACTCTGGCAAGCTCTATTTCTTTTGGTTCGCTCCCGGGTTAGCTTCCCGGTACGCGGACCGGTAGCTAACCCAAAAAAAAAAAAAAAAAAAAAAGAGTAAGTATAAGGAAAGTAAACAGAGAGTGATGTTAAAAGAAAGACAGCTATAGGGAGTAAAGAAGAGATACTGTTTAATAGATCTATTTACCGAAGAAAAGACGGAAGAGGGTATAATTGTGAAAAACAAAATAGATAACGAAGTGAAAGAAAAAAAAAGAGAGTATAACATTAACAAAGAAGAGTTTCTTGGAGAATGTGTGTGAATGTTCAAAATAAGATTAAAACATGAGGAATAACAGAGAGAAAAAATAGAAAACAGAAAACAAAAAAATAACAGAAAAAGATTAATTGAAACAGCAAAGAAATGTAAGTAACATAGAGCCATATCATCAACATAGGCAATAAAAGTTTTGCAGCTTTTATTGGCAGAAATGTGTCGCTAAAGCTGCTTTTAGCGACAGAAAACTGCCGCTAAAACCACTTTTGCACCAGTTTTCTGCCAATAAAAAGAGCAATAATTTTATTGGCTGTATTCATAATATGCCCCTTAGTGTGCTTCAACTACACAGAGAAAGCATTATGAACAAGTAGTGATAGAGTGATCAGTCAAAGACACTAAGAGTAATAGAGACGGAGTGAGTGAACAAGAGTGAGGAACTATGAGAAGAGAGGGACTGAGAAAAAGAGTGGAAGGAGTTGAGTAAGTAGGTAATAGAGAAAGGAATGAGGGAAGTAGCAAAGGCAGGAAACTGAGGGTTAAAAAAATGAAGCAGTGGAACTAATAGTAGGTGAATGTGATAGAAATGTAACGAAAAGAGTACAAAGCATTTACCTTATAATTGTCGTTAAATTACTCACTTTTTGTTTTTATACTTTCAATCTGTGAAAGAGAGAACAAACATTTCAAAAATATTAAAACATGTATTTAAAAATTACAAAAGACAAGGGAAAAGATTGAAGGACAAACAGTTTTTCAACAACTTTGACACTTACAGAAGCTTCTGCTTCTCCAGGCCCCCTACACAGTCCTAAAGATATACATTTTAAACTAACAGTATCTTGATGCAGATGAAGTGAGGCCTATCTTAAAACATGGTGCATCTTTTGCATTGCTGTTGTCTCAGAAAAGTGTTGCAAGACACTAAAATGTTAAATAATTGCTTCAGGATGCCAATAAGATGTGTCCTATCCAGAGTTTTTTTGAGTTGAGGCCTACTCAGGGTTGCAGATGAAATTTCGAGTTGTTGAAGAGAACAGAGGACATAATACATGTGAAGGTCTACCAATGAAGTGAGTCATGTCCACTGCACTCTTGAACAAAGTCCAAACCTCCTATGTTTCCCTGGACAGACCTAAACTTGATCTGCACAATGTGATTCGTAATGATAGGAAACACAGGTGATGTAATTGAAATACGTGCAATTTATTTTGCTCATTTCACAATCACATCACTTGTGTTTCCTTTGCTTAGGTATCTCATTGTGCAGATGTAGTCTAGCATATGAAAGAATACGCAGAAGTGCAGCACTGCATGCAACAACTTTGACACTTACAGAAGCCTCACCTTCTCCATGCCTCCTACACAGTTCTACATATACATCATGAATGCAAACAGTACAGAATTAATTATACATGTTAAATGGTTTATTTTTGCTGTTCTCAGAATGTATCAAAATTCACTAAAAACAGTGACTTGAAGGTATTCATCATATAACAGCGGGGAAAAAAAAACACAATCAAAATGATTGTGTTTAAAAAACCCATACAACATAAGAAATCAGAATTCAGAACTCCTTAAAGTTAACTTACTTTCCATGACGTCAAAGGATGTCCTATGAACAGCTTACACTCTTTTGTGCTGTTATTACTTTCAGCCCGCCACTTTCTGAAAGAAAATCTCCATCGTTTTTAAAAACATGTTACATGCAATAAATGACTTCTTGCTCTCAACCACAAGTTTCCACAAGGCCAAATCTTGTCAGACCCATTTATAACTCTTGGATTTCTTGTAAGCCAATCCCGTCATTTGGCATTTCCGCAACTTTCAGAATTAAAATGTTGAAGATCATTTTCACAATCCTGGAATAGTAATATCTTCCCCTTCTTGCTCAGTCATGTTCTACATTTCCTATGACACTGATACTGCTTACTATGAAGCAGACTTACACTAACTCTATGACTACTACAATTATTTAATTCTCTACATCACTTTCAATCACAAAGCAATGTAAAACAGTAGACAGCGTTGCAGACTTACATTCCCTCTACTCTATGTTTTGATTGGCTGCTTCAATTAGCTTATAAAAAGAAATAGTTTTTCTGAACTCATTCAAAGTGCATGTATTTCTCCATGACGTCCAGTGTTATGGTAAAAAGTTATGTCTCTGTACTACACTTATCCTCAAGGCCAAATAGTGTAGGAGCCATGAGAACTTCTTGAAATTCCTCAGAGCACATCCCGAGATTCTTTCCCTAAAATTTTGGTTTTAAAAACACCAGGTAAGAGTTTTTAAGGTCATATGGCAATTTTTTTTTGAAAATTAAAACAGAATCATTGCAGAATGACCAGCCATTTCTACACTTTAAATAAGCTGTATAATGTCCTGATGTTATTGAAGGGCCGTCATGATATATAATTGCTGCAGTTACAAAAGTCCTTCCTGATATTGACAACTGCGAAGCTACAAATTTTTTAATTAAAGTTGTCAATTTTGTTCCATCAGGCCTACATCGTTGGAACATTAAAATGACATACTGGCCATATGTTCGTATAAATAATGTGGACATCATTTCAGTTTACATTGGCTACACTCCATGTTGTGATTAGCTGCTTTTACTAGCTTATTAAAGGAGACTGATTTACTGTCTGGCAAAGTTAAATATATAAATCTTTCTGAGTCTACACTAGTAGTACTTGATACCATACAGTTCTCGCAGTCATGCTGCCATTGATAAGAAAGCCCAAACAGCTGATCTACATCTACACCTTCAGCATGCAATACATCAAGCATATACATTAAAAACTCCTGACAATCTTGCTGAATATTTTGAGAGAATTGTGTTTGGCCTGAACATCTGTCTAACAGATTTCGAATTTCAGACACACTTTCTATGTTTCTTCTATCAGTGCTACATTTCTCTAACACAGAATTTAACAAACTGCAAAATCTTTGATCAGAATTGACCACAATCTCTTCTTTTACATTTTCTAGAGAAAACAAAACATTAACCACTACATTAGCATAGCAGTTGACACCAGAACTGTTTTCAAATTGAAAACCAACAACATCTTCAACAGAATCCTTTTTGTTTCTGCTTGTAATTTTAGGTTCATCGACTTTTCGTCTTTTTGCTACAACCTCCCCAGTATTGGTCACATTTCTTCGTTTCCGGCCTACCACACGTTTCTCAAACAAAGGATACTGAGGCAAATGTGACGCATACTCTCTTCTTAACCTATTGTATTCCTTAACACAATCTAGATCCGCACAAATGTTTGTGACATCACACTCAATCAAGTACAATCCCGATAAAGTTCTAACTCGTGACAATGCCACGTATGCCATACCCTCCTTGAACACAGAACTGCCAATATTCACCAATGCACAGTCTACACTTAAACCTTGCGATTTATGGATTGTCACCGCATATGCCAAGCAAACAGGAAACTGCTTACGGCGAACATATAAGTCTTTTACAAGCAAAAATCTAGCAGAGCAACGACCAATTAGCTGTACTTCCTCAATGCCATCAAATTTAATTTTTAAAAATTCAATTCCATCTCTATTTCTGTATTTTACAAAATCAACAACATTACCCATTGATCCATTTACCAGACCTCTTTCAACATGTAAATTCCTTCTTAAAATTATACGGCAGTTCAAGCACACATTCAGAGTGTTTTCAAAACCTGCAGTTTTAGATATACTCTTCTCTAATGAATCCAATTTTGTTTTCAGATTCTCAGACAAAATAATTGTTGATCCCATATGCTCTACTCTGTCAATAGCTTCCAGTTTCACAATCTCTTGCTTTTCTAAATGCAACATTTTGTTGTTGAATTTGGCACATTCTGCAAGAGTTGGCATCAAACATATTCCAGATTTCTTATCAGTAATTTTCTGAAAAATATTCTCAGGCACAACATCTTGTTCTGGATATAAATTTGACAGTAATCGTGCATGTAAAGCTTCTTTCCCATGCTCGGTCACTTTTCCAATTCTAACATCTTGTAGAATAGTCTTGTAAACTTCATCCTTCGCCTGACGCATATTTTCATGCAGTTCAGCATAATTGAAGTTTAACCATATATTGACGTTGCCAATGCTGCCTAGGCACTTCCTGGTATCTTCATGCGTGAGCATTTTGAACACAGGTTGCCCTTTCACTGGTGTCAGCTGCAGAAGATCTCCGAAAACAATGATGTGTTTGCCACCAAATAACACATCATACTCTGTTTTGAGAACTTCTTGCATTCTCAAATGCACAAAGGCAAGCATGACATTGGAAACCATGCTTACTTCGTCTATGATAAGAAGTTTCATTTTCCTCAAGATTCTTGAAACTTCAAAACAAGCATCTCCAGATAGCTTGTGATATTGTAATTTGTTGTCATGCTCCACTGGCAGCATCAGTAAACGATGTAAAGTAATCCCTTTAATGTTATGTGCTGCCAGTCCAGTTGGAGCGGTGACATCACAAGACAGCGATTACTCTGTCCTTTCCTGCAAATAGCATGAAATTGCTTTAATGAGGAAACTTTTTCCAGTTCCCGCTTCTCCACTCACGTACAGTCGGACAGGCTTCAACGACGTACATGAGTACTCTTTCTTGTCATGACTTAATCCATGATCAATTTGCATGGTAACTTCGTCATATATTTTCCTCTGCTCAACGTTGAGTTGTCTTTCCAACTCTTCTAAGTTAACCGCATCCTCCTGAGCATGTGCCATGGCTCTTTCCACTTCATTCATGGCAGTGGCAGCTTCATTTTCGATAACAGGTCCTCCTAGTGGATCCTGACTCAATGAAGCAGAACTCTGACTGTCCTGAGAACTGTCTCTGGCAATCTCGGCTGCAATCGTTGCTTCCTGCTCAATTTCCGCATTCAACATTTCTACATATTTGGGAAAAGTAGGACATTCTATGGTCTCCTTGGCGGCATTGAAAGAGTCTTCGTAACAGAGGAAATCTCCAAGCAGTTCCTCTTCTGCACGCCAAGGCTTGAAAAGTTGCAAAAGTGCTAAATAGAAAAACTCCTTTTTTTCAGGAGATTCGCCACTCAATTTTCGATGGTTTACCAAGTGGCATTTTCTTTGCTTGACCAGACATCCCTCACTTCCTATTACAGCATACACTCCTTTCTCAGTATCTTCTTTGATGTTCCTCTTGAATATGTAATTTTGAAGAACCTCATACAGACAAACATTGTCGAGGTGACTGCTTCTATTTGGATAATATGTATCCAACATGTTGGTCTTCAAAATGTCGGTACTGTTTGGCTCCTTTTCCGCCAAATACTCAATTTCCCGCACAGGTTTGAGAACTCGATTACGCGTTGCAGCAAGACCAAGACTCGCCCAAATGATACTCCTGGACTTGGCATAGAGACTTGCTGAAGACAACCGGTCAGAACATTCGTACGCTCCGATTTCTCGATGCGACAACATCTTCAGACTGAAACTGTACAACTTCTTGCTGAGGCTCTTTTCATGGGAAATGTCCTCCCACATATCCTTCAATTCTGTCTTCTCTTTTTTGGTGATGTAAGACGTCACATACCGAGCCACAGCCATACAGTTATCAGCCACAAACTGTATATCCATGTTAGCATTCCACATGGACAAAATCACCGGGTTGTAGTCGTTGATGTACTTGGACTCTTCGTTCCTCTTCAAATTGTATGTGTTTTTAGGTGATTTCTTCATGACATTATGTCGCAGCGAAGACATCAAACTGTTTACTCTTCCTTTAGAAATCACCGGTCGTGGAAAGCCGAAACGACATTTGGTGTAGAACTTGTCCTTGTTTCGGAATTTACGACGGCAGTACTTTCCACATCGATGGCTTTGGAAACGCAGAACTTTTTCTCTTAGGCTTTTCTTCTCCTTTGCGTTTGGAACAGCACACGTAGAATACTGTTGGATGAAACTCATCACTGAGTCTTCTGGATCCGTTCCAAATTTAGGTGCATCCTTGATCCACAGCAACATATGTATATGAGGAGCACCTCTTGCTTGGTACTCCTTTCTCCAGGAGAAATCCAACACCTCTCCAAGAGGTGGATTCTTCTTATTCATGATGAAAGACATCATAGCTTCAAATCTATGATTGAAGTACCTACATACATTGACTGGATCCAAAGAGCACAGTTCTCCGGGTGTCTTGAATTCGATGTTATCTACGTTAGCATTTGCCTCTCGTAGAAATTCAAGTAAGTCTTCCCAGCCATACTCGGCACAGCTCAGAGTGAGGAACCATGTGGGAGTACCTAAGTTCCTCAGCATACATTTTAAATCACCATGACGACGGTACCAGTACTCATTAGTACCACGCTGACACGCCATGAGATTAATCAGGTGAGAATCCAAAATACTGTCTTGGACATTGACTTTATCCATAAAGTCACTTGCCGAGATGTTTTGCATGTGTATACCACTTTTCAAGATGTGGTTCACTGCATATGACAGTCCAGACAGATCGCTTTCAAACAGGAGATGAAACAAATAGGGAATGCATTGTCGAAACCTAGCATCTCCTGCATACAATCGCAAAGTCCGGTATTCAGAAGCAGGAATTTGATGAGGTCGCTCATCATATCTTCCTCCCTGACCTGTTGGAAAAAGCTGTGGGAAACACCGAGCTTCCAAACTTTCCTCCCAAACACTAATGGGACTCCCTTTGGCTTGTTTCATTTGAAACAACTCAATAGCATTCCCCACGACTTCCTTGGAATGCAAAGGATGAACACTATAATGTTCATATATTTCTTCACTAGTAGAGGGTTCTACTTTCTCAATTTGACCAGCACACAAATCGCTATCCTCTTCCTCACTTACTTCCTCTTCTGCAACATATACATTCTTATAGTATTTATTATTTTTTTTCAAATACAATGTTGCCTTTTTAACTTTCCTAACATCTACTAAATCTTGCCATATTTTCTTATTCTTTGTCGGAACCCCATTAACTAAGATAACCAGAGGTTCCTCTTCCACTTTTTCTACTCCAATTGTGTTAATGTTTTTCTTCAAATCTAGAGGCAAATAAACAACTCTTCCCTTTAATCCTCTCTGTAAATCTGATGGAGGCAATTTCCCTGTCTTTGGCTCCATTCTTACAATAGCCTGAAAGGGATGGATACTTTGAATCAAAATAGATTCATAAGTATTTAAATCCTTCAATTCAGAAGGAATCTCAACCAATTCCAGATTATTATGAACTGCTCTAGCAGGCATCTGGTTTTGATTTAATTTGCAACAACAATAAGTACACACACGTTGATCAAATCCCAAATCAAAACAATTTTCTACCATCAAGTATGTTGCAAAATCCTTCCATTCACTATTATTTTCCCTTTCACTTTTTGCATATAAATCCACTAACTTAGTCTGATTCTTATAATAAGTGCGTCGACAACACACACAAGTGAAATTAGGCCTCTCACTTGATTTCACCTGAAACGTCGCAATTTCCCTCTGGAAATTATCTGTACTGGAAACCTGTACACTATCTTCCACATTACCCTCTTCTTCTGGGTCAATTTCAACATTCTCCTCTTTACTTCCAAAGTAACAAAACTCAATTTCTTCACATATGTTCTTCACATCTATTTCAGAACCATGCAAAAGAGCAGCGCATAATTGTTTAAGCATAATTGCTGGACTCTTAGCATAATACAACATTCTAACTAATTTCCTCACTTTATTATGATGCACTGCTAGCATCCTGAAATGATGAAAAACACTCTGGCATACTCTCCTGGAAAGACAAGCCAGTGAATGACCATGCAAACCTGTCACTTCTCTCACTCTGCAAGGATCTAATTCTTGCAACAACCTTATTTTCTGCTTCAAACTTTTCTTATTAAATGACCGTACAAAATCACAAAGCAAATTGATGGAATCCTGTCGCACACTGCAAATACTACTACACTTCCAGGTGTACACAGGACCCTTAGCACGTCTTCCTAAAACCTCATTACCTAACACCTCTTCTGTCTCTGTTGTCACAAGTTTTTCTTTTTCAACTGGACAACCATCTTTCACTTCATAAGCACGACCACTGGTGTCAACTGCATGCACCAAATCATTATCCTGGAAATAACTCTCCTCATTAAAAAATGCCTCACAGCTTGAACTATGCATTCATTCTCCAGAAAAAACTTCACAAAAATGACTACGATTAACTATTCTCTTCCATCTACTATTTCTTTTGAAATCATAAATTGCCTTGTTTAGCTTCCTAATTCTATTGATTATCAAAATAAATAACTTACGTTTAATTTCAAATGCCTGATCAATAACTTTCTCAACTTTTTTTTTTCTCTTATAAAAAACCAGTTTCTGTTGACCTTTCTTAATATTTTTTAACAAATTGCCAATTATCCTGTTGCGGAACATTCGTTTACGAATGTCCCTAAACTGTTGTTTCCTTCTACTATCATGCACAGACTTATCTCTTGCTCTAGCAGTAACATTTTTGATTGGCCTTTCCTTTCCATTTGATTTGCTTCTCTTTTTATGGACTGAAACATTTTCTGTAGTAATATTTTTTTTACTACACATATTTCTTATGAAATATTTTGTGCTCTTACCCGGTGCTTTCTTCGTGACTTGACAAATATTTTTGTTAGAGGACTGCTGCTTATTTTGTTTCACCTGCTGTCTTTGACGTTTTGCAGCCTTTCTCTGTCTTTCTATTGTTGGCATGGTGAAATCTTGAAATGATCTGCAGTTGAATCTGTGGTAAAATATAATAAAAAATGTTATTAACCATTATTACCAAACAGTAAATCAATAACAATGATCAAAAACTTAACACACTACTTGACATTTTAAATAGAAGATTTTTTAGTCCTTGGCAAATTTACAATACAGAAATAGCAGAAAAGAAATGACATTTATATTTATGTTACCTGTGCTATTTTATATGTGAATCTGATCTAATTTTATGAGCATATTTTAATATTTTATTGAAGACACTACACATAACCTGTTTTTGAAGGTGTCTTTATTTTTAAATTAAACGGTTTACATTTTTACTTTTCATTAATTATACATTTTAAAAATAAATGTTTATATTTCCATAGGCTCAAGCAGGTCAGCTTCCCACCCTATGTCATATAATTCGGACAAATCTGCATCCTCATCACGCTCTTCTTCATCCTCAGGATTTAAATCATCCAATGGATCAACATCCACTGATGTTTCAATTACAAGTTCAATGATGAGGTCAAAATCAACTGATTGCAGATTGTCACTCATGTTGATGTTGTCTTTATCTTTAAAGAAAGATAACAACAATGAGATGTTGCAGAGTAAGAGACAAATCTCAGAGATTATAATAGTAAAATTGTTTAACAAGAGTAATATTTTGCAGCTATTATTTAGCCATGTCCAGCAATGCTGATCAGGTGAAGACTATGTCTAATTTTTCAGTGAACAGGACTCATCTCTTCTTAACCTTGGATAAGCCTCACCGACTCTGTGTGTCCTGCACATACTTAAATGTAAAGGGGCAGATTTATGTTAAATGGCACATCCCCAGGCATGCACCAGTTAACGTGCACCGCTGCTCTGCCACCCATGGTGTGCCGTATTTACAATCAGATAGGAGAAAGCTGCGTCAAAACCCTGTGCCTGCTTTAAGCAGGCATAGGTCTTGACGCAACATTGTGGAGATGGGGCACCCCTGAGCCTTGCTTGAGCTGCATCGCACTTGCGATACAACTCCAGCAATCACTACCTTTACAGCACAGATACATCACGCATCTGTGCCATTTTTGCCCCATGATGCCCCGCATTGTAAATGCAGCACACCATGGGTGGCGGAACAGCGGCGCAGGATGACTGACACATCCCTGGTGATGCACCAGTCATCATAAATCTATCCCTAATCTTCTTATCTTGTTACAGATGAACCGCCATATGTACCATCAAACTATTTTGCATTTCCTAAATAGCGAATTTTAAGGAATAAATAGCAATTCTTTACCATTCCTAATTTGCAATGAGCAAATTGCTAATTGCAAGTTACCCATTCATTTCCATGGGCTAGGAGCCTCATAGGAATGAAGGTTTAATTTGCGATTAGCAATTTGCTCATCACAAATTAGGAATTTTTCCAAGGGTGCAGGGGTGTCTCAAGAACACCCTGCTGCACCCCTGAAAAAGAAATTTGGGGGCATATGGCACACATACATGCCCTAAGGGCATGTGTTGGCGTCATATGGGACCTTTTGTTTTTTTGAAAAAAAGCTTTTTGAAAAGAATTCACAAATTACCACCAATTTACCACAATAGTTTCCAAATCCTTAATGTCATTTTTTACATATTTTTTGTTTGATTCATTGCATTTAAGTAATCGCAAAATTTGCAAATGCTTCAGTGCAATCGCAAAATGAGGAATAGCAAATTTTGCTACTCCTTATTTTGCATCAAACTTGTTTGATACATTCCATTTGTCTAATTAACATTCGCAAAGGCCGAAATTCGCAGAATTTTGATCTTTGCGAATGCTAATTAGCTTGATACATATGGCCCCAAGTGAGGCCTGTCTTGCAACATGGTGCATGTTTTGCATCACTGCTGCATCGGTTTCATGTGGTACGTTTTTTTTACACCATGACATATCTGCCTAAATGCATCAATTTGTAATTTTGTCGCCTCATAGCAAATCTTTTGCACCGCCGCTGCATCATAAAAGTGACGCACAGTGGCGCAAAAGAGGCATACACCTATCATAAATCTGTCCCTAGCATTTTAAATGATTAATCCAGGATGACGATAAGGTGTGGCCTATCCAGAGGTTTGTTTAAGGTGAGGCCTACTCAGGATTGCAGATTAAAGTTACGCTTGATGAAGAATACAGAAGAGATAATACATGTAAAGGCCTACCAATGAAGTAAGTGATTTGCACTTTATTTTGCCAGTCATCATAAATGTATCCCTAAGCTTCTTATCTTGTTACAGATGAACCACCATATGTACCATCAAAATATTTTGCATTTCCTAAATAGCGAATTTTAAGGAATAAATAGCGATTCTTTACCATTCCTAATTTGCAATGAGCAAATTGCTAATTGCAAATTACCCATTCATTTCCATGGGCTAGGAGGCTCATAGGAATGAAGGTGCAATTTGCGATTAGCAATTAGCTCATCACAAAATAGGAATTTTTCCAAGGGTGCAGGGGTGTCTCAAGAACACCCTGCTGCACCCCCTGAAAAAGAAATTTGGGGGCATATGGCGCACATACATGCCCTAAGGGCATGTATGGGCGTCATATGGCACCTTTTGTTTTTGGGAAAAAAATGCTTTTTGAAAAGAATTCGCAAATTACCACAAACTAGAAGTTGGTGGTAGTTTCCAAATCCTTAATGTCATTTTTTACATATTTTTTGTTTGATACATTGCATTTAAGGAATCGCAAAATTTGCAAATCCTTCAGTGCAATCGCAAAATAAGGAATAGCAAATTTTGAACTAAGGACATTTTAAGTCATTTCCACATGTGCAGTGTTTTCAAATTATGATTTGAAAATCGTTTTTGGGGAAAAGTAATGGTTTGCAAATTTATGACAAGGACATAATGGTGTATGCTTCTCTATAAGGCATTTCAGTGTCTCTGATGTCATTTTTCCCATATTACATTATAAGACCTTTCCCCATGGAGCACATTCCTTGTAAATATGCTCCCACCTGTGCATGGTGAATTTAGATTTTGACTGTTTGAGTCACATAGCCATGTTAAAAGTGACCCAAATAAATTGCAAACGCTTTAAAAAAACACATTCATGTGTCTTAAGGACATTTTAAGTCATTTCCCCATGGACAGTGTTTTGTAAGTGGCGCAAAAGAGGCATACACCTATCATAAATCTGTCCCTAGCATTTTAAATGATTAATTCAGGATGACGATAAGATGTGGCCTATCCAGAGGTTTGTTTAAGGTGAGGCCTACTCAGGATTGCAGATTAAAGTTACGCTTGATGAAGAATACAGAGGACATAATACATGTAAAGCTCTACCAATGAAGTAACTGATGTCCACTTCATTGCGCCAGTCATCATAAATGTATCCCTAAGCTTCTTATCTTGTTAGACATCAACCGCCATATGTATCATATAACTATTTTGCATTTCCAAAATAGCGAATTTTAAGGAATAAATAGCGATTCTTTACCATTCCAAATTTGCGATGAGCAAATTGCTAATTGCAAATTACCCATTCATTTCCATGCGCCAGGATGCCCATATGAAAGAAGGTGCAATTTGCAATTAGCAATTAGCTCATAGCAAATTAGGAATTTTTCCAAAGGTGTAGGGGTGTCTCAATAACACCCTGCTGCACCCCTGAAAAAGAAATTTGGGGGCATATGGCGCACATAAATTTTAACAACATTCCTTTACCTCAAAAACGATTTTCAATTCATAATTTGAAAACACTGCCCACAGGGAAATTACTTAAAATGTCCTTAAGACACATGAAAGTGTTTTTTTATTGCCTTTCCAGCATGGTTGGGTCACTTTTAACATGGCTATGTAACACAAACATTTAAAATCTAAATTTGCCATGCACAGGTGGGAGCATATTTACAAGCAATTTGCGCCACAGAGAAAGGTCTTACATTAAAATGGGAAAAATAACATCAGGGACAGTCAATTGCCTTATAAAGAAGCATACACCATTATGTCCTTGTCATAAATTTAAAAACAATTCCTTTTCCCCAAAAACGATTTTCAAATCATAATTTCAAAACACTGCACATGGGAAAATTACTTAAAATGTCCTTAAGACACATAAAAGCGTTTTTTAATTGCCTTTGCAGCATGTTTGTATCACTTTTAACATGGCTATGTAACACAAACATTAAAAATCTAAATTTTCCTTGCACAGGTGGGAGCATATTTACAAGCAATTTGCGCCACATAATTCATAATTTTCTCCTTAAAGCACACTATTCTCTATCTAAATTAAAGAAATATTTTCTCACCTTAGCAAATACTTTGAGTTTGAAAACAGTCTCAGAAACACACCAATTTGTCTTCAGCAGAGCAAAAGGTATGCACTCCAGAGTCTGCAGCTATCAAAAGCACAGAAATGCTGTAATTCTTCACACATATCTCTCATGTCACCCAATCAAAACTCTTCCCTCACTTTTTTTCAAATGAAAACCCTTCCCCCCTCTGCCCTTTCTGCCTTTTCTGCATGGCAACCACCTCTTGGAAGATTTCTGGTGTTTGCAAGTTCACACAACAATGTTGCAATTGAACTCTGAACTCTCAGTGCACCTGCATATCCAGTGCATTCTTTCATTTAATGATTTTTTATTGACCATTCAAAATACATCTTTCAAATAACTCATCCGTGCACCCTAACTTTCTGTTTTCAGCAATCAAAATCCACCAATCACTGTTACTGCTTCATGAACACAGAAACTCCACAGTTTTTTTCATTTTAAACTCTCATTTTTTCAACTGCCATTTCATTGCCACACTTCATCTGACTGCAGGAGAACCTTCTCTCACCATGTTTTCTGTCTGGATTGTTGGACATAGTTATATTCACTGGGCTCAAAGGTACACTGAAAACAGGAATTTACCTAACCTCAATTTACAAGATGTGGAAATTAAGTGGTTTGGCCACAGAGGATTAAAATGTCACCAATTGATACCATTGGTGAAAACCTTTATGCATTTGCCCAAACCTGACCTGTTAATTGTGCACTGTGGAGGTAATGACTTGGGCACTTTGACTGGTGTAGGTCTGGAAATGCTTTTAAAGGACACCTTTGAGCAATTAATTGCACTTTTTCCTCAGACTGCCTTGGTATATTCAAATATATGCCAAAGACAGAAATGGAGGTGGTCAAACCAATTTTGTCCACAAATTGAGAAGTCGAGGAAGCATGTAAACAAATCTGTTTCAGCTTACATGAAAGACAATGGAATGGGCTCCCTGTACAACAATAACTTGCGTTACTACATGCAAGATATCTACAGAGGAGATGGAGTTCACTTCTCAGATGAGGGCAACAGAATTTTCACTCTGAATTTAAGAATGTGCATTGGTACCTACTAATAAGTACCTAAATGTACCATAAACCCAAAAGCTCTTCTCAGAGCTACCCTACATCTGATCACTCACAATTATTATTTTACTCTAACATTTTTCACTAATTTTCAACAAAGTACGCTCCCTGGGGCGCTACCCGGTACGCGAACCGGGAGCTAACCTCGCGAAATTTTTAAAAAAAATGTTTTTTTTTCGCACATATGGGCCTCCTTAGCCACCCTCACAAAACCTAGGGGGTCAAGATAAGTCTACCGTGCCCCCTTCTACCCATTCTGAACATTATTTGCCCTCCATCTTGTATCTTAATTCGACCGAAACACAAAATGGTGGACTCCCGTTACGCTTAAGGTTCGCGAACCGGGGCGCTCAACGGTTCGCGTACCGGGTCGCTCCCTGGGAAGCGCACCATCAAAAAAGGTGGGAAAGTAGTTCACAGAAAAGCCACTGGAGACAATTTCACCAAATATAGACTAGCTCATACTACATACCAATCCCTACCATTTTCACAAATTTGATTGGAATTCCATTTAGCCATTTAGCCTGTAGACCTCTCTAAATACCGTGAGGTAAATTACTTCACAAAACACATCTGAAGTGTTGGAATTGACAACCAATTAAAATGTTACTTTCATTTTCTACTTTTTTTACCTGACATTTGATTGGTTATATACCTGAATATATATAAAGGAAGAGAAGAAAACACAGCCATTTTGACTACTACTTCTTGGTGTACATTTCAATAGTATTTTCACTAATTCCTTCAACTTCTTTCTAAAGGTAAGTTTTTATTTTTAAAACTGAAGTATATTGTGCACTATTAGTTAATATGGTAAACTTTTTCTGGAGTTAGGCTTCTCTTGTATAATTATGAATTTACTTACGTTAAATCACATACACTTTTTTATATTCCTACTTCCACTCTGATACTATACACTGCCCAAAATTAATCCCAACAGTGCCCTATCTCTACTAATATATATTTTTTTAATCTAAATTTCAGGCAAAATGGAAGGCGAACAGAAAGTTGAATTTCAAATTGTCCTCCAAGAGAGCAGCCAAGAAATCAATGATGAAAATGATATTGAATTTTTCGATGAAACTTTAGACAAAGAACTACTGCAATGTGTACAAGCAGTAGATAACCTCCTTGAAAATGAGGACATTTTACACCCTCAGAGACTACAATGTATATTCAATGATAATTATGAAATTTCTGACAATGAAATGTTAGAAAGTTTAATAAATTATGAAACACAATCACAATAAAAAAAAATGCTTAAAAATAAAGAAAATAAAAAATAATCAACAAAACCAACAATCAATTAACATACAGCATTTGAAAAGTCTATCATTCATTTTTCATTGCAGTACGCTGCCCAGAACGCTTCCCGGTTCGCGGACCGGGCGCTCCCCACTCAAAAAAAACAAAAAGAAATTTTTGTTTTTTTTGCCCCGCGGGGCCCTTTTAAAACCTCCACATTAAACCTAGGGGGTCAGGGAGGATCTAGTATGCCCCCTTATGGTTATTTCCCCCTTTGTTTTGGCCTCCTCTTGTCTCTCAATCCTACCGAGAGACAAGATGGCGGCCGCTCCGGACTGTTTAGAATGTTGACAGACACCGGAGAGCCAATCAGCTTAGCTACGCGAAGTTCCGGTACGCTTAAGGTCCGCGGACCGGAGCGCTGCCCGGAGCGCGCTTACAGATATATATCTTTTTTTAAACGTTAATTTCTCAAAATCCACTGGAGCACATATATTGAGACCTACAAAAGGCACATCGGGCTACCAGTCCCTACAATTTTGCCAAGTTTCATGCAAATCCATTCAGCCGTTCGGGCTAAAAGTGAGGCCAACCGCCCTATGGAAAACTCAATGTTAAAAACACGTTTTGGGACCCCCCTTTTTTCTCGACCCCCCCTGGACGAACCCCCCCAAATTTCCAGGGGCTGCTCAGAAACAAAATGTTCCATTTTCCAGAAAATTTCAGCCAATTCCGTCCACAAACGCCAAAGTTATTAGACATAGAATTTTCAAAAATCCCATAGGGAAAAAATCCTAACTATATATACCTACTGGCGACCGCCAGTAGGTAATATATATATATATATATATATATTTTTTATTTTTTTTTGCTCAAAGTGGTGTTGTCACAGGATCGCTCGTCAGCGGGTGCCGGCGTTGGGCCAGACCAATGGCCAACAAGTAATTTTTCATGCAAAAGACGCCGCACATAGCAATTTAATTCCACAGGTTTATTCCAGTGCCCAGTCTAACACCAACACGTTTCAGCCTAGCGGCCTTGCTCACAAAAAATATATATATATATATATATATTTATATATATATATATATATATATATATATCCATACATAGTAGGTAGTGTAGAGAGTTATTCAGAGAAGACCATGAGAGGCTGAAACTGCTCTCTGGGGATGTTGGCAGAGAGAAGCCTGGGAGGGGATAAACTGCAGTGAATTAGGAAAGGAGCATGTTACATTTAACAAAATGTATCTCTGGATCTTCTTTTGGACTAGGAAGATTGAATTTTTGCATGAGCTGCACCACACCCTCTCTGAAATTTACTACTACGTATTTGCCTTTAGACAACACAGTTTGAATAATAACATTTAAAAACATAATTGACCATTAAGTTATTAGTGTAAAAAATTAAACTGTTTTTTCAGCTGATCATCCAAGAGGTAGCAGGCTTGCTTGCAAAATGGCTTATGGTAAGCGCACACTTCTCAAAATAGTGTGCACAAAGAAACTGCATTACCGCTCACCAAACAAATACATTTGAGGGAACATTGGTCATCCCTACAGCAGGTCTTTTCAATCCTGAAGGCAGGGTGCTTGGTTCTAAGTGTGAGGGTGCCCCTGCATGAGCAAGACACCCCTACAGCCTTTGGAGTCCATTTTCACTGGTTTTAAGTGAGACAGCCATATCACATATAGAGGGGCATTGCATCATTACATGATGGCCATCTCAAAACTAGCTGTTACAATCTCTGTCGTGTTTGGAATCACACATGCTGGAATCATACCCCCAGACCATAAACGGCATGGGAGGTATTATTCCAAACAATGTAAAGACCCTCCGATAGGCACTAAGCGCTCCCGGTACCAGCCTTCTAGACTCAGACAGCACAACTTGACTGCTGCCGACCAGAGACAAGATTCTGCCCTCCTGTTGCTGAGACAAGCTCAAGCAGGGGAAGGCAGAACAATAGGTATCCTGTCACAGGGAGGTGTGACTATCTCCCAGACAGGGTTTAGTGTATTAGGGCTGGGTGGGAGAGCATGCCATCACCCCTCAGTCTGCTTGAAGAGCACATTTGATGCCCTCCTTGCATAGTCCAGTTCAAACCAGCTCAGGAAGCGGTTGGCTCCTGCTCTAGCACAAAACTGGACAAAGGACATGGAAGTATCCTTTCCACTGTGAACCCCCTCCCAGGGAACCTTGAATTGTCCCAACTCTTTCCTTTGGGTGCTTAAGGATTTACCTGAGGGTGCGTCCTTAGATTCGTCATGGGACACGATTCAATTCAGACACCACTTCAACTTCGACTATCTAGGCATGCTGGACTTCACTGGACTTTGCTCTGAGCATCAAGGCTGCAACCGGAAAGACTCCTGCTGCTCCTGATCTCTTAGTTCTGCTCATCTGCTGGGACATCCGTGCTTGTGCTCCATACAGGAAACCTTCCAAGGCCTGTGGGCATCCAAGACTCCAGAAGGAATCACCCTTGAAGCAAAGGAGTCACTTCCCTACATCTACAGGCACTGCAACTATGCTGACCCGTCTGCTGATCCTCGGCTCCCATGACTCCAAAAGGCTCAGCAACACAGGTAGTAGTTCCGCACATCTCTTGAGGCCTGCCCTGTGCACTCACCAAGTTTGAGGCCAGTATCCCTCATAGGAACTGCACGAACTGAACCCCTGTACACTGCATCGGCTTGCAGTTGCAAAAGCTTGTTGGTTTCCTTTCACCAAGATCTTCGGGCTCCAAGTAGCCTCAGCCTCCAGCATCTCCAGTGAGCAAGATCTTTGTCCTCACCACATCACTTGCATTTGGGCCTGCATCTTTGGTGAGCTGTTCAAGGTCCTCTGTGAATCCAGTGCCTCCAGCCTGTGGGTCCTCTGAGGATCACCTTTTAGGCTCTGCTGATTTCTCGGGGCCTGCCCTGACTCCCTTGCTTGTGGTGAGTCTCGTGGACCTTGCTGGTCCCAACTTTGCACTTTCTTCAACTTCCTCATTGGTTGCAGTTGACACAGCTTGTTGGTGCTCCCACCAGACACCGACCCATCAACTCTCGACATCTGAAGTGGGACAGCTTAGGTACAGCTCCTGGTCTTCCACAGCATCGCCTGGTCCAGACAGCTGCAGTTCCAAGGTCACCATCAGCTCTACTTCCACACCCAACATAGGTGTGCAATTGTATTCTGCCTCCTGGTCACTCTGGACTCTGTCTCCAGTCCTCTCTGCTTGCAGGTTCTTCACATCTTGAATCCACCATTGAGTTCCACCACCTTCTCTGGCAGCGGTATCTTTCAGAAGTCTCCCTTTGAGTTTCACGACGGTTTCCAACGCCACTACACACCTATGCACCCGGCTTCCTGGTGCAGGTATCCTGGTTCCTAAGATATCCACGGGTGGGGTGGCTCTCCAAACTCTTATCTTCCATGGGGTTTTTTCAGGGTCCACTTGGGAGGGTCCTCTTCCTTTAAAATTGCAACTGCGACTTAAACGTTGATTTGTACGGAGAACGCGGTCGTGTTTCTACACTGCACACAACCTCCGTGGTGCTCCTAGATACTCACCTTTGGTGGTTCCTTGGATCCCCGTCACTTCTACGTCCTCTGACTATTATGTTGACACGAGTCATGGTTCGCGTACCACTATTTTAGTACATGGTTTGGTCTCCGCTTGGGACCACTATGTATTCTGTGCTGCTTACCTTTTTCTATTTCAAAGTATTATGTACATTGTGTATATCTCAAGCTAGGAGATATCTGTATGTGTTAGTGAGTGTCTTATAATAAAATATATATTTTTATAACTACACTGTGTGGTTGTTTTGCACTAAAGCTATACCTATGAGATTATGTTCTGGTAAAACAAGCTGCTTTACACTCCTTCTGGACTAAGCCTGTAGGCTGGTCTCCACAGCTACCACTTAGAGAGCTTTCTAAGGTTGTCTAAGACCACTAAAATCACCAGAAGGGTTGTCTGGATCAGTGCAAGGTGTCCACCTATATAAGTGTACATCATATACTGAGCCAGCCTCTCACACAATGCCATTCCAGTTTAAACCCAGCCATATGCAAATTAGTCTTGAGCCTGCTACCTATGTGAACAGTCAAGCCTGAACTACCAGGCCAGATCCTCCCTGGACCAGAAACAAGCATCCTAGGGCCAGTTTCGGGGTATCACCCCTCATCAGCCAGGCTAGATTGACTCCAGTGGAATGGAGAGCAGATGACCCACATCTGGCCATACCAGTCCCACATTATTTCTCATGTACACAGCAAGGCTACAAATGTACATTCGAAACCAAGCACCGAGCACAAGGTTTTTCAAGGTTTCCTAATGTAACTAACTGAACAACCTGTTTTAACCTACGGGCTAGGTGGAAGTCGAATGCTGTGTAGATAAGCCACCCCCCTATATAGGGTAACTACAAGGTCATGTGTGGCTTTCAAAAAGCTCACATACGGGTCACATGAAAAAAAGCTCTGCTACACATAAAACAAGTGTTTCATTTAAACGTATTTTATTTTATATATTTGTTTTTTTTGTTTTGTTTATATGTTGGTAAATCAGTTCTCAATTACATGATAAATATTTTACAAAGAGAAACTGTATGGATCATTTTACATAATACAGTGTGTACTGATCATATGGAATGACACAATTTATACATTATTTACAAAAATCAATCTTCTGGAGAAATCCAGAACACAATCACCCCATACAAACATGCCTCCTATTCTTCTACATACGCTTCACTTGCATTCACTACAAACATACTACACACCCCAATACCACACTACATACACAGATGGAACCATAGGAGTGAGAATCTCAACCCTCTGATGCTGTGCTGAGAACTAGGGTATTACACACAGGCTGGTCAATGCGCGTTTCGATGGCTTATTATTCTTTCTTTGCCATCTTCTTCAGGACCTATGACTTTGAAGATAGATTGTGGGCTTATTTTACTGTGAGGGGACTACTTAAGATAACAACACACCAACTCAATGTTGTTTCCTGTTTCCAAGAGGCCGTGCTGAGTCGTCGTAGGCTCGAGATAAGCCTGTAGTAAAATGAACAGAGTGCACACACAAATTCTTGTCGCTTGGGTGCTCCCTGCGGCCTATTGAAGCGTGTGGCTTGATCCCAGTTGTGTTTATTTGCTTCCAGCCTGATGGGGGGCACGTCTTTGCTATTGCTCCCCCACATGCACTGGTACATAGTTTCCTCTTAGTTTGGCTGCTTGTGAGAAGGCTTTGATCCGCCGACCTCTCATGCAGCATGCGGCCCTGGCATCTACAGCATATTCATGTCTGCAAGGTGGAAGTCGAATGAGACTGAAACCACATACCGCTTCAATTTATAATATAGCAAAATATACTGCACCAAACATTGTGTTTACCTTTATTAAAATAACTATTTTCTGAAGCTGAAAGAAATAGGACCTGATTTCAATGTCGGGTGGACTGTTGCGTTGAAGGAACCCTTCAACCCAATTAGGATGCGTGTGGTTGGAAATTTTCATTTTTCAATGGGAGCCTGTGTGGTGGGCTGAAAACACCCACAGCACAAGCTTCCATTGAAAAATTGAAGTTTTAAACATCCCAGCACCATGTGGCAGGCACCACAGTGTGCAGGGATGTTAAGGGGGCACCATAGATGCCCCTAAGGGCAGTATGTGGAGGCCACAGAGGGATGGGGCGCTGCTAGGGGCCTCTAAAGAGACTTTCCAACAGCAGTTCCATGTCAGAAAGGCCAACATGGAACTGCTCTCGGAAAGTGGCAACATAATCCAGACGGGTGAAATGCTGTCCTTAGGGGATTATGAAGTGTTTCCAAGTCAGAACCCGGGCAGGTTTAAACTCTGACAGCCGTCATCCTAATAAGCCGGTCGGACTTTAAACCTACCATGTCGGCAGAAAGCTTTCCCCCTGACATTGTAATCAGGCCTACATTGATTCATATGAAGTGAAACATTTATTTATGCAATTTGGAGTGGGGATCACATACACATCACTTAAAGCAACTATTAGGGTTTGAAGGGTTGTTTTTTCTATAAAATATTGATATCAATACTTGTTAACAGTTATACTTTATTTAAAATCTGCACTTGAATTTGAACACCGATTAGTGTAAGAAGTTGGGCTTTTGGTTGAGCAGGATATGGGCCTTCCTAAAGCAACAACAACAAACCCTGTCAGGATGAACTACAACACTTCACTAAATTAACCTGTGCTTAACCTTCTGGTAGCAGTCAGACTTAACTTAAAGGCAATGTGTGAAGCATTTAAGCAGTACTTAAACAGTAATAATGTGAAAACACAACACAAGAAAAGTCCTACATCAATTTAGACACATAGAGTAAACAAGGGTGAAATACAGAAAATAGGAGAGGTAGAGGCAAAATGTTTGGGGTAATATTTTGATAGAAATTCAAAAAGAAGAAGTACACCTGACTAACTGTATTTATTTTAATTAGATACATTGATGCAGGCACTGCTTTAATTGATTTGTGATGTCATGGTGAGATATCCTAAACAAGTGATGGATTGAAACAAACTTCTTCGTGAAAAATAAATCCCAAGTAGGCACCATTGCCTGACTTACTTTAACTACACACGCCCATAACTGTATACAGGGTTGCCCATATGTGTATGAAGAATTTTAGAAAGTTTGCATTGTCTTGTCCTAATTTTATTGCCATGAAAAAAATAATCAAATAAAGAACATATTCCAGTTGCAGTATATGAAAAGTCATCAAAAGATATCTCATATCTAATAATTATACAAATTCATAAAAGACACACCATCGGTAAAATAGACATCCCCCCAGATATATAAATAAATACATACATATTGCTAAAAATCAAATTTCATTCAGCATTCATATGATTTGCCATTGCACCCTAAATTCTTAAACCCAATTTCCTTCTCCTAGGTCCTTTAAAAGACAACAAACTGTACTCAAGGTTAAAAATGGCATAAATTCTTGCTCTCCACATCTCAATAGGGGGGGACTCTCTTTTGCAACCATATAGAGGCTATATAAAGTTGGGCTACCGCTGTTGCCATGAATATCAAAAGTCGGGAACACTGTAAGAATCTTGGAGGGTGTCTCTACTAATTTCCCTTGTCGGATATTCAATAGAGGCTATCCCTTATTCATCCTCCTTGCACCTGACCCGTTTTGCCAAGCATCCTCCTGTAGCCTCACCAAATTTGTAACATTCCATTTTATATGTATGAAATTTGCAGGCTCTTTAGACCATTGTGAATCAATCCTAGCCTTGCAATGGGCCACTTCGGTTTGAGTCTCAGTCGTCCTCAGATTGTCATGCAGGCATTGCACTAGGTTGCATTCCCTTCTTCTCAAATCGTCATAGAGGCTACATATAGATAGATTATGCTGTCTCTGCTTGTGAATACCAAAGCTTAAACTTTTCACCCTGAACCTTGCCATTAAGGCATCCCATACTACTGCATACGTGGCAGAGTTATGGTTAATTTCCCAAAATTGGACAGCCCACTGTTTAATATGTCTAACAAACCAGTCATCTTCTAATAATTTCTTATCAAAGGAGAAGGATCTTCGGGGCGAGAGAGGACCTGGACCGGTATATCAACAAGTAGGGCATTATGATCAGATGTAAGTCTAGGATAAATCTGAATGTTAGCCTTTGTCACAGCTGTGCTGGATTTAACAAATTATTCTAACCTGATAAATTTTTTTAATTGAATGTGAGAAGTATGTGATGCCAGGGTCAGGCTATCTCATTTTATAGCAAATGTTAACCAGACTTTGATCCGAAAGAAGTTGCTGCAATGCCCTAAACACCTTTGGTTTCTTCCTCTTGTACTGCTATAGTGGCTAAGTGTACGTTGAGATCAGCCCCAAAAATCACAGGTGTATGCCAAGAGCCAAGCTCTGTATTGAGAGAGATTATGATCCATGTTAGAACCATAAACAGAGCCTATTCCAAATTTAGTGGAGCCAGCAGCACATTCCGCAATCACCCAACACCCACATATATCTGCCAGTGTCCTGCCGGCTACTCGTATATTTGACTTTGCCAAAATAGCTACACCTCGGGTTGTGGTGCCCTGTTGCGTACAAGGTAACACAGTATACCCTAGTACCAACATCATCCTGCATTCATCCCACAGGATGTGAGTCTCATGTATACACACTAAGTCAGGGTGTATTACTCTCAACTCTATTGCAACTCTCAGTCTTTTATCCCTATTTTTCAGGACCGACACATTTAAGGAGCAGATTTGCAGCCTCACAGCCATCAACCCATCACCCATGTGGTTAAGTGATATATCTTCCTGTCTAACACATACAAGATAATTACTATGAGAATCTATATACCAACATCTTGCTTCAACCTTACCCTATCATGGCTTTTCCCCTTCCCCCTTTCCCCCAGCTGTCCCCTCTGTGCTTCTACCAGCCCATACCACAGTAGCCCATACACCTGCATCTCCATTACAAGTCCCCTCTTGCCCCCTGCCTCCCACCCATCCACCTGTGTGTGCCCACTTCCTCCCAGCCAACTATTAAGGCATACGAATAAAAGCGTCTGGTGTGATGGTCAGCTACCTTCCCCCATAGCTCCCCCCATCCAAGGCATATCTCCCCATGCTTTGCTTGCATCTACTGCATCCCCCCTGCCCACCAAATATGTTTATCCAAATACCACCAACCAACAACAAACCCTACTTGTTAACCAAGATTGATTGCAAATACTCATTGGCTTGCAGCTTGGAGGAAAAAAAAACCTTGTTAGGCCCTTACAAATACCCTTCAGTTTTGCAGGGTTAAGGAGAAAAACCTGGGCGTCTTTAACCTGAAATAATGGCATTAATTCCCGAAGTTGCCATTGCTTCTTGCCTGTTGCATGGCAGAAATCAGGTCGGACCAAAAACTCATTCCCTTTGCCTACCCTTTTCCTGTGGTTGTGCAAGATTGTAACCAGCCTGTTGAGCCAAAACAATATTTTGGCTAATTAAGATTGCCCTAGGTTTAGCTGTTGTCTGCCCTGCACACTGGTGCTGTTGAAAGGGAACCAGGTGAGATCTCTGAACTACCAGGTCCCAAGTCCACTGTGGTAGCTCGGGGAACGCTTCAGTGAATGAATCTGCTATGAATTTCCAATCATCTGATCCTTCCAGGCCCTCTGGTATGTGAAGAACTCTGATATTGTTTCTGTTG
The DNA here is from genome assembly GCF_964261635.1 of Lissotriton helveticus. Classification (NCBI taxonomy): domain Eukaryota; kingdom Metazoa; phylum Chordata; class Amphibia; order Caudata; family Salamandridae; genus Lissotriton; species Lissotriton helveticus. The sequence goes on along the minus strand of NC_136059.1, from coordinate 723,710,789 downwards.
AGGCGGGTCTCTGGATCCACCAGCTTCCATTCAGTATCATCCTTCTGACTCCTTAATAAATCTGTAAGAGATTTTTGGACTGCAAGCTCATCTTCCAATGTTGAGATTTAATTATTTGCTTCACTGATTCCCTTCATGAATTCAGAGCATGACTTAGCGACTCGGCAAATAGAGTTCTGTCGTTTGCAGCATGCCTCTTGAGCTCTTTAACTCTCCATCCTGGCCTCTTCTCTATGTGCCTTAATGCTCTGATAAATGTCAGAGAGTGAGATTTCCTCAGAGGTCCAGGCGAGCTCAAAGTAGTATGCAAGGGTACAGCCACCATCCCCACCCCAAGGCTGAAAGAGCATGAGTAGTCTCATGCGAGTGCCCCTGGAGTTTCTTTTGAGTCTGGCCCCAGGAGCTCTTTTCTTCCAGACTGTGCCTTATCTGATATCCATATTCCCAGTGGACGCCTCTTCAAAATGAAAGCTTCTTGACTCACTCCAATCGCTATGAGATGTCTTCCCCCTGAACAATGCTTTGCGACACTGGGAGTCTCATCCTCATATGAATTTGCTGGATCCGAAAGGGAAAAAAACGTATCCCCAGAATCTGTTTCCTTTAAAGCATCAGGTTTATCTCCGATGAGCCCAGTTCAGGCCCTTGAGGCTCCCCGCCTCTGACTACTTGGACTTCTTAGACTTCTGCCCGGAGGTTCGCTGGGGCGTAAGATACATTAGCGGGGCTGGTCCTGATTGTCCCCCAGCATGTTCTGTAACCAAGAGAGATGAAAGGACAGGGGTGGCCCACGAACCAGCCCCATCAGAATTTGCCCCAAAAATCTACTAAACCACTCTAGGTCCAGAAGCCTCACCCGCCTTGCCTATATTCCCCCATTGCCGGAGCCCACCTCAATGCTCTGGTCAATGGGCTGATCAGACATACGAGGCTCCGCTTGCTGAATCAACGGATTACCTGTAGTAACAGCACAGTCATCTGCAGTGGTGCCTGCAACTTCCCTTTCCATTTCCACCACCGAAGATTGGCTCTTTTTATTTTTACCTGGAAAAAGAGCGATGGAACCATTTTCTTCTCATGATCGGCAGGGCAAGGTCTCTCCAAGGTACCTTCCAGATTGACAGTACTGCCGCCTGCCCACGCTGCACTCCAGCGGTGCCTTTTGCGGACCCGTGAGCATCAGCTGAGCTGCGAGCTTTCATCCCTCTTGTGATCTTTGTCTGCATCGGAGTCACTGTGAGAGGTGTTTCATGTCCACCTTCAGCAAGAGCCAGCCGAGAACCACAGGGGAGATACCAGTTGAGGCGTAACCTTAGAAGCAGCAGGAGATACAAATTGTGAATAGTCCAAATCATTCCTGCAAAGGACTCTCCAGTCACTCAGCCAGATGTGTGATTTTGCTGTAGATTACAACATGCCCAGGGGGAGTATGTTCGGGAGGGAGGGAGAGCACTTAAACAGCCGACCAAGCGGCCCCCGCCATGAGAAAGGGTCTCCGGCTGCAGCCTGTTCATGTCACATGACTAGGTGTAGCTGCCAGTTAGTCTTTGTGTATAGCTCCCAGACAGTGATACTAAGGGAAGATAGGTGTGGATGGGCCACAATGTATGCTCCCCTCTGGGTTGACTGTAGAGTTACGCCAAGGTTTGGTGTAACACTAGGCAACAATGAGTGTGGTGTAGCAGTACAGTCAACACTGAGGGGGGGCACAAAGTTTGGACTCCATGTACCACGATGTAAAGGAGCAAACTTATCTGGGATGTGATGCAGTGTCTGGCCACACCCTTTTCCCTGCCCTAACTGATTTTATTTTTTTAAATTTAATTTCTTTATTGAAGTAGAGATCACGTGTACAGAATAAAGCAAACAGCATGTCATCAAACAATTGTGGGGTTGCAAGAACAGTGTACTAGGCATTATTTTCCCATAAATGAAACAAAGAAAAATAAAAAGAGATAAGAAGGTACAACCAAATCGAGCCTTCAAACCTAGACAGGTTTTCATTAAATTAGATCCACTATTTCATGTATGATATATTAAACTGCATATTACAGTTTTTCATAACAATCCTTCAGTAAATCAATTATAGGTTTTACACGTGGTACCGAGAAAATCAAAGTTGATCAGTCTTCCGCATCAATATATACTCTAACCGGACCCCATATTTGCTGCCCCAATGCCTTTTTCCTCCTTCCCTTCATGGCGTACAGATTATATTCCATATTATAAGTGAATAAGAACCAAGTTCGCCATGCTTCAAATGAAGGAGGTTCACTTTGTAACCAGCATGAGGCAATACAGAGTCTTAAGACCGCCGTTACAACAAAAATCAGATAGTCAGTATTATCGCTAGCCTCTACTTGATCAGATTCAGCATCTATACCCAGCGAAATATGCATTGTTGAAAGCTGAAAAGGGGTGCGCAGAATCTCAGATATGAACTTGTTTACATGTCTAAACAGTTCCCCTAGTTTTACACAAGTAGCAAAGATATGCTTTACATCCGCCTGTTGGGCATTACATCTAAAACATTTTCCTTCTGGGTCTCCATCCCACTTTGATATTTTATCTGGAGTACGGTACATATAGAATAGGGTTTTATAATGTTGGGTTATAAGATTAGCAGACATAAGTATTCTTCCAGCAAGTTCAATTGACTTTTCAAGCGGTACTCCTTGACATCCTGACCTATTCTCCCATTTGGTCACCTGTGCTTCTAAATCATTAGGCATAGCCTCAAGCATTAAATTATAAAGTACCCCAATCCGAGCGCCTTTCTTATTGGCCTCTATAAGAGGATTAGATACCTTCCTTATAGCATTTTTCATTAAATACTCACGGATTTGTAGGTATTTACAAAAATGTGTAGTTGGGAGTTGATATTGTTGTTTCAGCTGACTAAATGATTTTAAATCATCCGCTATGTATAAATCCCCTACTGTAGTTAACCCTCTTATACGCCAGCTCACCACTATACTATCCCAGCAGATACTGGGGTGTAAGCTTGGGGAAATCAACGGTGTATATATAGAAATCTTTTCGATTTTATAATAGTTTTTTATTGCCTTCCAGACTTTATATGCAGCCACTACCACCTTAAATCTGGTGCGTTTGTAGTAGTTCCAATCCATATTAAGAAAAAGACGGTTCCTGACTTCAGCACCCAATAACAGACCATATATCGATGGTTGTAGTGCTGGCTCTGAAGGTCCTATCCCTGTAAGCAAAATATTCATACGCACGAGCATACAAGCATAGTAATATGAAAGAAAGTTGGGTACCGCCCATCCCCCGACCGTCCTTGGCAATACCATATACTTTTTAGCGCGCCGCTCCTTTCCTCGAGCCCATATAAATTTCATACAAATCGCTTGTAACTGTGAGATATATACAAGAGGGATCTCAAACGGTACACAACGATAGAAATATAAAATCTTAGGTAATACCATCATTTTCAATGTATTGCACCTGCCTACAAGCGTCAAATGCAGACATTCAAATTGATCCAATTGTTTACGTATCTCGCTGAGCAGATTCTGCCAGTTAGATTTAACCGTAACCAGTGCCGAGGCACTAATCTGTATCCCCAGATATGTAACCTCTGCTAGAACCCGGATATCATGAAAAGTCTTGATGTTAACACATAATATCTGGGTCTTAGCAGTGTTTAATTTATATCCGGATACCAAGCCGTATACCGCTGCTAAATGTTCAATCTCAGGCATTGCCAGAGCCGGCCTTGAAGAAATCACGGCAACATCATCAGTGTACGCTATGACCCGATATTGTTGATGTTGTATCTTAACTGGGGGGATCTGAGGGATGTTCTCTATCATTTTCAAGAGCGGATTTATGTAAAGGGCGAATAACAACGGGGAGCACGGGCATCCTTGCCTTGTGCCCCTTTGCATAGAAACCAGTTCTGATTGAAGCGCCATTACATAGATCCGTTCACCAGGTTGTTGGTACAATGTCTGTATTGATGTTATAAATTTTGGGCCAAACCCTCGATGCTTCATCAAGTCCCATAGGAAGGCCCACGACACTTGGTCGAAGGCCTCCTCAGCGTCCAGCAATATAAGGCTTAAAGGTATTCCCAGACCGTTTGCGTAATCTATTAGAGCAATCACCCGGTTGACATGATCAGTTGTTCCCCGTTTAGGAATAAAACCATGCTGATATACTGAGACCAGTGGGGATATCACGTCTGAAAAGCCTTGTCGCCAATATTTTTGAATAGATTTTCCCATCGGTGTTAAGCAATGAGATAGGCCGGTATGAAGCTGGCTGATCTTCAGGTTTCCCCTTTTTTCTAAAGACCACTATACTGGCCTCATCCCACGTTTTAGGATACCTCCCAATCTTTGCCATCCTAAATGTGGCTAACATATCATGTTTCAAAACTTGAAAAAAGGATTTATAAACCTCCAACGGGAGCTTGTCGGTGCCAGCTGCCTTACCTGCTGGCAATGCCTTAATTGCAGCTTCAAGTTCAAACATCTCTATTGGAGCCTCTAAATTAGCTGCAGTCTCGCTATCTAAGTTTGGCCAGAGAATTGTCCTAACAAAGCATTAGCTTTGCTACTATCATAGTCTTCTCTAGCATATAAACGAGTGTAGAATTGCCTGAAGACTTCCACAATTTCCATCTCAGTATCTACCGTTTGCCCATCTATATCTTTAATACATTTGATTTGTTGTGCAACTTCCCTGGTCCTCATTCTCTGGGCCAGGCATCTGCCACTTGCCTCCCCATACTCATATAACATCTGACGCTTAGTAGCATATGTTTTTGCCGCCTCTTGCTCCAATAATAATTCACCTTTGCCTTACATCGAGCTACCTCTGCTGAAGTATCTTGAATAGCTCTGCTTAAGCTTATATCCTGAACCAAGCGCTCTTCGACCTTTCATAAATCACTATAGAGCTCCTGGAGTTTGGCACGTAGTAATTTTTGCGCGTATAGCCCGAAACTAAGGATCTCTCCTCTAAAAGCCGCTTTAAATGAGTCCCAGACTATCCCCTTCCCAGTACTCCCTCTATTATGATTAAAGAACTCTGTAACCCAGTCTCTCATATACTCTTGGAATTTCATATCTAACAACAACTTGCGGTCAAAGGTAAATTCCCGGGGCTTGTTAAAAGGGCAGCTTATCTGAATGGAGAGGACTACAGGGCCATGGTCAGATGTGACTCGAGGGTATACCTGCATTTGTGCGCCATGGAGTAAGCTTTGTGGTAGTAAAAAATAATCCAAGCGCACTAGTTTCTTATGAGGTACCGAGAAGAAAGTATAGCCAGGGTTACCCCCCTGAGATAAGACCAGGCCAATCTGTGTGAGGTGACTAGTGCTTGTAATGCTCTATATACTTTAGGTTTCCTACCTACATATATATATTTCTCATTACCTAATGAATCTAACTGAAGGTTGATATTTAAATCCCCACACACTATTACTGGGATAGGCCAGGTTGCTAGTTCAGCATTAAGGTATTCTAGAACAGCTGGGTCATCGAAATTGGATCCATAAATAGAGCATACCGTACATTTAAAAATGCCAATAATACATTCTGTAATAGCCCATCTACCGCCGGTATCCTCTAAAATCCGCCCAGAGCCAGAAACCTGTTTTCTAGCTAATATGGCGACCCCTCGAATTGTGGAAGTTTGCTTGGTGCATACTAAAACATTATACCCGAGCTCAGTCAGAAATTTCCGGTTAGACCATGCTACATGCGTCTCTTGGAGACAAATAATATCTCAGCTAAGCCACTGCAGTTCCCTAGCCACCCGTTGTCTTTTATTAATAGCATTAAGGCCCCTGACATTCAGTGTACCTAATCTCAGCATTCTAGCAGCCATTCCATAATCTCAAAATAACCAAAATGCCATTCCACCAATGCCCTGCATACCACACGTTCAGAATAAAAGAATAAAAAATAAAAAAGCTGCACTCGTGATCTCTTTTTGTATTTAACCCCCCCTCCTTGGTTGCCCCAACCATACCCCTCCTCCCTTCCACCCTTCCCTCCCCTACCACACAAAATAGGGCAAAAGGACATAGTCCTTGGTGATGCGGGTGTGCAAGTTCCGCCTCCACAGGAAGCCAACCAGGCCACCACCCTTTTAATAGTTTTTCCCCGCTATTTTTACCACAAATATTAGATGCATAGAAAGAATAGGAGAGTTTATCTCTAACCACCCGGAACTGTTGGTAAATCAAAATTTACCTGTAGATGTTAGGTAGAGAGAAAAGAAAAAACAGAAGAAAAAAGCGTCTCTGTACCTTTTCGAGACATTTAATCAAAATACACACCTAAATATTTCTAGTTATAAGTGTCCCACAAAACCATACTGAAGTCAAATAGCAGTCTCATTTTATGCTACTGGTGCGGGCTGAAATAATATATATATTTTTTTTTGTGATACCAAACTACCACCATGTGAATTGAATAGCCAAGTTCTGCTTCTGCTTTATCAACCTCAGGTTAAGATGTTCCATTGTTAATGTCTAAAGTCTTCAGATACGCTTGTGCCTGAGGTTCTGATGTAAAGAATTTAGATTGCCCCCTGTAGATCACCTTGAGTTTCGCTGGGTTTAGGAGGAATACTTGCACCCCCTTCGCTTGAAATGGCGAGAACAACTGTCGAAATTACCATCTTAGTGTCATAGTTGTAGGGCAGAAGTCCGGGCGGACAAAGAATTCGCACCCGCTGCGTGTGCAGCGCTTATGCGGCCGGGCTAAATCATACAACGCTTCTCTCAAGACAAAGTTGTTTAAGCATATCAATATCGCTCGTGGCTGCGCCTTGGGTCGCGCTGCTGAATTAGAGGTTCCATAAGATTTGCGCTGAGTAAACGGGAATCGATGTGCCTTGACAATCTCGTTCTCCCATTGCCAATCACTTAGCTCAGAAAAAGCTTCTGTGAAAGTTTCAATGATGAATTTACGAGCATCTTTCCTCTCTTTCATTTTGGGTATCCCCAAAACTCGTAAATTATTGCGTCTTGCGCGGTTTTCTAAGTCTGTCAACTTCCACTCCACATCTATTCTTGTCGCCTGTAAAGTTTCTATAGCCGCATGCTGTTTTGTCAGTGAATCTTCAGCACTAGAGATGCGCACATCAGTTTCTGTAACTCGCGAAGTAAGCTCGTTTAATGATTTAGCCATTCGGCGCATGGTGTTTTGAAGTTTCCGGACTGCTCCCTGAGTACGGTTACTTTCGGCTTTGGTCTCTGCCCTATGTGCCATGATGCTCTTATAAATTATATCCAGAGTGACCCCCTTAGCTTCTTCCTCAGTTAAGGCTTGATTCTGGCCTTGGTCTTGCTCTTGTTGTTCGGCTTCCTCGCCTTCCCAGACAGGTTGTTCAAGGGAAGTCATCACTTGCGTTAGGCTCTCTGCATCAACATTCCATCTAACAGTGTCTTGATAATCAACCAAACCCTTAACCTGTAGAGGTGATTGCCCCGCGTCCATTTCTTCATCATCATCTTCCTTCGTAAATACCGCCTCACCTCCCCATTCCCCTAGCAAACTGTTGCAGTCGTCTTCTGAAACAACTGAAAGGTCTGGCATAGAATAAAACTTGCCCTCTGAAATTGCGGACTCTGTATCAGCCGAATCAGCTAAATCCTCATTTACTACTCGATGATTCAACTCAGTCTCTGCGTTAATAATACTGTCAGAGGGAGCCGGGCCATTATTAACCCCAATATTACCAGCATTGCCTCCTATCACAGTAGTGGATTTTTTTCTTCAAAAAAATTGCGTGTACAACAGGAGTTTTCGAGCCTTTCCCATTCCCATATACATTTAAGTTCATATTTGTGCTTGGCTCACCTTGATAAGCTGTAATAGGCGTTGTTACTCCAGTTACGACTCCTGTACTGCCCCCTGTATTGCCAGTTGTAAAATCAGGGGGATTCGAAGTTTGAGCCAAGCTTGATGGGTTCGTGTTCAAATTCCCAGCTTTGGCGGCATTTACATTAATGCCGTTTTTTTTCGAGCCTCTACCTTTCGGGGCCATAGTTATCCCGAAACTTGCAGTGCAATGTTGAATAACCGCCAGAGACACGCAGGGACACGCAACAAAGTATCCCTGCAAAGTTCTTTTCTTTCTCGTGAACAATCTGCCGGCTGCCTCCTCTACGCTGCTGCCACCGCCGCCGCGGTTTTCAATCTCCCGCCCCTCGAGGTCATTAAGTTCCACAGCTGTCGCCGGGCTGAAAGGGCTGGAGCGCCCGCCCTCCGTTCCGTGCTCCGCGGGGGGATCAAACCGGGAAAGCCTTCAAAGATTTAATCCTCCGTCAAGCCACACCACGCTGGTATTTTCCGTAACTAGATGATCGGTGAAGTACTGGTTCCATCAGAATTCAGCCCTCATTTAAAAGAACGGGTAAGCGTCTTCCCTGGCGTCCTTCTCAGCAGAGGGTGAAGAGCACACACTCACACGGCCTTCCGCGCGACCGCCATCTTGCCCCCGACTAATATTATAGCCCTAACTGATTTTCATGACCTCCTCCAACCTTTATCTCATGTTCCTAATGTTCCTTTTAGTAAAAATTGCATTTCGGCCCATAGATTAAACTTCATCCGGCCCGAGCTGGAGATTCCACCCCAGGTGTGAAGATTCTGGTCCGAGCCAGGGAATACAGCTTGAGCTGGAGAGTACGGCCTGAGCCTGAGATACCTGCACGACTGTGGATGTAAAGATACAACGCGTAAATGACCACTGCAAATACCAAAAGTCATAAAGTTAGACTTTTGTCTCAGATTGCCTTTGTAAATTGGGCCCATGGACTCTGCAAGTAAGAAAGATTGCTGTGCTGCTGAAAGGACTGCCACTTTGCTGGACTGCTGCTCGGAAGTACTGCTGCCTGCAGTGCTGCTCTGCTGCTTTTTTGACTGGGTAGGAAGGACTGGACCTGCATCTTTAAGCCCAAGACCCCAGAGTTCCTCCAAGGGCTAGTTGCTGGCCACAAAATTAGAAGCCTCAGGTATAGAACAGGCTTTCAAAAACCTTAAACCCAACATCTGGACTCTGCTATCTATGAGTCCTGCCCTCCAAAGTTGTGCCAACCCCATCCATGGGCTGATAGAAGAGTAACTGAAGGTTCTCTACCAGCCCATCCGCAGATCCGACGCATCTCCTCCACAGTGCCTCTCCAGCAGTACTGGTGCATTACCTTTGCTGCTCGATGCACCACCCTTGGAACTGATGCATCGCCTCTGCTGCGCGGACTCCCCCAACGCAAGGACTATGCTTCGTTGATCACAGTCCACTGAAACCACCACTGCACATGATTCTCCATGCAAAGACATCACCTCAGCCACTGCAGTTCATTGGAACTGACGCGGTGCAATGCTTCTCCATGCAAGAACATCGCACTTCGCATCTCCCCAAAACTGATGTTGCACAAAGCACTCCTTGCCTGGACCTCAGATCGCCTCTGTTGCATGACGCATCCTTAAAGATGTACTCCACATCTCTTCACAACTAGGATTAAGCTTCTCTGTTCAGTCATCCTAGGTGGGTTCCTGGAGCCGGCAAACACTTCATAGTGGTCAGCCTGAATTTATGACTTTGTTCTGATTTAGAGTGATCAGAAAACCAAAGTTTGTGCTTTTTGGAGCTATTTTCACTGAAATCTTTAAACGTGCATATCTCTGATTCTACTGATTGGATGTTTGGCATTTGGGTCTTTATTTAAAAGTTAAAACTAAAACTAAAATGTATTCTATGTTTCTAAATTAATGTGGAATTTTTGTATACTTCATTACTGTTTGAAGTGCTGCATACATACTTTACACATTGCCTCAAAGTTAAGCCTACCAGCTATGTGCCAAGCTACTAGAGGATTAAGTACAGGTTAATTTGGGGTTTGCATGTGACAAGAATTGTGGTTGCTGCTTGAGTAGGTATTTAACCCCCTTAATGAGTAATCCCATTTCGTAAAGCCACACTAAGGCTGGGAGCTCTAACAATTATTTGCTCATTGTACCATATTTACATGCTGTACAACTTGATATAAGGTTGCAAGTTATAGCATATATAAGTATTTCCAAACTGATTATGTAATTACATAAATTTATAATGCTGCGGTTAGAGACACACTAGAAGTTTCAAATTAATATAACACTGTTTGTTTACATGCTCTCATATATGTGCAAAGAAATTTCCCCCTACCTAATTTGAGCTATGAGGAATGGGCTCAGGTCATATTATCCTTAGAGAAGGTAGACTCCTCCTCCTGTTTACAGCCACAGTACTAATTCATGCTAAAGAGTAAGGCCATTAGTAATATGAATTGGGCGTCTATGTTACATAAAGAATCTATAAAGACGTTACTGACCTCGAACCTAGACTAGTTCAAAGATTAAATTGAAAGGAAGACTCTGAGTGCAGAACAGGGTGGAAATCTAATCAAACGTTGGTTATTCTATAGCCATAAATCGATTTGAGGCATTACTTTCAAGATATTGACTGATTCAACAACTCCATTGTGAGGAAGTAAGCATCAAATTGCCTTACCGTGCCCCATTGGTGTGGATTCGGATTTATATGAACATCTATGTAGTGGTGCATTTGACAGAGGATATGATCCTAATGAGACTCATTAAATCTCATTGGGTCAGACCATCAACACCTATCCCCTTGGTTGATCTTTGATTTATTCTTATGGAGCATACTCTTGTAACTTTGGATGGGTTCTGAAAAACAATTTGTACATTACATCAACTTTGTTCAAAGTTTGTTCTTACTTATGTACATATGTATGTTCACTCATGTTAGCACTGCTATGTCTGTACTTTTCCACTGTAAATACCGCGCCTTTGAAATCATCAGAAAAATTATAATTCTGGACAACAGAGAAAATTGTTTTTATTTTATCCATTCTCTATCGGAAACAGAATAAGATAGTTATGTATTTTTGTGATATGATTCATACATAAGTTTCATCTAATTATCATTAGGTAATTCACTCAATGATTCCTCATGGCTTGTGAAGTGCTTAGTGTAATTACCCTGGTCTCTGTGGGCATATATAGTCGGTTATTCATAGTGTCCCTTCCAATCCTTGTGATGACTTATGATTCAGTATGCTGGTTAGTGATACCTTTATCATCTGTTGGGGAAGAGCCACAGAATTACTTTCTTCCTGTAATCTAGGAAGAAATTGCGTATGGTGTGGCAAGGGACTGCCTTTAAATAGAAGATTCTACCAAAGCAATTTTTGTGACAGTATCCAATAGATCTGTTATTTCAGTGTATTTAAAATTTAATCGGAATGAAGGTTAGACCCTTGCATGATGGCCCCGTTAACACAGTGCTTTGAATTTGGAGTGTCTGACCATAGATCTTTTTCCACCTTATGATGAACTCAATGCTCGAGGCATAGCTGTATCATGTTAAGTTCAATGAATGGATGAGAGGAGGTAGGTATGGAAGACTGAAGAGATGTCTTGAATTAGGCCAAGGTCAGTGTTGGAAAAATGTGATATGAACGGCAACAGAGAGGACCTGATTGAACTGGCTCAGACGAAGAAGGATATCCAGTCTTGTAAGGTTTCTTCAGCTCTAATTTGCTGAAGTCTCAGGATGGATCACTGACACAATATCGACAGCAATAATATTGTGTAAAAAGAATATTGAGTCAAAAATATTGTTTACAAAAATTAGTTCTCCCTATTCTTATAATGGTAATGACAAAAATATCAGAAAAAATATCGTTGATATTTTTATCATCCAAAGAAATACAACCATATCTACGTTTAATATGAATAGATTTTAAAGCAGTAAATGTTAAATATTTTAATATATAGGGCCTTATTAGGATGTTGGTTGGACAGCCACTGACAGGCCATCGATGGTGGTCCCCCCGACAGCCAGGATAGCAGACCGACCGCAGCATTATCAGGTGGTCGGTTGGAGTGCAGTGATAGGAGGGACCGACCAATGCCTCCAGCAGGCTTAAGGAGTCCGCTGGGGCATTGGACCGACCATAATCCCTACAAAGGGGGCAGTGCCTGCAGAGGCACCGCCATAGGGATTACGATGTCCCTTTCCCTCTGCCTTTACATGGCGGTCCAATTGCTATTTAAAGGCAGACGTAAAGTGACTTGGCGGTCCCTAGTAAGGGCCCCATCCCCTGTGGGCCTCCGCTATGGGGCCAGGGAGGCACATGTGGTGTACCCCTAAAGATCCTGCACCATGTGTCAGGCATCATGGTGTATAGATGTTTTCAAAATGCCTTTTTCCATTGCGGCTTGTGCTGCAGTCCTTTTCCGGGCTGCAGTACAAGCCGCAATTGAAAAAGGAATTTTCACGACTGCCTACACAGCAGTTGCATCATAATTAGGTGGGTGGAACTGCTGACTACATGTCGGGTGGTTCCATTCTTGCGGTGATGGTGGTTGGATGCACATCTGAACACCATCGTATTCAGGCCCATAAAGTTAATACAATAATAAATTAAATACATTCCACTAATATTTAATATTATACAGAAATATATAAACACACAAACACATTATATGTAGATAGTGTAACTCAATTAATACAATTATTTAATTGACATTATATTAAGTTTTTTTAATATTTAGATTTCATTCGTAGGAAAATAAAACATATGTATACATATACACATTAACAATAAAAACATAAAAATATAAACAATTCATTAACAAACATATTTTCCTTTAGACAATAAATTAGATTTTACAAATGTAAAATCCCAAAAACACATTTACTAAAAATGCTATAAACAGTAGGGAAAGTGGTGGACTTCAGAGGGTTTAAATGTACTATTCCCACTCCAGTCTGTGCAACAGTAGAGAAAGCAATGGACCTTGAGAGGTAAGATTTAACATTCACAATCTAGTATGTGCTACAGTAGGAAAGTATTGGACTTTGGAGGGTTTATATGTACAAGTCCCACTCCAGTCTGTGCAACAGTAGGAAAAGCGGTGGACTTCGGAGGGGTAAGATATACAATTTACACTCCAGACTATGCAAAAGTAAGAAAAGCGTTGGACTTTGGAGGGATAAGATTTACTATTTCTACTCCAGTCTGTGCAACAGTAGGAAAACTGTTGGGCTTCGGATCAGGGAAGATGTACTATTCCCACTCCAGTCTGTGCTACAGTAGGGAAAGTGTTGAACTTAATACACTTCCCACCCTATGCCCCTACAAGACTAGCCACCCATGCCTAAAAAAAATAGCTATTACACTATATACCTCTTTATTATTATGTATTAATCAATTACAATACAAACACAGCAAGCCACTACAACAGTATGAATTACTATTAGCAATTAAATAAAAAAACGAAATCACTTCAAATTACAAGCTTATTTAAACATAATAATACCAATTATGCAAACAATAATAACATAAAATGCATATATAAACTAAACCTCACTCATATAAATATAAATCTAGGGGAGTTATTTACAAGGAATTAATGCATTGCAGTGCACAACCATTTGGCTGTGCTGTGAAGGGAAAAGTTATATCTACAGCAATATGACGGATCCCTTTGAGCTCCCGTGTGCTGGCACACAATTAGCTAACATGCACTGTTGTGTGTACCCTTCTACCATGGTGAATGGGTGCCAGTGTCACAGGAATGATTGTTTTTGTGAAGAAAGGGACACCTTTATGCACAGAAACAATCATAAGAGATGCTTTCCTCTTCCTATGTGTGCATCAGAAGTCACTTTTTTGTGATGCACTGGCTGCACACCCTGCTGCCCCATATATACAAGGACATGTAAAGCCACACTGGGTGGCTTTTCATGTCCTTGTAAATATGGACCCTTTACCCACAACACTTTGCGTGAAAGGGGCATGCCGTGGATGTTGCTGTGGTTGTTCCCACGCAACACCCATGGCTTCTGCCACATTTCCAAGAAATCATAAACCTGGAAATGCATCAGAATGCTACGCCTCCCCAGGGAGAAAGGCGGAAAAATGGTTTCATTTCTCGTTTTTTTCCTCTTTCTAATCGTGCTGCATTATGTAGCACACATAGGAAGAGGAAATCACCTCTTGTGGTTGTTTTTGTACAGGAAGGTGACCCTTCCTGCACAAAACAGATCATCTCTGTGATGCAGATGCCCATGCACCATGGTACAAGGGGGCCAGCGTCAGGGCATGGCAGTTAATGGTGCGCAGCGCAGGGGAGAAGAAATCATTGCAGATATGATGCATCCCTGTGCTTCGGAATTGATGCAGCATGGTGCAGCCAAATGTCTTGTGGCACTCGGGTGTGGTAAATACTTGTAAATAAGACCCCCTTAGTATAGGATAATGGTAAGTGGTTGTGTCAAAAGCAGCAGATAGGTTCAAGAGTATAAGTGTGGCAACTCCACTTCTGAGCACCCTAGTCTTCCGGTAAACACAGGTGGAAAGGAGTATTGATTTTATGCTTTTACGAAGTTTATTCTACTGATACATTGAGGCATACCGTTGAAAGGCTTAGAAATACCTTAATATGCTCAATCTCCTCTCGCTCAAAGTAGGAAAGCAGCACTCCAGGGCTGGCAATTTACAACGGTCTTTATTTTTCGTACAACAAACGCGTTTCGGCGTTTAGCCTTCGTCAGTGTCAGTGGCACTTGACTCGTGACTACTGATAAAGCCTCACAGTTATAATGGCAACAAACAAGGTACTAAACCATTAATGTCAGGTTCAGATGCCATCTTTGAATAAGTAATGCCACATACAAATACATTACTAGTCATTGAACCGTGGATCGGTTTTTAAAGATGCAAATGGTACACAAACATATACATGGAACATACCACATACTCTTGCCGTGGATCGGCAATTGTCCCTTGAAAGTACATCCACCTAACCGTAGGTTCCATTCCTAATAGCAAGACTGACATTATTTAATCCAATTTATTCTACATTTATCCAACTCATCAATGTTCAGTTAATCTGGAAGAGATATATAACACAGTTTCTTAAGTTCATTTATGGATAAAGCAAAAAATTATTTCCCAAATCATTATCGTTATAAAAATCCTCCCTTCACAAGGATAGAAATTCTTATTGCATGTTGATCAAAATCAGAACTCAGTAATACATCCAGCAGAGTCATATCACAGCAAACCATACTAATTCATTTTCCCAGGTGCACTGCCAACTCCTCACTACTATTCAGACCTCTGGGATGTTTGGTTGATAGATCAATAATATACCTCGACTCAAGCCTCCTCAGCCACCTTAACCGGTCCCCTCCCCTTATATTGTATGGTACATAGTCGAGTCCAAAGAATTGCAGCTTACTTCTATCTTTGCTATGATGTTCTGCAAAATGCCGGTCTACCGGATACGCAGGATCTGCCTTATCGATGGCCCGCAGATGCTCTAATATCCTCATCTTTAGTTGGTTGATCGTGCTCCCATTGTAGCACAAGCCACACGGGCAGACCAAACAGTAAACTGCGTAGGTGGTACTACAGGTTATAAATTTCAATATTTTCATAGATCTCCCTGTGTCCTGTATTTCGTAATTTAGGACCCTTTTGCTTGCTGCACAAGCCTTGCAGCGGCCACAAGGGTAGAAACCGCTCATTTCCTTCAGGGTTCTCGCGTTCGTGGAAGGTGTCTCTAGATGGCTTTTCACCATCATATCTCTTAATGACCTAGCCCTGCTAAAGGTCACCAAGGGGTGCGGCGGTAAGTCATCCTGCAGCACATTGTCCGTAAGGAGAATGTGCCAGTTCTTCCTCATCATGGCTCTCAGTTGATTAGCTCCCGACGAATATGGGGTCACCATCCTGAATTTACCTTCTCTTCTAGTTTCCTTGTTCTGCGTTTTTTTCTTTAAAAGTTTTACCCTCGGGATCCTCCTCACTTTTCTTAGGGTATTCTGCAGCTGTGTCTCATCATAACCTCTGAGGCCAAATCGCGCCAGGCAATCAGAGGCAGCCGCCTCTAATTCCTGGTCCTGCGAGCTGTTCCTATGGAGTCTTAGCAATTCCCCATAGTGGATGCTTCTGATCAACTGGGGTGGGTGGCTACTGCTGGCAAATAGAGTGGAATTTCCAGCAATTGACTTTCTGTATAGTGATGTATGGATCTGACCGCTATCAATAAACACCTTTAGGTCCAAATAGTCGACTGCCACCGGACTAATGGACCCCGAAAGGTGCAGATTGTACTCGTTGTTATTCAAGATCTCAATGTGTCTTACTGCCGTATTCATTGCCCCTTGCCACACAATGAATAGGTCATCTATATAGCGGTACCAATATACAGCCTTACCACTCTCCTGTCCCACACTGCAGCTCCTGGACACCTGCTCCTCCCACCAGCCTACGAACAAGTACGCATAGCTGGGGGCAAAGCAGGTGCCCATCACCGTCCATGACTCTTGTCTGAACAGTTGTTCTTCAAATAGAAATATATTGTGCGTTAAACAGAATTCCACGAATTCAAGAACCATCATGTTATGTTGCGCATAGCGCAGTTGACGCTGGTCCAAATAATATTTGACCGCATTTAAACCAAGTTGGTGATCTATATTCGTGTACAGACTGATAATGTCCATCACCATCAGCAAATAGTCTGGCTTCCACGTGATGTCCATAATTCTGTTTAAAAAGTCTTTGGTGTCCTAGATATAAGACTCAAGTTTAATCACAAACGGGAAGAATACACTGTCCACAAATCTAGATATATTCTCTGTCAGACCGTTGATCGAAGAGACAATGGGTCGACCCGGAGGGCAAATGTTGTTCTTATGCAGTTTTGGGATATGGTAAAACGTGGGAGCCATAGGGATATTGCTGGGCGGGAAAAGATGCTCATCCCTGCCCAGCATAGCGAGATCGTACCATTTGCCTATTAAAGCATCCTAGTCCTTGATGCTTTGGTTGTACACCTCACTATTAGTGGCCATATAGTACTTTTCATCAGATAACTGTCTGATCGCTTCTTGTCGGTAATAGTCTCTACTTAGCAGAACTACGTTACCCCCCTTGTCTGACGGTTTCACTACAAAGGTACTATCATTCATGAGATCTTGCAGTGCCTTCCTTTGAGACTCAGTGATATTCCAAACATTGGGGTTTGTAGTTTCTAAACTTCACCAGTTCCCTGGTCATTGCTTCAGTGAAGACATCGATAGCATCCCAAGGTGATTGTGGGATAAAGACAGATAGCGGCTTAAAATGGCTCTCTTCCCTTTCCTGTTCCACTCCCTGCAACAATGCTCCTTGTGCCATGTCCATATTCATATTAAAGTTTGAATACTGCTCAGTTCTTAAATCCTCCATAGTCTCCAACCCAGGCAGATCTCTACAGCTCAACTCATCCGTCGTTGATCTCCTTTGTGTGTGGTCTCAACTTAAAATACTTGTGGAGCTTAAGCTTCCTAGTGAAACGGAAGAGATCGATCCTTGTCTGAGTGTATTCCGATTCGTGCTGGGACAGAATGTTAAGCCCAAATTTAAAAGTTCTATTTCTGTTTCTGTCAGTGTCCTATCTGTGAGGTTGACCACGGTCAGATTGGTCACACCTCCTTCCTCCTGATCCCTTACTTCTTCTTGTTGCGACTTGTCCTACTCGGGACTTTTCCTCTTCCTCTTCCTTTTGCAGCCGCCCCCTGCTCGTCTGGTTCTCCTCTTGCAGTTTCCGGAGGCTTGTTTTTTCCCCCTCTTAACCATGATTGCCTTATTAGTTTGAATTCGGCATGAAAAGGGACCACCGTAACCCTATGATCATTATTGGGGTCCGATTGATCATCACTCGATTCGTTGCCCGTCACCTCCGATTCAGAGGTTACCACATTGAGGTCTGTTGGTACTTGCGGATTCTGGCGGAGAGCTTTTCTAGGGGCATCAAACTTTTTAGCAAAAGTTAACACACGACCTTGGCGATAATCATTCTTGTCGCGGTCGTATTTCTCTTGCTTACGATTTTTTATCTTTTGTTCATACTTTGCCAGGCGACCTTTCATCATTCCTTTTAGATCTTGTACCTTGGCAGTGTCCTCCTCCTTATAAATCTCCTCTTCCAGAGTTTTTATCTCTGCTAGAGCCATCTCCCTATCACTCCAGGCATACTTCACGAGGATTTTTAGTGTCCCCTCGCAGTACGATGCAGTGTGCTCTTGCCAATCAGTGAGTAGTTGAGGATCTGTATTCTCATATGACGGGACCGTATATACCCTCAGGCCCCGGGGCACACGATGTTCCTCAATATAACTGGTCAAACTCGTGGCCTCCCACCATTTTCGAACTTCCCGTTCGTAAACCCTCTCCAATTTAATCATGTTTTCATTAAGTTTGGTGTTGCCAGATTCTGCTGGTGTTGCTGGTAAATCTTGCGGCTTCTCATGCCGTCTAAACATATCTTTAGCCGCAGCGCGGCGTTCCGTCTCGCAAAACATTTTTCACGAGTCAAGTAGTTGATTTAGTACTCTACTTGATCAGCTCCTGATCGAGCCTTCCCCCGTGGAAACTGCCACCTTCCGTGTCGCTCTGCCGCAAAATCAGCTGTTATGTTACAGGAGACAATGGTCCCAAACATTAGATCAAATAACCAAGCAAAAATGAATATAGACCAAAATTGGAATCTATATTAAATGTCCAGCCAAATTCCAAGTGGGACACAGCCTGTGTCCAACTACCACTTGAATACAAACAAGAAAAACATTTAAATGTAAGGCAAAAGCAAAAGGTCTGTAGATTATTTACAATTAAAACAGACAATTACATACACTTTTTGTGATTTCGTCATACACAAATTTACAAATCATCAAGTGTAAGTTGTCGACGACGTTTCGATCCCCTTTGGATATGGGATCATCATCAAGACATATACAATAATGCCTTTACTAATATAAAAGGATTGCCAAACATAGTACATGACATGAAAATTACATATAACATAACAATTTAGAGGAGACAATACAAAAAATGGAAAAAAGAAAAAAGAGAAAAATATACATATTAGTATAAAACATATATATAATACTAGTGACACAGATCACATCCTATATGTTAAATAATTACACTCCATGACAATAATATCAAAAGGACACAGCTAATACTTTGAAGTGCATTTTGGCAAGGGCTCATGCAACGGGTGGTCCAACTACCAGAATTTACAGTGCATTAAGGATACATGCAGCCTAATGAGGTGGTCTACGTCATTCAGAGCAATCTAACACCCGAATTACGAATTGATCTGGAAATATTTTTCTATTTTTATATATTATCACTGATTTAGCAGGGTAGTCAAATGGTATAAGGTATAGAGAGCCACTTTACCTCAGTGTGAAGCGACCTAATCTCTAAATACGTAGCAACAAGGGCCAAGGTACACAATAATCTGGAAGAATTAGGCACAAGGTGTTATAGTGGATGTGTATCATATACAACGCAGGAAATGGAAGGCAGGCAAAACCTGCTTACCGCTAATGCGATCCAAAAAGTACGTAATAGTTAACAAGATGGGATTAGAGATGATCAGGTGACGCCTACATTTAAAAATAGATGTAATAGTGGGTCAAAAACAGGTACTGGCCTTTGCTTAAAGTGCTAGTGTATAATTAAAGATTAGGGAAGAACGACTTACCAGCCGTGATTGTATTTCGCTGTTTGAATGAATCCTGGAAACAGGAAAAGGACTTCTAAATAAATACACTTCACAAAAAAGTTTAAACACACGGTGGCTTGTGTCCTTGAGTAGGTGAAGGAGTCCGGTTTTGCAAGCGTCTTCGCCCATGAGACAGCGTGCCTCACAGAAAGGATTGTTCCCTTCCGAGGCCGTTTCCTTTCCGACTGTTCAGCCCTCCTGGAAGCTGGTGCAACTCCTCACGGTCAAGACAGCCATGTAAAAAATGTTTAAGCCAAAGCCTTGGAGCTTAAGAAGTGCACATGACGCTGCCCTAAGCCTTCCAGCATTAATTGCCTCGCTGAGCTTGCCTTCACAAAGCCTTCCTATTTTTGCCAGTTCCGACTCGGAAGGAAAATACTAAGCTCAAAGAATCACATGGGACTGAGCCTACTAAAGGTTATTAATTATCAGCGCTTTTGGGACTCAAACTACCAGCATGCCATTGCTTGTCCAGAATGTGCCGCGCCCACTTAGGGCGGTTACATTCAATGAAGATAATTGAAATAAAAGCGCTGTTTCTTCAATCCCAGTGTGCAGCATTCCATGACTACGGGGCGTTCCAGCCTCGAAACGCGTCAGAACTGGCAAAAATAGGAATACATAACAATGACAAAAATCTGAAGTTCTCAGGTGAGATTAGTAAGACTGCTGTCAATTACCTTGACCTTACTGTGTATGTTGATGAGGATGGTTCCTTACAGACTAAATTGTTCAGGAAAAAGACTGCGGGAAATTCCACTCTTTATGCGACCAGCAGTCATCCACGCCAACTAATTGAAAGTATCCCTTATGGAGAACTTTTAAGGTTGAGGCGAAACAATTCCAATGACACTGATTTTGAAATGGCAGCGGCTGCTAGCCTTCAAAGATTCAAAAGAAGAGGATATAAAAATGGGGTTTTGACACGTGCTTTGGAGAGAGTTAAAAAGATTAAGCGGAAAGATTTGTTACAACCCAAACACACCAAACCATCAAAAAACGGGGCATTTCGTCTCATTACAACTTTCTCGCGTAACGCTGGTCAGATCAAGAAAATCTTGAAAAAGAATTGGAATATTCTTTTGTCGGATAATGTCATCAAAGCTGACCTGCCGACCAATCCATTGGTCACTTATAGGAAGGCTAAATCCCTTAAGGATCATTTAGTCTCCAGTCATTACTCTCCCCCTGCTATCACCCCTAAAATGCCTGTTCTCAGCGGTTTTTACCCCTGTGGTCGGTGCAAGGCCTGTAAGCATAGTAAGCGGACGCTCACTTTTAAGATACCAGGTCTGGCTACACCGAAAAAGATTTTGAAATTTTTGACATGCTCTACCCCCTTCGCAATTTACTGCCTCACTTGCCCGTGTGGTTTAAAATATATCGGCAGTACCACCAATGCTGTAAAACTGAGAATATTAGAGCATATGCGTGCTATTGCCAAGAAGGATGAGTCTTACCCTGTGGCAAGGCATTTCGAGAAGATGCATAATAGCAACAGGGATCTGTTGTCGTACATCTGTCTCGATAGTGTACCAGTTAGCATTAGAGGAGGGGATCGCCTTCTAAAGCTCAGACGCCTGGAATCCAGGTACATAATCGACCTACAGACCAAGATTCCGAGGGGTTTGAATATGCATGAAGAGCTATCAGTACATTTGGGATAGGTTTAGTATAATTACATCTGAGCAACGTGTCTGTTTGGATTCTTTTGTTAAAATGGTGACCATCATGTTTTCATTATATATTTGTGCCTTCCTTCCATATGATGATCTATTGGATTCTTTGAATCCGTAACTGTGACTGTTTTCTTTAATTTTGAATATTTGAATATGTAATTTGGCTAACAGATGTTGTTTGTGGAGATGGCATTGGACTTGTTATTTTTGTAGGCATTGCACCCAATAATAGCCCATCGGTGGGCAATATTTTGGTAAAATTGGAGAGTGTATATGCTTAATTTACCCTACAAGCATTTTTGCTTGTAATTGCTGTGATTTCACTTTGAGGGGCATAGCATGTTTCTTATACGTTCTATTCTCCTACTGGGGTGCTACTTTACATCAGCCTTTATTTTTATTCAGGATGTCAGTAGGATCGTTTTGCCCATACAGGGCTATATTTCATGTGGACATTAGGATCCATGTGTCGTTAATGACACAGTTATAAAATTGCTCTTGTGTAGTAATATATGCGCATTGCATTGAATGTATAGACGTTCTAAGATGGCGGCCGTTTTATCTAAAAATAAGCAGTCCGTCTTTGATTTTCACGACATTCTGACAAGTATTAAATGTTTGTTGTCCTTGCTTCTCTCATAACTTGACAAAGCCCTACGGCGAAACGCGTCGTTGCTGTTTGTTCCACCTCGAATAAATTGGTTGGAACAACCCCCTGCGAGTGCTGCTTTTCTTTATGGATTGTATTATCCTGGAATGCGTGTGATGAACATATATATATATATATATATATATATATATATATATATATATATATATATATATGAATTCACAATCCTGAGGTGTCAGAAACAGCAAACGGACACAGACCAGGTACAGACCACAGGACGAGGAGTTTAAAGGTGAATGGTGTGCTTTATTCCATCGATGGGGACGGCAACATGACGCGTTTCGTCCGGGAAACCCGGACTTGATCACATGACAAAACCCAGAGATTTGTGTGGTTAAATACTGGTAATGACGAGACTCCTCCCATAAATAAACTAACATAGTAGAAATACCCTTCAACATAAACTAAGGTCAACCAGTATACATTTCAAATAAAAATTTATGCGTAAAATGCAAAATATCAAACAATCAATTTAAAAAAAATATATATATATATTACCTACTGGCTGTCGCCAGTAGGTAGTTATAGTTAGGATCGTTTTCCATAGGAAATCCGCAACATTCTATTGGGAATAACTTTGGCGCCGAATGAGATATCTGCCTGTAATTTTTCTTAACTTTGCCTCGCTGCGCTCCGCTCCTTCCCTGAAAGTTTCGGGGGGATCCGTCAAGCGGGGGCCGAGATAAAAGGGGGGTTCCAAAACGTGTTTTCCCCATGTTAATTTCCATAGGGCGGTTGGACTCACTTTTAGCGCGAACGGCTGAATGGTTTCCACCAAACTTGGCAAAATTGTAGGGACTGGTACCCCGATGTGCCTTTGCTATGTCTCAAGAAAGATGGCCACCAGAGACAACAAAAACCAAATGTAGCCCAAATATCAGCCAGATGTAGCCCAACTATAGCCCAATGACAGAATGTCCCAGAGTGTTCTAAAGAACAACTAGAGCGCTAACAGTCTTACTTATGACAAAAGTATGGTACACCTGAAGTCATCTTGATTGGAATAAAGTGTTAACACTTAAAACATTTAATTTGTAAAGGAACAAAATGAGGGGGTTCATTTTGCCATAGAAATTATGATTAGTGCTGAAGAAAGAAAAATTAGGGCACATTTTGAGTGACTTCTCAAATCCTCTTATATTTCATTAAAAAAATTCTGATATGCAGTCTCCCAAGATGGCCACCAGAGACAAAAGAGCCCAAATGTAGCCCAAATATCAGCCAGATGTATCCCAACTATAGCCCAATGATAGAATGTCCCAGAGTGTTCTAAAGAACAACTAGAATGCTAACAGTCTTACTTATGACAAAAGTATGGCACACCTGAAGTCATCTTGATTGGAATAAAGTGGTAACACTTAATACATTTAATTTGAAAAGGAACAAAATGAGGGGTTTCATTTTGCCATAGAAATTATATATATATATATATATATATATATATATATATATATATATATATATATATATATATATATATATTCACTGAAAAAACCATAGGTTATAGACCATATATAGTTAGGAATTAGCATTTAAAAAACCTTATTTTACTCACACAAAACCATTGAAATTCCATATATAGTTAGTTGCACTAACTATATATCGCGCACCCGCAATCCACTGCTGATCATGTCACATATTACATCATTCATGACATGGTCAGTGACATCACTGATGACATCACTGATGACATCTCAAATGACATCACTGATGACATCACTGATGACAACATCCAGTGACTGTATGTTTCTGTAAAGTTAAAATATGTCTTACATATTGAAGAATGAGTGGATGTATAAGTGGCTGGATGAAGGATTTAGTAGGTGCGTGACTGACTGTATGAGTGAGTGATTAAATGTGTCTCACTGAATGCATGGGTTAGTGACTAAACTGTCTTAATTTGTGCATCATTATGTCTGTTGTTCTGTAAACTGCTGCATGTGTTGATCATTAGCTATACGAGAGGCTATATGTGTTATTAATTGGTTGCCCAAGTATTTCTATGGGAGATTGAGTTTGTGTGGGGGTGGCTGGAAGGTGTGTGACTCTATGCATAGATGTGTGAGCAGTTTATTCACTAGGTGTATGAGTTCAAGAGTGCATGTGGAAACAGCTACATGGGCAGTTGACTGTGTGCATGAGTGTATTGATGAGTGAATGGATATCTCAATGCTACATGTCATAGTAAGTACATATGTAAAACACAGTACATGTGAGAGTTGGCATATATAAATAACTGTGCATGAGAGCCACTGAATGAGTGAGTGGTTGTATCGATCATTGTGAACTTGTATCAGGGATTGTATAAGAGAGTAAATATGTGTTAGTATATGTTTCAATAAGTAAGGTGTGTTTAACTGTATAGTTGAAGAAATGGAGGTGAGATTGTTTCTTTGCATGACTGACTGGGTGTGTGAGTAACTCCATGGATGAGTGGCAGTGTGTGAGTGTCTGTATACACTGAGTGTATCTAAGGTTATATTAGAGTCTGAAGAGGTTTATCGTATTAGCACAAGAATGATGTCAAATGAGATGTCATCAGTGATGTCATCAGTGATGTCATTTGAGATGTCATCAGTGATGTCATCAGTGATGTCACTGACCATGTCATGAATGATGTAATATGTGACATGATCAGCAGTGGATTGCGGGTGCGCGATATATAGTTAGTGCAACTAACTATATATGGAATTTCAATGGTTTTGTGTGAGTAAAATAAGGTTTTTTAAATGCTAATTCCTAACTATATATGGTCTATAACCTATGGTGTTTTCAGTGAATTTTCAAGGTTTTGTAAATGCTAATTCCTAACTATATATGGTCTATAACCTATGGTTTTTTCAGTGAATTTCAATGGTTTTTTAATAGCAAATATCATAAGCTGTCGAATGTCAAGTACGTGGTAAGTGAAAACATTTTCGTGTTTATGCACACTGATCTGCTTTGAATGGTGCCCCCCCCTCATTTCTATTAGGAGTACTCTCTCTTTGCAGATAGTGAAAGGTAGTTAACGCAGGCCTTTGCCCCCGTTGTAATCCGTCGTGCCTGCTTCTCTCTCCATTTGATTGATTGTTATCCAAGTATTTACTGTTTTAGAATTAGTTCTCTTTGGTTCATTCTCTATTTACAAACAAACACAGAGTCGCAATACTCTGTTTAGTCTTTGCAGATAACGAAAAATCGTGTAAAAAAAAAGAAAAGGAATCGAGCAAAATCAGTAGGCCACTAATGGGATCTCTTTTTGACCTCGCTAAAATAGAAACATTAGGAACAACCCCTCATGACAAATACAAAACTAGTGAGATGAACTGAACTCCACACAATGATGGCTGCAAAACAGCTCGGCTCCGCCACCCACCCCGCCCAAAATAACGATAAAGAACGGCTGCCATGATTGGTTGCGGAATGACCACGACGGAGCTACGAAATGGTGCTGCTCTCATGCTAACCCCAGCTTCAGTCTGAAACATCCAGAAACACTGTAGACTACCAATTCGATCAGTTCCGGTAGCGCCCCAATGTAACCCGGTAGAGAAGAACTAGCCCTCCCCTCTTTGACTGATGGTTCTTGTTGCCTGTCCCTTCTGTTGTCATTTAACAGAACTATTTAGCCTGCTGAAAGGGGTTGTGTTCCGACCGCTGGTTGGTGGAGACATTTTGACTATATTCTGTACCTGCGTTGTCGCGTAATGCGTCATATGACGCGCCGCGTTAGCGCATCCGGAAGTCATCCGGGGCGCGCAGCGCGTAACGTAAGCATAACAAGTCATGTGACTTGTTAATAAAACTTTTCATTGGTTCATTTTACTTTTCTTATTGTAATGATGAAAGGCTTGGTCATATGACCTAAAAATTACGCTTTTCATTACTTCCGAACATTATTTTTTCTTAAATATATGTTATAATGTTCCAGGCTAATGTACTTTCCCGGAAATTTTACAACTGTCCTGCAAGTAAAATATATTCTTTTTTCGAGAAAAAGAGCGTTTCTTCGTCCCATGACGGAGCCGTTGAGCAAAAGAGGGTCGACCTGCTGTCTTAGTCGCCGATACGCCTGAATATGAGATTCTTATCGATCACTTTATGTTGCAGGAATAGAAAACACAACAGCCCTTGACCATTTATCTTTACTGCGTTCCTTCGTATTATACCTTTTACCCTTCATGTAATTGGTCTGCTTTATTTCACTTGCCTTTTAATGATTCTAAAACAGTCACTATTATTAAAAACTTTACCAATGTATATACTACTACCATGTTTTCTTTTAAAAACCTTTATTGTGAAAATTTCATTATACAAATACGAGCCTATAACCACGTGGGCCTGCCACAGAGCAAACTGTAATCGTATATGATGAATAGACATTTACACTGTAGAGGAACGTAACGGGCGGGCCATTAGGTTGCAAGAACTAAGGTGTCTAACAGTTACGGAATCGGTGGACGTACATTTTATAATTAAAATACGACAGGGCCAGTTACAATAAAATTATCTAGATATACATTTGCGGGCAAGTACCATGGGTGACGTTAATTCGAACTTTCAACAGTACAGTAATCAATAACACATCAGAACTTAATATCAATAGGGATGTCGAAATATTCAATCAATTCTCGTCCCCGCCCGCCATGTGCTTCAAAACTGCATACGT
The DNA here is from genome assembly GCF_964261635.1 of Lissotriton helveticus. Lineage (NCBI taxonomy): Eukaryota > Metazoa > Chordata > Amphibia > Caudata > Salamandridae > Lissotriton > Lissotriton helveticus. Next base: position 723,684,167 of record NC_136059.1, on the reverse strand, counting down.
ATCTCGTGATTTCAAGGTTCTGCAACCAGTACACAACAAGGAGTTACGAGTCCCATTTATTCCGGATTCATTTTGGGCGAGGACGGGCAGGTCCAGGATATAGTCAAAATGTCTCTACCAACCATCGACTATGATGATGTTCATATGCTGTATTTATTAGAGTAACACTCATCTGTCCACATGAAATTAATTTGCCACAATCTAAACATGTCATTTTAATCTTTCCAAAGTTCTTCTAAATATTTGGGACCGTTTCCCTTGCCTCTGAAGCTCTCAGTGCCACTTCTTTGATGAATGTACTAGCAGGTCAGGGGTTCTCCTCCAAATCTCTCTTTTATGCAGCACTATAATTAATTGGTGCCACCTCTCCATATGACGATGCATGGTATAGTTACCACAACTATATTTTTTTTCGGTTCCTCTGGAGAGTTCATCGTGGCAGATGAAGCGTGTAACGTACCGGGCATTTACCTTTTTTTGCATGTACAGGAAAGGAAAAAAAAATCGAGCGTCCGAGTTCTAAGGTGTCCCAGGGCCATTTTAGTGGACCAGGCCCAAATCCAAAGAACAGGCCGCCATTTTGAGAGTCCTCTTGCAGCCGCCTGTCGCTGTAGCATCAAGAGCAGCCGAAACTCAGCTGAATGGCAACTGAAACGGTAAAGGGGCGCCCCACTACAGCAGACGAGCCTCCACCTAGGAAGGCCCATTCACGCCGGCTCCCCCCCCCTTCGGGCACCCCACGCCGTTATTCGGAGCAGTATTGTAGGATGGCCACACCAGTGCGGCAACTTGCTAGACATCACCTCGGTGGTAACCGAATCTCAACGCCTTGTGGTGTCTTCTATTCAAAAAACATTGTTATGCTGCCTTCGACCTATTCGCCGCAAGTGCGCACACAACTCAACTGCATAGCTTCATCGGTCCGCTACTGACGCAAACTCACAGGCCAACGGGGCGCCCCACGCCGACTTTCAGCATTGTAGGATGGCCACACCAGTGCTGCAACTTGCTGGACACCACCTCGGTGCCATCCGGATCTTGGCGCGTTGTATTGCCTTCGGCCTATTCGCACATCGGTCCGCTACTGACGCCGCCTCACGTGCCAACGTATTTTCTCCGCATTTTATACCCTATGCCGCATAACAGGTCATGTGACTTGTTTATAAAACTTTTCATTGGTTCATTTTACTTTTGGTTTCCTAATGATGGAAGGCTTGATCATATGACCTAAAAACAACACTTTTCATTGCCAAACGATGAAAGCCCCACCTTGTTTCTGGATGTTTCAGACTAAACTGGCGTCAGCATGAGAGCACCACCATCTCGTAGCTCCGTCGTGGTCATTCCGCGAGCAATCATGGCAGCGGCTCCCCACCAGAAGCCTGCAGGAGTCGGGGCCCCCAAAACTTTTGATGAATTCTCAAGGCGGAAGGGACGCTTTCGAGAATGGGGTCCAAGACCTAGCAGACAAGCGTCCGATTTCCAAGGTGTCCCAGGGCCATTTCAGTGGACCAGGCCCAAAAAGGAAAGAGCCTGCCGCCATTTTGAGAGTCCGGTGACAGCCGCCTATCGCTGCACCGCAAGAGTGGGCGCAACTCAGCTGAATTGCGGCTTTTGACACAGTGGACCAAAAACGGACGGAATGGCAACTGAAACGGTAAAGGGGCGCCCCACTACAACAGATGAGACTCCACCTGGAGAGGCCCGTTCACGCCGCCTCCCCCGGGGCGCCCCACGCCGTTATTCGGAGCAGCATTGTAGGATACCAAAACCAGTGCGGCAACTTACTGGACATCACCTTGGTGCCATCGTTCTGCTGCCTTGGAACTATTCGCACAACAGTTTGCTACTGATGACCCACCCCCCGCGACGCCCCACGCCGTTATTTGCTGGGTGGCAACTTACTAGACATCACTTTCGTGTCATCTAGATTTCGGCGCGTTCTGCTGCCTTGGAACTATTCGCACAACAGTTTGCTACTGATGACCCACCCCCCGCGACGCCCCACGCCGGAAATCTGGACGTTGTGCTGCGTTGGGACTATTCGCACAGCCGACCGCTACTTCATTGTTTTTCCCTAAAAATGTTTATATGTTATTACTATTTTTGTTTTCTTGTATATATTTATAAATTATTAAAGTTTTATAATCTTACTACTTTGTCGGAGTGCTATATATTTTTAATGTGACACATAATTGAAAAAACTTTGATGTACAAAGAGTCATCCCTGGAATCTTCCGCTTCACGCTCGGTTCCCTCCCCAATCACAATACAGGATGGTTTTCAGATAATAGCAACGCTTCTGCTGTGACGGATCTCATCGAGTGTGGGCCTTGATCTACTATAACTCCTTTGAAGAGGGGTGATTCTTTACAGCTGTGGCCATAAACTACATCTGCAGGGCTAGCTGATAGCCTAGGACCGGCCTGGACAATCGGACAGAGGAAAAGGAGTGTCAGAGGGTGCGGTAGTGAATAGGGCGAAAGGGAGGTGTCGGGCGGGCACAGGGTGTGATTCTCAGGGAAGAGCAGCGCAGATGGGGGGAGGTTTATTACCCATGCATAAGACAGAGAGCGGGGGTGACCACTGCCTGGGTGAGATGCTTGCGAGGGTGGGGAGCCATGCTAAGGATCGACAGCGTGCACAGAGTGGGTCTGGTCAAGGCATCTAAAATGGCTGCCGTGCACGACAAAAGTGTGGCATTTGAAAAAAGACAAGATGGCGCAGACAATGTTTTTCAACACTTCCTGATTTCCTTCGAATCGAACGTTAACAGACGTTGGGGCATATTACCAAAGTTAAGCGATATTTATCCCTAACGATGCATTGCAAAGATTTTTTTACCGTCAGAAATTATCGCAGATAAACCTTGCTATTATCAAGGTTTATCGCAAATACGATAAAAAACGACCGCAATGCATTAATATCGCTGAAAACTCAGCGATATTCATGCATTACCGAGCTAATGCTCTTAGCCATGTTATCCACCTCCCATTGGATAACATGGCTAAGAACTGCTCAGGGCAGCTGTTACTTTTTGGAGATATTCGCGCTTATCTCGAATATTTCCAAAAGTTGATAATAGGAGATAGCGATGTTAGCGACTGTTTCCAGTCGCTAACATCTTGGCATGCCCACTTTGCATGTCATTAGTGATAAATATCACTCACATGCAAAGTGGGGCCCAAGATGGTCGCTATCTCCTACTAGCCGTCGCTAACTGGTGTTAGCAACAGCTAGGTAATACAGATATAATTTTATCTCCGCGAAGCGGAGCGCTGTTACAAATATATATCTTGTTTTTGAACGTTAATTTCTCAAAATGCACTGAAGCACATATATTGAGACCTAGCAAAGGCACATCGGGCTACCAGTCCCTAATATTTTACCAAGTTTCGTGCAAATCCATTCAGCCGTTCGATTATTATTATTATTTTTTTTTTTTGCCCCGCGGGGCCCTTTTAAAACCTCCACATCAAACCTAGGGGGTCAGCGAGGATCTACTATGCCCCCTTATGGTCATTTGCCCCTTCGCTTTGGCCTCCTCTTGTCTCTCGATCCTACCGAGAGACAAGATGGCGGCCGCTACGTACTGTTTGGAATGTTTACAGACACCGGAGAGCCAATCAGCTTCGCTTCGCAAAGCTCCGTAACGCGAAAAGTACGCGAAGCGGTGCGCTGTTACAGATATATATCTTTTTTTGAACGTTAATTTCTCAAAATCCACTGAAGCACATATATTGAGACCTAGCAAAGGCACATCGGGCTACCAGTCCCTACAATTTTGCCAAGTTTCGTGCAAATCCATTCAGCCGTTCGATTATTATTATTATTATTTTTTTTTGCCCCGCGGGGCCCTTTTAAAACCTCCACATCAAACCTAGGGGGTCAGCGAGGATCTACTATTCCCCCTTATGGTCATTTGCCCCTTCGCTTTGGCCTCCTCTTGTCTCTCGATCCTACCGAGAGACAAGATGGCGGCCGCTACGGACTGTTTGGAATGTTGACAGACGCCGGAGAACCAATCAGCTTCGCTTCACAAAGCTCCGTTGCGCGAAAAGTACGCGTCCTGGAGCGCTGCCCGGTCCGCTGTTACAGATATATATCTTTTTTTAAACGTTAATTTCTCAAAATCCACTGTAGCACATATATTGAGACCTACAAAAGGCACATCGGGCTACCAGTCCCTACAATTTTGCCAAGTTTCGTGCAAATCCATTCAGCCGTTCGGGCTAAAAGTGAGGCCAACCGCCCTATGGAAAACTCAATGTTAAAAACACGTTTTGGGACCCCCCTTTTTTCTCGACCCCCCCTGGACAAACCCCCCCCCCCCAATTTTCAGGGGCTGCTCAGAAACAAAATGTGCCATTTTCCTGAAAATTTCAGCCAATTCCGTCCACAAACGCCAAAGTTATTAGACATAGAATTTTCAAAAAACCCATAGAGAAAAAATCCTAACTATATATACCTACTGGCGACCACCAGTAGGTAATATATATATATATTCACTGAAAAAACCATAGGTTATAGACCATATATAGTTAGGAATTAGCATTTAAAAAACCTTATTTTACTCACACAAAACCATTGAAATTCCATATATAGTTAGTTGCACTAACTATATATCGCGCACCCGCAATCCACTGCTGATGATGTCACATATTACATCATTCATGACATGGTCAGTGACATCACTGATGACATCACTGATGACAACATCCAGTGATTATGTGTTTCTGTAAAGTTTAAATATGTTTTACATATTGAAGAATGAGTGGATGTATAAGTGTCTGAATGAAGGTTTTAGTAGGTGCGTGATTGACTGTATGAGTGAGTGATTAAATGCGTCTTACTGAATGCACGGGTTAGTGACTAAACTGTCTAAAAGTGTGCATCAGTATGTCTGTTGTTGTGCAAGCTGCTGCATGTGTTGATCAGTAGCTATATAAGTAGCTATATGGGTTATTGATTGGTTGCACAAGTATTTGTATGGGAGACTGAGTGTGTGTATGGCTGGCTGGGAGGTGTGTGACTCTGTGCAGATCAATGTGTACTTGTATCAGTGATTCTATAAGAGAGTAACTATGTGTTAGTATATGTTTCAAAAATGTAAGGTGTTCTGTGTTTAACTGTATAGATGAGAAAATGGAAGTGTGATTGATTCTTTTCAGGACTGACTAGGTGTGTGAGTAACTCCATGGATGAGTGGCAGAGTGTGAGTGTCTGTATAGGTGTATGAGTGCATATGATAGTGTTGTAAAGATGAGTGATTGTATGTATGAATGATTGTATGAGTGAATGTGTGTGTAGACATAGGAATCAGTGAGTGCGTATGTAGTAACTAGTATTGGTGTGTCAATGGTTTCAAAAATGATACTCTCTATTTAACACTGGGTGTAACGGAGGTTATATTAGAGTGTGAGGAGATGCATTGTATTATCACATGAATGATATCATCAGTGATGTGATCATTGATGTCAAGTAAGATGTCATCAGTGATGTCATTTGAGATGTCATCAGTGATGTCACTGACCATGTCATGAATGATGTAATATGTGACATCATCAGCAGTGGATTGCGGGTGCGCGATATATAGTTAGTGCAACTAACTATATATGGAATTTCAATGGTTTTGTGTGAGTAAAATAAGGTTTTTTAAATGCTAATTCCTAACTATATATGGTCTATAACCTATGGTTTTTTCAGTGAATTTTCAAGGTTTTGTAAATGCTAATTCCTAACTATATATGGTCTATAACCTATGGTTTTTTCAGTGAATTTCATTGGTTTTTTAACAGCTAATATCTGTAGCTGTAAAATGTATTCTTCTTTAAATCCAAAAATATATTTTATATGTTTATTAATAACTTTTTTTTTTAATATTTTTTTTTCTTCGTTCCCGCTTCGCGAATCGGGAAGCTTCCCGTTAGCTGACCTTGATGCCGCGAAATAGACCGCGAGCCGGTAAACGTTTCTTTACCGCAACTGCCGCGTTAGAAAACAACATTGTGACGCGTCCCGTCCGCATGACGTTTCGCGTTGTCGCGTGATACGTCATATGACGTGCTACGTTAGCGAACTCGTACGCTTACCGAGTCGCAAAGCACAGGTTTCTGGAAGCAAACCGGGAGGCCCTGCAAAGCGCGTAACGTAAACACAGCAGGTCATGTGACTTGGTAATAACACTTTTCATTGGTTCATTTCACTTTCGGTTTCCTAATGATGTAAGACTAGGTCATATGATCTAAAATGAACACTTTTCATTGGTTGAGAACTATTTTTTTTCCCAAATGGTGAAAATCCCTCCTTCTTTCCTCACTCTGACTTTCATCATTGTGAGAGAAAGACCCTTTGTTACCAGTGAGCAATGGCTTCTTTACTAGCTTCAGCTGGTGCTTCCCCACCACCTCCACCACATCCAAGGAAGAGTGGACCACCTGCTAAAGTTATAATTCAGCAAGAAGAGGAAGAAGAGGAACAGGACGACCTAGATAATCTCCCTATTATGGCCAGAAGATCTGTTGTACCGGAAGTAACGGGACCAGAGGGCAGGGAGATGGTGCCAAATATACAAACGAGATTTCGTGAAGTAAAACAAGTCTGCGTACATTGCAGTGGATTCATTTGCTACGGAGAAAGTAGCATCACTCTGATCAACAGAGCTATTGACAATCATGCTCATGTTTGTCCGAAACTCCCCAAACAATAAATTCTTTTTTTTTGTTTTCTTGCTCCTGTTGAGCCCTTTACAATGAATCGTTTTCGTTGCCCCCTCCGAAAAAAAAACAAAAAAAATATAAAACTGTTCAGAAAAATTCAAAAAAAGTAAAACAATGTTCAGAAAAATAATAAAAAAAATATAAAACAACAAAAACAATTTAAAAAAAAGTTCTTTTCAGAACTACCTCCCCGTTATTAAAAAATTGGTACAATATTTGCAACTGTGCCAACCTCTATTTCTCTTAGTTCGCTTCCCAGTTCGCTCCCCGGTACGCGAACCGGAAGCGAACCAAAAATTTTTTTTTAAAAAAAAGAACAGTAAGTATAAGGGAAGGAAACAGACAGTTATGTTAAAAGAAAGACAGCTATAGGGGAGTAAACTAGAGATACTATTACCCGTAATCCACTGCTGATGATGTCACATATTACATCATTCATGACATGCTCAGTGACATCATCAGCAGAGGATTGCGGGTAACAGTATCGCTAGTTTATTCCCTATAGCTGTGTTTCTTTTAACATAACTGTCTGTTTCCTTCCCTTATACTTACTGTTCTTTTTAAAAAAAATTTTTTAGATCAGTCAGAAACAGTGAAAGTAATGAAATATAAAAGACTACGTAGAATATGAGCACTGTATGCAACAACTTTGACACTTACAGAAGCCTCACCTTCTCCATGCCTCCTACACAGTTCGACATGTACATCATAAATGCAAACAGAACAGAATTAATTATACATGTTAAATGGTTTATTTTTGCTGTTCTCAGAATGTATCAAATTTCACTAAAACAGTGACTTGAAGGTATTCATCATATAACAGCGGGGAAAAAAAACACAATCAAAATGATTGTGTTTAAAAAACCCATACAACATTACAAATCAGAATTCAGAACTCCTTAAAGTTAACTTACTTTCCATGACGGCCAAGGATGTCCTATGAACAGCTTACACTCTGTTGTGCTGTTATTACTTTCAACCCGCCACTTTCTGAAAGAAAACCTCCATCGTTTTCAAAAACATGTTACATACAATAAATGACTTCTTGCTCTCTACCACAAGATTCCACAAGGCCAAATCTTGTCAGAGCCATGTATAACTCTTGGAATTCTTGTTAGCCAATCCCATCTTTTCGCATTTCCGCAACTTTCAGAATTAAAATGTTGAAGATCATTTACACAATCCTGGACTAGTAATATCTTCCCCTTATTGCTCAATCATGTTCTACATTTCCTATCACACTGATACTGCTTACTATGAAGCAGACTTACACTACCTTTATGACTAGTACAATTATTTAATTCTCTACATCACTTTTAATCACAAAGCAATGTAAAACAGTAGACAGCATTGCAGACTTACATTCCCTCTACTCCATGTTTTGATTCGCTGCTTCAATTAGCTTATAAAAAGAAATAGTTTTTCTGAACTCATTCAAAGTGCACGTATTTCTCAATAACGTCCAGTGTTATGGTAAAAAGTTATGTCTCTGTACTACACTTATCTTCAAGGCCAAATAGTGTAGGAGCCATGAGAACTTCTTGAAATTCCTCAGAGCACATCCCGAGATTCTTTCCCTAAAATTTTGGTTTTAAAAACACCAGGTAACAGTTTTTAAGGTCATATGGCAATTTTTTTTTGAAAATTAAAACAGAATCATTGCAGAATGACCAGCCATTTCTACACTTTAAATAAGCTGTATAATGTCCTGATGTTATTGAAGAACCATCATGATATATAATTGCTACAGTTACAAAAGTCCTTCCTGATATTGACAACTGTGAAGCCACAAAATTTTTAATTAACGTTGTCAATTTTGTTCCATCAGGCCTACATCGTTGGAACATTAAAATGACATACTGGCCATATGTTCGTATAAATAATGTGGACATCATTTCAGATTTACATTGCCTACACTCCATATTGTGATCAGCTGCTTTTACTAGCTTATTAAAAGAGACTGATTTACTGTCTGGCAAAGTTAAATATATAAATCTTTCTGAGTCTACACTAGTACTACTTGATACCCTACAGTTCTCGCAGTCATGCTGCCATTGATAAGAAAGCCCAAACAGATGATCTACATCTACACCTTCAGCATACAATACATCAAGCATATACATTAAAAACTCCTGACAATCTTGCTGACTATTTTGAGAGAATTGTGTTTGGCCTGAACATCTGTCTAACAGATTTCGAATTTCAGACACACTTTCTATGTTTGTTCTATCAGTGCTACATTTCTCTAACACAGAATTTAACAAACTGCAAAATCTTTGATCAGAATTGACCACAATCTCTTCTTTTACATTTTGTAGAGAAAACAAAACATTAACCACTACATTAGCATAGCAGTTGACACCAGAACTGTTTTCAAATTGAAAACCAACAACATCTTCAACAGAATCCTTTTTGTTTCTGCTTATAATTTCAGGTTCATCGACTTTTCGTCTTTTTGCTACAACCTCCCCAGTATTGGTCACATTTCTTCGTTTCCGGCCTACCACACGTTTCTCAAACAAAGGATACTGAGGCAAATGTGGCGCATACTCTCTTCTCAACCTATTGTATTCCTTAACACAATCTAGATCCGCACAAATGTTTGTGACATCACACTCAATCAAGTACAATCCCGATAAAGTCCTAACTCGTGACAATGCCACATATGCCATACCCTCCTTGAACACAGAACTGCCAATATTCACCAATGCACAGTCTACACTTAAACCTTGCGATTTATGGATTGTCACCGCATATGCCAAGCAAACAGGAAACTGCTTACGACGAACATATACGTCTTTTACAAGCAAAAATCTAGCAGAACAACGAGCAATTAGCTGTACTTCCTCAATGCCATCAAATTTAATTTTTAAAAATTCAATTCCATCTCTATTTCTGTATTTCACAAAATCAACAACATTACCCATTGATCCATTTACCAGACCTCTTTCAACATGTAAATTCCTTCTTAAAATTATACGGCAGTTCAAGCAAACATTCAGAGTCTTTTCAAAACCCGCAGTTTTAGATATACTCTTCTCTAATGAATCCAATTTTGTTTTCAGATTCTCAGACAAAATAATTGTTGATCCCATATGCTCTACTCTGTCAATAGCTTCCAATTTCAGAATCTCTTGCTTTTCTAAATGCAACATTTTGTTGTTGAATTTGGCACATTCTGCAAGAGTTGGCATCAAACATATTCCAGATTTTTTCTCAGTAACTTTCTGAAAAATATTCTCAGGCACAACATCTTCGTCTGGATATAAATTTGTCAGTAATCGTGCATGTAAAGCTTCTTTCCCATGCTCGGTCACTTTTCCAATTCTAACATCTTGTAGAATAGTCTTGTAAACTTCATCCTTTGCCTGACGCATATTTTCATGCAGTTCAGCATAATTGAAGTTTAACCATATATTGACGTTGCCAATACTCCCTAAGCACTTCCTGGTATCTTCATGCGTGAGCATTTTGAACACAGGTTGCCCTTTCACTGGTGTCAGCTGCAGAAGATCTCCGAAAACAATGATGTGTTTGCCACCAAATAACACATCATACTCTGTTTTGAGAACTTCTTGCATTCTCAAATGCACAAAGGCAAGCATGACATTGGAAACCATGCTTACTTCGTCAATGATAAGAAGTTTCATTTTCCTCAAGACTCTTGAAACTTCAAAACAAGCATCTCCAGATAGCTTGTGATATTCTAATTTGTTGTCATGCTCCACTGGCAGCATCAGTAAACGATGTAAAGTAATCCCTTTAATGTTATGTGCTGCCAGTCCAGTTGGAGCGGTGACAACACAAGACAGCGATGACTCTGTACTTTCCTGCAAATAACATGAAATTGCTTTAATAAGGAAACTTTTTCCAGTTCCCGCTTCTCCACTCACGTACAGTCGGACAGGCTTCAACGACGTACATGAGCACTCTTTCTTGTCATGACTTAATCCATGATCAATTTGCATGGTAAGTTCGTCATATATTTTCCTCTGCTCAACGTTGAGTTGTCTTTCCAACTCTTCTAAGTTAACCACATCCTCCTGAGCATGTGCCATGGCTCTTTCCACTTCATTCATAGCAGTGGCAGCTTCATTTTCGATAAGAGGTCCTCCTAGTGGATCCTGACTCAATGAAGCAGAACTCTGACTGTCCTGAGAACTGTCTCTGGCAATCTCGGCTGCAATCGTTGCTTCCTGCTCAATTTCCACATTCAACATTTCTACATATTTGGGAAAAGCAGGACATTCTATGGTCTCCTTGGCAGCATTGAATGAGTCTTCGTAACAAAGGAAATCTCCAAGCAGTTCCTCTTCTGCACGCCAAGGCTTAAAAAGTTGCAAAAGTGCTAAATAGAAAAACTCCTTTTTTTCAGGAGATTCGCCACTCAATTTTCGATGGTTTATCAAGTGGCATTTTCTTTGCTTGACCAGACATCCCTCACTTCCTATTACAGCATACACTCCTTTCTCAGTATCTTCTTTGATGTTCCTCTTGAATATGTAATTTTGCAGAACCTCATACAGACAAACATTCTCGAGGTGACTGCTTCGATTTGGATAATATGTATCCAACATGTTGCTCTTCAAAATGTCGGTACTGTTTGGCTCCTTTTCCGCCAAATACTCAATTTCCCGCACAGGTTTCAGAACTCGATTACGCGTTGCAGCAAGACCAACACTCGCCCAAACGATACTCCTGGACTTGGCATAGAGACTTGCTGAAGACAACCGGTCAGAACATTCGTAAGCTCCGATTTCTCGATGCGACAACATCTTCAGACTGAAACTGTACAACTTCTTGCTGAGGCTCTTTTCATGGGAAATGTCCTCCCACATATCCTTCAATTCTGTCTTCTCTTTTTTGGTGATGTAAGATGTCACATACCGAGCCACAGCCATACAGTTATCAGCCACAAACTGTATATCCATATTAGCATTCCACATGGACAAAATCACCGGGTTGTAGTCGTTGATGTACTTAGACTCTTCGTTCCTCTTCAAATTGTATGTGTTTTTAGGTGATTTCTTCATCACATTATGTCGCAGCGAAGACATCAAACTGTTCACTCTTCCTTTAGAAATCACCGATCGTGGAAAGCCGAAACGACATTTGGTGTAGAACTTGTCTTTGTTCCGGAATTTACGACGACAGTACTTTCCACATCGATGGCTTTGGAAACGTAGAACTTTTTCTCTTAGGCTTTTTTTCTCCTTTGCGTTTGGAACAGCACACGTAGAATACTGTTCTATGAAACTCATCACTGAGTCGTCTGCATCCGTTCCAAATTTAGGTGCATCCTTGATCCACAGCAACATATGTATATGAGGAGCACCTCTTGCTTGGTACTCCTTCCTCCAGAAGAAATCCAACACCTCTCCAAGAGGTGGATTCTTCTTATTCATGATGAAAGACATCATACCTTCAAATCTATGATTGAAGTACCTACATACATTGACTGGATCCAAAGAGCACAGTTCTCCGGGTGTCTTGAATTCGATGTTTTCTACGTTAGCATTTGCCTCTCGTAGAAATTCAAGTAAGTCTTCCCAGCCATACTCAGCACAGCTCAAAGTGAGGAACCATGTGGGAGTTCCTAAGTTCCTCAGCATACATTTTAAATCACCATGACGACGGTACCAGTACTCATTAGTACCACGCTGACACGCCATGAGATTAATCAGGTGAGAATCCAAAATACTGTCTTGGACATTGACTTTATCCATAAAGTCACTTGCCGAGATGTTTTGCATGTGTATACCACTTTTCAAGATGTGGTTCACTGCATATGACAGTCCAGACAGATCGCTTTCAAACAGGAGATGAAACAAATAAGGAATGCATTGTCGAAACCTAGGATCTCCTGCATACAATCGCAAAGTCCGGTATTCAGAAGCAGGAATTTGATGAGGTCGCTCATCATATCTTCCTCCCTGACCTGTTGGAAAAAGCTGTGGGAAACACCGAGCTTCCAAACTTTCCTCCCAAACACTAATGGGACTCCCTTTCGCTTGTTTCATTTGAAACAACTCAATAGCATTCCCCATGACTTCCTTGGAATGCAAAGGATGAACACTATAATGTTCATATATTTCTTCACTAGTACAGGGTTCTACTTTCTCAATTTGACCAGCACACAAATCGCTATCCTCTTCCTCACTTACTTCCTCTTCTGCAACATATACATTTTTATAGTATTTATTATATTTTTTCAAATACAATGTTGCCCTTTTGACTTTCCTAACATCTACTAAATCTTGCCATATTTTCTTATTCTTTGTCGGAACCCCATTAACTAAGATAACAAGAGGTTCCTCTTCCACTTTTTCTACTCCAATTGTGTTAATGTTTTTCTTCAAATCTAGAGGCAAATAAACAACTCTTCCCTTTAATCCTCTCTGTAAATCTGATGGAGGCAATTTCCCTGTCTTTGGCTCCATTCTTACAATAGCCTGAAAGGGATGGATACTTTGAATCAAAATAGATTCATAAGTATTTAAATCCTTCAATTCAGAAGGAATCTCAACCAATTTCAGATTATTATGAACTGCTCTAGCAGGCATCTGGTTTTGATTTAATTTGTTACAACAATAAGTACACACACGTTGATCCAATCCCAAATCAAAACAATTTTCTACCATCAAGTATGTTGTAAAATCCTTCCATTCACTATTATTTTCCCTTTCACTTTTTCCATATAAATCCACTAACTTAGTCTGATTCTTATAATAAGTGCGTCGACAACACACACAAGTGAAATTTGGCCTCTCACTTGATTTCACCTCAAACGTCGCAATTTCCCTCTGGAAATTATCTGTACTGGAAACCTGTACACTATCTTCCACATTACTCTCTTCTTCTTGGTCAATTTCAACATTCTCCTCTTTACTTCCAAAGTAACAAAACTCAATTTCTTCACATATATTCTTCACATCTATTTCAGAACCATGCAAAAGAGCAGCGCATAATTGTTTAAGCATAATTGCTGGACTCTTAGCATAATACAACATTCTAACTAATTTCCTCACTTTATTATGATGCACTGCTAGCATCCTGAAATGATGAAAAACACTCTGGCATACTCTCCTGGAAAGACAAGCCAGTGAATGACCATGCAAACCTATCACTTCTCTCACTCTGCAAGGATCTAATTCTTGCAACAACTTCATTTTCTGCTTCAAACTTTTCTTACTAAATGACCGTATAAAATCACAAAGCAAATTGATGGAATCCTGTCGTACACTGCAAATACTACTACACTTCCAGGTGTACACAGGACCCTTAGGACGTCTCCCTAAAACCTCATTACCTAACACCTCTTCTATCTCTGTTCTCACAAGTTTTTCTTTTTCAACTGGACAACCATCTTTCACTTCATAAGCTCGACCACTGGTGTCAACTGCATGCACCAAATCATTATCCTGGAAATAACTCTCCTCATTAAAAAATGCCTCAGAGCTTGAACTATGCATCCATTCTCCAGAAAAAACTTCACAAAAATTACTACGATTAACTATTCTCTTCCATCTACTATTTCTTTTGAAATCATAAATTACCTTGTTTAGCTTCCTAATTCTATTGATTGTCAAAATAAATAACTTACGTTTAATTTCAAATGCCTGATCAATAACTTTCTCAACTATTTTTTTTCTCTTATAAAAAACCACTTTCTGCTGACCTTTCTTAATATTTTTTAACAAATTCCCAATTATCCTGTTGCGGAACATTCGTTTACGAATATCCCTAAACTGTTGTTTCCTTCTACTTTCATGCATAGAGTTATCTCTTACTCTAGCAGTAACATTTCTCATTGGCCTTTCCTTACCATTTGAATTCTTTCTCCTTTTCTGGACTGAAACATTTTCTGTAGTAATATTTTTTTTACTACACATATTTCTTATGACTGTTTTTCGACTCTTACCCGGTGCTTTCTTGGTGACTTGACAAATCTTTTTGTTAGAGGACTGCTGCATTATTCCATGGTCCTGCTGTCTTTGACGTTTTGCAGCCTTTCTTACTCTTTCTTTGCTAGGCATCCTAAAATCTTGAAATAATCTGCAGTTGAATCTGTGGTAAAATATAATAAAAAATGTTATTAACCACTATTACCCAACAGTAAATTAATAACAGTCATCAAAAACTTAACACACTACTTAAGTATATAATATACTGAAGCCTATCTCCAATTTTTCACTGAACAGGACTCATCTCTTCTTAACCTTGGATAAACCTCACCTACTCTGTGTCCCCTGCACATAATTAAATGTAAAGGGGCAGATTTATATTAACTAGCACATCCCCAGGGATGCACCAGTTAACGTGCACCGCTGCTCTGCCACCCACGGTGTGCCGCATTTACAATCAGATAGGACAAAGCTACATCAAAACCCTGCGCCTGCTTGAAGCAGGCATAGATCTTGACGCAGTTAGGCTGAAAGCTAAAGCAACAACTAAGTGTCGTGTGCAGAAGTTACAAAAAAGGAAAAATGGCGTTTAAACCAGTAATGAGACCATGCTAACGTAATACAGAGTAAAAATATCCAGGATCTACATCAGTTTGGGGTTCACGAACCTGGCAGGTACAAGGCACTGAGGCTTTCCACCGTGCATGTCTCATACCAAAACATATGTGGTTTGTGAATGAAACAATTTCCCAGACCAAATGCTTTGGATTGGCTACTTCTAAAAAATTCAACACCCCTACTATCCCGGAGTTAGAGGAATATGATGGTTGGAGTAATTTTACTTGTTGTCTATTAAAGATTTACAGGCCCTACTCCGTAATTCTTCCTTTAACATTTCCAGTATAAATCCAAAAGGTTGACTGCTTTGGCAACGTGCCTTATCCACGGTTTAATAACGCTGCCTTTTGCTTTATATAAGTTTTCAAATTGTATGAAATATATACCAATAGGTCGTTATTAACCTTTAGGTAGTGGTTTTCTTCATGAAGTCTGGTCGCTTCCATACACATACAGATTTTCAAAGATGATCAAGAACTTTATCTGAATGGAGAGGAATGCACTGAGACGCCAGATCATTCACTAATGTGTAGGCACATACAGTTACACGGTTCATGCAACAAACACCTACCAAATATGGCTTGCGTGTTGCAAGGCACACCAGTTCCTGCTATCATCCCCACGTTCAAGTTCTTGGAAAATGGTAGTTATTTGATGCTCAATAATGAAGATTGTTCTGGGTTAATTAAAAGTATTCATTTTATCGTAACAGTAAATGAACGGGTTATTTGCTGCAGAAATGTTCTATTTCCTCCCACACATGAACATAGGGAGTTTTCAATCTGGCCACAAATACCAACCTTGGCAGCACATTTCAACGGCATGGCAAGAATAAGAGCTATTTTGTCTCAGAGAGAGGTGGCCTTGAGTTCGGCCCGTGAAACTTTCGTGCTTCACACAGCGAACACCCGTACAGAGGTGCAGACCCTTTTAAATACAGATTCGCCTTTCCATTTCAGCAAGATGGTTCGGACTATCTCTAACGCGTCCTCCACAAAGGGCCTGGCGCACTTTTTTAAAATTGTTACCAGTGGTCTCGTGACTTCATTTGAGAAAATCTTTGGAGTCATCCCTGCTTTCTTACATTCTATTTTTTCCACTCTGCTTCGTGGATTCCCATTTTTACTTGCATTACCAGCGGACGCTCTTGTGCTTTTTTACATTTTTAAATATGGATGTCCCTCCTGTGCAAGCTCCCGCCCTGCAGCTGCTGACACTGTTCCGCAATCGCATGCTAGAATATTATGGCACAATGCCGTTGGCGATATTAAGCACGGCATATGGATTATCTTTTCTATGCTGATGTGATTCCTTCAAATCTAAGACACTAAAGTATCGGCACGCCCTAAACCAACACAAAGAGACCTTCTTAGCAAATAATATATTATGTGTATTAGGGAGGGTGAGATATAAGCAGCCGCGGGCCGTGGAGGGAGTTACGGTGGGGCAGGGATGCGGGGAGGGGGAGGGGCAGGGTGGAGCCCTCTCCACCCTGCACCTCCCCCTCCCCGCCTCCCTGCCCACCGTAACTCCCTCCACGGCCCACGGCTGCTTATAAGTGTTGCTAACTCTTATTCATTTACAGCATGTTAACATACTGTCACCATTCGCTTTTTATGTACTATTGACTATGCTGGTAATTTTGCTACTGATAATATGTGTACTTGTATAATCTAAGATACTACGCCTGAGAAGACGGCATTAGTAAATAAACATTTCAAATACACATGTGTTCTTCTTAACTCCATGTTCTCGTTTCTAAGAAATATATAACGACCGACTGTTCATGAGTTCCACGTATCCATTCCTGAGGTACTATAAGTTCATATTCTGGATTGTCTAAACATTGAGAGTTTGTTATATCCAATGTGACACTGTACCTAGCTTGCTAAGGGGTTTTGATTACTAAGGTGAGTTTTGGGACACCCTAATTCGCCGAGGCTCCAATCCTCTGTCCACAGTTCTGTGTCAGAACAGAAACCCTGCGACAGGGGCACCCCTCAACCTTACTGGAGCTTCATCACACTTGCGATACAACTCCAGCAATGCGCCAACTTTACGGCACAAATACGTCACGCATCTGTGCTGTTTTTGCCCCATGATGCGCCGCATTGTAAATGCAGCACACCATAGGTGACGGAACAGCGGCACAGAATGACTAACACATCCCTGGTGATGCGCCAGTCATCATAAATCTATCCCTATGCTTCTTATCTTGTTAGAGATAAACCGCCATATGTATCATCAAAGTTTTTTGCATTTCCTAAATAGCGAACTTTAAGGAATAAATAGCGATTCTTTACCATTCCTAGTTTGCGATGACCTATTTGCTAATTACAAATTACCCATTCATTTCCATGCAGCAGGAGGCCCATAGGAATGAAGGTGCAATTTGCGATTAGCAATTACCTCATCGCAAATTACGAATTTTTCCGACGGTGCAGGGGTGTCTCAAGAACACCCTGCTGCACCCTGAAAAAGAAATTTGGGGTCATATGGCGCACATAAATTTTGAAAACATTCCTTTACCTCAAAAACGATTTTCAACTCATAATTTGAAAACACTGCACATGGGGAAATGACTTAAAATGTCCTTAAGACACATAAAAGCATTTTTTGATTGCCTTTGCAGCATGTTTCAGTCACCTTTAACATGCCTATGTAACGGAAACATTCAAAATCTAAATTTGCCATGCACAGGCGGGAGCATATTTACAAGCAATTTGCTCCACAGACAAACTTCTTACATTGAAATGGGAAAAATAACATCAGAGACTCTCAATTACCTTATAAAGAAGCAGACACCATTATGTCCTTCTCATCAATATTAAAACCATTGCTTTTTCTCAAAAACGATTTACAAGTCATAATTTGAAAACACTCCACAGCTCCTATGCACATAAAAGCCCTGTCAGTACTAATACTTCACATTTTCTCCAATTACAATTTCTCAAAGAAACAAAATCTATTTGTGAAACACTTGAGACAAAGCAACATTTGAAAAACACAACTTTCTTCATAATTTTCTCCTTAAAGCACACTATTTTCTATCTAAATTAAAGAAATCTTTTCTCACCTTAGCAAATACTTTGAGTTTCAAAACAGTCTCAGAAACACACCAATTTGTCTTCAGCAGAGCAAAAGGTATGCACTCCAGAGTCTGCAGCTATCAAAAGCACAAAAATGCTGTAATTCCTCACACATATCTCTCATGTCACCCAATCAAAACTCTTCCCTCACTTTTTTTCAAAGCAAAACCCTTCCCCCCTCTGCCCCCTCTCTGCTTTTTCTGCATAGCAACCACCTCTTGCAAGACCTCTCACACAACAATGTTGCAATTGAACTCTGAACTCTCAGTGCACCTGCATATCCAGAGCATTCTTTCATTTAATGATTTTTTCTTCGCCACTCAAAATACATCTTTCAACGAACTCATCCATGCACACTAACTTTCTGTTTTCAGCAATCAAAATCCACCAATCACTCTTACTGCTTCATTAACACAGAAACTCCTCAGTTTTTTTCATTTTACACTCTCATTTTTTCAACTGCCATTTCATTGCCACACTTCATCTGACTGCAGCAGAACCTTCTCTCACCATGTTTTCTGTCTGGAATGTTGGACATAGTTACATCTATTGGGCTCAAACGTACGCTGAAAACAGGAATTTACCTAACCTCAATTTACAAGATGTGGAAATTAAGTGGTTTGGCCACAGAGGATTAAAATGTCACCAATTGATACCATTGGTGAAAACCTTTATGCATTTGCCAAAACCTGACCTGTTAATTGTGCACTGTGGAGGTAATGATTTGGGCACTTTGACTGGGGTAGGTCTGGAAATGCTTTTAAAGGACACCTTTGAGCAATTGATGGCACTTTTTCCTCAGACTGCCTTGGTATATTCAAATATATGCCAAAGACAGAAATGGAGGTGGTCGAACCAATTTTGTCCACAAATTGAGAAGTCGAGGAAGCATGTAAACAAATCTGTTTCAGCTTACATGAGAGACCATGGAATGGGCTCCCTGTACAACAATAACTTGCGTTACTACATGCAAGATATCTACAGAGGAGATGGAGTTCACTTCTCAGATGAGGGCAACAGAGTTTTCACTCTGAATTTAAGAATGTGCATTGGTACCTACTTATAAGTACCTAAATGTACCATAAACCCAAAAGCTCTTCTCAGAGCTACCCTACATCTGATCACTCACAATTATTATTTTACTCTAACTTTTTTCACTAATTTTCAAGAAAGTACGCTCCCCAGAACGCTTCCCGGTTCGCGAACCGGGCGCACTCCACGCAAAAAAACTAAAAAAACGGTATATTTTTTTTTGCCCTGCGAGACCCCTTCAAAGCCTCCACATCAAACCTAGGGGGTCAGGGACGATCTACTATGCCCCCTTATGGTCATTTGCCCCTTCGCTTTGGCCTCCTCTTGTCTCTCGATCCTACCGAGAGACAAGATGGCGGCCGCTACGGACTGTTTGGAATGTTTACAGACGCCGAAAAACCAATCAGCTTCGCAAACCTCCGTAACGCGAAAAGTACGCGAAGCGGAGCGCTGTTACAGATATATATCTTTTTTTGAACGTTAATTTCTCAAAATCCACTGGAGCACATATATTGAGACCTAGCAAAGGCACATCGGGCTACCAGTCCCTACAATTTTGCCAAGTTTCGTGCAAATCCATTCAGCCGTTCGATTATTATTATTTTATTTTTTTTTGCCCCGCGGGGCCCTTTTAAAACCTCCACATCAAACCTAGGGGGTCAGCGAGGATCTACTATTCCCCCTTATGGTCATTTGCCCCTTCGCTTTCGCCTCCTCTTGTCTCTCGATCCTACCGAGAGACAAGATGGCGGCCGCTACGGACTGTTTGGAATGTTGACAGACGCCGGAGAACCAATCAGCTTCGCTTCACAAAGCTCCGTTGCGCGAAAAGTACGCGTCCTGGGACGCTGCCAGGTCCGCTGTTACAGATATATATCTTTTTTTAAACGTTAATTTCTCAAAATCCACTGGAGCACATATATTGAGACCTACAAAAGGCACATCGGGCTACCAGTCCCTACAATTTTGCCAAGTTTCGTGCAAATCCATTCAGCCGTTGGGGCTAAAAGTGAGGCCAACCGCCCTATGGAAATTAACATGGGAAAAACGCGTTTTGGGACCCCCCTTTTTTCTCGGCCCCCCCTTGACGAACCCCCCCAAAATTTTCAGGGGCTGCTCAGAAACAAAATGTGCCATTTTCCTGAAAATTTCAGCCAATTCCGTCCACAAACGCCAAAGTTATTAGACATAGAATTTTCAAAAATCCCATAGAGAAAAAATCCTAACTATATATACCTACTGGCGACCGCCAGTAGGTAATATATATATATTACCTACTGGCGGTCGCCAGTAGGTATATATAGTTAGGATTTTTTCTCTATGGGTTTTTTGAAAAACAAACGCCAAAGTTATTAGACATAGAATTTTCAAAAATCCCATAGAGAAAAAATCCTAACTATATATACCTACTGGCGACCGCCAGTAGGTAATATATATATATTACCTACTGGCGGTCGCCAGTAGGTATATATAGTTAGGATTTTTTCTCTATGGGTTTTTTGAAAATTCTATGTCTAATAACTTTGCCGTTTGTGGACGGAATTGGCTGAAATTTTCAGGAAAATGGCACATTTTGTTTCTGAGCAGCCTTTGAAAATTTGGGGGGGGTTCGTCAAGGGGGGGCCGAGAAAAAAGGGGGGTCCCAAAACGCGTTTTTCCCATGTTAATTTCCATAGGGCGGTTGGCCTCACTTTTAGCCCGAACGGCTGAATGGATTTGCACGAAACTTGGCAAAATTGTAGGGACTGGTAGCCCGATGTGCCTTTTGTAGGTCTCAATATATGTGCTCCAGTGGATTTTGAGAAATTAACGTTTAAAAAAAGATATATATCTGTAAGCGCGGACCAGGCAGCGGTCTGGTTCGTGGACTTTTCGCGCAACGGAGCTTTGTGAAGCGAAGCTGATTGGTTCTCCGGCGTCTGTCAACATTCCAAACAGTCCGTAGCGGCCGCCATCTTGTCTCTCGGTAGGATCGAGAGACAAGAGGAGGCGAAAGCGAAGGGGCAAATGACCATAAGGGGGAATAGTAGATCCTCGCTGACCCCCTAGGTTTGATGTGGAGGTTTTAAAAGGGCCCCGCGGGGCAAAAAAAATAATAATAATAATAATCGAACGGCTGAATGGATTTGCACGAAACTTGGCAAAATTGTAGGGACTGGTAGCCCGATGTGCCTTTGCTAGGTCTCAATATATGTGCTCCAGTGGATTTTGAGAAATTAACGTTCAAAAAAAGATATATATCTGTAACAGCGCTCCGCTTCGCGTACTTTTCGCGTTACGGAGGTTTGCGAAGCTGATTGGTTTTTCAGCGTCTGTAAACATTCCAAACAGTCCGTAGCGGCCGCCATCTTGTCTCTCGGTAGGATGGAGAGACAAGAGGAGGCCAAAGCGAAGGGGCAAATGACCATAAGGGGGCATAGTAGATCGTCCCTGACCCCCTAGGTTTGATGTGGAGGCTTTGAAAGGTTCTCGCAGGGCAAAAAAATATATACCGTTTTTTTAGTTTTTTTGCGTGGAGTGCGCTCGGTTCGCGAACCGGGAAGCGTTCTGGGGAGCGTACTTTCTTGAAAATTAGTGAAAAAAGTTAGAGTACAATAATAATTGTGAGTGATCAGATGTAGGGTAGCTCTGAGAAGAGCTTTTGGGTTTATGGTACATTTAGGTACTTATAAGTAGGTACCAATGCACATTCTTAAATTCAGAGTGAAAACTCTGTTGCCCTCATCTGAGAAGTGAACTCCATCTCCTCTGTAGATATCTTGCATGTAGTAACGCAAGTTATTGTTGTACAGGGAGCCCATTCCATGGTCTCTCATGTAAGCTGAAACAGATTTGTTTACATGCTTCCTCGATTTCTCAATTTGTGGACAAAATTGGTTCGACCACCTCCATTTCTGTCTTTGGCATATATTTGAATATACCAAGGCAGTCTGAGGAAAAAGTGCCATCAATTGCTCAAAGGTGTCCTTTAAAAGCATTTCCAGACCTACCCCAGTCAAAGTGCCCAAATCATTACCTCCACAGTGCACAATTAACAGGTCAGGTTTTGGCAAATGCATAAAGGTTTTCACCAATGGTATCAATTGGTGACATTTTAATCCTCTGTGGCCAAACCACTTAATTTCCACATCTTGTAAATTGAGGTTAGGTAAATTCCTGTTTTCAGCGTACCTTTGAGCCCAATAGATGTAGCTATGTCCAACAATCCAGACAGAAAACATGGCGAGAGAAAGTTCTCCTGCAGTCAGATGAAGTGTGGCAATGAAATGGCAGTTGAAAAAATGAGAGTGTAAAATGAAAAAAACTGAGGAGTTTCTGTGTTAATGAAGCAGTAAGAGTGATTGGTGGATTTTGATTGCTGAAAACAGAAAGTTAGTGTGCATGGATGAGTTCGTTGAAAGATGTATTTTGAGTGGCGAAGAAAAAATCATTAAATGAAAGAATGCTTTGGATATGCAGGTGCACTGAGAGTTCAGAGTTCAATTGCAACATTGTTGTGTGAGAGGTCTTGCAAGAGGTGGTTGCTATGCAG
Source organism: Lissotriton helveticus (assembly GCF_964261635.1). Taxonomy (NCBI): domain Eukaryota; kingdom Metazoa; phylum Chordata; class Amphibia; order Caudata; family Salamandridae; genus Lissotriton; species Lissotriton helveticus. The sequence continues at coordinate 723,661,273 of NC_136059.1, read as the reverse complement.
AAAAAGCAGAGAGGGGGCAGAGGGGGGAAGGGTTTTGCTTTGAAAAAAAGTGAGGGAAGAGTTTTGATTGGGTGACATGAGAGATCTGTGTGAGGAATTACAGCATTTCTGTGCTTTTGATAGCTGCAGACTCTGGAGTGCATACCTTTTGCTCTGCTGAAGACAAATTGGTGTGTTTCTGAGACTGTTTTGAAACTGAAAGTACTTGCTAAGGTGAGAAAAAATTTCTTTAATTTAGATAGAAAATAGTGTGCTTTAAGGAGAAAATTATGAAGAAAGTTGTGTTTTTCAAATGTTGCTTTGTCTCAAGTGTTTCACAAATAGATTTTGTTTGTTTGAGAAATTGTAATTGGAGAAAATGTGAAGTATTAGTACTGACAGGGCTTTTATGTGCATAGGAGCTGTGGAGTGTTTTCAAATTATGACTTGTAAATCGTTTTTGAGAAAAAGCAATGGTTTTAATATTGATGAGAAGGATATAATGGTGTCTGCTTCTTTATAAGGTAATTGAGAGTCTTTCCCATTTCAATGTAAGAAGTTTGTCTGTGGAGCAAATTGCTTGTAAATATGCTCCCACCTGTGCATGGCAAATTTAGATTTTGAATGTTTCCGTTACATAGGCATGTTAAAGGTGACTGAAACATGCTGCAAAGGCAATCAAAAAATGCTTTTATGTGTCTTAAGGACATTTTAAGTCATTTCCCCATGTGCAGTGTTTTCAAATTATGAGTTGAAAATCGTTTTTGAGGTAAAGGAATGTTTTCAAAATTTATGTGCGCCATATGACCCCAAATTTTTTTTTCAGGGGTGCAGCAGGGTGTTCTTGAGATACCCCTGCAAAGTCGGAAAAATTCGTAATTTGCGATGAGGTAATTGCTAATCGCAAATTGCACCTTCATTCCTATGGGCCTCCTGCTGCATGGAAATGAATGGGTAATCTTGCTGAAATGCAAAGTCGAATCTGTATTTAAAAGGGTCTGCACCTCTGTACGGGTGTTCGCTATGTGAAGCACGAAAGTTTCACGGGCCGAACTCAAGGCCACCTCTCTCTGAGACAAAAGAGCTCTTATTCTTGCCATGCTGTTGAAATGTGCTCCCAAGGTTGGTATTTGTGGCCAGATTGAAAACTCCCTATGTTCATGTGTGGGAGGAAATAGAACATTTCTGCAGCAAATAACCCGTTCATTTACTGTTACGATAAAATGAATACTTTTAATTAACCCAGAACAATCTTCATTATTGAGCATCAAATAACTACCATTTTCCAAGAACTTGAACGTGGGGATGATAGCAGGAACTGGCGTGCCTTGCAACACGCAAGCCATATTTGGTCGGTGTTTGTTGCATGAACCGTGTAACTGTCTGTGCCTACACATTAGTGAATGATCTGGCGTCTCAGTGCATTCCTCTCCATTCAGATAAAGTTCTTGATCATCTTTGAAAATCTGTATGTGTATGGAAGCGACCAGACTTGATGAAGAAAACCACTACCTAAAGGTTAATAACGACCTATTGGTATATATTTCATACAATTTGAAAACTTATATAAAGCAAAAGGCAGCGTTATTAAACCGTGGATAAGGCACGTTGCCAAAGCAGTCAACCTTTTGGATTTATACTGGAAATGTTAAAGGAAGAATTACGGAGTATTGCCTGTAAATCTTTAATAGACAACGAGTAAAATTACTCCAACCATCGTATTCCTCTAACTCCGGGATAGTAGGGGTGTTTAATTTTTTAGAAGTAGCCAATCCAAAGCATTTGGTCTGGGAAATTGTTTCATTCACAAACAACATATGTTTTGGGATGAGACATGCACGGTGGAAAGCCTCAGTGCCTTGTACCTGCCAGGTTCGTGAACCCCAAACTGATGTAGATCCTGGATATTTTTACTCTGTATTACGTTAGCATGGTCTCATTACTGGTTTAAACGCCATTTTTCCTTTTTTGTAACTTCTGCACACGACACTTAGTTGTTGCTTTAGCTTTCAGCCTACCTGCGTCAAGATCTATGCCTGCTTCAAGCAGGCGCAGGGTTTTGATGTAGCTTTGTCCTATCTGATTGTAAATGCGGCACACCGTGGGTGGCAGAGCAGCGGTGCACGTTAACTGGTGCATCCCTGGGGATGTGCTAGTTAATATAAATCTGTCCCTTTACATTTAATTATGTGCAGGGGACACAAAGTAGGTGAGGTTTATCCAAGGTTAAGAAGAGATGAGTCCTGTTCAGTGAAAAATTGGAGATAGGCTTCAGTATATTATATACTTAAGTAGTGTGTTAAGTTTTTAATGACTGTTATTAATTTACTGTTGGGTAATAGTGGTTAATAACATTTTTTATTATATTTTACCACAGATTCAACTGCACATTATTTCAAGATTTTAGGATGCCTAGCAAAGAAAGAGTAAGAAAGGCTGGAAAACGTCAAAGACAGCAGGAGCATGGAATATTGCAGCAGTCCTCTAACAAAAAGATTTGTCAAGTCACCAAGAAAGCACCGGGTAAGAGTCGAAAAACAGTCATAAGAAATATGTGTAGTAAAAAAAATATTACTACAGAAAATGTTTCACTCCAGAAAAGGAGACCGAATTCAAATGGTAAGGAAAGGCCAATGAGAAATGTTACTGCTAGAGTAAGAGATAACTCTATGCATGAAAGTAGAAGGAAACAACAGTTTAGGGATATTCGTAAACGAATGTTCCGCAACAGGATAATTGGGAATTTGTTAAAAAATATTAAGAAAGGTCAGCAGAAAGTGGTTTTTTATAAGAGAAAAAAAATAGTTGAGAAAGTTATTGATCAGGCATTTGAATTTAAACGTAAGTTATTTATTTTGACAATCAATAGAATTAGGAAGCTAAACAAGGTAATTTATGATTTCAAAAGAAATAGTAGATGGAAGAGAATAGTTAATCGTAGTAATTTTTGTGAAGTTTTTTCTGGAGAATGCATGCATAGTTCAAGCTCTGAGGCATTTTTTAATGAGGAGAGTTATTTCCAGGATAATGATTTGGTGCATGCAGTTGACACCAGTGGTCGAGCTTATGAAGTGAAAGATGGTTGTCCAGTTGAAAAAGAAAAACTTGTGAGAACAGAGATAGAAGAGGTGTTAGGTAATGAGGTTTTAGGGAGACGTCCTAAGGGTCCTGTGTACACCTGGAAGTGTAGTAGTATTTGCAGTGTACGACAGGATTCCATCAATTTGCTTTGTGATTTTATACGGTCATTTAGTAAGAAAAGTTTGAAGCAGAAAATGAAGTTGTTGCAAGAATTAGATCCTTGCAGAGTGAGAGAAGTGATAGGTTTGCATGGTCATTCACTGGCTTGTCTTTCCAGGAGAGTATGCCAGAGTGTTTTTCATCATTTCAGGATGCTAGCAGTGCATCATAATAAAGTGAGGAAATTAGTTAGAATGTTGTATTATGCTAAGAGTCCAGCAATTATGCTAAAACAATTATGCGCTGCTCTTTTGCATGGTTCTGAAATAGATGTGAAGAATATATGTGAAGAAATTGAGTTTTGTTACTTTGGAAGTAAAGAGGAGAATGTTGAAATTGACCAAGAAGAAGAGAGTAATGTGGAAGATAGTGTACAGGTTTCCAGTACAGATAATTTCCAGAGGGAAATTGCGACGTTTGAGGTGAAATCAAGTGAGAGGCCAAATTTCACTTGTGTGTGTTGTCGACGCACTTATTATAAGAATCAGACTAAGTTAGTGGATTTATATGGAAAAAGTGAAAGGGAAAATAATAGTGAATGGAAGGATTTTGCAACATACTTGATGGTAGAAAATTGTTTTGATTTGGGATTGGATCAACGTGTGTGTACTTATTGTTGTAACAAATTAAATCAAAACCAGATGCCTGCTAGAGCAGTTCATAATAATCTGGAATTGGTTGAAATTCCTTCTGAATTGAAGGATTTAAATACTTATGAATCTATTTTGATTCAAAGTATCCATCCCTTTCAGGCTATTGTAAGAATGGAGCCAAAGACAGGGAAATTGCCTCCATCAGATTTACAGAGAGGATTAAAGGGAAGAGTTGTTTATTTGCCTCTAGATTTGAAGAAAAACATTAACACAATTGGAGTAGAAAAAGTGGAAGAGGAACCTCTGGTTATCTTAGTTAATGGGGTTCCGACAAAGAATAAGAAAATATGGCAAGATTTAGTAGATGTTAGGAAAGTCAAAAGGGCAACATTGTATTTGAAAAAATATAATAAATACTATAAAAATGTATATGTTGCAGAAGAGGAAGTAAGTGAGGAAGAGGATAGCGATTTGTGTGCTGGTCAAATTGAGAAAGTAGAACCCTGTACTTGTGAAGAAATATATGAACATTATAGTGTTCATCCTTTGCATTCCAAGGAAGTCATGGGGAATGCTATTGAGTTGTTTCAAATGAAACAAGCGAAAGGGAGTCCCATTAGTGTTTGGGAGGAAAGTTTGGAAGCTCGGTGTTTCCCACAGCTTTTTCCAACAGGTCAGGGAGGAAGATATGATGAGCGACCTCATCAAATTCCTGCTTCTGAATACCGGACTTTGCGATTGTATGCAGGAGATCCTAGGTTTCGACAATGCATTCCTTATTTGTTTCATCTCCTGTTTGAAAGCGATCTGTCTGGACTGTCATATGCAGTGAACCACATCTTGAAAAGTGGTATACACATGCAAAACATCTCGGCAAGTGACTTTATGGATAAAGTCAATGTCCAAGACAGTATTTTGGATTCTCACCTGATTAATCTCATGGCGTGTCAGCGTGGTACTAATGAGTACTGGTACCGTCGTCATGGTGATTTAAAATGTATGCTGAGGAACTTAGGAACTCCCACATGGTTCCTCACTTTGAGCTGTGCTGAGTATGGCTGGGAAGACTTACTTGAATTTCTACGAGAGGCAAATGCTAACGTAGAAAACATCGAATTCAAGACACCCGGAGAACTGTGCTCTTTGGATCCAGTCAATGTATGTAGGTACTTCAATCATAGATTTGAAGGTATGATGTCTTTCATCATGAATAAGAAGAATCCACCTCTTGGAGAGGTGTTGGATTTCTTCTGGAGGAAGGAGTACCAAGCAAGAGGTGCTCCTCATATACATATGTTGCTGTGGATCAAGGATGCACCTAAATTTGGAACGGATGCAGACGACTCAGTGATGAGTTTCATAGAACAGTATTCTACGTGTGCTGTTCCAAACGCAAAGGAGAAAAAAAGCCTAAGAGAAAAAGTTCTACGTTTCCAAAGCCATCGATGTGAAAAGTACTGTCGTCGTAAATTCCGGAACAAAGACAAGTTCTACACCAAATGTCGTTTCGGCTTTCCACGATCGGTGATTTCTAAAGGAAGAGTGAACAGTTTGATGTCTTCGCTGCGACATAATGTGATGAAGAAATCACCTAAAAACACATACAATTTGAAGAGGAACGAAGAGTCTAAGTACATCAACGACTACAACCCGGTGATTTTGTCCATGTGGAATGCTAACATGGATATACAGTTTGTGGCTGATAACTGTATGGCTGTGGCTAGGTATGTGACATCTTACATCACCAAAAAAGAGAAGACAGAATTAAAGGATATGTGGGAGGACATTTCCCATGAAAAGAGCCTCAGCAAGAAGTTGTACAGTTTCAGTCTGAAGATGTTGTCGCATCGAGAAATCGGAGCTTACGAATGTTCTGACCGGTTGTCTTCAGCAAGTCTCTATGCCAAGTCCAGGAGTATCGTTTGGGCGAGTGTTGGTCTTGCTGCAACGCGTAATCGAGTTCTGAAACCTGTGCGGGAAATTGAGTATTTGGCGGAAAAGGAGCCAAACAGTACCGACATTTTGAAGAGCAACATGTTGGATACATATTATCCAAATCGAAGCAGTCACCTCGAGAATGTTTGTCTGTATGAGGTTCTGCAAAATTACATATTCAAGAGGAACATCAAAGAAGATACTGAGAAAGGAGTGTATGCTGTAATAGGAAGTGAGGGATGTCTGGTCAAGCAAAGAAAATGCCACTTGATAAACCATCGAAAATTGAGTGGCGAATCTCGTGAAAAAAAGGAGTTTTTCTATTTAGCACTTTTGCAACTTTTTAAGCCTTGGCGTGCAGAAGAGGAACTGCTTGGAGATTTCCTCTGTTACGAAGACTCTTTCAATGCTGCCAAGGAGACCATAGAATGTCCTGCTTTTCCCAAATATGTAGAAATGTTGAATGTGGAAATTGAGCAGGAAGCAACGATTGCAGCCGAGATTGCCAGAGACAGTTCTCAGGACAGTCAGAGTTCTGCTTCATTGAGTCAGGATCCACTAGGAGGACCTCTTATCGAAAATGAAGCTGCCACTGCTATGAATGAAGTGGAAAGAGCCATGGCACATGCTCAGGAGGATGCGGTTAACTTAGAAGAGTTGGAAAGACAACTCAACGTTGAGCAGAGGAAAATATATGACGAACTTACCATGCAAATTGATCATGGATTAAGTCATGATAAGAAAGAGTGCTCATGTACGTCGTTGAAGCCTGTCCGACTGTACGTGAGTGGAGAAGCGGGAACTGGAAAAAGTTTCCTTATTAAAGCAATTTCATGTTATTTGCAGGAAAGGACAGAGTCATCACTGTCTTGTGTTGTCACCGCTCCAACTGGACTGGCAGCACATAACATTAAAGGGATTACTTTACATCGTTTACTGATGCTGCCAGTGGAGCATGACAACAAATTAGAATATCACAAGCTATCTGGAGATGCTTGTTTTGAAGTTTCAAGAGTCTTGAGGAAAATGAAACTTCTTATCATTGACGAAGTAAGCATGGTTTCCAATGTTATGCTTGCCTTTGTGCATTTGAGAATGCAAGAAGTTCTCAAAACAGAGTATGATGTGTTATTTGGTGGCAAACACATCATTGTTTTTGGAGATCTTCTGCAGCTGACACCAGTGAAAGGGCAACCTGTGTTCAAAATGCTCACGCATGAAGATACCAGGAAGTGCTTAGGGAGTATTGGCAACGTCAATATATGGTTAAACTTCAATTATGCTGAACTGCATGAAAATATGCGTCAGGCAAAGGATGAAGTTTACAAGACTATTCTACAAGATGTTAGAATTGGAAAAGTGACCGAGCATGGGAAAGAAGCTTTACATGCACGATTACTGACAAATTTATATCCAGACGAAGATGTTGTGCCTGAGAATATTTTTCAGAAAGTTACTGAGAAAAAATCTGGAATATGTTTGATGCCAACTCTTGCAGAATGTGCCAAATTCAACAACAAAATGTTGCATTTAGAAAAGCAAGAGATTGTGAAATTGGAAGCTATTGACAGAGTAGAGCATATGGGATCAACAATTATTTTGTCTGAGAATCTGAAAACAAAATTGGATTCATTAGAGAAGAGTATATCTAAAACTGCGGGTTTTGAAAAGACTCTGAATGTGTGCTTGAACTGCCGTATAATTTTAAGAAGGAATTTACATGTTGAAAGAGGTCTGGTAAATGGATCAATGGGTAATGTTGTTGATTTTGTGAAATACAGAAATAGAGATGGAATTGAATTTTTAAAAATTAAATTTGATGGCATTGAGGAAGTACAGCTAATTGCTCGTTGTTCTGCTAGATTTTTGCTTGTAAAAGACTTATATGTTCGTCGTAAGCAGTTTCCTGTTTGCTTGGCATATGCGGTGACAATCCATAAATCGCAAGGTTTAAGTGTAGACTGTGCATTGGTGAATATTGGCAGTTCTGTGTTCAAGGAGGGTATGGCATATGTGGCATTGTCACGAGTTAGGACTTTATCGGTATTGTACTTGATTGAGTGTGATGTCACAAACATTTGTGCGGATCTAGATTGTGTTAAGGAATACAATAGGTTGAGAAGAGAGTATGCGCCACATTTGCCTCAGTATCCTTTGTTTGAGAAACGTGTGGTAGGCCGGAAACGAAGAAATGTGACCAATACTGGGGAGGTTGTAGCAAAAAGACGAAAAGTTGATGAACCTGAAATTATAAGCAGAAACAAAAAGGATTCTGTTGAAGATGTTGTTGGTTTTCAATTTGAAAACAGTTCTGGTGTCAACTGCTATGCTAATGTAGTGGTTAATGTTGTCTTTTCTCTAGAAACTTTAAAAGAACAGATTGTGGTCAATTCGGATCAAAGATTTTGCAGTTTGTTAAATTCTGTGTTAGAGAAATGTAGCACTGATAGAACAAACATAGAAAGTTTGTCTGAAATTCGAAATCTGTTAGACAGATGTTCAGGCCAAACACAATTCTCTCAAAATAGTCAGCAAGATTGTCAGGAGTTTTTAATGTATATGCTTGATGTATTGCATGATGAAGGTGTAGATGTAGATCACCTGTTTGGGCTTTCTTATCAATGGCAGCATGACTGCGAGAACTGTAGGGTATCAGCTACTACTAGTGTAGACTCAGAAAGATTTATATATTTAACTTTGCCAGACAGTAAATCAGTCTCTTTTAATAAGCTAGTAAAAGCCGCTGATCACAACATGGAGTGTAGCCAATGTAAATCTGAAATGATGTCCACTTTATTTATACGAACATATGGCCAGTATGTCATTTTAATGTTCCAACGATGTAGGCCTGATGGAACAAAATTGACAACTTTAATTAAAAATGTTGTGGCTTCACAGTTGTCAATATCAGGAAGGACTTTTGTAACTGTAGCAATTATATATCATGATGGTCCTTCAATAACATCAGGACATTATACAGCTTATTTAAAGTGTAGAAACGGCTGGTCATTCTGCAATGATTCTGTTTTAATTTTCAAAAAAAAATTGCCATATGACCTTAAAAACTCTTACCTGGTGTTTTTAAAACCAAAATTTTAGGGAAAGAATCTCGGGATGTGCTCTGAGGAATTTCAAGAAGTTCTCATGGCTCCTACACTATTTGGCCTTGAGGATAAGTGTAGTACAGAGACATAACTTTTTACCATAACACTGGACGTTATTGAGAAATACGTGCACTGTGAATGAGTTCAGAAAAACTATTTCTTTTTATAAGCTAATTGAAGCAGCGAATCAAAACATGGAGTAGAGGGAATGTAAGTCTGCAATGCTGTCTACTGTTTTACATTGCTTTGTGATTAAAAGTGATGTAGAGAATTAAATAATTGTACTAGTCATAAAGGTAGTGTAAGTCTGCTTCATAGTAAGCAGTATCAGTGTGATAGGAAATGTAAAACATGATTGAGCAAGAAGGGGAAGATATTACTAGTCCAGGATTGTGTAAATGATCTTCAACATTTTAATTCGGAAAGTTGCAGAAATGCGAAAAGACGGGATTGGCTTACAAGAAATCCAAGAGTTATACATGGCTCTGACACGATTTGGCCTTGTGGAATCGTGTGGTAGAGAGCGAGAAGTCATTTATTGTATGTAACATGTTTTTGAAAACGATGGAGGTTTTCTTTCAGAAAGTGGCTGGTTGAAAGTAATAACAGCACAACAGAGTGTAAGCTGTTCATAGGACATCCTTGGCAGTCATGGAAAGTAAGTTAACTTTAAGGAGTTCTGAATTCTGATTTGTAATGTATGGGTTTTTTAAACACAATCATTTTGATTGTGTTTTTTTTTCCCCGCTGTTATATGATGAATACCTTCAAGTCACTGTTTTAGTGAAATTTGATACATTCTGAGAACAGCAAAAATAAACCATTTAACATGTATAATTAATTCTGTTCTGTTTGCATTTATGATGTACATGTAGAACTGTGTAGGAGGCATGGAGAAGGTGAGGCTTCTGTCAGTGTCAAAGTTGTTGCATACAGTGCTCATATTCTACGTAGTCTTTTATATTTCATTACTTTCACTGTTTCTGACAGATCTAAAAAAATTTTTTTTAAAAGAACAGTAAGTATAAGGGAAGGAAACAGACAGTTATGTTAAAAGAAACACAGCTATAGGGAATAAACTAGGGATACGGTTACCCGCAATCCTCTGCTGATGATGTCAAAGAGCATGTCATGAATGATGTAATATGTGACATCATCAGCAGTGGATTACGGGTAATAGTATCTCTAGTTTACTCCCCTATAGCTGTCTTTCTTTTAACATAACTGTCTGTTTCCTTCCCTTATACTTACTGTTCTTTTTTATAAAAAAAATGTTTTGGTTCGCTTCCGGTTCGCGTACCGGGGAGCGAACTGGGAAGCGAACTAAGAGAAATAGAGGTTGGCACAGTTGCAAATATTGTACCAATTTTTTTATAACGGGGAGGTAGTTCTGAAAAGAACTTTTTTTAAAATTGTTTTTGTTGTTTTATATTTTTTTTATTATTTTTCTGAACATTTTTTTACTTTTTTTGAATTTTTCTGAACAGTTTTATATTTTTTTTGTTTTTTTTTCGGAGGGGGCAACGAAAACGATTCATTGTAAAGGGCTCAACAGGAGGAAGAAAACAAAAAAAAGAATTTATTGTTTGGGGAGTTTCGGACAAACATGAGCATGATTGTTAATAGCTCTGTTGATCAGAGTGATGCTACTTTCTGCGTAGCAAATGATTCCACTGCAATGTACGCAGACTTGTTTTACTTCACGAAATCTCGTTTGTATATTTGGCACCATCTCCCTGCCCTCTGGTCCCGTTACTTCCGGTACAACAGATCTTCTGGCCATAATAGGGAGATTATCTAGGTCGTCCTGTTCCTCTTCTTCCTCTTCTTGCTGAATTATAACTTTAGCAGGTGGTCCACTCTTCCTTGGATGTGGTGGAGGTGGTGGGGAAGCACCAGCTGAAGCTAGTAAAGAAGCCATTGCTCACTGGTAACAAAGGGTCTTTCTCTCACAATGATGAAAGTCAGAGTGAGGAAAGAAGGAGGGATTTTCACCATTTGGGAAAAAAAATAGTTCTCAACCAATGAAAAGTGTTCATTTTAGATCATATGACCTAGTCTTACATCATTAGGAAACCGAAAGTGAAATGAACCAATGAAAAGTGTTATTACCAAGTCACATGACCTGCTGTGTTTACGTTACGCGCTTTGCAGGGCCTCCCGGTTTGCTTCCAGAAACCTGTGCTTTGCGACTCGCTAAGCGTACGAGTTCGCTAACGTAGCACGTCATATGACGTATCACGCGACAACGCGAAACGTCATGCGGACGGGAGGCGTCACGATGTTGTTTTCTAACGCGGCAGTTGCGGTAAAGAAACGTTTACCGGCTCGCGGTCTATTTCGCGGCATCAAGGTCAGCTAACGGGAAGCTTCCCGATTCGCGAAGCGGGAACGAAGAAAAAAAAATATTTAAAAAAAAAAATTATTCATAAACATATAAAATATATTTTTGGATTTAAAGAAGAATACATTTTACAGCTACAGATATTAGCTGTTAAAAAACCAATGAAATTCACAGAAAAAACCATAGGTTATAGACCATATATAGTTAGGAATTAGCATTTACAAAACCTTGAAAATTCACTGAAAAAACCATAGGTTATAGACCATATATAGTTAGGAATTAGCATTTAAAAAACCTTATTTTACTCACACAAAACCATTGAAATTCCATATATAGTTAGTTGCACTAACTATATATCGCGCACCCGTAATCCACTGCTGATGATGTCACATATTACATCATTCATGACATGGTCAGTGACATCACTGATGACATCACTGATGACATCTCAAATGACATCACTGATGATATCTCATTTGACATCAATGGTCACATCAATGATGATATCATTAATGTGACAATACAATGCATCTCCTCACACTTTAATATAACCTCTGTTACACCCAGTGTTAAATACAGAGTATAATTTTTGAAACCATTGACACACCAATACTAGTTACTACATACCCACTCACTGATTCCTACGTCTACACACACATTCACTCATTCACCCATACAATCATTCATACATACAATCACTCATCTTTACAACACTATCATATGCACTCATACACCTATACAGACACTCACACTCTGCCACTCATCCATGGAGTTACTCACACACCTAGTCAGTCCTGTAAAGAATCAATCACAGTTCCATTTTCTAATCTACACAGTTAAACATAGAGTACCTTACATTTTAAAACATATACTAACACATACTTACTCTCTTATAGAATCACTGATACAAGTACACATTGATCTGCACAGAGTCACACACCTCCCAGCCAGTCATACACACACTCAGTCTCCCATACAAATACTTGTGCAACCAATCAATAACCCATATAGCTACTTATATAGCTACTGATCAACACATGCAGCAGCTTGCACAACAACAGACATGCTGATGCACACTTTCAGACAGTTTAGTCACTAACCCGTGCATTTAGTAAGACGCATTTAATCACTCACTCATACAGTCAATCACGCACCTACTAAAACCTTCATTGAGACACTTATACATCCACTCATTCTTCAATATGTAAAACATATTTAAACTTTACAGAAACACATAATCACTGGATGTTGTCATCAGTGATGTCATCAGTGATGTCACTGACCATGTCATGAATGATGTAATATGTGACATCATCAGCAGTGGATTACGGGTGCGCGATATATAGTTAGTGCAACTAACTATATATGGAATTTCAATGGTTTTGTGTGAGTAAAATAAGGTTTTTTAAATGCTAATTCCTAACTATATATGGTCTATAACCTATGGTTTTTTCAGTGAATATATATATATATATATATATATATATATTCACTGAAAAAACCATAGGTTTCACACCAGATATAGTTAGGAATTAGCATTTAAAAAACCTATTAAATTCACTGAAAAAACCATAGGTTTCACACCAGTTATAGTTAGGTGGAAATTTTACTCGCATAAAACCATTGAAATTCCCACGTTATAGTTAGTTGGACTCACTATAACTTGCGCGTGCAATGCACTGCTGATGACATCACATATTACATCACTCATGACATGGTCAGTGACATCACTCATGACATCACTGATGACATCTCAAATGACATCACTGATGACATCATCCAGTGAATGTGTATCTTTCTGAAAAATAAATATTTTTTATATATGTATATCTAAAGGTTAATGGAAGAATAAATAGGTAAATAAATGTCTAAATGGATGTTTTTTTGTGTAAAATTGATTGGTTAACTGACTTATTAAATGTATCTTAGTGAATACATATATTAGCGAGTAATGTTTAAATATTTAAATATCTGTATCTGTGTCTCACTTTGTGTATAAGTGGCTGCATGGGTTGGTGAGTAGCTACATGAGTGTGTATATGGGTTATTAGTTGTTTTTTTGAGTATCAGTATCAGAGTCTGTATGGTTCGGTGGGGGATATTACTTAGAGCACAGATGCATGAATGAGTGACTCACTATTTGTATGTATTTTGAAGACAGCATGTGTGCAAGACTGTATGGGTGGATGATTGTGTATATGGGTGGGTCAGTGAGTATGTGTTTTTATAATTGATTGTTTAAGAGAGTAAATATGTTTCCGTTTCTGTAGAAGTATGTGTAGTGGTGTGTATATAGCAGTATAATCAAGTAAATGTTTTTTTGATAGTTTATTTGCATGTGTGAATTTGTGTGTGAGTAACTATATGGATGAGTATTAGTGTGTAACAGGATGTATAGGTGTATGAGTACATATGATGAGTAAGTACATGCATGAGTGACTATATAGAACTGTTGGTGAATGAGTGGATGTGTATGTAGATGTTGGAATTACCTAATAAGTTGTTGTAATTGGTATTGGGTTCTCCTTTTTTAAGAAAATGTTAGTTTCTATTTTTGAATGTGTGTGTCAAAGGTTATTTTATGCTGATAGGAGGTCTGCCACTTTGTCACACGGATGTTGTCATCAGTGATGTCATTTGAGATGTCATCAGTGATGTCATGAGTGATGTCACTGACCATGTCATGAGTGATGTAATATGTGACGTCATCAGCAGTGCATTGCACGCGCAAGTTATAGTGAGTCCAACTAACTATAATGTGGGAATTTCAATGGTTTTATGCGAGTAAAATTTCCACCTAACTATAACTGGTGTGAAACCTATGGTTTTTTCAGTGAATATATATATATATATATATATATATATTGCGCTCTTCACCATCCCAGGGTCCCGGGAAAGAAATGACAGCACTCGGGGGTATCTTGCTCACACGGTAGTTTATTAACTACAAGTACGCCACAATATATATATATATATATATATATATATTCACTGAAAAAACCATAGGTTATAGACCATATATAGTTAGGAATTAGCATTTACAAAACCTTGAAAATTCACTGAAAAAACCATAGGTTATAGACCATATATAGTTAGGAATTAGCATTTAAAAAACCTTATTTTACTCACACAAAACCATTGAAATTCCATATATAGTTAGTTGTACTAACTATATATCGCGCACCCGCAATCCACTGCTGATGATGTCACATATTACATCATTCATGACATGGTCAGTGACATCACTGATGACATCACTGATGACATCTCAAATGACATCACTGATGACATCACTGATGACATCTCAAATGACATCACTGATGACATCACTGATGACATCTCATTTGACATTACTGATCACATCACTGATGACATCATTCATGTGATAATACGATGAACCTCTTCAGACTCTAATATAACCTTAGATACACTCAGTGTAAACAGACACTCATAGACTGTCACTCATCCATGGAGTTACTCAGACACTTAGTCAGTCATGCAAAGAATCAATCACACCTCCATTTTCTCAACTATACAGTTATACACACCTTACTTATTCAAACATATACTAAAACATATTTACTGACTTATACAATCCTGGATACAAGTTCACAATGATCCATACAGCCACTCACACATTCACTGGCTCTTATGCACAGTTATTTATATATGTCAACTCTCACATGTACTGTATTTTACATATGTACTTACTTTGACATGTAGCACTTAGATATCCATTCACTCACCAATACACTCATACACACAGTCAACCGCCCATACAGCTGTTTCCACATGCACTTTTGAACCCATACATCTAGTGAATCAACTGCTCACACATCTATGCACAGAGTCATACACCTCCCAGCCACCCACACACACACTCAGTCTCCCATATAAATACTTGGGCAAACAATCAATAATCCATATAGTTACTCATATAGCTAATGATCAACACATGCAGCAGATTACAGAACAACAGACACAATGATGCACAATTTAAAACAGTTTAGTCACTAACCCATGCACTCAGTGAGACACATTTAATCAGTCACTCATACAGTCAGTCATGCCCCTACTAAATCCTTCATCAAGACACTTATACATCAGTATTCAGTATTTATTTATTATGATAAACGAACTCTTTCGAGGTCCACACAAACCAAAATATACATACAAAGAAAAATGCATAAAATGTCCTTTTAACACTAAACATAAAAAAAAGAATAACATATTAATAAAGATCCAAAAAACATTTAAAGAAGCCATACAATTTAAAACAAAACATTTCATTAGGAGGGTTAATCAAGGCAGTCTGAAATGACAGGGCGGAAAGAATATTAAGTTGTAGGCAAATTGGACGTAACCATCTACGCCTATAGGGCATCAGGACTGGACAAACAAAAATGACATGATTTAAGTCCTGGTCATGCATCTGACAAAGATCACAGAGAGGAGAGTGACCATACCATCTGGCATAAAGAACTTTCAGCGGAAGCAGGTTTTGTCTTAATAAGTACACTAAGCGACGAACGCCATGAGGGATGTTCCAGTACATATAAGGTTGCGCTTTCCGCAAGATGCATGACTCAATCACAGGAGTACAACCTTTTTTTAACAGCCGGGAATCTCTATCATGACAAAACCCCAATTCCCATGAAGAAGTCTTCAATAAAGATTTTAATTGATAAGAGGATAACGAAAATAAAATTTCTTCATCCAATTTCAATTGTGCCACAGCAAATCTAAAGTTTTTTATAATCAAGGAATGTTCATTTAGATTTCCCAGCAATTCATTTTTTATAAGGTATCTCAAAGTGTTAGACTCACTTTTTGCTATGCCTACTACCCAACGAATGGAGCCAGTCAAACCTTGAGCCCAGCTGCTACGTAGGCCAAGTTCCTGTCTCATGGAAACGGTTGAATTTGCTGAACTAACAGATAGTAAACTACGCAAGATTTTCCCTTCCGTGGAAGATAAAAAACTCCATTTATTTTGCTCTATTAACTCTAAACCGTATAACAGGGAGGCAGGGACTTTTGCTCTAAATACATCTAAAAGAATAGAGAAATGCCTTCTACCTGTGGCTTTATACAAGGCTACTAAACTCTTTCCCTGTGAAATGGCCTTTCGGGAGTTATTGTCTATATGGGATTTGTCACTTAAGTTAGTTGTGACAATTTTACCAAGGAAGGTATATGATTTCACCGTTTCCAATTTTTGCACCCCCACACACCAAGGAAAATTAAGAAATTTAGGTTTCTTCCTGCCGGAGAAACACATCACTTTACTTTTTGCCGTGTTTATCAAAAGGTAATGGTTTTCGGCATATTCAGACAGTGCCTGCAGGCGATTATTTAAGCCCTTCGGGGTAAGGTCCAAAATCAGGATGTCATCTGCATACATAAGGCATGCAATTGGAATCCCCCCCAAGGATGGAGCAATACCAGCGCATGCTGAAAGGGCAACAGGTAAATCGACTGTATAAAGGGAGAACAGCAAGGGAGCCAAAAGGCAGCCTTGCTTTAACCCATTAGAGGTAAAAATTATTTTAGATAGATCGCGTTCACCTCCCAGTAAAACTCTGCACCAGGTATCTGAATATAGTGCACGAATTAACTTAATGAGATATAAGGGCATACCTAAATCAGATAACTTTCTCCACAGCAATATCCTGTCCACTTTATCAAAAGCGGTGGAAAAATCAATAAAAGCCCCATAAACCTGCCCACCACGGACTTTAACATATTTTTCTGTGAGAACTTGTAGTGCCGACAGGTTATCTAGAGTTCCGTGATTCTGTCTGAAACCTGTTTGTTCAATTGGTAGGATTTTAAAATCAATTACCCATTGATTCATTAAAGTGAGAATACATTTTGCGAAAACCTTACCTATGGCGTCAAGCAAAGCGATTTGACGATAATTTTGGGGAAGATCTCTTGCCCCTTTTTTATATAAGGGGACAATGATACTTCCTTTCCAGGAGGGGGGGACTGTTCCGCTAGAAAAACAGAATTTAAAAACTGGAAATAAAATCTTGCTCCAAAGTTCACTCTGTTGTTTCAATACTGAGATGGGAACTTTATCTGGCCCCATCGCACCAGAGGAGCGCATGTTCATAATAGCAAATTCAATTTCCTTTTCAGAGGGACAATCAAA
The DNA here is from genome assembly GCF_964261635.1 of Lissotriton helveticus. NCBI lineage: Eukaryota > Metazoa > Chordata > Amphibia > Caudata > Salamandridae > Lissotriton > Lissotriton helveticus. The sequence continues at coordinate 723,643,921 of NC_136059.1, read as the reverse complement.
TATGCATGAAACTTCATTGGATTCCACCCTATGTACTTGCAAATTATTGTTACTGTACAGTTTCTCAATGTATTGAACCCAAATCTGTTCCTCAATGGCAATCGGGGTAGCACTGGCTCTGGTCCCACAGCCCTTGCCAATTAAAGACCAAAAAATTTTTGCTTGACCGTTATAGGAAGCTTCCCTCAGTTGAATCCAAAGAGAGTCTTCCTTATCACGTTTTAAACGAGCCTTAAGCCTAACTCTCCTTCTTTTTAAAATTGACAATTTATGCTTGGCTACTTGAGAAAATGATAAATATTGCCCCCTTATTACTTTATTTATTTCTATATTTAAAGCCCGCAGAGGAGGAGGGACTGCAAGCGATTTTTCCACACCAGGTTTCTTCTTCGCTATAGAAGTTACCAAATCTAAAAAATTAGCAAATCCTGACAGCTCTCTCCCTTCCCAAAGAGATAAACACTTAACAGTTTGATTCAAAAGGGATAGCAGACTTTCAAAACAACGTAAATTCCAGAAACATTTTCCAGAGTTAGAGTCGAAGTTCACCAGATCCCTCTCCATGCTCCAAGAGTCCACTTTCGGAAGACTGACGGAGACTATAAGCAACAACGCATTATGGTCACTAAGATTAGACTCAATGACTTTCATATTTTTCAACTTGGCAAATAGAGCGTAATCAGCCATGACGTAATCAATGATTGAATTTCCCTTATTTGATTTATGCGTAAAAGCTGCCGGGGTGTCAGAAGGGAGCCTCCCATTTACTATTAAACAGTCAACTTTATGTAGACCTTCTAGGACAAGTTTACCTCTTTTATTAGTTTTAACTTTGACAGGGAACTGGGCCGGTGGGATATTCAGAGATTCTTCCCTGAGTTTATTTCTGAATAGAGCTAGCCCACAATTGGATATATTACAGTTCAAATCCCCAAACATTAATACATAAGGAGGCGAGGCAACATCCATCGCTGCATTTAAGAAGAAAAATAACGTTTTTAGACCGTCATTAAAGCTGCGATTTGGGGGGATATAGATGTTTATTATTACCAGCGATCTATTCGGGCAATCCTCAAAAACATCTTTTAAGGCTATTGCTTGGAACAAATTCCCCGGATCGAGATAATGAGAATAATTCCATTTTATTCTATTTGTTAACAAACATGCTATCCCTCCCTTAGCATGACCTCTTCTAGAAGAAGTTGCACTCTTTTCCAGAACAAAAAAATCCTTTTCTAGCGCTATTCTACCTTCCACCCATGTTTCTTGTAGACAAATTATATCCACCTTATGTGAATACAAAAAGTCTAGTTTCTCCTTATAATCTTTAAAACCTGCTGTATTCCACGAGATAATCTTCAGCTCTTTGTTAAAAATTTAAATGCGGTTTGAGGCCGGAAGTAGCTTTACTTGCTAAGACTCCCGGAAGCCAACTCCATTTAGATTGATCATCCTTCAACATTTGTTTCAAAGGAGGATTTTTATACAACACTTGCCTTTCATTCCTGGACACACATATTTTTAAATCCTCTGATCCAGAGCTAGACCAATCCGACAACTTCAAACCCTGAAGGGAAGAAGATGACAAATTGGGGAATGCCTGTGGATTTCGTTTTTCCCCAAAATATGGAATAACATCTATTCCTCTAATTTGCAATTCCGCAGCCCACTGTAGCATAAGATTTACCACTACTTTTGAATGAAATTTCACCCTTGAGGATCTCCCTAACAGAGAATTAAGAAGGAATACTACATCCAAATCAGATGTTTGAATTAATTTTAAACCTTCAATCTCTTTGAAACAAATAAGTAGGGCAGATCTATTTAGAATTAAATCAGTATCAAATAAGGGCAAAAAATCAAGAGAAAAAGTATCTACAGTTATTTTTTCTTTGGGTGGACTGACTACAATTGGGGGTGCCTCTAGGAGAGGTCGTGCTGATGGATTAAGAGAAGAGCGAGAAGGATTAGCAGCAGGAGAAGTGACCTTGAGAACATCTTGATAGGGCATTGCTAATGGGTTAAGACAAGAAAGAAAAGGATTAACAGCGGGTGAAGTAACCCTGGGGAGAAAAGGATTAGTGGAACTTATAGGACCTAAATCTGTAGAAATAAACTCCACTTTAGGGGAGGCAATCATAACTTCTACAGAGGTAGGCAACTGCACAACCTGAGGAGAATACTCTGAAATTGGTTCTACACTTTTGTCAAATAAAAGTTTTCTCTGTCTTTTTTTAGAGAATCTTCGAATGGTTTTTCTCTTCTTTATTTTAATCTTTTTATGTTTTAAGGGGATCGATTCATTAACCCTTCCAGTATTTGCCATAACAATCTCCTCATTTTTTGACTGTACGGAAAATATAGGAAAAAGAGAGGGAGTAACAATTTTACAGTCGGTAGGGGACGTGGGTACTACCTCTATTTTATCACTAATAGAAGCTATACAATTAATACCAGCCGAAGCCGTTTTGCGGATCTTAAGGTCAGCTGATAGAGCTACTGACTTCATAGCTTGTTGGCCGTCCTTGAGGAGAGAAGGACGAACTGGATCCAATTCTACTTGAACACTTGGAGGACTCTTTTTGGGGATCTCCATCGAGTTGACAAACGTAGGAGGGCAATCAGACACCGGACCATTCTTACTTTGCAAGAGCACTTTTAAGATTTGATTTACCGTGTCAAAAATACATTCAGACCCTCCAACACATTTTTCAAGTAGACCCAGAATCGAAGAAAGTATAGATTCCAAAGAAAATAAAGTTTTAGAAAATAACCTCCCATCAGCATTTGGAGACCCCTCCGCTACATTGTTCAAAATAGGACCAGAACAAGAAGAAAAATTTAATTGAGCGGGAGAAAAATCCAAATTATTAGAGGGTGTGCTACTTAGGGGACCCGTACTTGAAATAGTTATAACTTCATTAGAATTTAAAATAGCCCTAGCTTTCCGCTGAAGGGATATCAACCGATTCTTGTGAGCTGTAAGATCGATGTCAGGTAATGTAAAGTCACTGTCCGGGATCGGCAAATTTACTGGAAACACTGACAAAGAGCCAGTAGTTACTATAGCATTGGGAACTTCCACAGCAGACTCTTGGGGGTAAATAATACTATCAAATTTCAAATCCTTACCACCCGCAGGCTCAAAAGAACAAATTGGGCCCGGTTGCAAGCCATTTGAAATCAAGCCTGAACCCCTTAATATTTCGGGACTAAGAGGTATTAGCAAAGATTGACTAGGTACCAAACTCAGACCAGAAGAAACATTAATAACCATATTAGCAGCTTCCGGAACATTAAAATCAGGACCCTCACTCGGGTGTTGCAACTCAGATGACTTATCTTTCCCTTTGTCCCATAAATTAAAAAGCTGACACTGGCCTTTCAGTTGCATGGAGGACGTAATTTTGTTGCGTAAAGGGTTAGATTTCGTTTTAGACCCAGATTTCCCTACTAGGATGCGACCAGAACGTAATTTTTTGGCCGTCATAAGAAGAGTGTAGAGAAGGTATAGCTAGGATTAAGACTCCCCAAGATGCGATATTAGCTTGCGAGAATAAATGCCAAACAGGAATATAACAAAAAATCGCAAAAATCAAAGAGAGAGGGCCCAGCCCAGCCTACTGCAGCCTCTGACGGCCTCAGACGGTCCCGCCCTTGTCCCGGGCTTCTCCCGGCGCACTCCCGCGTTGCGGTACCAAGTGAGAGATATATAGCTGCGCTGAGTTGTGGGAGGAGCCAGCAGGGAGAGCGGGTCAGCTGGTGTAAATGCCGAGGGTAAGGCGTTCCTGGGACTGGAAGTCCTGCGCCTCCCCTCGCTCGCAGCCCTGCTTTCCCCACCACCTCAGGAGCTCAAGCGCCAAAGTTTTCAAAGCGCTATCCCAGATGAGTGCAGGCGAAGCGGGACCCGCGAAGCGGGTACCGCGAGGAGTGAAGGCTAAAACAAGATTTAAAACACAGCAGCAACAAGAAGAGCAAGTCCTTCGTGCTCGCAGTCCAGAACGCCTTCAGTAAATGAAAAAAGAAACAGGTGAGCAATCCACCAGGGCAAGTAACGAGCTGGCTTTAGCTGCGCTGAGGTGTGGGAGGAGCCAGCAGGGAGAGCGGGTCAGCTGGTGTAAATGCCGAGGGTAAGGCGCTCCTGGGACTGGAAGTCCTGCGCCTCCCCTCGCTCGCAGCCCTGCTTTCCCCACCACCTCAGGAGCTCAAGCGCCAAAGTTTTCAAAGCGCTATCCCAGATGAGTGCAGGCGAAGCGGGACCCGCGAAGCGGGTACCGCGAGGAGTGAAGGCTAAAGCAAGATTTAAAACACAGCAGCAACAGGAAGAGCAAGTCCTTCGTGCTCGCAGTCCAGAACGCCTTCAGTAAATGAAAAAAGAAACAGGTGAGCAATCCACCAGGGCAAGTAACGAGCTGGCTTTAGCTGCGCTGAGGTGTGGGAGGAGCCAGCAGGGAGAGCGGGTCAGCTGGTGTAAATGCCGAGGGTAAGGCGCTCCTGGGACTGGAAGTCCTGCGCCTCCCCTCGCTCGCAGCCCTGCTTTCCCCACCACCTCAGGAGCTCAAGCGCCAAAGTTTTCAAAGCGCTATCCCAGATGAGTGCAGGCGAAGCGGGACCCGCGAAGCGGGTACCGCGAGGAGTGAAGGCTAAAACAAGATTTAAAACACAGCAGCAACAGGAAGAGCAAGTCCTTCGTGCTCGCAGTCCAGAACGCCTTCAGTAAATGAAAAAAGAAACAGGTGAGCAAACTTATACATCCACTCTTCAATATGTAAGACATATTTTAACTTTACAGAATTATACAGTCACTGAATGTAGTCATCAGTGATGTCATCAGTGATGTCATTTGAGATGTCATCAGTGATGTCATTTGAGATGTCATCAGTGATGTCATCAGTGATGTCACTGACCATGTCATGAATGATGTAATATGTGACATCATCAGCAGTGGATTGCGGGTGCGCGATATATAGTTAGTACAACTAACTATATATGGAATTTCAATGGTTTTGTGTGAGTAAAATAAGGTTTTTTAAATGCTAATTCCTAACTATATATGGTCTATAACCTATGGTTTTTTCAGTGAATTTTCAAGGTTTTGTAAATGCTAATTCCTAACTATATATGGTCTATAACCTATGGTTTTTTCAGTGAATTTCATTGGTTTTTTAAAAGCTAATATCTGTAGCTGTAAAATGTATTCTTCTTTAAATCCAAAAATATATTTGATATGTTTATTAATAATTTTTTTTTTTAATACTTTTTTTTTGTTCGCTCCCGGTTCGCGAACCGGGAAGCTTCCCGTTAGCTCATCTTGATGCCGCGACCCAGTCCGCGAACCGGTAAACGTTCCGTTAGCGCAACTGCCACGTTAGAAATCAACATCGTGACGCGTCGCGGAAGCGCGACGTATCACGTTGTCGCGTAATGCGTCTTATGACGCGCTGCGTTAGCGCACCCGGAAGTGCTCCGGTACGCGAACTGAGACGCGAAGCGCAGCTCCCAGGAAGCGATCCGCGTCACGTCGCGAAAGCGCGCCGTATCGCGTTACCGCGTAATGCGTCTTATGACGCGCCGCGTTAGCGCACCCAGAAGCGCTCCGGAGCGCGAACCGAGGCGCGAAGCGCAGCGACCCGGAAGCGATCCGGGGCGCGTTCCGCAGCGCGTAACTTAAGCGTAAGAGGTCATGTGACTTGTTGATAAAACTTTTCATTGGTTCATTTCACATTTGGTTTCATAATGATGTAAGGCTAGGTCAGGTGACCTAAAAATAACACTTTTCATTGGTTTAGAACTATTGTTTATCCCAAATGATGAAAACCCCTCCTTCTTTCCTCACTCTGACTTTCATCTTTGTGAGAGGAAGACCATTTTTGATAGTTGAGCAATGGCTTCAATAGTTGCTTCAGCTGGTGCACCCCCACCAACACCTCCACCTCCTCATGGGAAGAGAGGACCACCTCCCCAGTTTATCAGCCAGACAGAGGAGGAAGAGGATGAACTAGAGGAAGAGGAGACCGAAGGACCACAGTTCTTACAGGAGGTGCCCCGGGTTTCCCGTCGGAAAGCCAGCTTTATTTGGCAGTTTTTTTCACTCCCTCGAGGGCAAAAAAAAGTAAATGCTAGGTATGTCACCTGCCTGATTTGTAAAGACCGGTTTTCTAGAGGCACTGATAAAAAATATAGCTACGTAAACTATACAATGCATCGTCACATGACCAGGTGGCATCCATTGAACTACAGCCAGGCGGAGATACGTGACATGCAAGATAACCCAACAACAACTCCTGTGGCCAGGTCAACATCACTAATATCGTTGACAGGAGCAGAGGCACGGGAAACCGTGCCAAACATTCAGGAGAATTTTGCTCATATGAAATTTACTTGTATGTACTGCGGTGCATTGCTGTCTTGTGGTAACATGAGCATTACGTTAATCAACCTAGCTTATGTAAATCACAATTGCCCTAACCGCCCCAGACAGTAATTTTTTTTTTGCTCCTGTTGAGCCCTTTTCAATGCCTGTTTTTTGTTGTTTCCCCTCCATCAAAAACAAAAAAAAAACATAAAACTTCAAAAAATACAAAAAAAACAAAAAATGTTCAAAAAAAAATAAATATATAAAACAACAAAAACATTAAAAAAAAGTTCTTTTCAGAACTACCTCCCCTTTCAAAAAAAAATTGCTAGAATGTTTAGCACTCTGGCAAGCTCTATTTCTTTTAGTTCGCTTCCCCGTTCGCTTCCCGGTTCGCGAACCGGGAGCGAACCAAAAAAAAAGAAAAAAAAAAAAAAAAGAGTAAGTATAAGGGAAGTAAACAGAGAGTAATGTTAAAAGAAAGACAGCTATAGGGAGTAAACCAGAGATACTGTTTAATATATCTATTTACCGAAGAAAAGATGGAAGAGGGTATAATTGTGAAAAACAAAATAGATAAGGAAGTGAAAGAAAAAAAGAGAGTAGAACAATAACAAAGAAGAGTTTCTTGGAGAATGTGAGTGAATGTTCAAAATCAGAGTAAAACATGTGGAATAACAGAGAGAAAAAACAGAAAACAAAAAAGAAAAAATTACAGAAAAAGATTAATTGAAACAGCAAAGAAATGTAAATAACATAGAGCCATATCATCAACATAGGCAATAAAAGTTTTGCAGCTTTTATCGGCGGAAATGTGTCGCTAAAGCCGCTTTTGCGGCGGAAAACTGCCGCTAAAACCACTTTTGCAACACTTTTCTGCCAATAAAAACAGCAATAATTTTATTGGCTGTGTTCATAATATGCCCCTTAGTGTGCTTCAACTACACAGAAGAAGCATAATGAACAAGTAGTGAAAGAGTGATCAGTCAAAGACACTAAGAGTAATAGAGACGGAGTGAGTGAACAAGAGTGAGGAACTATGAGAAGAGAGGGACTGAGAAAAGGAGTGGAAGGAGTAGAGTAAGTAGGTAATAGAGAAAGGAATGAGGGAAGTAGCAAAGGCAGGAAACTGAGGGTTAAAGAAATGAAGCTGTCGAACTACTAGTAGGTGAATGTGATAGAAATGTAACGAAAAGAGTACAAAACATTTACCTTATAATTGTCATTAACTTACTCACTTTTTGTTTTTATACTTTCAATCTGTGAAAGAGAGAACAAACATTTGAAAAATATTAAAACATGTATTTAAAAATTAGAAAAGACAAGGGAAAAGATTGAAGGACAAACAGTTTTTCAACAACTTTGACACTTACAGTAGCTTCTGCTTCTCCAGGCCCCCTACACAGTCCTAAAGATATACATTTTAAACTAACAGTATCTTGATGCAGATGAAGTGAGGCCTATCTTAAAAAATGGTGCATCTTTTGCACTGCTGTTGTCTCACAAAAGTGTCACAAGACACTAACATTTTAAATGTTTGTTTCAGGATGCCAATAAGATGTGTCCTATCCAGAGGTTTGTTTGAGGTGAGGCCTACTCAGGGTTCCAAATGAAATTTCGAGTTGTTGAAGAGAACAGAGAACATAATACATGTGAAGGCCTACCAATGAAGTAAGTCATGTCCACTTCACTCTTGAACAAAGGCCAGACCTCTTCTGTGTCCGTGGACAGACCTAAACTTCATCTGCACAATGTCATTCGTAAACTTAGGAAACACAGGTGATGTAATTGAAAAATTTGGAGTTTCTTTTCCTCATTTCACAATCACATCACCTGTGTTGCCTTTGGTTAGGTATCTCATAGTGCAGATGGAGTCTAGCATATCAAATAGTACATAGAAGTTGAGCAGTATATACATCAATTTTGACATTTACAGAAGACTTAGCTTCTTATCTTGTTGGAGATGAAGTCAGGCCTGTCTTGCAACATGGTGCATCGTTTGCATCACTGCTGCATCGGTTTCATGTGGCACGGGTTTTTTACAGCATGACACATCTGCCTAGATGCATCAATTTGTAATTTTGTCGCCTCATAGCAAATCTTTTGCACCGCCGCTGCATCACAAAAGTGACGCACAGTGGCGCAAAAGAGGCATACACCTATCATAAATCTGTCCCTAACATTTGAAATGATTGATTCAGGATGACGATAAGGTGTGGCCTCTCTAGAGGTTTGTTTAAGGTGAGGCCTACTCAGGATTGCATATCAAATTTATGCTTGTTGAAGAATACAGAGGAGATAATACATGTGAAGGCCTACCAATGAAGTAAGTCATGTCCACTTCACTCTTGAACAAAGGCCAGACCTCTTCTGTGTCCGTGGACAGACCTAAACTTCATCTGCACAATGTCATTCGTAAACTTAGGAAACACAGGTGATGTAATTGAAAAATGTGGAGTTTCTTTTCCTCATTTCACAATCACATCACCTGTGTTGCCTAGGCTTAGGTATCTCATTGTGCAGATGTAGTGCAGCATATTAAACAGTACCCAGAAGTGCAGCACTGCATGCAACAACTTTGACACTTACAAAAGCTTCAGCTTCTGCATGCCCCCTACACAGTGCTAATTATATACATTTTAAACTGATGGTATCTTGCTGGAGATGAACTGAAACCTATCTTGCAACATGGTGCATCTTTTACACAAAAGTGACCCACAATGGAGCAAAAGAGGCGCACGGCCACCATAAATCTGACCCTAACATTTTAAATGATTGTTTCAAGATGCCAATAAGGTGTAACCTATGCACAGATTTGTTTCAGGTAAGTCCTACTCAGGGTTGCAGATGGAATTTAGGTTTGTTGAAGAATACAGAGGAGATAATACATGTGGAGGCCTACCAACGAAGTGAGTCATGTCCACTGCACTCTTGAACAAATGTCAGACCTCCTCTGTCTCCAGGAACAGGCCTAAACCTCATCTACACATTGTGATGTGTAATGTTAGGAAACACAGGTAATATAATTGAAAAACTTGCAATTTATTTTGCTCATTCCACAATCATATCACATGTGTTTCCTTTGCTTAGGTATCTCATTGTGGAAATGTAGTCTATCATATGAAAGACTACGTAGAATATGAGCACTGTATGCAACAACTTTGACACTTACAGAAGCCTCTCCTTCTCCATGCCTCCTACACAGTTCTAAATGTACATCATAAATGCAAACAGTACAGAATTAATTATACATGTTAAATGGTTTATTTTTGCTGTTCTCAGAATGTATCAAATTTCACTAAAAACAGTGACTTGAAGGTATTCATCATATAACAGCGGGGAAAAAAAACACAATCAAAATGATTGTGTTTAAAAAACCCATACAACATAACAAATCAGAATTCAGAACTCCTTAAAGTTAACTTACTTTCCATGACGTTGAAGGATGTCCTATGAACAGCTTACACTCTGTTGTGCTGTTATTACTTTCAGACCGCCACTTTCTGAAAGAAAACCTCCATCGTTTTGAAAAACATGTTACATACAATAAATGACTTCTTGCTCTCTACCACACGTTTCCACAAGGCCAAATCATGTCTGAGCCATTTATAACTCTTAGAATTCTTGTAAGCCAATCCCGTCATGTTGTATTTCCGCAACTTTCACAATTAAAATATTGAAGATCATTTTCACAATCCTGGACTAGTAATATCTTCCCCTTCTTGCTCAGTCATGTTCTACATTTCCTATGACACTGATACTGCTTACTATGAAGCAGACTTACACTACCTCTATGACTACTACAATTATTTAATTCTCTACATCACTTTTAATCACAAAGCAATGTAAAACAGTAGACAGCATTGCAGACTTACATTCCCTCTACTCCATGTTTTGATTGGCTGCTTCAATTAGCTTATAAAAAGAAACAGTTTTTCTGAACTCATTCAAAGTGCACTTATTTCTCCATGACGTCCAGTGTTATGGTAAGAAGTTATGTCTCTGTACTACACTTATCCTCAAGGCCAAATCGTGTAGGAGCCATTAGAACTTCTTAAAATTCCTCAGAGCACATCCCGAGATTCTTTCCCTAAAATTTTGGTTTTAAAAACACCAGGTAAGGGTTTTTAAGGTCATACGGCAATTTTTTTTTGAAAATTAAAACAGAATCATTGCAGAATGACCAGCCATTTCTAGACTTTAAATAAGCTGTGTAATGTCCTGATGTTATTGAAGGACCGTCATGATATATAATTGTTGCAGTTACAAAAGTCCTTCCTGATATTGACAACTGTGAAGCCACAACATTTTTAATTAAAGTTGTCAATTTTGTTCCATCAGGCCTACATCGTTGGAACATTAAAATAACATACTGGCCATATGTTCGTATAAATAATGTGGACATCATTTCAGATTTACATTGGCTACACTCCATGTTGTGATCAGCTGCTTTTACTAGTTTATTAAAAGAGACTGATTTACTGTCTGGCAAAGTTAAATATATAAATCTTTCTGAGTCTACACTAGTAGTACTTGATATTCTACAGTTCTCGCAGTCATGCTGCCATTGATAAGAAAGCCCAAACAGGTGATCTACATCTACACCTTCAGCATGCAATACATCAAGCATATACATTAAAAACTCCTGACAATCTTGCTGAATATTTTGAGAGAATTGTGTTTGGCCTGAACATCTGTCTAACAGATTTCGAATTTCAGACACACTTTCTATTTTTGTTCTATCAGTGCTACATTTCTCTAACACAGAATTTAACAAACTGCAAAATCTTTGATCAGAATTGACCACAATCTCTTCTTTTACATTTTCTAGAGAAAACAAAACATTAACCACTACATTAGCATAGCAGTTGACACCAGAACTGTTTTCAAATTGAAAACCAACAACATCTTCAACAGAATCCTTTTTGTTTCTGCTTATAATTTCAGGTTCATCGACTTTTCGTCTTTTTGCTACAACCTCCCCAATATTGGTCACATTTCTTCGTTTCCGGCCTACCACACGTTTCTCAAACAAAGGATATTGAGGCAAATGTGGCGCATACTCTCTTCTTAACCTATTGTATTCCTTAACACAATCTAGATCCGCACAAATGTTTGTGACATCACACTCAATCAAGTACAATCCCGATAAAGTTCTAACTCGTGACAATGCCACATATGCCATACCCTCCTTGAACACAGAACTGCCAATATTCACCAATGCACTGTCTACACTTAAACCTTGCGATTTATGGATTGTCACCGCATATGCCAAGCAAACAGGAAACTGCTTACGGCGAACATATAAGTCTTTTACAAGCAAAAATCTAGCAGAACAACGACCAATTAGCTGTACTTCCTCAATGCCATCAAATTTAATTTTTAAAAATTAAATTCCATCTCTATTTCTGTATTTTACAAAATCAACAACATTACCCATTGATCCATTTACCAGACCTCTTTCAACATGTAAATTCCTTCTTAAAATTATACGGCAGTTCAAGCACACATTCAGAGTCTTTTCAAAACCTGCAGTTTTAGATATAGTCTTCTCTAATGAATCCAATTTTGTTTTCAAATTCTCAGACAAAATAATTGTTGATCCCATATGCTCTACTCTGTCAATAGCTTCCAGTTTCACAATCTCTTGCTTTTCTAAATGCAACATTTTGTTGTTGAATTTGGCACATTCTGCAAGAGTTGGCATCAAACATATTCCAGATTTCTTCTCAGTAATTTTCTGAAAAATATTCTCAGGCACTACATCTTGTTCTGGATATAAATTTGACAGTAATCGTGCATGTAAAGCTTCTTTCCCATGCTCGGTCACTTTTCCAATTCTAACATCTTGTAGAATAGTCTTGTAAACTTCATCCTTCGCCTGACGCATATTTTCATGCAGTTCAGCATAATTGAAGTTTAACCATATATTGACGTTGCCAATGCTCCCTAGGCACTTCCTGGTATCTTCATGCGTCAGCATTTTGAACACAGGTTGCCCTTTCACTGGTGTCAGCTGCAGAAGATCTCCGAAAACAATGATGTGTTTGCCACCAAATAACACATCATACTCTGTTTTGAGAACTTCTTGCATTCTCAAATGCACAAAGGCAAGCATGACATTGGAAACCATGCTTACTTCGTCAATGATAAGAAGTTTCATTTTCCTCAAGATTCTTGAAACTTCACAACAAGCATCTCCAGATAGCTTGTGATATTGTAATTTGTTGTCATGCTCCACTGGCAGCATCAGTAAACGATGTAAAGCAATCCCTTTAATGTTATGTGCTGCCAGTCCAGTTGGAGCAGTGACAACACAAGACAGCGATGACTCTGTCCTTTCCTGCAAATAACATGAAATTGCTTTAATAAGGAAACTTTTTCCAGTTCCCGCTTCTCCACTCACGTACAGTCAGACAGGCTTCAACGACGTACATGAGCACTCTTTCTTGTCATGACTTAGTCCATGATCAATTTGCATGGTAACTTCGTCATATATTTTCCTCTGCTCAACGTTGAGTTGTCTTTCCAACTCTTCTAAGTTAACCGCATCCTCCTGAGCATGTGCCATGGCTCTTTCCACTTCATTCATAGCAGTGGCAGCTTCATTTTCGATAACAGGTCCTCCTAGTGGATCCTGACTCAATGAAGCAGAACTCTGACTGTCCTGAGAACTGTCTCTGGCAATCTCGGCTGCAATCGTTGCTTCCTGCTCAATTTCCGCATTCAACATTTCTACATATTTGGGAAAAGCAGGACATTCTATGGCCTCCTTGGCAGCATTGAAAGAGTCTTCGTAACAGAGGAAATCTCCAAGCAGTTCCTCTTCTGCACGCCAAGGCTTGAAAAGTTGCAAAAGTGCTAAATAGAAAAACTCCTTTTTTTCAGGAGATTCGCCACTCAATTTTCGATGGTTTACCAAGTGGCATTTTCTTTGCTTGACCAGACATCCCTCACTTCCTATTACAGCATACACTCCTTTCTCAGTATCTTCTTTGATGTTCCTCTTGAATATGTAATTTTGAAGAACCTCATACAGACAAACATTCTCGAGGTGACTGCTTCGATTTGGATAATATGTATCCAACATGTTGGTCTTCAAAATGTCGGTACTGTTTGGCTCCTTTTCCGCCAAATACTCAATTTCCCGCACAGGTTTGAGAACTCGATTACGCGTTGCAGCAAGACCAAGACTCGCCCAAACGATACTCCTGGACTTGGCATAGAGACTTGCTGAAGACAACCGGTCAGAACATTCGTAAGCTCCGATTTCTCGATGCGACAACATCTTCAGACTGAAACTGTACAACTTCTTGCTGAGGCTCTTTTCATGGGAAATGTCCTCCCACATATCCTTCAATTCTGTCTTCTCTTTTTTGGTGATGTAAGATGTCACATACCGAGCCACAGCCATACAGTTATCAGCCACAAACTGTATATCCATGTTAGCATTCCACATGGACAAAATCACCGGGTTGTAGTCGTTGATGTACTTAGACTCTTCGTTCCTCTTCAAATTGTATGTGTTTTTAGGTGATTTCTTCATCACATTATGTCGCAGCGAAGACATCAAACTGTTTACTCTTCCTTTAGAAATCACCGGTCGTGGAAAGCCGAAACGACATTTGGTGTAGAACTTGTCCTTGTTTCGGAATTTACGACGACAGTACTTTCCACATCGATGGCTTTGGAAACGTAGAACTTTTTCTCTTAGGCTTTTCTTCTCCTTTGCGTTTGGAACAGCACACGTAGAATACTGTTGTATGAAACTCATCACTGAGTCTTCTGGATCCGTTCCAAATTTAGGTGCATCCTTGATCCACAGCAACATATGTATATGAGGAGCACCTCTTGCTTGGTACTCCTTTCTCCAGAAGAAATCCAACACCTCTCCAAGAGGTGGATTCTTCTTATTCATGATGAAAGACATCATAGCTTCAAATCTATGATTGAAGTACCTACATACATTGACTGGATCCAAAGAGCACAGTTCTCCGGGTGTCTTGAATTCGATGTTTTCGATGTTTCCATTTGCCTCTCGTAGAAATTCAAGTAAGTCTTCCCAGCTCAGAGTGAGGAACCATGTGGGAGTTCCTAAGTTCCTCAGCATACATTTTAAATCACCATGACGACGGTACCAGTACTCATTAGTACCACGCTGACACGCCATGAGATTAATCAGGTGAGAATCCAAAATACTGTCTTGGACATTGACTTTATCCATAAAGTCACTTGCCGAGATGTTTTGCATGTGTATACCACTTTTCAAGATGTGGTTCACTGCATATGACAGTCCAGACAGATCGCTTTCAAACAGGAGATGAAACAATAGGGAATGCATTGTCGAAACCTAGCATCTCCTGCATACAATCGCAAAGTCCGGTATTCAGAAGCAGGAATTTGATGAGGTCGCTCATCATATCTTCCTCCCTGACCTGTTGGAAAAAGCTGTGGGAAACACCGAGCTTCCAAACTTTCCTCCCAAACACTAATGGGACTCCCTTTGGCTTGTTTCATTTGAAACAACTCAATAGCATTCCCCATGACTTCCTTGGAATGCAAAGGATGAACACTATAATGTTCATATACTTCTTCACTAGTAGAGGGTTCTACTTTCTCAATTTGACCAGCACACAAATCGCTATCCTCTTCCTCACTTACTTCCTCTTCTGCAACATATACATTCTTATAGTATTTATTATTTTTTTTCAAATACAATGTTGCCTTTTTAACTTTCCTAACATCCACTAAATCTTGCCATATTTTCTTATTCTTTGTCGGAACCCCATTAACTAAGATAACCAGAGGTTCCTCTTCCACTTTTTCTACTCCAATTGTGTTAATGTTTTTCTTCAAATCTAGAGGCAAATAAACAACTCTTCCCTTTAATCCTCTCTGTAAATCTGATGGAGGCAATTTCCCTGTCTTTGGCTCCATTCTTACAATAGCCTGAAAGGGATGGATACTTTGAATCAAAATAGATTCATGAGTATTTAAATCCTTCAATTCAGAAGGAATCTCAACCAATTCCAGATTATTATGAACTGCTCTAGCAGGCATCTGGTTTTGATTTAATTTGTTACAACCATAAGTACACACACGTTGATCCAATCCCAAATCAAAACAATTTTCTACCATCAAGTATGTTGTGAAATCCTTCCATTCACTATTATTTTCCCTTTCACTTTTTGCATATAAATCCACTAACTTAGTCTGATTCTTATAATAAGTGCGTCGACAACACACACAAGTGAAATTTGGCCTCTCACTTGATTTCACCTGAAACGTCGCAATTTCCCTCTGGAAATTATCTGTACTGGAAACCTGTACACTATCTTCCACATTACCCGCTTCTTCTTGGTCAATTTCAACATTCTCCTCTTTACTTCCAAAGTAACAAAACTCAATTTCTTCACATATATTCTTCACATCTATTTCAGAACCATGCAAAAGAGCAGCGCATAATTGTTTAAGCATAATTGCTGGACTCTTAGCATAATACAACATTCTAACTAATTTCCTCACTTTATTATGATGCACTGCTAGCATCCTGAAATGATGAAAAACACTCTGGCATACTCTCCTGGAAAGACAAGCAAGTGAATGACCATGCAAACCTGTCACTTCTCTCACTCTGCAAGGATCTAATTCTTGCAACAACTTCATTTTCTGCTTCAAACTTTTCTTATTAAATGACCGTACAAAATCACAAAGCAAATTGATGGAATCCTGTCGCACACTGCAAATACTACTAAACTTCCAGGTATACACAGGACCCTTAGGACGTCTTCCTAAAACCTCATTACCTAACACCTCTTCTGCCTCTGTTGTCACAAGTTTTTCTTTTTCAACTGGACAACCATCTTTCACTTCATAAGCTCGACCACTGGTGTCAACTGCATGCACCAAATCATTATCCTGGAAATAACTCTCCTCATTAAAAAATGCCTCACAGCTTGAACTATGCATCCATTCTCCAGAAAAAACTTCACAAAAATTACTACGATTAACTATTCTCTTCCATCTACTATTTCTTTTGAAATCATAAATTGCCTTGTTTAGCTTCCTAATTCTATTGATTATCAAAATAAATAACTTACGTTTAATTTCAAATGCCTGATCAATAACTTTCTCAACTATTTTTTTTCTCTTATAAAAAACCACTTTCTGTTGACCTTTCTTAATATTTTTTAACAAATTGCCAATTATCCTGTTGCGGAACATTCGTTTACGAATGTCCCTAAACTGTTGTTTCCTTCTACTATCATGCACAGAGTTATCTCTTGCTCTAGCAGTAACATTTTTCATTGGCCTTTCCTTTCCGTTTGAATTGCTTCTCTTTTTCTGGACTGAAACATTTTCTGTAGTAATATTTTTTTTACTACAGATATTTCTTATGAATGTTTTTGTACTCTTACCCGGTGCTTTCTTGGTGACTTGACAAATCTTTTTGTTAGAGGACTGCTGCTTTTTTTCATTGACCTGCTGTCTTTGACGTTTTGCAGCCTTTCTCAGTCTTTCTTTGGTTGTCATGCTGAAATCTTGAAATGATCTGCAGTTGAATCTGTGGTAAAATATATTAAAAAATGTTATTAACCACTATTACCCAACAGTAAATCAATAACAGTAATCAAAAACTTAAAACACTACTTGACATTTTTACATAGAAGATTTTTTAGTGCTTGGCAAATTTAGAATACAGAAATAGCAGAAAAGAAATGGAATTTATATTCATTTTACCTGTGCTGTTTTATATGTGAATCTGATCTAATTTTATGAGCATATTTTAATATTTTATTGAAGACACTACACATAACCTGTTTTTGAAGGTGTCTTTATTTTTAAATTAAACGGTTTACATTTTTACTTTTTATTTATTATACATTTTAAAAATAAATGTTTATAGTTCCATAGGCTCAAGCACGTCAGCTTCCCATCCTATGTCATACAATTCTGACAAATCTGCATCCTCATCACGTTCTTCTTCATCCTCAGGATTTAAATCATCCAAGGGATCAACATCCACTGATGTTTCAATTACGAGTTCAATGATGAGGTCGAAATCAACTGATTGCTGATTGTCGCTCATGTTGATGTTGTCTTTATCTTTAAAGAAAGATAACAACAATGAGATGTTGCAGAGTAAGAGACAAATCTCAGAGATTATAATAGTAAAATTGTTTAACAAGAGTAACATTTTGCACCTATTATTTAGCCATGTCCAGCGATGCTGAGGAGGTGAAGCCTATGTCCAATTTTTCAGTGAACAGGACTCATCTCTTCTTAACCTTGGATAAGCCTCACCGACTCTGTGTCCCCTGCACATACTTGAATGTAAAGGGGCAGATTTATGTTAACTGGCACATCCCCAGGGATGCACCAGTTAACGTACACCGCTGCTCTGCCACCCATGGTAAGACTGTAGTGCTGCTGCCTTTTGTGTTTTGAGGTGTCTGGTCTCTTTACCAAAGCGCCGGGATGCCCTTTTGGGCAGCCGTGCGCTCTAAAAGTACGGCCTTAACATAACATAACACGGTGTGCCGCATTTACAATCAGATAGGACAAAGCTGCGTCAAAACCCTGCGCCTGCTTGAAGCAGGCATAGGTCTTGACGCAGCATTGTGGAGATGGAGCACCCCTGAGCCTTGCTGGAGCTGCATCGCACTTGCAATACAACTCCAGCAATGCGCCACCTTTACGGCACAGATGCGTCACGCATCTGTGCCGTTTTTGCCCCATGGTGCGCCGCATTGTAAATGCAGCACACCATGGGTGGCGGAACAGCGGCGCAAGATGACTGGCACATCCCTGGTGATGCGCCAGTCATCATAAATCTATCCCTAAGCTTCTTATCTTGTTAGAGATGAACTGCCATATGTATCATCAAACTATTTTGCATTTCCTAAAGAGCGAATTTTAAGGAATAAATAGCGATTCTTTACCATTCCTAATTTGCGATGAGCAAATTGCTAATTGCAAATTACCCATTCATTTCCATGGGCCAGGAGGCCCATAGGAATGAAGGTGCAATTTGCGATTAGCAATTAGCTCATCGCAAATTAGGAATTTTTCCAAGGGTGCAGGGGTGTCTCAAGAACACCCTGCTGCACCCCTGAAAAAGAAATTTGGGGGCATATGGCGCACATACATGCCCTAAGGGCATGTATGGGCGTCATATGGCACCTTTTGTTTTTTGGAAAAAAAGCTTTTTGAAAAGAATTCGCAAATTACCACCAACTAGAAGTTGGTGGTAATTTGCAAATCCTTAATGGCATTTTTTGCATATTTTTTGTTTGATACATTGCATTTAAGAAATCGCAAAATTTGCAAATCCTTCAGTGCAATCGCAAAATAAGGAATAGCAAATTTTGCTATTCCTTAATTTGCATCAAACTTGTTTGATACATACCATTTGTCTAATGAGCATTCGCAAAGGCCGAAATTCGCAGAATTTCGGCCTTTGCGAATGCTAATTAGCTTGATACATATGGCCCCAAGTGAGGCCTGTCTTGCAACATGGTGCATCTTTTGCATCACTGTTGCATCGGTTTCATGTGGCACGTTTTTTTTACACCGTGACACATCTGCCTAAATGCATCAATTTGTAATTTTGTCGCCTCATAGCAAATCTTTTGCACCGCCGCTGCATCACAAAAGTGACGCACAGTGGCGCAAAAGAGGCATACACCTATCATAAATCTGTCCCTAGCATTTTAAATGATTAATTCAGGATGACGATAAGGTGTGGCCTATCCAGAGGTTTGTTTAAGGTGAGGCCTACTCAGGATTGCAGATCAAAGTTACGCTTGATGAAGAATACAGAGGAGATAATACATGTAAAGGCCTACCAATGAAGTAAGTGATGTCCACTTCATTGCGCCAGTCATCATAAATGTATCCCTAAGCTTCTTATCTTGTTAGAGAGGAACCGCCATATGTATCATCAAACTATTTTGCATTTCCTATATAGCGAATTTTAAGGAATAAATAGCGATTCTTTACCATTCCTAATTTGCGATGAGCAAATTGCTAATTGCAAATTACCCATTCATTTCCATGGGCCAGGAGGCCCATAGGAATGAAGGTGCAATTTGCGATTAGCAATTAGCTCATCGCAAATTAGGAATTTTTCCAAGGGTGCAGGGGTGTCTCAAGAACACCCTGCTGCACCCCTGAAAAAGAAATTTGGGGGCATATGGCGCACATAAATTTTAAAAACATTCCTTTACCTCAAAAACGATTTTCAAGTCATAATTTGAAAACACTGCCCACAGGGAAATGACTTAAAATATCCTTAAGACACATGAAAGTGTTTTTTTAAAGCCTTTGCAACTTTTTTGGGTCACTTTTAACATGGCTATGTAACTCAAACAGTCAAAATCTAAATTTACCATGCACAGGTGGGAGCATATTTACAAGGAATTTGCTCCACGGGGAAAGGTCTTTTAATTTAATATGGGAAAAATAACATCAGAGACACTCAATTGCCTTATAAAGAAGCATACACCATTATGTCCTTGTCATAAATTTTAAAACCATTCCTTTGCCCCAAAAACGATTTTCAAATCATAATTTGAAAACACTCCACATGGGGAAATGACTTAAAATGTCCTTAAGACACATGAAAGGGTTTTTTGATTGCCGTTGCAGCATGTTTGGGTCACTTTTAACATGGCTATGTAACGCAAACATTCAAAATCTAAATTTGCCATGCACAGGTGGGAGCATATTTACAAGCAATTTGCTCCACAGGGAAAGATCTTACATTAAAATGGGAAAAATAACATCAGATACACTCAATTGCCTTATAAAGAAGCATACACCATTATGTCCTTGTCATAAATTTTAAAACCATTCCTTTTCCCCAAAAACGATTTTCAAATCATAATTTGAAAACACTCCACATGGGGAAATGACTTAAAATGTCCTTAAGACACATGAAAGCGTTTTTTGATTGCCTTTGCAGCATGTTTGGGTCACTTTTAACATGGCTATGTAACGCAAACATTCAAAATCTAAATTTGCCATGCACAGGTGGGAGCATATTTACAAGCAATTTGCTCCACAGGGAAAGGTCTTACATTAAAATGGGAAAAATAACATCAGAGACACTCAATTGCCTTATAAAGAAGCATACACCATTATGTCCTTGTCATAAATTTTAAAACCATTCCTTTTCCTCAAAAACGATTTTCAAGTCATAATTTGAAAACACTCCACAGCTCCTATGCACATGAAAACCCTGTCAGTACTAATACTTCACATTTTCTCCAATTACAATTTCTCAAAGAAACAAAATCTATTTGTAAAACACTTGAGACAAAGCAACATTTGAAAAACACAACTTTCTTCATAATTTTCTCCTTAAAGCACACTATTCTCTATCTAAATTAAAGAAATCTTTTCTCACCTTAGCAAATACTTTGAGTTTCAAAACAGTCTCAGAAACACACCAATTTGTCTTCCAGCAGAGCAAAAGGTATGCACTCCAGAGTCTGCAGCTATCAAAAGCACAGAAATGCTGTAATTCTTCACACATATCTCTCATGTCATCCAATCAAAACTCTTCCCTCACTTTTTTTCAAATCAAAACCCTTCCCCCCTCTGCCCTCTCTGCTTTTTTTGCATAGCAACCACCTCTTGGAAGACCTCTGGTGTTTGCAAGTTCACACAACAATGTTGCAATTGAACTCTGAACTCTCAGTGCACCTGCATATCCAGTGCATTCTTTCATTTAATGATTTTTTCTTGACCACTCAAAATACATCTTTCAAAGAACTCATCCATGCACCCTAACTTTCTGTTTTCAGCAATCAAAATCCACCAATCACTGTTACTGCTTCATTAACACAGAAACTCCACAGTTTGTTTCATTTTAAACTCTTATTTTTTCAACTGCCATTTCATTGCCACACTTCATCTGACTGCAGGAGAACCTTCTCTCACCATGTTTTCTGTCTGGATTGTTGGACATAGTTACATCTATTGGGCTCAGAGGTATGCTGAGAACAGAAATTTACCTAACCTCAATTTACAAAATGTGGAAATTAAGTGGTTTGGCCACAGAGGATTAAAATGTCACCAATTGATACCATTGGTGAAAACCTTTATGCATTTGCCAAAACCTGACCTGTTAATTGTGCACTGTGGAGGTAATGATTTGGGCACTTTGACTGGGGTAGGTCTGGAAATGCTTTTAAAGGACACCTTTGAGCAATTAATGGCACTTTTTCCTCAGACTGCCTTGGTATATTCAAATATATGCCAAAGACAGAAATGGAGGTGGTCAAACCAATTTTGTCCACAAATTGAGAAGTCGAGGAAGCATGTAAACAAATCTGTTTCAGCTTACATGAGAGACCATGGAATGGGCTCCGTGTACAACAATAACTTGCGTTACTACATGCAAGATATCTACAGAGGAGATGGAGTTCACTTCTCAGATGAGGGCAACAGAATTTTCATTCTGAATTTAAGACTGTGCATTGGTACCTACTTATAAGTACCTAAATGTACCATAAACCCAAAAGCTCTTCTCAGAGCTACCCTACATCTGATCACTCACAATTATTATTTTTCTCTAACTTTTTTCACTAATTTTCAACAAAGTACGCTCCCCGGGGCGCTACCCGGTACGCGAACCGGAAGCTAACCTCGCGAAATTTAAAAAAAAATGTTTTTTTCGCACATATAAGCCTCCTCAGCCACCCTCAGAAAACCTAGGGGGTCAAGATAAGTCTACCGTGCCCCCTTCTACCCATTCTGAACATTATTTGCCCTCCATCTTGTATCTTAAGTCGACCGAAACACAAAATGGTGGACTCCCGTAACGCTTAAGGTTCGCGTACCGGGGTGCTCGCCAGTTCGCGTACCGGGGCGCTCCCCGGGAAGCGCACCATCAAAAAAGGTGGGAAAGTAATTTACAGAAAAACGACTGGAGACACTCTCACAAAATATAGATTAGCTCATACTACATACCAATCCCTATCATTTTCACAAATTTGATTGAAATTCCATTTAGCCATTTAGCCTGTAGACCTCTCTAAATACCGTGAGGTAAATTACTTCTCAAAACACATCTGAAGTGTTGGAATTGACATCAAATGAAAATGCTACTTTCATTATCAACTTTTATTACCTGACATTTGATTGGTTATATACCTGAATATATATAAAGGAAGAGAAGGAAACACAGCCATTTTGACTACTACTTCTTGTTGTACATTTCAATTGGATTTTCACTAATCACTTCAACTTCTTTGTAAAGGTAAGTTGTTATTTTTAAAACTGAAGTAAATTGTGCACCAAAAGTTAATATGGTAAACTTTTTCTGATAGTTATATACTATCCCTCTGTAGTAGTTATAGATTTAGATAGACTTCTCTGTTATAGTTATGGATGGAGTTAGGTTTCTCTTGTATAATTATGAAATTACTTACGTTATATCACACACACTTTTTTATATTCCTACTTCCACTCTGATACTATACACTGCCCAAAGATAAATTCACTGATAAAAACTGCCTATCTAAAATTAATCCCAACAGTGCCCTATCTCTACTAATATATATTTTTTTTATCCAAATTTCAGGCAACATGGAAGGCGAACAGAAAGTTTCATTTCAAATTGTCCTGCAAGAGAGCAGCCAATAATTAATTGATCCAAATGATATAGAATTTATGGATGAAACTTGGGACCAAGAACTACTGCAATGTGTGCAAGCAGTAGATGACCTCCTTCAAAATGAGGACATTTTACACCCTCAAAGATTACAAACTATGTTCATGGAAAATGACGACATTTCAGACAGTGAAATGTTAGAAATGTTATTAAATTTTGAAACACAATCACAATAATAAATAATTGCTTAAAAAATAAAGAAATTAAAAAATAATCAACAAAACCAACAATCAATTAACACACAGTATTTAAAAAGTCTATCATTCTTTTTTCCTTATAGTACACTCCCCAGTACGCTTCCCGGTTCGCGAACCGGGCGCTCCCCACGCAGAAAAAAAAAAAAATGTTTTTTTTTTTGCCCTGCGGGGCCCTTTTAAAGCCTCCACATCAAACCTAGGGGGTCAGGGAGGATCTACTGTGCCCCCTTATGGTCATTTCCCCCTTTGTTTTGGCCTCCTCTTGTCTCTCGATCCTACCGAGAGACAAGATGGCGGCCGCTCCGGACTGTTTAGAATGTTGACAGACACCGGAGAGCCAATCAGCTTCGCTTCGCGAAGTTCCGTTACGCGTAAAGTACGCGAACCGGAGCGCTGCCCAGAGCGCGCTTACAGATATATATCTTTTTTTAAACGTTAATTTCTCAAAATCCACTGGAGCACATATATTGAGACCTAGCAAAGGCACATCGGGCTAACAGTCCCTACAATTTTGCCAAGTTTCGTGCAAATCCATTCAGCCATTCGGGCTAAAAGTGAGGCCAACCGCCCTATGGAAATTAACATTGGAAAAACACGTTTTGGGACCCCCCTTTTTTCTCAGCCCCCCCTTGACGAACCCCCCCCAAATTTTCAGGGGCTGCTCAGAAACAAAATGTTCCATTTTCCTGAAGATTTCAGCCAATTCCGTCCACAAACGCCAAAGTTATTAGACATAGAATTTTCAAAAATCCCATAGGGAAAAAATCCTAACTGTATATACCTACTGGCGACCGCCAGTAGGTAATATATATATATATATATATATATATTTCTTTTTATTGAACATTTTGCACATTCTACAGTGTACAATCATAACAATGCACTATACATCCTGATCAGATATTTGCAAGTGTTACATCCTCCAATATTCTGCCATAGGGAAAGGGGAACAGATGGGTCGTGTAACAGAGCTGGAAGTGGACTCCTTCCCGTGTCTGTACAAAAGGCGCAACAGCACTGAAAGATCATAACTCTGGATGGCTCGTGGAGATTTCAGGCATGGTGAGTCTTCTTAGGCCAAACTGTGGATATAAGATACAACAAAAGGAGGACAAATTAAGCAAGGAGGGATGAGGAAGTCGCGAGAGATCTGCTGCCATGCCTAGTATAAACGGGGACGCCAGGGCTATCCGGAACGAATGACAGCAGAATTCTGAGAGGGGTAGAGGTTTTAGTTGACGGTAGATACAATATTTGTACTTTCCAAAACTGAACCAGTGTCTGCAATGTTCTGTGCTGAATGACGGGACTCTCTTACCTTTTTAGTTAGTGATGGGCTACATTTCTTCTCTATCTTTAGATATTGGAAGGATCTGTGGTAAATCCTTTTTTCCATTGGAGCTAAATACAATAACACCCTTCCTCTACCATTCCCCCACTCTATCCCTACACTCTGGAATACCCAGAATGCATATTATTGTGGATTCTACTGAGCATTTCTATTGCTTGACAGCTATGAAATACCAGTGTAATGTATACCCGTTTACCCTCACCATTTCATTGGTGTTGCTGTCTACATTATATGTACTGGCCATACCTGTGTTCATCCCAAAGTTTGCCAGGCTTTTTCCCAAGTAAATCCACCTCTTCTTTGTGTATAAAAAGTAAAAAAAAAAAATCCACATTTTTGGTAAATAGAGCATGCCTCTCCTTTCTTCAGACCAATGAGAAACATTCAGGGCCAGTTGACTACTCTATTTCTTTGTACGAGCTAAGGATCACCATCTCCGTGGTCAAGCAGTAAATTCTCTACATTCATTATGGTGCTCTGGTAGGAAGTCTCTGTCCTGTTAAATCCCAAGAATTACTCCACCCTCACTGTCGTGTTACATTTGAATAACACACATGTGAGAGGTTTAAGGAAGGTCTGTATTCCAACAATGGAATGTTTACACTGCATGTTCCTGGTAAAGGAACAATCCGCTGGAATAGATCCCTGCTTCACAAGCTACTTTTACTAAGCTTTAAAAGGACAATAGCCATAGTAGTTGTGGTTCATATGTGAACTGAGGAACTTTCCCTGCACCCTTTGCTTGGCAATGAGAAGTTGCAGCACATCACATTGTGCTCCTCCAATACTACAGTTCCAAACACCAGCTCTTACAGATTCTAATCTTTATGCAGCATGATGCTTTCACTTATCTGATATCCAAAGGAGGAACAGGAAGCAGCCCTATGCAAGACATCACATTTGATTGCAAATGACCCTCAGTTCCAGATAAAGATGTTCATTGGTTTATGTGAGACTATGTCTTGGAGCACCCATTGCTCTCTCCATGAGTAGAACTATTGTTCCTGCATAAATTGTGTCCTAGTCACAAACAACAATGTGCAGTGCATTTAGTAGCACTAACATAGTTCTAGTCCCAAACTACAAAATGCTATTTCAAAATCTGCCTGCATAGGTCTCCACCTCCACCTCTGCCTCTCCTATTCTTTTTGAACAAGTATTGAAGTCATCTGCAGCACCTGTGCCCTGCTTGCTTTGCGAGGAACCACAAGTCCTTGATTTCCCAGGGCCTAGGAGGAGGTCCCTGCTCATTGCTGCTACCTGTTGACATTGGACACACTACATAGCGCGCACAGTGCTTCCACAACACGGGACGCACACGGCCGCTGCTGAGCCAAGCAAGGGTCAGTCCATGCCTGTCCGCTCCCGTCAGTGACCAGGCCGGGCCCCTTTCTAAAGCCCGCATATATGGGCAGCTTGAACTTTGGCACCCTGCAATTCTTTTGCCACCATCACTCTAGCAAAGGCTTTGCTACTCACTTGCCAGCGGGGCAATGCAGAAGTATTTATATCTTTCTCTGACGAGCTTGTTCTCCTTTTTTCTTGGTGACTGTTTTGTGGGGGATGGAGTATAGCAAGTGTTCTTTAAATGTCTCTTTAAAGACTGTTACTGGCAGAGAACACTGTAATGTATTTTTGATTACTTACTTGTTACCCCGCATCCCTGCGGTAGTGTTGTAGCGTGTTTCTACCACAAATTGCATTTACTATTCGCTCAGGTGTTTTTCAAACTTAAGAAGCTCCAACTAATCTTAAATCATCCTGTGCAAGAGGAAAGTGGGTAGCCATGATCCTGCGTCTACCCCTCCCTGTTAAAACCAAGTCTATCGACCACATGCTTGAGCGTGCGGTGAGCATCATAAATACGGAAATTGCCTTAACAGAAAGGAGGCTATTGTTAAATATAGGATGTGGTTTTGGGTTAAAAAGTTCTCCGGGCATTTCTCCCATAGACTTACTTTCACCACTTAAGACAGCAGTCCCAGTCAATCTGTCTAGCCTAACTCTTACTCCTGCTGTCAATGTGTGCGTCAAAGGCAAGCCCGTCTACGCCCGTCCGGGTCCGGACTGCACCCGGCGCCAGGTATGCTGGCCAAATCGACCGAGCTGGATTAAAGCCCATTACCTACTTAGCTAAAGTGCTAATAGAAATTAGGCATGCTGTTAAGTACAATAATTGTATAGACACCATATCTCACAGAGAGAATGTATTAGACCATTTTAGTCAAACCTGCACTACCTGTGGTTTTTCGATTTCATCTCAAACTGACAAAATAGCTAATTACAGAAAGGGGAAATTGATAATTCCACGGGTGACCACACCGGTAGATATAAGTGGCTACGAGGGAATACTACTTAATGCGCGATCCCTTGTTAAGCATAAAACTGAGTTCTCAATATTCATTGGGGATCAGGAACCGGACTGGGTTTTTATAAAAGAAACCTAGGCAAATGCGGCCTCAGATATTGCTTTGTTCACCCGAAGTTGGCAGGGTATGCTCAGATGTGGGTCCCTTGCTCATTTTGCCACTGGATTCAAGCTAGCCTGGCTGATGATGGCTGATTAGCCAGAAACCGGGCCCAGAATGCTTGTTTCCAGTCAAGGGCTGGACTGTTCCCATGAGGCACTGGGTCAGACTGAACTGATTATGGCCATGTCTGAACTGGGGAGGCGGAGTGAGCTAAAGAATCAGGAGTCCGTCAATGCTTGTCCTCTGTATTTGCTTGGCTAGCAAGAGCCTGCCTCAAGTGCAATGAGGACAAATCGGAAATCTTGCTTTATGGCCAATTTCCAACTGACTTTAGGGAGTCCATTTGGCCCAGCGGATCACCTTGCTCTAAGGGAGATGGTGGGATTTCAAAGAACCTAGGAGTCTGGTTTGGTGTCGATCTATGTTTCCATGACCAGATTTCCAGACTGGCAGGGACTTGTTTTGGCTCCCTGACCATCCTTCGAAGATTCTTTTCCCTTCTCCCCCAATCGGCCAAAGAAACGGTAGCCAGAGCACTCATGCTCTCCCGCCTGGACTATGCGAATGCCCTTTACATCGGGGTGCCTGATTTTCTGATTAGAAAGCTACAGGTAGTCCAGAATGCGACGGTGAGACTCCTTTATAACATTCCTAGGAGGCTCAGCATTCGTAAGCAACTGAGGGAGCTACACTGGCTTCCAGTGGCCCAAGAGGGCGTTTTAAGGCTCTGGTACTCGTTTATAAAGCCCTGCATGGACCTTGTCCGCCCTACCTCGTAAAAACATTTGCCTTTTACCAACCGACCCGTCAGCTGCGATCTGCCTCCCGAAGGCAGGTGGTTGTCCCCAGATTTAAGAGAGTCCGGCGGGGGGGGATCTCTGTCGGTACAGGGAGCTCAGATTTGGAACACCCTTCCTGATGCTCTAAGATATTCCCCCAACCTGACCAATTTTAAAAAATTGCTAAAAACCCACCTTTTCACACATTCTGAATAGCTTCTCGTTGCTCACTCTGACACCGTTTCCTCACCGCGCCAGGACAGTCCCGACTAACAGAGCGCGATACAAATCAGCATATAATATAACATAACATAAAGGAGGACGGATTAAACCCACTTAACCGAGACAAAGGGCAGGCACTGCATTGCCACCTCTTTAATCCTGGACCCGTCATGACCCAAGGGAAGGCCGTGACTACCCAGGGAGGTGCCTAGGTGGTGATGGCCTAACATGTCTTTCCTCCCTATTTTTCCTTTTTTTCTGAAAGTGGTCCTAAGGAAAAGGGCTCTATACTGAGGAAAGCGCAAGGAACAATAGGCCATGTAACTAAGTCATTAGCAGGATACCCAGGAAAGCTTATAAAGAGGGGAAAAAACAAAAAAGGCAGTTAAACTAAAACACACAGATTATCTTCCTTGTTAACACTCAACTAAAAAAGAAAAGTAGAAAAGATAAGTTCACAACACTAAAGAGAGGAGAAAGATATCCAGAGAAAGGACATTGTAGATAGGGTCTTGTGATATGAAGGCTTTGCTACAATGAGTATCTTTGAAATTCTTTTATCAAGCATTTTCCAGTATTGTTCCCAAAACAAACCAAACAAAAATTCAAAGGATCATAAAGAGATATAAACTCTATGTATCTATCTGTTTAGGCCACGTTGAACTGGCACTTCTTTTCCTTCTTTTTTAATCCTCTGTTTGCTTTTTCTGCAGAATCTAGGTGTTCCCATCCAAAGTCCCATGAGACAACTAGGTGATGCATAGGTAAATAAGGCATTATTTTCTCTTCTATACCTTTCTCCTGTGTCTGCTGCATTAGCTTTTTCTAGTTTCTCTTTACTGTGGTTCAGTTTCATTTCTAACCCTCTTCGCATTTGATGTAATGTACTGCAGAAGATTTATTGGAATATTTTTATAAAAGCTCCCTTTCTATAGTCCATCTTGTGCCACCCTATAATGACTCTTTCTCAGCAGTGAATTTTCTGCCTTTTGCTTTCTTTTCTGAAGCCCTTATTTTATCACTGTCACATTGTTTCTTACTTAGTCCTCTGCTTCCAAAGACTTCTTTTTCTTTTTTGTGACAGCTTGGTTTCAGACTTCTACTCCACTCTGACCTAATACTCCAGATTTCCTGCTCTCACCCTCCACCCTTGTACCTGTTCACTAACCTGTGTAAGTCACACTCCTCCTGGAGAATGGCGTGACCGGGTACCCCTACAGAGGCTTTATTCTGCAGTAGGCTCTTTGGCATAGATGTTGGCCTCACGCGTCAATAAGGTCAGTTTTGAATTCCACGGGTGTCTCCAGGTGTGATCTTCTTCTTTCTGTCTTCATTCTACTGCGCGTCTTGGGTCAGTCTCACTCCCTTTTCACCATGTTGCTATACCTCCTCTTCTTCTATCGGTCCTTCTTCTCTGTTTTTACCCTTACTTCCTCCTGTAGGAACAACACAAGTCCCTTTTCTATGTCTACTCCTTCTTGTCCTATTTCTCTTTTAATTCTGTTTTTCTCGTTTGAAGGTGCTGTATCGTCAGTGTCCACCTTAGGAATTTCTGATAGGTCCTCTTCTTCCTCCATGCCTCTTTTACACTCCCTGTTGCTCATATTTTTCTGCTTGGGGGTAAAAAGAAGCCTTCAGGATAAGAAATCCACATTACCCTGATCTTTCCCATGTGTAGGATGGACTTCAAACTGAAAATGTTGTAAGGAAAGGAACCAGCGTGGCACCCTGGCATTAGACCCCCAGTCCTTTTCAACCATTTCAAGGTGGCATGACCAGTACAGACTAGGAAGGATCTAACTTCAAAATAATATCGGTTTATCTGCTGCCAATTTGCTGCTAAACATTCCTTCTCCACTATAGGCTAGTGAGTCTCTCTAGGGAATAATTTGCAACTAATACTGATGATCTGTCTTTCTTTGCCTGCCCCATTATTTTGCGAGAGGAAGGCCCCAGTGCCAACCTCAGAAGTATCTGTTTGTAATACGAAAGGCTACAGGAAGTTGGGGGACTGGACGACAGGCTTCAAAGTGAATATGGTTTTAACTTTTGAAAGGCATTGAGAGCCTGGGAAGAAGGATTTTGTACAGACCTGTTTGGAGTAGTCTTTTTGGAAAAATCAGTCTAGGGATCTGAGATTTTATACTGAAGTTTGCTATGGCCTCATTTAGATTTCTTTGCATTAATGTGTAAGCCAACGTCTCATAAGTCCGTTAAGATGGCACCTCAATGAGTAAGATGTTCTGCTCAGCTTTTACTAACTCCAGTAATATTATCCAGATTGCTGCAAAAACAAGATGTATGTATGATTTTCTAGTAGGTGATTCGTCAGTCTCTGAAAGATGGCTGAAACCTCATGTAACCCAAAAGGCAAAACTCTGAATTGGTATTTCCCATGTGGGGTTTAAAAAGAGGTCTTTTCCTTGTCCTCCGGAGTAAAGGAATCTGCAAATATACCATTATTAGGTTTATGGTGGATATGAATTTGGGTTCTCTTCATTGTTCTATTAGTTCATCCATTCAGTGAAAGTGGATAATTATTGAATTTTTATATTTTGACTGCATGGAATCAATACAAAGCCTAATAGAGCCATCGGGTAAGGGGCGAGGACAATACTAGAACATCAATTACTGGAGGTGGGTTCAATCACAGTCTTAGCATTCGTTTAACTCTGCTTTGAATTGTTTTTGTTTGGGCCTCTGGGATACAATAGGGTTTTTGCTTTACTACTTATTCAGCTGCTGTGTGAATGGCATGTTGGGTTAGGCATGTCTTTTCTGGAAGGTTAAAAAATATGTGGGAAAAAGGTAAGAGGTGTTGATACAATGCTTCTCTTTGTTTTTCAGATAATCCTTTGCTTCAGGCAAATTCCTCCAAATTATTGTCTTTCTCATATAATTTGGCCCACAGTAAGCACATGGTTCGGAGGAGGTCTTCAAACTTTTTTACTCTGAGCCCCCCTAAGCAAAATGTTTTGAGGTCTGGCCCCCTCCAAAACCTTATGGCAAGGACTGGGGGACCGGGAGGGACATGGCTGTGTGCAGGGAGCGGGGCTTATGAGATGATTTCAGGAATACTTTTTCTACAGCTTATGAACTGCACCAAATATGAGACTTATAAAACAGAAAATGCATCAAACAAAAACAGATATCCCAAACAAACCCCATAATTGGAGTGTTGTGTGCCCCTCACACTCTTTGACCCCAATGCAACTATACCTGCTGCACTAATGATAACTGCAGTACTGAGTAGCTGGCTATCTCCTCTGCCTCTTTTACCTCTTCCCCACCATGATGGATCATCACCTCTGCCCTAATGCTTGAATGGGCAATACGCTCTGATGACCCCTTTTTTTTTAAGGTAGACTGTCATAATTGTGATGCAGTGGGCCCCCCAAATTCCTGTGCCCCAGTCCTGCTGCTTCTGCTCCTTTATGATAACCAGCAGTGGCCATGTACACACTTGGCAGCAGTACCAACTTCACTAATGAATGTCACTTTTGAAAAAACAAAAACACTTATATTGGCCCATTCTTTGAGGTATCTCTCAGAAGAAGCGGTCTCTGGCCATTTGTAAACATAAAAATGAGTTTGCATACAGTGCTCCCTATTCTGGGACTTCTCTTTGACAATATCTATGAATCTCGCTCCTTTCCTCTGTCTCCTAGACCATTTCTGTGAGACCCCAAGGATCGAGAGGATTAGGGCTCTGCATCTGAATGCAACTCTGCTGGCCTTCTATCTACCATTCCATGGACTCAGCTTTCACAAAAAAACTTCCCCTGAATGGTTAATACTGACTTTGAGATGCCTGTGCCTGAAATTGAAGTGTTTGGTGGTAATGTAGAAAGTTACAAAAGAAACCAGCCTTCTTACCAGCCATTAATTGATTAAGTCACATAATCTGCAGATTACAACAACAAAAAACTTGATTCTAGCTCAAACGGAAAAAAGTTACTTAAAGTGTGACAAAGTGTACTGGAGCAGTGGAAGGCCCTTTGCAAAGATTGACTGGTAATCTTGTAGTTGCTTACTGATGTGTTTGGATGTTAAACTGGTACTAATGAGGTGAAATATTTCCCCTGATAGTGTTACCGTGAGTTAAAATGTCAAAATAATGAAGTAATGCTAACTTCAAAATTTGGCGCATTGTGCCGCATAATTTACCTTTTCTTGCTGCATAATTTAGTCAAACCTGCCGCATAATTTTGTCCTGTTCGGCTGAATAATTCCAGTGGATCTGCTTAAAGCTTTATGATGGCAAAGATCTATTCTTTTTAAGATATAATGTAAAGGAGTTATCAGCTGGGATCTGGAATACTGGAGACACTTACAAAAATGTCTGCTTTAGATACAGTTTGATTACTTATTACTAAAAAGTATATTTTGTAAGACCTTGTTTTATCTCAATCACTGCATACTTTTGCAGCAGACTAGCTTAGAGTATGTAAATACTGTTTCAAAATAATGAATTACATATTCACAGTGCTTTCTGCCACAGGCTGGGACCTCTTAGCACTATAACCAGGGCCATTGGAATTATGCGGAAGGAGAAGGCCAAATTATGCAGCATGGTTGACTAAATTTTGCAGCAAGCAAAGGCGAATTATGCTGCATATTTTGAGAAGCATTACTGCACTATTTTGCTACTTTTACACTTGTTAACATTGTCCTGGCCTTTATTGCCCTTCATTAGTACCACATTAACACCCACATATAGCAATAAGCAACAGAAAGGTGACCAATCAACCTTTAGAAAGGGCCTTCCACTTTGAGGTAACATGTGTTGCTGAATTTTTTAATCTGCAAATTATGCAGCAGACAATGGATTATTGTGGCAATTGACGGAAAACCAACTATGCGCTGTGAGTGCAGGGTGAGAGTGAAAGTGAAGGGTGAGAATGAGGAGTGAGTTGTCTGAATGCAGGGTGAATTCCCAGACACTTGAAGTTAATCAGCATGTAATTGACGGGGTGTAGGGTTTCAGACATAAGTTAAACTATTGCTATTATGGAATTAGGGAGTCGAGGGTGAAATAAATGATGTGCTGATCCTGCAACAAACTTCCAGTCTAATGATTAGGGAAGCTAGTTCATTATTTCGATGTTGCAGACTGTACAAAAATAAAGTCTCACCTAGAGCCCTATTTTCAGCACTAATCTGTGCATACTTCGAATAGCAAATTTAAAGTACTTTTAAATGTGTTCTAGGGCTGCCTGAATGAGTCATGACTGAAAATAAAAGGAACAGACAGAAAGTCACATTACAAATGAATACATCATTTTTTATTTAAGACCCTATTTAGTGTCAAAGCAAGGTCATTGCAGGCTCTTTCAACATACATGGATGGCATTTTTTCTATCGGCAACCCTTCTTTGTATTCCTTTAATAAAATGCATTTTCACACTGAAAATTTAAAATATAAATGTAAGGAATAGACAGAGTTGGGGCCCAGGGGGTACTGGAAAAAGAAAAAGAAACTAAGCTTCGGAAACCAGTTTCTGAAGGTATGCAAATGGTCTTTAAAGACCTGTGGAAAATTTGGTTGTGCTGGAGTCTTAATAAGACTCCAGACACTGCCCAGCGAGCCCCCAGCAGCACACCCACTGCCCTCTGGCCCAACGGCACTCTGAGGGCTTCCGAGTAAATGAAGATAGCCTGGAAATGCAGCAAATATAAATCGCTGCACTTCCAGGCATCTTCATTTACATGTGCTTGTAGAGGCCTTTGCGCCCCCCTGGGAACCCATCCCCCCAGTTTCAAGAACTGTGCTGTATATTATAGCAAGTTTTTTCCTTCCTGCAAGCCATTTTCCCATGTTTTTCTAGTAGTTTCGGGTAGAGTTATGGCTTTTTGTTCAAAAAGCATCCCAAGAGGTGAACACCCCAAGCTACTATGTATTTGACTTTGCATTGCTAACAATGCTATAGACAATTTTAATTCCCAGCTGCTATAGTCACCCAGAAACACTATTTTTAACGATAAATTCAAAATTCCATTATACCACTCTATTAGTCCACCCCTTTGTGGATGGTAGAAAGAGGTAAGCAGGTGTATGATTTGGAGCTGGATATATATGTCCCATAAACTTTAAAGATAGGACTCCCCATCTGTGAAACAATTCTGATCATGACATGAGCTATGGCATTTTGTGTTGGTGTCCATAGGTGTGACAGCTACTAGTTATCTTAACTAGCACATACCTATGTCCTTTACAGGAGGTAATCAAATGACAAACAAGATATAATCCAACCCTTTCACAGATAATAAGAATTTTTTGCAATGGAGGGGGTGTACAGTAATATGTTTTTTTTAGTGTGCGTGCATATTTCACACTCCAGGCAGTATTTTCTTATTTGAGCTACTATTGGGGTGGGCAGAACTCACAGAGTTTCACTTTGCAGAATTCCTTGGAGTTACAGAAAAACTCCATGGGCTCAATTCACAAAAGTAATCTGAGACAAAAATCCTAACTGTACAACTTTCAGTATTCACAAAAGGCATTTAGGAGTTGTAAAGTTAGGATTCCTAACTTCACGACTACTAAATACCTTTTGTGACGACTACTAAATACATTTTGTGAATACCGAAAGTCGTAAAGTTAGGATTTTCTTGGATGACTAAGGCACTTTGTGATGGCCCCTTCCGTTTTTGCTCCTTTCTTACCCTTTTGGTCTTTGGATTTTTTAAAGAGGTTGGAGCCCCTATTTCTCCTAGAAGAGTTGTACTTCTCTCAGCCAACTCTGTGACTCTTTAGCAGTGTCTTTACGAAATTACAGATTATCTCTACTCAAAATGATGTCTTCTGGTAGTCCATATAGTACATATACACACATTTAACCCTATTGCTTGCTAGGGGAGGGAACTAGAGGCTACGGGGTGTTCAGGGAGAGCTGTCTTCCAAGTTAAAAAAGTACACACAAAAGAAGCTACCCTGAATAAATATATGATTCTACATGTGAAACCCGGCCCTCTGCGCTTAATTAAGTGGGGTGCCAGGCATCTAAAAAAATGTAAAGGACTGTCCTCACTCACAGCCAGGTGTCATGCTTCATCATTGGTATTTCTTGCTGTCTAGTTACAGCGTTTGGTAGAGGGCGGGCCTTCACCTGAAGACAGGGAGGCACTTCTAAGTACTAATTGGGGGCCCGTGATAAAGTGAGAAGTTAAGAATCAATGCAAAAGCTAAATGCAATTTATTTGTTATGGGTTCGCTTGATATTAAAAGTAAAGCGTGGGGAACTGGGGGTTTTGTACCCCATCCCTATCATTGTCATTAACAAGTTTCTGCCACGTAGGCCGGAGGGTTCCTGACATTCATCAGGATGAGATATATGGGCTCCAATCTAATCTCCTCAGATAAACATAAAACCACCATGTAGGATGGCCTTTATCAATCTCTACCTAAAATTTGGGATTATCCTTGGAAACCCAAGCCAGGGGTTGGAATGCCCCATGGGAAAGGGGGATTTGAGGGACCCCATAGTCACTTTCCTCAAGGTGCATCTCTCGATTATCTCCTACAAACGTCCTTTCCTCTTCCCAGCTGGCTATATAGTACCCCAACCTTCACTCACGCGTGCGGCCCTCCTAGACGCATCACATGTGCTTTGGGGGATATTATTTGATCCCCATGAACAAACTTAATGCACACTCCAAATCTAACAGGGCTGTAACCCATTTGTGATTAACAGTTGTAGACTTGGGTATGAAGTGGTTCCCATATCCCAGGTGTAATAAATGGGATGTGGTAGATAGTTCAATTCCATGGGGTTTTTATTGTTCTTCTTGTTTCTACAGATTCGGACAATGTGGTCGGAGTCCCCACACTCATAACACTGCGGTCCAGCTATATGGGAATTGTCTGGTTCTCCAGGACGAATCATAACCGCCTCTGTTGTGGAGGGTTGGATTTCTTTTGGAATTTTCTCACAGCCCCAACTAATGGTTTTTGCGCTTTACCATTTTCCAATTTCACCCTGGGAGACTGGGCTCTGGAATAAGTATCACGATTTTGATGGCATGCTCTCAAGTTAGTGCAAGGTGTTGCCTCAACCACCTTTGGGTGGCTGGAGATAAGAGCTCCAGATACTGCTCCAGATTTGTTTTGGCCATTATTTCCTCCTTTGTGGCTTCTTGCAATTTCAAACACTGATCTAAAGCATTCTTTAATTTAAACAAATACATTCAAGGGTTAAAAGTTGAAGAGTCTCTCTTCTGAACCACATTTGGTACATATCTTCAGTAATACCAAGTTTCTCTAGAATTCTCTTATTTATTCAATTAGAAGGGGTAGTGGCTCTGGAATTAGCAGACTGGTATGCAGCCTGAGCTTCTCCTTCCAATAAAAGGGCTAAATAGTGTGGCTATTTCCCTATCGTCCACGTACTCTCCCTGGGAGCTCTGTCAAAACTGAGGAGAAACATCTCGGGATCTTCATCTGAAACTAATTTTTGCAGTGAAATTGTAGGTCTGATAGGTACCAGGCCTTTGCTTTGGGTTATACCGATGGCGAGTTAAAGTTGAGCTCATTTACCTTGTGTAATTGCTTTAACTGATTCTTTAATGTATTCTGCAACGCATTCATCTCAGTTTTTGATGTTTTGATTTAATGTTTCATGCCCCAGTTTCTTCATCTTCCCTCCTTTATTTTCTCTCCTTCCCTGGTTGTCGTTTTGCCTTCTTTTCTGTAGTGCCCCTTTTTTCACTGTCCCTTCTTTTATTACTTGGTCCTCTGCTCTATTTTTTTGCTTAGCGTGGTTTCAGCCTTCTACTCCAGTCTCACCTACTACTGATTTTGTGCCAACACTTTCCAACCCCATAACTGTTCAGTAAGGAACACAATCCATGCTTGTCCTGGAGCGTGGCGTAACTGAGTGCATCTCTGGATGGTCTCCTCTGTAGGAGATGTTTCTACGTAGGTGTCAGCCTCATGTGTCAGCAATGTCAGTTTCGTGTTCCAGAGGTGTCTCCAGGCACTGTCTCCTTCTTTCTGCCAACCTTCTCCAGCACATTCGTGGCCTTCATTCGCATTGTCAAGATTTTTAAGGCTGTCTAAGTTGTATGCAAACATCAGGGGAGTTCAATTGTATGGGTTATTTTTTTAATATGGGTAATTTACCAGATCGATGTTTTATTTTCCATCTGACTATCTTAAAAACACAGATCATCCAGTATGTCCCATGAATTCCATGCTATAATACATGGCATTTTTAATGCTGAAATAGGTACAAATAT
Source organism: Lissotriton helveticus (assembly GCF_964261635.1). NCBI lineage: Eukaryota > Metazoa > Chordata > Amphibia > Caudata > Salamandridae > Lissotriton > Lissotriton helveticus. The sequence goes on along the minus strand of NC_136059.1, from coordinate 723,606,628 downwards.
CACCATACCAGATTAATGTGCACCGAGGGACGATCCCTTACACAACCAGGCCGCTGAAAATTTCAGAGATACTCTCAAATTCTGGTTTGATCAATGTAATCAAGAAGGTGGGCGATCTACTTGCGCAGACACCCACTTTTGTGGGGTGGGCCAAGGTGCAGTGATTGATTATATCTTTTTTACAGAGGATCTGAGTCTGCTTGTCTCTACTAGGGAAATCAATGAACACAAGTATAGTGACTTGTCACTTGATTTACCTGTTTACAGATGCCTTTGTAATCCAGCAGGGCCGCCAGGGCTGAGCGTAAAGGATAATGGCCTCGGGGTCAGCTGGAGAAGACCACATATTCCAAATGTACTGGCTGCTCTGGTGGGATCTAAGCAAGGTCTGAATATGGATCAATTATTGGGAGGTAATCCCTCTCCATCTGAAATTCTTCTTGCTATTGAGAAATTGAATGGCTTGGTGAGGGGTCTGATTAAAATCAGCCACAGACCTGAAAGGAGCCTCTATCCTGGTTGGTTTGACAGCTCATGTGGAGCTGCAAATAAGAAGTTGCGCCTGGCACTCAGTCCTCAACCTAGGGATTAGATAGAGACGGCAGCTGCCAAATGCAAATACAAGCAATCCATCAAAGTCAGGACATTGACGATCAATAGGTTATCGTGGGAGACTCTTGTGCAGGAATGTAAAATGAAAGATATTATGAGATTTTGGAACATTGTGAATAAAAGGAGTTATAGCAATTTAGCCACAAAGGGCCTGGGGTCCAATATTCCCCTGAAATCTGGTATGAGTTTAGTTTATTCCTAAGGGGGAAAACTGGGGAAGAATGAAAAGGCTGCTGACTGTCACTTTCCTCCGGAGATTAGGTCATTGACGATAGTCCGTCTAAAAATGCACAAGGCCCTAATAAGGTGCCAATGGACATCTATAAAGAGAATATCTCTTGTAAGCACCTATTATTATGAATGTCCCTAATACGGACTTCTCACAGAAAATACTGCCTCATAGCAAACAGCTTGCCTAGTAACCGTTTTAAGGAAAGAACACAGGAAGTATATCCAATGGTATGGACTGATATCTTTCGTGGATTCTGTAGTCAAGGTGGTGGGACGTATTATTTTATACAGAATTGAGGACTGGTCTCAAATAAATGATATTCTAAGCTTTGACAGTATGGGTTTTTGGAAGGCCTTGAGACTCAAGAGCAGTGCCTGATCCTACATTTGACGATAGGGAAATATACGATTGCCAGATAAGGAATCATCTACCTTCCTTTCATGGTTCTTACTGGTGCCTTTGATCGAGTAAATCGTTCAAAAGTTTCGAGAACAGTAGTTACTTTGGCTCTGCCCTACCCGATAGTTGAATTTCTACATGTACATCATGAAGGTTTAGTGCTTTCATTAGATATGGTATGGACAGTGAGTACACTGAATGTTTTAACCTCTTCAGAGGAGTGCGTCAGGGGTTTTAGCCTCTATTTTATTACTTTTATACATAAGCGGTTTCCATCCATTTTTAGTATCTCGGGAAAAGGATCTCCTGATAGTGAAAGGTAATCATTTGCTGGCTTTCCTTTACGCCGATGACACAGTTTTGCTTTCACGAATACCTAATGGCTTACGTGGCCTTATTGATACCTTTGTTAAATAGATGGATGAATCAGACCTATAAGTGAACATATCCAAAGCACATTACACAGTGCGTGGCAAGCCACAATGCAAAACCGGGCCCATGGTGATAAAGGGGAAGATTGTTAGCCGGTTCAGTGATTTCTCATATCTGGAGGTAACCTTTAATTCTAGGGGCAGCCAATTGCCATGTTAATCGGCTCTTTGTTCTCCATTCAATACCTCTGTGGGGGCTATTTTTGAGGTGGCATCAAGAGCCGGAAACAGACCAATTTTGCCCTTAATCAAGTGAATTAACTTTAGTGTTTACCTATTTTACCTTCTCAGGCATCTTTATGGGGGTATCTTGACTGCTCTGTTTTGCAGCAGGAAGAAAATCGATTTTGAAGGTGAATGCTTGGAGTAGGCCTAGGTAGTCCCCAATCTTTTTTATATGAAGAATTACGCCTAGATCTTGTGGAAGATCCTATTAAGCTTGCACAAGGTCTCCTCTTGATTGCAGTCTGGAGGAATATGCACACTAAATTTAATAGGGAAATAATTTATTTCTGACTGTTTGGCATATGATCTGGACCAAAGAAATCCATGGTTAAGTTATATCAGGTGGGATGCCAACAGATTGGGAAGGCCTGAGTAGTTTTTATCCCCACATTTGCTGAATAAAATCCAGGCCGATCGGGCCAAAAAGGAGCACTTGAGACTTGCATCTGCTGCTAGAGATGCGAGGGAATTTGAGAAACCATCTCTGAGAGTCCATATTATGTATAAGACATGTCAGGGTACTGAACTTTATCTCTCCCAGGTTAATAATAATTTGGAAAGATCACTCCTAAACAGGTTCCCGCTGGGCTCTATCAGATGCAATCTTTGCTTCCCCTTCAATCAGTACGAGACTAAGGGCCCGATGTAGGTAATCCCAGATTCGGTATTTAAGAACTGGCAATCGGGATTTAGGTATTTTTACCGATTCAATTACCGAATCGGTAAAAATCGGTAATTAGGCCCATTGGAATCAATGGCAATTACCGAATCGGTAAATACCGATTCGGTAAAATTACCGAATTTACAAGGGGAACAGGGTGTCACTTTGACACCCTGTTGCACCCCAGATTCTGGCTTGTGTGCAATGTGACACACATACATGCCCTCTGGGCATGTATGTGTGCCACATGGCACCGGTATACATGCACAGATGTGCATGTACACAGAAATTCATAATTTACCACCAAATATTATTTGGTGATAAATTATGAATCGGTAATGGCCTGTGGCACTGTTTAAAGTGCCACCTACATCTTGATTTACCGATTCGGTAACTTTACCGATTTGGTATTTTACCGAATCAGTAAATTTACCGAATCGGTACAATTCAGGCCACCTACATGTCCAATGCCAAATACCGGTCGGTAACGGCCGAAATCGGCCGTTACCGACCGGTATTTGGCGACCTACATCGGGCCCTAAATGTATACTGATGTGCCCCTGTGATGGCATTTCCCTCCAAACCCTTATGCACTTTACTCCCTTTTGTAAATATTATCAACCATTTAGATGCAGATTTTTATTACCTCTTTTAAAATCTCTGGAGTTCTGTAAATGTAGGCCTGCATTTTACTATCTGTCTATGGTAGCTGATCCCATTGTGTGTTCATCTGTGGTGTCTTTTCTAAAAAATGTATTACATTGTCATATTTTTGTGAACTTTTAAAACTACTCAGTGTCATTTTCGTCCTCTTATCAGATGTTTATTGTATATTTTATGTGATGACTGTTCGTAAAAGATTGTTCTAGTAATCAAATACAAATGATTGATTAGTTTTTAAGATACATCAACAGAAGAGTGCACCTGTCAATAACCATGCTACATTCACTGGCAAAAAAATAAATGGTGGTAAGGGAATGTTACGTTTTTGACCATTTCCCTTGTGTGCTAGGTGCCAATAACTTCACCTGCATAGCTCTTTAGCCATGTCACCACAATGCCCTCATTTTCCACAAGAGACACTGCTGACACTCCATCAACCTGCCAGCATTCTGCAATGCTAGGGATTGATTCACTAATGTGTACACTGCATTTCCGGGAAGCACAGATGACAGCTACATCTTCCAGCAGTGACATCTTGCACATCACATTGTTGCTTACAATTTTGGTGACATGTGGCTTGTTGATAAGTAACAACACCTCACACTGGGGCTACATCTCCGTATTGGGATTGTATCTTAAACATAGTTGTTAATCACCACAATAGAATGCACACAAATTACCCCTACACCCACTGCATGCTTGTAATCATGTTGTATTACATTTTGAAAAGAGGTCCCTTTTATAAAAAATCCTTTCTTCATTTAAGGTGATGCTAGGTTTTTTCTCTCTTCTCACACCCTACAGACGTTCAACTACGGTACCTATTCCGAGGTTCTAAAGAGGACACATACGTAAAGGAGCCATTATTAAATACACTTTTGGGATCCTTAATTTACAAGTCTCTTCTCAGAATGAGTTGGTGTGCTCACTAGAAGTGCAGTAAAGGTTGTTGTAACCTGTTGCTCAACATTGCCATGTGACAGGGTCAAGGTATTTTGTGCAGGACTGGCAACAAAACTATTTTATTTCTTGAGCTGCTAGTGCTAGTTTGATTGCTGTCTTCATGTGGGTGGACTGTCTCTTATCAATGATGAGTGGTGGACTACAACCACACTATTCATGTATACTATCCTGGGACAACTCAGTTTATATCACATCGTGCCATCAAAAAACATACGGGCATATGCATCAAAAATCGGTATTACATGTCCTTATTAGCGAAAAATAAGGAATCACTAATAAGGACATGCAAACCGCAATGCATCAATGAAATCGGTATTAAATACCGAATCGGTAAAATTCGGTATCATATAGCAAAAGTACGATAGCGAGACACCATTAGCAAATACCGAATTAGCAAATACCGAATCGGTATTAGCGAAATCGGTAATTGCAAAATCGGTAAAAATACACGACGCATCGGAAGCAGGCTGATGACATCACAACCAGGAAGTAGGACAGCCCATGCTCCATTCAGTGCCTGAGGAGCTCAGAGGAGGAGGCAGAGCACAGGAGCTGAGGAGCCAGACTGAACCAGCAGCAACCAGGACGAGGCAAGCAGTTTAAGATGGAGAAGGAGGCCCCCCAGCAGGGAAAGGACACACACAGGAAGAGAAAGCGCAAGTTCTCTGATAAGGAACTTGAAATCCTGATTGAGTGTGTAACCAGCAATAATGCCAAACTTTTTAGGAAGCTGTCCCTGAAGGTGCCAGAGGCGGAAAAAAGAAAGATGTGACTGCGCATCAAGGACAAGGTCAATGCTTGCGAAGTCACCCACTGCAGCATTGACGATTTAAAAAAACACTGCGTAAGAAAGGGCCAAGGAGAGGATTGCTCAGAGGGTCAAGGATGCAGCAGGCACAGGTGGGGGCACATCCAATGTGACACCGAACACAGCCCTGGAGGACCTAGTGGAGTCTACTATAGAACCTGAAGCTGTTGTGGGGGTCACACAACTGGACACCTCTGGTGCTGCGGAAGGAGGACAAGGTAAGATGCATGGCAGCGTAGCAATGGAGCGTGTTGTCAATCCCTGCCCACTCCCCCATGCCAGACCCAGTGCACATGTAGCCGTGCCTAAAACACATACCCTCACCACAGTGTTGCACCATGGGAGTTGTAGTCAATACATGAATGAGTGCATGTCTGACCCCAGATGTGAATGAAATGAAAACAGCAGCAAAGGGCCAAATGTCTGTCAAAAAATTTACTTTATATAGAGAAAATAATGCAATATCCACATACAATAACTAAATATTAACTATGCACTGTTTCACACACAGATGCATCCCCCATGGAATCTGACGACAGTGGCCGCCTCGTCATCTCTGAGACACCAGTGGTGACCGATGCGGAGTGCTCACAGGGACATGAAGCCATGTCCTCCCCTTCACCACCACCGCGGACACCACCTCCACCACTGCCATCCATGCGGACAAAGACCCCACCACCACCACCACCGCCATCCATGCGGACAAAGACACCACCTCCACCTCCACCACCAGTGTGGACAAATACACCACCTCCACCACCACCACCAGTGCGGACAACTCCGCAGAGCCGCAGGGCAGATGTTCCCTCCCTGCACGAGATGGAGTTGGAGCAGAGTACAGCAGCCCAAAATGTCCCAGGCCAGGCTGTCGTCACTCCAACCACCTAAACAGCAGCATGTCTGCGTGTCAGACAGAGGGCCGTGCCCCTGCGTAGGGCAGCAGCAAGACCAGTGAATCCGGCCGAATGGGTACGGAGTAGTTGAGACCCGGATGCTGCGTGTCCAGCGCCTGCAGGGGAGACACATGGGTGCAATTAAACTCACCATGACAAAACTGTGTAACAAATTAGGAAACATGACTGACGCTGTGCGTGAGCACACCACAGCCGTAGCTGCGGCAACAATGACATCAAGCTTTGCCTGCAGGAACTGACACATGCTGTAGTCACAGGCCAACAAAGTGAGCGCCGGAGGCACAGGCAGATCATGCTCGCTGTAAATTCCACCAATAGGGTCATCACTAAGCTGTGCAACAGCACAGCTGTGCTATCCCGCAGGTCCGTGTCCCTGCAAGTGGACCTAGGGCATTATTGTGGGGATGTGGCAAGGGCCCTCGAGAGAGTGACCACTGCAGTGGAGCATCTGCAGTCTGGAACAGCCAGTGTCAGCAGTGTGGGAGTGGATGAGGGGAATCGGCATCCTCCAGTGTGAGCAGCGTCTCCCTGCCGGAGACCAGCGAGAGGAGGCGCAGTGTGCGCAGCGCAACAGCCACTGACACCCATCGTGGAGATGCAGAGGAGTCACGGGACAGGAGACTGGGGGTACGTGGCAAACGCAAGTAGACATGTGGTAATGTCTCACTATCCATGGTGACGTAACCATGGGCCAACTATAGTGCCACAACCAGCACCCGTGTTGACAAGGGACTATTTTAGTTGAACTTTTACTGCAGCTGCATCATGTTTGAGTTACATATTTCTGCACCAGTCAGGTGTTCATGACCATTAAACCCTTGCAAACCAGATCATGTTGTCAAGGCACTCTCTTACCTGTCTCAGAAATGATGCCGTGTGATGTATGTCCGCCTCCGTTGCCCTTCTGCTGTGTTGGGCACATGCGCCTGTTGGTATTGGGGGGGTTGCTGTGCACGTAGTTAATCCTCTCCGCCCACCTCTATGGGTATCCCCCTGCAGGTGGCGATGTTGTCCAGGATGGCACAGACAGCTATGATCTGGCAGCAGGTCACTGGGTCGTACTGCAAGGCACCTCCTGTCTTGTGCAGTATTCGGAAGCGACTCTTGAGGATGCCGAATGTACACTCCACCACATTCCTTGTGCTGATGTGTGCTCTGTTGTAGCGCTGCTCTTGAGGTGTTGCTGGGTTGAGGTAGGGAGTGAGTAGATACTCACGCAATGCGTAAGCGCTGTCACCTGCAGGATGGGGAGAGAATGGTCATCAGCATGATTGCAATGATACATGTGGCGATGGAGTAAACGATGATGCATCAATATGTACCTAGTAGGTGTCCCTCTCCAAATTCACCGTTGATCAGGCGCCTGTGGATGCCACTGTGACGGAATATGTAAGCGTCGTGTGTGCTTCCGGGGAATTGGGCTACAAGGTCCGTAATGATGTACTTAGCATTGCACACGACCTGCACATTAATAGAATGATATGACTTCCGGTTGCGGAATATGTATTCGGTGGCTGATGGAGGACAGATGGGGACATGCGTGCAGTCAACACACCCTATCACATGGGGGAATTGTGCCACCTGGTAGAACTCCCGTTTGGTGCGGGTCAGCTGCTGGGGGTTGTGGGGAAGGTGATGTGGCGATGTATGAATGTCAGCATGGCCTCTAGGAACCGGTGGAAGAAGCGTGATAATGCGCTTTGCGACACGCCTCCGGTCTCAGCTATTACCCCCTGGAAGCTTCCAGACGCCAGCAGGTGCAGGCAGCATAGGATCTGGACATGGGCTGGTATGGCGTTGGTCCTACGGGTCTCGTGCTGCAGTAATGGTTCCAGATCTGCTGTTAGGCGCATGATCATGGCACGGTTGAGTCTGTACTTATCGTACACCTGTTCCTCGGTCTGCCCCAGCAATGTGATGCGCACCCTGAAGACCCTGTCCTGGATCATCCTTTGGCGCTGAGCCTGGGCGTTGATCCTCCTCCTCCTAGCAAGCACGTAGAGGGCAGCCATTTTGGAAGACTTGTGGGATTTCCCAGGGCTTTTGTGAAGGTTACTGATTGTCAGCACCTGCAGAAAAATGTGTTTTTTTTTTCTATCCTTCAAGTAACTTTACCTCCAGTTTGAGATTCCCCTTATTTTGCTCATGCTAAATAGCGATTTTGGCATTTTTCGGTATTAGCGATTTTTCATGCATTCCTTTGCGAATCTTTATTAGCGATTCGGTATTTCCGAGGTCAGCTTTGGTGTTTGTTATTTCCGATTGTCTGATTTGCGATTCGGTAATTTACCGAGGGGTTATTTTTAGAGATTCTTTATTTTTTACCGATTTGGGGTTGATGCATTGCATTTTCTGGTTTAGCGTTCGGTATCGGCCTGTTTTACCAATTCGGTATTTTAGCGGGAGGTATTTTGCTTGATGCATCTGCCTGATAATATGCACCAGAAAAAAATGATTTGCCTGTTAATTGTCAGTAGCATTCAAACACTTGGCATTAACAAAACTTAAGTACATTATACACTTATGTATCTGTACCAACATACTAAAAAAGCATACATGAAACACATATCATATTACTACCAACATTCTCTTTTATTAGTTTTTCAATCCTATCAAATGTTTTGAGTTTTCTCTATATACAAGAGTCTCTCTCCTTCATGTGGCGGAATCTCTTCTGAATGCAGACGTTTCCAACAGCATGTGGAAGCTCCACCACACATGTAGATTCTTCACCCAACATGTAAGGCAGAGACCTGTGTACTTGGAGAGAAGATCTCCACGTACCACCACAAACTGAAAAAGGAAATTACATACAGGAAGAGTAAGTTTGCCATTTTGTGGCCATTCTGACCTTAATACCACAACACAATCCTCCTCCATTCTGATGCTCCTTTCCATATTCTAACCCCCAACTTGGGTGAGGAACAAGATGAGAGAACCCCCACATTAACTGATGAGCAACTAGAATGTTTTTGTAAGGGGGCCCTCCAAAAAGACCCGCTGCTTGGTGAGGGTCTAATGGCCTAGCTGAGTGGTGCAGATCGGACACTTACCATTGCCTAACACTGCATGTCCTCAGCTGTAGGGGAAGGTTATGCTGTATGTGCTAGGTTGACCTTTGTTGATGGACTTGAGTAAAGGCCTAGAATATTATGGGGTTTTTTCAGCCGCATTCCCAGGAGCCCCATATGACACCATTGTACCGGAGGACCCTGAGAGAACCTGGTCAACTGCCTAGGCTGAGATGGAAGAGTGTGAGCAGCACACATAAATAAAGTGTATTTTTAAAATATTTACTTAAGTTTGCATGTGTTTTGGGAGTAGTGTCCTGTCATGTTTAATTCTAGCTTTGTTCTTACTTTTCATGTTGTCTTTAACTTCTGTTATTCAAATTAACTCAAAACCTGGCTGTTCGATCAGTAGCGAACCCCTCTCCCTTAAGCGCCTTGAGACCCTCTGGGTGAGTAGCGCGCTATACAAATTTCTAACTTGAACTTGTTATTGAGTATTATGAACGGACTGAAAGCTTGCAATTACTAATATGCATGTCTAGTTATAGTTTTGTTTGACTAATCTATTATCTGATCTTGACATAATGGAAAAGCTTTTCAAAGTGCTTTATTTTATGGAAAAATAATATGCAAAACACACTTCAACATTTGGGATATGGTACATTTTCATTTATTCAAAGTTCAATTGTGATGCTCACATTGTGCACCTTATCCTTGCTTTCCACAACCATATATTTCTTTAAATGTAAAATCATCATTCACATAATTGTTTAATGCTCTTCAAATTTGGTATACAAAAATTAACAATAAGATGTTATTCTTGAAAACGCTTGGTTGCTTCCTACAAATACTAGGTCTGGGCAGTGAACTCCGCTCCATTCGGTGAGTTTTTGGAGTTTTTTGCACTCCGCCATCTGTGAAGCTCTCGGAGTGAAGAAAACTTTGTTCTGCATAGCTTTTACCCACTTGTCAACTGTCAGTTGGCAAGTGCAAGCTGCCGCTCAGGTAGAATTTCTACTCGAGCAGCAGGAACATCAGCGTGAAATGCAGTTTGCACTGCACTCCGCCACTGGCGGAACTCCAAAGACTTTTTTTGTCACTTCATGGAGTTCCGGTAGAGGAACTCCACGAACTCCTAATCTACAATACACAATATGTGGAGGATGTTGCAAAACATTATTTTCTACTTTAAAGCAAAGGTTTAGGTAAAGAAAAAGAGTTAGCACAGATATTTTTCTCCTTTGAATGGCCAATACCTAGGATTATTTTGAAAATATAATTTTTTAATATTTAAAAGTTCACAAAAATGAGCATATAAACATTGGTTAATGTTTGGGGAAGACTGCACAATGTCAGATCTTGGATTTAGGGATTTATTTTCCTTTTTAATTAATTATTCTTGATGTGCAATATTGAACATATGATTTCAAAATGTCTCTCCTTTTTCACATTCCTTTTCAGTGGACTGGACTGCCCAAATATCATTACAGCAGGACATGGGGCAAACAAGAAGATGCTTGAATCTGAGGTTGGCATAATACTTTCCACCAGCTGTGAGGACGCAGAAGCCACCACCTGCAAAAGCAGCGCACCAAATTGGAGACAAACAAGATCTGTCTGCAAAAGACTCCAGGCAGAATCTGAAAAGGCAACTGGCACGTGTGATGAGGACACCATCAGCCAGGATAAGGCAGATCTTTGGGCACCTCCTGGCTTTGAGCAGCAACCACTGGTTCCCACCTTTATGTGAGCCTTCACCAACCCGCTCCTTATCTCCAGAGCCCCCTACGCAACCGGGCTTTTCAGCTGCATTCCCTAGAGAGGCATCATCGCCTCCTCTCAGTGTTTGCCCAGAAGAACAGCTGCGGTTAAGGGAAACTTCAACTCCTGACATCCCACAGCCATCTTTTGTAGCACATTACCTTCACCCAAAATATGTTCCTGAGACTGCTCTCAGGAAGGTCCCAAGATCAAGTGGAAATGTTCAGTGAGCAATCCATTAGAATAATATGGGCTTAGTTGAAGAGATCTGGATACTTCCAGAGTTGGGTACTAAACAGCTTCAAACTCTATGTGTCCTCATTACCTCCTTGATAGCAGGTTTTACATCTGTCTTACCAATCTACCACATCTCCTGTTGTTTCTCTCCCAGTCCCTCTATCCTCCCCCTATCTTCTCTGCTTCCCCTGCTAACCCTGTCTTACCTTCTTCTTGTGGGGTGTCTTGTCCTGCCACACTGAGACATCGGAGGAGGACTTGAAGAGAGAAAGTAAGGAAGTCAGGAACTTTTTTCTTCAAGCCAGGAGTATCACACAGATGCACCCTCTGGCTTGAGGGGGGATTACTTTATTATATTTTTAGATACTCGACTATTTCTTGGGGATGTTTATGGATTTTTTGAGTTCATTGTTCCCCTTTGTTTATAGACTTCTTCCCTTGATATTTACTGGTGGTTTTTTTTACACACGCAGAGTATTGGGTGCTGGGGGACATTAGAACGGGAAACATCCTTTACAACGCAACTTTTACCATGCAGTGCCTTTACGACGCAACTTTTACAATGCAAACCATTACAACGCATTTTGCTGGGGGGCGCTCTAGGATAGGGAATAGGTTTAATTTACTATCCAACACCTTCCCTACTATCCACGGGGACTAGAGTTGGAATAGTAAATTAAACTATTCACTATCCAGCGCCCCAAAACACTATGCGTTGTAAAGGCATGCGTTGTAAAAACAGCGTTGTAAAGGCATGCGATGTAAAAGCATGCGTTGTAATGTCATACATCCCATTAGAACACTCACCCATGCTTACAGCAATTATTTAAGACACTTAGTCACCCCTGAAGAAGGGTTTTTTGGAACCAAAATCCATTGGATGATTTAAACCATTGGATTGTGTTATTGAATTTCATCTCTGCAAATCAATTGTCATCTTGAGGATCTTAGAAATGGCATTTCAAGTCTACTGGAGATTGATTAAACTTTATTTTGATTGTGATGTACCACGATATGCCACTGACATTAAATTATTTTTAATTTATTGTTTTAAACTTTGATGAACCTATGGGTCACATACTTAGTGCATCTTCAGACTGGGAAGTGGGCTCACTACCAGCGATTATTTGAGAGGTGTGAGGTTGGCAAGTGTTGTATCCCTTCTATGTTAAGGTGCCTCTGTAGAATATCTGGACTTTGTTGGTGTGAAGAGTGCCTTTTTTGCATTTTTGCTAATTGCCTCTATTATCTTCATTGCTAACACATGTTCCCTTGCATTCCCTAAACTTTTGTAGATGTTCTTTGTGCATCTTTGCCATGTCTTGGAGCATTTTGCTATGTTATCCAAGGCACAGGTCAGCCTTTAACTCATCTGAGGGAGTCATTTAAGGGAAAAGGCTATCTAATGAAAGTAGCCCCAAAGAATGAATATACTCCCCCCCCCATTGCACTGCTAATGTAAAAATGATCCTCCAAGAGAGCAGCATTAGTGGCCATCTGACATGACCAGCAGGTTGTCCAATATGGAGAGGGGTCCTATCTGGGAAGTTGAGGGAGGTGGAGAATGATGAATGGATAACAGATGCTCCTCACGAATATATGCCTTTACTACGCATGCAATACATTGCTTGCCATTACAAAGCAGTCGTTACAACAACTGCGTTGTTACCTCGCAAACCATCTGGTCTCACTGGACTTAGGAATAGTACAATTTACTATTCCTACTCCAGTTTATGCAACAGCAGGGAAGGTGTTGGATTGGAAAACCAATACCTTCTGCCCCCTACAGCAAGCCGTTGTAACGACTTGCGATGTAATGGTACACAATGTAACAACGCGGTTGTTGTAACAAGCGTGTTGTAATGGATTGCGATGTATCGCATGTGATGTAAATGCTTTTCCCGTTCCACACCAGTGGTATTCTCTCCCTCAGATGAATGATAGAAGATCATAGATGCACCTTCGTGATAGGAGTGTATCGGAGAGTGTACAGAGGTACCTGTTATTTTACACCTGGGTGGAGGTGAAGTTGCATAGGTGGAACAAGATTAGTGGCTGCTTAGCTATTGACTGGGGACAGGAAAACCTCAGACGTGTTTTAGGAGGAAGACTGCAGCAAGGTTATGAAGTGGCCTTCTTGGAGATATTCTGTGTGGGGGCAACAATGTTTTTCACCTCATCTAGGTCCTCCTCCTTAATCTGCTTCTCCATGTCTTCCTATTGAAACAGAGTTGGTTGATGAGAATATTGCTTGGAGGAGGATTGGATTGTCTTCTGGGATTGCCGAAAGGCCCATATTTGTAGATGTTTCAGCATCATCGTCCTATGAAATGTCCCCAGTTAACGGAAGAAGAAGATGTAATCAGCTGACATATATCAAATCCAATTATGTGCCTAAATAGTATTTTAATATACATTTTTCTGCAAATAGCAAATAAATGTACTCCCGTGGAAACGTAAGGAAAAATATGATATTAAGGGTTGATCCATGAATGAAATTATATAATTAATAATGGAGAACTACAGTCACCTACCATCGTATATGCTTCTGTGTACCCAATAGTTATGGATAACAAAGAACAATATTATGTAGTCCTCTTCCTGTTTCATTGGTCCAAGTACATTTTATATTATACAATTAATTATTTATTTTATGATACTTTTTATGAAATTGAGATATTCCTAATTTTAGAAACAAAAATAATATAATGGTTTCTCATTTTACAACAGGGAAGAAAAACAAACTCCACCATTAAAAAGACTTTTAGCATTTGATATGCTCACAAAATATAGATTAATGTGTTATTGAAAGGACTAGGGTGACCAACCGTTCGTAAACTTCACATACTGTCTGTAATTTGGACCTCATGTCCATTGTCCCTGAGGATCCCTTTCACAGATGCCTTTTGTCCGTAATTATGGCCATTATAGGGAGCAGCCCTTCTCCCCTGTGAGAAGCCTTAGCCCCCTGATAGAGCCGCCTTGCACTCCTCGACCACAAGAGCAGCCCCACCCCACCCATTGTCATTCTGTATGCAGGCTAATTGCCACATACAGAATGACAATGGAGCCGTTTGGGCTGTTAAAGCATGTGGTGGCCTCCTCCTTCCTCAGTGTACAGCAGGCATTCTGTTAGATGAATAAAAGGTAAAACGCCATGCTGCTTCAACGTGAGAATACAGTTTATATAAAGAAGCCTGTGAAACAAGTGAAAAAGAAGGGACTAGAGTTCTTTCACTGTCTCATCATTTTCGAACTGATGCATTTTCAATATTATATTCAACAAAACCATGGTTGCTGCTTTTTTATTTTAAGCAACTAACAACCATTGACAAAGCCAATAGTCCTGGCTTGATGTTGGTGTAATAATACTTGCTGTATTATATATCTGGATGCAATGACAGAAACAACACAATAACAGTCGGGCAGAACACTATGCTAAGCACATATTTTTAGCCTAGGTGTTTTAAGCCACGCCCTTAATTACATCGAACACTTCCTTTGAAGAGACCCCCCAGTTTGTTACCCCACTTAAGGCCCTGGAACCAACACCATGTCACATTCTCCTCACATCCCGGCACTGTGCATCATGCATGACTCATAACTTCTACGTTTGTATGAGGTATGGGTGGAAGGGTAGAGTGATGGGTAAAAGGGTGGGTGGGTGAGTGAAAGGGTGGATGGATGAGTGAAAGGGTAGATGATGGGTGAGTGAATTGGTGGATGGATGAATGAAAGGACGGATGGATTGATGAATTGATTAGTGAAAGGGTGAATGGATGGATGAATGAAAGGGTGTATGTAAGGATTGATGAGCGAGTGAAAGGGAGTAGATGGACAAAAGGATGGATAGATGAGTGAAGAAGTGATAAGGACGATGGATGAGAGAACGGATGGATGGATAAGTGAAAGGAAGGATGAGTAATAGGGTCAATGGATAGATTCATGAACGGCTGAGTAGGTGGGTGGGTGGGTGTAAGGATGGATGGATAAGTGAAAGGGGATAGAGAGAAAAAAAGGGAAGATGAATGACTGAAATGGTGAATGGGTGGAAGGATAAGTTACTGGGTGGATGGATGAGTAAGTGAAAGGATGGCTGGATGGGTGTAAGGATAAATGGCAGGATGGATGAGTGAATAGATGGATGGGTAGAAGAGTGAGTGGATGAGTGTGCGGATGGGTGGGGTAAAATAGTGGATGGCTGAATAATGGACGGATAAGTGAAAGGGTGGATGGAGGGATGGATGAGTGAAATGATGGATGGAAGGATACATGGTGGATGTGTTTGCAAATGGTTAAATATGTTTGGATATAGATGGGCACACAGATGGAAGTACAGAATGAATGATTGAAGACTGAATGATAGATAAAATAATTATTATACCTTGTAGCACCCATTATCTTAAGTAACATTTCCTGTACATTAATTTTCACGTTTATATGAGTCATTGTCTCTATACGATGTGTGTGTGTTGTAACAAAAAACTCCGACACACTGCCCTACATACTTGGGATGAGTAGCACTATAAAATAAATTAAATTCACATGAGAGACAGTCTATGTGAAGATGAGGGGCACCATTGGAGGGTGATAGCAAGGCCGGACTGGCCGTACAGGGCATCAGTTGTTTCCCTGGGAGGCTGGAAGGGGGAAGGTGGTTTTGTGACTGGGGGCTGGCACTGTAAAGTTGCAGTTTTATATCAACAACAAAAGCGGCCCCACTTGTATTCAGGTGTGGTTCACCATTGTCTGGTGACTAATACCTGCTGGAGCGAGATGCCAGTGTTGAATCATCTAAGGTAGCAAGCTGCGGGCATACTGAATAACCGTGAAGTGCACGATTGTCTCAACCAAATAGAAACTTATTTTGACTTGAACTTAAGTGGTTGTCTATTTACTTACTTTTATACTATTGCACGACCTCCTCCGACGTGTCTGTCAAACCTACCTTTTGTCCCGAAGTTTTATCCTGAATTTTGACCTCCTGTCCTGAATTTTTGTCCTGAATTTTGAGCATTTGTCCTGAATTTTAACACCCACTGTCCTGAATTTGCACCCATGCCAGTTGGTCACCCTAGAAAGGACTGATGATGAGATGTAAGAGTTAACATCATAAGTTTACAGATGTACTGGACTGCCAGATGATAGAGGGTTCCATTGCTGCTGATAGGATGTTACTTCATGTCAGTGGTGTGATGGTCTCAATGTGAACACCAGGGTCTGTTGATAAGATAGACGTTTCCAGGAGAGAGAGATACATCCAAAGGCGAGTATGTCAAAGTATATCATACAAGAAGAAGTAATTTAGATGGTTTCAGTTCTGATTCTGAGACACCCAATGTGTAGGAATAATTGTATAAGACAATATTTAATTTATAGCACAATTGCATATCGAGTAGGGTGAAAATTGGGATGTGTTATAAAAAGATATACAGGTACCCTGTCAGTAAGAAAAAAAGATGTTTGATCCAAAGGCAGAAGAGCAGACATTTAACTTACTAGTCTTTTCCATCTGTGTGCCATGTGGTCCCAGTCTGGGTTTTGGTGCAGTACTAGGAGCAGAAGCGTTTTTTATTTCAACATAATTTTATTGATATTTATAATGAAACAAGCAAAACATTACAATAACTAATTCACTTACCGCCCTTCCCTAAAGTCCAGTTCACGATCACAGCATGCATACAAAACATATTGGTTTGCAAAGTACATTTTAAATCTACCAATAAATGTACCATAATCCTGGCTACACTTCTACAAGTTTCTTTAGTTGATTCATCACTTATAGCCAAATGTTTAGGAAATACCCTTTCAATTCATCCTCTTCCTTTACTTCAATATACAACACTGTGCTCTCATAAATCGTCCACTGAATCAGCTTCTCATTCCATTGCACCACACTGGGAGTACAAATTCATATCTCTCAGGCCAATCCTGATGCTGCTTTCCTGCAGAGTAATGATTGGCCACAGTGCAGTCTGGGAGCATGATCCAGAACAGGAAGAGCGTTATGGAGCAGACGGCGGAGGCAGCGGCGATCAGTTACGATAATTTTAATTTTGTCCCCCAAATTCCCCCAACCTCACACACCCCTTCCCCTGAGCTGCCTCCTCTAGGCTGCCCTGCCACTTTGGCAGCGGACGGGCTGTTGATGATTGCAAATATAGTGTTAGGGTTTATTGGAACAAAAAAGAGAGACATTTTTTTTTGTGTGTTAGTTAGATTCTTAACTAAATGTGGGCGTGGAACTCCGCTCCGCTGACGGAGCTTGTGGATTTTTGCCTACTCCGCGTTCCGTGGTTAACGCAGAGTCTATGCAAAACTCAGACTCCGCAGCGGAGCGGAGTTGAACCTTAGTCCCCACAGTAAGCTCCACGCCTCCACCGATCCACAATAAATATTAAAAAAATGAATGAAAAAGATTTTAAAAAGACCCTTACCTCTATTGTGGTGTCTCCGGGCTGCCCTCCTCCTCATTACCATGATCTGTCCTGCCGAAACCCCTACATCAGACGTATGTCATGGTAGGACTGCGCATGCGTGTGCAGTCCTACAAGATGTACGTCTGATGTAGGGTTTCGGTTTGCAGACGAGACCACGGCGAGGAGGAGGAGGACAGCCCGGAGACGCCGCAATAGAGGTAAGTGTGCTTTTGAACTTATTCATTTAAAAAAAATTATATATTAGGGGGTGGAGGCGCGGAGCAGAGGGTTTGCCCAACTCCGTGGATCTCCGCATTGTGCAACTACCCCAGCTCGGCCTGGCTTATTCTTAACATAAGGACATTTCTGTGTGTATTTTTTTTTTGCTAGACTGGATATTACTTTGCTACTCTTGCAAGGACTCCTGTCTCAGGCAAAGCAACACACCTACTTGAAAGATGACTGTAAAAATTAAGCCCGGTCAGAGTTCACGTAGCCATGCTACGTGAAACTACGTGAAGCAATAAAAAAACTCCGGAATGCTATGCAGAGTTCTGCAAGCAAGTGGAAATACTTGTTCTGCATGCTCGCGCAAGCTCTTGAGAAGTTTTTGACGTTTGGCAACTTGGATTGCATGTTCGGGGAAATATTGCACAAACTTCACCACGCGGTTGCCAATGGGCACAGCCATCTTGTTTTTCTACTCTTTATTATGCTTCTGGTGCCTGTTTTTGAATCCTCTCAAATCTTTTCAATCCTTTTTTTCTAAAACTTTTTTCAGATTTTTTTATTTATTATTTATCCCTCTCTCTTCCTAAGTGTATATTTTCCATTTTATTTTTACTTTTTCTGCGTTTTTGTACTGTTTTTCTATTACTTGCTTTTTTTTACTTCCTTACTTCTCCTCCGGACTTTATTTTATTTTATTTTCCACCCCCTTCCCCACCCAGAACCATGGCTAAAGGTGAGAGTGGGACTGTGCGTCATTCTAAGAAGTGTTTTTTCTGGGCAGCCCCACCTCCCCTTAACCTTGGCAGCATGCGGCAGACCTGGTTCCGGCTATGGGATCCAGGAGCGTCACCACCGGTGGGTGAGAGTGCACCGGCCAATGTTTTACTGCTCTGGGGTCTGGCACACCCACAACCAACTGACTTACTGGTGGTCCGACATCCTGGACCGGGAGCAGGACCTGCTGGACCTGCCAGGTGTTGAGGTCATGGGGCTTGGTGATTAGCTCATGTTTTACCATTGTTTGTACTGTTCTGTGATATTGCGAATATTTCTTTTCCCCAAATAGTAAGAATGCTGCTACTGCATACATGCTGGTAAGTTAAGTTTAAACATCTCACATAATGTAATGTGTTATTCTTCTAGACAGGTGAAAGGAGCTACTAATCTTGTTTGCAAGTTTCGCCCTCTTGAACTGATTATGCAATTCTTCCTGTAACGGTACAAAAGGTGGTGGTGATGGACAGAGCATCTGAATCAATCAAACACTCACACCCAGTCAAAAGATCTGGGTTTAATCCATCACCGTTCTTTAGCCCACTCTGCCACCCCAGTTCAGACATGGCTATGCAAATCAGTCTGACCCTGTGCCTCATGGGAACAGTCCAGCCCGAACTGCCAAGCCATGTCTTCCCTGGACCGGAAACAAGCTTCCGAGGACCGGTTTCTGGCATTCCAGCCGTCTTCAGCCCGGCTTGCTTGAATCCAGTGGCAAAGTGAGCAAGGGACTCACGTCTGAGCATACCCTGCCACACTTATGGCGGCCGAAAGCAGTACAAAAGGGGGTGGTGATGGACGGAGCATCTAAATTCTTCCTGTAACGCCAGCAGCCTCAGCCTAATTACCGTGAGCTGCAGGGGGATTGCAAACCCCACACTCCAAAGCTGCAGCAGCCCCCCACATCATCTAGAAGCACAATGAGGCGCTTAAATGCGGGAGAGGCTGCCCACAGCGCCGGAGCCCTTAATTCTTCCTGTAACGCCAGCATCCTCAGCCTCATTACAGCGAGCAGCAGGGGGACTGCAAACCCCACACTCCAACACAGCAGGAGCTGCCCACATCATCTAGAAGCACAAGGAGGTGCTTAAAAGTGGGAGAGGCTGACCACAGCCTGGGACGTGTGCGGGCCCGCCCGGGCCAAGCCCAGGCCTAGGGCGGGCATATCCTGTGTCCGTCGGCGACAGTAGGAGGTGGGGCTGGGCCACCCTCCTTGAATTCACGATTTAGTCATCTAAAAACAGTGTCTGACCTTTAGGACTCCCCATTTTACCCGCTTTTGAGGATTAAAGTGTCTTTGCTGACTCAACTTAGCTAAGCACCGGAACCCAAAGCGCACTTGAGGTAGCCTCACATGGGAAGTGGCGACTTTGTACTTGGTCAGTAAAGCAAGACGGGATATTGGGACTAAACAGTTTAAGGTACTCATTTCAATCTTACTTCCCCAGGCTTCCATTTATATTTGCTTCCTTATTTATTTATTTATTTCTTAAGGAGTTGTATATAGCACTAGCCTGACCCGATGGTATCGGAGAGCTTCACAACAGTTTTTGAGCAAGATTCATACAACAAATCAGTATTCTGCATATAGGGACGGAAAGTCCAAGTGTGCTGAGCAGCATTGAGGTAGTCCTTGAGTCCTGAGATAACCTCATAGAGTGCACGTTTTCTTGAGGTTGATCCAATAAAGCAGTATTCAACATAGGTTCGGAAGGCCAAGTGTGCTGAGCAGCATTGAGGTAGTCTTTGAGTCCTGAGATAACCTCATAAAGAGCACGTTGTCTTGGAGTAGAACCACTTGGGGGGAAGGAGCAGATAGGATTCAAATAGCAGGGAGGAGGAAAGTGTTAGAGCCACAATGACTGGGAGAGACGACGAGCAGGTATTTGCATTTACTTGGCGGCTATCCATTCGGGAGGGAGCGGTTGAGGAAAAGGACTTTTAGATGTTTTTTTAATTTTGTGAAGGACGAGATAGTCCTGATGTCGACTGGGATGGCGTTCCAGAATTTGGGCGCGTTTATGGTGAAGGACCATGCAGCAGTTTTTTTTTGCGTGTTTTCATAGGGATGAGAAATAGGGTGCTGGAGCTCATGAGGTTCCTTGTCTGACCTGCCCTCTTGAGTTTAGCAGCCAAATACTCAGGTTTTCCTGTGTGCAGGGTTTTGTGTGTGAGGCAGGCAGTTCTGAAATGGGCACGCAGTTCGATTGGGAGCCATGTTAGTTCTCTGAGTGCTGATGTGATGTGGTCGTATTTCCTGATTCCAGAGACCATTCTAGCTGCTGCGTTGAGAGTAGTTTTGAGGGGAGCAAGGTGAGATTTTGTTGTACCAGTGAGGGCTGCATTCCCATAGTCGAGTCTGGATAGCACCAGCGATTGGGTGGCTTGTTTGAGGTCATTGATTGGGATGAATGGTTTTATTTTGTTAAGTAGCTTCAGGTTGAGGAAGGCACTCTTTGCGGAGTTCTTGATGTGTTTGGCCATGTCAAGCTTTGAGTCTAGGGTGATTCCTAATGATTTAACGGAGTGGTACAGAGTATGATTGACGTTAAGAGCTTCCAAAGAGTAACAGCCTACAATGAGAGTGGGCTCTCTATGGAAAACCAGAGAGAGACATTTGCGGAATCTAAACAGTGGTGCAAGAAAGCTACTGGTGGGGGCCACAATCATAATTTATTTTTCATGTACCACATGTTTTACAAACGCATTTAAAGCATCTAAGCCAGCAATCAAGTGTTCAATTACATGGGAAGAGGAGACAGCGACAAAAGGAGCTTCTGAAGGTATCAAACTCAACCCACGTAGCCTATATAATCCCAAAGTATATGTACAAGTACATGACCAACATACTGCGCAGAATATAATAAAAGTGTCTCATCTAGGGAACAAAGCAGCCGCGCTACCACCAACACTACTACCAATGCAGACGATATTAGCAGAGCAGAACAAACAGAATAAACGTCGAGAGGAGAAACAGAAAATGGATGACATGGGTACAGGGAGGGGACAGTTTGATCAGAATGATCATAAGGAGTTAATGGAGCAAAGTTTGGCACATGCCCTACTATTCTCCCAGCCAGACACCATGGACACCCTGAATACCCTGAATGCCAAAAGTATCCAAGAAACCGAACTTAATGAGAGTGCACAAGACGTACAAGCAGTGTACAATGCACAGAGAGTAAAACCAATGCAGCGGAAACCAGAGACTAGAGGAGCCAAAGCTAAGGAAGTAAAAGGCAAAGTTCAAGAGCAAGAGCAAGATAGAGAAAAAGATAGAGAGAAAGACAAGGTAAAGGAGAATGAGAAGGAGAAAAGTAACAAAAGGGGTCCAGAAAAAGAAAAAAATAAAGGTAAAAATAAAGATAAAGATAAAGATAAAAACTTGAGTAATGGTGACAAAAAGGAAGACTATGAAAAAATCAAGAAGGATCCGCACAAAGATAAAAATACAGCTAAAGCTAAAGGTATGGAACAAGAGAAAAGGAAGGAAAAAGGCAAGTAGAAGGAGAAGGATTTTGAAGACATCAAAGAGATGGAATTAATGGTAAAAAAAGCAAAACGGTTACAAACCATCAAAAACTTGAAAGCAAATGCGAAATCAACAGGTCCGATATCTACATCGCAGCCTAGTATTTGTGATATTTTTAGCCCACTACCCAAAGAAGAGGTGCATAAAGGCACAAACAGTCGGGGGGTGTACAGGACCTAATGACACAGACACAGAGTGAGGCTGACAAAGGAATAAGTGGTCCTGGAACCAGCGCTTCTATAATTCAAAATCCCCCCCCCCGGGAAACAACACTACAGTTGGAAAGTGATTCACGCTCAGAGGAATCGGATGCAGACATATACGAAACTGGCATCTCAACTTCTAGTGAGGCAAGCAATGCTAGCAAAAGCCAAGACCAAGTTGCATCAGCCCCAGAAATGTCAGACCCTTCAGATGTAAGGAAGACGAGCGACCCCGGACAAGGAATCACACTGTGGAAAATGACTAATATCGGTATACATAAGCGGCGTTCATTTATGTTCACCATAGCCACTGTTGAGCGTAAAGTAAAAATCATGAAACATTGGCCACACCATCTTGTCCCTTTTTAGGCCCCTTCGTGCGCGTAAGTGGCAGCCATTTTGAAAACCATGGTCTCTCTGCCCATTACCAATAGCCTGCACGTCTCTCCCCCTCACTCCCCGGCCTCGCAAGCATTCCCCCGCGCCCCGACAGCCCCCGGTCTCTCCTGCTTGGGCCATAAACGCACCTCTAACGCGACCCTGTCTCCGAGCCACATCCCGTGCTGAACCCCCTCGCTCTTTTATCTCATTCAAAGAACAGGCCCATTTGATAACCCCTTCCTCCCTGCCTGATTGTCCGGCCTGATCCCAGGCCATCACCTAGCCCAACAGATGCAGTTTTATTACCCCTACAGTAGGACCTCGCCTCACATCAAAAGAACGGGGATTAATCAATGCTTTCGCACCCGAAGATCTGACTGATCACACACACCCCCCGTTCCCAGCGGAATGCCCAGCTGCGCGATAACCACCACATGCTGAGATCGGGGTGGGAACTCTACTGTAGATATGTGTGGGAACGGGCCT
The DNA here is from genome assembly GCF_964261635.1 of Lissotriton helveticus. Taxonomy (NCBI): domain Eukaryota; kingdom Metazoa; phylum Chordata; class Amphibia; order Caudata; family Salamandridae; genus Lissotriton; species Lissotriton helveticus. The sequence continues at coordinate 723,583,685 of NC_136059.1, read as the reverse complement.
GGACCGGGGATTCCGAGGATGTCTTTTCTGTCCTTCAAAGAAACATTACTGATGTCATAAATGTAATAAAGCCATAAACCTGTGTATAAGAGGCCAGGCCTCAGAGATGCGGTTAGAGCACCTCGAGAAGATACCCTGTTGTCTGATTTGACGTGTTCTGCTCCGTCGGAATAAACTCCTGTTTCCTGCCTTCCAGTCACCAGCGCCTGCCTCTTTATTTGGTAACCGTGAGTGGGCGAGAGGCGGCTAGCGCCGGGCAAATCTTGAAAACGGGTAATCGACCTGATCTGCCTGACCCCTTTTTTACAATTGGCGTCCCAAACGTGGGGCCCATCAGCGACGCGTGGATCCAATGAGAGAGGTCCCAACGACAGAGTGAATGACTGCAACGATCGGGAAGTGCACCTGCCCGATAGACCCTCGTCTGGCAGCCGATCATCCGAACTTCACCGGTTCCGAGCAGACCTCTCTCTCGAGTGATCTACGGTCCTGACTGGGAACCATCAGGAGTGCCACAGCAATTACAGAGAATAGAGGATGATCAGGCGCTGGAAACGGAAGACGAGAAACTGTCCATGCGGTCCGGGTAAGGTCGTGTAACACGACGAATTGCAAATTCATTGTTTGATTGTCATTGGAAAATACTAGTATTACGCATTTGATTGTTTGGTTCTGAGATATTCTCTGTCTACAAACGGGGAAGGATAGGAGTATTCTCCCTTTGCAGATAGTGAAGGGTAGGTAGCGCAGGCTTTTGCCCCCATTGTAATCCGTCGTGCCTGCTTCCCTCTCCATTTGATTGATTGTTATCCAAGCATTTACTGTTTTGGAATTGGTTCTCTTTGGATCATTCTCTATTTGCAAACAAGCACAGAGTCGCAATACTCTGTTTAGTCTTTGCAGATAGTGAAGGATAGGTAACGCAGGCTTTTGCCCCCGTTGTAATCCGTCGTGCCTATTTTTATCCCTCATTTGATTGATTGTTTGACCGAACATTGATCGTTCGGAATTGGTTCTCTTTGGGTTATTCTCTATTCACAAATAAGCACAGAGTCGCAATACTCTGTTTAGTCTTTGCGGATAGTGAAGGATAGGTAGGGCAGACTTTTGTCCCCTTTGTAACCCGTCATGCCTATCTTTGCCCCGTTTGTTGGTAGTTGGTTCAGCCCGGACCACTTATTAGAGGTAGATCATCCGGCTCCACCGGAGGGTACCCCTAATAAAAAGGACATATATATAAAAATACGGATTAGCCGTCGTATCATGCTAGCAAACTATAACATAAAAATCGTTAGGGAAAACAAAAGGAATCAAGCAAAATCAGTAGGCCACTGATGGGATCTTTTTGACCCCGCTAAAATAGAAACATTAGGAACGACCCCTCATGAGAAATATGAAACTAGTGAGAAGAACCGAGCTCGACGCCATGATGGCTGCAAGACAGCTCGGATCCATCGCCCACCCCGCCCAAATAACGACAAACCCTATGCAAATATTATAAATATATACAACACTCCAGCAAAGTAACATGTTAAAACTTTTTATTAAACAACTATTTAAAACTTTTTATTAAACAACTATTTAAAACTTTTTATTAAACAACTATTTACATGGCAGCCGGCTGCAACGACAAACCCAAATACATTTGCCGTCTGCTTGACGCTGTTCCTGTTGGGCTACTTTGAGCTACCCTTTTAGTAGGCTTTGGGCTATAAAAAAGTCTACAAAAGCCGTCAGCCAGCGAGGTAGCGTCAGTGGCGGCCCGTTGTGCGAATAGGCCGGAGGCTACCCAACGCGCCAAGACCTGTCCCCGGATCATCCAGAGGTGATGTCCAGCAAGTTGTGTGCGGGGGATGCCTTGCTGATGGCTCCCCCCTTTTGTTGCCTGGTCCAGCCATCCTATAATGCTGCGCCAAGAGATGGCGTGGGGTGCCCTGGGGGGGGAGGCGACGCGAACGGGCCTCCCCCACCTCCCCAGGGGGAGGCTCCTCAGCTGCAGCAGGGCGACCCTTAGCGTTTCACTCACCAGTCAGCTGCAGCAGGGCGACCCTTAGCGTTTCACTCGCCGGTCAGCTGCAGCAGGGCGACCCTTAGCGTTTCACTCGCCGGTCAGCTGCAGCAGGACAACCATTGGCATTTCACCTGCCGGACGGCTGCACCAGGACTGCCATTGGCGTCCCACTCGGTTGGATGGCCAGGGGACCCGCTCCGGTGGCCGGGGTGAAGAGCGGCTGCTGCTGCGGAGCGCTCAAAATGGCGGCCGGCTCCCTGGATTTGGGCCTGGTCCACTAGAACGGCTCTGGACTACTCTGGAACTCGAATGCTTGCCTGCTCGGGCACGAGCCACACTCTTGAAAACATTGTCCAAGCTTTAAAGATTCTACGAGAGTCGTTGGCCCTCGACTCCCGCGGGCTTCCGGTGGGGGCAACCGCCACTGTTGCTCGACTATCCCTCATGGATATGCCACTGCCCCGGGTGACCACCGCCTTATCCCCATCTGGTGCCGTGAGAAAGGCTGATTCAGCGCATCGGTGGAGGGATACGCCTGCTGCCCCGCTCCCCGAAGTGGCCGCGACGTTGCCGCGAGAGGATGGTGCTCTCATGATGACGCCAGCTTTTGTCTCAATTACCAAGAGACACTCGATCAGCTCCGGTGGGACCTCAGCATGACCCGGTAGGGAAGATTTTTGCCTTCCCCCCTCTGAGTCACGGTCCATGCAGCCTGTTCTTTCTGTTGGCGCTAACGAACTTTTTTGAACTGCCGAAAGGGATTCTGGTCCGGCCGCTAGTTGTTGGAGGTATTTGGACTATACTCTGGGCCCACCTGGCCTCGACCAAAATGGCGCCAGTATGGGCGGGACTTGCAACTCCTTATGACGATTCTAGTTACTTAGCCCTGATGTTATGGGGGATGTATGCGGTCTTTGTGCACATGGCGGGTGGGGAAGTGTACTGACTGAGCATGCGGACAACCCTATTGATATCGGGTTTATTTACTATTAATTATTGTATTATTTAAGCTCCGAAGTAAATGTTACTCATGATGCTCGCCCATGGTATGCGTATGAACGATTTTATTGTAACTGATCCTGTTTCATTTTCAATTATAAAATCAACCTTCACTGATCCTGCAACCGTTTGTCACGTTTAGTTTTTCCAATTAAATGGCTCGCTCGTTATGTACTCCTGTACTACAGTGTAATATCTCCTTACCTCATGTGTTTCCCGTCTGCCCCGTGGCCGGCCTGTATGGTTGGGGGCCCGTACTTGAATACTGACATTTTTACAAACCAAGGTTTTAAAAGAAAAATATATGGAGCTAGCATCGTAACAGTCATTTAGATTGATAGGGTTGTTTTTAAAATACCATGCTCTGCGAACAGGAACGACCCTATACCACCATAAACCTTTTTCGAAAACATGAATCCGTCACCCCCCCACACCTTATACCGAATGCCCCTGGCTTTTGACCCCTCCCTACACGCGGTCTGTACTACAGCCCTCGGGCGACCTATGTAATGAACAGCCTGTCATTGGTTATCTTTCCGCACTACCGGTTCCTCTGGGCTTCAATGCCGAGATAAAAGGGACTGCATCCCACAGAGATAAGTCAGGTACGTGGTAGGTAAAAACATTTTTTTTTGTTTATGCGCGCTGATGTGCTTTGAATGCTGCCCCCTCCCCCTCTTTTCTTTTTCTGCAGGTTACATCGGAAATTCAGCTGAAGTATGGAGAGGACCTAAAACGCACCATGCTCCACGCGAGGAAAGTAGGCCAGCTCTGTGAGATGGTACATTATATGCAGGAGCTATCTCTGAGAGCATGAAAATTGTATGGTATGAATGTGCGCAAGGGCCCTGATTTGTACGGTATGAATGCGTATGTGTGGCGCACGTCTGGGTCGATAAAAGAATGCTTTTTGTATGACGGAGGTGTTGAACGAGCGGTTAATGGAATAAGAAAAATAAGCCCGAACATGGTACCTGTATGTGAAGGGCGAAAAGGAATATAGCACTTACCTTACCTAGGAACGACTCTCTCCCTCTCTGGAGCTAGTGAATGGGAGAGTGGCCTACACCAGAAACTTGAAGGGTTATCGTAGTACCTCGGACCCGAACCGATATCCCAAATGTACACCCAAAATAATGCGCACAGGTGAGTCAATTTACGTGCTGACTAAATAAGAGAAGTCAAGAGTACCCCGGGTTGGGGTTCATCCCAAATCCCCCTCAGCCCAGAAATTAGGGATATTGTTATGTTTTAGATTTACCCCTTCTTCTTCCACCCTCATAGAAAAATCAGAATTGTACCATCGCACGTCCGACTGATACCCCTCCTTTACCTCAGCTTGGATCATCATTTGCTAGATATTGGAAGGCCCCACCGTGAGTATAAGCACGACTGGACTAGTGTCCGACCAATTAAAAAGGAGTAAGTATTTTTGAAGCGAGGTTACCAACAAAAATTGTCCACTATTAGGAAGGAAGGAGAACAAAGAGCTCGACCCCCAAAATGAATTGAAAAGAATACTGAGAATACGCAACATGCATGACAAAGTCCTTTTGCCCAAAATAGCTCTGTGTTCTGTCTTAGGTTTCCGTACTTGATGTATGTACTGTCGCACCCTGTCTAGTATTTGTGTGTATGTAAACTATGAATTTATGTTTTCTCTCAGCTTGTGTTTTATACGTGAAACCGACCCGTACTGTTCTATATGTGTGTGCACTGAATAACCTATTATTATACACGTTTCTCTCTCTCTCTCTTTATGTTGTACGTGTACTAATAGCCTATTTGGTGCACACGACGCTCTCTCTCTCTGAGGGCTCCCTTGCTCCCTTTTGAATAAACGACGCCGCTGTGCCTCGCCGGCACAGGTATAATTGGCTTTAGACACGGCAGTGTTTGAACAAATTGACAGAAACAAAACGATCGTATTTTGCCATGTTACTACCTCTCCTTTCTGTAAAATGATGGAACTTAATTGGCTGAGAAAGAAAGGACAGGTAAGACGACTAATGTCCCCTAATCTGACCCTTAAAAGGGACCTATATGTCAGTGGCTTTTGTTTTTAGTGCTCTAGTAACTCCGCCCTCATTCATTCGGATTACCACCGCCCATTGCACTTAAGTAGAATGTCCGAAACGTCCTTGTTTTCCAGAATGGTCCCAGTTCTGTAACCAGCCGTCCCAGAAAATCTTAAAGACTGTATCTGATGACCTTGTTTTTAAAGATAAATCGTCCAAAAACTGATAAAAGTTAGCCGTTGGTGTCAGAAAAGAAAAATGCTTAACGTATGTCCTTCTCTGGAAAAGGTAGCTGTAAGCCCATGATAATAAGCACTTCACACTTTTTATGAACTAGCAGACCTTGAAGAAAGGTATAGCTCAACAGGATTTGTTTTAGAAAAACACAAGTCTCTACTGGAGGAGCCGGTTTGAATTCGATGCGAATATGACAGGAATAGACACCAGACAGACATGAGGTTTGAAAATAGAAAGATACTTGCAGACCTGCACCCCAACCATGATGCATGAGTTAACAGCATACACCGATGTAAGGGTTACTAAGCATCCACCCTATCGTGACCAATAAACGTTTCCCCAACTACTTGGGGTTGGGAGAGAAATTAAAGTGTATAAACATCTTCCCCTGCCAGTTCTCTAAAAACTTGTTTTTTTGTACTCATTTAAAGATAACGTGCGGTCGACGGAGGAGAGGGGCCGGATGTGACGCACAGCCTGGCTGCAGATCGGGGAATATCTATGACCTCGACCAAGGTGGAGCCACAGAGCAGAGAGTTGCAGGACGAGGCACCATTCTCAACGTGGAAAGTGAAGGAAAGAATGGCTGTCCGGAAGCCCCTGCATCGTTGATGAGCTCGTGCCGAAAGTCCCAGCCCATTGTGCCCGATCGATGGGTCCACTTGCTTGAAATTTCTGCCCTCCTTGGTCCGTTTCAGATCTGATCCCACTCCACCCTCTCTTCCCTCGGCCTCCCAAAGCACGCCCCCATCGCCCCCCTTTTTTCCAAACGGAGTTTTCTTTGAACTTTGACTTAAAGATGAAACACTGCACGAAAGATAGAATAGGGTTTGTCCCGGAAAGAAGAACGGGATACGGGTACCCCGACTAAAGTACCTATAGCAGATTAGTTAGGTAACAGGACAAACAGGACTGTGGTCCGAGAGCAAAGAGTGGCCACACCCTGCAACGCGAAATCTGAATCCGAGCTGGACGCATAGCTCCACCGCCGGTGCTCAACAGTGCCAACGAGAGAAGAAAAACAATAAGAGCCTACCTGTGATGGCTCGCTGTAATTAAGACACTGGAAAGACGAACCTTTTTTTGAACATTACCACCCCTTGACTGTCGCTTGTATTAATTTGAATTCCTCTCCCAACCACTTTGTATTGATTAATCACCCAATTGAGCTTTCGAAACCTTACATCGGTCACCTTCAACTGTACATGGATAACTAAGAAAGCGTTAACTCTGTATCATGATGATTGTAGAACACCAGTTATGCACATGAGCATACTGTCTAGATTCGATCCCCATGGAGTCCAGACCTCAAGTGATAATAGCCCTTATTCGGCCAGAACATTTTTGTATGACATCATGTTTGTATTCGAAGGAATTTCCTACATCGTCTAAATAATGTCCCCGTCTCCAAGGCTAACATATGACACAGCTAATGTAATTTTGTATGCACTGCCTCCTCGCCTATCGCATTGACTACATGTGGTTATGTACGATTCTGTCAGCATTGATAGCAGGATTATTTCCATCTGCCCGTAATGCATATGGGCTACCAAAGACCTCAATAGACAGCCCAGCCACATACTTCCCTTATTAGTATAAATAAATGTCAGCTTGTACGTCCTTACCTCAGACATGAACAGAAATGCACTAACTTATGATAAAAACTGGGGACTGTGGAAAATGACTAATATCGGTATACATAAGCGGCGTTCATTTATGTTCACCATAGCCACTGTTGAGCGTAAAGTAAAAATCATGAAACATTGGCCACACCATCTTGTCCCTTTTTAGGCCCCTTCGTGCGCCTAAGTGGCAGCCATTTTGAAAACCATGGTCTCTCTGCCCATTACCAATAGCCTGCACGTCTCTCCCCCTCACTCCCCGGCCTCGCAAGCATTCCCCCGCGCCCCGACAGCCCCCGGTCTCTCCTGCTTGGGCCATAAACGCACCTCTAACGCGACCCTGTCTCCGAGCCACATCCCGTGCTGAACCCCCTTGCTCTTTTATCTCATTCAAAGAACAGGCCCATTTGATAACCCCTTCCTCCCTGCCTGATTGTCCGGCCTGATCCCAGGCCATCACCTAGCCCAACAGATGCAGTTTTATTACCCCTACAGTAGGACCTCGCCTCACATCAAAGGAACGGGGATTAATCAATGCTTTCGCACCCCGAAGATCCGACTGATCACACACACACCCCCGTTCCCAGCGGAATGCCCAGCTGCGCGATAACCACCACATGCGGAGATCGGGGTGGGAACTCTACTGTAAATATGTGTGGGAACGGGCCTGGACCGGGGATTCCGAGGATGTCTTTTCTGTCCTTCAAAGAAACATTACTGGTGTCATAAATGTAATAAAGCCATAAACCTGTGTATAAGAGGCCAGGCCTCAGAGATGCGGTTCGAGCACCTCGAGAAGATACCCTGTTGTCTGATTTGACGTGTTCTGCTCCGTCGGAATAAACTCCTGTTTCCTGCCTTCCAGTCTCCAGCACCTGCCTCTTTATTTGGTAACCGTGAGTGGGCGAGAGGCGGCTAGCGCCGGGCAACACTTGAAAAGGGGTAATCAACCTGATCTGCCTGACCCCTTTTTTACAACCCCAAGGAAAAGACTCGAAAAAAGAAGGATAAGGAATAAAAGGCTAGACAAATTAGCTTTTGAAGAAACCACCGATCAAGGGAGTAATTCAGAAGAAATCAGCACACGAAAAAACTCACCTCCTAAAAAAACTAAGGCAACAGAACCTGACCAGGAAAGTGGGGAAACGGCTCCCAACAAGAAGGAACAGGGAAAGCGGCCGAGCCATCTCTGAAGGATATACTAAGCTCCATAAGTCAATTCCATAAAGATGTTAAAATGGATAACCACAAAAATCACATCGCCATACAAAAACTACAAGGTGCGATTAATAAAGTGGGCACCACTTGTCTGGAGATATCAGAAAGGATGGGGTCAGTAGAAACGCGAACTGACCACCTAGAGAAGGATGTCACATGTCTACAAAACCAAGAAAAAATTCAAGAAGGAATTATAAAGGATCTACCGATAAAGGTTGAGGACCCGGAGAACAGAGCGAGGAGGAACAACCTGCGCTTCCTGGGGCTCCCGGAAGGCGCCGAGGGCAATGACCCAAGGGGATACGTGACTAAACTTCTTAAGTCAGCCCTTCCCAAATTGCAATCATGGGAACTAGATAGAGAAGTTCAGCGAGCCCACTGCTTTCCCCTAACGCAATGTAAGCGAACACAGAATCAACCTAAATATCCTAGGGCAATGCTAGTGTATTTTGGGAACTTTCTACTGCGGGAAACCATCTACGACCTTGCCCGACCTACAAGCAAGAGAGAATATAATGGCTCCATATTTTTCGTTAGACCAGACTTTGCCCACACGACCGTAGAAAGGAGGTGGAGAATGCGGCAGTTATTTACTCCCTTTGAACAAATCGGCGCAAAGGTATTTTTACAAAACCCTGCTCGATTGAAAATAATTTTTAGGGGAAACACCCGCAGCTTCACAAGTGAAATTCAGGCTGAAAACTATCTGAAAGAAATCACAGGGACTGTAAAAAGAAATACCTGAGAATGATCAAGTAGATGCAGATAAAACTTTTACCACGATGGGGATCGGACTATAAGTACAATATAAAGAACGTTATGGGGCTATAGAATAAGGAAAAAAAAGGAAAAAACACTAAGAAAAAGGTTAAAGATGGGGAGAATATTACCAATTATCTATCACATATGATGCAATATATGATAATCTGTATAACTGCAGAAAAACACTTTCTCCCTACTCAGCTCCAATACTCACGCAGGGACGGGGAAGGGGGGTGTACTGAGGGGCACTAATCAGGCAGACGCCCACACCTGGATCTCATCAGACCCAGGACGCCTCAATGGGTGATAAGGGGGGAAGGAGGGGGGGTGAGCGTTGCAGGGGGGAACAGGACTCATTATTTCTACAAGAGACACATGAATTTTACAGAGAGTAGCAAGAAAGAAAAACCTAGAATAACAGGTTGCTTTTGGAGATGGAGTATAACCCAGCTAGAGGATACGAGAAATCTTGATGGCTAAGATCAGCATACTGTCAATGAATATTTGTTGCCTTAACGATTTAAAAAAGAGACAGAAAGTTGCGGAGGGACTTAAGTCATCCGGAGCAAACATTGTTTGTCTTCAGGAGACACATATTGAGGGGTCTCAGCAATACCTACTTAAAACACTAGGATATCGACTCATAGCAGCTACAACGCAAGGGACACGTACCAGGGGAGTTGCTATCCTAACAAAGGGGGGGGGCTACAATTTCCAAGGGCTATAGCGGATACATCAGGACGATTTGCAATAGCAGAATGCCACTATAACAATGGGGAAGGCAAGTTAACAATATGCACTATATGTGGTAATGTTAGTGATCACCCGGACGTTTTGAATAATGTCTCTAATGAATTAACACATTGGCCTCTTCCCTTGATTTTATGTGGAGACTTAAATATACATTTGCCTAGTGAATGGTCCATAGATCCAGGGTTTACATTTCAGGGAAGGAAGCGAAAAGTCTTCCAAGCTTTAAAAGATATGTGTATGTTACATGTTTTATTTGACGGTTGGTCAATGGATCATCTAGGGGATCCGGGTTACACCTATTATTCACACCCACACTCAAGGCATATAAGAATAGATTATATGCTCATGTCTAATTCCTTGAGAACAACATGTCAAATCGACAGACTACCTAGAATTTTATCAGACCATAACCCGCTGGAGCTTAGTGTTATGGTTGTCTCCGAGAGACCCAACATAAACATATGGACATTTGAAAGGGCATTATTGAACAATTATGCATATTGTCAACATATGAGAACCTGGATCTCGGTTTTTTTAGGGGATAACGTGGGATCTACCGCGATTGACATGGTGTGGGACGCACTGAAGGCCTGTGTTAGAGGTGAAACTATGAAATTTTCCTTTAAATATAACAAAGCAGAAAAACAAAAAATGGCACTATTAGAACAAGATCTAGGAAGAGCAGAGGAGGAGTTGATTAAAGCGGTACAGGAAGGAAGGCCGACAGATAGCGAGGTACGCAGGGTGGCAAACGCTAAAAACTACATTTCAGAAGTATTGGTTGGAAGAGCAATTGCTAGAGCCAGCATCCATAGGGAAAAAACGTATGAGTTAAGTGAAAAAGTGTGACATCAATTAGCCATTAGAACTCGAGAAGAGATCTCATTTGCACTAATAAAAGAAATCAGAGATCCAGATTTGGGCTTAAGATTTGAACCCGCAGAAATAAGAACGGCCTTCCAAGGGTTTTATAGGAAACTATATCACAAAGAAGCTACAGAATGTGGCGACCCCAAATATATCTGGATCCACTCACTCCCAATCACCTGGGAATAGAAGATCAAGAGCTTTTAGATGGTCCAATCTCCTGGGAGGAAATATTACTAGCAATAAAGTCCCTGGATAACGGGAAAGCGGCGGGTATGGATGGGATTCCCACCGAATTTTATACTAAATTCGCACCACAACTTAGGACCATTATGACAGCATTGTTTCAGTATATTTTTCAGGGGGAACCCACCAAGGTCCTGGTCACTGGCTAAAATAATTGTTTTTCCTAAAAAGAACAAGGATGTCAAGGAAATGGGCTCTTATCGTCCCATTACCTTGATCAATGGGGACTCGAAAATGTATTCAAAACTACTGGCAGCACGGCTGGCACCCATTATACATAAAATAATTTTGGAACAACAACACGGGTTCGTTCCCGGACGATCAACAATCGATCACATACAAAGAGTTATTTCTCTTTTTGATTACACGGGAGTGACAGGAGACCCTATGGTGCTTATACTGCTAGATGCGGAGAAGGCGTTCGATAGGGTCTCCTGGAAATTCCTGTGGGCAGCTATGTCAAACTGTGGGTTCGGAGAGAAATATATAACTGCAATCAAACGGCTTTATGTAAAACCTAGTGCCTGTGTTTTGATTAATGGGGTCCCCTCTGAAAGCTTTGCTATCAATAGGGGTACAAGACAGGGGTATCCCTGCTCACCCCTCTTGTTTGCAATTTATATTGACACAATTATACATAGACTTGAAAATAATGCCTTAATCCTCCCAATCCAAGTACGAGATTTAGAAACAACCTCCTTAACCCCAGTGGCAGTGGGATCGCGGACGCTGTGGCTGCATGTGGGCTGCCTTATTTTTAAAACAAATTGCGATTTTAAAAGTGTTTGCTTTTCTTTTATTTCTTTTTGTGGCTTACCTTGCTGCTGCCTTCCCTGCTTAGTTCCAGCTCCCCTAGCCCCGGTCCGGCACGGCTGAGTGCCGTTTGTTCCGGAGGGCTGACGGGGTTGCTGGTTGCCGCCATCTTGGGAGGGGCAGTCGAGGCCACACGGGTTAGCGCTGCAGTCATCACGCTTCTAACCCCACTTGAGCACAGCCTCATGCGCATGCGCAGCGGACGCCTTAACGCCAGTGGCAGTGGGATCGCGGACGCTGTGGCTGCATGTGGGCTGCCTTTTTTTTAAAACAAATTGCGATTTTAAAAGTGTTTGCTTTTCTTTTATTTTTTTTTGTGGCTTACCTTGCTGCTGCCTTCCCTGCTTAGTTCCAGCTCCCCTAGCCCCGGTCCGGCACGGCTGAGTGCCGTTTGTTCCGGAGGGCTGGCGGGGTTGCTGGTTGCCACCATCTTGGGAAGGGCAGTCGAGGCCATGCGGGTCAGCTCTGCAGTCATCACGCTTCTAACCCCACTCAAGCACAGCCTCATGCGCATGCGCAGCGGACGCCTTAACCCCAGTGGCAGTGGGATCGCGGACGCTGTGGCTGCATGTGGGCTGCCTTATTTTTAAAACAATTTGCGATTTTAAAAGTGTTTGCTTTTCTTTTATTTCTTTTTGTGGCTTACCTTGCTGCTGCCTTCCCTGCTTAGTTCCTGCTCCCCTAGCCCCGGTCCGGCATGGCTGAGTGCCGTTGTTCCGGAGGGCTGACGGGGTTGCTGGTTGCCGCCATCTTGTGAAGGGCAGTCGAGGCCACACGGGTTAGCGCTGCAGTCATCGTGCTTCTAACCCCACTTAAGTACAGCCTCATGCGCACGCGCAGCGGGCGCGCAGAAGGCGCGCCAAAGGCAAGCCCGTCTGCGCCCGTCCGCGGCCGGCCGGGGCAAGGGGCACCTTGGTATGCCCGTTTTATCACCTATTCCCCTGAACAGCTGTGCTTACTTCAGGGCCCCTGGCCCGCATGCCCACATTGATACACTTGGCCTCACCCGAGTTACTCCCACTCCTTCCTTCCTACCCCCCCCGCCATCATTACCCCTTCCCTCCCTTGCCACATCAGGACCCCCCCTTGCGTCCACCCCTGCATCTACTATTTCAGCCTTCCTCTTAAACATCAGGTCGGCAGTCAAGCATCATCTAGAACTGTTTGTATTTTTAGACTCCTACAAACCCGACCTCCTGTTTTTGACTGAAACTTGGTTCTGCTCTGACTCACTGCCCAATGTGTTAGCGAACTTTCCCTCCTCTTACTATGCCCTACGTGCTGATTGGCCCGAGGGGAAGGTGGGAGGTGGCGTTGCTCTGATAGCCCGTGTCGGTCTCCACTTTCAGCTGCTGTCATTCCCCCCTATCACGGTGGTCGACTGCTTGGTGGTGCGCTCTGCCTCCTTCCAAGTCCCTATGACCTGCGCACTAATTTACCATCCCCCTCAGGCAAGACCTAACTTTATTTCTGATATTCAGGAGCTGCTAGCCACGCTGGCAGTCAATAACTCTTCTGTCCTCGTGTTGGGGGACTTCAACTTTTGGCCTTCTGATCCTGCGGAAGACGCCACCTCTAAAGAATTTACTGAACTTCTCCTTAGCCTTAATTTTGTGTCACATGTCCACACTTCCACTCATATCCGAGGTCACACCCTCGATCAGATTTGGTCACTCAACGTTCCTGTCACTACTCCCATTGTTATGCCCTGCAGTTGGTCCGATCAGATTTTGTTATCATTCTTCCTTGATTTAAGTCTCGCAAAAAGACCCTCTTTCCCCATAAACACCTGGGCTCGCAACTGGAATAAAGTGGATATGCCCACTCTTTGCTCCTCCCTCTCTGCTTCCTGCCCGGTCTTAGACGACTTGACTACGCCATCCCAAGTATCCACCATCAACAGCTGGCTCTCTAGAGCATGTGACCAAGTGGCCCCCTTGAAGCGCGTCACTATTAGACGCGCCCATGACGCTAATAGACGGTTTACTGCCGTTTTAAAGCTCAAAAAACTCGAAGTACGACGGGCCGAGCGTACTTGGAGACGTGCCTACAGTCCAACACTAAAATCTCAGTACATTTCCATTCTTAATCAATATAAAAAATCCATCCTTGCTGCCAAAACAGATTATTTCTCTGGAAGAATTCTCTTAGCCAAGAACCAACCCAGGGAAATTTTTGCCACGGTCCGTGAGTTGGCCTCCTCCGACAGAGTTACCCTCAAACCCTCCCCTTCCCAACCCCTCTGTGACTCTCTTAATGATTTTTTCATTGATAAAATCGCGATTATCAAGGCCAACATATCACTAACCCCCCCCCACCTTCCTCAGCCCTCAGCCACCGTCTAATAATTCTTACTTGGACCAGATTCCTCTCCTGACCAGGGAAACCCTCACTCCTTTGTTGGTCCGAGTTAAGTCAGGCTCCCCCTCTGATATCTGTCCTGCCCATGTTTTGAGAGAGATTTTTTTAGCCTGCCCTCAGCCCCCTCTCGTTTTTTAAATGATTCCCTTAAACATGGTGTTGTTCCCAAACTTCACAAGTCGGCAACAATAATCCCCATCCTAAAAAAGCCCGGCGTCGATCCTTCCTCCCTGTCCAACTATCAACCCATTTCCCTTCTCCCTTTTCTGGGCAAAGTCCTGGAGTGCCATGTCACCCAAGCTCTCAGCACCTTTGTGGAAAATAGTGGCTGTTTAGCATCATGCCAGGCGGGCTTTCGTCCGCTACATTCCACTGAGAAGGTTGTTATCTCCGTTATGGAAAAACTTAGAGAAGGGATGGATGTTAATTCCCCCCAAGCCTTGGTCCTCCTCGACTTGTCCGCCACTTTCGACACGGTTGATCATTCCATCCTTCTCACCCGTGTCGAGGCGGCGGGCATTCGGGGGCCTGCTTTGGCCTGGCTAAATTCTTTCTTGAGAGACCGCACCCAGGCCGTACATCTTTCCGATTTCTCTGCTCCTCCACGCAAGTTGCAGTGTGGTGTCCCCCAAGGTTCTTCCCTTTCCCCTCTTTTGTTCAACCTTTACATTTTCCCCCTCATTTATGCTTTACAGAAGATGGAGGTCACTGTTTTCAATTATGCGGATGACCTCCAACTCATTTTTAATCTTTCCCATTCCCCAGGTTCTATCCATAATTTCCAATCAGTTATGATTTTCATCAGGGACTGGATGAACTGCAATCATCTCAAACTTAACCCGGATAAAACTGAGCTAGTTCTCACTGGAGGCAGTCACAGTCCCTGGACCCCTATGTTTTGTCCCCTTTGTTTTGGTCCCCCTCTGTCACCTTCCTTCTCAGTTAAAACATTAGGGATAACGCTGAATCACCACCTCACGATGCACTCCCAGATTAGCTCAGTAGTTTCATCTTGCTTTTTCACTCTTCTCACTATTCGGAAGATCTCCCGTTTTTTTTCTTTCCCGGCCCTGAAACTTATTCTCATGGCAACGGTTCTATCACGCCTAGGCTATGGCAACATCTTGTATAACGGCGTTCCTGCCTATGACCTCCGACGCCTTCAAATGGTCCAAAATCAAGGTGCCCGCCTCATTTATGGTCT
The DNA here is from genome assembly GCF_964261635.1 of Lissotriton helveticus. Classification (NCBI taxonomy): domain Eukaryota; kingdom Metazoa; phylum Chordata; class Amphibia; order Caudata; family Salamandridae; genus Lissotriton; species Lissotriton helveticus. Next base: position 723,568,574 of record NC_136059.1, on the reverse strand, counting down.
CCCCAAATCTCACCACGTCACTCCCCTACTCAAGGCCTTGCATTGGCTCCCCATTAAAGAACGGGCCCTTTTTAAGTTGGGCTGCACAACCTTTCAAGCACGAGCCGGGACCGCTCCCGCCATTTTTAACTCTGCAATTAAAGTTTATACTCCCAGTAGGGAGTTGCGCTCTTCCTTCCAGTCACTTCTCTCTGTGCCTCGGTTTAGGAAGAAAAAAGCAGGAGGCATTACATTTTCCACCGTGGCCCCTACCTTTTGGAACACCCTTCCTCCACCTGTAAGATCGGCTGCCTCCTACATAGAGTTTCGTAGGGCACTCAAAACCTTTCTCTTCTCTCAAGCCTTCTCGCCTTAGCTTCAGCATCTCCTCTGCCTAGGGGTGGTATCCTAAGCGCCAAGAAACCGATTGGTAGTCGTGCGCTTATTAAATACTTTTAAATTCAATTCAAATTCAAACAAAATGCTTGGCATATGCGGATGATATAGCCATTATTACAGGAGACCCTAACAATGCCATAAAATGGATAGAAAAAGAAGCCCATGATTTTGGTAGAGTCTCAGGATATAAACTGAACTCTGGCAAAACTCAGATAGTGCTCAACAATAAAACCACGATGAGGGATCCAAGGGTAACGGATAAGGCGACATATTTAGGGGTTAGTATTAGCGCTAACATTGAAAATATCGTTGATGACAATATTGAGCCCCTCATACACCATACCAAGAAGGAACTGCTTCGGCTACATAACTTACATCTGACTATTGGGGATAGAACTAATGTTGTAAAAATGCTATTTTTTCCTAAGTTTTTATATTTTTTCCGCTCAATATGTCTAGAATTTTCCCCACTAGTTTTTCAAAATATAGACACTATGTTTTCACAGTTTGTGTGGGGATATAATAGACCACGTAGAGCATTTAGATGGATCACCTTACCTAGAGAACGAGCTGGATGGTCACTCCCCAATTTTAAACTATATTATTTGGCTACAGTGCTAAAATATAGTGTAAGTCTATTAATCGAAAATCCGGATGGCCGCAACATACCCACTCCTCAAGAACTGATCCTGGGGGATGGGAGCGCTGGCTGTCTGTGGCGACATGTAAATGATAACTATTTCAAAAAGTGAAATTTAAGACCATTTCCAGTGTTGTTAAAGTATGGGGTAACGTTAAAAAACTAGTAGGCTTAGGTCGGTATTCCTTCTACACCCAGTGTCACAGAATACGGACCTTCCAGAAATATTCCGGGATGAATGTATGCAGAGATGGATTGAATCAGGGGTTAGATAGCTTGGGTGTTTTTTTTCAGTAAACAGATTTAAATCATTTGATGAATTAAAATCAGATTTTAGTATGACAAATAGGGATTTTTTTTAATTTCTTCAGGTAAGGGACTTTATATTAAAGAAAGCGGGTGGTCGTATCACATTTCAACCTTGCCTAATTATAGATAAACTGAGATTAGTAAAACCTCCTAGAATTGGTTAGATATATGCAGGGTTGAATTTACTATTACCAGATGATATGGACAAACATGGGCCGGCATGGCAGACTAGGCTCAATGTGATTCCTCAAACAGCGCTCGACGTCTACGAAATGTCACGCACCTGCTTAATGTCTATGAAACTCCAGGCACAGTTCTATAAGACATTTTTTTCACTTTACTATACTCCTTACAAAATAGCAAAATGGGGGCCTGGGAAAGGTACAATCTGTCCACGATGCGCACTCCCCGCGGCGGACTTAGTTCATATGTTCGCTTCATGCCCTATACTAGCAAAAGTATTAGCAGAAATTTCTGACTTCCTCTCTGTTATAGCACACTATAGGGTTACCATTACAACTGAAGAAGTCATGCTGGGTACATCCAACATCACTCGACCAATACAAATACAATGGCTGATTTTTGTAGCTATGGCCGTCTTCAGGCTATGCGCGGCATATTGAAAAAATAACAAAAATGTATTCGGCTTTCCCAACTCAACCCATTAACGGGCTAGAATTTGCTGAAAGCCCTAGGACATGGGGGGATAGACAAAGACTGACCAACTTTGTCACCCCGCCCTCAGACGAACTTCTAAAAATCTGCAGATCTGTGAAGTCGGGTTCTCCACGCGACCCCACTACACCCAAACGCCTAACAGATAGTTTAGTGGTACTGGAACCCTACATAAGACATCTACTAGACACATCTTTCAGCACCAAGACCGTGCCCAACGACTGGAAAAAAGCGGTGGTCTTACCCCTTAGAAAGAAACCGAACGTCAGTTTTGACAAACTAGATAATCTTGGACCTATCTCCCTTCTACCCTACCTGGCCAAAGTGGCAGAAAAAACGGTCAATCGGCAACTTATGGATTTCGTGGATAAGGCTGCCTTACTTCACGACACCCAATTTGGTTTCCGTCCCCGCCACTCCACAGAATCTGCGCTCCTGACAGCGGTGGAGTCCCTACGCCAGGGGGCGGATGAGGGTCATACTATGGCCCTCATCCTATTGGATCTGAGTGCAGCATTCGACACTGTAGCCCACACCACCTTGCTACAGTGTCTGAATAATGGAGGAATATCAGGAGCTGCACTCCAATGGATCCAATCCTACCTGACTGGGAGGAGCTTTCAGGTCCGCCAGGGCGACCACTATTCTAGGGACATAGATTTGGGCCAGGGAGTTCCCCAGGGATCGTCCCTGAGCCCTACTCTTTTTAATCTCTATGTCTCCCCAGTGGCCTCCATTGCTGCAGGGCATGGGCTGCAAATTGTGTCCTACGCCGATGACACGCAGCTGGTGATCTCCCTCTCGCGTGCACCCGCTCTTGCTATGGACAGCTTCAGAATCTGCATGCAAGAACTAGCAACCTGGATGTCCACCAATTGCCTCAAACTTAACGGCAGCAGGACGGAGGTGCTCGTAGTAGGGAAGAATCCGTCTGCTTTGTCATCGGCGTGGTGGCCACCATGCCTAGGAGAAGCCCCAACGCCCCGACAGGAAGTCAAAAACCTAGGCATCTGGCTCGACGCGGACCTTTCCTTTGGACCCCAGATAGACCGGGTGGCGGGTGTCTGCTTCAGTGTTTTGAAAAGCTTGCGGAAGGTCCTTGTTCTCCTGCCTACGTCCGCCCGTAGAACGCTGGTGCATGCACTCGTCACATCACGGTTGGACTACGGAAACCTACTGTATCTGGGAGCAACCTGTAAGGCAACTAACCGCCTTCAGGTGTTACAGAATGCGGCAGCCCGCCTTATCCTTAATCTCCCCAAAAGATCCAACTCCAAAGCTGCCCTTCAGACCCTTCACTGGCTGCCAGTAAAAAGCAGAATCGCATTCAAGGCCCTATGCACTTGCCATCGCATTCTTGCTGGAAAGGCGCCAGCCCCACTCCATAACCTTATCACCAGGTATGCACCATCACGCGCCTTGCGCTCCTCTCACGGAGGCCTGTTAAAAGTCCCTAGGGTTAGCAGGACTCGCATGGAGGGAGGTCTTTCCGCTACCTGGTGGCGAAAAGCTGGAATGACTTACCTCTCAACCTTCGCCTGGACCCCTCAGAATCAAGTTTCCGATAGAAACTTAAAACGCATCTCTTTCAGGGTTAATTAGGCTTCCCCCCCTTCTGTCTCTAAGCCCCAGTTCCAGCGCGGGGACACGCTTTCTGCGTAACCATGCGCTTTACAAATATCCCTAATAATAATAATAATAGACCCGATACCACCATCATTTCTACAATGGAGAGCTAGGCTGCTTGCGACCTGCAGCTTGGAGGTTGCAATCTATAGAAATAAAGGGAGGGATAAGAGGAATAGGGGTATGAAGATCTGGGCGCCACTGCTAGCTTGGATTCAAAAGGAATGATTGTAGGAAGAATAGACGCCGGCTGTTTGTTGGAAGTATGATATTGATCTCCCTGTATGTTTTTTCTTTCTTAAAACTGATTATGCTCACGAACACTTTTTCCGTAATAAAAATGATGTGTACCTGTTCTCCAGGGGAGAGGAGGGGGATGTGTGTAATAAATGTGAAACTCAAATAAAAATTGTTTAAAAAAAATAAAAAAGAGCGTCCAAAGATCTTAGCCATTCTGCAATATGAGGGTTCTATTCTTTGTTGGAGATGAGGAGTATTTCAGTTTTGTCTTGGTTGACTTTTAAGTGGTTGAGCGACATCCAATGTTGGATTTCTTTAAGAGTGATTTTAGTATGTGAATGTCATCAATAGAGGAGGTTTCTAAATAGATCTGGGTGTCATCTGAATAGAGGTGGAAAGGTATGTTGGCATTTTTTGGTAGGGTGGTGAGTGGCTCCATGTATATGTTGAAGAGTTAAGGTGAGAGCACTGAACCTTGGGGGACACCCTGTTGATGGGGTGTAGGGCGGAGGTAAAGTTTTTTTTATCCTTTGTGAGTGGCTGTGTAAGAAGGAGGAAAGCCATTGAAGGACCACCTCATCAGCTCCTACCCTTTCTTGTAAAGCCTTGATGAGAAGTTGGTGATCAACCATGTCATAGGCTGCTGATAGGTCTAGGAGAATGAGGAGGCAACATTGGTCGGTATCGAGGGACTTGTGGATGTCGTCTGTGATGTTAAGGATCGCGACCTTGGTGCTATAGCCTTTTCTCAAACCCGATTAGTGGGGGTCAGGAAGGTTGATGCTATCCATGTGCTGAGACAGTTGTTGGAGGATGCATTTTTCAAGGGTCTGGATAGGAGCAGGAGATTGGAGACGGGTCTGAAGTTATTCAGTTCTTTGGAGTCAAGGCCTGGCTTTTTTAGTAGTGGTGTGACTTGGCCAAATTTGAGGCATTCAGGAACAATGCCAGATCGCAGGGAGCTTTTTATGACCTTGCACCAGAACGGGGCTAAGGAGAGTTTCATTTGTATGGTTAGTTCGGTGGGTATCGGGTCAAGAACATGAGAGGCTGGTTTGGAGGTGGAGGTCAGTTTGAGGATCTCGGTTTCCGGGATGGGGTTGAAGGACTTCCAGGTTTTTGTGGGGAGATTGTGTGTGCTTTCTACTGTCACTGGGGGCAGGCTTTTGCAGACTGGGGTGATGCTGAATCTTGGTGAATTTTTAATCGAAGAAGTTGGCTACGTTTTCACACAAGTCCTTGGAAGCCCGTAGGGAGGATTCCGGGGGTTTGGAGGTTTGCCTGATGATTTTGAACAGTTTTTTGGGCCTCTTTGTTGCGTTGTCCAGGGCAGTGCAGAAGAAGGTGGAGTTTTCGCTGCTGATGTGTTTTTGTAATTCCTTTGGATTGTTTTAAGTTGTTCGACTAGGCTTGATTAGGGGTTGCTCCTCCATAGCCTTTCTGTAGCTCTTAGTTGTCTTCTTTTGTTGTTTATGTCTATGTTGAACCAAGATCTAGAAGGTCTGTTCCTGTTTTTTTTTTTTTGTTTCAAGGAGCTACTTGATCTAGAATGGATGTCATGTTTGTGTTGTAGTGGGAGGTAAGTTCTGTTGTGGAAAGATCATCCATGGAGGCAATGAGGAGAGAGTTAGTCCTTCCCTCTAGGTCGGTCATGTTTATTTGAGTGAAGTTTCTAGTCTATTTGGGAGGGGCTTGGGTGGGGGGGGTTAAGTGTGATTCGTTGAGTGAGGTGGTAAAGGACTAAATGGCAGAGTGTGGTCTATTGTGACAGTGTTGTGCTGGGCGATGACGGCATCAAGGATCGCTCCTTGGTTGTGGGTTTCCTCTAAGCAGTGTTGGGTAAGGTTGTTGCTGTGACGCAGCTCCTTCAGGTACTGGATTAGCATGTTGTTTGCTTCAATCCAGTGTAGATTGAGGTCACCCAGAATAATGTTGTTTGTGTCCCGGAGAGAGCAGTGGGCAATCAGGTCGAACAGGTGTTCGGTGAAGGTGGTGGTGTTGCCTGGGGGGTGGTAAATAAGGTGGTAGATAAGTGTTTTGTTGTTGCTGGTGTTGATGTTGGCGATTAGACACTCAAAGGTGTTGTAGTTAAAAGAGTCTATTTCCGTCACGGAAATATTGTTTTTGTGGATAATAGATATGCCTCCACCTCTGATCTTTTCTATCTTTGTTGGTGATTTCAAAGCACAGGAGACAAGAGTATCCATGAGTGGGAATGAGGAGTCATTAAGCCATGTCTCGGTGATGAATGCTATGTCTATGTCGTGGGTGAGAATGCATTCCGCTAGCTCTGTGGTGTATTTGGTAGCTGATCTGAAGTTTATGAGCATGCAGTTTGTGGGGGACGTCTCTGTTGTGGGTTTTTTTGTTTGGGGGACCGTGCGGATGATAGTGCATGTGGCCGGGGGTCTAGGGCATTTCAGAGGGTCCTGTTCTCATCCCAGTCCGGTGATCACCTGTATTTTGGATTGGAGGGTGGCACTAATAGGATTGTCCTACGAGGAAGCTTCGCTCACAGATGTTTCATCTCTAGTTCTTATCGGTCTCTGCGTCTGATTTGCGAGGGGGTGGAGATCCCTTTCGGGAGGGGAGCATTGGAAAGCCTTTGTTGAGCGAAAAAGGGAAAGGAAGGGGAATTGAGTGGATTTAGGGGTGCGGCGAGGTTGGTGAGGATTTCACCAAGACCCTGGATTATGGTTGTTATCTGGCTTTCAAGCTGGGTGAGTTGCTACCCAGTCTCTATGTCGGTATGGGTGTTCCGGATAGGAAAGTTGAACCTGTGGGGGGGAGCCTAACATTGTAGAGTTGTCCTTTTGTGGGTGAGCTGTCCGTGTGGGAACTAGGCATGGTCTGGAATGTGGGGAGGCGGGGGGAAAGTTGGGGTGTCGATGTTAAATCGCATGAAAGACCAGGGCGGGTGTTGGGTGTCGCGTGCTGTGTGCTGAGGTCATTCGAAGTGGTTTGGGAGGGATGGTGGGTGGGGGTGAGGTGCGGGGGGTTGCTGGAGGCAGGTAGAAAGGTCGTGTTTTCTCTGGTCATCTTGGGGAAAGAGGTGTAATGGCGGGGCAGGTATTATTACTAGGGTCTTGGGTGCATCGGAAATATGGGTAAGTTCTGATGGCGGTTGGGTTCTTCAGTGAGAGGAGGATGAGCGGGCAGGGGAAGAGTACATGGGCAGGGGAAGTCCAGAAGGATGGGAAGAGAGCATGAAAGGTTTCTAGATTGTCGTTGTTGACTTGCATCAGGACTGTGCAATTGGAGAAGTTGTTTGCAGTGGTGTTCACATTACGCCAAGTGCTTCAAGTGGCTTGTTCTATTAATCCTGTTTATCTCTTCCATTGGCCTAAGGAGTGCGATAGACAGTAATAGGCCTATGTGACTGTCTTCTTCTTATGTTGGCATAAAGATATTGTGGGAGATTTTAACAAATGGACCACTCACACTATGTACATGGTAATAAACTAAATGAAGTAATATTTAAATTTGATTTGTCATTCACAAATTAAATGTCAACACCTTATATGCATCAAAAGAAAACTTTTAATAGTTCTACTAATATTAGCATCATCAACCATGTTTTATTGTCAAACCACTATGCTGGTTCTATTTTTAACTACACTACACCAGAGATTGCACTAAGTGATCACTTCCCACTGAGCCTTCGAATAACAATTGTACCCTTTTTTAAACAAACTAATAAGAATATAATAACACAGGATAGAGGTGATTGAGTTGGTAAGGCGCAATGAATACACCTTACGCTGGACACAGATCAACACAGAGGATCTCCTTAAACAGTTAATAATTAATAATAAGGACAACTTTGACTTATGCCTCAATGAAAATACTTCCCCAAAGGATATCTTTGGGGCATTTTTGGCTATTACAAAGGACGTAAACGAGTGACTTTTGGCCACCAGCCGGAAGATAAAAAAGAGAGGAAAAGGGTGGTTTGACACTGTATGCACTAAAACCCATACCCAAGAAGGCACTACATAAAACACCTAAGTGCAATAGAGAAGTCCAGCAGTGCAGATTAGAATATAAACAGGCAGTAGAGAGGAGAAAAGTATATTCAAGAGAGTCAGTCTGGGAGTCCCTACAGGCTACTCTGGGTAATGATGAGAGAATGTTTTGGAAGATAATTAATTCTTCACCATGGAGCAAAGCGGTGTCCCCCAAAATCGAGACCGCTATATTGGAGTAAGAATGATTTGAGCAATTTGTCAGAATTTACTCTGCACCCAACAAAGCAAAGCCACCAAACCAGGGAGTGGTGATGAAAGAAAACGAAATCCTGACCCAAACCTCCACCGTTTTCCCATTCCCTCAAGAGGAAGTCAACAAAGCGATTCAATCTAGCAAGAACAGGTAAGCACCAGGGCCAGATTAAATCCTGGTTGATCTTTAAAAGGACCATATCAATCTATGGGTTTCTTGCTGACCCAAGTATTAAGGGCTTGTGGGTCTAGTAGGCTTCCTCCTGTAATGGGGAGAGTCAATTATAGTACCAATTTAAATAGAAGGGGATCGCCTAGATCCAACATATTATAGGCCGATGTTCCTGATCGACTCCCTAGCAAAAATAGCAGGACTGGAGAGACTACAGTAATGGGTAGAAAGTAATGGGAAACTCACACATCTGCGATATGGATTTAGATCTGGGGTTGGGACAATTGAGCAGAGTCTTAATCTAAATAATCTAAATATACTCATTGGAAAATACATAAGAACAAAGAAGCGGACTCTGTACCTAACCTTTGTCGATCTTAAATCGATATTCAATTGTGTAATACATGCTAGGTTGTGGGAACAGTTGAGAGAAATGGGAGCAGAGGGATCTATCCTCAACTTTTTAAGGGCTTTATATACAGGATTCAGAGCCAAGGTATGGTATGGGCTGGAGGAGAATGTACTAGGGCTTTCGTCGTGGAGAGAGGGGTGAGTCAGGGATGTGTCTTAGCCCCCTTCCTGTTCTCACTTTATATAAACAGTGTGGGGGAGAAGCTTGTCGCTACTACTAAAGATCTTTCACAAATAGGCACACACCCTGTCCTGGCCCTCCTCTACGCCGATGATGCAGTTTTAATGGAATTTACCCCAAGGCGCTAATTACCATCAGCAGAAAGACATTCAAAACAGAGGTGGTGGCTCATTTGGAAAAGTCTAGTTTGACCATCGGACACCTGAAATCTTCCATTTTACACAATCAAATGATATTAACCATTTTTAATATGCAGCCTTAGGCATAGGTTTGTGCTTACATGCCCAAGATTGGATATATTTCACACATTATGTACCTTTCCCACAGATCTGGTAAATTGTCATTGTGAAGGGAGGCTGCATCAGAACGTTATGCAGGTAGTGCAAATTTTACTCTAAATATAGGAAACGGTATCTTTCTCCAATTATAATGCACTTACGTTTTAAACAATATCACCCTGAGTATTTATACTTGCAGTTGTTGCCAACTCTAGAGATCTGCTGCAGTATGTCATCTTTTCTTTGGGCAGTTCTTTACGCTAGAAAGAAGATGACAACATGTACTATATAGAGTATAATAATGGAAATATACATCAATGAACCGTGGTCACTAAGGTAACTGGGAACAATAAAATATGGAGGGGAATACGAGGAACACTGTACTAATGCACTTTAACCATTTTAGTATTATATTTGTATAAATATATAATGGAACCCTGGGTAGTAGTGGTCTTTTAGAACCTTGTTCTTATGTCTACAATTCTTTATACGTACCTCAATGAATTTAATTAGTTGCCTTTTTAATATCTTGTTCTTATGATATTGTTTTTAACCCTTTCTTTAATATAGTGAAATTAACTCGATGTTTGTTGTTTTTATCTGTGTACACGCTTTTATGGATGTCTGTTATGGCACCGAATAAAGTGTTATATATACAATTATGTAAAAGAGGTTAGAGAACTTAAGTTAGTTAATGCTAGAAAGACTCTTTTCCTTTGTCCTGTCACTAAGATAGTGATGGTAGGTAGTTATTAAAGTTAGTTACTTAGTATTAGTTGGTATTATTTTTTAGCGGTCCATGTGACACGTCCTCTGTCACATACTGCTGACTCCAGTACTTAGTAGAACCTTTTGTAGTTTGTTAGTAAGTGAAAAATATAACAACTCAGCACATAAGCAACCACTCAACAATTTGGTGCATGCAATATGCATGTTCCGCTGTAGCATGCTCATCTATGCATTTTTGAGGACTAAAATTAATGGAATCGCAGCTTTATTGAACAATTGGCCCATTAAAGGGGGTTGATTCACTGATGATTGCGAATGAGATCGGAACTTAGAGGAAGCAAATATAATTTTTGGCAATTCATTCCAAAGTCTTTGGAATATGCGGGCTAGGTGGTACTTAGATTTAGGATTCTGAAATCAGAATGGAACACTGTAATAATAAAGAGATAGGACAGTCCGCAACCGCGGTACTACTAGTCGATCTGATTAGATAGGTGCATTTTATTGATGTCATCCTGTCATAAACCTTTTTGGAGCTTTTTAAAAAAAAATATTTATCATTTGTTTCACACCAATAATTTTTTGGCTCTTTTTTATGTCTGACATGATCAGCATTGGGGCAAAAAGACAATGTGTTCTGCTGAGACGGGAGCTGGAGGTGCCTCCTAGGGCCAGAATCACTCCTCTACAAATGGTTCTGCTGCTGGACCCAGTATGTCTTCCTGTTGTTAATATTAATAATTATATTTCCCTAACTTTTACTGCAGCTTATTTTTTTTAACTACTATTTCCGTTTCCTCATTTTTTTTTTACCAAATCTTCTTCGATCTATCTGTTTCTAAGGGGGACATTATGATGGCAGGCGGATTGCCACAGCCTGGCCGGCAGTGGCGATCCGTCCATCATTACAACATGATTTACCCCCACCATATTATCATGGCAGGGGGTACCGCGACGGACAGACTTTACGTCCACCGCTTTTCGACTGGTCGGCAATCGTTACGTATGCCAGCCAGGTGGAGCTGGGGCATGATATGGTGGCGGTGGCTAGAAGGCACTGCCATCCATGTAATCATGCCGGGCTGTCAAGGCCTTCCCATGGCAACAATGCCGCCATGGAAAGGCTGGTAGGAATTGCTTTGGGGAGCTGCTGTGGGCCCCCAGGGGTGGGCGTTGAGGGGCTGCACTTGAGGGTACCTATGGTACCCCACTATATTGCCATGCACAAGGTAGCAGGAGGTGCCTGCGACATTGTGATTGACAATGCACAACATGCCATTTTGGCACTGTGGCGGATGCTGCTTATACCAGCACCCCCCACAATGTCACGATAGAGGATTGCCACCGCCAGGGTGGCGGTTACATCCTAATTAGTGGTGATGGTCCGCCGCTCATCTGGCAGCCAGTCCCAGCACCGCTAGGGTGGCGCGCAAACAAAAGTCCACCTGCCATCCTAATGGGGCCCTAAATTCTTGTTATCCCTGCATTACCTACTTGGCTACTTAGTTATATTTCTAGTGTCTTTACATCAATCTAACTGCCTCTGACTCTGTACTACTATTTGTCTGTAGCTTGCTTTATCATTTACTCTGGATTTTCAGTCAACTTCTCCTCTCCCCTTATATTTTGTGGACTGCCTAGTGGTGGTACTGAGGTGTAAGACTCAGACAACACATTGGTTCTTCACTACTACTAGTACTACTACTCTGCTGTGCAGATTGCATGCCCAACTAAGGTATTCTACGCGTGTTTGTTGAGATTACAAGGCTTTCTTTTACTTTCTTTCTCATGCTCAATCAGTAAATAAAATGATGGTCACGTTTGACAGCCCAAAGTAGTGTATTTTTACTTTTTCTCATCTAGGCATAGTACTAATATTATAAGCAGCAGCAGTTGATTGTCAACAACTGATTACTGTGCACCAACGCTGAAGTATGACGAAGAGGAGCGCACAGTTATATTTCCCAACCATGACAGAGGACTCGAAATTTGAGAGACCTTATGTCCAATTATCCACCCAGTTGGCCACTCTTTTTCTTTTAAAAAGTTTTAAAACTCGGATTCCCTAATAGCTCTGGCCACTGAGTCAAGTCCTTTGAGTTGTCCTCTTCTTGAGAGTCTTTTCGAAAATCGTCACCAACAATTTTATTATTATTTTTATAGGATAGGACATACTACTGTCTACTCTACTCTAGTACCCGATTTGCAGAAGTGGTGTGTGTGGTGTATGTATGTATTGTATTTTCAATCTTGCTAGTGAAAATAAAAATAGGGAGAGGTAAATATGGCATCTACAAAATGTGTAATGTTTTTTCTAGGCGTAACAATCACCAGTGCTGGGGCCAGATAGGGAAGGCCACACCAGCCAGGAGCGATCAAACGCGGCAGCTGCAAGGGTGGGTGACCCAGCAACAGTGACGGGTAGTGGTAAGTTATATTCCTTACTTATTGACTAAAATACACACTCGCTGCAAGGGTGTACACTGTACTGTTGAAAGAGACTAAGTTGTTGTGAAAAACTGTTGAAGAAGACACCATTTACTTAGCATTAGCAATAGCATAACTGCGGGAGTTGAGTAACTAATGGCCTTTTCTATCTGACTTCAACTCAGCTGTTAATGTTTTATGAAGAAGACTAAGATTCAGACAACCTTGATGGATGGGTTGAACGAAAAGGGAAAGAAGGATGGAAGGAGGAAGGACAGGTGACATGTAATATATGACTGGCAGACAAGATATATGGGTGAAGGGAGGGTGCCCAGGAAGCATGGGTGGCTGCTAGGATGCATGGGTGGTTGAAGGATGGGTGGAAGGTGAAAGAAAGGATGCCTGCCTGGGTGGGTGAAACTGTATGGGTGATAGGAATCCTCCAGTGGGTTTGATGGGTCAAAGGCAAACAAGGACGCATGGGTGGTGGTTTAAAAATAAGTTACAAATGTATGTTGTTGGTGAAAGGTTTGTTGAGAGAGTAAGAAGACTGATATCCATGTTTACTTTAAATGGATTGATGCCTGGATGGTATTTAATCATAGCACAGGTGGAGACTGTCACTGGATGAAGAGAATGTAAATGAAAAATAAACCGTTCCAGAGTAGCAAAGCCAAGGTTGAAGATAAGAATAAGATTAGAATACAAAAATAATGCTAGAAGAGCAATGCAATGATAAATGGAAAAATTGCTGGGAAGAAAAACATGGACTGTTTTTTTCAAGGTTTTTGAATCAAGGTTGTATTTCAGAATACTCCCTTGACTCACAGTAGCTTGCAAGCACAAAATATATATTGTGTATGAATGTACCCATAGCCACCCATTATCAATCGCTTCCCTCCAACTCCGAGGCCCACTCCCTACCTATGTAAATTCGACTGTGTCAGCCACTGGTGGCCTGTTGGCTGCATGTTTACACAATCAATCAATCGTACCTAACATTGTCCCATATATAATCATTCAGATCAGATATCATCTGCCTTGTTGTAGTAGTCAGGGTGAAACGAGCAGTTGCCATTGATGTAACAGAGTATGGCTATAATAGAAAAATAAGATAATTGTGTAGCTGTAGACTACAGCTGCTCCACCTGCAGACAGTAGTAAATAACGTGAGTCTGTAATACGAGTATGCCTGTCTAGGGCGCAAGTTGACTGAGCTGGCATGCCCACAACGTTAACTTAGCTAAACAATGGGGAGAAGAAGACTTGTCTACTCCATTGTGCTTAGTGACGCCTGAAACTCCCACAAATGTTAGAGGCCAGCAAAGTGAGAGGAATTCACAAATGGTATGCACTGTGCTTGCTAGTGCTACTATCACTTCATTTGTATACTTAATTTTGTGTTAGTGTTTTTCTAAGAGTATTGGTTACAATTGTCTTTTATCTTTCTTGACATAGCTACTCCTTCCAAGCTGAAACAACCGAACGGGAAGGAGTTAGTAGCCATAGCCTGGCAACAGAAGCTGGAGGAATATCAGTAGCTGGAGGTTCTGGTGGAGGAGAAATATGAGGTGGCAGCAGGTACAGCCTCCTCCAATTGCCCGGGCCCCAGCCAGGGCCCCCAAGTGCCTCCAGTGTACGGCACCTTGATCTGACAGCCGCCCGCCGCACTTCTTCACACACTGCTGTCCACCCCTGTTCATGGAACAGCAAGACATTTAAGTGTTGCATGCTCCTCCGGATGGTGCTCCTAAAGGAACGGATAAATACTCTGGGGAGGAATATTCGGCGAGCCTGCCACTCCCACGCCTTGCCCTTTTTTAAATCTTTTTTTGGTGGGTGGCATTTGGGCATTTGGGAAAAGTTGTGGTTTATGGACTTAGACATTGGACACTTATGATGGACATTGGTTGGGGTTAAGGTGAGGGAGTGGGTCAGGTTTTTTCCATTAGTTAATTTGTTAGGGAAATAAATTATTTATAATTTACATATGAAGTAAATGTTTTGTGGGCGTTTATTCTTTTACTTCACACGGTTTCCTTTGCTGCAGCAGGGCAGCAGCCAGTTTTTGATTGAAATATTCTGACGATAGTGTAACACACCAACAGATAGATGCGGTACCCTCACTAGTACTGTCAGTCTCTCCCCCCAGTCTATGCCGTCTGCAACTAAAACACTTATAGACTTGGGAGTGTGTGGTTGTGTGATTTAATGAATTAATTTCCATGGTACCATGCTTCCCCCAAACTTCTTCTCTTACCTATGATTGATGTTTATTTATACTTAGGCAAAGCGATGGCTGCATGGTGATGGTTTGGTTTCCCAAGATGCCATGGTGGTGTTAGTAGTAGTAGAAACTTACAGTAGCAATTGCAAAAAAAGAAAATGAGACAGTCAGTCACCTGAGAGAGACTCAGGAACAAGTAGTAGAAGTACAGTACACAAGAAGACTGCTAAACAAGAGACCATGATGATGATAAGCAATGCTAAAGTAAATTAAACCAGAATGCCTCGAGGGCTAGCTTAGTACAAGTTACAAACTGAAGTCGACTCGAGCTATGATGATGAAAGCGGAAAAGCGGCTTCATAACCTTTAGTTCTGGAACTAGGATGATTGCTGACTCAATGCTGGCAACCAATATTATTATTAAGATTATGATGGAATATGAAATGTTCCTCTGGAAAAAAAGTTAATATCGAATACTATGCATGGGTGGGCAATCTAATATTACAGTGTGGGCTGAAGTATATACACTTAGAGCAGAAGAAGATCCTCCCCTGAGTTAGTGTTGCTTTCACCACATCGGCCCCAGCAAGTGTGTGATCAATAATTGGTGTAAATTTAATTTAGTCACACCTCAATATAAATCACACAGCCCAGGGGGAGAGGGTTAGGGATTGATGAATGGTTGGGAAGGGGGTTTTGAGGGAAAGGTTTGACAAAGACAAACACTACACATTGACAACAGACAATCTTGGCAACCAACCATCATACATCTGTTAAGTGACAATAAGGTAATGAATGCATGATGATGACTTGATGAGTAGTACTAGACTAGTAGTACAGGGCAGCAGTCTATTAATTATTAATATGCAATTGCATTGTCTGTCTGACCCAAGATACATACATTTTATGTTCTGTTGTACTAAGTGTCCTTTGAAAGCTAGCAAGGAAAATTAAAATACATCTATGGGAGTCAAATATAAGCAAACATAAACAATAACACAGTCATAATGACCAAAGCGAAAGAATTAATCGAATGAAATGATACTATAATTATTCTCAAATTGGGAGTTGCATCTTGGCATTCCTCTTGGTCCTTCCTTGGACTGTCCATCTGTCAATCTTGGGTGCCTGTCAAGAGTGGAGCGTATTTAGCACTCCTTAACAGACGCACAGCTAGTTTCCTTTAACACACAATAACTCTGTTTTATCCTGTATTTATTTCCACGTTCCTCCAATGTTTTAGAGCAATTTAGATATGAACCAGCAATCACATGTACGACACTCAAATGTTTTTCCAATTTTTCAAACGCTGCAGTTTGCCAATTCAGGCCTTTTCTTCCTGCAACACGCCGAATACATTTAAAAACATCCTCAATCCAATGCATTTCGGGCACTTTCTCTGCCCTTCGTCAGGGATTCACTGCAAATATTTAAAACAACAACATTACCTCGTGAAACCTAATGTCACAGTTCAATGTACATTTAAATCATTTCCTGTACCTAGTTAACATCGGTCCCTATTAAACGTTCTCCCTCTAATCAAGCAGCACTCGGTTTAACGTTTTAACAAAAAGGCTTCTCACACCTACCCGAAAGTTAAACTATCTATGACTCAATGCTAGGCAGTGCCCCTGTTCTATGTTGTAACACCGCCCCTTCAGCAACTCATTTCTCCCTATTTACCTTTCTAAAATTTTCAAAATATCCCGCCATCTTCCTTCCTTATTTCCTCCACTGCATACACCTTCTGACTTTGCTCTTTCACTCTTTACGCTGCGACGATGTACCCTCCGCCCCCTGATTCTTCCAATCATTTAACTCCCTCACATTACCAAAACTACACATCCCAGAATGCTTCCCCAGTCTTCAAAAATACAGTAATGTTGACACGCTAAATCATCCTAATACTTGAAAGTTGACAAGTCTAACTCCCAGCCCTCCCTTTGATGTATAAAACACGTTCAATATAACCCTCGGCAAGTTGCTTAATGACATAGCAAAACTGTTAAGCCACATCAATCAATGTATAATTCTATGACGTTAATCCAAAGATAATTCACAAGCGTCTGTGTCCCTTTAAAAATTGCTGATATTAAAACCGGATGTCCTTGTGTCTCTCATGCGGTTATCATAAATCTTTAATGTTCCATGATGGGTGCAACATGTCTGGCAGGCAAAACTGAGTAAATTGCATACAAGAATGACGAAATGCACACCATGATTATCCAGTCTTTTTAGAAAGTTTCCTGTAAAGTTTTCCATTTTTGCGTGCAGACCTCTAATACGTTTAATAGGGACCGATGTTAACTAGGAACAGGAAATGATTTAAATGTACATTGAACTGTGACATTAGGTTTCACGAGGTAATGTTGTTGTTTTAAATATTTGGAGTGAATCCCTGACGAAGGGCAGAGAAAGTGCCCGAAATGCATTGGATTGAGGATGTTTTTAAATGTTTCCGGCGTGTTGCAGGAAGAAAAGGCCTGAATTGGCAAACTGCAGCATTTGAAAAATTGGAAAAACATTTGAGTGTCGTACATTCGATTGCTGGTTCATATCTAAATTGCTCTAAAACATTGGAGGAACGTGGAAATAAATACAGGATAAAACAGAGTTATTGTTTGTTTAAAGGAAACTAGCTGTGCGTCCGTTAAGGAGTGCTAAATACGCTCCACTCTTGACAGATCTAATCATGCAGTGGTTGAAGGCAAAACCATCATTCTCGGGCTGCACGCAAAAATGGAAAACTTGTATGCAATTTGCTCAGTTTTGCCTGCCAGACATGTTGCACCCAAAGTTCAAAAGATACTTTATTCGGTTTAAATCACAAAAACCATAAAAGTGTACAAGCATTAAAAAGGTCCACAAGTCACCAGGCTACATAATATATGATAAAATACAACATAAGTAAAGAACGGGAAGTACCCAATAAGATATGCAGTACATGGTGGCAAGAGTTTAAAAGCAACAGCATAAACATTCATCACCTATTTGAAGAATTCATACAGTGGTTAACATTTATAAAAAATCAGCTAGGACCAGGCGATCTTTTTGCCAAGTCTCACTGCTATGGTTAAAAATGTTGCCACGTTAAGGATTTCCCATATTTCAGTCAAAAGTTGAAGGTACATCAAAGCTGGCTTCACTTGCCTGAAGCCTTTTCCTTTTAACAATGGTATTATAAATTTTGATCTAATGCCCTTGAAGTGGTCACAGAAAAACAAAAAGTGTGCGGTGTCCATAATTGAACAACCGTCGCATTTACATAAGTCTAAGTCCGTACTCCTGGTCCAGGCAGGGCGGCCGGAAATTAGAAGGTGAATTTTGTTCAAACGGAACCTTGTCAGCAAGTACCTGTGATTGGCATCATTTACAACTTTAAGGTACAGTTCCGGTTCAGAGCCAGAGGAAACGATCAGCTGATGGGTCCTGACAGAGGGCTTTAACAGCTCCCTGCCCTCTCTGCCCATTCCTCTGTTCAGCAAAAAAGTGTTTTTAACCCATTTCAAGTCTCCTTTCACCAAACTAGAGGGTTTGTCGAACAATTCGGGCTGGCCCAGCTTTTCGCACATTTGCTGCACATATTTCAACCAGGGAATCTTTTCCCAATGATCCAACAATAAACAGTCTTTTAAAATTTCATGATTCACTTCAAGCTCAGGGTTTAACCAGACTGCCACCCATTTTAATAGAGGGGCCATGGCAATTTTGTCCTCCAAATAACCCACGCCGCATTCCTGATGAACTATGAAGCTTGCAGTGGATCTTGGGAGGGAAAGAAGTGTTTTTAAAAAATTGTCCTCTGTGACCTGAAGCGATGTAACTGGCCTAAAGCCCCACAGGTCGGCCCCATACATGGCAATGGCGGTACATTTGGCAGCATATACTTTTAGTACTGCCTCAATAGGCTTCACCCCTAGTTTGCGGGAGAAGCTCAGCACTGCCGAGATCGAACGTGCCAAGGCTGTTTTCTTCTCTACCATTTGAGGAAGCCACGAGGAGCCCTCATCAAAGACAACCCCCAAGTAGGGAAATCTGGGAACTCGTGATAGCTTGTGTCTGTTACAGAATAATGACATCACATTTTTTTTAGTCCTTGCTTTGTGGCCCACTACCATAACATGAGACTTGGCAAAATTAACACTTAAATCAAGATTGTTCATAAAAACATAAAAGGAGTTCAACAGGCATTGGAGTCCTACTGCAGTTCTAGCTAGGAGGGCGGCGTCATCCGCATACAGTAAGGCCGGCAATAAATATTTCCCAGCCTTCGGGATGTCCTTGCAAGCAGCGCCCAAAACTTTACCTAGATCATTAATATATAGTGTAAAGAGCAGGGGAGCAAGAATGCAGCCCTGCCTCACGCCATTAATGATGCTAATTTTTTCCGTGCAGTTCCCCTTTCTATCATAACGAACCATTGCTGTAAGGTCCCTATGGAGGTCTGCTAGGAAGTACACTATGTTAGGGTCTATTCCGATGTTGAGGAGCTGACCCCACAATTTGGATCTGTTTACTCGGTCGAATGCCAAGGACAGATCCATAAAAGCAATAAACAATGACCCTTGCTTGGCTAAAGTGTACTTCCCGATGAGCAATTGTAGATTTAGGCTTTGGTCAATCGTACTGCGCCTCTTTCGAAAACCATACTGTAGAGGGGAAAGTGTGTTGGTCTCTTCTAACCAGTTAGTCAATTTACATAAAACCACTCTCCCTAAAACCTTGACTGCAGAATCGATGAGGGATATGGGTCGGTAATTGCCAGGATCCCCCCGATCTCCTTTTTTGTAAATGGGTACAATGACCGACTGTGTCCATGACTCGGGAATGCCTGTCTTAGAGACTCTGTTAAAAACGTTGGCTAAAACTTTGGACCAAAATAAAATGTCAACTTTAAAAAGATCAGAGGGAACGCCATCAGGTCCAGGAGCTTTATTACTGGTCATCATGCTGATAGCCACTGCCACCTCCTCCTCATTCACAATTAGAGTATAAGGTGATTGAGGGAAGGCGCTCATGCCTTCTGTTGCCATAATCTCATTTTCATAAACAGGCCTAAAGTGCAGGTGCCATCGATCTTCTTGGATTCCACAATCCAATTCATTATCACTGGGGTTCGAGCAGTAAGGTTGGTTGACCACCGCCCAAAACTTGGCGCTACTTTTTAAGACATCTATTGAGGTCAAATCAGCCCAAGCGTCCTCTCTGATTTCACGCCGCCTTCTTTCAATTGAGGACTTGTATTCTTTCCTGAGGGTGGCCACGAGCCGTTTGTCTACTGGGTTGGACTTAAGTGCAACCTTAAGTTTATGGTTGGCCTCCGAACAATTTTTGTCAAACCAGCCTTCCTTCCCTTGTGTTCTACCTTTACCCTGGCGAGTCAGGTTGGAGAAAATGTCGAGGCAAACCTTTTTATAAGCCTCCATTACTTCACTGTCCCCAGCCTGATCATCCATACACAACATTAGGTCATCCCTGCTACTAAGACATAAGTTGCTAAAAAATTCTTCTGGAATTGGCTTGCACCATTTAATCCTGCGTGCTTGGTCTGTCAGCCGCATATCATATTTCTCTACCAGGTTTGGGCGACTATCCTTGATGACAAATATGTTCTTTGCTTTCAAAACAACAGGGTTATGATCACTAAAGTGGGACCCTAGAACTGAGTAACTGCTGATTTGGACTCCACAGGTACTACTAAGGAATATGTAATCAATCACGGAGCCACTGCCATGACCTATAAACGTGGGGATATCCCCCTGGAGTTCTGGACTTTTTGGTTCTGTCCAGAGGTGTCAGGGATAACACCCGAAGACCCCGGAGTTCTACCTGTCTCGGTGCACAAACAAACAGAAACACGGGCTTCTCGATGGTGGCGTCAAAGACCAAAGGTTTATTACTGCAGGGACACAGAAGTCACAGAAACTACACATGGGCAGTATCTAGGAGCCTGTTCAATTTGTACAAAGAGGGTTGTTCCTTATATACTAAATATTCTGCTCGGGGCAAATTCTTTACATGTTACCACAGTTCTAAACATTCGTGTCTTAAACAATAAATATTTGGCGTTGCACAGGAATCGTCAACAGTATCTGATGTCAAAACATTACGAATGAGGGGTTCCCACTATTCCATCATAATCCCATGTCAATTTCTCATTCAAGACCCGGACCGCCTCATTGTAAATTTCGTTACCTCCCCCTAATAAAGGCCCAGAAGGAAAGGAGCAGAGCCAGGTGTAGAAGATAGAAAGACAGGATAAGAGATGTTTGTGGGTCGTAAATGGGCACGGTTACCAGCTTCGGCCGCCTAATCATGATCAGGCCAACGAACACAAGAACCAGTATAGCAGGACTGGCCTCAGGCTGGGGAGGCAGTTCTTGCCGAGTCATGCTGCCACAGCGTTGCTGGCCTAAGGTGCACGTGTCCCTTGCAAGGTGAATTGCCGGCTAAAGCCTACGTGTCCTTAAATGAAAAGAGGTCATTGCGTGTCCATTGACTATGTGAGGGCAAGGAGTACAAAATGGCTTCCGTGTTCTAAGATGGATGCCACGGGTAGAACAGAAATGTGTTTGTAACTGGAGTGCTCTTGCTCGTAGCATAGCGAAAACACCAGGATATACTAAATGGGTCATTTGCGGTTCACTGATACCAAAATTATGTATTTACGACAATGTTACAAACACGAATAAAATCGTCACGGAACCTCAGACCCTCCTTTTGCCCTTACATAGGCAATTACTCAGTCTATGTCAGAATCTAACTCTATGCTCATTAGGTCAGTGACATGTTGTTGCATCATCATCCTGTCTCGTGTCTTTTCTCCTAATGCAGGTGGTTTTCTGAAACAGGTTGCAGCACAAAGACTACACAAAGCGGGACCACATTGGATAATAAGGCAGCACGAGAACAGAAATACTAGGATGACACCAATGACCATCAGAACCTTCCATCCCCACGCTGATACCAGAGTCCAAAACCACTCCATGAAGGACCAGTTTCCCTTGTCTACGTGTATGGAGTCGGAAATCTTGTGTAGCTTAGAGATCGCTTCATAGACTGTTGGAGCATTATTTGGAATAAAGACACAGCAGCTCGATTGGATCATTCTGCATACCCCACCTCGATCTGCAAGTATTACGTCTAGAACCATTCGGTTCTGCAACGTCATGAGACGATCCGCCTGAAGCTCAGCTGTTAAGTTACTAAGGGCACCAGCAGTTTCTGTAATAGTAGATTCAACTACCCGTGTTAGTTGACGTAGATTTCTACTATTGGCCATAGGCCCCCAAAACGGAAGGAAACCTTTGAAGAAGTCTCCAGCTTCCTGACCAGCGGTATCTTCCTTGCTGAAGACACCTCTTGCTACTCTGGTCTTGTGATAATCTGAAGAAGCAGTGTATGTCGGAGGTAACAATCGAGCAATATAACATGAACCTGAGAAGTCAGCAGGCAGCCATGTATACGCTCTGTCCTGACAGATGAAGTAAGTACCCCTAGCAGTAAGGAAGGCAGGGGAGGAGTTAGACGGAAATACGTAAGTCTCAACGCACTCACTCCTCCCTAGCTGAGCTCTCAGATTTCTCCCATTTCCTTGCAAACAGACCTGACCTCGGTGAGGCACGACCCAAACTGAAGTGGAGCTTTTACGCTTGCTTTCTCCCAAACTAAGGCGATACTCTGTAGAGTTCCAACTCAAATACACCCGTAATTCATCTCTAGGGTAAGATGGAGTATTATTGACGTCTTTAATCATGTCAATAATTCCCTGGACTAAAGCTTTGTTGGCTGAGTTGTATTTAGTGGACCGTGGTGGACGCGGAGGATAGGTCTCAAGGGCATATGAAAAAATGGTCTGAAAGGCCTGAAATGATCCATTGTAGCTAAAAGGCAAGACTAGATAGGGAATGCCTTTATCCATAGTGTGAGGTATCAAGCCACACACCCAGCAGTCTGTAGTATTAACTACCAGTTGGTGTTGATGCAAGAGCTGTACAAATGTATTGTTAATAAATTCTGAGCGTCGAGCTTGTTCGTGTTCAGGAAATGAGTGAAAAGAATGCATAGAAGAAACCGTAGAAGTAGTAGGATCAAGGGGAGGTACTGTAGTTACTGGCATGAAAATCAAATGCACACCAAAGATGATTTCACCCACCAACGTTATCAAAACGATTAAAAACGTAACTGCACATTGCATTAGAAAGCATTTGCTGTGTAGTATTCGGTACAGTCTATTTCTGTGGACATAAATTACATTCTTTCTTTGCAGCTCAGGAAGCTCCATCTTCTACGACCGTTCGCGACCACTGATGATGTGTACGTAGATGAAAATGCCTCTATCAGCCCTGGGAGTTCCCAGAACTAACAGAAAGATCGACCTTGTGTCTGACCCCCGCAGATTCAACTAGGCACACAGCCACGACCCTACGGCTACCCAGACGGCAAGGCAATTTTAAAACAAAAAGAAACAATACAAAGTATTAGCAAACTTCCTGGCTGGAGGCAATGTATAGAAAATTCAAATCTGAAAATAGGCAGTTTCCTGCTTTATTTGTCCATATTGCGAGGTCGCAAGTTGTATCTCAGTTTTGCAGGAGCTGTCTGATCTGGAAACAATGTATTTTCAGCTGACGTTGCAATGTTCACGTTCGCAGATGGCAAATGTTCAGGGTTCAAAAGAGAAGTTTCAGGAGGAGAGTCAGAATTTGGTGAATCCGTGATCAGTTCTGCATCGCTGAAAGGTATGAACCTGGGGACTTGTTCCGTTTCAGAGGCACCGATTCCTTTCTTTACCCAGTTGTCGTAAGGAAGTGGCAGAGGCACACGTTTGACATGTGTCGTATGGATCCAGTTCTTCCTTCCGGCCACACGAATAGCAGTTCTCGTTGCTAGTAGGACTTGAAAGGGCCAATGAATCTGGGCTGAAGATTTTTCGTTCTTGCAAAATTTCTAATGACCACCTGGTCACCCGGTTTCAGCTGATGGCCTGGACTCTCCGGTGGCTTTGGCAATGCATCGAAAACCTGTTGGTGAATAAGACTCAATTTAGCAGTCAAGTCGAAAAGGTAATCAATTAACATTGGGTATTCCAGCTGTTTGAATTCTTTTGGTCTAGGTACCCCCCAAACATTTGCAGGACGACCAAAAACTATTTCATATGGACTAAGCCCTACTCTAGAATGTACAGTTGCTCTTGTTGATAGCAAAGCCAAAGGCAATGCGTCTGGCCAGGACAAACCCGTGGATGCTTGTATCTTAGCAAGTTTCAGTTTAAGGGTGCCATTGTAACCCTCGACTAAACCCGCGGACTGGGGATGATTCGCACTATGAAACTTCTGTCTAATCCCTAGGCCGGCACACACACTCTGCATAACTTTCCCTACGAACTCACTTCCGTTATCTGACCATACAATCCGTGGCATTCCGTATCTGGGGAAGTACTCTTTAAGAAGAATTTTGGCAGTGGATAAGGCAGTATTGTCCTTTAGCGGGTATGCTTCGATCCATCTGGAGAAAGCACAAACTACCACTAGGACGTATTTCAGATTATTACAACGATCCATGTGAATGAAGTCTAGCTGGATCACTTCGAAGGGGCAGGAGGGAGGAGCGAAATGACCTGCAGGTGTGGGGATTCCCTTGCCAGGATTATGCATCAAGCATACCATACAATTCCTCACCACTCTCTCTGCGCACTTACTAATCCCATCATTCTTCCAAACTGGAGCCAACATCTTACAAATCCCTTTAGAATTGATGTGCGCTGCTCCATGTGCCATCGTCACTACTGCAAGCACATACGCATCAGGCAACATCCAACGCTGTTGTTCCGACAAGTCAATCCAACACCCATTCGAGTCCAATTTACCCGTGCTCTCTTTCCATGCAAGCTTTTCCTCCTCAGTCGCCTCTTTCTGAATTTCTTTCACGCTTTCCACTGTGTCTTCACACATTCCAGACTCAGAAATCCATCTTGCAGACGTTGCAACATACATTCTACTCATCATATTTCTAGCTGTCTGTTTTGCAGTCTCATCGGCAAAAGCATTCCCACGACCAACATCATCCGTGATTGCTTTATGAGCACTGCATTTCACAATCGCAACTTCAGTCGGCAAGGTTAGAGATTCCAACAAGTCATTAACTAGCTGGCCATGTTGAATCTTAGTCCCATGGGACGTAATGAAACCTCTCTCTTTCCACAAACGGCCAAAACTATGGGCCACGCCGAACGCGTACTGACTATCTGTGAACACATTCACTCTCTTTCCCTTAGCTAAAACGCACGCTCTTGTCAGCGCGATCAATTCTGCAGCCTGGGCAGAATTCTGACTCACTCTTGCAGTCTCCACAATCGTACTCAAAGTCGTTACTGCATAAGCAGCAGTCACATCACCATTCTCTAATTTGAAGCAAGACCCGTCAACATACAACGTTCCATCTGGATCTGATAACGGAGTGTCTTTTAGATCAATTCGTCCTTTTGTTTCTTCCTCAGTTTTAAAACAACAGTCGTGTGGTTCGGAATCACTCGACTCTTGGCTAGTCGGCAACAATGTTGCTGGATTCAATACATTGCATCTTTTGATCTGAATGTGACTAGCTAACAGTGTCAGTTCATAACCTGATAATCTAGCACTGGTAAGGTGTTGCGTCTTGGTTCGGTTCATGAGTGTATCTACAGCATGAGGAACCATAACTACTAGCATGTTGTTCATTACTAAACCAGCAGATTGTCGAATGGAGGCTGCAGCTGCGGCTGTAGCTCTCAAGCAACTAGGCAATGCTCTGGCTACCGGGTCTAACGTTGATGAAAAATACGCACAAGGGCGTTGTTTATCACCAAATTTCTGCGTCAAAACACTCAATGCACAACCTTCTCTTTCGTGGACATAGAGCGTGAATGGCTTACTGTAGTCGGGTGTACCCAATACAGGTGCTGAACACAGTGCATTTCGTAACTCAGAAAAACTCTGCTGACATTCAGCAGACCATGGTACCGGACTCGGAACACCTTTCCCAGTCAAGGCTACCAATGGTTTTGCCAAAAGAGAAAAATTTGGGATCCATTGCCTACAATATGAGGTAATACCTAAAAAGGCACGTACTTCTCTCTGCGTGCTAGGAACATTCATCTGTGTAATTGCCTTTATTCTCTCTGGGGTCAACTTCCTTCCCTCCTTTGACAAGAGATGACCTAGGTAGGTCACTTCTTGGCAGCAGTATTGCATTTTTAAAGGTGACACCTTGTGATTCAAATTTGACAAATGATGCAATAAAGAAATCGTAGCTGTTTTGCAAGTTTCCTTGTCATCAGCAGCCACTAGAAGATCATCAACATATTGTATTAAAGCAGAACCAGGAGGAAGTACGAAGGAATCTAACTGGCTTTTTAATGCTTGACTGTAAATGGATGGGCTTTCACAATAGCCTTGTGGAGCGCGTTTAAACCTGAAGCTTCGTCCTCCTAGAGAGAAACCGAAGATATCTCTGCTTTCTTCGGCTATCGGAATGCTGAAAAAGGCATTTTTCAAGTCGACAACCGAAAACCATGCTGCTGTAGCAGGAATCAACGTTAACAATGCAGTAATGTCTGGAACCACAGGAAACTGTGGAATCACAATTTTATTAACCTCTCTGAGATCAATTACAAACCTATATACTGGAGGTTTTGTAGGGTCAGTTCGTTTCAAAATAGGCAGTACAGGACTATTACAGACATTACCTCTAGTTTCTTCTATAACGTCTTTCTCAATCAGATCATGCAATATCCGTAGAAGCGCACGCTCACCTTCACTAGAGATTCTGTATTGTGGAATTCGTGGAAGTTTGACATTTGCTTTCAAAGTTACTACATAAGGTGGAATTTCCAATAGACCAACATCATTAGGACCAGTCGCCCAAAGAGTATCAGGGAGTGAACGCAGCTCTGGTGGGAGCGCATCCATCGACAAGTACATCGGAGAGATTATTCTTTTACCCAACGTAAGCTGTACTCCTTCTGGAGAACAGTATAATGTCGCATATAGGCGTTTTAACAAGTCTAAACCAAGCAGATTTTCGTTACAACCTGTCGTCAAAATCAGGGGTGCTTTCAATTGACAGGGTCCAACAGAAATAGACAAAGGACCAGAAACAGGGTTATGAACAGGGGCGCCCGAAAAACCTACTGAAACGTTTGTTGAGCCAGACAAAGGTGCGCCAGGGAGTTTCGCATGTATGATAGAACTTTTTGCTGCACCAGTATCCAACAGAAACGGTTCGACTATACCTGATGTTGCTACTGCGACATAAGGCCCACTCTGATCTACTGGAACTGATACTACTCCCTCTCTTTGTCCATGGCTGTCCTAGTACTCACTTTGCTGACCTTCCTCACTAGCTTCATAATAGTCTTCAACATGATACTGTGGAGACCTATTCTGTTAGGCAGATTGTCCATTTCGCTGGTCGAAATAATTAGAAGGGCGATCACTCGTGTGCGGAGGCATAGCACCTCTTCCTCGACCTCTAGAATTTTGCATAGAACTACCACGACCTCTCTGAGCAGCCGCAGTATTATTTTGCGTTCGAACTGGACACTCATTTTTGTAATGACCTTCCATTTTGCAATAAGCACATTGATTCCATTGGTATTGTGGCCTTTGAAAATTATAATCCGTTCTTTGATATGACCCTTGCTGCATGTTAGTCTGATTCGTGCGAGGCGGATAAGCTTGCTGTAAAAGTACTTTAGTTTTTAAATCTTTCGTCTTTTTATCTGATTTTTCATTCTCTTCTTTATCCCTATTTTCATAGTACTGGGCAGTCGCAAGTATTTGCGCAGTCGTAGAGACAGCCCACGCACTTTCAGAATTCTTTAATTTACCACTAAGTTCTGGCAACAGATTGTGCACAAATTTATCAACAAATAATCTCTGGCCTCCTTCTGTGCTCATATCCTGACCACTATGATCTACGAAAGTCTCCTCGAATCTTGTGAAAAAGTCGGAGACGCTTTCGTCTTTCTTTTGTTTGCACGCGGACAATTTGTCCCAGTTAACGCGCAATGCTGGCATCAAGGTTTTCATTAAATCGATTATTCTACCAGGCAAATTAGCAATCAGGGGTTCTGGTTTGGAACCACCTATTTGTTGACCATCCGCTGCAATTATAGCTGCCCAGTCACCACCTAGGGCAACTGGATGATTCTCTTTACGAATTTTAGCCCAAATTGGTTGCGGTACTACATTACCAAATAGCAGATCTATGTCAGCAAGATTCAATACACAAGCGTCAACTGTCTGAGCCAACTCTTTGTAGTACCCTGCAGGATTTTTACGCGGATCTGGCAAGGCCTGTTTCACTGCTAATACTTCAGCTCGCTTCCATGGAATATGTATCCATACTCTCTGGAATTGGGCCGGAGCGGCTGCAATACCAAGGTTTACATTAGCTTGCACAGCTTCACGCCAAATTGGTGGAACCTCTCTCATTGGGTATTGACGATTTTGTTTCGTACTACGTTTCTCTAACTCTCTCGGTGAACGAAGGGATGAGTCGGTCCTATA
Source organism: Lissotriton helveticus (assembly GCF_964261635.1). Taxonomy (NCBI): domain Eukaryota; kingdom Metazoa; phylum Chordata; class Amphibia; order Caudata; family Salamandridae; genus Lissotriton; species Lissotriton helveticus. Next base: position 723,540,511 of record NC_136059.1, on the reverse strand, counting down.
ACTTAGAACCAGTTCCATCGCTTCTTTTATATTTTGACCGACTATCATACCTGCAGCAAACTCTTTCTGAACATTAATTAATTCTCCTAGATTTGATTCAGGGTCATCCTCTTCCAATTCCTCACGTAGAAGGAAACACATTTCATCGAACACATATCGTTGTGTCGGTTCATTCCATTGCATAAATGTATCTAATACATCTTGTACATTATATCTTCCAACTTTTGAAACCCATCTAAGAGCAGTGGAATCTAATATTCCTCTTTCTTCAGTACTGGGAAGCTGGCTACGCCTCTGCACAGAGTCAGAGGTAGGAGTCTTAATCAGAGTTTTATAGAAGGGAGATAGAATATTGGAGACAGAATCAGTGATTCTCCGACGATCAGAAAGCGGAGTCATAATATTAGCAGAGGCAGTAAATAGAGTAGCAGTTGGAACAGATAGATTAGGAACAGTAGGAGTAGCAGGCAAAATAGCTTGTGAACTAGCAGGTGTGAGCGACACAGGCATAGGTAAAGAAGCCGGCAACCCTGGAAGAGGGGTTGTCGAAGGAACATTAATATTGACCACAGGAGGTACAGGAACTTGATTCAGGGGAGCGGGAACAGGGACACCAGGTTGTCCAGCAACCGGTAATTGAACATTCGGTATAGGTGGAGCCGTAGCACCCTGTGCATACGGTGGGGGTGATCGTAACAAGTAAGACAACAGGGGATCCTTTTCAGGGTCCTCTACTATCTTAGCCGTACTCAATGGCAAAGCAGGATAGCACTTGTCTATCGCTAAATTACGCTCTCTATTGGCCACCTCCATCGCTTTTTCAGACTCGTTGAGTTGCAGCTGCTTAGCAGACTGTTCTAAAGTCAACTCTTGCTCTTTCTGTTCTTTCTTCAACTTTTTAATTTCTCTCTGTTTAGATTCTTTTCGCCAATAACGGAAAGAATCAAACATTGCCGGCCGGGCTTTCTTCTTGAACAACCTTCTTTCTAGATTATCGAGAACTTCAGGTTCAAAACTACCATGTAGTGGCCAACTAAGGATACCATCTTTCTCTGTATAGTGGATCCATACCTCGTTATAAGAGATAGGGCCCACACCAAATTTGCAATATAGATCATAAAGAGGAGTTCCAATCGGAGGAACCAAACACGAGTCCTCTAACTGGGAATCACTGTTGCAACTAAAACAAGACAACATACAATTTTTCTGACTTACCATTTTATAATCCGGAACACAAAACAAACAAGACACAAACAGAAAAGATGCGCACTCGAACCAAGAACTTAGGCCTACCAGAACTGACAAATGTATCGATACCTGAACTGAACAGAATGATTATCGTAACCAGAATAACCAGTGATAATCTTACAGAACTGAACTGAACTGAGAACTAAAAGGATTATCCAAACAGGAGCAACCCTCACAAAATACTTAACTGAGGCACTGAAGACGTCACCAAGGAGAAACCCGTCACGTCTCGCCGTACTAAGGACTGCACCTCGGGTCCAAGACAGGGCGACGGTCAAGGCAACGGACCACTGCAGCCGTCTGAACGGGAACCCTCGTGGAAGAGAACGTCGGGCCACTTTTGCGATATGCCGGGATCGATGAAGTGGGGCGCCTCCCTCTGATATCTTCCCACGAAGCTCCTCGAACTCTTCAGGCTTTTGGACCGGTACTGAATGACGTCGCCCCACGTTGGGCGCCAATTGGAGTTCTGGACTTTTTGGTTCTGTCCAGAGGTGTCAGGGATAACACCCGAAGACCCCGGAGTTCTACCTGTCTCGGTGCACAAACAAACAGAAACACGGGCTTCTCGATGGTGGCGTCAAAGACCAAAGGTTTATTACTGCAGGGACACAGAAGTCACAGAAACTACACATGGGCAGTATCTAGGAGCCTGTTCAATTTGTACAAAGAGGGTTGTTCCTTATATACTAAATATTCTGCTCGGGGCAAATTCTTTACATGTTACCACAGTTCTAAACATTCGTGTCTTAAACAATAAATATTTGGCGTTGCACAGGAATCGTCAACAGTATCTGATGTCAAAACATTACGAATGAGGGGTTCCCACTATTCCATCATAATCCCATGTCAATTTCTCATTCAAGACCCGGACCGCCTCATTGTAAATTTCGTTACCTCCCCCTAATAAAGGCCCAGAAGGAAAGGAGCAGAGCCAGGTGTAGAAGATAGAAAGACAGGATAAGAGATGTTTGTGGGTCGTAAATGGGCACGGTTACCAGCTTCGGCCGCCTAATCATGATCAGGCCAACGAACACAAGAACCAGTATAGCAGGACTGGCCTCAGGCTGGGGAGGCAGTTCTTGCCGAGTCATGCTGCCACAGCGTTGCTGGCCTAAGGTGCACGTGTCCCTTGCAAGGTGAATTGCCGGCTAAAGCCTACGTGTCCTTAAATGAAAAGAGGTCATTGCGTGTCCATTGACTATGTGAGGGCAAGGAGTACAAAATGGCTTCCGTGTTCTAAGATGGATGCCACGGGTAGAACAGAAATGTGTTTGTAACTGGAGTGCTCTTGCTCGTAGCATAGCGAAAACACCAGGATATACTAAATGGGTCATTTGCGGTTCACTGATACCAAAATTATGTATTTACGACAATGTTACAAACACGAATAAAATCGTCACAGAACCTCACCCCTCGCTCCCGTTTGGCAAGACAAACCCGTTTTCGGCCAACATTATTTCCAAAAAAATACCCTGCTCTGAATGTTCAAAGTGGGTATTTTCTTCATCCGGGATACCAAACAACACGTTGGGGGGGCATTTATCCTGACAGCCGTGAATATTGGAATCTCCCATCAACAAGATAACACAGTCATGCTCTACAGACTCTTTAAAATCAACCAAAAAAGCACTTAACATCATCAAGTTACTAACTGGACTGTCCCTGTCAAATGAATTATAAAAGTTTATAACCAAGACATTATGGTGACTCCTATGAGTGATTAAAACAGCAAGACAATAAGGGAAGCCAGTGGCTAATTGCGTGTATATTCCAGAAATTTTGGCAGAAATCAGGGTAACCAGACCCCCCCTAGCTCGCCCCCTCATTGACCCAACAGCCGGTATAGAGAAAGTAGTAATCCCATCCACAGTCAATAAATTTTGGGTGTCCCAGGTCTCCTGCATAGCTATTAGGTCCATAGAACCTATAAGGTCCCGCCAAATCGGATCATCCACTTTATTTTTGAGACCCTCGATATTCCATGTTGCCATAGTAATGTCCTGGCCACCCCAAGCCTCATCTGATTTTGTTTGCAATGGAACCCCACCTTCCGCACCGTTGCCATTAGTGGAGATTGGGTTTAACATCTGCTCATCCAGGGTGCTATTTTCCATTTGCAGAGGGGTAGGCGAGTTGTTGTTGGACCTCTGTCTATCTGATAAAACCTGTGTTTGTCAATCAACCCAATCCAGGGTTGATAGACAGTCATAGCGATTAGCAATTGGGAAGTTAAAGTGATTTTCATAACCATTAACAGGCTGATGGTAATAAAGTGGGTGACTGTTATAAGGCCCTGCAGCAAACCCCCCTTGAAATGGTCTTCCTCTTCTTCTCCTAACCGGGTTCCATCCCTCATTTCCACCCTCATCCCGGGCCGGCGGGTGCACCTCCCATGGGGGATTGATCCTCTGAGTTACTTTTTGCTCCTGTGGGCCCCTTAACCAACTCCATCTATTGTCTGATTGGTGCCCGGGTTGGTAGAAATAAGAGAGGGGCCTAGCAATAACAGTGCTAGCATGGTATCCAGAGGATCCTCTACATATATATTCTACGACCTGTGTATTCTCAAAAGTGACCACCACGCAATCCCCTTGTAAGTTTTTTCTATTCCCTCCCACCCATGGGGTTCTCTCCACCATTAGAATGTTGCTTGGCATATTTGGCGGTAAGGGATGGTTTTTGGAGAGCCAGTGGCACACTTTATTTTTTAAGGCCTGATGGGATTCTATATCAGAAGATGGAATTTCAGTGACACCAGTAAGAATCACTACGTAGGGGCAGGCATCTGGGGGAAGATGGATATTTCTACGGGCCGTTGCCTTAACTCTAGAGATCGAGTCAAGGTTTGGGGTTGGCGGGATAGGATCGTTGGATCTGGCTTGGGGAATTGGCTTGGGTTTGATTGAGTTATCGGGTTGTTTTGACTCAATGGCCTTGACTTTAGAGCCTTTCAAATTTGAGGTATTGCTAGTGTTTTTAAGAGCGTTATTGTTATTTGCCACGGCGACACTTTTACCAGCCGAAGATGACTTATTGGCTGTGTTGGCGGTGTGGGGTGTCTTGGCATTCAAAGTAAAACTTGGGGCACTTACATCCCTATGGATGTTCTTCAAGATGGTTTCTAAACAACGTAATCTGACCTCTATGGGTTCAAGTAGGGATTTTAATATGTTCAAGATGTTGTTATTATTAACCATACTTAACCCACTCCCATCCTGATTTAATTCGGCTAAATTAGTGACTTCTCCACTAAGTTCAAGAATTTCCTCCAGACTTTTGTCAATGATGGTATCGTCTGGGAGGCTTAAACCAATATTTGTCGAGTGCGCCCCCCCGTTTCATTGGCACAAACTGCCAAGTTATTATTCACAGTTGAAGGGCCTAAGATGGTATTATTTAGATTGTGGGCGGTCTTTGCTTTCTTCCCTTTAGAGCTAGTGGGTTTTTTTGCCTTTTGTTTAGAAATTGCCACTTCTTTCAGGCCCCTTTGATATGTATTGCTTGTCCGGAGTGGGTAATCTAACTCAGTTCTATCTAAGCCACTCTCTGTCAAGAAATTAAGATTGGGAGTGGCTTCTAGGTCCTGTTGTGAACTTAAGACTTCAGAATCCTCAATGTCCGCACTGTTATGTACCATTGCGAGGGTGTTAAGTCGGGACTCAGGGTTTGGCGTAAGTGCCTGAGCAATAAGGCCTAGAGAAGATCTCTTGGCCGTAGCTAGATCTTGTCACACCCTCCTGTCCATTAAAACTATCCCCTCGTCAATCAGTGCGTTAGTACGCACAATAAAGTCATCCAGGGTCCCAGTTAACTTTTTCGCTCCAGCTACTGCCATGCTTCTGGTCTCTCTGCAATTCATGACGCTGTCCAGTACAAATTGCAGGTGACCTCTTATGTTAAAAACAGTTAGGTGACAGGCCCATGCGTTTAATGCTTAACAATAGATGGCAACTAACAACCCAATATACTGAGCTGTGTTGTTTCGCAAACTTACAGGTTCTATGTCCAATGGTCACTTGGGCTGGGGGAAATCGGGCAGAGGTGGTGGCCCAGGCCAGGCTCCTCGGGCGACTGAGGGCCACAGAGGGCCCGCCCTTTGCCCGGGCTTCGCCCCGGGCGTCCCGCTCGCGTCCCACGAGCGGGGGTGACTGCCAATTTAACGCGCCTCCTGGCGCTCCCTCCCCGCGTCTGTGTCGTCAGGGACGCGCCACCGCGAGGCCTGCCGGTGTTGAAGTCCCCGGAGCGGCGGCACGATGTTGGAGTGCTTCCTGACTCTCGGCGGTGGCGGCTCGTTCCCCTGGCTGCTGTAGTGACTCTTGGCGGTGGCGGCAGGTAAGTGGTGCTTCCCCCGCTCCGCCGGGGTGACTGCCAATTTAACGCGCCTCCTGGCGCTCCCTCCCCGCGTCTGTGTCATCAGGGACGCGCCGCCGCGAGGCCTGCCGGGTGTTGAAGTCCCCGGAGCGGCGGCGCGATGTTGGAGTGCTTCCTGACTCTCGGCGGTGGCGGCTCATTCCCCTGGCTGCTGTAGTGACTCTTGGCGGTGGCGGCAGGTAAGTGGTTGTACCCATCATGGAACATTAAAGATTTATGATAACCGCATGAGAGACACAAGGACATCCGGTTTTAATATCAGCAATTTTTAAAGGGACACAGACGCTTGTGAATTATCTTTGGATTAACGTCATAGAATTATACATTGATTGATGTGGCTTAACAGTTTTGCTATGTCATTAAGCAACTTGCCGAGGGTTATATTGAACGTGTTTTATAAATCAAAGGGAGGGCTGGGTGTTAGACTTGTCAACTTTCAAGTATTAGGATGATTTAGCGTGTCAACATTACTGTATTTTTGAAGATTGGGGAAGCATTCTGGGATGTGTAGTTTTGGTAATGTGAGGGAGTTAAATGATTGGAAGAATCAGGGGGCGGAGGGTACATCGTCGCAGCGTAAAGAGTGAAAGAGCGAAGTCAGAAGGTGTATGCAGTAGAGGAAATAAGGAAGGAAGATGGCGGGATATTTTGAAAATTTTAGAAAGATAAGTAAGGAGAAATGAGTTGTGAAGGGGCGGTGTTACAACATAGAACAGGGGCACTGCCTAGCATTGAGTCATAGATAGTTTAACTTTCGGGTAGGTGTGAGAAGCCTTTTTGTTAAAACGTTAAACTGAGTGCTGCTTGATTAGAGGGAGAACGTTTAATAGGGACCGATGTTAACTAGGTACAGGAAATGATTTAAATGTACATTGAACTATGACATTAGGTTTCACGAGGTAATGTTGTTGTTTTAAATATTTGCAGTGAATCCCTGACGAAGGGCAGAGAAAGTGCCCGAAATGCATTGGATTGAGGATGTTTTTAAATGTATCCGGCGTGTTGCAGGAAGAAAAGGCCTGAATTGGCAAACTGCAGCATCTGAAAAATTGGAAAAACATTTGAGTGTCGTACATGTGATTGCTGGTTCATATCTAAATTGCTCTAAAACATTGGAGGAACGTGGAAATAAATACAGGATAAAACAGAGTTATTGTTTGTTTAAAGGAAACTAGCTGTGCATCCGTTAAGGAGTGCTAAATACGCTCCACTCTTGACAGATCTAACCATGCAGTGGTTGAAGGCAAAACCATCATTCTCGGGCTGCACGCAAAAATGGAAAACTTTACAGGAAACTTTCTAAAAAGACTGGATAATCATGGTGTGCATTTCGTCATTCTTGTATGCAATCTTGGGTGCCTGCCTGGCAGATGCGGGTTGGTAAGGTAGGTGTGAGTTGTTTTTCCCAGTATAGCGTAGGGTAAAGGTCGGCCTGCAGATAGAAGAAAAAAGGTATTGAAAAATCAAGGAGAAAATTAAAGTTAAACTGCATAAATTAAGGAGGAGTGCAACAAGAAAACTTTCAGAGGCAGCATGGCTAAATCATTTCTGGTTTCAGCTGTTACCTCCAACAGGAGCAGGCAGGCCCACCCAACCTCCACTTAGATTAGATTTTGAGCGAGACAGCACTGAGCACACATACACACACACAGCAACATAGCATTTTTCAAAAAAAGTAACAAAATCAATGCACCGCTGTCAGTCATACCCCCACACCCGCCTCCATCACTACATAGACATCTAGGTCTGGTGTTGTTGTGGTTCATCTTTTAGGCCACTTCATGAAACGCCCCGTGTTATTCCATCAGTAATCTATGATCCTACTCACTGACTGCGAATATGTTATGTCATGGTGTCCAACTCTGTAGTGTCCCGAATGAGTCCAAACTCCAGAATCAAAAATGCAATCAATCGGCCTGCAGTAGTACAATTTTGCTATTGAACAAGAAGAAGGGAAACATTGACTTGTGTCAATTTTTTTGTGTGTAGAATAAATACTATTAGACATCATGCACAACACAAACACCAATCACTCAGAGTCAGCGTGCAATGCATGCCAAAATGTACCTGTTCTTCTGGGGCAGTCCCTCTAGGCACGAAAAGAAGGATAGATATAAAGTCAGGTTTGGAGGGAATCGAGGCAGGCACACATTTCACATTTTGTACTATTCTCCATCCAATGTCTGGCTTGAGGGGAATAGATTTAGGGCGAGTAAGAACTCGGAGGAGTGGACTTACTTCTTCACTGACTGCATACAGTTGCAACTCCGTTCCGGCTATAAAAGAGTAAGACGATGGTGATGGATTTGTTGTGATTCGAACCAGAAAGACAGTGGCACACATAAATAGTAAAAGTAGCTATATATTTTTGGTGGACTTTTTGGGGCGTCAAAGGAAAAAAAGAAAGTAACCCAAAAGCCTAGTTGTCAGGGAAGCAGAGTTCATCCTCAAACTCTGGTGGTGCACCCAGAAGTAGGTAAACTAGCACACTACTTCCATGACCTGAGTAGCCATCATCAATTTCCTGCTGTGCTACCTCAGGTATGGTGTAATCCAGTGGTATAAAGTCCTGATTCATTTTGATCATGGTTAACCTCTCCACTTTTTGCGGTGAAAAACTGGTCCACATGAGAAAAAAGGGAGGAGGTCCTGGGCTAACTGTTTAGCCAGCTTCGCATTGTACAAATGTGCCGTTGGGTAAATATGTTCATACTGCCCCTCTGATCTAAACATGCTGAAAATGGTAGCCTGGATTTCTTTCTTTTCTGGTGCCACTGTTGGAGGTGACTTTTTGATGCCATATGTTATGCTCAATGCACGTTTTTTCATTGTGGTACTCTCTTGCCTTGGACCCCTTGGTGTCCCAACCTGATTCTTGAGCCATTGCGATGATGCTGATGATGATGTGGGTGGTACCACTGCACTGCTGGGGACAGGGCTGCTTTGGGTAACAGATAAAACATCTCCCACTTGTTCACCTTCCACCGTGATCGTTTTTTCTTCTTCATCCTCTCCACAAAACACACAATTTTTTAGGCGCTAAGGAGCGCCTCCCACTGTATCAAGTGGTGTTTTCTCAGATGTGTTGTTTGGCCTTTGGTACCATAGTTTGTACCAAGCTTACCCCGACTAACACCTTGTCCACAAATGGAGCATATAGCAATGTTCACCTCCTTCTTTCTAACTGAAAAAAAGTCCCATACTTGGAAGATCAATTTTCTGGCACTTCTGGTGCCACTCGCAATGTCGGATGAACTGGTAGGTGGGCATGATGTTTGTCTCTCTGCAGTACCTACTTTTACTGAGGTGGCTGTGGTGGATGTAGGTCGCTGCCAGCGAAATATGGAAGCTGAAGGTAGTGTTGGTGTTATCATCTGTGTTGGTGGTATCTGTGCCACATCCCTCATAGCAAATTTGGGATGGGGTAATGTCTGTCTCCACTGGGGCGACTGCGGGACTAATGTCCATGATGACTGGCTCGTCATCATCCTCCTCTTCTACATCTAACTCCATAACTTCAAGGCTTTCTGCAACCTTACTTTTCCCTAGCCTTGTCTTGTGGCGTGTCTCACTCTCTTATTGATGTGGCTTCCAAGTAACGTCTAAATCATCTGAAGGGGATTTGCAGAAGAAGTTGATTGACTAACCCTCCTTTTCCTTGCTGGGGATCTGTAAGACAATGGATCTTCTGAACACTGCTTGCTCTTCTTCTTCCTCGGCAGGACGCTCTATCTCCTAACTGCCCCTACTTCAGGAAGAACAACTACTATTGGGGGTCGTTGCGGTTGTTGTTGCCCACGTCAGAGTTTCCTGCATTAATTGGGTACAACTTTACAAAAACGATAAGTCAATTTCAACATCACTGCCCGTCGGCGTTGAACTCGTGATTAGACTGTCTACCTCCACGACAGACATGGGCTTGGGCCTAGGTTGGTAGGGTGTATACACTGATGTGGGGGTGCTGCTCCCAGCTTGATCTCCGGACACAGCGGCTGAAGGTGCAATTTTTGGTTTCCCAAAAAAGGTCTTGGGTGACATACCAGTCTTGGTAAGTGGCAGTGCCTTCTTCTCACTGGCAACTTTCTTGGTACTGGACCTGGTACCTTTCTTTGGGGCAATCTTGAAAATGTCGGCAGCACGCAGTGGCACACAGTGGCACAAGTTAAAGAGATGCCTGTGGTCACACATCACATGACGTCGTGCGCAGCAGGACCTCTGTCTGGCAGTACAATGGGTGATGTCGTCTCCTCTTCTTTTGCGCACCTTAAAGCAAAGAAGGATGAAGAACGTCAGTCAAATGCAGCATTCATTGTTGTGGTTCAATTACTACTAGTACTAACACACAAATATGATATATAACTTAGTGTGTGGTCACACTTGTTAGTTTTATTAATATTACTACATTTATTGCATCAGTTATTAAAAAACATAACAATACAGTGTAGCCATTTGTGAGACTTTGACAACAACAAAGGCTTTCTTGGTTGGTGTACTGAACAGTACACTCAGGAAGGATAGGAAAGAAGAAGAACAACAACAAAAATATAAATGTAACTGGCTCGGTATGGCATTGTGCATCATGTGGGATGCAGCATTCAGGGAGCTGCAGCTGACAATGGAAGCAATAAGCCAAGAGGAACAAAGGAAAGACATGCAGGCCAATAGCAAAAGCAGTAAAGCACACTAACTGCCACCAAAAAATGGTCACCAGTTACATGGACACACAGAACTCACAACAACAACATGCAGGAGACCTGGAAAACAATTAACTCAAGCAGGCCTACATGGAGCTGGACACAGACATTACAAAATTGCCCCTGTCCACAGGGGAAGGCTCATCCAAGGCAAATGCTGACCCATTATTGCAAACACACTCATACACTGGCCAGACAAAGGAGGCATGCTAAACAACACAGCTTTAATGCAACAATGCCAACAATGAATATCAACAGGGCTACAAAAGGCTTGCAAGTTACAACCACACACATCCAACAAAAGCATTTATTTAACACATGTGAAAAATGTGACATACCCCAAAAAAGCACATTTTGCATTTCAATCTAATGCCATCCATGCCCTAAATGGTGTTTACATTCAACAGACACCACAGAAACAGTTGTATCATGTACCCATGTGTAGCTCTGTGTCTGCTGGCTGAAAAAGGCTATTGGCAGACTACTGGGCTAGTGAATTAAATAAATCTTGCAAATTGATTTCAAAAGTTAGAGGAAATGTAGTGAACTGTGTAACACATTTCCTTTATAAAAAAAAGAACAATTACTTACAAAGACACAACTAGGCACCTACTGAAACTACAAGACCACACCTGCCGACACTGCAGGCCATCCACCACTGTAATTTCTTTTTAAAGAATGAAAAATATAAAAAAAATTAGGTGCAATGCCCTCAATCAAAGAAACAGCATTTTAATCTTATCCTTATTGCTAAGTGATTTATTCTGCATTATTTAACTTTATCTGTTGCCTAGCAGAGTAGAATGTTCCTCTCTTGGAAGCTCCAATGACCAGTTACAGGCTGGATGCTGATGAACAGAGACACTCTGCATGGATCTTGGGTGCTGAACTTCTTATAAGAATAAATCTTACTTTTAACCTCTTCACTGGACTCCTCCAATTCATACCAGGACACAACATAAATTGGCGATGAGCGGGCGGAGTCAGAACCCCACTGTGAAGAAGTACAACTCAAATGTAGAATGAATAAAAGGTTTCTTTATTCATATATCAAGGAGAAAGGATCTCATCCACAGAAGACACAGGCAGGCAGCAACTGACACAGTCCTGGCCTCAAATGGAATCATAACATAACTACATTATGACATTCTAAGAATAACATTCTACAATCAGCAAGTACCACATACATAACACAGTGAAGGATACCACACACCTTCCCCTGAAACATAAAAAATTACTATTTTAAAATATAGTCATTAAGAGCTGCAGGAACACGGGTTAAACGTGTACTTCTCCTGACAGGAACATCAGACTCGACATGAGTTTCCTTATTAATGAAATTGTTATTTGTTAAAGATTTTCCAGCAGAACCTGTAAATAAAGCAACTCGATTCAAATTCCAAATCCTTCCATCATTTAGCTTAACAGCATTACGAAAGAGTTTAGTGACATAAAAGGGAGAAGAAAACTTTGACCCTGAAGATCTAAGTGGAAGTCGAATTCTCACCCGATACCCAACACACACTTTAGTATGAGCAACTGCATGTCTGCTATCAAAGTTCTTCTTCCTCAGTTCAGACTTAACCTCTTGCTTCAATGAACTTAGGCCCTTGTTATGATTCACTGTTTCCACCCCTAAATTTCTCATCCAAGTTTGAAATATTGAAGTGTTCGGTGTTCGACCTCGGAAAAGCACAAAAGGAATCTCACCTGTGGTGGAATGTGGTGTAACTCTATATACCATTACTCTTTCCAACAGGTTATTTTTCCAATCTGGGCCCTGATCCTTAGAAATCTGAATAGATTCCTTAAGTACTCGGTTGAACCTTTCCACCATTCCGTTACATTCCGGATGGTAAAGTGAACAACGCTTATGTTTAATACCTTTATTCGCCAGAAAATCTTCCATTTCCTTCGATACTAGCTGTACACCATTATCTGTAAGGATTGTTTCAGGGAACCCTTCCCTACTAAAAACATCTCGTAAAAATTTGACCACTTCCTTGGTCTCGATGTTTTGAGTGATTTTTATCTCTGGCCATCGTGAGAACATATCAACCATGACTAACACGTACCGTTGACTATTCCCAGAAGAAATAGGACCCAGAATGTCTAAGGCTACATCTTGCCAACAACGTACCGGCATTTCCCTAATAACCATTGGTTGCGTCCTTGTTTTACACACTTTGTCAGAAGAGTTACATTCAACACAATCACGAATCATTCGTTCCACAAGAATATCTATACCTGGCCACCAGAAATGTAATCGTATTCTCACCTTTGTTTTGGAAATGCTTTGGTGTCGTTGGTGAGCTAAGTGAATAATTTTTTCCCTAATCAGAGAAGGTGGGATAAGTCTAGTGCCTCTCCACAGCAACCCATCCTTTAAGGATAATTCGTCCTTAACATTCCAGTACTTTTTAGCAGTAACACTCAAATTCTTAAGACATGGCCACCCTTTACTCATCAAATCACAAACTTCTTGTAACTCAGAGTCCGTACACATGGCGTCTCTCCAATCATTCTCTTGAACAATTCCTTCAACAATCTCACACACCTTGAACTCATCTACTTCCCAAGAATCTTCAGATGATATAGAAGTCTGGTCATCCTGTTCCACAACTAATCTAGAGAGACAATCAGCAACCTTATTATTTACACCCGGTAAATATCTCACATCAAATTCAAAATCTTGGAGAGCGATAACCCATTTACAAATACGTGAAGAAATGGCATCCAAACCTTTTTTATAAAAGACCTCCTTCAACGGTTTATGATCAGTGTGAACCACAAACAAATTACCCCACAGAAACTTTTTTAATTTCCTAATTGCCCAATAAATACAAAGAGCCTCCTTTTCAATCACAGAATATGACAATTCTGGGCCAACTAAAGATCTAGACAGAAACAAGATGGTAATCTCTTTCCCATCCCTCATCTGCTTGAGCACAGCTCCTAAACCTCGGGAACTAGCATCTGTGACCAAAATTGAATCATGACTTACATCAAAACTCTGTAAAGAAGGAGCTAGACTTAAATCTTGTTTAACAAGTTCATACTCCTTTTGACACACATGAGACCAAGAAAACTTTACTCCCTTCTTTAACAAAGCTCTCATGTTAGATGTTTTATTTGCAAAATGAGGCACAAACTTGTTATAATATTCCGCCATACCTAGAAAGGCAATCAACTCTTCTCTCGGCTTCGGCGTAGGCAAACTGTGTATAGTTTTCACCAACTTATCCCTAGGTTTTACACCATCAGGAGTCAAACAGTGACCTAAATAGTCAATCTCAGTTAAATTAAATCTGCACTTATTTTCCCTCAAAGTCAAGCCTCTATCCTCAAAACGCTCCAGAACGGATCTAACTCTAAGATCATGTTCATTCTGTGATGAATCAAACACAAGTACATCATCTTGATAAATTTTAACGCCAGTAATACCCTTCAATACATCCTCCATTACCCTCTGAAAAACAGAGGCTGCAGAGATTAAGCCAAAAGGTAAGCGAGTAAACTTAATGTGCCAAAGGGTGTGATAAAGGTTGTGAAACCCATGGACGTCTCATAAATTCTCACTTGATGGTATGCAGCCCTAAGGTCCAGTGTGGAGAACATGCAAGCATCCCCAAGTTGAGTTAACATGGTATTAATATTGGGAAGAGGGTATCTATCCGCCACAACTTCTCTATTGAGACCCCTAAGGTCAACACAAAAACGAATCTCACCTGAGGGTTTACGTGCTAAAACAACAGGCGAAACCCATCCACTTGCCTCAGATTTCACAATGATTCCATCACTCAAGAGTTTCTCTAACTCCAACCGCATAGGCTTCTGCATAGCTAAAGGAACACTACGCACTTTACATGCCACAGGAACTGCATCTGTCTTCAAGATAATGTTATGTACATAACCAGAAAGACAGCCTAGTTTGTCACTAAAGACATTTTTTAATTGACCTCGCCAATCAGGATAAGATATCTCATTTTTACTCAGATTAGGGACCTTTTGTACCCCTACTACATTACAACCAGTAGCACATGAGGACTCATCATTTAAGACAGCATTGTCTCCCCCAGAGTGAGATACTATGTCTCTTAGAACAATGCACGGGTTCTCACCAGGAACTAAGGAGACATGTAAATCTGCCTGATGAAACCAACTTAGAATGCTGTCCCCCCTGCAGGAGATGTAGATTTTCCCCGCAGTAAGTCGTCCCTTGTAGTCAATATGACCATTGAAATAACCTACAAGTTTAATAGGTTTTCTCCCATATGCCAGTGGTCTAATATCAGGCTTAAAAACGTTTACCTTTCCAAAAAGCTTCTTTTCAAAGAAAACCTTGGGTATTAAAGTGATTTTTGCCCCAGAGTCAAATAACATTATGACTTCACAATTATCAATGCGTACAACATCAACAGCACCTTTACACTTTTTCCCATCAGATAAGGAAATTTCACCACAATGTAACTCATCTGAATCAGGATTAAAGTCTTCATCAAATAAAGAAATCTCACCACAATGCAAGTCATCTGAATTAGAATCAGAGTCATCATCAATTAACACTTCTTTCACTTGTTTTTTTTTTTTAATTATTTGAGACCTGCAAGCCTTCGAGTAATGCCCTACCTTACCACAGTTGTTACATTTAGAAGATAAAGCAGGGCATGATCTATCATTGGCTAGATGATCAGAGGCATTACAACAAAAGCATTTTAGTATTGAACTAATGGAGGTTCTGGAAAATTTATAAGAAGAAGGAGTGGAGTTGGACATTTTCTTGGAGGTTCTAGTTGTAGCTCTCAGGTCTGGTTTTTATAGGGACTTATTCTTATTAACAACTAAGACTTTTTCCTCAGACGTTTCCTTTTCTTTTTTAAAAACCTTTACGCATGCATCAGAATGTTCTAGTCTTTTGGCTATAGTGATGACCTCATCTAAATTAGGATCATCTTTTTGCCACAATTCGTCCTTAATTTTTTCTAAACAACATCCTAACATGAATTGATCACGTATTCTTTCCTCTAAAGTACCTTCAAATTTACAAGTGGCAGCCAATTTGCGCAAAGCCGTGACATAAGTCTCTATAGACTCCTCATCTTTCTGCATACGCCTGCCAAAGTGGTACCTTTCCAAGATGGTACTCACTTTTGGCAAGTAATGTGTAATGATGAGGCGAAGGCAGTTGGTTTAGGTTCAGGATTTATTCAGGAGAAGAGAGCCGTCCAGCTTGAGGGGAAGACACAGCAGTAGCAACTGCCAGGCAGGGAACACAGGGAAGGAATCCTCACTACTGGACAATCTAAATGGTGACATCACTGGGAGAAGGGATGACAGCAATAGCAGTACAGGTCACCACACACCTCCCCCCTTTTTAAAAAAAAACAACAATTCAAGGAACACAGTAAAGACAAATCAGATGAAATCACGGTATTTGTTGGGCCTTACAATAGCCCTCGAACTTCTTCTTAAACAGTTGTCAGCATTAACGTTAGAATCAACTTTTAAGCCATTGTCAACATCAATTTTAAAAGAAGGAGCAGTTGCACGGGAGGGATCTTTGGCAACCCGAGAAGTGCTCCACCAATTGCCATTAGATAGTTTTACAGCATTCTTGCGAACATCAACAACCTGTTGGGATTCAAGAAATTTAGAAAAACCTTTCTTAACTATAACTGGATTCTTGATTCTAACCCAGTCACCAGGATGAATGTTATGGAAGGACTCTCTTTTAGGTTCAACAGGACAGGATAGAGAACTAGAAGATTTTTTGTTGGCACACTCCCACACCGCTTCCAAATCACAGCCCCGGTGGAGACTCTTGACCATCCAAAATGGGACAGCTTGGGAGCAAGCTTTTCGTCCTCTCATTAGCTCGAAAGGAGAAAAACCTGTGGCAACATGGGGAGAAATGCGATAAGACCATATAAGATCTTTTACAGCTTGAAAGATACAATTATTTGACCTGAATGCAGCTTGTACACATTCGACAATAACTCTGTTAAATCTCTCGGTTTTGCCATTGCTTTGAGGATGGTACAACGGAGTTCTGGTGTGTTTAATACAGCAATTGTTAAGAAAGACACTCATTTCTTTGGAAATGAATTGAACCCCGTTGTCGGTAAGGATTTCTTCAGGACACCCTTCCCTGAGAAAAATTCTGCTCAAACAATCAATTACATTCTTGGAATTTGGAATATTTATAGGTTCAACTTCGACCCACCTGGAAAGATGATCAACAAGGACCAAGAAGTATTTGGAAGTATTGGGAAGGACATGGAACGGACCTAAAAAGTCCAGACCAATTTTTTGCCAGGCTCTGGCGGGAGGGGGAACAACAGAATTAGAAACACCTTCTAAAATGAGAACCTTGTCACTGGTGTTGCAGCGTGAACAGAGTTTGATGGTTTCAATAATCTGGTTGTCCATTTTTGGCCACCAAAAATTCGATCTGACATTTCTCTTGGTGATGGTGGCACCAAGATGACCGGAATGTGCATCAGTAATAATTTTCTCTCTGTAAACAGAAGGGGGAATAAACTTATCACCTCTAACAATTTTACCATTCTCTAAAGAAAGTTCAGGGTTAATTTTCCAATAAATTTGAAGTTCAGGAGAAAGAGTTCTCTCCTTAGGCCAACCTTTTTTTATGAAGGAGATAACATCTTTGAGAATGGCATCATTCTCGACAGCCTTGATCCAGTCACATTCAGCAAAAGAAACAGACGTTTGGGAGATATTGGCCACAAAACATTCCTCAATATCAGTTTCTTCATTCTCATCAGGCACTTGTAGAGGTAGCCTTGACAAGCAGTCTGCTCGTCTGTTTTTTCCGCCAGGGATGTAGACAGCTTTGAAATTGAATTCCAATAGTTTAGTGGAAAGTCTAGCCAATCGTGCAGTGGTGCGATTAATGTTTCTGCCTGATAAGATATCAACAAGGGGACGATGATCAGTTTGAAGGATAAACGATCTACCCCACAGGTAAGACTTGAATTTCTCAACACTCCAAGTACATGCAAGCAGTTCCTTCTCTATAACAGAGTATTTCCTTTCGACAGGACGGAGAGTCCTGGAGGCAAATCCGACGGTAAATTCTTTACCATGGGCCATTTGAGAAAGAACTGCCCCTAAGCCATATTCGCAAGCATCAACAGTAACAATAGTTTCTCTGTTACCATTGAAGGGTTGAAGAGCAGGAGCATTGGTAATGTGCTTTTTAATAAGTTGAAAACCTTTTTCACACTCATCAGACCAGCTGAATGTAGCACCTTTTTTTAGTAAAAGTCTAAAACACTCTGTGGTCTTGGCATAGTCTCTCATGAATTTTGAATAAAATTCACAAAGACCCAGGAAAGCCAAAAGCTGTTCCTTGTTGGAAGGAGCGGGAGCTTCAATGATGCTTTTGACAAGACCAGATCTTGGCCTGATGCCATTTTCAGAAATAATATGACCCAGATATTCTACTTCTCTAGTTTTGAAAACACATTTGCTCTTTTGTAAGGTCACACCTCTATGTTCCAAAATGTGAAAGACTTGGTCAATGACTTTGTCATGTTCGTCCTCAGATTGAGTAAAAATAAGAATATCATCTTGAAAGACGACTACATTGGAGAGTTCCTCAAACATTTCTGACATAATGCGCTGAAAGACAGCAGCAGCAGAAGCCAAGCCGAAGGGAAGACGGCGAAATTGGAATACGCCATCAGGTGTGACAAAGGCAGTGAGGTGACGTGAGAGGGGATGCAACTCAATCTGGTGGTAGGCTGCTTTTAAGTCAAATTTTGAGAACCAAGTGGAAGAACCTACTTTTGCTATTAAATCCTCAATGCGAGGGAGGGGAAAACCATCGACCCAGATAGCTTGATTGAGACTGCGTAAATCCACACACATCCTAAGGTCATCAGACCTCTTCCTGGCAAGAACGATGGGAGAAATCCACAATGTCGATTCAACTTTCTCAATAATTCCTTGTTCGCACAGGGATTTTAGATGTTTGGATAAGTCTTCTCTGATACTGAGTGGGACATTTCTAAGTTTGTGTTTGACAGGAGTAATGCCATCTTTGACTTTGATGAAATGTTGAAAATTGGTGATTTTACCAAGGCGATCTTCAAAAACTTTTTTAAATTTGAGCTCCCACAATTTATCATTCAAAATGTTACATACAGGGACAGAAGGTGAAGACATGGAATGAGGAATGTTGCACTCCTCAATAAATACAGGATTGGGCAGACCAGGCTTAATGGTGACACCGAATTCTGCTTGATGGATGAGATCCAGTACATTGATGCCCCGTTTAGCAACATAAACTTTTCCTTTGATAACTTTATTAAAAATAGAAATTTCAGCCCAGAAATAACCTAAAAGATTAATTCTACTTCCTTCAAAGGCTACTGAAAGAACGTCAGGAGGAAGTAAACACTTGTCATGCCAAAAGTGAGAATACTTATCGTAGGAAACAATGGTGATACGAGCACCGGTGTCTACAAGTAGCTGAATATGACATTTGTCAATAGTGGCATCAACCTCGGGATCGGGAACAAGAAAAGTGCGGCAAGCAGTATTGTTGTCCTTCACAACAACCACATATTCTTGACTGGTAACATCATATTCAGAATAATCAGTTGAATGCTCAAAAGAATTTAAATCAGGGGAATAGTCATTCTCATTTATAACACAACGTATATCATTTCTTTTGCCTCTCATACAGACCTTTGAAAAATGACCATTTTTGCCACATTGACTGCATTGTTGGTTGGCAGCAGGACAGTTTTTGAAATTAGAAAAGTGGTAAGAAGAACCACATCTAAAACAAAATGTGTTCCGGTTGGATTGTCTGTTAGGTATAAAGGGTCTCCTGGTGCTAGTATTTCCCATTCTCCTAAAATAACCACGTGAATCACGAGGAACAAAGTTAGGATTTTTGATGGGAAGGGGCATTAAGTTGAGTGCCTGATCAGCTATGAGTAATTCAGTCTGTCATGCGCTAAAGCTGTGCGCATCAGCGTAGTGAATGAATAAAATGCTTAATCCGCTGTGAGTCAATCTGCCATGCGCTAGAGTTGTGCGCATCAGCGTATTGAATGAGGGAAACCTTTGTGACGTTGCAAACTTCGATGTCAGAACTGCTGAGTGCAACGAAGGAAAGTCTTTATGACGTTGCGAAACCAAGCAGTGACTAGAAGACGGAACAGCGTCAGAGTTGCTATGGTGATCGGCGTGCGTGGTGGACGCCTGATGCGTAGGTACGCTGGATTGCCTGACGGTGCCTGGGCGTGGGTGTTCTACGACGTCATCAGTTTGAGGCGCAGCCCGAGGAGAGAGGAACAACGGAGGAGAATGCGCACAGTGTTGAAGGCGCGGAAGAAAAGGTAGGAAAATTAAAAAGTTTGGCAAAAAGCGTAGTGAAAGTTAGTTGATGGAGGGAGAGCGGGCTGGTACTGAGAAAAAGGCGAAAGGCACAAGGTTGAGTGGTGCGCAATGAAAGACGTGTAGAAAAGTTCAATTTGTCGAATAGTAGCAGGGTCGATTGCGGTGAAGATAGTTCTGTGGCTGCGACGGCTCTCAGTGAGTACAGGGAAGAAAGTAAACTGTAAAAGTACTCACATGACAATGAAGATCATGAGAAGAATAATTAAAAGTCCTGAATATCAAAACGTTTCCGTGATGAAGTAGTTCTGAACGTTTCAACAGTAGCTGAAGAACTGCTGACCATCCTCTGTCGCCAGTGTAATGATGAGGCGAAGGCAGTTGGTTTAGGTTCAGGATTTATTCAGGAGAAGAGAGCCGTCCAGCTTGAGGGGAAGACACAGCAGTAGCAACTGCCAGGCAGGGAACACAGGGAAGGAATCCTCACTACTGGACAATCTAAATGGTGACATCACTGGGAGAAGGGATGACAGCAATAGCAGTACAGGTCACCACATAATGCTTATCCAGTTTCTTAATGTTGACCTCAAATTCATTTAAATTGTTGGCTTTTTCAGTAGTCAACTCAGGCAAATGTTCGAACACTTCTTGCCCCTCAGAGCCTAAGCAGTGCATTAAAAGTGCAGACTTCCTTTCCGCAGAAAGAGAAGTACCACATACCCTTGTGTAATTTAGAAATACTTTTTTCCATTTGGACCAGCGAATGGGTGGATCCCCTGGTTTCGAAAGGAAAAAAGGCGCAGCTGTAACGTTCTGCATAACTTACTAGTAAAATATCGGAAAGTGTAAGCATAAAAGGTGAAAACAGAAATAAATCAATACATCAAAACCAGCAATAACAGTAAAGTATGTCAAAGGAATAAAATGACATCCAATATCAATATATCAATAAATTAATTATCAAAAGAAACAAGGTTTTTAGCACAACCTGTAAATAAATAATAGTTAAAACGGTTAAAGGGTATATGTAGTATAAGTATAGTTTATGAATACACACTAATAAAGCTGAGTGTGTCAGCGTTGACAAAGACTTTAAATCCCACGAAGCAAAATATAACTTAAAAGTAGAGTTTGACTGCACACATTAATGAAGCTGAGTGTGTCAGCGTAGATAAAATTTTAAAGTCTTTAAATCCCACGAAGTACAGTCAGACAGTCCTAAATCCCACGAAGTACAGTGACAGTAAACTGATGATTTAGTCCTTAAATCCCACGAAGTATAGTAAGACAGTAAACTGATGATTTTATCTTGACTAAATAAAACGCTGTTACCTTCTCTCATTCTTTATTTGCAAGTACATGAAGGAAAAGGATCAGTGAGGAGGAAGCGCCGCTGCAAACTGGAGCTCCGGTGTGGTGTTGTCAAGGAAAGTGAACGTTGTCAAGGAAGGATCTCATCCACAGAAGACACAGGCAGGCAGCAACTGACACAGTCCTGGCCTCAAATGGAATCATAACATAACTACATCATGACATTCTAAGAATAACATTCTACAATCAGCAAGTACCACATACATAACACAGTGAAGGATACCACACCCACGTATCCATAATTTTTCATCATTTACTTTATAGACTTTTTTCAAAGATCCTACAGACAGACTTTCAGTGTCATCTCCTACGCTTATTTTATAAAACTTTACATTACGTTTGGATTTCATTCCTTTTCAACTTTTGAATTTTGTCTGGAGTTGCCTGGAGTATACCCTACGCTTAGCGATTTTGGCTTAACCGATTACTTTGCCAGTGCTTTCAAGTCAACAGCTCATTTGATGGCCTCAGCTATGGGTAATATCGGCATGTGAACTTTACTTATGACATATTTTTAAGAGATCATTTTCAAAGAAACAACTTGTCGCTGAAGATTAGCAACGGACTGCAATCAAGCGCCATTGTTTCCTTTCAAATCGGTAAGGAATTCAATTTTCTTACAGGACTTTGGAATTTTGATCTTTGCCGTCATTCTTGGATTCTTCACAGTCAAGCTTCAGGTGACATCCTACGTGAGTCACGCTGACATTACTTCACGCTGTCTACGTTACGCTCTTCTCCCGTCAATTATCTCACAAGCTACTTTACCTAGCAACAATACGCTTGTCATTGCACTTCAGTTTTCAACAGCGCGGTGACACGCACACCTTTCATAAAAGTTGGCTTTCAACATATTCTTGAAAAGGTATTTCCTCGTGTTTTATGCGGTGATGTGCACACCTTTCTACAACTCTAGCCGTCCACACTTGGAAATCATTTTCCTGATAAGTGTGAGTACTTCATAGCGTGGTGACGCGCAGACCTGCTAGTTCACATTTTTCCTAATACTTGCGAACATTTATTAGTGAGGTGACGCGCACACCTCATTCAGTTCTTTATTTTGACTTTTCAAGTGAGTACTTTACAGCGCAGTGACGCGCACACCTTCCAGTTAACATTCGGCTGTGAGCATTTACCTTATCTATTCGTTATACAACATTTCAAGTGCAGTGATAATTCTACCGTAGTATTATTAATTTCATACTACTTTTATATTTAGTTTTTCACATCCTTGTTCTGAATTAATATATTTAGTCTCTATGTTTATTGTTATTCATACAATTCTTTTTGATTTACGATATGGCCGTTCAAACTGCTGTTCTTCTGTCTCCTTTTCTCCCTGAACCTGGCACTCCAAAAACTAAATGGACTCAGTGGTACAAATCTTTTAATAGTTACATGATAGCTATAGATGGTAAAAGGTTCTCCTGTTAGCAAAAATGCAATGTTATACAACTGTCTAGGTTCTGAAGGATAATACATTTTTGACCACCAACCTCCTGTAAGTCATCCTCTTTCTGATGATTGAAATGAATTTACTGAAGCGATTTTGAGATTAGAGAAACACTTTAAAGATGAAACAAGCATAATTGTTGAGAGACATACATTTTATACCCATAAACAACGTGAACATGAGAGCATAGATTATTTGCAAATCAAAATAGAGAGAGAGGACTAGATAAGCTAGTCCGGATCCCCTAGGTTATATGTAGATTATCAAAAAAGGACTAGCTTAGTTGTGTGAAGAGACGCAATGGGTACGTATGTCGGCAAACCATTTGGTTTGATCATGAAGCCCTCACCCACCAACCTGCTAACCGCTACGATCTAGGTAAGCAGCAGAAACTTTCTCCCTACAGGCTCGGCGCTAATCTTTGCCTCTCCACAATATCTAGGGTCTTCTCTCCCTGCCAGGTGACCCAAGGAAGCTTTAACAGCAAACAGCAAGTGTGAGGAAAATGTATTATACTTACCTGTACCTCACCCTGCACTTACCTCGCTGTTTAGCCCACCACCCCACCCCGGTTTTACGCTTTAAACCACACCAGCCATGAAACCCACATGGCCACGTTTGCCTGCCGGTCTAAGTCGTTCACACACCTTAGCAGCCGGCAATATGTTGTGTTCCTAGAATTTTATTCTAATTGACTCTACCCTGTATGTCTGTTTGTGTCTTTCATGTTATGTGTACAGTAAAGCAGAGGGAATCCCCCTCTAACACGTAACGCACCTTAGCGAGTGCGACACTTTTGTAATACAACACGAATCACTTAATATATTTATTTTCACCTAAACATACTCATTGGTCCCGAGGAAAGCCAGTTGTAAAGAAAAGGCCTGGCTGAAAAATGTAGACCACACAGGACGAAGGAGGTCATAACTTACTCCAACGCGTCCGCTTGCCTTTTTAGTTGCTAACAGGGGCTCAGACATTAAAGTTTATCCATACACATGTATTATTGTCTCTCTCAACATCTAGAAAATAACTCTCTACTAGAGCCTAACCAGGCTGGTTTCAGGGCCCACCATAGCACGGAATTGGTCATGCTTTCCGTGCTGGACGACCTGAGACTTAAAGCGGACAGGAAGGACCCATGTGCCCTGGTGCTGTTAGACCTCTCCGCGGCATTCGATACGGTCAGGCATGACCTATTGTTGTCGCGGATGTGGGATCTCGGTATTCAGGGCACCGCCCATGCCTGGCTGACATCCTTCCTGGAGTCACGGGTCCAGAGAGTGCAATTGGCTAACCTGGTATCGGAGGCAGTAGGTATCACATGCGGAGTCCCTCAGGGCTCGGCATTATCACCTTTATTGTTCAATTCCTACCTGCAACCTCTCATCTCAACATTAAATCAGATGGACTGCAGTATATACAACTATGCCGACGATACGCAGATTATTATTCAAATTGACAACTGTCCAATGGCATACCAGAGAATGCAGAACATCCTAAAATTCACTGTGAACTGGATGACGACCAACTCATTAAAAATAAATCCCGATAAGACCGAGGTGTTGGCGATTACAACGGCATCCAGCCCCTGGAACAATCTCCTCTGGCCTACCGAATGAGGGCCATCCCCAATACCAGCTGAAGCAGTGAAAAGCTTGGGCCTGATTATTGATGCAAGCCTCACCATGTCTGCCCAAATCTCAGCCGTAGTGGGTACTTGTGTGGGGCTAATGAGGCAATTGCGCAAACTATCCCCGATCCTGACGGTAGACACGCTTAGAAGAGCAGTATCAGCACTGATCCTGGCACGTCTGGATTATGGCAACGTTCTGTATGACAATATCTCTCAAAAACTGTTGAGTAGACTTCAGATAGTCATGAACGATGCCGCCAGACTGATCTTCAATAAACCTAGGAGGACTCAGGCTACTCCCCTCCTCCATAAACTCCATTGGCTGACGGTGAAACAACGGGCCAAATTCAAGGGCCTATGCATTACGCATAAAGCACTGTACGGACAAGCCCCAAAATATATCAAGAAACGTCTAGTTCCATACGCCCCAAGCAGGAATTTACGATCAGCAGATGCTGCTTTACTGATTTGTCCGCGCTTCAAACTTTCCTCCTTTGGAGGGCGAACTTTCTCCCATACAATCCCCAGTGCATGGAACAAACTGCCAGAGAGCCTGCGCAAAGAAACAAATCTTTTATCTTTCAGAAAAAAGCTAAAAACAGTGTTGTTTCAGGAGGCTTGGGGTACTGCCTAACTCTCTTCCCTCTAGCATGGTGCTCACTCTCTGCAAAGCGCTTAGAGACCCCTGGGTGATAAGGCGCTATAGAAATCTAATATACCAATACCAATACCAATACACCCTCGGGAACTGGGACCCACTGTATAGCTTTTAAACCACTTTCACACCCACAAACACAGCACACTCAGCAAGTATACCAGCTCCTCAGTAATCTGGAGTCGAAGCACACCCGGGACACATTCGGTGTCACTGTGGTGGGCCTGATTATGAAGCATGCCACCAACCAGGTTGGTGGGTGAGGGCTTCATGATCAAACCAAATGGTTTGCCGACATACGTTCCCATTGAGTCTTTTCACACAACTAAGCTAGTCCTTTTTTGATAATCAGCATAGAATATTTCCCAGCAGAATTTACTTGCTTCCTCTTGTGAGTTTGAAGGTCCTATTGAACAATACTTAAGAGATCAAATTGTTGTTAACTGCTTCAACAACAAAGTTCAAGAAAGAATTTTGCATTGTAGGAATCCATCTCTTATCGAAACTATAGAAATTGCTGGAGGAATCGAAAGGTCAGTTTCTGCTTCCAAAGAATTAGGCAATGCAAAAAACATTGCCACTGAATCAGTGAACAAGATTTCACATAAAGCTTTACAAAATGTTTCTCAACACAATAAATTTGGTCTTAACATGTCCGATTTCAAAAACATTATAAATCTATTCAATGTTACAGAGGTGGCTCCAAATCTCATCTGGCTAATGTGTCAACTTGTCCTGCTATTAATAAATTATGTACCAATTGTAAAACAATTTGACATTTTGCCACTGTATATACATATAAATCAAAGGTAATGTATGTAGAATCCATTGATACTAACAACTCTCATTTACATTTTTACAATACTACAGTTAATACAATTCTATTGTCTGTAGACATGTTAGAGTCTTCTGAGGAAATTAAAAGCAGCAATCCTGTTTGTGACATTAAAATTGGGAATGTTCTCACAAAAGTTACAGTAGATACGGGTTCCCCTGTCACAATTCTCTCTGATCTTTTCTTTTTGAAGGAATGGGAAGGAATTGATTTACTTCCTCCTGATATTCGTACAATAGCTTTTGGAGGTCAGGAAATTGACATGTTGGGCTACTTTACTGATGATCTCAATTTTAAAGACAGAGTTATTCATTCTAAAATGTATTTAGCTAAAAAAGGTTACAATTTACTTGGCTGGAAAGATCAAGGTAGATTTGATATGGTGTTCAGACCTGGCACTACAAATTCAATTTCTTTAGCGACACCACAAGTGTCAATGCATTACATACTGAAAATACTTCATTAGAAGTAATCATTGATAAGCATAAATCTGTTTTTGCTAACAATCTGAGATCAGTTAAAGTATTCCAACATAAAATTATTTTAAAACCTGATGCAATCCCAGTAATTCACAAAGTTATACATGTCCATTTAAACATTAGGGATAGGTTAATAGTGAATCTCCAACAACTTTGCTCTGATGAAGTTGTTGAGCAAATTGATTCTTCTTTATGGATTTCTCCCATTGTTATAGCATTAAAAAAGTATTGTGATGAACTTAGGCTTTGCATTGATTTAAGATCTTTAAACAAAAATATTCAAGTTGATTGTTTTCCCATCCCACGTATTCAAGATATGATAGCTCAATTAAAAGGCAGACAAATATTTTCAACCATAGACCTAAGAGCAGCGTATCATCAAATTGAATTACACAATGATTCCAGAGATTTGACTGCTTTCAATACTCCATTTGGTGCTTTTCGGTTCCTTAGGATGCCCTTTGGACTTGCTTCGGCAGCTTCAGTATTTCAAAAACTCATGTTTCAACTTTTTGGTGACATTAAAGATGTCCTAGCATACCAAGATGATATTTTAATCTCTTGCAATACTGGTCAAGAACATTTAGAAAACTTAAACCAAGTTTTAGGTGTTTAGAAAAACATTGTATGACAGTTACAAAACAAAAGTGCACATTTTTACTAAATGAAGTGGAATATTGAGGTCATGTGATTTCTGAGACAAGAATTAACCCACAAAAGGATCTACTAAAAGCTATTCGAGAGTGTGCTCAACCTTCTGACAAAGATCAATTAAGATCATTTTTAGGGTTAAGTGAATACTATTCACGTTTTGTACAGAACTTTGTTTTTAACAACGAACCCTTGAGGAAATTAACTAGAAGTAATGTCAAATTTATTTGGGGTAATGAACAACAAATTTCTTTTGAAAACTTGAAGAACCTAATAATCAATGCTCCGGCGCTCAAACCTTTTGATGAGAGTATTATGTCCTATGACACAGTTGACGCAAGCAACTCAGGTCTTGGTGCTATTCTCAGTCAAATGGTTGATGGTGTTGAAAATACTGTTGCATTTGCTTCTCACAGACTCTCTTCTTCTGAAAAAAACTACAGCACCATTGAAAAAGAAGCTCTTGCCCGTGTATGGGGTGTGAAACATTTCGCCACATATTTATGGGGAAGAGAGTTTGTTTTAGTCTCAGATCACAAACCATAGGTCTTTATCTGGAATGATAAAGGTTTAAGAAATGCCAGTCCAAGGTTAGTACGTTTATTCTCAAAGTTGTATGATTATAATTTCTCCATGAGACATATTCCAGGTGGAAAAAATTTCAAAGTTGATTTTCTGTCCAGGTGTCCGCCAATGACAATGATCCTGAAACACTTACTCTTGATAAAGAAATCATAGCTGGCTTAATTGATGGGTTGACTTTAACTAAGGAAACCATTTCCCAATCAGATTGGCTACAAGCATCCTCATCTGATAATTGCCAAATTATACTTAAGAAATGTATTTCGAGTGGTTGGCCTAGAGAAGGTCAAATTGATAAAGAAATCATTTCTTATTCTAAAGTCAAGGATGAATCAAGTGTTGAAGGTGATCTCATCAGGAGAAGTTCATATCTCGTTCCTCCGGCCATTATAAGAAATCAACTCATTTCTTTTGCACACAAAGGTCACAGTGGTATCACAAGTACAAAGAAGAGATTGCGCTTATATTACGGGTGGCCTGGAATGGACATTTTGGTAGAAACTTTATTAAACAATTGCATTGAGTGTGGACATGCTTAAAAATCTCTTCACACATTTAATTCGCCTTTATGCCCTGTTGATATTCCTCACAATCCTTGGGAAAAACTTGCCATTGACTTTGTTGGCCCAATAGGTGGCTTGAACCAGGGTTTTAGATACATATTAACGATTGTTGATTATTATTCAAAATGGGTTTCTTTCGAATTCATGAGAGATCCTAATACTGAAAATGTGATTACATTTTTTAAACTACTTTTTAGATCAAAAGGTATACCTAATTTTCTGATGTCAGACAATGGGGTACAATTTGTTTCACACAATATGAAAAGTTTCTTGCATAATTTTGGAATTAAACATCTCACTACTGCACTATATAGCCCCCAAAGGTAATGGTTTATTGCAAAGAGTGAACCACATATTGAAAGATTCTGTTCAACTGGCCTGTTCTTCAGGGCTACAGATACAAGAAGTAGTTAGTGACAGCATTTGCTCTTATAATAACACTCACCATTCAAATAAAGGTGTCACTCCCTTTGCTATGCTGCGGGTTATACAATCATTCAATTAACTTTCCCCAGAATGGGTAATTACTAATTCTGGCTAAAGTGAAAACATTCCTTGTTTTGATCAGGTAAAAATGGTGGAACAATCTCAAATTAAATCTAAAATTAGATATGATGAAACCAAACATGTAAGAGAAGATGTTTTCAATGTTGGTGATTGAGTTCGAATTAGAAGACCATTTAAAAAAAGAGGTTCAAAGTTTTATCCTGAAACAAAGATTGTCAAAGTTAGTAAACATGCTATTATGGTTTCAGGAGGAAAGTGGGGGAGCAAAAGAAATGTTGCCAAAGTAAGAAACAAGGACACTGTTGATTCCGATATTTTTCATCATGAGAAGTGTTTACAGAAATGTGATTGTTCTTTTGACGTAATTATTTCTACAGGTTCTGAGTCTATATTTAATGATAATGCTCCAAATTATTTTGTTCAAGTTGACAGGCCTGGGGACTCATCTTCAGATGTTTCTTCGCATGATAATTTATTGCAAGATAAAAATCCCAATTTAGAAGTAACCGAAGGTTCTTTATTTGGAAATTCTATTGAGAATGTTGAGGATTCTTGTGTTTCAGATGTTTTGAAGTTTTTTAATTCTTCATGCTCTAGGCAAAAATGTAGACCTAAGTATCTTGAAGATTAGATTACTTATTTTTTCTTTTCTGAACATATGTTTTGGTTCTTTGTTTTACTAAAGAAGGGAAGGTGTGTTACATTCTTTAAATTACTTTTACATATTTTTATTGTATCCTTATTGCTAAGTGATTTATTCTGCATTATTCAATTTTGTCTGTTGCCTAGCAGAGTAGAATATTCCTCTCTTGGAAGCTCTAGTGACCAGTTACAGGCTGGATGCTGACGAAGAGAGAAACTCTGCATGGATCTTGGGTGCTGAACTTCTTCTAAGAATAAATCTTACTTTTAACATCTTCACTGGACTCCTCCATTTCATTCAAGGACACAACAATTGCATATTCAAAAATACTCACATCCTATGATATATGATGCAGCAGACACATAGAGTGATCCTTCCAGCTCTAAATCAAAATTAAATGTGAACAGGAGATGGACAAAGCACTGGGAGAAGCCTGCTGGACAGGAACAGGAAGTTGGAGACTCTGGTGCACCATCTTTCGCTTAAAAAAAGGAAAAAGGACTCCTTCCACAAAAAAGTACAGTCAAATATCAACCTGAGGAGTTTATTTTTTAATCCAAATCATCATTTCAAAACGTTTTGATGCTGGTCGGGAGAGAACCTTCTCCAGATTGCAGATTCTGCTTGTCCGCCAAAAGTCAAATGGCGCGCCCGAATGTCATGCTCGCGATCGCAAACTCTTGCGGGACCGTGCTGCCTGCTAGCAAATCTTGTGGTGCTTTCGAACAGATGGGAAATCTCATTGAGGATCACAGTCACCTGGTAAAACGCCCCCGCATGCGCGAAAACACATTTTGGGCATGTAAACACAAGAAAAACTCCGCTCCGTTGCGGAGTGAGAAGTTTTCTGACAATTCAGCATTCTATGCAGAGCGCGGAGTTGCCAAAAATCTGCATACTCTGCGAGCGGACCGGAGTTTTACACCCAGGCTTAGTAAAAATAAACAAAAATGTAATCAGAACATCTATTTATTTCAAGGTTGTGTATAAAAGATTAGTTTTGAGTGGTATGTATGTGATGTATGCCTAACAGTATAGGTATGAATGAAGGACAGATATTGGTCAGTAACTGTAGGTTTGCTATTAGTGAGGTAGAGGGAGACAGAGCGAGAGAGAGAGAGAGAGACAGAGAGAGAGACAGAGAGAGAGAGAGAGAGAGAGAGAGAGAGAGAGAGAGAGAGAGAGAGAGAGAGAGAGAGAGAGAGAGAGAGAGAGAGAGAGAGAGAGAGAGAGAGAGAGAGAGAGAGAATGAGGGAGAGGTTAAGAATCTTGTTTGTCCCTAACATCACAGTAGTCTTGTCTGAAAGAGGCAGCCCATATAGCAGGTGGGGGTGCATTGTAAAAAGTACAGCCTCCTTAAGGGAGTTAGGTGGAGATAGGAACTAGGTACCCATCCAGGATGTTCCTGTGATAGCAGAATCCTGGAAAGTATCTTCACCCGCCTCCTCTCATCTTGCTATTTATTTTTTATATGCACTGTGGTGCAGACTCCTCTCCCATTCATTGGCAAAGCCTGTCCTGTCTAGCCATAAGGCTGCCTTCTGTATTCCACTGAGGGTTGATAAAAGGCAGCCTGTATAGTTTTTTTTGTTTTTACTACAAACCTTCCTACAAGGGATGTCTTCTACTCAGAGAAAGGAATTTTCCTCCTCAGAAGTGGGAGATGCGTCTTGCTGGCAGAATGCAGCTGCTGCATGAGCTGAAATAGGAAGGAGAGAAAAGCAGATCCCAGTCCTATGGTATTGGTAGTATGTTTGTTGTTGAGAGGGAATGGGTGTCTTGTGTGTATGGTTTAGTTCAGGTGTATATAAATCTCCTATTCCCTTCCAAGATGAGGTCTCCTTCCCACAGGCAGTGGTCTCTGCCCCAGTAGCAGAGGTCTCCTCCCTGGTTGTGAGACCTCTGTAAAGTTAGTGGAAAATAAAATATGGTTGTGAAGCTACTAGTAGTAATTTTGTAGTTGTATTTTACATTCATGCACAATATACATACACACTTAGGGGGTGGAGACAACTCTACACTTCCTAGTACATTTACACTTACAAATGGTAATAGCCTAAATTCTAAATGTACTACAAAGTGTAACAGTAAATATACACATGTAGATTTACGCATGAGTAAGTTTACCTTTTAGGGTAGGCCCCTACATATTTCACATTTAGCTACAGCAAATGTAAAATGATATCCCATCCATTCTCCTTACATCAAATACCGACTACAGAAATATTCTTGTGGCTCAATTCAGAGCTGAAAACGCCCTCCCTGTGCCAAACAAAAGAGTTTAATCTACCACATCGAGTACGGCTAAATATTGCTAAATTATGTATAATCTCCTAGTTACAACGAAAGCTTAAATATGTATGTGTTCTTTCCCGGTCTACAAGAGACTTTAACAAAGAATCAAAATTGGCAAATAACAGCCTACTCCTTATTGTGCCTACGTCACACAGGTACCTCCTATCCGTCTAGTCCATTTTGAGCGCTGTGAAGCTCGCACAGCTAAAGGGTTCTGCGTCATCAGGCATCTTGTGTTCATTTCTACCCGTGGAGATCCATTTTGAAATATTAGTGAGACATCTTGAGCTGAAATGTGTTCCTTGATTGTAATCTATGTACTGCTGCGTGGTTCACCCGTGACATAAGGAAACCAAATGGGAGTGAAACATGGGGAGCAAAAAATTAAAGAAAACTTAAGTGCAGTTGGTGGCTTGAAAAATGAGTCATCTGATGGGAAAACAGGTTATTTGTCAACCCTCGCTCTGCATTTCCTGAAGCTCTATCTATTGTTTTATTGTACAATTTCTTGCTCAGCATATTGTATTCCTCAAGGGTACGCCTTCTTCGGAAGAAGCTTGTCATTTGTAAAGGAAGACAAGGTGCATACGAATAATTGGGGGAAAATGAGCCTAAAAAATATCTAAAAATTGAAAATGAAAATGAAAGGCAAAAAGCAGGGCTATATGAAGTACACCCTTTATGTATGTGATATTTAATTTATCTGCAGTTTCGTCCCTTTTACGCATATCAATAGATTTGGGTCAGTATTCTTTGCCATCAGCTGAATTGCAATTCATGTTTTCAAAATGCTATTTCTTTAAACACCACATGCAACAATAAAAAATGCAATAGGTGCAATGTCATTGTTACAGTGCGAACGTCAAGTGGCGTGACGTTACTGATGACAAATTACAATACTGCTGACACAAATCTATTTATCACCACCATGAACGTGTTTAGGAGAAATGCTAATATTGCAGACGAACTGAAACACGATAGGTACAAAACGTATTTAGGTGAGTAACAAAATATGTTTTTGAATCAGGCTCTTGAAAGTAAGAAAGCGTAACTCCTGTAAATTCATTAGAAAGACATACATATGAAGGGAGTAAGACACAACTACTCTCAGACATGCTTTGTGAACCAGACCTGAACATTCAAGAATAATTCTAACTTAGACACTCCCAGATAAAGCACTGTCAATCTGGCAATAAAGGGAACACGTTGCTAAAGAATAATATCCTAAGACATTAACTTGTGAGCTTTGAAGATTTAAAAGATTCTTCTTCAACTGTAATGTATTCAAAATCAAAGTAATGTATTCCATATCATGGTAGCGATCTGACGATGCTGAGCAGAAATAATGTGTAATTGTAAGTTGTGTTGGCTGTCTTTAGGGAGTAAGAAGAATAGTAGTCTCTTAGTAGAGATTGGTTTGTGAATTTGTAAACCCTTTAGGCGTTAGGTGATTATAGTTTTTATAGATCACTTCTGTTTTATTAGTTTTAGTAAGAAAGAAAATGAGATAGCAGCACATAGCTCTGTCACCTACAACCCGGAGGCCGGCAGCAAATAAATAGCCTGCTAGTACTCAAATCTAACCTGCCCCTGATCCAGCGCTCTCACCAAAATATTGCACAAATGACACTATCTACTACCACAAAACTTTCACTACAACACTAGGCCCATAACAACATTAGAGCGCTTGAATCATGAGGCGATAAGATCTAAATATAGTTGTTTAAACCATCTGCAATAATCAAGACCAGCTTGTCATTTTAGAAAGTTTATTTTAACACATCTAGAAAAACTTAGGTTTTGGTATTTTATTAAACAAGCATTAGAAAATGTCATAAAGAAAGATTTATTCAGTATTAATAAAAAGAGCATAAA
This sequence comes from Lissotriton helveticus, assembly GCF_964261635.1. Taxonomy (NCBI): domain Eukaryota; kingdom Metazoa; phylum Chordata; class Amphibia; order Caudata; family Salamandridae; genus Lissotriton; species Lissotriton helveticus. The sequence goes on along the minus strand of NC_136059.1, from coordinate 723,507,278 downwards.
TCAAGAATTATTATTCATTAGCAAGAATAAGTAAAATTAAGCATTTTTCCAAAATCCTAACTATATCTCTGTCTCTACCCTCATCACCTAGTAATAAAGTAATTAATAAAAACTCTTGTCCTCACGTGTAAAGTCCATCAGCATAACATCGTCCTCCAGATTTCTCGAGCGTAAGCCAACTATGTGTTCTCTGAACCTATTCTTATACCCTAATTTTAGCTGAGCTAACTATTTTTCACATTCCAGCAGACGAATTCTAGTTCTCCATTGGCTGAGCCACCTCGTACCACAGTAAACTGTGACACCTCTTTCTTGCATGCCCGGGCAAATTCACTAGTCCATTGTTCATTTAGAAGTCTTGGCAGCTCTCCTTAGACTGCTACATTTTGTAGCGACAGCTTCCTTTTTAACCTTGAGCTTAGTCAGCTCTGAACTCCCGTGGCACGTTAGCAAACGTTAGCAAATTTTCTCCAAAAAGTCATCTTTTTAGCAGTTCAATCCACAACCTTTCAAAATAAAAGCTCAGAGGCCTTTTCCATCCTTCTTGGAATTATTTTCACTTGAGCCATTTTCATCATTAGGCCTCTTTCAGAAAGCGTCAATTTTCTGCGCCACCGTCCCTGCGTCACTTTTAAAAAGGGTACTATTTTCCTGCAGCCATCTCTAAGCTTCATTTGTAAAACTATTATATAAACAAACACAAAGAATAATTAATGAAAGAAATACAGTTTGTTCTGTTGCCTCTCATCATTGCTAATTATTAACCCATTAGTCTAAATTACCTAGCAGTAAAGCACAAATAAAGCAGCATTTTATATTTACCAGTCTTCATAAATCCATAAAGCCTTATGTGCACCTAGAATAGTAGAAATGACATCACATAGACAAGGGAAGCAAAATAAGCACATGCCATTATTTCAAAAACAGCTGCTATTAGTTATGACATGACAATAGACAAGATTAATGTATTATTTTCCACATACATAAGAATGCAACATAATGCACATTTATGAGCACATATGTTAGTTTCCCGCGTGTTCTGTAATGTAATGTATCTTTAAACTAGATTGAATTATTATACACACAGCACAAATTGTTAGCATTATTAATTTATTTATGGAAGTGTGACTTCACGGGTTTAAACAGAATTCTGTTTTCTATCCCGCTCCATCAACTCCCTCATCTGGTGATTAACAAATCACCACACCAGCACCCAAAAATTTAGCAAAGATTTTATCTAAGATGAACATGATTCAATTTCACCTGTGTTAGTATTTCTAAAGACTTATCTCATCAGTTTATCTACAATTCTCATATTGAGTTTTAAGAAACCCCTCTAGTTCTATTTCTTTCTCTTGTGTAACATACAACTGAGCTTCAATAAATGTGTTGCAAAAACTATAACTAATAAAATGTCAGTATCTTGCTTGTCATATTGACCTTAAACTTCTCCTTATTAATTTCTCAAAGAACAATAACCTAAATTAACCAAAGCAGAATTATATTTTCATTAAGCTTGTAGAGAAAAATAAAACAAAAATTTTAAAAATTTTTACCTAAATTTTCTAAAAATTTCTAACACCCCCCTTTTTCAATTTTTTTTTTTTTTTTTTTTTTTATACTCTTTAAACCTTCTAACAGTTTTTCTTCGACCTAATGTCACAAATTAATTTTTCAGCTAACAGGATTTCTTCGACCTTGTGTCATCTAACAAGATTTCTTCAGCCTTATGCCAAAAACAGAATACCTAAAAATTTTTTAACAGGTATGTACTTCAATCATTGTCACTTTTGTTTTCATTCTCTTTTTGACTCTCATTATTTATCTCCATTACAGGTATCACTTCTATTTTCTTTCCTGCCTCACTTTTCTTCTCAGAATCTTTTTGACTTGATATCTCATCAATCTGTTTCTTTAATCTGTATTTCAATCTGAATTTTAGGCCTTCATTTTCTTCTGGCCAGTTATCACTTTTTCTTAGTAATTTCTTCTTTTGTTTGGTCGCATTACATTCTGTTCTCCAAGCTCCTTTTCTGAATTTTCTTATTTCACAATCTTCATCACTTTCATCAGTTTCAGTGTCAGACATTTCCATTCTGGACTCAGGTACTTCTTTACTCAGCAGCTTCACTCCGTTAGGAACGTCATCTTTGTAGCTGGTACTTGGCAATTCATCTTCTTCATTTTCAATTACCTTCAACTTCCCAGTTTCAGAATTCTTGTTCCTGCTTTCAGAGCTATTCTTCTGCTTTTCAATACTCTCCTGGTCTTGAATCACAATCTGATCACATTCTTCTTCTGCTTCTTTTTCTGGCAGATTTCCATCATTTTCTGAGTCTTCTGTCACAACGTTCAAGTCTTCTTCAATCAAGGCTTGTTTTCTATTTAAGTTCTCCAGATGTCGACCAACTTGTCGATCTTCAAGATCTGTATTCTCTTCAGGCTCTTCTTCAGAATCTGAATCATCAATTGTGACACTATTCTCATCAGGATTTTCAGGTGTAGATACACGAAAAGTATGGCCAGTGTCAATCCACCTCTTCAGTCTTTTGCACTTCTCTGCATTTGTTGTGACAAGACTGACTAGCCTCCTTTTCTGCCACCTTGGCACTAGAGAATTTCTTTTTAGACGAACCTTTTTCCTGATTCTCTTTCCTGGTAACAGATCAAGTACTTGCTCTTTTTCTCTTGTTTGCACTTCAGTTTCATCTTCATCAAACACAGAAATCATTTCATCTGATAAATTCCTGAAATTCTCTAAATTGATGCTATCATTGATAGGCATCATTCTTTTCTCTGGTATAAATGTCTGTCTCATGACCTTGTCCATCATAATATCACGTGGACTTAAATCTGTCTTTTTATCAGTAGTATTTCTCAGAAACATCAAAACAAGTGGAAGAATATCTGTCCACTTTGTACCTGCAGCTAGGCACATTTTTGCATCTCTGACTTTTATAGTAACATTCTCTTGCTCCTCAACATCTAAAATTTCTGTTCTATCTGTACAATGGAGCAATCTGTTTTCAATATGTTTTCTGTTATCTGATAACTTTGCAACAGTAATTTCATCATGTCGCATCTGAAATGTTTCAAACCATTTTGAAAACAAACAGAAAATCACAAAAATGTAGCACAGTTTGTCATTCAGTGACATCTCACAGAAATCCATTTGTAATCTGGTCAATGAACCATTCTTCTGTAATTCTGTTCCCAATCTCATAATTGTTCTCTTAATTGTATTCACTTGCTGATAAGTCAGACACCTCTGGTAAAGAAATTCTACAATTTTATGGTACATTCTGTCCATATCAGTAATCATGCTATTTAGCAAAACTACTCTGTCATCTTTGTATATCCAAATCTCATCCTCATCTCGCTGTCTAAAATTTGCTCTTAACCATGTGTTTCTCAACCATGTGTTTTTCTCCTCATGAGTTGCATCATCTCGTAAGTCTTTGATTACCTGCCATGTTTCAACTACAGATGTTAGTATTAGTGAACTCAAAGCATGTTCATCATTCATTTTGTATGCTGCACATATCATGACAGCAAACTTTTCTGCCAATTGAATATTATCAATCAATCTTTTAATTAAATTTGCATTTCTGAAAAGTGAACCTGCAGAAGTCAATGTTTCAATCTGTTGATCAATTGCATCCTTTACTTTGATGTCTTCACTCAAAAGAACATCAATTTTATTCCAACATTCTGGGAGTGCATTTAATCTTTGTGGACTGTTTTCTTGTTCTTTAATTAATCCTGTATCTCTTTTGTCTTTCTGTTCATTAACAAAAATTTGCAATGGCAGTGAAGCCATGTCAATCTGCTGAACCATTACCTGTCGCTGTATTTGTAGCCGTTCATTCAGCTCATTTATCTCAATCTCCTTTTTCTTTGAGCATAATTCTGACTCGTCTGACTGTGTCAATTTCATTAGGTCAATGTCAGACTTCTCACTTACCAGAACTGAAGTCATCTCTGTTCCTTGCTCGGTTACAATCCCTACTAATTCAATTTCAAGTACAATAGAATAAACCTTTTCAGTTAATGGGACCTTTAAATTTGCGGAATTAATTTCATCTTTTCCCAGTGTAAGCACTATCTCTGTTTCCATATATTTCATGGACTCCTTTAAATCATTTGATGAATTTACATAATCAGGAATATTAATTCCAGATATACCAATCATTTCATCATGTTTTTCAATTGCATTAATTTTAGTAAAATTTTGAACTGGCACTTTATCAGTTTGATCTGACACTTTTGGCGTTACATTAATCTGTTCTGGGGGTCTTCTTGAATTTCTGTTCTGATCCGTATTTACAACATCATTTTTACACTGATCAACATTTTCTACTTTGACACTTTTATTATTTATTTTCGCTAATTTTGGAATCTTTAATTTATTCTCACATTTAGCTACAACTTTTTTCATTTTCTTATATAAGAAAGACATTTTATTTAATTAATTAATTTGGTAAATGTACTTTCTAAATTTGCCTTGCAGCGTTTGCTGATCAATTAATTAATTAATTTAACACTATCAGGTGTATAAAACTTTATAATTTGGTCAATTTTAATATATCTCCTAATTTACCTGTGTCACTAATTATAATTAACCTGTAAGGAAAAACATCAATTTGCAAAAACAGCAACGCAAAATTTTTTATTTATAACAATAATACCAACATATAATCACATGTGTTTTAATTCTACTTATTTTTCACTTACACACCTTTTGCAACATATACCTGTGGAAAGAGAAAACCCAATCTATTTGCTAATATCCACTGTAAAAGCTACCATTAGGGAGTGTGAGAAAGAACATTACGCACATGCACTTTACTAACAGGGCATCTGGTAACACAACACGCAGTCCCTCAGCCAATCATAACACAGCGCTTCAGAACGCAGTTTTCGCTAGCACAGCCAATCACAACACAGCTGTAACTATAATGTTATGCCGTTGCTGTAGTCTCTCTCCCCCTCCCGCGCTTAGCGTCTCAATACTTTAATATGAGGAACACTATGGCTCATAACATCATGCTATTATTCTAAAACAACACGCAACACTGTTGTCAGCTAAACACAATTCAGCTATGATACGCAATGAACCAGCCGTGACACACTTTCTTTTCTTTAAACTAAAAGCACTGTTGCAGTGGGGACACTTACAAGTGTAAATAATTAATACCAGAGCTCTTATTCCAAAGAAAAACAAAGCCAAAACACTCAGAGCGCATTAGCTCATAATCATGTGTTATTACTTTAATTAAAATGCGCAATACTCACTAATTATTCTAAAGCAAAATCATATATCAGCAATAATACTTTTTCCCACTCAATAACAGCAGCGCGGCGATGTAAGGCATTAATATACAATTATCGCGCTTTAACCAATCACAGCACTGTTGACAAGTCTTCAGCCTATCAGAACACTGCTTTTGCAAGCACAACCAATCAGAACACATCAAGCCTCTTCTTGAGGAATTTATTTATTTATTTGTGCATTTTTATATAGCGCAGACATTACCCAAAAGATGTCAGAGCGCTCAAATCAAGGCAGCAATTCTTCAAAGTGTAGCACTATTTTACTATTAGCGCTCACCAGTACTCCCTCAAAAAGAAGAAGAGGAAGTCTAACCACACGGAGCTCTTGACCAATCAGGTCGCGGCTCCTCTCCTGTGACAGCAGACGTCACAACTAATCGGTCAGCGCTTTCCTAATTCAAGCCTAGACAACCTCGAGGCTCACGAAGCCTCATCCAATGAGGTCGCGGCTTTTGTGTGACGCTACGCGTCAATAGCCAATGGGTGCGCGACCTGGCAAGGCCTCAACCAATTACAGCTCAGCCCCCTCGCTAATGTTCCAACATCGAGAGCGCTCCTCTAGGAATTCCAACCTGAACACAGCGCGTAGTCGCCTTCAATTCACTTTGCCTTATGTTAATTTCAATCCCGTGTCAACTCGCTCGCTCAACCACAACAACCATTACAATTAATTAAAAACGGGGACAATTGAAAATGACATGGCAGCTCCAACCAATCAGAGAGCTGCTTTTTGATGACGCTCCGTTACTTCACCCAATTAGAGCGCGACGGTCTCCATACACACGAGCGCTGCAGCTCCAGCTCACTCCTCTCGTGCCTTAAAATTTTCTCTTCTTAAAAAAACACTCTAAGACTCAAACACAATGTCCAGCGCTCTCCATATACACTAGTTGCAATGCCCTTTCCCCTCCAATCAATAGCGCCTATTAAGGAAGAAATCAAAGCAGGATTTTATTTTTATTTTAGATGAGCTAGCCGACAACACTTATTTATTATTCTTTAACTCATCCTCAAACCTTGGGACAAATATTATTTGACAGGCAATCGTTTTCAATAAAAAACGCTGTTAACCAATTACAGCGCTGCCATTCTATGACACGGCGGCATCCTAACCAATCAGGACACAGCCTTGTCTTGAAGCTACGATATTTTAACCAATGAGAGCGCGGCGGCTGACGTAGACAGCCGCTGCAGCTCGCAGCTCTCCCACTCGCTCCCTAGTCACTCCTCAACAGCCCCCCTCCTTCACAAAATGTACTACAATTACATAGGACAGCGCTATTTCATTGGAAAGGAAAGCCAATGATTTAATACACTGGGGACACTTACAGAATACAAGATACTAACAATGTGCTTAAGCTAATTTTAGCACCACGCTCTAGCTAATTAGCGCACTGTCCCTGTAAGCTCAGTCAATTACTACACGGCTGCAGCTAATTTTATCACTGTTGCTACTGTAGTCTCTCCTCGCGCTGCAAGCAACACAACGCTCACAACTTGCTAAATGCAGCGCGATCGGAAAACATTCACAAAGGCTAGGAACCAATTTAAATTAATACTCGCTCCTCAGCCAATGAGAACGTTACTTTGCTCTGACAGTTCAGGGCACGACAACCAATCAGAGCGCGGCAAGCTCTGACGTATGCAGCTGCTGCAGCTGCAGGCTCTCTCCTCACACGTTCTCACTCCTAAAACCAGCCCCTCCCTTACAATTTTCGATCGGGGCACATTTTAATAGTTTTAAACTACTGAGAACCATTTATTATTACAATTTAAGTGTGGAATGTTTATAAAATGAATACTAATCGCTTTTTACTTATTTTAACGAGTTTAATAACGTGGAATACCTTAATTATTGCCTAATTAACACAAAACATTCTAAAATGCTCCTGAATGTTTTAAATTAGCACAGTTTACCTTATTATATTTTTCAACTATGCTGAACACTTTTCAATTGAATTTTATTAGCGTGCAGAGCTTTTAAATGTATTTAAACACTGCACAATACTTTTAGAAAGTCTTAGAATGGTACAGACTTTAACTAAACTTTCCTAAGTACCTTAGAATTACTTTTGGTACATTTTAGTGAATATATAAAACGAAACACATCTGTCTGCTTCTCTAATTAGGATAGTTTACATACATTCAAGTATCCACACTTCGGAATAGACGGCGCTATTCACACTAAGGATAATTTCCATTTGCCAGTAGAGCAACTCTTACTCTACCCTTCTAACACGTAAGAATATGAACTCATTTTGCTCTGAACCCACCGCGAAGTGAAAGTTCTAAGAGTTCCACTTGAACATACCTTACAAAACAATCACGCACTTTCACACTGAAAATTCCCTAACTTCAGTCACACATGAAATCCGTACAGGACTCTCACCTGTTTATAGAAATCATGCACCGTTAGCAAAATAACACCGTTATCCGTACAGGGCTCTCACCTGTTTATAGATATAAAACATGTACCCGTACAGGACTCTAACCTGTTTATAGATAATCATGCACCGACATTACTCTACCCTTCACTCAAGCTTGAATATAACTAATACTCTTATCACAGTGAGTTTTATGGAAGGCGCTTTGTCCCTATTCTCATGCTGCTCTAATTTCTTAGAAAACCCTCACTATTACAAGATTCACACCTAGCCCTAAAACTGTGTTGCACGGCGACAACACTGTATTGCACGGCGACAATACTTCTGGTACACGGCGATACCAACAGTGATACTCGGCGATATCACAGAAACAGATCAGATATTCTGCATGACTACATTCTCATCACACAGTTTTTGTACCGGTACACACTTAGCACAAAATAAACAAACTCAACATGTGTTAAAACTTAATCCTATGATTTTACCAACATATATGTATCATGCATGTAACATGTATGTCAAAAACAACATATATAAACCGTCCGATGGCTACCAGAAATTGATCCAGCGCTCTCACCAAAATATTGCACAAATGACACTATCTACTACCACAAAACTTTCACTACAACACTAGGCCCATAACAACATTAGAGCGCTTGAATCATGAGGCGATAAGATCTAAATATAGTTGTTTAAACCATCTGCAATAATCAAGACCAGCTTGTCATTTTAGAAAGTTTATTTTAACACATCTAGAAAAACTTAGGTTTTGGTATTTTATTAAACAAGCATTAGAAAATGTCATAAAGAAAGATTTATTCAGTATTAATAAAAAGAGCATAAATCAAGAATTATTATTCATTAGCAAGAATAAGTAAAATTAAGCATTTTTCCAAAATCCTAACTATATCTCTGTCTCTACCCTCATCACCTAGTAATAAAGTAATTAATAAAAACTCTTGTCCTCACGTGTAAAGTCCATCAGCATAACATCGTCCTCCAGATTTCTCGAGCGTAAGCCAACTATGTGTTCTCTGAACCTATTCTTATACCCTAATTTTAGCTGAGCTAACTATTTTTCACATTCCAGCAGACGAATTCTAGTTCTCCATTGGCTGAGCCACCTCGTACCACAGTAAACTGTGACACCTCTTTCTTGCATGCCCGGGCAAATTCACTAGTCCATTGTTCATTTAGAAGTCTTGGCAGCTCTCCTTAGACTGCTACATTTTGTAGCGACAGCTTCCTTTTTAACCTTGAGCTTAGTCAGCTCTGAACTCCCGTGGCACGTTAGCAAACGTTAGCAAATTTTCTCCAAAAAGTCATCTTTTTAGCAGTTCAATCCACAACCTTTCAAAATAAAAGCTCAGAGGCCTTTTCCATCCTTCTTGGAATTATTTTCACTTGAGCCATTTTCATCATTAGGCCTCTTTCAGAAAGCGTCAATTTTCTGCGCCACCGTCCCTGCGTCACTTTTAAAAAGGGTACTATTTTCCTGCAGCCATCTCTAAGCTTCATTTGTAAAACTATTATATAAACAAACACAAAGAATAATTAATGAAAGAAATACAGTTTGTTCTGTTGCCTCCCATCATTGCTAATTATTAACCCATTAGTCTAAATTACCTAGCAGTAAAGCACAAATAAAGCAGCATTTTATATTTACCAGTCTTCATAAATCCATAAAGCCTTATGTGCACCTAGAATAGTAGAAATGACATCACATAGACAAGGGAAGCAAAATAAGCACATGCCATTATTTCAAAAACAGCTGCTATTAGTTATGACATGACAATAGACAAGATTAATGTATTATTTTCCACATACATAAGAATGCAACATAATGCACATTTATGAGCACATATGTTAGTTTCCCGCGTGTTCTGTAATGTAATGTATCTTTAAACTAGATTGAATTATTATACACACAGCACAAATTGTTAGCATTATTAATTTATTTATGGAAGTGTGACTTCACGGGTTTAAACAGAATTCTGTTTTCTATCCCGCTCCATCACCCCCTACCCCAATACAACCTCACCCCTGTACACTCACCCCATACATCAATTTCCTGTCAAGAAAAGGCTAACGATCCTCATGCTGAAGTCCATCCACTGCCCCACATGTTGCTAAGAACCTGTGTCCTCCGTGTCGCCTCGTGGAGGAGAAAGCAAATGCAGTCATGTAAGGTACTTGGGGCAGGGCAGCAGATTAAATCTGGAGGAAAGAATGTTGATAATGGGGGCCCAGATCTCCTGGTACGTATTAAGTTTATGCTCTGGGGAGAGCATCAGTTTTTCAATGCTTATTAAGTACCATTATTTGTGGAGCCGAGCAGTATAACCTGGCACTATGTCCATGCACAAGAGGGAGAGGATCGCTTGGTGCAACATGCTGAGGGCAAATGCTATTTGTCGACCTCTTGGGGGTTTGAGCGGATATGTTAAGGGTTGGGTAAGCAGAGGAGGCCATGAACTGGGTAGAGTAGGATTTGTGTATTGAAGAATCGATCTATATCATATAAAACCCTGTTCCAGTACTAGGCCAGTTTTGAGCAGCGATCGGTTTGAAGGCCCGGTGTGAAATTTAAGATGTTCGCTGTCAGACATTTTGACTTGATAAATGTTTGCTGACGCCAGTGTTGTGTTTGTTAGTACATTCACACAAGAGACCCTTTTAGAGGGTTCCCTGAAACCATACCAACCACTGGTGATGTCCCTGCCATCACCAGACATGTTTTGGGCCACTAGCTAGAGAGCCAGAACTCTCTGGATTCGGATACATTGCCTTCTGTCAGCAGAGTTGGTCACACCTTCCCCCTGGCAGGATCTGCCTCAACAGAAGTTGGAACTTTAAAGAACATGCCGCCTTTGAACCCTGCTCCCAGCCCTCTGCTCTCTTTTGGCTGAAGGACTGGCAAGAAAATTAGATAGAGTAGGAGGTGGATCTACCTTCCCACTGTACCACTCCTAAGGAGGGGCAGAAAACGCAGACATCACTTTTCACTATCTGCAATCCTGAGGATGGGGATAGTAGCCTATTAGGAGTGAGGGTATGCCCACTCCCCATGTGGGGTGCGCATAAAAAGGGTGTAGGGACCCTCCAAGGAGTCAGCCAATAGGCTACTAACTGACCTCCCCTATAAATGCCCCTAAATTCAGCTTTTAGGTTGCCCCCCTAGAGCATGACTTCAGATTGGACAGACATAATGAAGATGATAGAAGAAGATTGTTGGTGGACCAGGACCTAAGCCTGCTGCAGATGAAACCGGCGCACACCCTAGCAACTGCAACCACACTCAACAGCTGGGACCTGCTGTCCTTCCTGAAACCTGCCAGGCCTCCAAGAAACCCAGCAGACCCGCAGACTTCATAAATTGAGGCCCAATCTCTGGCGTTCGCCAGTAAAGAAAACCGCTGTGTTTGAGGACCCGCACACTCTGTGTCAATGCGACTCATCGGGGAAGAGAAACGTAGCAGCTTCCCAGGCCTGTTGGTTCCCCAGTCCAGTGGAATAGACCCCTGCACACCTCATCACTTTGAAGTATCCTCTCAGAATTTTGACCAATTCTGGAAACAGCCCCGTTCCTGGGAGCTCATAGCCTTATGCCAGTGACAACGGTGACGTATTGCAACAACGTTGGCATGACCGCCTGCCCTGTGACAGTCTGCTCTGCATCACACTTGTGGCCTAACCACTGCCCGTGAACTTTGAAACTTCTTGAAAGAGTCCTCCTTCCAGTAACCACAAGGGTATCTGAGTCAGTGTTCCTCTGCTATCTACACCGGCCGTCCAGCAACCGCGACCACTGGGTTAGTGGTGTTCTGCATCCATTGATTTGATCTACAGTGACCTGCTGCCAGTGACCGCAACAGTAATCCTGTTGGGGCTCTACTGAACTCCATTCAAGCCATACACTTCCATTGCTTTCTCCGATGACTGTAATAGTAAATATTTGATGGTATCGACCGCCGAGTGCTGAGATACTGAGATACTGAAAGTACTGCATACTTTGAACTGCACTGCTGTCCAGGCCGGGTGGCTCGCGGCTCCAGGAAGAAACCAGTGGTACATCGCGTTCCCGCTCCCCTGCTATCCCATGGCACTTGCCTCGTGCCACTCACCTCTTGATCCCTCTGTGGGCCTCGGCTCGACCCAGGCGCAACCTTGGCGTCTTGTGCTCCCTGGTGCCCCCCGTTGCTTCACCGCCACATTGCTGGCACAGACACAGATGCGGACGCTGCTGCACCGGCTGTGTCTTTCTCCTCAGGGGGGCCAGGAGCCAGAGACACGTGGGAAGAACAGAGAGGGGACCAAGATGTCCAAGGCGTAAAAGGCAAACAAGGCGTGGAGGCACGCAGGAGGCCTATAGAGAATCGATTACATAGGGTGCTGCCTCGGGCACTGCTGAGCAGGTGAGCACTCCGCAGGAGGAGAAGGAGAGGGTTGGTGGGTTGACGGAAGGGAACTTTCTTTTGGATTATGATCTGTTGGTGCACCCCTGAAGACGCCCTGTACTTGTCAGTCAGTGAGTTCACCTGTCGGCCATTATCTACAGATCCACTGCGGCCCGCCCCTATACTGCTTTCAGGATTACTCCAGGAAACACGAGTGTAGGACCTGTACTCAGTTCCTACAGAGAGTGAGACCCAGGTGAGCGCGAAGCGGCCTGGCTAGGTCCAGGCGCGGCTCGCGCTCTGCCCAGGGTCTCCCTCTCACCTGGCCACGTAACCAAAGAACCATATAACACAAGAGCAGCTTGAAAAGAGATCACTGTATTAAAACCAGGATCTGAAGTGAATATCTAAGAATCACACCAAAGAAGTAGGACATAAAAATTCATCATCATCACTATCTCCTTTTCAATAACCATGGAGTAACTACGGAAGAACCTGAGCCACTCTCTATAATAGCATAACCTAAAGGAAGTCTGTGTTGTGGCTGGGAATTTGATCCATTTTCCGTTGCCTTACAAATGCCTCTAAAGGAGATAAGTATAGATTATACCAATACTTAAAACAACATGGTCTATAAAAGGCTGCGGTACCGCACTGCACTTATGAAAAAAGTGGGCATGGCACAAGCTACTATTAACTACAAAAGCATCTGCAAAATGTCTCAATTTGGAGCATCAACAGAGAAATCTATAATAACAAATTTCTTTACAACTATTCCTAAAACAGGGGATTTAAAAGCTTCAACTTTCCAGCAAGGTCATCAGTAGCTAACTGCTATTACAGCTACAGACACAGATAAAGTGGGCGCCAGGTTGGAGAACTCTGAGCCTAACTCTTACCTAACCATGGAAGTAGCGCTCGAAAACATCCAAACATCAGACCTTACAAAAGCCTTAGAGCCTATGCCATCCTTAGAGCTTGCGGAATGGCTTTCAGGGAGAGAGCTTTCCGGTCATAATCTCATAACAAAACATCTAGAAGGTCTTACACAAGTTCCAGCTACCGACTTCACACTACCGGATATAAACTACACACGGCCTCTCCAATCTGTCTCTAAAGAAACCTCAAAACAGCCAATACATTTGCTATCTAGTACTCCGAGTCATCTTATAGAAGTTTTACAAAAGTTCTCACAATTTTCCGAATTCCCGTTGTTCATCATGCCGCAATCTGTAAACAGGCAAGACACCATTTCAAGTACTATTTTATAACTGCAGAGAATCATGGGTTCCATGTTATCACTTTAAGAAAAGAACATGGAAAACACAGACCAGATACTAGAAACTCAAACTGGAATTTTACAATATCTTGTAGACAAAAAAAGGAAAAAACATTCTACTCAATCTTCTCAAATAGTCCGAACACATTCTTCAAACTTACCGGCTGATAGTGGCAGAGAAGATAAGTGTCGCCTTAACCCGTTAGTTTCCAGCAATCCCTCATCGCAAGAAAAGCAGAAGGCGACTCAGACTGGGGGATTCCAATTCAAACAGAAACAGAAATTCAAATGTTCCACTGGGGACGGAATCTATTCTCTTCGAAAACTTTTCAAAGATCCCTTTCCTGAGAGCTCACCTTGGAAAACCATTCAAATCGCCATACCTTTATTTCCAATCTTCTCTCAAAAAGAGCGACAAGGAGGTCCTCCTCTCCCTCAAACAAATGTTGAAAAAGTGATTGGTGAAGTTCCCATCTCAAAACAGATAACTCAAATAGAGTCTTCAACATCGCCAACTAAAAAAGGGAAACACAACCAAGGGCTATCTAGCAAAAAGAAAATCAAAAAGTAAAGAACTAAGCGAATAACAACAAGAAGATCCTCAAGAAAAGCTAAGGTTCCTCAAATATGCTCCACGGAGCAAGCACATGAAGAAGTTAGCTACGGCAGGAAAGTTTGTAACTCAAAATATACGCCAGCAGTCTGCTCCAGTGGTACCTCAAGTAGATGCAAAAGACTTAAATCCTTTCGCACCAAACTTCATAACAAAATTCTCAAACCATATTGCCCGGGGCTCAGTAAATCAACTTGTCAATCAGGATCTCCAGGGCAGTGAGGAATATCAAGCATCAAATGCCCAAGAATTAACAAATTTATTCCCCATCTGTAACATTCCACTAAACCGAGAGAGATTAGTCGACCTAATAAATACAATTCGGTCTCTCCATCACATATCACAGAAGAGATAAAACTAGTTTCTTTCCCAAATAAATTATTCTGCTTGCTGGCAATCGTTGAGTTCTGGTCCAATGTAGTTCCAGCCATGATAATTATAGAGCGAGACACTCTCCATAAAAACGGATTCGACATTTTTATAGTCAAACAAATTAATCATGCCTTTAATCAATTAACAGAGTTAGAAGGAGTTGTGGTCCCTCTAATAACAACAACCAGCAGTACGTGGGCTGTAAAACATTGACGTACAAGCAGGACTGCCCTCTGATGATCTCCTATAAAGACGGAGTGCACCGAATTTGGAACTGTTCTGACACAAGACAAACATCGCTCCCGTATGAAAATTCCCTGGTGTGGATCGTTGGCTCATTAAACAGTAATAAATCAGGCAAAGATTTAAAACTGCCTATTTAGCAGCAACTTAAAAATAGTGTTGTGGAATATAGCGGGAAAAACTCCTGAAAAGTTGTCATTTATATTGGAAAATTGACTGCTTATCTTGTTGTTGCAAGAAACGTGGTCCTTGGTGCCTTTCTCACAAAAAGATTATTTTGTGTTTGTCACTGCAGCAGAGGCCTCAAGAAGAGGACACTCAAAAGGGGGTCTAGTGACCCTATTAAAAGAAGAAATCGATTGGGATCCAGTAGAAATTGAGCTTTCGCTCCTAAATGTGCAGTGCATCAGCATTTAGTGCTGGAAAGAAAGAATGGAGCTTATTCCAGAACTATTACTTTTTAAAATCTACTTTCCGCCTAGATCCTCAAATGACCTCCTCTTGGCAGGAGCCTTAATGAAAATGTAACTAACCCTAGAAGCAAGGGGGTAGCACCCGATGATAATAGCCCGGGAGTTCAACGTAAAAATCTCCAATGCCTTATTTACCAACAGGGGGAAATCTCCTCAAGAAATAGCATGTTCAATTCCATCCCCCATTTTCCGAGATAAGATAAAAGCAGATAAACGAGGGAAACTGCTTCTGTCATTCATCAAAGCAATCAACAGCGTTATCTTAAACGGGAGAATTGATGGAGATATCCCGGCTGCATACACTAGATTAGGTTCCTTTAATTCCTCTATTCTAGATTATCTCATTTGTAGTTTAGATTTGTTTGCGAAAGTGCGAATATTATCCATTCAGCACACACATGAAAGTGATCATGCATAATTAACCACAGGAATTGACATTTTTACAAGGTCCATGTCCCTGTGGTCTTTACGCATCATAGAAGGACAGTCAGTTATAAATCAAAAAACAGGAAGAATTCATTTGGAACTTCAAAGCAATTAATAAAATAAAGTCCACAATTTCTCTTCTTTTGCCAGCCTCCACAAACAAAGAAGGCAATCCCATCTCCAGATACGAAAACACAATACATTCCGTATTAGCTTCCCTTCAGGTAAATACAAGACGAGAAAACAGCAAAATTAATCAAAAACGAATACAAACTGATCATCTTTCTCGACAATTAAATAAATTGACCGGAACACAATTTTTATCTTTCTGTGCTGCAAGACAAGGAGAAATAAGAAAGCTGAAAAAACTCCACCTATGTAAAAAAGAGAAAGGTAAGCAAGAGCAAAGAGATGGAATCTGGGTTGAAATTCAAATCGCAATAAACACAAAAACAATAAAACATTCTGGAACATAATTGCCGCTCAAATGCTGATAGGAAAGTCAGCCCAAGCAACTCCAGTATCATCATCAAAATGAGAAAAGCACATCTACAGGCCTTATAAATCTAATCCCCAAAACCAGGTTTCTCCTGGCCTGTGTTCCATACAGAAGGGCCAATTTGAGCAGGACTAGTTGAAAATCTCAGCTACACAGATTTCTGCTTTCATAAACTCAGCTAGGTCATCTGCAGCGATGGGCCCGGACAATTTCCCACTCAAAGTCCTACAAAAAAAATACCGATTACTGGAGTAAATTCCTAGCCCCACTCTTCCAAAACTGTTTTGCGTGTGGGAAAATACCAAATGCTTGGGGGGGGGAGCATAGTGGTTCCTACCCCAAAAACAGGCTCAAGATTGAATCCATCCAACTATAGACAAATAGCCTTCCTGGGAAGATCTTCGCAGCTTGCATTTTGGAGCATCTGAAAGACTCCACATTTTCAAATAATGTGATTGCAATGCCACAGGCCGGATTCCACCCTAAACACCCAACTTTGGATAACATCGCCGTTCTTCAGACTGTCCTAGATAAATATGTTATGTTAAACTCAAAAATAATATACTGTGCTTTTATTGATTTTTCAACCGCCTTTGATAGCTTGGACAGACCAACATTATGCATAGTTTAGGGATTCCTACAGATCTTCTTACAGTAATTATCTCCCTGCACATGGCAACATGGTGTAGAGTTTGAATGGGGGGGGGGAGAAAAGGGTTTAACCAATCCAATCCCTATAATGAATGACATGAAACAGGGATGCCTACTAGCACCCATATTATTTCCCATTTACATAAGTGACCTCCCGGGGCACTTTTCCCTAATTAAGAACTTTCCCCCCAAATTAGCACAGCTCGATATCTATTGCTTAATGTAGGCTGACGATATTGTCATATTCGATCGTAGCCCAATTGGCTTGCAAAGAAATTTAAATGAACTAAACCAATATGCAAAAGAAAACTTATTGGTCTCAAATAAATCTAAAGCCAAAATGTTTCCTTTTAGTGGAAGAAGGAAATCGCTTCCTTTCACATGGTCATTGGGAGGTAACCCAATTGAAAAAGTGAAAGAGTATATCTACTTGGGCCGTATCTTTACACATAACTTACAAGACACTTCCCATCTCCAACATTTAGGGTGAAAGGCAGATTCCCATGTCGGGGGCACTATTGAGATTTTATCGCTCAACGGGCAATACACATTTTAAATCTTTGCAGGAGGTTTATGGCATGAAAGTCCCACTGATTTTATCTTACGCCATGGAACATACACAAATAAAAACATGGCAATCAATAATAGTAAAGGAAGGGATTATCCTTCGGAATCTGTTAAAAGAATCACAATCAGTCCCTGTACAAGATTTACTCCTTGAGCATATTTGCTTAAGTTGTCTCCAATATTATAAGGTGGGCCTATAATCTCTTTCAGCTGCTCCAGACACATTAAGACATATATTAAAATGGGAGACATTAAGAGATCAAGCGTCTCGGTACACCTTCAATAGGAACCTATCAAAAGCCCTAGAGTTGTCACAATGCACTGTCACACTTTTGCAGGCCTGGTCTCCAGCGCACCTGAAGCTCTTTTTAAAAACATATGACGCCGAGAATAAGCTATGAAATGGACAAAGAATATTGTATCGAATTAAAGCATTGCAAAACTTTCTCGGGAAACATAGTCTTTAAAACCCCCGAACAATATTTACAGTTTCTGTTTGAGCACACAGTATCCTTCTGTTGCAGTTGGGAATTCTCTCTTTAAAAACATATACAGCTAGATGAAACGCCACAACAATTCTCTAGGTAAATGGGACCACAAGATCTGTATTATGTTTTACTCATTTGTCCTAACCCGATATTGGTAGAGGCTCAACGTCGATATATAAAGCCAATCCGTTTAAGACACAATGCTATTTTAGCTCAAGATTTAATCATGGTGTTGTCCCCCCTTAATGAATTTGTTTGTTACAACAAGTTCTTAAAGAGGTTCTTAAAGCTATTTCAAAGACAAAGTGCTCAAATCTAATTGTTTTAACTATTGCAAGCTGTCTGTGAGGACCAAAAACTATTATACCTTGTCTCTCCTTATAAAGAGCTTTTAAAATGTTTTTAATAACATAATCTAACACTTTTTATTTTATGTATTTGTATTTGTTGACCTCAGTCGAGATCTGAATCAAATAAAATTATTTGTCAAAAATAAATAAATAAAAGAACTGCACTGCATTTTCTCCCCGTAGTTAAAAGTCTACAAAGTATTTTGTTCAAGTATTGAAACTGTATAAAGTGTATTTCTGCTTTGTATTCTTGCTTCTCAAATGTATATAAAAGAGTTTATCGGCTCTGCGCCTCCCTGAACATTCTTTCTGGGGTTGAGAGTCCTTTTGTACCACAGATGCTCTGGAAAGTGTCTTTCTGGCCATCAACAGTTGCTTAGGTGCTTAACAGCCAATCTCCTCAATAGCTTTAGCAGGACTGCCAGGGTCTGGCCATGATCCTCTCAGCACCCTCGAAGACCACTGCCATATAGACACAGCTATTCCATGCCTTGCCAGATATCCTGAGTGGACTTTGAGAGTCTGCATCAGGAAGATCCAGTATTAGACTGTCATAGTTGATGTGGTTTCCTCAGACATTTTGCCTTCTTACCTCCTGTTTTACTGACTTCATTTAGCTGGCTTTAGGATTTTGAACACTTTACTACTGCTGGCCAGTACTAAAGTGCATATGGTCTTTCCCTGAAACATGGTAACATTGGATAAATCACAATTGGCATTTTTAATTTACTTATAAGTCCCTAGTAACTACAGGTGCCATGGGGGCTGTACATTAATTACTACTAGTGGACCTGCAGCACTGATTGTGTCATCCCCTTCAGAAACCCACTCAAACATATTTGAGGCTTGCCATTACTGTGCCTGTGTGTGCAATTTTAAACTGCTATATCGGCCTAAAAAGTTAACCCTGTTGCCAGGCCCAAACCTTCCTTTTTAATACATATAAGTCACCCCTAAGGTAGGCTATAGACAGCCCTAAGGACAGTGTGCATTGCGTTTAAAAAGCAGGACAAGTTCTTTTGAGATTGACATGTCTTAGTAGTGAAAATGTGTTTGTCACTACAGCAAAACCAATCTCTCCCGTTGGGAATATCTTATTACAGTTTATAAGTGTACTTTCCAAACAGGAAGAGATAACCAGTTGATGTTTGGTGTCTTTGGAATCACAATTTAAAATCCTAACTTATGGTGAAGTTGGCTTTTTGAGTTGCAATTCAGAAAATGCCACTTTTTAGCATGTTCTTGCCTTAGGAATTTGGTGCTGCAGCCTCTCTGATCACATGACTGAGTGTAGTTGGTAGTTTGTCTGTGTGTATTCCTCCTAGACAGCCACACACAATGGGAGTTTAGGTGTGACTGGATGGGAGGGAGAAGTTGGGTCCAGCCTCACTTCCTCCTGATTAGGCTGTATTCTGTCTACATAAAAAGGGCTGCATACCTCCTTGTTGAGAGTCTGGAACCACACCCAGGAAGGCAGGGCATCTGTGCACTTCCAAGCCATAGCTCGAAAAGCTTCTCCCCAATTCAGAGGCACAATTGTGTATTAAAGAAGGACATCAGACACCAGCTCTTCAGTAAACCTCTTCACTAAAGCTCTTCCGTAAACCTATGTACCTGTAGATAATCTGCCAGGAAGAAGGACTGCTATGTGGCTACACAACTTTCTGTCTGCTTGACTACTGCTCTAAAGAAACTGGCGCCCTGCTGGGGCTGACCTGCTGCCCTCTTTCCTGGGGAAGAAGAACTGGACCTGCAACTTCATCTTGAACCTTGAACTAAGGACCCAAGGATGACTCAAAGGGCTACTCTGCTGGCCTCCTATCTGAACATTTGGGCCATGAAAGGCTCCCTACCAGATCATATACCTTTCTTTAGCAAGTTGCTGACCCCAATGTAGTGCCCATCTTGTCCCTGGACTCTTGCTGTGGCTCACAGCCTCTTTAAATCACACTTCGGAGCTCTTAGAACTGTCCCACTGGCATCAGAACTGCGCCACTGACTCCAAAAATCAATGCAAGCTGCAGCCCGCCCATCTCTTTGCACAGCAGCATTGGCATCACACAGGGGACTGCCAATGCAAAGAGTCAGCCTGCCCATAAGTGATGCCCAGCCTGTTCTTGGCACCACTCGAACTACCACCCTCAATGCTCTCCTTGTGGCTCCCTCCAATGCGAACGGGACTCTTGGCACAAATCCTTGAGGAGATAAACCTTCAGCTTGACTAATCTAGGAGTGTACCCAACCCAAGCTCCAACACAGTCGGCCTGAACTTTGACTTTGACTTTGACACGGGCCAGCACGAACAGATGGCCACAGTTGCCACTTGATGCTTTCAGAGCTATTGCGGAGTTTATCCTTTAAAAATTGGAAACTCCAGTTCTACTAATTGGATTTTGTTTTGTTTTGGTCTTGCTTTATTTATTAAATTGGGCCCTATATTTCTGACCTGTTGTAGGATCTTGCTAGTTCACTGTTTGAAATGTTCCACAACACTTTACACATTGCTTCTAAGTTAAGCGTGACTGCTCTATGCCAAGCTACCTGGGGTGAGCACAGGTTGATTTGGGGTTTGCTTGTGTTTTGCTCTGACTAGGATTGTGGTTGCTTCCTGACAAGGTCTCACACCTGAGTTAACCAGTGACCCAATTTCTAACATGGGTGATCAGTTGTGAGGATCAGGATTTGTGTTTGTGAAGTGCCATACGGTGATTTGGTGTACACTTCTATCTCATATCTAACCCCTTAGAAAACATCAGGACAAGTAGTTGAACAAAAGAGGAAGGAGCCTGCTATCTCTACCCTTTTTGTGGGGACCTGGAGGGCTGGATCGTCTCCCACTTGTACATAGGATTAAGACCTGGACTTCAAGGCTCAGTTGGCATACCTCTGGTGAGCTTCCAGGGACACAATAAAGATGCAAGAGGCCTTTCTTGAAAGTGACCAGCTGGCCAGTTAATATTGGACCCTAACTGAGGTGTGCTGGTGGCCTCTTCTGGAGTGAGTCCTGGTCTCTAGGTGCTGCCCCTAATCACTACCCCTAAGATCATATTACTAAGAGGAGTTACTGCAAAAAGACTAAAAAGTTGTCATTTTGGACTTTAGGTGGACTGGGGCTAACCACCACAACATTCCAACCAAGGTACAACCTTGGCAGAAAAGAAAATAAGGTTGGTCTGGCTCTGAGCTTTTTGCCTGCAAGAAGACTTCAGAAGACCCTCGTGGCTATGGCATCCAGCTTTGGTGTACTCTGCCAGGCTACAGCTTCCTTGTCTGTCATGCTGGAGGCTTTAAAGCTTCAAAAAAGAGATTAAGCCCTTATAAAAACATTCACCCGGCAAAGGTACTTCAGTTTTTTGGCTGATAAGAGGAATTTGGCAGACATTAAATTTAAATTTTTCTGATCAGAGAGCTTCCTGCCAAAACCAACAGCTGCAGCTATATATCAGACTTCAAGAGGCCTTTGTTGGTTATAGCTTTCAACCTTGCACCCATAGAGCATTTCTAATTCCTTTTCAGTAAGAAGATAAAACCTTTGGAACGGTTGACCTACTAGACTTAACTGGCCTCTAGTGCATCACAGTCAGCTTGAACTTTTGCCTAGGTCCTGGTTAAATGCAACCACAGACACTTTGCTGTCTCAATGCACTTTGAACTTGAAATCTTACAAACAATCACCTGTTACCCCGATATTAATTGATGTTCATATTCATTTTTTCTTAATTGTTAGAAATTAGTTGTGCAATGTTTAATATGTTGCATTTTGAATTTCCCAAATAATAACCCACTGTCTACCACTCACAACAAGCCCAGGCAATACCAATAGGGCTGGCTTATAAATGAAAGCACATTTTGTGTAACTGATAGGTGTGGACACTCAATATGACATAATACACTCACTCTGTCACACATCTTTGCACTCATGCATCCAATCAACATTCCACTGACTCATCTTCCCATTCACCCTCTCATACAACTACACAGACTAAACAACATATGCAAGATGATATAAATGAATACAAGTAGTAAAAAGGAACATGCTGCCTTCTAAACACAGCAGCATATGTTTCAAATAATAAAACTAGATACAGCAGTAGATGTCCATCTTACAAAGGCATTGTACAGAGTCTATCATTGTTTTAAAGTTCAAGCATGGCCTTCACGTTGTGAACCAACATGTTGGCCATCTTGGGATGGTAACACAATGTCGGACTATGGACAACAGCAGTCCATATGAAATCTTGGTGTAATTGCCATGTGGTGCACTGCAGATGAAATGAGCTGCAAACAAGCAACCTGTTAGCACTGCCTTGAGAGTGAGAGCTGTAGTATCCTCTTAAGAAACATTAAAATAAAAAGACAAGAATCAAATAAAAAACAGAGGAACAAATAAAGGATAATACTCAAAAGGCCAAACAGCCCTGAAACTGAAGCACATATTTTTCAGGTGGATGCACACATGTGATAAGAAAAGGCCATCATTTACAGGACAAAATAGTCAATGACTGATGCACATCGAATCATTAACCCATACAGTTACTGTCAAGGATGGAAGAAGAGTTTAAATGACACTCAAACAGACCAGTGACAGAACAGAGAGAACCCAAAGGCCCTCTATTGAATGTTTTCTTTATTACAACAGCCTGGTGGAAATCCTTGAAAAGAATCTAGATAGATCTACTACAGTGCAAATCTACTTCCCCTAGGGATTGCCGTAGTGAGTAATCAACAACAAAATAATTTCCTACGAAGATAATTTGACATTTGGTGTAGTAAAATATCTATCTGTATGCTTCAATAGAGAGAACTAACAGTCCACACATAAAAGCCTGTTGATTTTGCCATATACTTTTCACATTCAATATGTCAATCCTAATGCGTTTATCATAACTATTTACAATAAGCAGAACAAACCTACAGCAATATAAATTTTTCCTAGTGAAAATGTCAGGCCGCTGTTTCACAACATAACCAACTGAGCCTTCCTGTACTGAACATTCCCACAAGACAATCAGCAGGCACACGGTCATAAAAGTACATAGTATACAAAATTACAGTTGGCAAAGTAAAATACTAAGGGGATTATTTACAAGGCCCTTGCGCAGCTGCTGCGTCAATTTTAATATGGGAAAAAGTAATGCACTGGTGGTGCAAGTGGATTGTTTATATGCCACCATATCTCCTAAAGGTGGATTTAACAAGAATTCTGAGAGTACAAATCTTCTATGCCCACTCTTTGTCAAAGGGAGTAAGCAGTACAAACATGCTTGACTACTATTGAAATCTGTAAACTAACATGTGACAAATTGCCTGTCTGTGGACTTTAATACAGAGTAATTATATTCTACCCTTAAATGACTACTGACTTTAATATATGCTTTGCTCAATCAATATGTCAGGCCTACTGACTTTATCATAACTGTTAATTATATACAATAAAGCCTATACCTTTTATTATTTAGCATGTCACCATTCACCACTCAGGCCTACTGTGCTGGTTCACAAGTCTTCCCTCAAGGCAACCATCAGGTATACTGTTGTAACATTATAAATACATATTGAAAAATAATGTTGTCGGAAGAATGCAAAATTCATACCATCAGAGCCTAATGAGGATTACCATAATGCAAATTGTCTATCCCGTTGATTATTCAGGTGGGTCACCAGCACCAAAACACTTGCCTACTACAGTTATTTGCAAGAATCCATGTAACAAAATGCCTGTCTACAGGCTTTATTACAGTGTAACAACAACCCATGATTGAAAGCTGTTTGCCTTTAGACAGACTTTTCACAATAAGTAAGTAAGGCCATCTTGTTTTGCCATAACTTTTAATTCTAAACAGATAATGCCTAAGGAATCCTACATAACTGTCCTCAGTGAACTGAAAGGCCTTCACCCTTTACCAACGGTATGGAACTATATAAAACCCTATAACATTTTGTCCACAAAAGGTATCCACGTTAAATGTGCATCCATTTCTTCCAGCACCCTGAGGATTCTAAAGGTACCCAGGGTTTGTGGATTTCCCTGGAGGGGATTGAGAAATAGGCCAAAATACTGCTACATTTAGTTTTTTATTTGGAAAAATGCAGACAAAGTACTACAGAAGAAAGCATCTGTTTTTTCCCTGCAATTGGTATCAACAAAGTGCTTGTGGTGCTAAAATCATTATATTCCCAGCTTTAAGGAACAGGCAGACTTTTGTCAAAAAACCCACATTTCCTACACAGTTTTGCCATTTTACTGGGACGTAGCCTATTTTTCCTATATTTTGTAATTTGAACCTCCTTCCAGTTAGTGGTAGAAATGGGTATAAAAGCAATAATGGATCCCAGACAGATATACATTTCTTAAAAGTAGACAACATCCTGAATTTGGCAAGGGGTAATTTGTGTAGATCCTTCAATGTTTACCTATAGAAAATAACAGGTTGAAATAAAACAAATGGTGCCAATGTTTTCATCTGTAACTTCTTCAAAGTGTGGCAGATTTTCTAAAGCAATACACCGTTATGTCTGCTAGACATGTCTGGTTGTTGTGATATATAGGATGTGTAGGTTGACTAAGAACCTGAGGTACCCTAGACAATAACTGAGCTGCACCTTGCAGTGGTTTTTCATTGTGTACTAGGTATATTGTAATTCATTTGGTAAAATATAAAGAGTGAAAAACAGGTATGAAGGACACATATATTTCCGAAATGGGAACAAAATATAGAGTTTAGAAGCAGTAGTTATTTGCACATCTCCAAAATTGTGGGCACCCTTACTAGCATGTAAATTAGGACATTTTTCCAAATGGCTTCTTTTTTACACATTGTCCTACATTTGGAAGGAAGAAATGCATAGAACATCAATTGAGGATAACACTTGTTCTACAATTCTGTGTTCCCCTGAGTCTACTGATAAAAATGGTACCTCTACTTGTGTGGGTAAGATTAGTGCCCACGACAGGAAACGGGCTCAAATACAAGGTCAACACTTCACATTTTTCCTGTGAAAACTGACCCTTTTTTCATATAGTACCTAGCTGTGGACTTTGGACCCTGTCACGAAGGCCTGAAGTTCTCTCACAGGAGCAGTCCAGAAGCTGTACCCAATCACCCCTCCACCAGTGACCCCGCCTGACAGGCAAAGCCACCAGCAGAAGGGAAAAGGGGAAGTGGATAAGAGAAGAGACAACTTGAAATCTTCTGCCACCCTTCAGACTGCGTTATGTAGAAAGTCTTGCTGTCTGTACTTCACGGGTGCCTAATACACAGAATGGGAGAGAACATAAACCACTACCCACCTTTAACTGTACACTCTTATAATAATAACCAAACTTGTCCTACCAGAATTTCCCAAGTTATTGCCCCTCTTCTGGTGGAGATTCAATATACTGCAGAATACTCTTATCTGAAAGAAATAGACTCTACATTACTATTGCTCTAACTTTAACTACCTCCCTCCCTCTATGGAGTTTTCTGTTACCTTGAGAATATCCTGCAAGTCTTTTTAATTGGGGTTCTGTTGGTGAATGCTGGTAAGAAACCTTGTCTTTGCTGCCAACTGTATTTCCAATCCGTAGCGCGCAAAAAGGTACCAGGTAGGGAAAAAGGGGGGGAACGAAGAAGTGAGGAAAAGCGCAAGAGGGATTGCGAAGTCTTACTCGCAGCAAGGAGTTTGTAAATTCAATTTAGGTTTGCTTACTACTCTCTTGGTGATGCCACTCGTGGCAATGTTCGAACTCTCCTGCGGGTGCTCTCCGTCGGGATTACTCTCTGATGTGCTTGACCCTCCGTTGAGCTGGACACTGCTTACGAACTCTGACTTCACCTCGGACTCTGTGACTAAGGTCCGACTGGAAATGCGGAATCTCCGTAGTCATTAAGCTGAGGTCCTTAACTGTGGGAACAAACGTAATTCTCGCTAACGCTAGTCTATCTATACTCTAGACCTTGACTACACTCTGGATACTTTAATTAGGAAGCCGCTATCTTTTTTCCTAAACTCCTGTCACGACTACAGACACGGAGCAAGGAATTCAGCGACCGCCTCAGGAAACAAACAGATGAAGTGCGCAGATTCAAAGCTGCGCGCGGGGCTCATTGACTAGACCTGACGCTGCTCTGAGTCTAACTCTAATGTCCACAGCGGCAGCCATCTTGGGAGGAGAGAATTTACGTTAAATGTGAACACTATGTACAATTGCACTGTGCATCTCTCCTAACGATAAGGGTGCCAGACATTCACCCAATGGGGTCTGGTAACAGTCTTTGCCCTCCTTGTTGACTTGACACCTGATATGGCAGCAATTTGCAAAACCCTGACAGACCCTAGTTCAGCCGCCACCTAAGGAAACCTAGCAAACCTGTACATTGTTCCAAACTAGACATCCAGGGGAATCCAGGAGGTGACTTGTGTGGCTCTCACTAGGTTCTGTTACCCAGAATCCCTTGCAAAACTCAAACTTTGTACAAAAAACAACACATTTTCCTCACATTTCTGTGATGGAAAATTCTGGAATCTATGGGAAGCCACAAACTTCCTCTCACCCACCCTGATTATTTTTTTATTTGCAAACTTGTACCGCGCTAGGAATCGACTCCCGGAGGAGTATCTCCGCGCCATTGGCAGCATCTGAGAGCAAAAAAAAGGCCCAGTCATATATCTTCATTACCTAACCAGACATCTAGTAATTAAAGAGGAATGTTTTTAGCTTTTTCCTAAAGGGAAAATGTTCCCTGCATAGTCTAATTTCCTTAGGAAGTTCATTCCATAACTTTGGGCCAGCTACTGATAAAGCCCTTCCCCCTTGTCTTGTCTTCCTGAACCTGGGGACACATAACAATTCTTGATCCTCAGATCTCAGGGATCTAGAGGGAACATAAGGGATGAATTTTTTGGTTAAGTAATCTGGACCTTTACCAATAAGGCACTTGTGAATGATGCAACAAGTTTTAAACAACACCCTCTGTTTCACTGAGAGCCAATGAAGTTTAGCTAGTAATGGCTTTGAGGGAGTACGTGCCGGGACATTGAGAACCAAGCGTGCAGCAGTATTTTGCACAACTTGTAGTCTAACAATGATCCCCTCATTGGCAGCTAGCAGCAAACCATTACAATAATCCAGCCTGCTCAACACAAGCGACTGTACTAGTGTTTTCCTGGTGGTATCAGGTAACAGGGGGAATACCTTCCGGAGAAGCCCGATAGCATGGAAACAGGAGCTGACCACTTGATTGGCATGTTGTTTCAGGGCAAGCTCCTGATCCAGTTTTACTCCCAGATCTTTCACCACCACTTTGGGCTCAGGGACTGGGCCTAGATCTTGAGGCCACTAGTCAGGAGTCCACAGGCGTTTGGCTTCCCCAAAGAGCATCACCTCAGTCTTAGAGACGTTACACTGTAGGAAGTTTGCTGCCATCCAATAAGCCACTTCTTTCATCCCCCGGGCAAAGGAGTCACGCACTTCAGGAGTCATGGTTTTAAAGGGAAAGAGGAGTTGGGTATCGTCCGCATACGATACGGGAATAAACCCGTGGGATCTCATGATGTTCGCTAGGGGCGCAACGTAGATGTTAAATAACGTAGGGCTCAAACAAGAGCCCTGTGGCACCCCCTTAGAGATCTCCACCTCCTCTGACTGATATGGGCCCAAAATGACTCTCTGAGTGCATTTGGTGAAAAAGCTCCTTAGCCAGGCCAACGCCTTGCCTCCCAGACCAATGTCAACTAGTCTGGAGGTCATGATGTCGTGTGAGACTGTGTCAAATGCCGCTGACAGATCTAAAAGCACCAGGATAGCGGAATAACCCCTATCCTGTAGCATATGAAGATCGTCAGCAACGGACAGCAAGGCGGTCTCAGTGCTATGCCTAGGCCTAAACCCAGACTGAGATGGATCTAGCTCCCCCGCACTTTCGATGTGTCTTGACAAGTGCCGGTTCACAAACTTCTCAGTGAGCTTCCCTAAAAAAGGGAGGAGAGAGATCGGTCTCAAGTTTGACAAATCAGTCCAGGGGATGGAATTATTTTTCCGCAGAGGCCTCACCAGGGCATGCTTCCAGTCCAGGGGCACTTCCCCTGTACCCAAGGATAGATTAACTACCTGCCGAATTCCGCGCCCTGATAAAGATGGTACCTCACTTATGTGGGTGGGCCAAGTACCTGTGGCAGGGAAGGGTCCACAATGTATGGTGTAGACATCAAAATTATCTATCACAAAACATGTGAGAAAAATTAGATTTATTTTAGCTACATTTGAGGTTTGCAGGAGAATCTGTGTAGGAAAACATAGGGGGATCAATGCAAGCAATACCTCCCTGGCCTCCCCCAGGTGTCTAGTTTTCAGAAGTGTCTGGGTTTGGTAGGTTTCCCAAGATGGCCACCAAGCCCCAGGACCAAAAGCGCAGGTGACTCCCTTGCAACACCAGGTTGTTTGGTGATAGATAATTTTGATGTCTCCACAAGACATTTTGGGCCCTTCCATCTCACAAGTGCTTTGCCCACCCACACAAGTGAGGTACAATTTTTATTGGTAGACCTAGGGGAATGCTTCGCGGTAGAACAATTGTGATTTTTCAGATCCCAGAAGATTATGACACAGTAATGCAAGGAAAATGTGTGACAATAGTCACATTTTGAGGTTTGCATGGCATTGTAGGTAAGAAAACAAGTCGGGATCCACGACAGGCACATCACCCAGTACTCCCCATGGTTTTTAGTTTACAAAAACAACTAGAGTAGGCAAATATTTCCTAGAGACAATCTACACCTTGGCAGAGAAAAACAGACAAGACAAATATTACTATCCATCTATCTGTTCCTCAAGTACACACACATACTGGTTGGATTTGGCAGGAAGGTGAGTGAAAGGTTCAAGATGTGTATTTTATTAACAACCGATTTCACAAAAATGAAATGCACTATAAATGATTAAAGGTTAAAAACCAAAACCAATGGCTCACAGCTTGTGAGCTGTAAAGTCATGTTAAGGCACCAACCTCTTTCCAGGCTATTCACACACCTTTTATACCTGACACACACATTCACACCGCCAGTCGGTGGCCCAGCACATTACAACACTCATATCAACAGACAATTGAGAGAAATGTACACCCAGGGAGAGAAAGACAGAAAAAATAAATATTACTTCACAACTAACTATTCCTTAAGGGCAGACACACATACTGGTTGGATTTGGCAAGAGGGTGAGTGAAGTTTCAAAGTGCAAAATATTGTTAACAAGAGATTACACAAAAACCTTAATTTCAACCTTTTAATTAGGTTAAAAACCTGAACCAATAACTTACAGCTCGTGACCTGTAACCCCCTGGAAAAGGCACTAACCTCTTTACAGGCCATTCACATACCTTTCATGCATGACACACACAAGACCATTCACAGCACAAGCTGAGAGCCCAGCACATTACAACATTCCCATCAACAGACAGTGCCATTCTAGGGCCCATCACTTTCATACACCCAAGTTCACACTGGCTGGAAGTTGACATAGTGTGTGCAGTGGTGTTTGGCTATCGGTGTGTGTAATTTCCAACAGCAAGTCACTATTCACACAGCACCTGCTAAACGCCAGTCCACCCACACCACGGTCCAAGCGCCAGGCCACACAATCCATCAGCCAAGCGCCAGTCCACGCACACCACCAATCAATCAATCAATCATACAAATAAGCTTTATTCAAAATCACATATTGAGTCACAAAATCTACAAAAGCATAATTATATCACGTTAAAAATAAATTAAAAGATAGTTCAAACACATGGATAAAAACAGACAGAAGCATCCCCTGCTAATCAATGTAATTTCTATATCTGCTTCCTACATCTTATAACAGACAATAAAAATTGACACAGGACTTATATACAAACTGGGAAGCAATTGCAGATTAATAAAAGCTGGTCGACATTGCACACATCCTAGTTGTTTTAACAGAGGCTTAATAAAGCATTTTCTTAGGTCTGAATAAAATGTACAATACAAGAGAATGTGACTGGTACTCTGCGTGGAAACATTATCGCATGGGAATTTCACAAGCTTGTGCAACCAGTTGTTAATAATGGGCAAGCTGGTTAAATGATGGAAAATATCCAGCCTTAACTGTGTCACAACAAATGTATGGCACACACCAACAGCCAAGTGCCAGTCCAAACATGCCACCAGCCAAGCCCCAGTCAGTGCACACTGCTAGCCACGCCCCAGTACATGAACACTGCCAGCCAAGCACCAGTACACACACCGCCAGCTAAGCCCCAAACCACTAACAACGCCAGCCAAGCATCAGTCCATGCACACCGCCAGCCAAGCGCCAATCCACGCACACCGCCAGCCAAGTCCCAGTGCATGCACACTGCCAGCCAAGGCCCAAACCACGCACACCGCCAGCCAAGCTCCAGTCCACACACAACGCCAGTCAAGCCCCAAACCAAGCACACCACCGGCTAAGTGCCAGTCCATGCACACTGCCAGCCAAGCCCCAGTCCATGCACGCCGCCAGCCAAGCACCAAGCCACGCACACCCCCAGCAAAGCACCAGTCCACGCACACCGCCGGACAAACCCCAGTCCACACACACTACCATTACATTTTTTAAAAAATAAGAAAACACAAACCAATTGGAAGCAGATAGAAAAATATAACTACAGACACAACAGCTGTAACTAAATACATTACACTAATGTCAACCGTGAAACTGACCAGGCGTTTCACTTTTACACTCACGTAAAGTGCTAGGCCTCTCTATGCACTAGGTACAAAAGTCATCCTGTTTTCATCCATGGGGTGATACCGCTAGCCACTGATCCATAACAGCACTAATCTAGTGTGCACCCCGTGAAGGCTGCTTCTTTTTATAAATAATAGGCATCCCGATAGATTGGTACAGGAGGCACTTTTGCTGACATCGAAGTACCATTCCTGCTGAGAAATCACCATGCACCGGTCTGACATTCCGTGAGGGGTGTACAACTCGAGTCCAATATAGGGTTCTTCACTCTCTCCCATCAGGTAATGGGGTTGGATCATCACTTGGGGGGATTCTTGGTTCTACACCTACAGACACTCTAGATACATTCATGCTAGGGTTTGCATCATAGGAGTATGACAGATTACTATATTGCATACATGCCTGCATATATTCATTGCTTTAGCACCATGGTAGAAATGTATCTACTGTTTACAAATTTGGTGTTTGTAATCTCCTTTCTTTGCTTCTGTATCCTATTCATTGCTGCACACTTATTTTATGCAAGAATAAAGTTGGTTCAATGAACATTATTTAAAACGTCCCACTGAGTATTCTCTGTATATTGCATATTTCTCTGGAAACAAGTGAGCACAAGTGACTGAGCGAAAGTCTGTACTGTTTCCACATTTCCTGACGACTCAGGGTTGTCATGTTCAGTGGTTGCCAGAAACTGTCTGCTCCTTGGTAAGTCAGGGGGCTTGCAGTTGCACTGTAAGCTAGCTGGTCTATCGGCCAACATATCCTGCGAGGGGGTCCAGAATCAGTCTTGACACCAAGCCCTTAGTTTATGTTGTCCCAAAAATATGCAGATCCTGTGGATTAGTAGAAACTACATGAATAGGTCAATCAGCACTGTGCCTATGACCCTCCTTCTGCAAACCTCTTTTCAAACAAACTCTACATTTCTTACAGGGATTGTTTTTTTCTGCATGGGAGGAATGTAATCAGAAAAAGAGGTGATCTTTCAAACTAGCCACATCCTCCATCACTCCAACTCTAGGAACACTCGCCTGTTCTACTACAACAAGGCTGCCTATCACAGACTCCTGAAACTGAACAAAAGTCATCCTTGACTCAGGAGAAAAGTTCTTGAACACAAAAAAAGTATTAAAAGTTGCTAAGTTGAATAGATGAATGGCCACCTTCTTTATACCAAATATAAGACTTTTGAACAGCGGTGTACGGTTCCAACCTCTGGTCTACTCTAGCTACACCACCCATGTGCTTACTGTAGTCTAAAACAGGTTAGCGCACTTCAGCAACTTGACCCTAAACAGTCACAGGTGAAGAACGTTCATCATGGATGATATTCAGCACGTAGACATCACTCTTGTCCACAAATGTCACAGCTAGCAGTTCATCACTATCCAAGGCACTGCACTGTCCCCCATTACGTTTTTTGTCAGCAAGATCTTTTGGGTAACCTTTACGGTTAGAGCTGATTGTGCCACAAGCAACAGTATCAACTTTGAACAATTCCCTAACCAATTGCACAGCAGTGTTGAAGTTATTTAGGTACACATGGTGACCTTTGTTAAAACGTCTGCTCCCAAGTTTCCACACAATTTTTTCACTGACTCCAAAAAGTGGATGGACAACCAGGGGGGGTTCAATAGTGGAATCCCTACCAGTATACAGCCGGATGTTATCATGTTCTACTCTCGGACAACATATACATCTTATTTCAAGGCTGACCCTGTGGCAATGCTGAAGCATTATCAACAAAATGCAGCACCCGAAGCAAAAGTGAATACTGATGATGACTCATAATTGCAGGAAATATGGTTGTTGCCATTAAGGGACTGGTAGACCGATATGAAGACAAGGACATCTTCCTTATCAAGCCCATCAAAAAAGTTAAATCCCCAAACTCTTCCAGATTTGTGGGAGTCTACTGCGTAGCTCTAGAGCGGGCCTAAGTCTGGCACTGCTGTCCCTCAAATACTTTTGAGCATACTGATTAGTCTGCTCAACAATCTCAGTCAAAAGTACATCATCCATAAATACCTGGAAAAAATGTACATGCAAAAAACTTCCATAATTCACTCTACACCCTGCATCACCACTTAAGGCAGTCAACACCAGCTTCACCATTTTTTTCTGTACCATCAACACATCAGTGTCCTCCTCTAAAACAGGCACTACATCCGCACTGAGAGTAGCTTCATCTGCACTGAGAGTAGCTTCATCATCAGATAATTCCTCATTCACAGAAAATTCACTGCCAGAATCTCTCACTTCCTCCTCTGCCTCAGATGCACTGTCAGTCTTATAATCATGGTCAGAGAAAGATTAAAAAAGCATACCAACAACCTGATGAGCAGTAATTCTGCAGCTAGCCATAATCCTTACTAATAAACATAACTTGACAAACTATTCAACAACAACAAACACTTTGTAACATATGTAATAAACAAAATGTGGCTTTATCACAATGATTTATATACTTCAAAACAATACTACTCACTTGCCAGAACCAGCTAGTCTCACCACCACCTTTTCTGCACAGACACAGCAAGGACCAACAATATCCCAGGAAAAAAAGAAATTACACACATGCACAAATCCTAAGAGAATTTAACATTCAAAACATAATGTAGTATGACTAAAATACTACACATAAGTTACTATACTGCTATTATGACACCACTTACAAGAATATCATTCATGGGTGACAGTAATACTCATTTGGAGTAAACACAACAAAAAGGGTTTTCTTACCAAACAATTGCAATTAGGCAAACTGCAGGTCAGCCACTGCTGAAACCGCAAACAGGAATCAAATCAATGGAATAAAAAGCTTTGCGCTAGGATAAAAAGGAGAATTAAAACATTACAGTCACATATGTAAATAATTTGCTAGTCCACACACAGTCCACCAGCCAACATTGACTTACAAATGGGTAGTGACCCTTTCCTAAGGGACTGCTCCCCAAAAACCAACATCCCCGGTGTCTAGTGGCTTCTGCCCCTTTGGAGACAGATGGGCCTATAAGCCTAAGGCTGATCTGCCCCCAATGGGACAGAAATGGGCAAAATAATCACCCCATAAAGGGAAGTGGCATTCGTCCAAGGGTCCGCTTCCCACATCAAAAATATTGCCCCAAAAAATCCCTGGTGTCCAGTGGTTTCTGCCCCCCTTGGGAACAGAAATATGCCCCACTGAGTGGCTGATTCAGGGTATGGCTGATGCAGGATTTGCGCCCAAAACTCTGGACTTCCCTACCATCTTATTTAGACTGTACAGTTGCATAGATCCGCAAAATCTAAATCAGGCCATTAGTTTGGAATATATTTTGCTCCTGTACAAATCGTGTAATATATAATGGAAAATAGTTATCAGAAAAACCGTGCAAATTGGCATCTACTCCAGATTTGAACCAAGGCAGCATTTCTATTACTCAAGCCTGCAGTTCAGTGTGACTCAATATCATCCATAAGCTTGGCTTTGCACTGCAGCCGCTCAGCTCGATAAAGTGTCCTTAAATTCCCACAACCCCTTTCACGAAGTGAAGAAAAATGCAGGCTTTGCGCAGGTACTTCCAATCTCCGTACACCGCTGCCAGAATTAGCATTTAGCTGTTAGGGGCCCTAGCTGTTCCCAGCCCTTTGTAGAAGAATAATCCTATCGTTAATTAAACCTTTACATGGTTGATGCTCAGAGGCAGAGATGTGCCCCAGGGCTGACCGTGCACCCTTTCTTGAAGGACTGCCTGCCTCGTGAAGTCTTACTGGACGTACTTGAAGAGACGTGCACATAGTCATCAGGGTCAATGCCATAAATATTTTGCCTAAGGGAAAATCAGTACATCAGCTGGAACGAATCAGTAGCAACAGCTGAAAACTGATGTTTTCCACCTGTTCTTTTTTTTCGTATAAAGTGTTCGCCCTTCCATTATCTTTTGTTGTCTGCTGTATCGTGTTCAGGTAACATATATTTCACGATCATCAGAAGAGCTGCGTTTGGTATTGAAAATGGAATTCTGCAAAACGGGCAGCTCAGCCGAAGGAGGACTTTAGCTAGCGCCCAGTGCTTTCTAACAGTGATGGTATTTCTACAACCAGTGCTGCGTACCTCAATGTGTTAAATGCAAAGCAGTGGAGATAGATTAACTTCTCTCAGTGTGAATCTTAATTTGCTGTACCCTTTTTCACAAACCAATAATTCAGCACTAAGCCATAAAATAGGATACGGTTATAATGGGATAATCGCACCCTTTGTGCGTTAATGAAGCTTGAAGAACAATCAAGGGCCTCTAATCTCTAGGGGTGTGATTAATGTCCGGGCTATGGTAAGCTACCCCCTGAAGTTACCTCATTTTAATTTTTAAAAAACACTGCATGAATAAATGCAAGTGAAAAGAGAAATATGAGTTGTATACTGTATGGGCTGTACTGAGCAATTTTCAGAGTGGCATGCGAAAATAAATTGTTTCATTATAGTGCACCATTCAAGTGGAATATTAAATGATTCAATTCAGAGCTAAAGGGCTACTGAAACCATACTTTGCACTCGCTCCCATTAGAACATCCGAGCCTCTTTTAATGGAGAAACGCTGTTCTTCAAGTGTAAGAGAGCATGGACATTTTCCTTGACTGATGCATAATCCATGAATCTTCTACTGCTTTGAACCTTGAAGAATTGAGTATCCCTATCAGTACTGCTAAAACGGAGACTGTTATCTGAATCAAGAAAAATGCACTTCCCTGATGTCTTGCCTAGGCGTGGATGCACAGGATTAAGATAGGGGCACAAATCATGAGTACTCCAGTTTGAGCCTATTAGAGCCAGGAAGAGCCTAACGCATGTCACCGAACGAACATCATTAAAAGCGCTTACAGCCAACCATCAGTATTCATGAGTCTCTCATTGTCTCTGACACACTGGCGCAGAATTAATATATCTGATGGAGATGTCTAGCCACAGATTCCTTATCTCTGAATTGGATCTGGACGTTTTTTCCACAGCACTTCCTTTGGGCGTCAGGAGAGTGAGCGGGAGCGACTACACGTAACACAATCATCCACCAGATGCAACGTCAACAGAGTCCATGTAAGACCTCACCTGATATGTGGACATCAGTTTCTTAATTCTGTGTTTCTATGTGGATGGGGGGGAGCAGTTCCACTGGCCATTTTTGGACTTTTTTGATGTTTTGTGGCTGTCACAGTGTGCCTTTTTCCGGTGTCCTCGGGGTTCCTGTGAATGGCAAATGTCAGACCCAGACCCTCATTGTATTTTGTATGTAGTGCCTGGGTTTTCACCATGACTCCGGAGAGTGTGCCCCTGTCCTCAGCTTTGGTTGTCAGCGAAGCAGGAGCACCACATGACGCTCCAGGTGGTGCAGTGGTCCTGGTCGTCTTCTTGTTCTGAGGACCACTCGAGGCCCTGCTCTAGGAACCCTTCCAGCAAGCATCCTTTACTCCTTGATGTCAACTGGTAAGTCACGCTGTAAGTGGTCAAAGTCACGGCCTTCCCCACCTTCGATGCGTGCGCGAGGCATCTCTGATACCCATCCATGTCCATGTCCTTGGGTTGAGGAGTTAGAGCACCTTTCAGTATTCCCTGGTGTCAGGGCGATTCTGTATCAGTTGAGATAATATTATCTCTCCCTTCATGCTATATTTGGTTCTCTACCTCCCTCTGGTGCACATTTCTGCCCCAAGGAGGCCAGAGGAGGCTTGAGTGAATTCACGCCGGGCATCAGTGAGGCCCTCTGTATCTGTGGTTGGATCAGTCTCGGCTCCGGTGCACAGCCCCTTGGTGCTCCCACCTGCGACGCCAGTGTTGGATCAGCTGGCTCCGAAGTCGACAACACCAATCACGCTACTGTATCTCTCCTGTCTGGCATCAAGATGTCACCACATCAACGCCTGACAATGTTGGGAGCGATGTCGACAGAGCGGGTCACCCCAGGCTTCTTTCTTCAGAGGAGACTTCAGGAGACCAGTGTTTTTGTTGAGTTGATGACGACATGAGCAAAGCTGCTTGGCTTCCTCTGGAGTGTCATTGGGTTTCTGAACTTAGTGCACCCTCCTGCCCCTGGAACCCCGGTCAGCCTCCTCCGGTAGCCTACTCCATGCAGCTTTGTGGTTCAGGCTGCAACAGCCTCCACTGACATGGGCACCCTTCTAAATGTCCCTTCAGACAGGGAGTCGAGGAATCGTGATACTCTTGGTCGGTATATCTTTTCTGCCACTAGTTCAGGTTTGCATTCACTTAATACCGCTTGTGTTCTGTGCAATTTTTTACACGTGTTGGGGAATTCGATATTGTGCCTTCTACCTTAACTCATGGACAAGGCCTGGGTCAACCTTACCCAGTTACTCCCAGATGGTCGACAGGCAGCTAAATTTCTAATTCGATGTGGTATCGATTCCATGGATTCCGTTGGGCGTGCCATGCATCTGTCAGTTGCAGGTACACACAAGCAATCTTTTTACATACAACCTTGTTTGATTTCTAACAAAAACAGTATTGAGAACCCAAACCAGTGGCCTCAATCAAATGAATTGTTGATCTTAATTCACAGAAATTCTAAACGACATAATCAAAACAAAAATTGACTAACACATTAAAGTAAAAGAAGACAAAATAGGATAAAAGGGTGTATTCTTTTTCTAAACAACTGTATATAAACAATTAACTTGAGGGCACAAAAGACAAAACACATATATATAGAAATGAATGAGAAAATTAACCTTTACAATAATCTCATCTCATTTTCGTTTTTGCAACAACCTATTTCATAAATTTGAAGAAATTGTCATTGAACATATGATGATCAACTCCTATATAACACTGACAGAGAAAGTGTACTAAAGTTGTAGACGATTCAGTATTATCTTGTAACAATGAGAAAGACCATCTTCAAGACCAAAAATACGTTACGAAAATACACAGAACTATTTTGTTAGAAATCAAACAAAGTTGTATGTGAAGATATTTCCTTTGTGGGCTCCTGCCCCTGACATTAAGTTTTACCCAAGCCTTCAAGGGTAGATTGGGTTACCCAATTTCCAAAAGTATGGCTCTGTCAGTTTAACTTCAATATCATGCCTGACTATGTGCCTCTGGTTATTCGTAAGCTGTTTAATCCACCTTGGTGGATCTGCCTTTTCAATGGCTACCATCTGTTTGGCACTCACCGGATTCTGCTTTACACTGTTTTCGGGACAGTCAGAGTGGAGTGGGATCTTAAGCTCTGTTTGTAATACCTTCCTCTTCTTTCGTCTTTACTCAGTCTGTCCAGGGATGGTCTCATTGATTCATTTCCGGTGTGAGCCATTCTAGGGTGGTGCCCTTTAGCTTTCTCTTTTCCTTTGTCACCTCCGAGAGACATATGGTGTGGTACTCCTGACCCAGCAGTTATTTTCTTTTCTTGCATTCTTACTCTGTTGATGAAAGGTTGTGATCCCTGGTTGTGTTTTTGGGATGCATCTTATTTTTTTGCCCTGTTTGGTTTCTACGCAGGTGGCTGCACAGTGTTCTTTTGATTTCTATCAAAGTTCTGATTGGGGTATTTTCATGGTATTGTGCGGATGCACTGAGGCCTGGTTCCCTGTCCTACAGGGTACTTTGTCTGTATGCCTTAAAGGTATTCCTCCATATGTTTTGGACACAATAGTATCCCTTATATGGGACTCATATGCCATGCTTTGGTGCGACGAAGCAAATCAGAAGATGGTGCACAGGGGTTCTTCTTGCTCCTGCCCCCCGTTTTGTTGATTGTTTCTCCAACATTAGCCAGGGGGCTATCTGCTTCCACTCTATTTGGTGCCCTTCTTTACTAGCAGACGCAAGGGAAGGGGCATTGTTCTTGGCCTAGGGTGCATTGTCTTGTCCTGACCTAGGTGGTGTTCCTTCTTTACTCTCTGCAGGAGTTAGCACTGCTTGTGCTAGTTCTTGCTATACATGGTCAAGACGGGTTCCTGCCCTTTATCATTCTCTCTTTTGGTTCTTGCAGATGTATGTTGTCTGTAACTTGGCATGGGCAGCCTACTTTGCTGACCCTTCTCTTCTGTGTCTCTGCATGGCATGTTTAAATGTGCTTCTGCCGTGTGCAAAGCTGCTGTTGCTTTTCACTTTTGGACAATGATTTTGTGCTTGTTGGAGATGTTTACATGGACTTCTGATACCAACCCTAAAATGTGGTTACTGACCTGCCTGTTCTTCAGATGTGTCCTCTAACACATTTTGGGGTTTATGGCTATTTTTCATCTTCTGGTTCTTCTTTAACATGGGTTCCTTGATTACTCACTCTGAGTTGGTTCATACGGAAGTTGGTGATCCCTTGGGAATCTTTTATTGGTAGTTTCCTTCACTTCTTGTGAGCATGGATATAGTTCCAACCCCACTGCGGGAGGGGGTTTGTACTTCCATTAACGAATGAGCATACCGAACACAATCTTGGGTGACATCAGGATCTTCACTCATGATGTTAAATGGCTTGTTGTCCGGGTACAGGTCATCCTGTGCAAACAGAACTTTCTTTATGCGTCTGGCCTCCACACTTGTTAGGCTGTAGGCACCGCCTCCCCATCTGTTACTTCAGTTCCTTACACTGGTGCATTGGTTTGGACCTTTACTTGTTGCGTTGGTCTTCCCATACTATTTCCTCCATCTTGTCCGTTGCTTCAGCCAGGTTCCTTCTCTGTCTGCTACTATTTCTTTGAAGATGGGGACTAGTTATCTGAATAGTCCTCAACTGTGTTGGCTTTGTTCAACTCGACCCTTTTTACAGTCCTCCATAGTAGTCTTTATTTCTCTATTCTAGAGGTTCTTTCTCCCCTGCTGTTATCTTTTCAACTGTCTCTCAGCTGCCTGATTGCAACCGTTCAGTCGTTAGTGTTGTTTTCTGTCTGATTATTCTGATATCTGGGGGTGTGTGATTTCCACCGTCTCAGTTTCTTTTAAACAAGGCCACGTGGCTAGTTGCCAGCTCGCGGTTGTCTCATTTTTGGCCCATGACCGATGTTGTGGGCTTTTATTTTTATCCTTCTTAGGCACATTTTATTTTATACTATAAATTTCTGTTTAAGCATATATATATTGAGGATTGATTTAAGCACTGATGAAGGTATCACACCGAAACGCATCTGCTCAATAAATCAGTTTGAAAGTCCCCGAGAGTGCTACGAAATCTGTGTAGTAGACAAACTCACCTGTCGTCTGCAGATGCACCCAGTATTTAAAACGCTTTTGCATGAAGACACAAGAAAGTCTTTGGGAAGTGTTAGAAACGTTAACATTTGATCATATTTGAAAACAAAGAACTCATTCAAAATATGCGACAGGCAAATAATGTTGATTATGGAACTATTCTTCAGGATATAAGAATTGAAATATTGACAGAATATGGCAAACAAGCTTTGCAAAGTCGACTATTTACAAACTTGTTTCCAAATGAAAATATAGTTCCTGAAAAAATATACAAAAAAATTGAAGGAAATAAATCTATAATCTGCTTAATGCCAACATTGCGCGAGTGTGCTACATTTAATAAAGAACTTTTAAAGCTGGAAAATAAACAAATGATAAAAATGGAAGCTATTGATAAAATAGAGCATGAAGGAATCACTATTATTTTGAAGGAAAAATTAAAAACCAGTATGTCACTTTTTGTGACATAGTGGTGGTGCCAGGGGCTCATCTATATCTACCAGGAGAGGAAAAGCCACCCTGCATTACCTTTTCTATGCTTGTAAATACGGCCCGTTCACACTCAACACTTTGCATTAACCCGTTTACCGCGTCGGACATTCCGCCGCGGTGTGGGCGTTCTAATGGGTGGGTGGGGCTGCGCCAGCCAACGGTCGTTCACAGCACCAGGGAGGGAGTCGACGGGAGGACAAAATGGGTTAAAGGGGCATTCCATGGGTGTTGCTGTGTATGTTCCACCACAACACCCGTGGAACAAGACACACCCCAAGATTTACAAGAAATCATAAATCTGGAATGCGTGTGAATGCTGTGCCACCCTAGAGGTGGCGTAGTGAGGTGCACCGAGGGGAAATGTTTTCATTTATGCTTGTTTTTTCCTCTTTCAGTGTGTGCTGCATTCCACAACACGCATTGAAGGAGGGAAATGCTTTTAGTGATTGTTTTTGTGCAGGAAGGTGTGCCTTCCTGCACAAAAACAATCTCCCCATGAAGCAGGCATCCTTGCACCATTGTGCAAGGGTGCCTGCGTTAGCGCATGGCTGCAGTTTGTACACCAGTGCGAAGGGAAGCGCAGAGATGTGACATATTCATGTAAATATGTTGCATCCCTGTGGTTCACAAGTGCTGCAGTGCGGTGCAGCTAAAGGGCTTGTGGTGCCACGCTGCAGCACTTCCTCATAGATCTGGCCCTATAAATTCACCATACACTACTAATGCATTCTTTCAGTCAATCATGCTCAACACTTATATTCAACCAAACATTCAGATATTACCATGCAATTATAGTACTTTTTTTTAACCAGATAAGGTAGTTGTGACAAGAATTTTTTTTTTCTTATTTTTTTGTTTTGTACTTTTTGTAGTTTTTAAACCAGTTTGTAGTTTTTGGGGTGTTTTTCTAAAAACTGAACAAAAAAGTAACAAAGTAAAGAGGTAACTTTTGGAATTAAAGATCATTCCAAAAACAACAAAAAATCTAACAAATAAATTATCAGCAGTGGTTTCTTTGAGCAGCACAAACAGCATCCACCTTCTCCATAGCAGATTTTTTTCTTGCACTTGACACAGTGCTGCTCCAAAAAGGCAAATTCTGGTCTTATATCTACAGGAGGTTGAGATGTGCTTGTTCCAGCTGCTGGTGGATTTTGAGCAGCTCTCCTCATTTCCTGAAGAGCAAGATTGGGAGGATGCAGAGTATGCAAATGCTTATACATGCGGGCAGTGCTGCATGAGTATTTCTTCTCAATCCCTCTTGAAAGTACTCTGTCAAAAATTATGCAGGTCACGTTCCTGGCATTGACTGTCTTTTTCTCCTGGTGGAAAAGTAAAAAACTTCCACACAACAGACTCTGGCCTCCGCTTAGATGGTGTCTCCTCCAACAGTTCTTCATCCGAAGATACTTCCAACGGCTCTGCTGTCCTGATGCCAATTTGTTGGTTAGTTTTAGAAAAACACCTAACAAAAAAACAAATAGGTTCTTGTGGGACAAGAGAGGTTCCTCTGAAGAATGATTAAAATGGGTGGGGCCTTCAATAGTTACAGTGGGAAATGTTATGAACCAATCAAATAATTTTTTTGAAGGTCACATGGGATTCGTGCACCCAGCGCGCACGAACGCACCCGACGGAACTCCGCGAAAATATATTTGAACATAATATAACTTTAATACAAGTAGAAATATATTATTTTTATGAATACCTTAGATAATCTATTGCCCTGATATGAACATTAAACACACATACATATCATTTTAGAATATAAAAACTTTTGTGAGAGTTGCTCACCCAGCGTGCCCCAGCACTTATGCATACCATAATGCGCATGTGTCGTGCAGGAGTCGTGAACCAGTCGCATACCAATCACGCACACCACGTAATATTATACGTATATGATGTAACTGAAAAACAC
Organism: Lissotriton helveticus; assembly: GCF_964261635.1. NCBI lineage: Eukaryota > Metazoa > Chordata > Amphibia > Caudata > Salamandridae > Lissotriton > Lissotriton helveticus. Next base: position 723,464,878 of record NC_136059.1, on the reverse strand, counting down.
GCACCCGTCACACACCGTACGTGGATCCTTCACAACTTTTCCAAAATGGCAGCTAGAATACACGCACCCGACATGGTAGGTATGCTTTGGGTGCGCAAAATGTTTGGAAAAAAATGTAAAAAGAAAATAATATAAAGATCAATATTTCACTTTTAAATTGTTTTATCGTTTTTTTTGCAATTTGCAGAAAAATATATAATATTGTTTAATAAATAATATATTCACAAATGAACAGTTATAAAATTCTAGAATTTCAGTACAAAAAACATATGTATAACTGCTATTATACTTACAAATTAGCATTTAAAAAACCTTTTATAATTCACTGAAAAACCATAGGTTTCAGGGACGTTATAGTTAGAAATTGGCATTTAAAATCCCTTAGGAATTCACTGAAAAAACCATAGGTTTCAGGGGTGCTATAGTTAGCTGGACATTTCACTTATACAAAACCATAGAAATTCCTCTGTTATAGTTAGTTCTGCTAACTATTAACCCTGGGCGTAGGTCACGAAGTAGCGCTACACTTAGCTACGCAAAGTGCACTTTGCACTACGCGAGCTATACATAGCGCGAACTGCGTAGTGCGCTGTTCGCGATGATTGGACAGTGCCGGATTCTTGTCCAAATTGTGCAATCATTGAAAAGGCATCTTGCACAGTGTGAGCTGTCGTTTTCTGTCACTCGAGTAGTTTTTTACTCGAGCTGCAGCTTTCTCAACGTGGACTGGTAGTTTCTCATCGTGAGCAGTCGTGAGCATACGCGACCACTCGCAATGAGAAATCTAACCTCCCCGCGTTGGGAATATCGCCAGGAGGTTTATTTTCCACACTTGCGATCGCCAACTTGATGTTGCTGATCGCAAACGAGGAAAAAATATCGCCGGGGTGTAATTTTGCTCTCTCGCAGTCGTCAACTTGACGGTGAGGACCGCGAGCAAGCAAAAAATGACTGCACTATGCTATGTGCAATTCACGTAGTGCGAAGTGGCGCAAATTACATGAGCGTAACATAGTTGTACGCCGAGCGTTACTAACTATAACACGCGCGCCCGCAATGCACTGCTGATTATGTCACATATTACATCATTCATGACATGGTCAGTGACATCACTGATGGTATCACTGATGACATCTCAAATGACATCACTGATGACATCACTGATGATATCATCCACATGACAATCGGATACACCTCATCACACACTAGTATAACCTTTGATCACTCACCATATTAGAAAACATTGACACACCAATACCAGTTACTACATATCCACTCATTGATTCTCAAGTCTGCACACACAACTGCTCATTAACCCACAGAATCAATAATACATGCAGTCACTGATCAATAGAACACTATCAAATGCACTAATACATCTATATAGACATTGACACATCAGCAGTCATCCTAGTCGGTTATGCAATCATCCTACTCACTCATGAAAAGAATCAATCACACTTACTCACCTACACAGTTATACACACAAAACCTCATTTATTCATACACATAGTAACTCATAGTTACTGTTATAAAATCACTATTACAATTATACACTTATCCATACAGTCACTCTCACAATCACTGACTCTTACATGTACTTATTTATATACACCAACTCTCACATACAATGCCTTTTATTTTTGTAATTTGTTGTTGGCGATGTACCACTGAGACATATATTTGCTCACCAAGACAAAAATAAACACACTGAGTTACTCAAACAACTGTTTCCTCATGCACTCTTAAACCCATACACCTAGTCAATCAACCACTCACACATCTATGCATATAGCTACACCCCCACCCAACCACACACACAGTCTCCCATACAAATAGTCAGACAACTAATCAATAACTAATATAGACACTCATGTAGTTAGTGACCAAACGATGCAACAAGAGACAGTGATGCACACATTCACATAGTTTAGTTACTAACCCATGAATTTCGTGAGACACTTTTAATTACTCACTTAAACATACAGTTAGACAGTTACTAAATCCTCTATCCAGACAGATATATATCCACTCAATCTTCAATACAGATTGGTATATATATATATATATATATATATATATATATATATATATATATATATGAACTCCAACCTGTCCCTCAATGCACTTTCCGTGCAGACATGAAATGGGGACACCAAATGACGCCACAGCCAGACTGGATTCAAAAGTGAATATCTTTTATTAGTGCATGCAGGATGCAAAGCCTAGTCAAACGCGTTTCGGGCACCTGCTGTGCCCTTGCTCACTGACAATTTGTTTTACACGTTCCACTGTTTTAAATGCAAATGGTTACAGCAAAATGCGCGCCAACTCTCCCTTACAGTCATAAACATAGTTGAAGGACTCATGACATTTTAGATCATAAAAGTTATCGGAAATGGATCCGCCATTTTGGAACGGTGTAATTTATCGAATCCCCGTATTGTGTCGATGGATATATATATATATATAAGAGCACTACCAGCATACATCCAAGACTCAAGGGATTTTTTTAATCAAATAGCTAACCAAAGGTGGGAGGAGTCATATCTTGTTACATTAGATGTCGTTAGCTTGTATACAAGTATTTCTTCGCCCCCAGCTTTGCTAATTTGCATATGGGCTGGTGGGAGGAGCAGGTGCTCAAAGCTGAGTTTGAAAGGGAGTGGAACAACCACATAGTTAAATGGATCAGATATATAACCGTGGGCGTAGTGGGTGTAGTGGGACTTCGCGAAGCTACGCGAAGTGGGCAAAAAACTACGCCCACCCACGCACTTCGCGTAGCCCCACTACGCGCCACCCGCCTCCCTCCCGCCCTCTCTAAATGCTTACATTAATATATAAAAGAATTATAAAACCACTTACCTTGTCCTGCCGCGTCCCCGGGGCTCCCGCTCGTCATTGCGCCGCCGGCGCGCGCGTCTTGGATGCGCATGCGCGGCCGCCCGCACATGCGCATTTTCTCGGGAGAAATGCGCATGCGCGGGCGGCCGCGCATGCGCATTAGCATCCAAGGCGCGCGCCGGCGGCGCAATGACGAGCGGGAGCCCCGGGGACGCGGCAGGACAAGGTAAGCGGTTTTATAATTATTTTATATATTAATGTAAGCATTTAGGGAGGGCGGGAGGGAAGCGGGTGGCGGGCAACTGCGCTACGCCCACGAAGTGTGCGTAGTGTTGCCTGCTTCACCTACTTCGCAAAGGGCGAAGTAGGCAACACTACGCCTACTTCGTGGGCGTAGCGAAGTTGCCCGCCCAGGGTTACAGATATATTGACAATTTGTTTATCATGTGGAATAGATCCAAAGAACAAGCCCTAGAGTTCATTAACGGCATCAATGTAAATAACTTGAATCTAAGATTTACAGCACAGATCAGTGATAAGAGTGTGACTTATTTAGATCTGGAGGTGTATATCTCGAAGGGAGCCATTCATACGAAAACGTTCAGAAAGCCAACTGCAGGCAATACAATCTTGCATGCGAAAAGCTTTCACCCCTCAGGATTGAAAATGAGCATCCCGTATGCAGAAAATTTAAGAATGAAGAGAAATTGCAGTGAAGAGGATGCCCTGGGGGAAGCAAAAAAAGTACTCTCAGATAGATTCATACAAAGAGGCTATGGTCCACAAATTCTAGATCAAGCAAAGAAGAAGGTAGACAATATAAACAGAGAAAAATTGTTAAAGCCCGATGTAAATAAGACAAGAGAAAAGACAAGAGATACACAAAATCTGATAAGAATGATCACTGGGTACAATGCCTACCAGGCAAAGGTGAGAGACAGCCTGAGTAGACATTGGTACCTTGTAAGGCAAGATCCAGTCTTACAGGATAAAGTGTCCATGAGACCTATGATCACATTCAACAAGGCAAAATCAATGAGGGACGACTTATTCAAAACGAACCCAGAAATTAAGAAGGGGGGTGGTTGGTGGAAAGTAAGTCCAGGCTTCCACAAGTGCTATAAGTGTAAAGCCTGTAGATATGGGTCAAATGAACAGCAGCTAATTTCACCCCTCTTGAGCAGTCCATGGAAAATACGTATCCCTTTAAATTGTAAGAGTGATTTTGTTGTTTATATTCTAAAATGCTCCTGCCCTAAGTTGTACGTTGGTAGCATGATTCACATGGTTCATGTCCGTGTTCTACAACACCTAAGAGCAGTAACAAATAAGGATGATAAATATGTAGTGGCCAGACATATTAATGAAGAACACAAAGGAAATTTGAATGATCTGGTTTACTTTGCAATTGATCAGGTCCCTAAAAGCTTGCGAGGAGGTGACAGGGAGAAAAAACTCCGAAAACTAGAGTCAAAGTACATACTCCGTTTAATACGAAGATCCCAAATGGGTTAAACGTGGAGGAAGATCAACATGTACATCTAGCATGAATCAGAAACTCCATTTCAATGATTTTTAAAGTTAGTATTTTTTAAATTGTGAAATTCAGAGGAGAACAGTAGTTAAAATGTCACATGCATTGTTATTTTCATTTTGTATCAAAATCTGCAGTTGATTACTAATACAGGCGATAGAGCAATGTTTGAGTAAAAGGATAGTTCAAAGAGATAGAGATTAATAATGTAAATTAGATTTTAAGTATTGTGGATGCTGGATAATTGTATATTTATTTTGCAACAACTTGCACAATATTGTAGGACTATTATGTCCTTAGCAAGATATTTATGAATTATATTAGCACTAGCACTTGACTAATGTATATTCATGTTATGAGTTGCACTTTACAAGCAATTTTTGCACTGTATCGGATGCACTATAAAGCACTTGCACTTGCACTTTATGAAAGTTTTTTTAGCATTTTTGCACAAGCAGTAGCTAACTTGTACAGCAGTGTATTCACATTTTAAATGAACTATGATGAGTCCTGTATATTATATACCTGTATTAAATACTTAATTATTTGATTTATCGACAGTAAAGTACAAATCAATTGTGCTTAAGGGCACTGGCCCACTATCTCGTTTAAGAAAGACTGTCTCACATCACTATATCCCATTGGATGAACATTGGAAACGCAAATACAGAAATTAACAATGTCACTGGCTATTCAAAGAGAAATTCGGGAAAGGACTTCCATTGAGATTACATTATGGAAAGAATAATTGATCTCGGATATATATTCATATAGACTTTTTTCTGGTGAAAATGGTTCTATAAATTATTTGCTATGATTTGAATAGTTGATAATTTGGCGTGTTTAGTAATATTAATGAATGTCTGATTTATTAAAAACCTCGCATTAAGTATGCATTATATTACAAACACAAAATGAAGTATGTATTGTATCAATTTGAATTTTAGTGACAAATTTTAAACTATTGATTCAAACAAGTGATTGTTGGGATTAATGTGATGTAATGACATAGCATAGTAGTCTTTCTTTTTGTTTCATTATAATGCTGATCATGTGACACTCTTTGCCTCTGCTAAAAACACTTGATTTTATGTGGCTGACCATTGTGAGCAAGGCAGGTGTGCCGAAACGCGACAAGCGGAAGATTAAATAAACGGCTGGATGGTAAAGCTTATGCCTGTGTCGGAGTCCGATTTTTTTCGTAAATCAGGAGTGGTTGCTATATATTACCTACTGGCGGTCGCCAGTAGGTATATATAGTTAGGATTTTTTCTCTATGGGTTTTTTGAAAATTCTATGTCTAATAACTTTGGCGTTTGTGGGCGGAATTGGCTGAAATTTTCAGGAAAATGGCACATTTTGTTTCTGAGCAGCCCTTGAAAATTTGGGGGGGTTCGTCAAGGGGGGGCCGAGAAAAAAGGGGGGTCCCAAAACGTGTTTTTAACATTGAGTTTTCCATAGGGCGGTTGGCCTCACTTTTAGCCCGAACGATTTGCACGAAACTTGGCAAAATTGTAGGGACTGGTAGCCCGATGTGCCTTTTGTAGGTCTCAATATATGTGCTCCAGTGGATTTTGAGAAATTAACGTTTAAAAAAAGATATATATCTGTAACAGCGGACCGGGCAGCGCTCTGGTTCGCGGACTTTTCGCGCAACGGAGCTTTGTGAAGCGAAGCTGATTGGTTCTCCGGCGTCTGTCAACATTCCAAACAGTCCGTAGCGGCCGCCATCTTGTCTCTCGGTAGGATCGAGAGACAAGAGGAGGTCAAAACAAAGGGGGAAATAACTATAAGGGGGCATAGTAGATCCTCGCTGACCCCCTAGGTTTGATGTGGAGGTTTTAAAAGGGCCCCGCGGGGCAAAAAAAAAAAAAAATAATAATAATCGAACGGCTGAATGGATTTGCACGAAACTTGGCAAAATATTAGGGACTGGTAGCCCGATGTGCCTTTGCTAGGTCTCAATATATGTGCTCCAGTGGATTTTGAGAAATTAACGTTGAAAAAAAGATATATATCTGTAACAGCGCTCCGCTTCGCGTACTTTTCGCGTTACGGAGCTTTGCGAAGCTGATTGGTTCTCCGGCGTCTGTCAACATTCCAAACAGTCCGTAGCGGCCGCCATCTTGTCCCTCGGTAGGATTGAGAGACAAGAGGAGGCCAAAGCGAAGGGGGAAATGACCATAAGGGGGCATAGTAGATCCTTCCTGACCTCTTAGGTTTGATGTACCATTTTGCCAAGTTTGGTGTAATTCCGTTCAGCCATTCAGGCTGTAGACGTATGTAAATGTCCTATGGAAAATTGCATGGGGAAAACACATTTGAAAGTGTTGAAATTTAGAACCAATTAAAATGTTACTTTGGTTTTGTATTTGTGTGTGATGAAAGTTAATTGGTTATGTATATATGTCAAATGAGAGGAAACCACAGCCATTTTGTGATACTACTGTCTGAGGTACATTTGTGAGGAATTTTTGGTGGTGAATTTCTGGTGTTTGATTTACACAGTACTAACACTTCTGCTACTTTTAAAAAGGTGAGTTGTTAATTTGTATGGGGAACTATGTTGTACACTTGAAGATAATTTGAAAAATGTTTTCTGTTATTTATTTGCAGTCCTTCTGTTATACTAAATACTTGATAAAGTTAGTTTTATATTATGTATTACTAAAGACGATAAATGAAAGTGATTATTTTTTTCTGCAATTTACAGCAAGCAATTTCAAAATAAAATGGCTCACAATGAAGAGACCGTGGCAATTTCTTTTGAATTGTCCAACACATTGATTGAAATTGAGAGCACCAATAATGAAATATTGTCACAAGGAGGACATGACTTGTATGATTCCATTAGATTGATTGAAATGGACAGCACCAAGAATGAAATATTGTCACAAGGAGATGACTTGAATGATTCCACTACATTGATTGAAATTGAGAGCACCAATAATGAAATATTGTCACAAGGAGGAGATGGCTTGTATGATTCCATTAGATTGATTGAAATGGACGGCACCAATAATGAAATATTGTCACAAGGAGGAGATGACTTGAATGATTCCACTACATTGATTGAAATTGAGAGCATCAATAATGAAATATTGTCACGAGGAGATGACTTGAATGATTCCACTACATTGATTGAAATTGACAGCACCAATAATGAAATATTGTCAGAAGGAGGAGATGACTTGAATGATTTTTTTGATCAATCTCTTGATGGCGAATTTATCGAGTGTTTGGAGACCATAGAGTTACAAGAATCATCATTGGAGACTTTTAATGAGGACATTGCTGATGAGGACATGTTACTAGTTCTTTCAAATTTAGAAAATTCTGAAGAATAAATTTATATTTAGAAATCAAAAATTGTTTGAGACATTATTCATTTTTATTTTTAATTTATGAGGTTGTAGCGAAGTGATTGTAGTATAAAATGAGACTTATAGTATAGAGTGCAACATTTTTATGTTACATGGTAAGTTTACTCATATTTACTTCCCTTCTGCCACTATATTATCTCCAATGTGTATTTGACATGTCTTCTTCATCTCCGGCCTCCTTTCTCTCACTGTGTGTCTCCGATGCATCTTATCGCTGCTATTTTGTGTAATTACAGAAGAGAGTAAAATAAAATAGTTCGGAACGTGAAAAGGGGGCAAAGTAGAGTACTCCTCACCCCCTAGGCCTTTTTAGGCGGTCCCAAAAGGATCAGTTTCTGCTTTCCTGAGAGATTATGGTATGAGTTCCATATACCACAATAACTTGCATTACAACATGCAAGATATCTATCTCCTATTACCAACTTTTGGAGATATTCGCGCTAAGCGCGAATATCTCCAAAAAGTAACACCTGCCCTGAGCAATTCTTAGCCATGTTATCCAATGGGAGGTGGATAACATGGCTAAGAGTATTAGCTCGGTAATGCATGAATATCGCTGAGTTTTTAGCGATATTCATGCATTGCGGCCGTTTATTATCGCATTTGCGATAAACCTTGATAATAGTAAGGTTTATCTTCGATAATTTCTGACGATGCTTAGTGGTAAAAAATTGGTTGGTAAGCATCGTTAGCGATAAATATCGCTTAACTTTGGTAATATGCCCCAACGTCTGTTAACGTTCGATTCGAAGGAAATGAGGAAGTGTTGAAAAACATTGTCTGCGCCATCTTGCCTTTTTTGAAATGCCACACTTTTGTCGTGCACGGCAGCCATTTTAGATGTCTTGACCAGACCCACTCTCTGCACGCTGTCGATTCGTAGCATGGCTCCTCACCCTCGTAAGCATCTCCCCCAGGCACTGGTCACCACCGCTCTCTGTCTTATGCATGGGCAATAAACCTCCCCCCATCTGCGCTGCTCTTCCCTGAGAATCACACTCTGTGCCCGCCCGACACCTCCCTTTCGCCCTATTCACTACCGCACCCTCTGACACTCCTCTTTCTCTGTGTCCGATTGTCCAGGCTATCAGCTAGCCCTGCAGATGTAGTTTATGGCCCCAGCTGTAAAGAATCACCCCTCTTCAAAGGAGTTATAGTAGATCAAGGCCCACACTCGATGAGATCCGTCACACCACACGTGTTCCTACTATCTGAAAACCATCCTGTATTGTGATTGGGGAGGGGACCGAGCCTGAAGCGGAAGATTCCAGGAATGACTCTTTGTACATCAAAGTTTTTACAATTATGTGTCACATTAAAAATATATAGCACTCCAACAAAGTAGTAGGAATATAAAACTTTAATAACATATAAATATATACAACAAAACAAAAACAGTAAAAACATTTAAACAACGAAGAGACCGTGGCAATTTCTTTTTAATTATCCAATAGATTTATTGAAATTGACAGCACCAATAATGAAATATTCTTGTCAGTAGCGGTCTGTTGTGCGAATAGTTCCAAGGCAGCAGAACGCGCTGAAATCTAGATGGCACGAAAGTGATGTCTAGTAAGTTGCCGCCCAGCAAAAAACGGCGTGGGGCGCCGCGGGGGTGAGTGAGTCCAGTAGGCACCACAGCTATTCTTACCGGCATTGCAGAATTACTGCTGGGGACAATGCCTGTGCTGTAGCAGGGTCACAGCAGAAACAAAAAGGATTCTGTTGAAGATGTTGTTGGTTTTCAATTTGAAAACAGTTCTGGTGTCAACTGCTATGCTAATGTAGTGGTTAATGTTTTGTTTTCTCTAGAAAATGTAAAAGAGGGGGAGGCAGTCCAAAGTTCCGTTAAAAGGGCAAAGGAAAGGATCGGTGGTTTGAACTATCAGTCAAAAAGGGGAGGGGGTGCAATAATTTTTCCTACCGGGTCACACTGTGCTTTCACCGGAAGTGAGGTCTGCAGGATTGTAGTAATTCAAAGTGAGGCTGGCGCCAGCATGGGAGCGCCGACGTCCCGCGGATACAGTTTTGTCACTCCACGGGCGATCATGGCAGTCATTCCCCATCGGGGGTCGGAGACTCCCGCGGCTCCTCTAGAATCTTCAAGGTCGTGGAGGACTACGGTGGTGGAGTCAACCAGTGACCGGGCCATTTCTTTATGTTGGGCCCGCTCTTGCCAGGTCGACCGCCATTTTGAGAGTTCGGCAGCTACCGGCGATCGCGGGGTCACATGAGCGGACGGGCTCCACCCTGCCGGGCGAGACGTTGCAGCATGGCCACAGTGGAAGAACCGTTATCTAGGTCGTTCCGAAACTGTGCAGCACTGTAGTTGTTAGGATGCCACCGCCTGGAGCGCTGAGGGTGCAGCTGGGAAGTCTCCACCTGGGGAGGCGGGAGAGGCCTGTTCGCACCGTCTCTCCCTCCCAGTGCACCCCACGGCGTCTCGCTTGAGATTTGTTATGGCCGGACCAGGCGATGAGGACGAGGGGGGGGTCGGAGGCATGTGCAAGACATCCCCCCCCAGTGTTGTCGCAGCCATCATAAAAGAAAGAAGTGTCCCGTCCGTCTTCGGGCCGGGCTTCCGGTGGATGTCGGCCGGACGCCCCTGGCTCTGGCCCCATGAACGGGTTTCTTGGTTTATCGGCTGCAGCCGGATCCCGTCGGCCTCGGCCCCCCGACCGTTGGTGGTCGGACCGGAAGAGCATGTGGCGGGACTACCTGCAACTCTCAAGGGCCACCGCGGCCGGACTGGGAGAGAGAGGGGAGGGTCGAGGAGACATTCCCCCCCCCTGCAACTGTTCAGCGTTGTAAAGGCAATCCCCTGGCCGGGTCCCGCTGGTCTCGGCCTCTCCTCCGGCTACACCCTACGTTAGGATCTCCTGGCCGAGGCGTGGCAGCAGGACCTGCCTTATATGGGCTGCTCCCGGCTGGGCGTAGCCGGAACCCTGCCCCACAATGGAAGTTTCCAGAGTGGGGGTGGATGTTCTACTGACTTGCATTTTCCCTAGTCTATCGATTTTTTTGGCGTGGCAGGCGGTGGGACAGCGAGGGGTGATTTGGTTTCTCTTACTGTTTTTCTGGTCTCTCACCACTGGCATATTTTAACGTTTTCTTGTTTCTAGGACATTAATAGGTTTTATCATTACGTTATGTTATCGTTTCTTTGTTCGTTGTTTAATAAAAGTTCATGTTCATCAGTGGCCTACTGATTTTCGTTTTCCTATTTTTTTCTTTCCAGGTTGTTTCATGGTAAAGTTTCTGTTAACAGGATACAGTGATCACTTCGTTATTATTGCATATGTCCTTTTCACTAGGGGTGCTCTCTGGTCGGGCCAGATGACGTATCTCTAGTAAATGGTCCGGGTGAAAAAGGTGCATCAATCAGTGGGGAGTAGATAGGCATGACAGATTACAACGGGGGAGAACGGTCCGCATTACGTACCCTTTCACTACTTGCAAAGATTTTCCTACGTTTATTTGCAAACAGGGAATACCTCCAAAAAGAACTAATTCCCAAACAGTCAATGTTCGGACAATCAATCAATCAATGAGGAATGAAATAGGTACGACGTGTTAAAGGCTTGCGTTACCTACCCTTCACTATCTGCAAAGGGAGATAGAATATTCCTATTCTTCCTCGTTTGCAGGTAGAGAAGATCGTTAAGAGAATTAACTTCGAACAATTCAATGCTCGATTGAAACAATCAACAAGGGGTACTGTGAACACAAATGAACGCCGCTTATATACATACGCATTGCTATTTTCAACAGGTTGTTCCTAATGTTTCTATTTTAGCGAGGTCAAAAGAGATCCCATTAGTGGCCTACTGATTTTGCTCGATTCCTTTTGTTTTTTTACACGATTTTTCGCTATCTGCAAAGACTAAACAGAGTATTGCGACTCTGTGCTTGTTTGTAAATAGAGAATGAACCAAAGAGAACAATCAATCAAATGGAGAGAGAAGCAGGCACGACGGATTACAAAGGGGGAAAGGGCTGCGTTAACTACCCTTCACTATCTGCAAAGAGAGAGTACTCCTAATAGAAATGAGGGGTGGGGGGCAGCAATCAAAGCAGATCAGTGTGCATAAACACGAAAAAAAAAATTCTTACCACGTACTTGACATTCGACAGCTTATGATATTTGCTATTAAAAAACCATTGAAATTCACTGAAAAAACCATAGGTTATAGACCATATATAGTTAGGAATTAGCATTTACAAAACCTTGAAAATTCACTGAAAAAACCATAGGTTATAGACCATATATAGTTAGGAATTAGCATTTACAAAACCTTGAAAATTCACTGAAAAAACCATAGGTTATAGACCATATATAGTTAGGAATTAGCATTTAAAAAACCTTATTTTACTCACACAAAACCATTGAAATTCCATATATAGTTAGTTGCACTAGCTATATATCGCGCACCCGCAATCCACTGCTGATGATGTCACATATTACATCATTCATGACATGGTCAGTGACATCACTGATGACATCACTGATGACATCTCAAATGACATCACTGATGACATCACTGATGACATCTCATTTGACATCAATGACCACATCACTGATGATATCATTCATGTGACAATACCATGCATCTCTTCACACTTTAATATAACCTCTGTTACACCCAGTGTTAAATACAGAGTATAATTTTTGAAACCATTGACACACCAATACTAGTTACTACATACGCACTCAGTGATTCCTATGTTTACACACACATTCACTCATTTACCCATACAATCATTCATACATACAATCACTCATCTTTACAACACTATCATATGCACTCATACACCTATACAGACTCTCACACTCTGTCACTCATCCATGGAGTTACTCACACACCTAGTCAGTCCTGTAAAGAATCAATCACACTTCCATTTTCTAATCTATACAGTTAAACATAGAGCACCTTACATTTTGAAACATATACTAACACATAATTACTCTCTTATACAATCATTAATACAAGTACACATTGATCTGCACAGAGTCACACACCTCCCAGCCAGCCACACACACACTCAGTCTCCCATACAAATATTTGGGCAATCAATCAATAACCCATATAGTTACTCATATAGCTACTGATCAACACATGCAGCAGTTTACAGAACAACAGACATAATGATGCACAAATTAAGACAGTTTAGTCACTAACCCATGCACTCAGTGAGACACATTTAATCACTCACTCATACAGTCAGTCACGCACCTACTAAATCCTTCATCCAGACACTTCTACATCTACTCATTCTTCAATATGTAAAACATATTTAAACTTTACAGAAACACACAGTCACTGGATGATGTCATCAGTGATGTCATCAGTGATGTCATTTGAGATGTCATCAGTGATGTCATCAGTGATGTCACTGACCATGTCATGAATGATGTAATATGTGACATCATCAGCAGTGGATTGCGGGTGCGCGATATATAGTTAGTGCAACTAACTATATATGGAATTTCAATGGTTTTGTGTGAGTAAAATAAGGTTTTTTAAATGCTAATTCCTAACTATATATGGTCTATAACCTATGGTTTTTTCAGTGAATATATATATATATATATATATATATACATAAAATACATCTTTAAATTTCAAACAAAACCTCATTAGTGATGTCATCAGTGATGTCATGTGAGATGTCATCAGTGATGCCACTGATCATGTCATGAATGATGTAATATGTGACATCATCAGCAGTGGATTGAGGGGACGCGAGTTATAGTTAGCAGAACTAACTATCACGGAGACATTTCTATGGTTTTGCACAATGTGAAATGTCCAGCTAACTATAACACACCTGAAACCTATGGTTTTTTCAGTAAATATTTATATATATATATATATATATATATATATATATATATATATATATATATATATATATATTACCTACTTATAGTTAGGTCCTAGTTTCCATAGGAAATCCACAACATTCTATTTTTAATAACTTTAGCGTTGGTGGACGATTCTTCGTGAATTTCTACAAGAGAATGGCCTGCTCGGTTCTGCTCATTCCCTGAAAGGTTGGGGGTGATTCGTCGAGTGGGAGCCGAGAAAAAAGGGGGGTCCCAAAATGTGTTTTCCCCATGCAATTTCCCATAGGGACATTTAGCCAGGGCTACAGCCCGAACGGCTGAACGGAATTACACGAAATTTGGCAGAGAGGTAGAGTTCTGTTCGCAGATTGTGCTTTTTGTTAAATGTGAAAATCCGTTCAGTAATTTCTGAGAAAATTGCAAGTTAAATCATAGCGATATCTAGAGACGGAGTTCAGCACGCGTACGGAAATCTGTTCAATTAGGAGCGCGAGCTGCATGCTGATTGGCTGTGAACTGTCTGTCAACACTCGAAACCAGGAAGTGTTGGCGGCCATCTTGATCCTCGCTAGAACCAAGTCACCAGAAAACAGTAAAACAAAGTTGAGAAATAAGGGAAGGGGGTAGGCTAGAAACATTCTGACCCTCTAGGCTTGCTCAGGGGGTCGTACATGGATGTTTAGGCTCTATTATTTATTTTCATTTTTTTAAAGGAAAATCACGTCATACGCGTATGGAAATACGTACAATTACGAGCAAGAGCTGCATGCTGATTGGTTGTCAATACTTCAAAACAGGAAATGTTGGCAGCCATCTTGTTTTTCGTGAGAGCCGAGTCACAAGAAAACAGTAAAACAAAGTTGAGAAATAAGGAAAGGGGGCAGGATAGAAACATTCTGACCCTATAGTCTTGGTCAGGGGGGTGGTACATGGATCTTTAGGCTCAATTTTTATTTAAAAAAAATGAAAAATGGCTGGGTACTCGTGCAGTACTTGTACGTGGTGGAAAAGGTGAAAAAGTTTATTAGGTCCCGGAGGGGGAAAATTACAGGGGACATTTTTAGAGCTATATTTCTATGACAGTATGTAAAAATTTCCGTTTTTTTTTCCTGCATCAGTTGTACTCTCTACGCATGTGCAGTCTTGTTTGCAAGTGTACTTTTTTTTCTTTTTCTTCAAGTTCGCCAAGCAAACCTCTCCTAATTTTAGGTATTAAATTTGCCGCTTTCTTTTCCCAGGTAATGTGTGTCATCTGGTGCTATACTTTTGTAATATATTAATAAACATATTGAATGTATATTTATTTGAAATGTAGTGTCGAGGCGCCAAACGTTGATTACATATTCCGTCCAACCGCCATTTTAGTAGTTTTCCTCCGTTATTTTTATTATACCTGTTACTTTCATTTTACCCTGCGCATATTTTCTCTGTGATCGATGAGATTTCGTGCCACAGATACCACGGTGTTTGTCCTTGGCCTCCGATCTTATCAAACTTGGTCACACGTATACCTAGAAACTAATTTGTAGGACGTAAGGCACAGGCATTACAACACGTGTTGGTCAACAAAAAAACATTATTAAGATTATGCATTTATCATGTGTGATAAATGCATAATAGTTGTAAAAGCATGTGTGGAAAAGCGATATGCGCGCTAATGGTTTTCTGGCGATGATCACGCGTGCTTATGAACCGGTTCTGGGCATGGTGGGGTCTAGGGCACCAGGCAGAGGGACACGCAGCACCACTCATACGATATAGGATTTTTAAAACTTAAAACAATTATTCCATAATTATCCTAGATTAAGTCTTCTGTTAGTATGTTCATTAAATACATGAATATATGTTTTTAAACAATTAAAAACATTTGCGTCTTTTTTGTACGGGGTGCCATACATGACGTCACACGGAAGCTTTGACGTGACGTGTAATGTCAAAGGGTATTCGTAGCGTATGCTGAGAATGATTAGCAGTACAAACTATGGTGTGATCACTCTCTCACTGTCAAATCAGAGCACAGGGCGCGCTATGAGAATGGTTAGAAGTGGTCACTCATTGGAGATCCAATTCAGGTGTGTGGCTTATCCACAGTATCATAACGTTATTTTTTAACCTGGTTAAGTTTGAGGTTTGCATGAAATACTATGCTATAGGCAGATATGGATGTTTAGGGAGAGCTTATCTGCATGAAGCTTGGTTATTACCATTTACATATAGGTGTCTGAGGGAGGGAAAAGAAGTTTATGTGAATGGCGAGGATTGCACAATAGTACCAGATCACTCTTTAATTTGTAGACACATACAATTGCATGGCTCTTGTATACAAGATTCGCCTAATTTGGACTGAGTTTCGAAAGGTAGTCCGACACCTACTATCATAACAACGTTCAGTTTACTGGAAACGGGAGTTATTTACTTTGAAATAATGGAGATTGTTGTGCAATGTTAGCAGGCATCGCTTACATGATTACGGCAACTGAGCGTGTGGTTTGATTAGAAAAAAGTTGTGTTAACTCCTCTGCATGGGAAGGTGGATGTTTACATCTGGCTGTCGATTTCGACCTTGAAAGCAGAGTCCACCAAATGAGTTGTATAAGAGCGCTATTGTCTCAAAAAGAGGTCGCTCTTATATCTGGTACAGAAACATTTGTCCTTCATGTAGCAAACACCCGCACAGAAGTGCATGATTTATTAAATACAGACGTGCTCTTGAATTTTGGGGAGTTAATTTAGAGTATCTTTAATGTGTCCTTGACTATGGGGTTACCTTACTTTTTTAAAGTTAGAAGCAGAGGCCTTGTGACTTCTGTAGAAAGTATGTTTGGTGTCTTTTTGGGATTTTTTCATTAGATTTTTTAGCAGCATCTTTGGTGGATTGCGCTTAATACTCGCATTAGTTGCCGGTGTGCTATTATTACTTTGTTTACATAAATATGGATGCACATCCTGCAGCAGACAATAATATGTCCCGGCTGTTGCTGCTTCGCAACCCAATGATTAGTTATTACGGTGCGCTGCCTTTGGCTAAATTGACTGCAGCTTATGGATTATCGTTTCGATTTTCCTTTTTCACAAGCGTTCAACCTGTGTTCCATTGCCTGAGCTGTGATTTCGACTGGGCCCTGGATTTGTTTCTCTGCAGTACGGTGTCTCCCAACGCGGATTATGAGCAGCTGATGGGCCCCTTACTGGTTCATGACGTGCTCTGTTCTGGCGGCGGGATTATGGCCTTAGCAGCGACACATGGAATAATGGGACATTGGAATGTTTTTGCAGCAGCGCTTGAGTTCTTGGCACGCAGTTACATTGAAGATGACCCGAGTTTTCCTCCGATGGAGATAGTGTCTCCGGTCATTGAGGAACATGTATGTTCATTCCCACTATTGAATTGGATGGCTGAAATGTTTTCAGATGATAACAATGACTTCCTGTTGGAGGCTGTTGCTACATACTGTGCTTACACTCTGTTGGATTAAGACTCTTTGATTTTTCTACATATTCTTTATTATTTAGTTACTGCTTTCTATCAAAGAGCGAATAACTTTTTTTTGGAAATGTGAACTTGACTCTGCTTTTTAGGCTTAGAGTCTGCGTTCCTAATTCGCCCACTGCCGGACTTCAGCTTTGGGATTCTCGGCGTCCATTTTTCGGATCAGCGATCACCAAAAGGGTGTGTTAGTTTCTGGCGGCGGTGATGTGAACGGCGTTAGGGGGAAAGCCGGCATTTGAGGAGGTGGACACGGGACACAAGAAAGGCTTCTGCTAAAAAGTCAAGGAATCAATTAAACTGCGGAGCCGAGCAACGAGCAATATGCCACCGAAAGGCGGACACCGGAGATCCCGTGCTCCGGAGAATTCGGCTCCTCCTCAAGAACCAGGTGGTGCAGCTGCTGCCTTGACGGAAGAGAACAAGAGTATCGGAGCAGGCAGGGGTGCTGGCAATTCAGAGGTGAGCAAAGCGGTCGGTCAAAAACTTCCTGTAACTATAGAGCAGGGAAAAGTTGTAGATGACACTGAAGACGGGAGAGCTGTACAAGGGGCAAAGAAAATACCAGCTTTCTTTTCTGCTACTAAAGAGAGACGACGAGGGAAACAGCAACAGCCCCCCCTGCCCTTACCTCTACCATCAGCTGATGAAGGGTCGGCTACACATAAGCAAGGGGGCATACTCCCTCTACCTGTTGTCCAAAACACGAGTGCAAGTCAAAATGTTCAGGTAACTGCACAGATATCAACTTCAGCAGCAAATGAGGCAAATACCTGTGTGGGGAGATAACAGTCTCAGGGCTTTTGGAGCAAGCAACGTGTAGTCAAGATCCCAGTGTAACATCCCTGATCAATATAGAAGGGACAGGAGGTAGTCTAATAAATATTACCTAGACACAGTCGCATGATGCTGACTCCGGGGATTATTATTAATTATCTGAGCAATCTATGTCGTCATGCGAAGATTTAGTGCGTCAGTATGCTGCCCAAATGAGTGTCAATGAAGGTAGCGATCATAGTAGTCTGTTACTGGAAGACCTAGCTGATCAGACTGATCAAACCGATCAAATTGACACTGTTCGTAAGTAGCTGGATTTGACGCTTATGGAAGGCGGATTAAATTGTAGAAGGTTCGGGTCAGACATTAACATCTATGATCCCTGAAGAAGGTATTTCTCTCTCCCTAATTTATCAGTCCATAATGTCTCTTCGCACTGAAATGAGGGAGGAGAATCAGAGAACACAGAATATTTGTAGGAAATTACAGAATTCAGTGCGCAGAATGTCGAAATCTCATGCGGACTTTTCTGCACGATTCAATGAGGCTGAAACTCGGATCTCTACTTTAGAGGATGACTTACTTCAACAAAAAACAGTGACCGCCTCTTTGCAGGCTGTCAGGGATGATACAGCTTGGAAGTTGGCGGATATCGAGGATCGTGCAAGACGGAGCAATCTGCGCATTTTACAGACTCAAGAAGGGAAAGAAGGACAAGATTCTCGTCGCTTCATTGTGGAACTATTTAAAAAGGCTTTCCCGGAGCTCTCTAAATGGGACTGGGACCATGAGGTTGAAAGAGCACACCGCTTCCCCTTTACTAGACGTATTCTCCCTAATGCAGATCCCTCAAAAGAAAAACCCAGGACTTTCCTTATATCATTTAATAGCTTCTTGGCAAGAGAAGAGGATTTTCAGCTTGCTTGCCCCTATAGGAAAAGGTCTGGGGGTGATTTTGAATTTTTTGTTCAACCTGATTTTTGTAGATTTACCGTGGAATTGAGATGGCAGCTACGTGAATTAATTGCTCAATTCCAAGGCAAGGGTGCGCAGTCTTTTTTGCTGAACCCGGCAAAATTGAAAGTTATCCACAAAGAACGTACACATTTTTTTACTACTAAGGGTTCTGCTAAAAATGTTCTACAATCTATTTAGCGAAGGGAAATAGGTGTGTTTTCTGGTTGAAACAGAGCATTGTGTGTTCAATATTGGTATGGGTGTGCATTGGTATATAGATTTTTTCTTGGGTTGTTTTCTACTCTCGGTCTCTTTGCATTGTATGCCAATGTACACTCATAAATAGTTAGAATTGTGGGGCTCAGCAAGGGGGTACACGCTAGTCTCCATCTACAGGACTATCAGTCCTAAAGCCTTGTTTGAGGGGGAGGGGAGGGTTCGGTCATGGAGGGTGGGTGGGATGGGGTGGTGGGTCACAAGGGTGGGGGAAAAAGGGGGAAAAGCCACAGTTAATCAAGAAATGAATAAAATGAAGAGCTGGCAATTGCAAATGTATTATTTTAGGTTTGATGTCTATCAATATTTGGAGATAGCCTTTATAGTAATTTTGTTGAATGAATTACATGGCAGCTAACGGGGTAAACATTTATACGTGGAATATCTCCGGTCTAAACAGTTGGAGTAAAAGGTATCGTGTGAGAGCCGAACTTCGTAATACTCAGCCTGATGTGGTTTGTCTCCAGGAGACGCACATTCCTTGGGCACAAAGGGCACTCTTAGAAACTTTGGGCTACTCATTAATAGTCACTTCACATCAATCTTCTATGATTAGAGGGGTATTATTATTTTATTATTTATTTAAACTTATAAGGCGCACAGCTACCCGCAGTGGGTTTCCCGGCGCAAAGGGATAGACTGAAGAAGAAAGAACTACCGGGCATCAGTAAGTGGAGCTACCAAGAAACTGTTCAATATTATTGCTGGTGCAATTTTAGTCAAAGAGAATTGTGTTATAACAACACGATGTCTAGCTGACAAATGTGGAAGGTGGGCCATTGCGGATTGTTTTTTTGGGTGGGCTAGATTTACAATCTGTGCGGTATATGGATCCAATTTGGATGAAGCTTTTATTCTGGAAGAATTAAATTTGGAATTAGCATCATGGGGTGCACCGCTTATATTATGCGGTGATATGAATATCAATCTAACTAATTTAGATTTACAAGGTGGTCCACGTAGATATCAAGGGCAGAAATCTCGTGTTTTTAAAGCTCGTTTTGATCTGATTAATGACCATGCTTTGACGGATCTTTGGAGTTACTTAATCCCGGTAAATCCTGGGTTTACTAATTATTCGTACCCCCACAAGAAATTTGCTCGTTTAGATTATTTTTTTTGTCTTCTTTGTTGAAAAATGAGGCTACAATTCAAATTTTACCGAGGATTACCTCCGATCATTCTCCGATTTTAATGACATTAAAGGTTGTAATTCAAAGCCCACCTATAAGGCCTTTCTCATTTGATCGTAAACTCTGTGCAAATGAGTGCTTTAAGTAACAGTTGTCCCGTTGGACTAGTGAATTTTTTACCAACAATAGAAATTCAACCCATTGTGCTATTGTATGGGACTCATTTAAAGCATGTTTTAGGGGGGAAGTGTTAAGTTTTGTCTATGGGCCAAATCAAACGAAAAAGGTCGAAATGCGCGAGTTGTATGCAAAGCTCAAGGAGGCTGAGGAAAAATTAGTTTGAGGTGTTAGATCAGGGGCAAATAATATAGAGGAGTGTGAAGAAGTTACTCAACAGGTGAGGGCTAAAATTCAAGGGATTTGGAATACCGAAAACGCACGTAAATATTTAGTTAATAAAAACCAAATGCATGAGTATGGGGAATTGGTGGGCCGCTGTCTGCCATGGAAGCTACGCAGGAAAGAAGCCATGTTCAGGATTAAAGTTTTGAAAGATAGAGATGGTGTACCGTGTCAAGAACCTAAAGGGGTCTTATCAATTTTTCATAGATTTTAGTCTGATCTATATACGGGACAAGGGCAAGAGTATAGTAATTTTTGTAACTTAATCGAAGGGATTTTGAAACATCTTGGTCCTAATGATATATCATTATTGGAAGAGCCTATCTCTATGGAAGAGTTAGAGACAGCGGGTAAAAGCCTAGCTTTAGGAAAAGCTGCTGGGCCAGACAGATTACCCGCGGAGATTTATAAGCTCTTTTTTGGCGTGATTAAAATTGATATGCTAGATACTTTTAGGGCTGCACAAGCGGGACGGGCACCGAAATCATGGGCCGAAGCTACTATAGTTGTATTTAATAAAAAAGTTAAAGATCCAGAGCTAGTAGGCTCATATAGGCCAATATCATTACTGAACTGTGATAGTAAAATCTATTAAAAAATACTGGGCACTCGCATCTCTAGAGTCACTAGTTCTTTAGTCTCGTGAACGCAACACAGTTTCATATCTGGCCATAGTACCACCTTGCATATCAATAAGGTAGTGACATTATTTGTCATCACACAGGGTGAGAAACGTGAGCTGGGTCTAATCTTACTAGACGCAGAAAAAGCGTTTGACCGTGTAGAATGGGCATACCTCTGAGAATTAATGCGGCTTTCAGGTTTTGGTCAACGCTTTCTCACAGCGATGCAGGTGCTATATACTTCGCAACTGGCTAAAATTTCCACGATGGGACTAACATCTGAAACAGTCAACATCACCAGGAGCACCAGACAAGGGTGCCCCTGTTCACCATTATTATTTGCACTTTATAATAATCCGTTTATTGAATTACTTGCCAGTAATGTTCTGATTAAACCATTTTTTGTGCATAATATCCCATATTCAGTATTCGCTTATGCGGATGATGTCGCTATTGCTTCTTCAGATCCTCATTTAGCATTACAAGAGATAGAACGAGTGGCTATAATCTTTGGTCAAGCTTCAGGATATAAATTAAATGCAACCAAAACACAAATATTAATTTCAGAAACTGTCACAATGAACGATGTTCGAGTGGAAAAGGAAGTGACATATTTAGGTATAAAAATTCGATCATCTACACAGGAAATATTGGATGCTAATTGGAACTCTTTGGTGGGTAATATCTCGAATTCATTAGGCAAATGGTCACGATTACACCTCACACTTATTGGAAGGGTGAATGTAATTAAAATGAATGTTTTAGCTAAGGTTTTGTATTTATTTAGAGCAGTTCCTTTAGAATGTACTGCATTCGAGCTCCAACAACTACAGTCCATTTGTTAAAAATGTATCTGGGCCCAGGGGAAACCAAGAAGGGCCATGCGATTCCTTACTTTACCAATTGAACAGGAGGGATTAGCTATGCCTGATTTTTCTCTTTATTTCTACACGTTTTATGTTGAGGATGCGGATAATGTTGACTGGAGAAGAAATATGTAACGAGGCAGAGGCTCCATTCAAATTTTCAAATGTTGTTAGGATCAGAGGCGAGACAATCTTTATTTAAAGAAGTAGACGGAAGTATTTTAAACGGACCAGGTTTAAGGTTTTAATATCAGCGTTTAATGTGTGGAAAAAAGTCAAAAAATTATGTCAACTGGGGAAAATATCTTGGTATACCCCAACTAATGCTATAAAACTCTTACCTCCTATTTTGGGATGTACTGGCTATTAGGTGGCGTATACAAGGGATTGTACAATTAGGGGATTTTATAGGAACAGATGGTGTAGTAATGTCCCATGTTGATTTGTCTCGATTGTTTAATTTACCGAAACAACAATTCTTTAAATATTTACAAATCCGCGATTTTATGATGCGACAAAAGATTGTATTTACGTCTAACTTAGTTATACACACCACACAACGACAGGCAAAAATTGGGGAGGTGTATCAGTTACTGTTGGCATATAGAAAAGATGACTTACAGAAAAAAGCGGATAAATGTTCTGAAGTTTTGGGTGGTGAGAATGTACCGTTAGACTTTATTATTACATTGTCAAAGGAACCGCTATTATCTGCCAATCTGTGTGTACAATGCTACAAAACTTTTTTTAATTTAAACTATACTCCGGCATATATGGCTAAGTGGAAAACTGGACATGATGGGAAATGTTTCCGATGTAGTGCTGACAATGCGGATATGCTACATATTTTTTATAGTTAGTGATATTATTGGTAAACCTATTGTTATAACTTCTTCAAATATGCTGTTGGGGTCGGATTCGCAATTTAGGAGGGGTGGTCCTTGCGTTAAACATCGACATTTAATATTCATTGCCATGACTGTAGCAAGGTTATGTATTGCGGCTGATTGGCTACAATTGGAAGCTCCATCCTTTTTTCAATGGAGGAGCAGAATGTATAATTTATTTAATCTTGAGTTCAGTTTATATGCGGTTAAAGGGGTGAGGAAACGCAAGATTGGCATTGATATATGGGGGGCTTTTGCTAACTATATGGATGTACAAGTTTGAAGGGAAAATGCAATGGAAATATGTATTTTTGTTTCGATTATACTGTGGAATAATAAAAAAAAAAAAAAAAGGAGCTGTGGCCACCTCTGATACTTGCGCGTTTCATAATCCATTGTGGAGGCAAAGTTACACACAGTTGGAGAACATTCGTATCTTGACAGTTTGTGGAGCACTGAATGTGATCCACTACTACTGAGTACCAGAGGTATGGGTCTGCCCATGTAATCCTATGAGATTTTCTGTAGTTATAAACTAATCTGCTAGGTAGGGAGGGTGAAATGTAGGTATATTTTAAATTTGTTTACCTTTAGCATTATAGGATGCGTTTTGCGTTTGTATTTCATAGAATAGTAACAATGCTGACAACCTTGTTTCTGATAATATGTTTGGTTGTATTTTCTAAGATACTGTACATGAGATTATGGCGTTAGAAATAAACATTTCAAAGTTGCACGTGTCTTTATTTACATCTTGTTTTGGACTGGTGTAAGACTATATTGAAAGAGTGTCCTTGTTATCCACTTTACTTCATGTAATCTAAGTCGCATGTTCTGGGTTGAGTAGTCATTGGTGTTTTTGCTCTAGGGCGAAGAACCAATGAGTCACTGATTGCAAGTGTGGTAAGGGGTTTGTGTAGTAAGGTGGGTTTTGGTACACCATAATTCACTGAGGTCCTAAGTCTTTATGCACAGTTCTGTGTATGAGCAGAATTCCTGGAACAGTAGTTACAACAAAAAGGCTTGATAAAGGGCTTGCACTTTGAATATGAATATAAAATAGAAGAATAGTTGATAATTACAGCTAAGGAATGCAGCAATTAGATGTGTGTACGTGTGGATGATGTGTAGATTGAGTAGAAGATGAAAAACGTGAAAAATAAGAAAGGTTGGAGATACGCAAACTACCCACTGCATTGTCAATAAAGTGGATCTTTGGATTTCCAGGTCATTACACAGATAGGGTGTTGGATTCCGCAGTGGGAGCAAGAGAAACTAGTACAACAACTAAGGAAGAAAGCTAGTGCATAAAATGCACACAGTTGGGCAGATTTACAAGGTCATGGAAAAAATGATGCAAAAGTGGCGCAAGGGGCTTGTAAACCTGCCGCCGTGTGTGGTAGAAAAGACGCAAGAGAGGGCGGAAGTGTGCAAATTACCCACTGCTATTCACGGGTAATAGTTACCAAGAAGGCTGAATAAAGGGCCTGCACGTTGAATTTGAATTAAAGAAGAATAATTGATAAGCTTAGGCAAGAATGGTAGCAAGTAGGTGTGTGAATTTGTGGTTGTTGTGTTGATTGAGTGGAAGATGACTAAGGTTAAAAATGAGAGAGGTTGCAGAGATGCAAACTTTCCATTTCTTTGTAAAGGAAGTGGGTGTTTAGTTTTCCAGTGCATATATATATTCACTGAAAAAACCATAGGTTTCAGGCACTTTATAGTTAGGAATTAGCATTTAAAAAACCTTAGAAATTCACTGAAAAAACCATAGGTTTCACCCACGTTTTAGTTAGCTGGACATTTCTCTCATACAAAACCATTGAAATTCCCCCGTTATAGTTAGTTCAGCTTACTATAACTCACGCGCCCGCAATGCACTGCTGATGACGTCACATATTACATCACTCATCACATGGTCAGTGACATCACTGATGACATCACTGGTGACATCACTGATGACATCTCAAATGACATCACTGATGACATCACTGATGAAATCATCCATGTGAAAGAGTGGCAGACCTCCTCTCACCCTAATATAACGTATAATACACACATTCAAAAATAGATACTAAAATTTTCAGAAAAATGGAGATACCAATACCAGTTACAACAACCTAGTCAGTAATATATCCTTACTTATATACATCAATACTCACATATACTAGTTTAAAACATATGTAGTTAGTCATAAAGACACTATTGAGGTAGTCATTCACTCACTAGCACACCCATACACACATTCATCCACCCGTACAGTCCTGCACAAATGCTGTCTTCAAAACACATACAGTGAGTCAGTCATTCATGCATCTGGGCCCTAAGTAATACCCACCACCAAACCATACAGACACTCATTCTGATACTCAAAAACCAACTAATAACCCATGTAGACACTCGTGTAGCTACTCACCAACCCATGCAGCCACTTATACACAGTGAGACACTGATTCAGATATTTACATATTTAAACATTACTCGCTAATACATGTATTCACTAAGATACACTTAATAAATCAGTTATACAATGAAATTTACAAAAAAACATCCATTTAGACACTTATTTACCCATTTATTCTTCCATCGACCTTTAGATATACATATATAAAAATATTTATTTTTCAGAAAGACACACATTGAGTGGATGATGTCATCAGTGATGTCATCAGTGATGTCACTGACCATGTGATGAGTGATGTAATATATGTGACGTCATCAACAGTGCATTGCGGGCGCGCGATTTATAGTTAGCTGAACTAACTATAACGGGGGAATTTCAATGGTTTTGTAAGAGAGAAATGTCCAACTAACTATAACATGGGTGAAACCTATGGTTTTTTCAGTGAATATATATATATATATATATATATATATATATATATATATATGTAGTCATACCTAAATACTTATATATTTTATGCCTGCTTTTATTAGGTATCTCTATAATAAGTCATGTTCTCACGCCTCTCTCAGAGAGCAGTGTGTTTTTGCTTATGTTATTGTGCTTTTCCTCGTGTTCTGGAGAGACCTCCGCATGTTGGATAGTCCCAGAGAGCTCCCTTGTCCTCAGAGTCTTTCCTCTGACCACATGTGGTCTTGATAGAGCGCGCAGGTCACCCGACTATAATTTCACTATATACGTATTGGGCCCATGCAATTTCAATTTACCATATTTATTAATCGGGTAACCTTGCACTCTACTACCAGTAACCCTGTTCCTTCCTATTGTATTTCCAATGTACCCGACTTACCACTCCACTGCTACGGGTACCTAATGATCACAATGGATCAGGGAGCTAGCTGTAAAGAAAGGCAGACACCAAAATACAAATACTATATACTCTATTTGCACTCATATAATAACCACAAACTCAGAAAGTTTTAAAAACCTTTATCTAGTTTTCATCAAATTCTGAAAGCATAAGGTTTACAGCAATTAAACTGTCAATAACTAAGATTATAAAGAGCACGTATCCATATAGGACATAAATCAGACCAACCATTTAGGACTCTAAAGGGAGGTAAGAACAGGGGACATGCTAGTAAGAATTTTCAGGAATTTAGACTAGAAGTAGAGTGACTAAAGGACGGGGAAAAATAAGGAACATGCTAGAATATACACCCTTCAAAATGGGCACAGTATGAGAATCTAGTCAGTCTATGGAGACTCGAAAAGTAACATGTAATTATAGGGAAGGTAAAAGTGGAACACGCTAATATTTCAGAGCAATCACTTCATTTAGCTAAAAGAAGGTAAAGAAAGGAACATCTATATTTCATGAACTATATGCAGGAACAAACTTAAAGGATGGAAAAAATGGAACATGCTAATATAACAACTATAAGGTATGATTGACTTTTTCATTTGTCAGTGTGAAAGGAAAGCATGGAAAATCAATATGCAGGAGTACGTCTTTATTAAAGCAAGGAAGAGATTGAAGGATGCAGAATAGACTTCCCAGCACTATATTTACCTAGAACGGTGTGAAGACCAACCCTGGCCACGGGTCAGTTAAGGACAGGAGAAACCCCAAGGAAGGACAGTCGCCAGTAGGCCAGCAGGTGCAGAATGGACACCCCAGGATAGGACAGGAAAACCAGATCAGGATAGGACCATTAAGGAAAGACCAGCACCCGCAGTTCGGTAGCAACGCCTGCGCTACACCCTCTCTGCAGCTATCAGTCCGAACCCCGATTGGGTTTTCGAATTCCCCAGCAAAGTGCTCCGCCAGCACTTAAGGTTCTTAAAACCCGCTTGGGTCTGTGGAAATTTCGGACAGAGTGCTCCGCAGCTCTCTGTATCAGTGACCTATTGAGTGCGTTGGGTCAGTGACAGGTCAGCTATTCGGACAAGTCGAACAATTTCTCTAGCTAAACCTAGGCTAGTTATACTGTTTTTGGGTCAGTGTAACACCCCCCGAATGTTGCAAGTGTAAGAATCCCCAATTTCGATTGGTCCTCAAGTAGGACAGGTCAACACACCAACCAGGATTAACTTCTACAAGCCCCAATTTGCATCTTTTGGGACCGCCTATTGAATTTGGGGTTCCCAGGACATGTGCTCTTCTCCTAAAAATGCCTAATACAATTTAATATACAATTGTTACAACTGCAGTACAGTTCAGCTTCGTCCTGCTGGGTCGCAGGTCAGTTCTCATGAGCATCTTGACTGTGGCTGCCAGCTGGCTGGGTTCCACTGGTACAAGGTTTTCTTGCCTCTGCCAGGGTGACATGCGCAGTAGGGACTTCTAAGATGGAGTTTCATGTACTTCCCCGGCCCAAAAGACTCGCCATATGAGAAGTAAAGGAAAACAACTTAGAACATAGAAATAAATGAATACGCTGTATACCAGGAATCCCTATATGACTCCCCTTACTTTATATTAACTATAGCATTAAGATTAGTGCAAAAACGAACAGCAATGTAGAAAGCGGCAGAGCAAGCTTCAGCATGTGAGAACACAAAGCGGCCATTTTGAAACTAGTGCGCAAATGCAAAGATTCCCCCCAGAACTGTGAGTTCGTCACGTCACGTGAGTGTGACCGACGCATGCACAGACGAAATTCCCCCCAAGCAGCGGCCATTTTAGTGGCAAGCGTTTTAATATAAGTAAACACATAAGCAAGCGTTACTGGGACACCCCATGTAGTGTAAAATGTGCAATATTAGTAACACGAACATTATTGATTATTGTTTTAATAACATTATTTGAGGTTCATGATCCAAGCAAGTCGCTTTACGTGTGAATCCTTGCTCCATCTTTCTATGGCCATAATTGTTGTTATTGCTCACAATGGTTTTCTCAAAATGTCGGTTAGTGCTTGCTTGCTTCTATGGCTAGGAGCTTTGACTCAGTAGTTCTAGCTATTGTCATTGGCCTTCCGCCCTGTTCTCTTGGCCCATTTGATATTAGAGGAGCGATGTAGTATTATCCTTATATTGAGTTTTCTTTACAACTCATCTTTATTCTTCTGCCATGGTGTCCTTTTCCCTATTTTTAAATGAATAAATATAAATGTTTTTCAAGAAGAAGATTCTTTTTGGGCACTCTGTTTCCATAGCAGATTCAATATGTGGCTCTGTGTTTTCGCTGAAGTTAGTCGCAGAAGAAACTGACATCGGCGCTTCAGGGGAGGGCTCATATGGACTCTGTTGATGTCGCATCTGGTGGAAGACGTCATTACAGAGTCATTCAATGCCCTTTATAGGAGCGCAGAAGTACTGTTAGAAAAATGTCTGAATCCAGACTGGCACCTGGGGATAATTCAAAGGTAAGGAATCTGTGCTTAGATCTTGTCTCGACCAGGTAAGGCGTTACCTCCAACCATGCTTTTGAACATGTGGTGCCACGACTACGTTCTCACATATGGCAACAGAGGTTTTTTTAAAAAAAATTCCCTTCTTTTTTTGTTTTTTAGTCCTCATATCACCGTAAGCGTCTGCCATCGTCACATATAAGACCCTGCTGATCCTAGGCGCCCTGCTGATCCTAGGGGCCCATGTTCCTGCATTCGCTTTCGTCCCCACCAGGCCAGCATCTTTGTACGAGGCGTGGTGTAATCATTAGACCAAAAATTAGATCAGCCTTAGTTCCTTACCCCAGCAAACTAGGGGCGACCAGATTATTCTCTCATTACGTTCCAGTCTTGCCATATTCAAAGTCACTCGAATCCACTTCTCATACGAGGGGGGGCGGGATCTTTCCATAATATACAGATCTCTCGACGGGCCAACAGGATCAAACATAAGAAGAGGCCCGTTTGTTGTCCCGATTCAAAGGTGATGATATCTGGACCCAAACCAAATATAACTAGCTGTACGTCTAGGGTGATTTCCACCCCAAAGATACCTGTCAATGCCTTCTCTATATTACCCCAGTAGCCCTTTAGCTGAATGCACTCGTAAAACATGTGCAGGTCGTCTGCTTCTATCAAGCCACATCTGGGACATCTAGGAGGTGGATTCGGGGCAAACTTGGCTATTTTTTGGGGGGTATAGTACAACCTGTTAATGGTGTAGAAATGTTTTTTTTAAGAGAAGCAGACTTCACAAATGTATACAGATTTTTAAGAGATAGGAAGTAAAGCTCTGGAGAACTATTCTCCAATGTAGATGCCCTCCAGACCATGTGTGATGATGGTAGTTCAGTGTCTTCCCTATCTAGCAAGCTACCATACCATAGCCCTATTTCTTTCTTAATTGGAGCTATATTTTGGAGCTTTGCCTCCACCTCATAGTTTCCCCCTGTATTTTCTTTTTCTGCCTCGTACCATGAACATAGTTGTAGAAATTTAAAATGAGAAAAGGTATCCCCAATTCTTGCTCTCAGGACTTCCCACGGTAAGACCCCATCTGAAGATGTTAGCTCAGACCACACCAAAATCCCTGCGCGCTCAATTGGAACGGCCAGGCCGTCCTTCAAGCACTCTGGAAGTCCCGGGGACTCCCAAATTGGAGCAAAATCTGAAAAATATTTTATTCCCCATACTTACCTTAAGACTTTGCCAGGTATTTAGTGCAGATCTAATCATTTTTAGACAGACTTTTTTGAAGAACCTGGGACCCCCAAACTTGTACAAAAATCCCTCGCCCCCTGCCTCATGATTGGCCATGGCTCTCAGAATCCTCCCCCAGTTATTTCCAGTTGGACTAGACAGCAGACAACGGATGTTTTTAAACTGAAATGATATACAATAGCAGAGGACATCGGGTAAAGCTAGGCCCCCCTTGGTTAACCTCCTCTTTAGTTTCTTCGAGGACAATCTGGAACTCCTATTGGCCCAAATAAAACTTCCAATTTTACCCTGGATTTTACTCAAAAGTTTACCTGGAAAATCTAGGGGGATGGCACTGAAAAGATAGGTCAGCTTCGGTAAAATTACCATTTTAACAATGTTCACGCGGCCGTAGATTGTAAGTAGTAAGTTTTTTCACCTGAGAAAAAGATGGTCTATCTCCTTCAAGACTCTCCTTAAGTTTTTATCTTAAGGGATATTCACCACGTCCTGCTCTTTATTTATCCCCAGATATTTGAATCCTGTGCTGGCGATTCTATCCCAGCCTTCAATCCCCCAACATCCCAGCCTTCAATCCCCCAAAGCAACAGAGGTTTTCAACATGGAGAAGGTTTGCCATGATACACACAAATACTCTCAACACATCTCACATCTCTTCCATCCCAGGTAATACCTAAGAAACCATAGTTATCAAATACAAATTTCACCTTATCTATGATGAGATCGCAAAAGACTCTTCTAGACCATTATGTGTACAACCCCACCACCCACCAACAAAACACAACTCAAATCAGTCTCACTTTCAAAACTAAGCTAGTATATAGTCTTCCACAAATCAACATAATTAATCTCATTACTCCAACAGACCTACATCAAATCTCTCTCCCAAGACACAGAATCTTGTTCACTCTTCAGATATGGAAACCAAAACTCCACAAGGCTTCCGCTTAAATAACACAAAACACATATTCAAGAAAGAAAGTTACAAACTATTGAATACTTCTTGAAGAATGCTTATTCTACAAGCTACTCACAAGTTCAAACACCAGCAAGCCAAATAATAAAATAAGTAAACCAAAAGTAATGAATTTGAATTAATCTCAGGCTACTGGTAATTACTAGAGACTGCATCCCAGTCCACGGTTATTTTGCACAACATGCCACCCCAGTTTGGACCCAGCTGTATGCAAATCAGTCTTAACCTCTTCAGTGCTGCGCGAATTTCGCTGCAGTGCTGAAGGGTTTAAAAGCGTATTGGCTCATGACGGAAATGTTCCGTCATCAGCACCGGAGCACCGACGCTGATGACGGAACCGTTCCATCCTGAGCATGGAATGGGTTAACCCTGCTCCTTATTGGAACAGTCCAGCTCGACCTGCCAGGCCAGGTCCTCCCTGAACCAGAACACCAGAACACAAGCAACTTAGGACAGGTTTTGACCTACTAAGGGATCTTCAGCCAGGTATAGCTAGGTTCCAGTGGCACAGGGAACCCAGGACACATATGTTGGCATACCCTGTACACCTAGGGGAGCAAATGCAAAAACAACAAGATGATGGATGGAATGCTTGAATCAATCTCAGCCACTGGCAGTTGCTTTAGGCTGCATCCCAATCCATAATTTGTTACCCACCATGCCACCTCAGTTTGGACCCAGCCATATGCAAATCAGTCTTGACCTTGCTCCTCATAGGAACAGTCCAGCCCTAACTGCCAGGCCAAGTCATTTCTGAACTGGAACACAATCAACTTAAGACTGGTTTAGCCCTAGTTAGGACTCTTGAGCCAGGTATAGCTTGGTTCCAATGGCACAGTGAGCCTGGAACCCACGCCTGGGCATAGCTGGTGAACCTAGGACAGCAAATGCAAAAACAACGGATGTGTGGAATGCGTTTATTAATCTCTGCTACTGGTGGTCGCTTGGGTGTGCATCCCATTCCATTGTTTTTTGCTTGCCACGCTGTAATAGGGATTACATTTTGTCTCCATTTTAGTTTTCCCTTTTAACTATTAGGAAAATGGCCCTCTCTGAAGGGTCTCCCAAAATGTTTTGTCTTCCTCCACGTCTTCTTCTGATCTTGATTGTGTTGGCTTTAGTACTCTGAGCACTTTACCACTGCTAACCAGTGCTAAAGTGCATGTGCTTCTCTCCTAAACATGGTTCAATTGAATATATCCACAATGGGGATGTTTATTTTATCTGTAATTCCTTACTAATGTGCACTAACTGTGCCTAGGACCTGTAATCTAAATGCTACTAGTGGCCTGCAGCACTGATTGTGCCAAACCAAACAAGTAACCCTTTAAACATGTCTCAGGCCTGCCACTGCAGAGCCTGTGTGTGCTGTTTTACTACCGCTTTAATTTGTCATTTAAAACCATTTGAGAAATCCCTAGACTCCACTTCTATTACACATAAGTCACCCCTAAGGAACGTCCTAGGTAGCATATAAGGCAGGGTGCTGTGGAAGCAAAAGGTAGGACAAGAACTTCTACGTTTTGCATGTCCTGGTGGTGAACAATACCTACATTCATTTTTCACTACTGTGAGGCCTACTCCTCTCACAGGTTGACATTTTGAATTCCTTAATACACTTTTAAGCTGTAATTCCTGATTGGAAAGGAGTACCTGTGCCATGTCTTATATCTTTGGAATGGTAATGGCAAATCCTCTTTGCTAGGAATGTAGGATTTGACATTACTTGTTTAGAAATGCCACTTTTTGAAATTAGACATCTCTGCTCTTACAGCTCTGTGTGCCTGCAACCTGTCTCCAATATACGTTTGATGTGCATGACAGCTACACTTTGTGCATTTTGTGCATTCCCTCTAGACTGCCAGACACACAGGAACTTTATGTGTGTCTGAGTACTAATCTGCATTCTGATGGCTCTTCCTGGGCACGAAGTGAGGGAGGAGCTGACACATAACTGAATAGGCAGGATCCTTTCCCCACACAAAGGGCTGATTACCCCTAAAGCTAATCTGGAGCCAAGGCTGGTAAGAGAGGGCTTCTGTGCTCTTCAAATACCCTTCTTGCCCTGCTGCCTGCTGCTCTCTGACACTGCCGAGGGAGAGCTGGACTCTGCACTACAACCAAGCTGATCTCCGCCAGCTTGATGACTTTTCTCCTGTTGCTTGAGACTCAGGGCTATCAAAGTCTCTACCCATGTTCCTGTGCTTGGTTCACTGGAAGAGGATCCAAATGCTTGCTCCAGAGAAATCGACTCATCCCTATTTTGCATGTAGCAGAATGAGTGCATGTACCCTGTTGCAGGAGTAGAATTGGCACAATGCTCTCAGAACCAAAGCATCTTCTTGAGAGTAAGATGCATTGGAACTGCACATCACTGCCTTAGCAGTGTGGAGAGATGGATGCATCCCCTTGACTGCATGGGGAAACCTGCTTCATCACTTTCAGAACCAATGCATCTCAGCTGTGCACTTTGTCTATGGAACAAATGCATTGTCAGCACTCCGTGGAGAACATCTACGCATCACCTCAACTGCGGGTCCGACCTCGTAGCATTGTTCATCTGGACCCCGCATCTCGCTGTTGCGATCCTGTTTAAGGTACTCTGTTCAACGGGCCAGTGTGGCTCTTGTCCCTGGCTAGTGCTCCAACATTGTCAGCCTGAACTGTTGAATTTGCCCCAGTCCAGCATGACAGATAACCCCCATTGGTGCTTCTTGCTTCTAAGCCCTTGACCCTGTCACCAGGGAGGTCGCCCCCCAGCCACCGCATGGTCCTCCCCGTGCTGCGCTGCTGCACCCTGACCGGCTTGCACCTGTGACCTGTGGTGCTGTACTTCCTTCATTTCTCCATCAGATCTTGTGCCTGCAATCTCGTCATTACCTTTTTACTTTTTGTAATTCTTCATTTTTCTCCCCACTGTATCCTTGTGCTTGTGACTCTAATCTCGTCATTACCCTTTTACTTTTTGTAAATCTTCGTTTTTCTCCCCACTGTATCCTTGTGCTTGTGCCTGTATTTTCGTCAGTACCCTTTAGCATTTTTTAATTTTTTCGTTTTTCTCCCCATTGTATCCTTGTGCTTGTGCCTGTAATTTCGTCATTACCCTTTGTAACTTATTTGTTATTCTGCCCCTCGCTCCCCCTTGCCTTCTGTGCCCCCCCGCTTCCTGCCTCGCCCTCTCGCTTCCCGTCGCTGCACCCTGTGGCCCCGCCCCCCCGCCGTTCCCATTCGCCAGCCCGCTCCCGCCTCCCAGCTGCTCCTCCCTCCCACAGCCCCTCATATGGAGGCCGCACGGTGGTAAAGGGAGCGACCCTTGACCCTGTCACCAGGGAGGTCGCCCCCCAGCCACCGCGTGGTCCTCCCCGTGCTGCGCTTGTGCACCCTGACCGGCTTGCACCCGTGACTTGTGGTGCTGTACTTCCTTCATTTCTCCATCGGATCTTGTGCCTGCAATCTCGTCATTACCCGTTTACTTTTTGTAATTCTTCGTTTTTCTCCCCACTGTATCTTTGTGCTTGTGACTCTAATCTCGTCATTACCCTTTTACTTTTTGTAAATCTTCGTTTTTATCCCCACTGTATCCTTGTGCTTGTGCCTGTATTTTCGTCATTACCCTTTAGCATTTTGTAATTTTTTCGTTTTTCTCCCCATTGTATCCTTGTGCTTGTGCCTGTAATTTTGTCATTACCCTTTGTAACTTATTTGTTATTCTGCCCCTCGCTCCCCCTTGCCTTCTGTGCCCCCCGCTTCCCACCTCGCCCTCTCGCTTCCCGCCGCTGCACCCTGCAGCCCACCCCCCCGCCGTTCCCATTCGCCACCCCGCTCCCGCCTCCCAGCTACTCCTCCCTCCCTCAGCCCCTCATATGGAGGCCGCACGGCGGACGCGTGCAGCGGGCGCGCCGATTGTACTGGACCGCGCCCAGCGCCATGACCCCTGGACCCCGACGATGCCAGCCCACACGACGGACCTACGACGCCGCCACCCTCATCGCACTCAAACCCGACCGAACAGAGCCTGCCACCGAGCCACCCGAGACGCACCCACGGACCCTTCACCTGTCAAGCAAGCAAGTTCACCTGCCTCCGGACCTGCACCGCACCCACCAAGCCGAGTACCAACAACAGCCACCTCAAGTGCATCCTGCACCCGACATCGCCATCGCCATCCCAAACTGATACAAGATCACCCGGAGGGACCGCGTCAACCAGACTGGAGGAGGCATCGCCATCGTACACAAGAACACCATCCGCATCACGACCGACTCCAATGACACCTTCTCCGCCGCCGAGCACCTCCACTTCCAGATACACACCGACCCAAAGACGACCCTCAGAGGCACCCTCATCTACAGACCCCGGGACTACGCACACAATTCAGCGAAGACATCACGGACTTCATCAGCCCGCACGCCCTCCCCTCCGTCGACTACATCCTCCTAGGGGACCTCAACTTCCACCTGGAGAACAACAAGGACCGCAACACCGCCACCCTGCTGGACACCCTCGCCAACCTCGGACTCAGGCAACTGGTCAACACCCACACCCACTACGCCGGCCACACGCTTGATCCCGTCTTCTCATCCAACTTCCACCTGGAGAACAACAAGGACCGCAACACCGCCACCCTGCTGGACACCCTCGCCAACCTCGGACTCAGGCAACTGGTCAACACCCACACCCACTACGCCGGCCACACGCTTGATCCCGTCTTCTCATCCAGCAAGCACATCACCTTCAGCCACTCCACCGGACTTCACTGGACCGACCACAGCTGCGTCCACTTCAGCTTCAGAAGAACCACGACCCACCACCACCCGCTACAGGTTCCTCACAGGAGCTGGAGCAAGATCACTGCCGAGCAGCTCACCAACTCCCTCAGCCAGAACCCACCCGTCAGCACAACGGACCCCAACAAAGTAGCCCGCAACTTCACGCAGTGGCTGACCGCCTGCGCTGACGACCTCGTGCCACTGAAGAACCCCCCCAGCAGACCAAGAAGCAAGAAAGCCTCCTGGTTCACCGACGAACTCAAGGACTCCAAGAAGAAATACCGCACCCTCGAGAGAGCCTGGCTCCTCGACCAGATCACAGACAACATGACCGCCCTCAAACAAGCCACACGCAAGCACCACCAGCTTATCCGCACCACCAAGAAGGAACGACTGGACAACAACGCCCACGACAGCAAGGAACTCTTCAGCATCATCAAGGAGTTCTCCAACCCCAGCACCGGCAACAACGACATCACTCCTTCACAAGATCTCTGCGACTCTTTCGCCTCGTTCTTCCATCGCAAGATCGCCGACATCCACAACGGCTTCGGCGCACCATCCATGCTACCAACCGTCGAACCAACGCCCCCCACCGCCACCCTCTGCACCTGGACCACGGTGACCACCGAAGACACAGCCCGCACGATGAACACCATCCACTCCGGATCTCCAACCGACCCCTGCCCCCACCTTCAACAAGGCCGACTCCACCATCGCACCCCAACTCCGGAAAATCATCAACACCTCCTTCAACACCGCCACCTTCCCGGAGAGCTGGAAGCATGCCGAGCTCAGCGCCCTACTGAAGAAACCAACAGCAGACCCCACCGACCTCAAGAACTTCCGCCCCATCTCGCTCCTCCCTTTTCCTGCCAAAGTCATCGAGAAGACCGTCAACAGACAGCTTGCCGCCTTCCTTGAGACGAACGGATCCCTCGACCCCTCGCAGTCCGGTTTCCGAGCCAACCACAGCACCGAGACCGCCCTCATCACAGCCACCGACGACATCAGAACCCTGCTCGACAACGGGGAAACAGCGGCCCTCATCCTCCTGGACCTCTCTGCAGCATTCGACACTGTCTGCCACCGCACCCTAGTTCAACGCCTCAGCAACATCGGTATTCAAGAGAAGGCACTGGAGTGGATCATCTCGTTCCTCACCGGAAGAGCACAGAGAGTCCACCTCCCCCCGTTTCACTCCGAGGCCACCGAAGTCATCTGCGGCATTCCGCAAGGATCATCACTCAGCCCCACCCTCTTCAACGTCTACATGAGACCTCTTGCAGCCATCGCACGCCAACACAACCTTAACATCATCTCCTACGCTGACGACACCCAACTGATCCTCTCCCTCACCAGAGACCCCGCCACTGCCAGAACTAGCCTACACGAAGGGATGAAAGACGTCACCGAATAGATGAAGAACAGCCGCCTGAAACTGAACTCAGACAAGACGGAAGTCCTCATCCTGGGACCATCGCCCTCTGCCTGGGACGACTCCTGGTGGCCTCCCGCCCTGGGCACCACTCCCAAGCCAACAGACCACGCACGCAACCTGGGCTTCATCCTGGACTCCTCCCTCTCGATGACCAGACAAGTCAACGCCGTCTCCTCATCCTGCTTCAACACCCTTCGCATGCTCCGCAAGATCTTCCGATGGATACCGACCGAAACCAGGAAGACGATCACCCAGGCACTCGTCACCAGCCGACTGGACTACGGAAACACCCTCTATGCCGGAACCACAGCCAAGCTACAGAAAAGACTCCAACGCATCCAGAACGCCTCCGCCCGACTCATCCTGGACATCCCCCGACGCAGCCACATCTCCGGCCACCTGAGGGACCTGCACTGGCTCCCCGTCAGCAAGAGGATCACGTTCAGGCTCCTCACCCACGCACACAAGTCTCTCCACGACCTAGGCCCCAAGTACCTCAACGACCGCCTGACCTTCTACACGCCCACCCGCCAGCTACATTCTACAAGCCTCGCCCTCGCCGCAGTACCACGCATCCGAAGAACCACCGCCGGAGGAAGATCCTTCTCCTACCTGGCGGCCAAGACATGGAACTCCCTCCCCATCCACCTACGGCTGACCCAGGACCATCTCGCCTTCAGGAGACAACTCAAGACCTGGCTGTTCGAGCAGTAGCAGCCCCCCCTTCCCCCCCCCAGCACCTTGAGACCCTCACGGGTGAGTAGTGTGCTATACAAATGTTATGATTGACTGATTGATTGATTAAGCACTAGAACCCTTTTTATTCTTTAAATATACATATCTCTACTTCTACTTATTGAATTTTCATAATTTTGGTCTTGATTTATTTATAAAGTTATTGTCTATTTTTATAAACCTGTGTGGAGTATTCCTGTAGTGTTTTCATTGTGTTACTATGTGTGTGTTGCACAAATACTTTACATATTGCCGCTTCAGATAAGCCTGACTACTCTGTGCCAAGCTACCAGAGGGTGAGTACAGGTTATCTTTTAGTGTGTATCTGACTTACCCTGATTAGGATTGTGGTTCCTGCTTGGACAGGGTGCATACATCTGCCAACCAGAAACCCAAGCTCTAACATTAACTTACCATCTTTTTGAGATGGTGGTTTGAACATGTTTTTCACTAAAACAGCAAAATGCCATGCACTCATTTATTATGTTTAGACATTGTTTATTGTAGTCTTCACTGTCAGTTTCAGGACACATATTAGAACTAAATTTCCTTGGTTTCTTTTGTGCTCGTAGAAGACAACTCTTTTACCCAGACTTAGCAAAGATGTTGTATTGTGTCTCTTGCAGAATGAGATAGGTTTGGTGTTTTATTATTTAAAAAGTGTCCGTTTTGAATTCAGGCCAGAGGCACTTCACACTGGAGCTATCATGGAAACTGCTGAGAGCTGTGACTGACACGTAGTTCCTGCCAACATTCATTGTAAGAAGGAAGAAAGCTGCGCAGGCAGATGTGGGTAGGCTTGCATACTCAGACGAACGGCAATTGTTCATGCATTTAGGCTGGCTTCCTGAGACATGACACCAAGGTATGGCGTTCAATCAGTCTGGATGTGTTTGGCAGAAGGGTACCCCTCCAATGCTCTCGCTAGTGTAGGGCTATTAGTCATAGATATGAGTAATATTAGAATTAATCAACAATAAATCAACTCGTTGGCTGATCTTTACCACCTTCTTTTCTCATGTCCCTCTGACACTTCGTTTTGGTCAAAACGTTTGCTTACAATCTCGACTATTTTTGATCTGCACATTCCCCTTTCCAATACCCTTCTCTTTGCAGGCAGTCTGTCAGATTCCCTTGGATTATTACCCAACCAATGAGGATTGTTTGACCCCAGGCTAGGCTTAGCTTTTCAACAAATTACACTTAAATGGAAATATGCACATAAACTTTCAATCAAACCTTGGTGGAAAAATGTATGTCATTTTCATAGATTGGATACTGCTTTTGCTTCTTGTTTTAATCCACGCCTGAAAAGAACTTTATTTTCGTTACCACTTACTGCTTATTTAAATAAGATTTCAATTACTCAGGTATCCAGAGATTGTTCTGAAAATTGCCTACGTCCATAATTTTTCTCTTTCACTTCTTTGCCATCTTCTTCTCTTTTTAGACATTTTAATATTATAATGGTTTGCTATATGAAATGTACCATTTATATTCCTTCTTGTTTTTCATCTAATGTATAATTATAGCATTTGATCCTCAGATGCAGAGTTGCCTTCCCGTCCCGTCCCCTCCCTTTCTTTCCCTTCCCTCCGTTCCCTTATACTCCCCAAAAATTATAAATGCGTTCTACTTCGTTTTATGGCATTCTCTGTAAATGTGTTGATTTTTTATTTATTGTTATGGTCTCACCCCATGTTGTTTGCTGAACTTATATATTAATAAGGCTTATTAACCTTAAAATTAACCTACATGGTTTAATTATTTGTATTTTTCACCAATCTATTAATGCTTATAATAATGATGTGTCTCATCGCTCCAATAATTGCAATCCATGTTTTATTTGCAAGGATCAGCAAAGATTAGATCTTTGTAATGCACATTTGAAGATGTATTATTGTTTCTTCTCTTTGTGTATCATTTTGCATGAAAAAGTGATAAACAAGAAGGTTAGACCTGTTTCCAGGAATTCCTTGCAAATAAGAGTAGCCATATGTGAGGTTGCTGACATCACCTATAACTCTGGAGGTTTATGAGTTTAGATGTGTTGCTGTGAGCTAGCCCAACTAACATTTCCTGATGATATGGGAAGAATCAGTATCGGTATTATGATATCGGTATTGTGACGTTTTGCTGATCAAATCCACAGTTCTACTAAATTCATGGGAATTTGTGACAATGCCACCTCATTTTCGACCCAGCCATATGCAGACATAAGACAATCATATTTAACACTATATGCACATATTTATTTTGGAACTAGCTTTGTTGGTGAAGGTCAGTACAATGAAAAAGGCACCACACCAGGCAAACTACAGTTTTAGAAAATGTTCCATTTTAATCATAATTATCATGTTCCTGCTATAACAACCAAATAACAGTAAATCCACTCTTTAATTTTCTTTTTCATGTTTATCTGTCAACCCTGACAGTACTTTTTTCCAGAAGAATATTGTTGAGTTTGACAGGTGTGTTTATGAAAAATAAATCTTTGCCATTTATTTGGAAAGGGCATGTGCAGGTCTTCTTTTTGCATAGTGACTTATGTAATCATTCTGCAGAGTAGGACACCTTGTTTTTGGCAATTGTAGGTATTGGGTGCACATGAGCATCCAAGTTCCTTGCATTGCATGAGAGATACTGGGTTGTAAAAAGGGAACATGGGGTAATCTCTTAAGACAGGAAGATGTACTGAAGTCAGCATACAGGAAATTTTTAAATGGGGTTATTGTATATGTGAGCAATACGTTGGGGGCATTTGGAATGTAAGGATTGATTATTGGGTACCATCCAGCAATGTAAGCATATATTCATTTGTAGGTAGTGATGAAGAAGAGTTTACCTTTACCAAGTAGATAAATAAATTCAATAATATTAGGCACCGTGGGCCATATATGGTAGATTTAGTAAACTGGTTTGAGATCGATTAAATGGTATTTTGTTATGTACTAATGGCTATTTGAAATAATATCATAGCCATTTAAAATAAAATCATAGCCATTCACTAATTTTCCCATTGAAAATAGAGATTACTTATTAACGAGTCCCAGTAGCGAGTCCCAAATTACATGTACATGATTGAATATATATTATGAGAAAGCAAATCTGTGGTAATAACTTGCGTAGTGAAGATGCTTACGTGGTGAGTGTACCACTGTAATGCATGGTAGTGCCTCCAAAGTAATGGTTGTTTCCCATGCTGTGTGAGTGGCTGTATTGGTGAGGGGGTGGGTGTGCCAGTAGCTGTATGGTTGAGTGAGTAGCAGTGTGAGTGGGTCTATGGGTGGTGAAGTGGCTGTGTAGTGACTGTATAGGTGAGTAAGTGGGTGTCGGAATGGCTGTATGAGTGAGTGACTTGGTGTGAAAGTGACTGTATGGGTGAGTGAGTGGCTGTTTGAGTAGGAGTTTGGTTAAGTGAATTGATGTGTGAGTGACTGCATTGGAGAGTGAGTGTCTGTGTGAACAACTATATGGGTGAGTGAATGAGTGTAAGTGACTGTGTAGGTGAATAAGTGGGTGAGTGAGTAGCTATATGGATGAGTGTGTGACTGTGTGAGTGGCTGTATGGGTAAGTGACTGGTTGCTTGAGTGGCTGTATGAGTGAGCAAAGAGTTTTGTGAGTGGCTGTATGAATGGGTGACTGGGTATGTGAGTGGCTCTATTGAGGGGTGAGTGGGTGTGTGATTACTGGTAGGGGTCTAAGAATAGGTATGTGAGTGGTTGTTAGGGTCTGCATATGAGAGGTTGTCTAGGGGTGTGAGTGGGTGTGTGAGATCATCTATGGAAGATGTCATCAATGAGGTCATCAGTGATGTCATTTGAGATGTCATCAGTGATGTCCCTGATGATGTCATGAGTGATGTAATATGTGAGGTCATAAGCAATGCATTGTGGGGGTATAAGTTAAAGCTAGCTCAGCTAAGTATAACTGCGGAATTTCACAGTTTTTTGTATGAGTGAAATCTGAGCCGAACTATAACGTCCCTGTAATCTTTGTTTTCTTCAGTGAATATCTAAGTTTTTTAAATTCTGTTTCCTATCCACATTTACCCTCTGACCTTTGGTTTTTTAAGTAAAATTCTAATGTTTTTCAAATGATATTTCTTAACTATAACATATATATATATATATATATATAGCTCTAAAAAAAAGTGAACAAATGAACACACTCTCAGGAACCACAAAGCAGGGATGTTCGATACACCAGATGTATTACTTCATAAATCCTTAATATGATGTGTTTTGGCCGTCAAGCAGCCTTGATCACACAAAGTGCACTAGCAAATAGAGCATGCTATGTACAATGCAAGTAAAATAAAAGTAGGACTCTATGACAAAAGTAATATCGACAGGACTGTGTTTCAATAAGGTGGGTGCTATCTTGCAATGGGTGATGCATTAGAGAGGTACTCTATAAACAACACAATTCTGTGAGAACAACTACAGTGCGCCAATAATGCATGACATATCAAATGTGGGAGAAACAACAGACATTATCAATTGCTCAGTCCATCACAAATTAAATAAAATCCAGCTTAAATTCAATTTATATGTTAATGGTGGAAAATTCCCCAAGAAGATTAATTAACAGTTGGCTCGATGCAAAATATTCGTAAGACCTCAAACATGCATTGCAAATCCCCAAAGTGGGAGAAATTTAGCAAGACATAAGGCGCTCCGTGAAACACTGTAGAACAGAAAAAGGAAACAAAGATAATTGAAAAAGAGAAAAAAGTCCTTATCTAGGGTGGAGGAGACACTATATGAGCATTTCAGTCAAAGAAAAGGGTTGGGATCCAAGAAGGTCACTGGTTCGAATCCGTGGGTCCCTTCCTTTCCTCCTGTAAGAATGAAAGTATAAATGTCAGAGGACATCACAACAGTGTGTGTCGGACAGACAGGTAAGAAAATAGTGGGAAGAGAAGGGATAGAAGAGGACTAAAGTCAAATTAGAGAGAATTCATTTGCAAGAAAATCATGAACATGCAAAGTCATTAGCAGGAAAAAGTCATTTGCAAGATAAAGTCAGAGTCGAAGAAGGGAAAAGAGAGACATATGGTAGACACAAGACACAAGATACACTTGGCAATTATTCAGTGTGTAGATGCATAGCCATTTCTTCATCAATATTGTGTCCCCCTGGGTAATGGGTACCTAGATCTATAATGTGGATGGATTCATATTT
This sequence comes from Lissotriton helveticus, assembly GCF_964261635.1. Lineage (NCBI taxonomy): Eukaryota > Metazoa > Chordata > Amphibia > Caudata > Salamandridae > Lissotriton > Lissotriton helveticus. Next base: position 723,421,729 of record NC_136059.1, on the reverse strand, counting down.
CCTGAGTTGAACTACCATGTTGCCACCACGTGCACCAATATTGACCTGTTCTAAGGCAATTTCAGCTTGCAGCTGTCCAAGTAATAGTGTGTTTCGAAATGTCTTGCTATGGGGTAGTGTGGATCTTTGTTAACAGTGGCCCTCGTGTGTTTTAAGATCCTCCTTTTGCCCATGTGTGAAGTGCTAACGGAGATTGCAAGGACATTTAAGCACACATATGACAAATGAAGAGCTGCAAGTGAGACATTTTTGATGCATATGGTGGCATTCTCGTTGATGTAGAGGTACCCCTTTCTCATGGGGCTGCTAAAGTAAGCTTTGCAGTGACTGCAGGGAAAAAGCCCTGTAGATTCATACTGTTTTTTCCTCCAGTGGTAGTGATGTCACTGTGCACCAGTGTATTTCGCAGGTTGCATCCATTCCTATATGTCATTCTCGGTCTCTCAGGGATAGAACTGCCAATGATTGGTTCCTTGGTTAATATTTCCCAGTTCTTGGCAAGAATCTTCTGGATGTCTTTGGAGTTGCTTCTGTTAGTTAGAATCACCTTGGTTGTGTCACTGTCATCTTCTTTGATGTTATTGGTTACAGTGTTTCCTAGAGTTGTGGTCCTGGTGACCGTCTTGGCCTTCTCTACTGCTCTCCGGAAAACCCACCATGGGTAACCTTTTCAATAAATATGATCTGCATGGTATCTTGCTCAGAGAGGAAAGCCTCCTCAGAGCTGCAGTTGCGATTGGCCCTTAGGAGTTCCCCCATAGGGGATGGTCCATTTGTGATTATCCGGGTGACTACTCATTGCATTAAGCAAACTATTGCTGGCAGTGTCTTTTTTGAATAGTCTAGTATGTTTCTGATTGTTGGTGATTTCAACCTTTATATTGAGAAATTCTACAGAGATGTTGCTAATGTTGCTAGTTAAATTGAGATTGATATTGTTGAGCTTCAATCTCCAAATGATGTCCGTGGCTTCTAATTCAGTACCCTTCCAGATAACAGACAGGTCATCTATGTATCTGAGCCATAAGATGACCTGAATAAGGGCCCGCAAATTCTGCCAAGAGCTCTAGGACTATGATGGAAATACCGGTCTAGTACGCCTGGCAAGACAGGGAAGTAACCATAAGAGACATCAAATGCTTGAAGGACGAACTCAGCAATATCAACGAGCAAGACACCCTTTCTAAGTTTCTGGGTGAAATGAAACCTGAGACTAATCAATTATGAAGACAGCATTAAAACAAGAAAACAGAGAAAACTCCATTACAATTGTGTTGATTATGAAACAGAAAGAATTCTCACATACAGTCGTAAATACGATCATATGTACGAAGCATACCAATCTGACACGACCAATCTCAACCGCATCCAGACGATAACAGATGAGACCAGAGAAACATCAAGTGAGGGCGACACTGACACACCAATCATGTCAGGTCGACACTGACACCAGTAACGTCTATCACGTCAGGAAGCTCTATGTCAGGAAGTGAAACTGATGTTAGATCCAAGACTTTTTTAGAATCAATCATCTTTTATTGCGTGGTACAGGATCAATATACACAGATCAGCTGCCTACATCCTAAAGCTGGCAGAGCGTAACGTTATGGTCAGTACACAGCGTACAGGTCTACAACCCAGAGGGCGACCCCGCGAAGAAAAGCTTCCGCCCATAGCGTACATACAAGGCTGCTGCTAAGATACCACTTTTATAAAAGAAAAGAACAAGAAAATAGACAAACACACAGCCCCTCCTCCCCCTAAAATCCCCCCCACCCTCTCAGCATCAGTCTCTAACTCCCCATTCTACCACCCCATGGCCGCCGGTCACACCTCAGAATAATTCAGACTACCTTTGTGGCCCCCAACGGTTCCCCAGGTATAAGCTGCAAAATTTGTAGGTATTTTGGGCACGTGACTTCCCTCATTTCCTTGGAAAGGAGCTGCAGGAATGAACCCCATAGCTTCGCATATTCTGACCCCTTCCCATCAATGCTAAGCGAGAGGCGCTATATTGCTAAGAGGTGCCAGAGTCTCTGGATTCCGTCCCGCGGGTCATGTAAAGTCGAGGAACTCGATTGCACTAGAAGAACCTGTCGCGCCACGAGCAATGCTAGCGTTATCTGTCTACCCCATAGCAAGCGCAAAGGGAAGGCCTTGGGGTGGGGGAGTCCCAACAACATGTGCTCAGGTGCCTGGGGGAGTGTAATTTGGAATGCACCATCATGATCATCAAGCACCGCTGTCCAATATCGCACCAGTTTCGGGCAGTGCCAAAGCAGGTGTATCAGGATTCCAGGAAGGCCACACCCCTGCCAGCAGAGGCCTGACTTAGTTCTGTCCCAGGACTTGATACGCGCCGATGTATAGTACCAATAAGTGACTACTTTATAAGCAGATTCTGCACCCGCGGTATTGGAGGCAGTGCGGTGGGCTCGATAAAATATATTTTCTTTGTGCGTCAGGGGGCGCACTAGTTCAATCTCCCAACGAACCTGCGCCTTCCTAAGCTGCCTCTTAGGACGCGTCAGGATTATCGCGTATAGTTCAGATATGAGTTTACCGTAATCCTTCTTGCAAACTAACCATTTTTCGAAAGCGGTCAAGGGGCGAGACATTAAAGCGACAGTGGAAGGTTGGGTCACCCAGTGTGCCCGTTGCGAGTAATGGAAGGCGTCTGACTCCGGTAGGTCAAAATAGTCCTTGCATAATTGAGAGAAGGGGATCAAGCCATCTAGATCAAATACGGAGCCCACCCTTTTGCATCCCTCCTCCCTCCAGCGATGAAAGACTGGGGATGCGCACCCCCAGCGGAAAGCTGGGATTGTCCACAATAGGTGTCATAGGGGAGGGAAACATAGTCCAACCCCTACGCCGCGCTAATTGATCCCAAGCTTTGAGAGTTGTCGAGGTCACCGGCGAAGAGTAGAGGCCCCACGCTTTGTGTTTGCGCAGAAGCCACATTTCACGCCAGATATTACAGCCAGCTACTGTCTGGTCCATAAAGTTCCAGTGCTTGCTGGACAAGGGCCTATTCCATTCCATGATATAATGGAGACAGGACGCTTGATGATAAGCATTCAATAGTGAGAAGCCCAGCCCCCCGACTGCTTTTGGTGAGGTGACAAGGGATAATGTGAACCTCGGCCTCTTGTTGTCCCACAAGAATTTATTAAGGATCCCCTGCAATTTCTGAAGGGTGCCCGGCGCAGGCTCACTGGGAGCATCTGAAACAGGTAAAGGATACGTGGGAACACAGTAATTTTCACTGCCGCCAGCCTCCCATACCAGGCCAAGTTGAAGCGGGACCAGTCGGAGAGCGCTTTGGTAGTTTGGTCCACCAATAATTCATAACTGAGGGAGACCGTTTTAGTAATAAAGGGAGTCAGCCGGATGCCCAGGTATGTAATATCGGAGTGCACCCACTGAAAGGCAAAGTCTTGTCGCAAATCATGGACCTCATCGTCAGGGACAGAAATATAAAGAACTTGCGATTTTGAAAAGTTTACTTTAAACCCTGCGACCTTTCCAAATTCAAGGAGTTCCGCCGCCAAATACCGCAATGTGGAGTGAGGTTGGGTAAGCGATAGGATAACATCATTGGCATACATGCTAGTTTTGTGGGTGTCTGCGCCAAACTTGATGCCCACGATATCCAAATTCGATCGTATGCGTTGGGCAAAAGGCTCCATATAGAGCGCAAAAAGTAGCGGGGATAAGGGACACCCCTGCCATGTCCCTCTGGTAAGGGGTAAAAGGGCAGATTTACACCAGTTCACTCTAAATACCGCTTTAGGAGCCGCATAGAGACATTAGACCCACCAAACAAAGTTATCACCGAGACCAAAGGCCCGCAGGACTGCAAACAGATAGTCCCAGTCCACCCGGTTGAAGGCTTTCTCTGCGTCAATGGAAAGGAGAAAAGCCTGGGCCCGAGAACGGTGGACTAGCTCTATAAGGTGATGAAGGCGATTGGTATTATCCTCACCCTGTCACGTTGGAATAAAGCCGGTCTGGTCTGGATTGATGATACCCTCCATCAGGGGGCTAAGTCGTGCCGCCAAGATACTCGCGAAGAGCTTCGCGTTGATATTTAAAAGTGAAATCGGCCGACACGACCACAGTCTTTAGGATCTTTCCCAGGCTTAAGGATGACTGTGATCGCTGCCTTTGACATGGAGGGTGTGACCTCCCCAGTATCGACAAAAAAGTTGAAAAGTAGTGTTAAAAGAGGAGCCAGCTCCACACAAAAAGTTTTAAAAAACAAAGCGGAGAAACCGTCCAGCCCCGGGGATTTGACTATCTTCAAACGAGATATTGCTGATATGACCTCATCTATGTGAACAGCTGCATCCAAAGCGTTGGCCGACGATTTAAACAGAGGGGTAAGGTTCGAGGACGTTAGATGTTCAGTCATTCCCCTCGAGCTTGTCGCCTCCCCCCTATACAGATACTGATAGAACTGACAGAAGTAATCCACGATAAGGGTGTCTGTGGTATGCTCAACTGCCTGGGAGTCTCAGATGAACTGAATAGTCAACATCTGCGCCCGCTTTCTTAGTCTATGAGCCAACATCCTCCCCCCTTGTCCCCGCTAAGGTAAAACTTGTGTCGAAAGCACAGGAGGGTATGCTCAGCTCTATCTAAGTCAAAGTGTTTCAGCATGCGCTGCTTTGTTTCCAGCTCCCTCCAAACTCTTGGAGCCCCTGTCTGTTTGTGTACTGCTTCTAGGGCTCCCACTTCCTTCTCTAACTCTGTGCACTAATCTTTGCGTAGCCGGGCAAATGATGCCGCAAGCACGATGAACTCCCCCGCACCACTAATTTCAATGCCTCCCATACCGCCGCTAAAGGTGTACCCTCCTGGTCATTATCTGCAAGGTAATTGGTTATAGTGTCTCGTATTCGGGTGACAGCCGATTTGGAGTGGAGCAGGGAGTAACGAAGGCACCAGCCGGGGGGCGGTGGGCATTTGCAGTGAGAAGTAAGTCGAACCGAGATGAGGGCATGGTCCGATAGAGAGCGGAGGTAACATCTGCTGCCGATAAGTGAAGCAGGAGAGAGATTGTAGCTAAAAAGTGGTCTAGGCGAGCGTAGGTTTTGTACGCTGCGGAGCAGTGGGTGTAATCACGCTCAGTAGGGTGTTGGACACGCCACACATCATGCTATCCGCCATCAATCAGCCATTGTCTCCCACCCCTGTAACAGTGCTCCTGTCTGATGTGACCGCAGCTCAGACCGATCCATCACTATATTCAGATCTCCACCCACCAAGATCGAGGCATCCGGAGATGCCAGAACCTCAGAGAGGTACAAAAGGGGGTGGTGATGGACGGAGCATCTGAACCATTTAAACACTCACACCCAGTCAAAAGATCTGGGTTTGATCCATCACCGTTCTTTAGCCCACTCTGCCACCCCAGTTCAGACAAGGCTATATGCAAATCAGTCTGACCCTGTGCCTCATGGGAACAGTCCAGCCCGAACTGCCAAGCCATGCCTTCCCTGGACCGGAAACAAGCTTCCGAGGACCGGTTTCTAGCATTCCAGCCGTCTTCAGCCCGGCTTGCTTGAATCCAGTGGCAAAGTGAGCAAGGGACTCACGTCTGAGCATACCCTGCCACACTTATGGCGGCAAAAGCGGTACAAAAGGGGGTGGTGATGGACGGAGCATCTGAACCATTCAAACACTCACACCCAGTCAAAAGATCTGGGTTTGATCCATCACCGTTCTTTAGCCCACTCTGCCACCCCAGTTCAGACATGGCTATATGCAAATCAGTCTGACACTGAGCCTCATGGGAACAGTCCTGCCCGAACTGCCAAGCCATGCCTTCCCTGGACCGGAAACAAGCTTCCGAGGACCGGTTTCTAGCATTCCAGCCGTCTTCAGCCCGGCTTGCTTGAATCCAGTGGCAAAGTGAGCAAGGGACTTACGTCTGAGCATACCCTGCCACACTTATTGCGGCCAAAGCGGTACAAAAGGGGTGGTGATGGACGGAGCATCTGAACCATTCAAACACTCACACCCAGTCAAAAGATCTGGGTTTGATCCATCACCGTTCCTTAGCCCACTCTGCCACCCCAGTTCAGACATGGCTATATGCAAATCAGTCTGACCCTGTGCCTAATGGGAACAGTCCAGCCCGAACTGCCAAGCCATGCCTTCCCTGGACCGGAAACAAGCTTCCGAGGACCGGTTTCTAGCATTCCAGCCGTCTTCAGCCCGGCTTTCTTAATCCAGTGGCAAAGTGAGCAAGGGACTCATGTCTGAGCATACCCTGCCACACTTATGGCGGCCAAAGCGGTACAAAAGGGGGTGGTGATGGATGGAGCATCTGAACCATTCAAACACTCACACCCAGTCAAAATATCTGGGTTTGATCCATCACCGTTCTTTAGCCCACTCTGCCACCCCAGTTCAGACATGGCTATTTGCAAACCGGTCCTCGGAAGCTTGTTTCCGGTCCAGGGAAGGTATGGCTTGCAGTTCGGGCTGGACTGTTCCCATGAGGCACAGGGTCAGACTGATTTGCATATAGCCATGTCTGAACTGGGGTGGCAGAGTGGGCTAAAGAACGGTGATGGATCAAACCCAGATCTTTTGACTGGGTGTGAGTGTTTGATTGGTTCACATGCTCCGTCCATCACCACCCCCTTTTAAACCGCTTTGGCCGCCATAAGGGTGGCAGGGTATGCTCAGACGTGAGTCCCTTGCTCGCTTTGCCACTGGATTCAAGCAAGCCGGGCTGAAGACGGCTGTAATGCCAGAAACCGGTTCTCGGAAGCTTGTTTCCGGTCCAGGGAAGGCATGGCTTGGCAGTTCGGGCTGGACTGTTCCCATGAGGCACAGGGTCAGACTGATTTGCATATAGCCATGTCTGAACTGAGGTGGCAGAGTGGGCTAAAGAACGGTGATGGATCAAACCCAGATCTTTTGACTGGGTGTGAGTGTTTGATTGGTTCACATGCTCCGTCCATCACCACCCCCTTTTGTACCGCTTTGGCCGCCATAAGTGTGGCAGGGTATGCTCAGACGTGAGTCCCTTGCTCACATTGCCACTGGATTCAAGCAAGCCGGGCTCAAGACGGCTGTAATGCCAGAAACCGGTCCTCGGAAGCTTGTTTCCGGTCCAGGGAAGGCACGGCTTGGCAGTTCGGGCTGGACTGTTCCCTTGAGGCACAGGGTCCGACTGATTTGCATATAGCCATGTCTGAACTGGGGTGGCAGAGTGGGCTAAAGAACGGTGACTGATCAAACCCAGATCTTTTGACTGGGTGTGAGTGTTTGATTGGTTCACATGCTCTGTCCATCACCACCCCCGTTTGTACCGCTTTGACCGCCATAAGTGTGGCAGGGTATGCTCAGACGTGAGTCCCTTGCTCGCTATGCCACTGGATTCAAGCAAGCCGGGCTGAAGACGGCTGCAATGCCAGAAACCGGTCCTCGGAATCTTGTTTCCGGTCCAGGGAAGGCATGGCTTGGCAGTTCGGGCTGGACTTTTCCCATGAGGCACAGGGTCAGACTGATTTGCATATAGCCATGTCTGAACTGGGGTGGCAGAGTGGGCTAAAGAACGGTGATGGATCAAACCCAGATCTTTTGACTGGGTGTGAGTGTTTGATTGGTTCACATGCTCCGTCCATCACCACCCCCTTTTGTACCGCTTTGGCCGCCATAAGTGTGGCAGGGTATGCTCAGAGGTGAGTCCCTTGCTCGCTTTGACACTGGATTCAAGCAAGCCGGGCTGAAGACGGCTGTTATGCCAGAAACCGGTCCTCGGAAGCTTGTTTCCGGTCCAGGGAAGGCATGGCTTGGCAGTTCGGGCTGGACTGTTCCCATGAGGCACAGGGTCAGACTGATTTGCATATAGCCATGTCTGAACTGGGGTGGCAGAGTGGGCTAAAGAACGGTGATGGATCAAACCCAGATCTTTTGACTGGGTGTGAGTGTTTGATTGGTTCACATGCTCCGTCCATCACCACCCCCTTTTGAACCTCAGAGAGGGCAATGCGCAGGAAGGATTATTTCATTCGTTCGGAGCGTATAGCAACCCAACCGTCAACTGCGTATCCCCCATTGGACGCGGACAGCCAGGAATCTACCCTTAATATCAGCTACAGGGAATAGTACTTTGCAGTGTGCGCGTGCTAAAAAATATTGCCACCCCATGCTTCTTAGCCAGGCCCGAGGACCACAGTTTCAGCGGGAAGCGCTTGTCTCTCATCCGTTTAGTATCCTTGGAGAGGAGATGGGTCTCCTGAAGCAGACACACATCCCCCCCAGCATTTTCCAAGAGGGAAAGGATGGATGAGCGCTTCACAGGGCTATTCAGTCCTCTAACATTCAGGCTCACAACCTTTAAGTCTCTACCCATAGCACCCAGGGGAGAAGTAGTAGCTAAGGAAGCACGGGTAAGGAAGGCTCGTGCTGGAGGGAGATCCTTTAGCTGTCGAGCTCCCCAGGTGTGGAATTCGCTTCCGCTTGCTTTGCGCAGTGTTTCCAATCTGCTTCAGTTCAGGAGGAGCCTGAAGACGTGGCTTTTTAACTCTTAGTCTGTTTCTTTATTAAATGGTTTCTTTTATTTTCTTTTTGGTTTCTGTTCTTATAGTGTTGTGTTACCTTTTATCAGCCGTTGGTGGAAAAAAGCGTCGGGACACTCCAGTTCGAGTAGCCGTACGCTATATAAAAGCAACGTAACATAACATAACATAGTTAGCCGCCCAAGATCAAAGGTACGAGGCGAGTAAGAATGCAGTGACAGTGGACCCTACACCCACCTACACTTTCCCGTTCTTTTCTGTGGACTGGAGGTTACCTTTTTTAAGCCTTTGTCGAAAACATTATGGACTAATTTGGGCGAAACAACGATCCAGCTGGTGGGCTTACACTAGCAGTTGGGATTACACTACAAATTGTAACACGCCCGTCCCGGAGAGAACAAATACATAACATATATAACGAAAGAAAAGGCTGATTTGCACTTTGTGACATACCGGAAATTTTGCTTTTTCTCCTTGGGGACCTACACTTGTTACCTTACGGATACCAGTCCATATTCTGGGAGCGATGTCAGCAATCTGGACCAATATTATCCAGATTTTGTGTGGTTTTTCTATCTATTGAACGTACGCGACTCTCAATTGAAATCTACCTAACTTTTTGGAGCCTTGAAAAAGTCGGGAATGGCGACGAAACACGTGCCGGCTGTGGCTGAATCAATATTATTTACACTGTTACGACTGTGATGGAGAACTCTTGCTGGACCAATAATTGATGCATGTTTTCTATTAAATTATTGGACTGACTGTGGATAGTCAGCTATATACTTATTTGTGCTGTGCTCTGTCTATGTTGGATTGTGTATGTATATATATATACAGGCTTCTGTAAATTGTGTAGTACTGTGGGTGGCACGGTACAGGGACATAGAGCATGCTTAGAAAGGTCCTTTTTTCTATTTACTGAACATGCAAACAAAAAGGAGGTGCTGGCTACTTTGGATAACCATTGCCACCATTTGTCTGTTGTCATCCGCCATACATGCCTGAGAACTGATGCGCAGCCCCAAAAATAACCCCAAAACCCCAACAAAACCCCATTCCCTAAACCAAAATGTAAAAGAACATAACGAGGAAAGAAACTCAGAAGTCATGTACAGGGGCAACAGTCTGTCTCATGGATCAAACGTTTAGGGGAACATGGCGCCCTTCTGGGTTACATAACACGCCTGATACACGACAAATCCACCATACAAGGGTTGAGTGATGGTACAAAACCTCAACAGAGTATTATCCGTCACCTGCGCCACAGATGAAACAGACACCACTCTCTACAGCATATTAGTAGGCACATCTGGTTTCTAAAGCTGGTGGGGATTTCTCGACATGCTGCCAGTCGGAGGAGCGCCTGCGCCGTTTCAGAGGAGTTCCGGTATTCCCGGGCTGAGAAGAAGACCGTTCAAACCCTAGCGGTACAAAAGGGGGTGGTGAAGGACGGAGCATCTGAACCAATCAAACACTCACACCCAGTGAAGAGATCTGGGTTTAATCAAGCACCGTTCTTTAGCCCACTCTGCCACCCCAGTTCAGACATGGCCATGTGCAAATCAGTCTGACCCTGTGCCTCATGGGAACAGTCCAGCCCGAACTGCCAAGCCATGCCTACCCTGGACCGGAAACAAGCTTCCTAAGACAGGTTTCTGGCATTACAGCCGTCTTGAGCCAGTCTAGCTTGAATCCAGTGGCAAAGTGAGCAAGAGACTCACGTCTGAGCATACCCTGCCAACTTATGGTGAACAAAGCAGTACAAAAGGGGGTGGTGATGGGCGGAGCATCTGAACCAATCAAACACTCACACCCAGTCAAGAGATCTGGGTTTAATCCATCACCGTTCTTTAGCCCACTCTGCCACCAAGGTTCAGACATGGCCATATGCAAATCAGTCTGACCCTGTGCCTCATGGGAACAGTCCAGTCCGAACTGCCAAGCCATGCCTACCCTGGACCGGAAATAAGCTTCCTAGGACAGGTTTCTGGCATTATAGCCATCTTCAGCCAGGCTTGCATGAATCCAGTGGCAAAGTGATCAAGGGACTCACGTCTGAGCATACCCTGCCAACTTATGGCGAACAAAGCAGTACAAAAGGGGGTGGTGATGGACGGAGCATCTGAACCAAACAAACACTCACACCCAGTCAAGAGATCTGGGTTTAATCCATCACCGTTCTTTAGCCCACTCTGCCAACCCAGTTCTGACATGGCCATATGCAAATCAGTCTGATCTGTGCCTCATGGGAACAGTCCAGTCCGAACTGCCAAGCCATGCCTACCCTGGACTGAAACAAGCTTCCTAGGACCGGTTTCTCGCATTACAGCCGTCTTCAGCCAGGCTTGCTTGAATCCAGTGGCAAAGTGAGCAAGGGACACACGTCTTAGCATACCCTGCCAACTTATGGTGAACAAAGGGGTACAAAAGGGAGTGGTGATGGACGGAGCATCTGAACCAATCAAACACTCACACCCAGTCAAGAGATCTGGGTTTAATCCATCACCGTTCTTTAGCCCACTCTGCCACCCCAGTTAGACATGGCCATATGCAAATCAGTCTGACCCTGTGCCTCATGGGAACAGTCCAGCCCGAACTGCCAAGCCATGCCTACCCTGGACTGGAAACAAGCTTCCTAGGACCGGTTTCTGGCATTACAGCCGTGTTCAGCCATGCTTGCTTGAATCCAGTGGCAAAGTGAGCAAGGGACTCACGTCTGAGCATACCCTGCCAACTTATGGCGAAGAAAGCTGTACAAAAGGGGGTGGTGATGGACGGAGCATCTGAACCAATCAAACACTCACACCCAGTCAAGAGATCTGGATTTAATCCATCACCGTTCTTTAGCCCACTCTGCCACCCCAGTTCAGACATGGCCATATGTAAATCAGTCTGACCCAGTGCCTCATGGGAACAGTCCAGCCCAAACTGCCAAGCCATGCCTACCCTGGACCGGAAACAAGCTTCCTAGGACCGGTTTCTTGCATTGCAGCCGTCTTCAGCCTGGCTTGCTTGAATCCAGTGGCAAAGTGAGCAAGGGACTCACATCTGAGCATACCCTGCCAACTTATGGCGAACAAAGCGGTACAAAGGGGGGTGGTGATGGACGGAGCATCTGAACCAATCAAACACTCACATCCAGTCAAGAGATCTGGGTTTAATCCATCATCGTTCTTTCGCCCACTCTGCTACCCCAGTTCAGACATGGCCATATGCAAATCAGTCTGCCCATGTGCCTCATGGGAACAGTCCAGCCCGAACTGCCAAGCCATGCCTACCCTGGACGGGAAACGAGCTTCCTAGGACCGGTTTCTGGCATTACAGCCGTCTTCAGCCAGGCTTGCTTGAATCCAGTGGCAAGGTGAGCAAGGGACTCACGTCTGAGCATACCCTGCCAACTTATGGTGAACAAAGAGGTACAAAAGGGGGTGGTGATGGACGGAGCATCTGAACAAATCAAACACTCACACCCAGTCAAGAGATCTGGGTTTAATCCATCACCGTTCTTTAGCCCACTCTGCCACCCCAGTTTAGACATAGCCATATGCAAATCAGTCTGATCTTGTGCCTCATGGGAACAGTCCAGCCCGAACTGCCAAGCCATGCCTACCCTGGACCAGAAACCAGCTTCCTAGGACCGGTTTCTGGCATTACAGCCGTCTTCAGCCAGGCTTGCTTGAATCCAGTGGCAAAGTGAGCAAGGGACTCACGTCTGAGCATACCCTGCCAACTTATGGTGAACAAAGCTCCACCACCCCCTTTTGTACCACTTTGTTTGCCATAAGTTGGCAGGGTATGCTCAGACGTGAGTCCCTTGCTCACTTTGCCACTGGATTCAAGCAAGCCGGGCTGAAGACGGCTGAAATAACAGAAACCGGTCCTCGGAAGCTTGTTTCCGGTCCAGGGAAGGCATGGCTTGGCAGTTCGGGGGGACTGTTCCTTTGAGGCACAGGGTCAGACTAATTTGCATATGGCCATGTCTGAACTGGGGTGGCAGAGTGGGCTAAAGAACGGTGATGGATTAAACCCAGATCTGTTGACTAGGTGTGAGTGTTTGATTGGTTGAGATGCTCCGTCCATCACCACCCCCTTTTGTACCACTTTGTTCGCCATAAGTTGGCTGGGTATGCTCAGACGTGAGTCCCTTGGTCACTGTGCCACTGGATTCAAGCAAGCCAGGCTGAAGACGGCTAAAATGCCAAAAAAACGGTCCTCGGAAGCTTGTTTCCGGTCCAGGGAAGGCATGGCTTGGCAGTTCGGGGTGGACTGTTCCTTTGAGGCACAGGGTCAGACTGATTTGCATATGGCCATGTCTGAACTGGGGTGGCAGAGTGGGCTAAAGAACGGTTATGGATTAAACCCAGATCTGTTGACTGGGTTTGAGTGTTTGATTGATTCAGATGCTCCGTCCATCACCACCCCCTTTTGTACCACTTCCTTCCAACCCTAGGGCATCGTAGGCTGCGTCCAGGGAACGAATCTGCAGAAGCTTGCCATGTTGCTTGAAGATAAGTTGGAACGGGTGGCCCCATGAGTAGGGAATGCCTTGTTCATGCAGATGGGTTGTGATGGGCTTAAAGTTCCTACTTTTGACAAGGGTGGGGGCCGCTAAGTCCTGAAAGAGTGCCGGTTGATGACCCCGAAACTGCACTGGGTTGAGGTCACGGGCTTTGCGAAGGATTCGCCCCATAAGTTGGAAATCGTGGACTCACACCAGTTTATCCGATGGGGGAGCTTTCGCGCTTCTTGGTAAGCCAACACCGTGGACACAGTCCATCTGTATGTCTTAGTCCTCGCCTTCTCCTAAGACCTGACGGAAAAGCTCGCTTACATTCTCACAAAGGTTATCTCCTCCCCCTTCCATGGCACCGCCCGAATTCTAATATTGTAATGTCGGGAGCGGTTTTCTAAATCCTCCGCTTGGTCTTGGAGATCTAGATTTTGCTCCCTGAGGCAAATGACATCTTGCTGGAGCTGGTGGAGATCGTCCTCACGTACCAGGTTGTGTTCCTCCAAGGTGGCTACCCACTCCCTAATGGCGTCCACATCTCGCCGTATCTCCCGCAGGTCGGAGGAGAGCTAAGAGCGGAGCTCCTGAATATCCTCCTTTATGGCAGGGAACAGTTCAATCATAAAAGCTTTGGTCGCTGGTACATCATTGTCCTAAGACTGCGGTGATTTAACGTCTGCCTGAGAGGTGGACTGACTTGCCAATTTCTGCAGGAGATCCTTCAGAGGCTTGTCTTTTCTATTACTGGAGGAACTCATGTCGTATAGGGTAGAGGCCCACTCGTAGTAACGTGTGAGCAAGTCACAGGCGATATCAGCCCCTCAGGGATTACTGGTGGGGAACACTCCTGTAGGGCCCAGACACGGATTACGGCCAGCCAGCTAGATATCAGAGCTCAGTACCACCCAGTCAACGTGGCTATCAATTTGCAGCAGCGTCAGAGCACTTTTCGCACAGTAGGGTATATATCCAGGACGGGGGGGAGCCCCCACGACCGTCTCCGCTCCCAGGTATCTCCTCGCCAAGGCACTGCCACGCAAGCAAGGAACAGCCGAGTCAGGCCTCGACCAGCTCCTCCAAGGCCCCTACTGTTTCCTGTGCACAAGTCACCCCTCAGTCAGTGGCAAAAGGCACAGTGGTATATCTAGCCCACAAAATGCTCTAAAGTGGGGGGTATGTAGTCCCTCTGCCAGGGAGCACCCCACACTGCGTGCAGCAGGCCCCCCCCACCATCGCCACCTCTCCACTGCCGAGCCACACAACACACACCGACCGCCGATACATGGTCCGAGTATCCCTACCGGGGGGCAGGCACCCGTTCTTTACCCCTTGCCGCCCACAGCTGCACACGTATGGAAGCAGGACACCGGTCTCCACACAGGGCAGAAAGCCTCAGTAGCACTCTTTCCTGAGCCCACAGGCGAGACGCCACCACTACTACCACTGCTCGGCGATTTGCGAGTCGAAGGTAGGACCGCCACTCCCAGCAGTGCAGGTCTCCCAGGCCACAGAGTCCCAGCAAGGCCCAAGTAATGAATACACTGGGGGGGAGCCCACCGCTCCTCAGCTGCCACCGCTCCTCAGGCCTTACCGCGGTGGGGGACGCACTCAGAGCAGACTGCACACCCCGTCCCAGCTCTCACCACACAGTACCTGGTGCCGTCTCTGAGCCAGGCGGGGGGCGGCGTACGGGCCTCCACTTACCTCAAATCTAGCTCCAGGCACCTAGTAATGCCCTGCGCCCCTACCGCCAGCCAAGCCTCACACCGTCTGCTGACTCGCAGACCAAGATCAGCAACCCAGTGTCAGCCGCCCCTCCGCTCCTCACCTCGCCTCGGGTTCTTCTGGGCCTCGAGCACCTCAGCCCCTCTCAGCCGCGGCAAGGGAGCACAGTCCCGCCCACTGGGGGTCCGATCACTGCAGGTCCACAGCAAGGCTCATACGGGCCAGACGTCGCATGGCCACCCTTGCACCTGGGCTCCGCTCTCCCAGATCCAGCTAGAGTTTCCGTGCAACAAAATGGCGGTTGTGGCACTTGCCTCGCCGCCATCTTGCTCAGTTCTGCAATGGGTGCCCCCGTCCAGCCTTCAAAGTCGCCGCCTCAGCTGTGACGTCGGGCACCCTTCTAAACAGCTGGGGCACCGCAGGGAAGGAAATCGCTGAAGCGGCCTCCCTTCACCAGGCCCGCCAGCCCGCAGCAAGGCCGGGGCCGGACCGCCCAGTGAAAGCGGAAAGCTACCTCACAGCATGGAAATAAGCACACCGCCGGTGCCAGGGGGGGTCAGCATGCACCGCAGGACCCAGCATCCAGCTCAGATGGGCACCAGGAGGGATGATAATCAAGGCTAATGTCGGGCTGCGCCGGAGGGACAGGGAAACAAGTCCTACTCCGCCGCCATCTTGGCCATGCCCCCCAAGACTTTTTCAGACGAGTATCGGCTCTGACGTCGGGCCGACAAACAACAAGGATAACACCAAAACCCAAGACCAAGAATCCGAGCCAACGAGGAAGAGGCAGGGGAAGAGGCCAGGGCGCAAGCAAAAAAGGGGGAAGAGACTCAAGCAGAGGTGGAGGAAGAGGGAACAACAAGGAGCACGTGGGAAATTCATCAACTAGCTCTAAAACAGTTGCTTAATGGATGACCAAAAGATAAACCAGACCATTATAACCCTCAGCGACAAACCTTTAAGTGACCTTGAGAAAAGAACTCTCTGCCTGGGTCTATCCTTTTGCCCTACACAACCCCTAGACTATGTGAATGCTCGCATTGACCTCTTTAAATGTTGTTGGAAATTAAAACTTAAGAAATGGCATAAACTTGAACCTTTTAACAACAAAGAACCCCAAAACATTCAAAGGTTGATTACTGGTGATGAACTCAACATCAGTGACATTGATACTCTAGTACCACTGCACGAATCGGAGGGTGGTGAAGGTAATGGGAACACCAATGTACATCAGATACTTGATGATTTGGAGGTTGCGTACGACAGAGCTGCATATACCAAATTCAAACCCAAGTCCACGTTTCTCCCTATCATGCCACACAACAGTATAGATACTTTCCAGGACATTGGGCCCGATTCACAGAACTATCTTAAGACAAAATCTTAAACTTACTGCTTTTGGCATTCACAGAATGAACTCACTACTTTTGATATTTACAGAATGGATTTACGACTACTAACCTTACGTCCACACTCGGGCCGGAAATACCGCCACCGGAGCGGAATTTCAGCTTACGGCCCGGAAACTCCGCTCACTGCCCCGGAATCTTCAATTTTGGGCCGTAATCTCTGATTTCGAGCCGTAATATACGCATTGTGGGCGTTGATCATTTTCCTCAAGGGTAAACAACTGTCAAGTGCCTACCATCCCCCACCATGCATCAGCTGACACACGGCAGCCAATCCCAGCCTCGCAGGATGTATTAATACAGAGCAGACACACACAAACCCTTTCAACATGTCGCTGAATGTGTTTGTTGCTCTGCCCCTTGCCATGCGGCAAGATTACTTGAGGAGGTGGAGGAGAGCAAAGAGGATATTCAGACAGAGGATCGACCTATTTGGAATGTCCAGTCAAGATGTAAAGTCCAGGTACCGTTTCCCTCCAGAAGTCATCTTGGATATGGTATGTGAGTGGGAGCAGGAACTTGACTCTTTGACCTGCTGCTCCCATACAATACCAGTCTATCTCAAGATCCTTTCTGCTCTCTATTTCTTTGCCACTGGGTCTTTCCAAAGGGTCTCCAGTGACCATGTGGGCATTTCCCAGGCAAGCCAGTTGCGGTGCCTGCATCAGGTACTGAGATGCATCACTGCTAGAGCCCACAACCACATACAAATGCCCCATACACTGGCCTGGAGACAAAGGGCAGCACAAGATTTCTATCACATTGCACACTTCCCACGTGTGTAATTGATTGTACACATGTGGCTCTTCAGCCATCCCGACACATTGCACACATCTTCTGCTACAGACACTGATGGCATTCCATCAATGTTCAAGCTGTCTGTGATGCCAGTGGGAGGTTCATTGATGTGCATGCAATGTTTCCAGGCAGTACCCTTGACAGCTTCGTATTTGGCATGTCACCTCTTGCCCGGCGGATGGCTGCGGGAGAATCTGGCAACTTGTGGCTACTAAAAATGAGGGATATGTGTTATTGAAATATCTAAGTACCACACAACATTAACAATTATACAATAAAAATCATAAAGTTACATACATGGCCTAACACACTCTGCATGTACTAAAGTATAGATCATGTCCTGTGCAAATCAAAGAGGGAAATGTATCCAACTGCCCTTTCTTCCCTTCCTCAGGCAACGCTGGGTATGCACTCTCCCCACATCTCCTCACCCCTCACAGGCGTGCAATCACTGTACCTCAGCATAGGTACAATAGGGCACAAATACGGACTAGAGCCATCATAGAGCGCAATCTTGGTCTGTTGAAGTCGCAATTCAGATGTCTTGACCGTTCAGGGGGTGTGCTGCTGTACTCCCCTGAAGTTGTGTGCAAGATCATATTAGCCTGTTGTGTTTTGCACAACATTGCTATAAAGCATGGCTTACACATACCAATGGAACCTCTGCTAGCTCTGAATCTGGGAAACCGGGCCATTGCACATAACCGAGATCAGGGTATGCAAGTTCATGATCAGCTCGTTGCCACGTTCTTCACATGAGCAACCTGTAGTGTCATGGGCAAAATGTGGTTTGCTGTCTGTTGTCAATGATGAAACTTAGATAGACACAACTGTGTCAATATATTCCATCCTGAGACTACTTTGCAAGCCACACTCACTGCATGTAAATCATGGCTGTTAAACAGTAGTCAAAAGGTTGAGCGTGCCTCAGGTAATGTGCCCATGTAGCGATCATTGTAGTGGATGTCCCTAAACAATCTATTCACGCAGATCAATCACAAAAGGCCATAACCATTGCAGTCTCAGGCCTGTGCACTCAACAGATCTGACTCCCCCACAAATGATGGGCCCACAACGTGAGTGATGATGACATGGGTAAATCAGGCACCATGTGTCTGTGATATACAGCACTGCTCCACCCCATTGTAGCGTAACATATCACACAACTCTTGTAATGAGTACTCAAAATGGACTACATATACAATAATGCAAAGTAGGAGAAAACAAAACTGGGGTTTAATGTTGTGTTATCCCCCCTCCCCCCGTCCACGCAGAATTTCATTAAATGGTGGTCTGGTCCCCCTTTTGTTACATGTTCATGATTTTAACCTGCACTGTCATTTAAGGTTTTTCTACAACAGAACTGCAAGATGGCAGTGGATTTGATTTGTGATTGTGGATGGATCAGGATGAACACAAAATGGCTTCCAACATCTTCCTGTGATGTATTTGCTGTCTCCTACTTCCTGTATAACATTTCCTGTATGAAATAATGAGTTCTGGTTAAATTTTGGAAATTACAGCCCGAAAACGTAATTCCCGGCTCCGGACCGTAATGTGTGGATGCGGACCCGCCGCTCCGGAACCAGAAACTATGTTTTTGGGCCGTAACCTCCGAAACTAACCCAGAACACATTATTTCATACAGAAAATGTTGTGTTCATTCTGAGTCATCCTCTATCACAGATCAGATTCTCTGCCATCCTGCTGCTCGCATTAAACTTATTTGCCCCAAAATGGCTGAGGGGGTGCTGCTCAAATATCCTCAGCTATATGGGGGCCCAGAAAACCAGCTGAGCTGTGCAGCCCGGGCCAGGCTATGGGCCAACATCGGGGAGCGCTGCAGTGAAGAGGGAGTCCACACCAGAAGTGCTAGGGCATGCCACAAGCGCTGGGAGGACCTAAAACGCTGATCCCGGCACAAGGCTGAGAAGATGGTGGGTCAGTCTTCCCAGCACCATGTGCATCATCCTCGCAGCCGCGGTCAGTAGTGGGATGACCTGCAGGGTGGTGACGGGTGGAGGGGGAGGGGCAGGGTGGGGGGTAGTAATGTATGGATTATGGAGTTTTACAGGTAAGTAAACATATAAATAAATAAAACTAATTTCTTTGCATGCACTGCATCACCAAATGTGATGCAGTGCACGCAACGAAATTTATTTATTTATTTATTTATATGTTTACTTACCTCTAAAACTCCGTTATCCATTACTACCCCCCACCCTGCCCCTCCCCCTCTCCACGTCACCGCCCTTCAGGTCATCCCACTACCGACCACGGCTGCGTTCTCGCCTCTCCCCACTGTACAGGAGGGTCCTGTGAGCAGCTTGTCCGACCCTCCATGCTCAGCTGGAGGAGCATGAGCAGGAGAGACATGGTAAGTGCATGCTATGCATAATGTGTCTGGGAGTATGATGTGAGTGAAGACAGTGCTGTACCACTGTGTGTTCCATGCCTCCATTCACCTATACCATGTCCATGCAGCAGTCATCAAGAATGAAAAGGCACACTCTTGCATATGGAGTTTACAGGGCAGAGTGCATTTTGGGAGTTGTAGTTTATTCCTGACAACTGGGTAGATGATACACACTTGTGCATTTGTGCCGTAATTTGCTCTGGCAGCACCACTACCAGTGAACCAAGGGAATCATAACGGATGTGTGCATTGGATGAGCAATGGTACAGACACTGTATAGTGTGTGTATGGCAGGCCAAACGGTTTTTGATGCTGTGACTTGCATTGCATTTGTTGGGTTTGGGTTCTAATTGAGACAGATCATAATGTGCCATGGAGTCAAGACATACTTTGAGATCCTTGCCTCACTCTTATGTATTTCTAAATTTGCAGTGTGTCCACTGACACGTCTTACCCTCAGTCGCTTGTATGCCATTTCACATGTACAGACTGCTGTCACAACGACCCACCACTGGTCACCGGTATACTGCACTATCTTATCAGTCACCAAAGCCAATATGTGGCACTGGGTTACCAGATTTTGTGAGGGGACATCAAAAGTCTAGACTCACAATGTAGCAAAACAAATTGCCCAGACCCATGTGGGTGTGTGACCCACATTCAGCATTTGTCTTGTCCCATACAATGCTCTACAGCAGATGACATTTGTCCAGACGTCAAAGAGCTGCGACTATATATCACTGGGCAATTTTGATTAAATATGGACTCTCTCTGTTCCCCTTTGGTGGACTGGTTTTGGAACCTGCACATGTAGCAGTGACAGGACACACCAATCATAAGAATGCCAAAGTTGAGGGTTGGCCAATACTGTTGTGTAAGGCACAAATATTCATGTGAGATGTCCATGTCAGACTCAAGTCAGGAGATAACAGTGAACATACACATAATGTAAGCTCATAAACACTGACAACTAGATAGTGTGGTCAGAGGAAAACAAAGTCTGGCCTTGACTCATCTATGTATGTGTCCCGTCCTGAATAAAACAACCACTACATCATGATTTTGCCTTCATTTCAGCAGGCACAGCTGGCCCAATCGCTGAACAGCAGGACCAGGTCCGGAGCGGGAGGCCATCAGTGCACAGGCGGCTACGTACTCTTTTCGACCAGTGAAGAAGAAGAGGATGAAGAGGGACCCTCCACCTCTGGAGGCAAGCGGATTGCACCCACCCGAACTGACAAGGAACAGAGATCTGGTGCTACAGCCCGGGTGGAGGCTGTGGTCATTGAAGTGGGAGGGGCAGAACCCAACACCTCTGGCCTTAGAGTGGTAGAGTGCTACTCTTCCCCAGACTATTCACTTGTGGGTTTGGTTGAGGTGTCCTTGGGCCAGGCCAATACACAGCCTGGGCCTGCCATCTGCCCCTCCCCACCTCCAGAGGCCCCCCATTCCATCAGGGACTCCAGCTGTATCCCCTGCAACCGTTCCCCCTAATTGTAGATGCCTGATCAGCCAAAACATCGTCTCCGGACCTGAGGCACCACAGCCCTTCACTCCCATCCAGGCCCCTCCCTGTGGTGTTCCTCCTGTGGCTGTCCCAGAGGACTCAAGGTGGATGTGTGAGGGTCAGCCAGACTTGTCCTCTTGCATCACACTGTAGGTGTGTCTGGAGATACACATGATGCAAGTGGAGCTTGTTGGAACTCAGGCCACCCTCATTCCCTGGCCACAGCCATGTTGTCTGTTGTTTCCCAACTCCCTTCCCATACCACCGTCAATGTCTCCCCCTGTCCATTGGCCCACACTGTGTCCCGCCATACCCCTTGAGTGTCACAAACCCATGTAGTGCCTGTTCCTGCACCGGCCAGCAGTGTGCCTGCATCAGACATGGAGTATCTGGACATTGTGGTGTTAGAGGATGACCAGAAGGACTCTTGACTTTTTGACTGATGGATCTTTGTGGACAAACATTTATTTTCCCCTTGTAAATAGACTGGTTTCCCTGACGCTCCCTGACATGTTATATCTTTGTTGCCCAACCCCAATCCAAATTCCCCCTCCATCTGCATTAGGATCATCATTTGTTTACCTTTCTCCCTTCCAAATGGACGGTTGTTCTAATGATCTAACATAAATATGTTTAAGGAACCCCACTTACTTTTACTTGTGTTTGACTTCATTGTGAATGTCTGGTACAGAAAATGGACACGTATCTGGTGAGTCATCTGTATTGCACATTATGGGTTGTTGCAATGATGGGTTACACTTGTAACTGTGTCACACACATACCTCCTCACATCTCCAGGCTACCTACATCATTATACAGGACATGATACACAACAAAATCATACTTGGGAAGATCTTCCATTTTTCTGTACACATATTCACAGTGGTCAATCTAATTTTGGGATGTTGTCAATGGCGATCGTGCTTGCGACATCGCAAGCACAGAGGTGATGATCGCTGTGAGGGGTCAGGTCTGGCTTGTCACCTACGTGTATGTGGGTGTTGTCCACGTGCCTGTACATGGCCGATGGTGTATGCACAGTTGATGCTTGTGCCTGGACAAGAGCTGGTTGTACAAGTGGTGGCAGTGACTGTTCAGGGGTTGCTGGTGGTTGTGCAGGTGTTGGGAGCGCCTGTACAGGGGTTGCTGGTGGTTGTGCAGGTGGTGGGAGAGCCTTTACAGGGGTTGCAGGTGGTTGTGCAGGTGGTGGGAGTGCCTGTACAGGGGTTGCTGGTGGTTGTGCAGGTGGAGGGAGTGCCTGTACAGGGGTTGCTGGTGGTTGTGCAGATGGTGGGAGTGCCTCTTCAGGGCGCCGGTGTGGATGTGTACCTTTGCTGCAGTCCTGGGCGGTTGGTGGTACAGGTGTGTGGATGTGCTGTCCTCCATGCGTTGACCGAGATGGGAGACTTTGGATCACTTTCAACATGCCCTCCATCATATTCATGGCCAAGGCATGGTGTCTTGTGCTCTCCTCCCTTTGGATGGATATCATGTCTCTCATATTCCTGTACATGTCCTGCCAAGTTCTATCCATCCTATCCAAAAGCATGGCTCAGTCTGTCTACCCTCTGAGGGAATTGGACCATGTCCAGGAGGGACTCAGACATGTCTGACAGGGTAGCCCCTATGGCAAGAATGTCCTGCCTCACATATGTCTGCTGTTGGAAGAAGTCCTGCTCCCACTGGCCACAATAGCCAGGTGCAGGCCCCCTCTGCAGGGGTCTGCCTTGGATGGGACGAGCAGGTCCAACAGCAGGGGGGGTGGCAGGTAGAAGCCTGTGGGCAGGAGAATGGTGCCCAATCAATCAATCAATCATACCACTTGTATAGCGCGCTACTCACCCGGGAGGGTCTCAAGGCGCTTGGGGGAGGGGGTCCGCTACTGCTCGAACAGCCAGGTCTTGAGTTGTCTCCTGAAGGCGAGATGGTCCTGGGTCAGCCGAAGGTGGATGGGGAGGGAGTTCCATGTCTTGGCCGCCAGGTAGGAGAAGGATCTGCCTCCGGTGGTTGCTCTTCGGATGCGTGGTATGGCGGCGAGGGCGAGGCTAGTAGACCGTAGCTGGCGGGTGGGCGTGTAGAAGGTCAGGCGGTCGTTGAGGTACTTCAGGCCCAGGTCGTGGAGAGACTTGTGTGCGTGGGTGAGGAGCCTGAACGTGATCCTCTTGTTGACGGGGAGCCAGTGCAGGTCCTTCAGGTGGCCGGAGATGTGGCTGCGTCGGGCGCTGTCCAGGATGAGTCGGGCGGAGGCGTTCTGGATGCGCTGGAGTCTTTTCTGTAGCTTGGCTGTGGTTCCGGCGTAGAGGGTGTTTCCGTAGTCCAATCGGCTGGTGACGAGGGCCTGGGTGACCGTCTTCCTGGTTTCGGTCGGGATCCATTGGAAGATCTTGCGATGCATGCGAAGGGTGTGAAAGCATGATGAGGAGACGGCGTTGACTTGTCTGGTCATCGAGAGGGAGGAGTCCAGGATGAAGCCCAGGTTGCGTGCGTGGTCTGTTAGCTTGGGAGCGGTGCCCAAGGCAGGGGGCCACCAGGAGTCGTCCCAGGCAGAGGGTGATGGTCCCAGGATGAGGACTTCCATCTTGTCTGAGTTCAGTTTCAGGCGGCTGTTCTTCATCCACTCTGGGACGTCTTTCATCCCTTCGTGTAGGCTGGTTCTGGCGGTGTCGGGGTCTCTGGTGAGGGAGAGGATAAGCTGGGTGTCGTTGGCGTAGGAGATGATGTTGAGGTTGTGTTGGCGTGCGATGGTGGCAAGAGGTCTCATGTAGACGTTGAAGAGGGTGGGGCTGAGTGATGATCCTTGCGGAATGCCGCAGATGACTTTGGTGGCCTCGGATCGAAACGGGGGAGGAGTACTCTCTGTCTTCTTCCGGCGAGGAACGAGACGATCCACTCCAGTGCCTTCTCTTGGATGCCGATGTTGCTGAGGCGCTGTATTAGGGTGCGGTGGCAGACAGTGTCGAACACAGCGGAGAGATCCAGGAGGATGAGTGCCGCTGTTTCCCCGTTGTCGAGCAGGGCTCGGATGTCGTTGGTTGCTGCGGTGAGGGCGGTCTCGGTGCTGTGGTTGGCTCTGAAACCGGACTGTGAGGGGTAGAGGGATCCGTTCGTCTCGAGGAAGGCGGCAAGCTGTCTGTTGACGATCTTCTCGATGGCTTTGGCAGGAAAAGGAAGGAGCGAGATGGGGCGGAAGTTTTTGAGGTTGGTGGGGTCCGCTGTTGGTTTCTTCAGTAGGGCGCTGAGCTCGGCATGCTTCCAGCTCTCCGGGAAGGTGGCGGTGTTGAAGGAGGTGTTGATGATGTCTCGGAGTTGGGGTGCGATGGTGGAGTTGGCCTTGTTGAAGACGTGGTGGGGGCAGGGGTCAGTCGGAGATCCGGAGTGGATGGTGTTCATCGTGCGGGCTGTGTCTTCGGTGGTCACCCTGGTCCAGGTGCGGAGGGTGGCGGTGGGGGGCGTTGGTTCGGTGGTTGGGTGCGTGGGTGGTGCATCAAAGCTGTTCTGGATGTCGGCAATCTTGCGGTGGAAGAACGAGGCGAGAGAGTCGCAGAGATCTTGTGAGGGAGTTATGTCGTTGTTGCTGGTGCTGGGGTTAGAGAACTCCTTGACGATGGTGAAGAGTTCCTTGCTGTCGTGGGCGTTGTTGTCCAGTCGTTCCTTCGGTGATTTCTTCTTGGTGGTGCGGATGAGCTGGTGGTGCTTGCGGGTGGCATGTTTGAGGGCGGTCATGTTGTCAGTGGTCCGGTCGAGGAGCCAGGCCTTCTCGAGGGTGCGGCAGGTCTTCTTGGAGTCCTTGAGTTGGTCGGTGAACCAGGAGGCCTTCTTGCTTCTGGGTCTGCTGGGAGGGTTCTTCAGTGGTGCGAGTTCTTCGGCGCAGGCGGTCAGCCACTTCTGAAGCTGAAGTGGACGCAGCTGTGGTCGGTCCAGTGGAGTCCGGTGGAGTGGCTGAAGGTGATGTGCTTGCTGGATGAGAAGACGGGATCAAGCGTGTGGCCGGCGTAGTGGGTGGGGGTGTTGACCAGTTGCTTGAGTCCGAGGATGGTGAGGTTGTCCAGCAGGGCGGCGGTGTTGCGGTCCTTGTTTTTCTCCAGGTGGAAGTTGAGGTCCCCTAGGAGGATGTAGTCGGTGGAGGGGAGGGCGTGTGGGCTGATGAAGTCCGTGATGTCTTCGCTGAATTTTGTGCGTGGTCCCGGGGGTCTGTAGATGAGGGTGCATCTGAGGGTCGTCTTAGGGTCGGTGTGAATCTGGAAGTGGAGGTGCTCGGCGGCGGCGAAGGTGTCGTTGTAGTCGGTCGTGATGCGGAGGGTGTTCTTGTGGACGATGGCGATGCCTCCTCCGGTCTGGTTGACGCGGTCCCTCCTGGTGATCTTGTACCCGTCCGGGATGGCGATGGCGATGTCGGGCGCTGAGGAGGCGTTCATCCAGGTTTCCGTGAGGAAGGCGACATCTGGTGATGTTGTGTCGAGCAGGTTCCAGAGCTCCACGGCGTGTCTGTGGACGGAGCGGGTGTTGAGCAGGATGCACTTGAGGTTGCTGCTGGTGTTTGGCTTGGCGGGCGCGGTGCAGGTCCGGAGGCAGGTGAACTTGCAGGTTCTGCAGGTGAAGGGTCTGTGAGTGCGTTTCGGGGCGGCCCGGCAGCAGGCAGAGTTCCGGCCGGCATTGAGTGTGTTGAGGGCGGCGGCGTCGTAGGTCTGTCGGGTCGTCTTGCATCGGTGGGGGCCAGGGGTTCTGGCACTGGGCGCTGTCCAGGCGCGGACGGGCGCAGACGGGCTTACCTTTGGCGCGCCTTCAGCGCACATTCGGCGGGCCCGCTGCGCGTACGCATGCACTCTGCCATAAAAGGAGAGTGGGGGGCGGAGCGAGGGAGGGGCAGCTGGGAGGCGGGAGCGGGGTGGCGAGTGGGGGGGGGAGCGGTGATGAGATGCGGAGGGAGCAAAAGTGGGGCCGCGGGGAAGCAGCGGCAGGGAGCGGGGTGGGTCAGGGGAACAGGGGGTGAGTACAGTGAAAACACAAAAAACAATAGGAACAGCAACAGAGTTTAGGGCACAAAAACAAAGGCAGAGGTAAGTTACAAGGGGCAGGGGATCAACGGAGCAGACAGCAACACGAGGCAACGCAGCAAAGCAGGACACGAGTCCAGACGGCAAACCTTGGCGGCCCGAGAGAGCGGGCAAGAGCAGGGGGCCACTCCACACGGGGGCAGAGACTCGGCCTGGCAGTGGTGGCGGGGGGAGCGATCGTGTCCGACCAGGGCTGGTCGGTCGGTCGCAGCTCCTCGTCCCGCGCGCCGGGCTTAAGTACTACTTAGTGGGAGGGAGGGGCAGCTGTGGGAGGCGGGAGCGGGGTGGCGAGTGGGGGGGAGCGGTGATGAGATGCGGAGGGAGCGAGGGTGGGGCCGCGGGGAAGCAGCGGCAGGGAGCGGGGTGGGTCAGGGGAACAGGGGGTGAGTACAGTGATAACACAAAAAACAATAGGAACAGCAACAGAGTTTAGGGCACAAAAAACAAAGGCAGAGCTAAGTTACAAGGGGCAGGGGATCGCCGGAGCAGACAGCAACACGAGGCAACGCAACAAAGCAGGACACGAGTCCAGACTCCAGAGGGTATACCTGGCCCACAACAGGGCTGGTACTTCCCCGAGATGGTGGAGAGGATGCCTGGGATACACTGTATAGGGAAGAGCATGTAGGGGAACCACGATGTCGGTCCTGGACGTGAGGGCCGTGAGAGAGTGATGTCTTTGTTGGGCGGCGTGAGAGCCGTGGCAGGTTCGCCCTATGCTGGGCACAGGCAATGATTTGTTTTGGAGAAGGCTGACGGACGTTGCTGGGCAGAGGATGTGATGCCGTGAATGATATGGGCAATGTGGTACGATTGCTGTTGTTGGCATCCGAATCGTCATCCCCGAAGTGGATAGACACATAGTCGACATCCTCTTCCAAGTCTTCGTCCTCACTGGCTTCCTCCTCCACTTGCACAGTATTTGCTGCCGACATAACTGCCTGGAGGATCAGTGAATTTTCCCCTCTGATTGCCTGTCGGCCCACACTGGTTGTAGGTCTGTCATCCTCATCCTATATATATATAATATATATATATATATATATATATATATATATATATATATATATTACCTACTGGCGGTCGCCAGTAGGTATATACAGTTAGGATTTTTTCTCTATGGGATTTTTGAAAATTCTATGTCTAATAACTTTGGCGTTTGTGGACGGAATTGGCTGAAATTTTCAGGAAAATGGCACATTTTGTTTCTGAGCAGCCCCTGAAAATTGGGGGGTTCGTCAAGGGGGAGGCGAGAAAAAACGCGTTTTTCCCATGTTAATTTCCATAGGGCGGTTGTCCTCACTTTTAGCCCGAACGGCTGAATGGATTTGCACGAAACTTGGCAAAATTGTAGGGACTGGTAGCCCGATGTGCCTTTGCTAGGTCTCAATATATGTGCTCCAGTGGATTTTGAGAAATTACCGTTCAAAAAAAGATATATATCTGTAACAGCGCTCCGCTTCGCGTACTTTTCGCGTTACGGAGGTTTGCGAAGCTGATTGGTTTTTCGGCGTCTGTAAACATTCCAAACAGTCCGTAGCGGCCGCTATCTTGTCTCTCGGTAGGATCGAGAGACAAGAGGAGGCCAAAGCGAAGGGGCAAATGACCATAAGGGGGCATAGTAGATCGTCCCTGACCCCCTAGGTTTGATGTGGAGGCTTTGAAGGGGTCTCGCAGGGCAAAAAAAAATATACAGTTTTTTTAGTTTTTTTGCGTGGAGTGCGCCCGGTTCTCGAACCGGGAAGCGTTCTGGGGAGCGTACTTTCTTGAAAATTAGTGAAAAAAGTTAGAGTAAAATAATAATTGTGAGTGATCAGATGTAGGGTAGCTCTGAGAAGAGCTTTTGGGTTTATGGTACATTTAGGTACTTATAAGTAGGTACCAATGCACATTCTTAAATTCAGAGTGAAAACTCTGTTGCCCTCATCTGAGAAGTGAACTCCATCTCCTCTGTAGATATCTTGCATGTAGTAACGCAAGTTATTGTTGTACAGGGAGCCCATTCCATGGTCTCTCATGTAAGCTGAAACAGATTTGTTTACATGCTTCCTCGACTTCTCAATTTGTGGACAAAATTGGTTCGACCACCTCCATTTCTGTCTTTGGCATATATTTGAATATACCAAGGCAGTCTGAGGAAAAAGTGCCATCAATTGCTCAAAGGTGTCCTTTAAAAGCTTTTCCAGACCTACCCCAGTCAAAGTGCCCAAATCATTACCTCCACAGTGCACAATTAACAGGTCAGGTTTTGGCAAATGCATAAAGGTTTTCACCAATGGTATCAATTGGTGACATTTTAATCCTCTGTGGCCAAACCACTTAATTTCCACATCTTGTAAATTGAGGTTAGGTAAATTCCTGTTTTCAGCGTACGTTTGAGCCCAATAGATGTAACTATGTCCAACAATCCAGACAGAAAACATGGTGAGAGAAGGTTCTGCTGCAGTCAGATGAAGTGTGGCAATGAAATGGCAGTTGAAAAAATGAGAGTGTAAAATGAAAAAAACTGAGGAGTTTCTGTGTTAATGAAGCAGTAAGAGTGATTGGTGGATTTTGATTGCTGATACAGAAAGTTAGTGTGCATGGATGAGTTCGTTGAAAGATGTATTTTGAGTGGCGAAGAAAAAATCATTAAATGAAAGAATGCTCTGGATATGCAGGTGCACTGAGAGTTTAGAGTTCAATTGCAACATTGTTGTGTGAGAGGTCTTGCAAGAGGTGGTTGCTATGCAGAAAAAGCAGAGAGGGGGCAGAGGGGGGAAGGGTTTTGCTTTGAAAAAAAGTGAGGGAAGAGTTTTGATTGGGTGACATGAGAGATATGTGTGAGGAATTACAGCATTTCTGTGCTTTTGATAGCTGCAGACTCTGGAGTGCATACCTTTTGCTCTGCTGAAGACAAATTGGTGTGTTTCTGAGACTGTTTTGAAACTCAAAGTATTTGCTAAGGTGAGAAAAGATTTCTTTAATTTAGATAGAAAATAGTGTGCTTTAAGGAGAAAAGTGTGAAGAAAGTTGTGTTTTTCAAATGTTGCTTTGTCTCAAGTGTTTCACAAATAGATTTTGTTTCTTTGAGAAATTGTAATTGGAGAAAATGTGAAGTATTAGTACTGACAGGGTTTTTATGTGCATAGGAGCTGTGGAGTGTTTTAAAATTATGACTTGTAAATCGTTTTTGAGAAAAAGCAATGGTTTTAATATTGATGAGAAGGACATAATGGTGTCTGCTTCTTTATAAGGTAATTGAGAGTCTCTGATGTTATTTTTCCCATTTCAATGTAAGAAGTTTGTCTGTGGAGCAAATTGCTTGTAAATATGCTCCCACCTGTGCATGGCAAATTTAGATTTTGAATGTTTCCCTTACATAGGCATGTTAAAGGTGACTGAAACATGCTGCAAAGGCAATCAAAAAATGCTTTTATGTGTCTTAAGGACATTTTAAGTCATTTCCCCATGTGCAGTGTTTTCAAATTATGAGTTGAAAATCGTTTTTGAGGTAAAGGAATGTTTTCAAAATGTATGTGCGCCATATGACCCCAAATTTCTTTTTCAGGGGTGCAGCAGGGTGTTCTTGAGACACCCCTGCACCGTCGGAAAAATTCGTAATTTGCGATGAGGTAATTGCTAATCGCAAATTGCACCTTCATTCCTATGGGCCTCCTGCTGCATGGAAATGAATGGGTAATTTGTAATTAGCAAATAGGTCATCGCAAACTAGGAATGGTAAAGAATCGCTATTTATTCCTTAAAGTTCGCTATTTAGGAAGTGCAAAAAACTTTGATGATACATATGGCGGTTTATCTCTAACAAGATAAGAAGCATAGGGATAGATTTATGATGACTGGTGCATCACCAGGGATGTGTTAGTCATTCTGTGCCGCTGTTCCGTCACCTATGGTGTGCTGCATTTACAATGCGGCGCATCATGGGGCAAAAACAGCACAGATGCGTGACGTATTTGTGCCGTAAAGTTGGCGCATTGCTGGAGTTGTATCGCAAGTGTGATGAAGCTCCAGTAAGGTTGAGGGGTGCCCCTGTCGCAGGGTTTCTGTTCTGACACAGAACTGTGGACAGAGGATTGGAACCTCGGCGAATTAGGGTGTCCCAAAACTCACCTTAGTAATCAAAACCCCTTAGCAAGCTAGGTACAGTGTCACATTGGATATAACAAACTCTCAATGTTTAGACAATCCAGAATATGAACTTATAGTACCTCAGGATACGTGGAACTCATGAACAGTCGGTCGTTATATATTTCTTAGAAACGAGAACATGGAGTTAAGAAGAACACATGTGTATTTGAAATGTTTATTTACTAATGCCGTCTTCTCAGGCGTAGTATCTTAGATTATACAAGTACACATATTATCAGTAGCAAAATTACCAGCATAGTCAATAGTACATAAAAAGCGAATGGTGACAGTATGTTAACATGCTGTAAATGAATAAGAGTTAGCAACACTTATAAGCAGCCGCGGGCCGTGGAGGGAGTTACGGTGGGCAGGGAGGCGGGGAGGGGGAGGGGCAGGGTGGAGAGGGCTCCACCCTGCCCCTCCCCCTCCCCGCCTCCCTGCCCCACCGTAACTCCCTCCACGGCCCGCGGCTGCTTATATCTCACCCTCCCTAATACACATAATATATTATTTGCTAAGAAGGTCTCTTTGTGTTGGTTTAGGGCGTGCCGATACTTTAGTGTCTTAGATTTGAAGGAATCACATCAGCATAGAAAAGATAATCCATATGCCGTGCTTAATATCGCCAACGGCATTGTGCCATAATATTCTAGCATGCGATTGCGGAACAGTGTCAGCAGCTGCAGGGCGGGAGCTTGCACAGGAGGGACATCCATATTTAAAAATGTAAAAAAGCACATGAGCGTCCGCTGGTAATGCAAGTAAAAATGGGAATCCACGAAGCAGAGTGGAAAAAATAGAATGTAAGAAAGCAGGGATGACTCCAAAGATTTTCTCAAATGAAGTCACGAGACCACTGGTAACAATTTTAAAAAAGTGCGCCAGGCCCTTTGTGGAGGACGCGTTAGAGATAGTCCGAACCATCTTGCTGAAATGGAAAGGCGAATCTGTATTTAAAAGGGTCTGCACCTCTGTACAGGTGTTCGCTGTGTGAAGCACGAAAGTTTCACGGGCCGAACTCAAGGCCACCTCTCTCTGAGACAAAATAGCTCTTATTCTTGCCATGCCGTTGAAATGTGCTGCCAAGGTTGGTATTTGTGGCCAGATTGAAAACTCCCTATGTTCATGTGTGGGAGGAAATAGAACATTTCTGCAGCAAATAACCCGTTCATTTACTGTTACGATAAAATGAATACTTTTAATTAACCCAGAACAATCTTCATTATTGAGCATCAAATAACTACCATTTTCCAAGAACTTGAACGTGGGGATGATAGCAGGAACTGGTGTGCCTTGCAACACGCAAGCCATATTTGGTCGGTGTTTGTTGCATGAACCGTGTAACTGTATGTGCCTACACATTAGTGAATGATCTGGCGTCTCAGTGCATTCCTCTCCATTCAGATAAACTTCTTGATCATCTTTGAAAATCTGTATGTGTATGGAAGCGACCAGACTTCATGAAGAAAACCACTACCTAAAGGTTAATAACGACCTATTGGTATATATTTCATACAATTTGGAAACTTATATAAAGCAAAAGGCAGCGTTATTAAACCGTGGATAAGGCACGTTGCCAAAGCAGTCAACCTTTTGGATTTATACTGGAAATGTTAAAGGAAGAATTACGGAGTAGGGCCTGTAAATCTTTAATAGACAACGAGTAAAATTACTCCAACCATCATATTCCTCTAACTCCGGGATAGTAGGGGTGTTTAATTTTTTAGAAGTAGCCAATCCAAAGTATTTGGTCTGGGAAATTGTTTCATTCACAAACAACATATGTTTTGGGATGAGACATGCACGGTGGAAAGCCTCAGTGCCTTGTACCTGCCAGGTTCGTGAACCCCAAACTGATGTAGATCCTGGATATTTTTACTCTGTATTACGTTAGCATGGTCTCATTACTGGTTTAAACGCCATTTTTCCTTTTTTGTAACTTCTGCACACGACACTTAGTTGTTGCTTTAGCTTTCAGCCTACCTGCGTCAAGATCTATGCCTGCTTCAAGCAGGCGCAGGGTTTTGATGTAGCTTTGTCCTATCTGATTGTAAATGCGGCACACCGTGGGTGGCAGAGCAGCGGTGCACGTTAACTGGTGCATCCCTGGGGATGTGCTAGTTAATATAAATCTGTCCCTTTACATTTAATTATGTGCAGGGGACACAGAGTAGGTGAGGTTTATCCAAGGTTAAGAAGAGATGAGTCCTGTTCAGTGAAAAATTGGAGATAGGCTTCAGTATATTATATACTTAAGTAGTGTGTTAAGTTTTTGATGACTGTTATTAATTTACTGTTGGGTAATAGTGGTTAATAACATTTTTTATTATATTTTACCACAGATTCAACTGCAGATTATTTCAAGATTTTAGGATGCCTAGCAAAGAAAGAGTAAGAAAGGCTGCAAAACGTCAAAGACAGCAGGACCATGGAATAATGCAGCAGTCCTCTAACAAAAAGATTTGTCAAGTCACCAAGAAAGCACCGGGTAAGAGTCGAAAAACAGTCATAAGAAATATGTGTAGTAAAAAAAATATTACTACAGAAAATGTTTCAGTCCAGAAAGGAGAAAGAATTCAAATGGTAAGGAAAGGCCAATGAGAAATGTTACTGCGAGAGTAAGAGATAACTCTATGCATGAAAGTAGAAGGAAACAACAGTTTAGGGATATTCGTAAATGAATGTTCCGCAACAGGATAATTGGGAATTTGTTAAAAAATATTAAGAAAGGTCAGCAGAAAGTGGTTTTTTATAAGAGAAAAAAAATAGTTGAGAAAGTTATTGATCAGGCATTTGAAATTAAACGTAAGTTATTTATTTTGACAATCAATAGAATTAGGAAGCTAAACAAGGTAATTTATGATTTCAAAAGAAATAGTAGATGGAAGAGAATAGTTAATCGTAGTAATTTTTGTGAAGTTTTTTCTGGAGAATGGATGCATAGTTCAAGCTCTGAGGCATTTTTTAATGAGGAGAGTTATTTCCAGGATAATGATTTGGTGCATGCAGTTGACACCAGTGGTCGAGCTTATGAAGTGAAAGATGGTTGTCCAGTTGAAAAAGAAAAACTTGGGAGAACAGAGATAGAAGAGGTGTTAGGTAATGAGGTTTTAGGGAGACGTCCTAAGGGTCCTGTGTACACCTGGAAGTGTAGTAGTATTTGCAGTGTACGACAGGATTCCATCAATTTGCTTTGTGATTTTATACGGTCATTTAGTAAGAAAAGTTTGAAGCAGAAAATGAAGTTGTTGCAAGAATTAGATCCTTGCAGAGTGAGAGAAGTGATAGGTTTGCATGGTCATTCACTGGCTTGTCTTTCCAGGAGAGTATGCCAGAGTGTTTTTCATCATTTCAGGATGCTAGCAGTGCATCATAATAAAGTGAGGAAATTAGTTAGAATGTTGTATTATGCTAAGAGTCCAGCAATTATGCTTAAACAATTATGCGCTGCTCTTTTGCATGGTTCTGAAATAGATGTGAAGAATATATGTGAAGAAATTGAGTTTTGTTACTTTGGAAGTAAAGAGGAGAATGTTGAAATTGACCAAGAAGAAGAGAGTAATGTGGAAGATAGTGTACAGGTTTCCAGTACAGATAATTTCCAGAGGGAAATTGCGACGTTTGAGGTGAAATCAAGTGAGAGGCCAAATTTCACTTGTGTGTGTTGTCGACGCACTTATTATAAGAATCAGACTAAGTTAGTGGATTTATATGGAAAAAGTGAAAGGGAAAATAATAGTGAATGGAAGGATTTTACAACATACTTGATGGTAGAAAATTGTTTTGATTTGGGATTGGATCAACGTGTGTGTACTTATTGTTGTAACAAATTAAATCAAAACCAGATGCCTGCTAGAGCAGTTCATAATAATCTGGAATTGGTTGAGATTCCTTCTGAATTGAAGGATTTAAATACTTATGAATCTATTTTGATTCAAAGTATCCATCCCTTTCAGGCTATTGTAAGAATGGAGCCAAAGACAGGGAAATTGCCTCCATCAGATTTACAGAGAGGATTAAAGGGAAGAGTTGTTTATTTGCCTCTAGATTTGAAGAAAAACATTAACACAATTGGAGTAGAAAAAGTGGAAGAGGAACCTCTTGTTATCTTAGTTAATGGGGTTCCGACAAAGAATAAGAAAATATGGCAAGATTTAGTAGATGTTAGGAAAGTCAAAAGGGCAACATTGTATTTGAAAAAATATAATAAATACTATAAAAATGTATATGTTGCAGAAGAGGAAGTAAGTGAGGAAGAGGATAGCGATTTGTGTGCTGGTCAAATTGAGAAAGTAGAACCCTGTACTAGTGAAGAAATATATGAACATTATAGTGTTCATCCTTTGCATTCCAAGGAAGTCATGGGGAATGCTATTGAGTTGTTTCAAATGAAACAAGCGAAAGGGAGTCCCATTAGTGTTTGGGAGGAAAGTTTGGAAGCTCGGTGTTTCCCACAGCTTTTTCCAACAGGTCAGGGAGGAAGATATGATGAGCGACCTCATCAAATTCCTGCTTCTGAATACCGGACTTTGCGATTGTATGCAGGAGATCCTAGGTTTCGACAATGCATTCCTTATTTTTTTCATCTCCTGTTTGAAAGCGATCTGTCTGGACTGTCATATGCAGTGAACCACATCTTGAAAAGTGGTATACACATGCAAAACATCTCGGCAAGTGACTTTCTGGATAAAGTCAATGTCCAAGACAGTATTTTGGATTCTCACCTGATTAATCTCATGGCGTGTCAGCGTGGTACTAATGAGTACTGGTACCGTCGTCATGGTGATTTAAAATGTATGCTGAGGAACTTAGGAACTCCCACATGGTTCCTCACTTTGAGCTGTGCTGAGTATGGCTGGGAAGACTTACTAGAATTTCTACGAGAGGCAAATGCTAACGTAGAAAACATCGAATTCAAGACACCCGGAGAACTGTGCTCTTTGGATCCAGTCAATGTATGTAGGTACTTCAATCATAGATTTGAAGGTATGATGTCTTTCATCATGAATAAGAAGAATCCACCTCTTGGAGAGGTGTTGGATTTCTTCTGGAGGAAGGAGTACCAAGCAAGAGGTGCTCCTCATATACATATGTTGCTGTGGATCAAGGATGCACCTAAATTTGGAACGGATGCAGACGACTCAGTGATGAGTTTCATAGAACAGTATTCTACGTGTGCTGTTCCAAACGCAAAGGAGAAAAAAAGCCTAAGAGAAAAAGTTCTACGTTTCCAAAGCCATCGATGTGGAAAGTACTGTCGTCGTAAATTCCGGAACAAAGACAAGTTCTACACCAAATGTCGTTTCGGCTTTCCACGATCGGTGATTTCTAAAGGAAGAGTGAACAGTTTGATGTCTTCGCTGCGACATAATGTGATGAAGAAATCACCTAAAAACACATACAATTTGAAGAGGAACGAAGAGTCTAAGTACATCAACGACTACAACCCGGTGATTTTGTCCATGTGGAATGCTAACATGGATATACAGTTTGTGGCTGATAACTGTATGGCTGTGGCTCGGTATGTGACATCTTACATCACCAAAAAAGAGAAGACAGAATTGAAGGATTTGTGGGAGGACATTTCCCATGAAAAGAGCCTCAGCAAGAAGTTGTACAGTTTCAGTCTGAAGATGTTGTCGCATCGAGAAATCGGAGCTTACGAATGTTCTGACCGGTTGTCTTCAGCAAGTCTCTATGCCAAGTCCAGGAGTATCGTTTGGGCGAGTGTTGGTCTTGCTGCAACGCGTAATCGAGTTCTGAAACCTGTGCGGGAAATTGAGTATTTGGCGGAAAAGGAGCCAAACAGTACCGACATTTTGAAGAGCAACATGTTGGATACATATTATCCAAATCGAAGCAGTCACCTCGAGAATGTTTGTCTGTATGAGGTTCTGCAAAATTACATATTCAAGAGGAACATCAAAGAAGATACTGAGAAAGGAGTGTATGCTGTAATAGGAAGTGAGGGATGTCTGGTCAAGCAAAGAAAATGCCACTTGATAAACCATCGAAAATTGAGTGGCGAATCTCCTGAAAAAAAGGAGTTTTTCTATTTAGCACTTTTGCAACTTTTTAAGCCTTGGCGTGCAGAAGAGGAACTGCTTGGAGATTTCCTTTGTTACGAAGACTCATTCAATGCTGCCAAGGAGACCATAGAATGTCCTGCTTTTCCCAAATATGTAGAAATGTTGAATGTGGAAATTGAGCAGGAAGCAACGATTGCAGCTGAGATTGCCGGAGACAGTTCTCAGGACAGTCAGAGTTCTGGTTCATTGAGTCAGGATCCACTAGGAGGACCTCTTATCGAAAATGAAGCTGCCACTGCTATGAATGAAGTGGAAAGAGCCATGGCACATGCTCAGGAGGATGTGGTTAACTTAGAAGAGTTGGAAAGACAACTCAACGTTGAGCAGAGGAAAATATATGACGAACTTACCATGCAAATTGATCATGGATTAAGTCATGACAAGAAAGAGTGCTCATGTACGTCGTTGAAGCCTGTCCGACTGTACGTGAGTGGAGAAGCGGGAACTGGAAAAAGTTTCCTTATTAAAGCAATTTCATGTTATTTGCAGGAAAGGACAGAGTCATCGCTGTCTTGTGTTGTCACCGCTCCAACTGGACTGGCAGCACATAACATTAAAGGGATTACTTTACATCGTTTACTGATGCTGCCAGTGGAGCATGACAACAAATTAGAATATCACAAGCTATCTGGAGATGCTTGTTTTGAAGTTTCAAGAGTCTTGAGGAAAATGAAACTTCTTATCATTGACGAAGTAAGCATGGTTTCCAATGTCATGCTTGCCTTTGTGCATTTGAGAATGCAAGAAGTTCTCAAAACAGAGTATGATGTGTTATTTGGTGGCAAACACATCATTGTTTTCGGAGATCTTCTGCAGCTGACACCAGTGAAAGGGCAACCTGTGTTCAAAATGCTCACGCATGAAGATACCAGGAAGTGCTTAGGGAGTATTGGCAACGTCAATATATGGTTAAACTTCAATTATGCTGAACTGCATGAAAATATGCGTCAGGCAAAGGATGAAGTTTACAAGACTATTCTACAAGATGTTAGAATTGGAAAAGTGACCGAGCATGGGAAAGAAGCTTTACATGCATGATTACTGACAAATTTATATCCAGATGAAGATGTTGTGCCTGAGAATATTTTTCAGAAAGTTACTGAGAAAAAATCTGGAATATGTTTGATGCCAACTCTTGCAGAATGTGCCAAATTCAACAACAAAATGTTGCATTTAGAAAAGCAAGAGATTGTGAAATTGGAAGCTATTGACAGAGTAGAGCATATGGGATCAACAATTATTTTGTCTGAGAATCTGAAAACAAAATTGGATTCATTAGAGAAGAGTATATCTAAAACTGCGGGTTTTGAAAAGACTCTGAATGTGTGCTTGAACTGCCGTATAATTTTAAGAAGGAATTTACATGTTGAAAGAGGTCTGGTAAATGGATCAATGGGTAATGTTGTTGATTTTGTGAAATACAGAAATAGAGATGGAATTGAATTTTTAAAAATTAAATTTGATGGCATTGAGGAAGTACAGCTAATTGCTCGTTGTTCTGCTAGATTTTTGCTTGTAAAAGACTTATATGTTCGTCGTAAGCAGTTTCCTGTTTGCTTGGCATATGCGGTGACAATCCATAAATCGCAAGGTTTAAGTGTAGACTGTGCATTGGTGAATATTGGCAGTTCTGTGTTCAAGGAGGGTATGGCATATGTGGCATTGTCACGAGTTAGGACTTTATCGGGATTGTACTTGATTGAGTGTGATGTCACAAACATTTGTGCGGATCTAGATTGTGTTAAGGAATACAATAGGTTGAGAAGAGAGTATGCGCCACATTTGCCTCAGTATCCTTTGTTTGAGAAACGTGTGGTAGGCCGGAAACGAAGAAATGTGACCAATACTGGGGAGGTTGTAGCAAAAAGACGAAAAGTCGATGAACCTGAAATTATAAGCAGAAACAAAAAGGATTCTGTTGAAGATGCTGTTGGTTTTCAATTTGAAAACAGTTCTGGTGTCAACTGCTATGCTAATGTAGTGGTTAATGTTTTGTTTTCTCTACAAAATGTAAAAGAAGAGATTGTGGTCAATTCTGATCAAAGATTTTGCAGTTTGTTAAATTCTGTGTTAGAGAAATGTAGCACTGATAGAACAAACATAGAAAGTGTGTCTGAAATTCGAAATCTGTTAGACAGATGTTCAGGCCAAACACAATTCTCTCAAAATAGTCAGCAAGATTGTCAGGAGTTTTTAATGTATATGCTTGATGTATTGTGTGCTGAAGGTGTAGATGTAGATCATCTGTTTGGGCTTTCTTATCAATGGCAGCATGACTGCGAGAACTGTAGGGTATCAAGTAGTACTAGTGTAGACTCAGAAAGATTTATATATTTAACTTTGCCAGACAGTAAATCAGTCTCTTTTAATAAGCTAGTAAAAGCAGCTGATCACAATATGGAGTGTAGGCAATGTAAATCTGAAATGATGTCCACATTATTTATACGAACATATGGCCAGTATGTCATTTTAATGTTCCAACGATGTAGGCCTGATGGAACAAAATTGACAACTTTAATTAAAAATTTTGTGGCTTCACAGTTGTCAATATCAGGAAAGACTTTTGTAACTGTAGCAATTATATATCATGATGGTTCTTCAATAACATCAGGACATTATACAGCTTATTTAAAGTGTAGAAATGGCTGGTCATTCTGCAATGATTCTGTTTTAATTTTCACAAAAAAATTGCCATATGACCTTAAAAACTCTTACCTGGTGTTTTTAAAACCAAAATTTTAGGGAAAGAATCTCGGGATGTGCTCTGAGGAATTTCAAGAAGTTCTCATGGCTCCTACACTATTTGGCCTTGAAGATAAGTGTAGTACAGAGACATAACTTTTTACCATAACACTGGACGTTATTGAGAAATACGTGCACTTTGAATGAGTTCAGAAAAACTATTTCTTTTTATAAGCTAATTGAAGCAGCGAATCAAAACATGGAGTAGAGGGAATGTAAGTCTGCAATGCTGTCTACTGTTTTACATTGCTTTGTGATTAAAAGTGATGTAGAGAATTAAATAATTGTACTAGTCATAAAGGTAGTGTAAGTCTGCTTCATAGTAAGCAGTATCAGTGTGATAGGAAATGTAGAACATGATTGAGCAAGAAGGGGAAGATATTACTAGTCCAGGATTGTGTAAATGATCTTCAACATTTTAATTCTGAAAGTTGCGGAAATGCGAAAAGACGGGATTGGCTAACAAGAAATCCAAGAGTTATACATGGCTCTGACAAGATTTGGCCTTGTGGAATCTTGTGGTAGAGAGCAAGAAGTCATTTATTGTATGTAACATGTTTTTGAAAACGATGGAGGTTTTCTTTCAGAAAGTGGCGGGTTGAAAGTAATAACAGCACAACAGAGTGTAAGCTGTTCATAGGACATCCTTGGCAGTCATGGAAAGTAAGTTAACTTTAAGGAGTTCTGAATTCTGATTTGTAATGTTGTATGGGTTTTTTAAACACAATCATTTTGATTGTGGTTTTTTTTCCCCGCTGTTATATGATGAATACCTTCAAGTCACTGTTTTAGTGAAATTTGATACATTCTGAGAACAGCAAAAATAAACCATTTAACATGTATAATTAATTCTGTTCTGTTTGCATTTATGATGTATATGTAGAACTGTGTAGGAGGCATGGAAAAGGTGAGGCTTCTGTAAGTGTCAAAGTTGTTGCATACAGTGCTCATATTCTACGTAGTCTTTTATATTTCATTACTTTCACTGTTTCTGACTGATCTAAACATTTTTTTTAAAAAAGAACAGTAAGTATAAGGGAAGGAAACAGACAGTTATGTTAAAAGAAACACAGCTATAGGGAATAAACTAGGGATACTGTTACCCGCAATCCTCTGCTGATGATGTCACTGAGCATGTCATGAATGATGTAATATGTGACATCATCAGCAGTGGATTACGGGTAATAGTATCTCTAGTTTACTCCCCTATAGCTGTCTTTCTTTTAACATAACTGTCTGTTTCCTTCCCTTATACTTACTGTTCTTTTTTAAAAAAAAAAATTTTTGGTTCGCTTCCGGTTCGCGTACCGGGGAGCGAACTGGGAAGCGAACTAAGAGAAATAGAGGTTGGCACAGTTGCAAATATTGTACCAATTTTTTAATAACGGGGAGGTAGTTCTGAAAAGAACTTTTTTTTTATTGTTTTTGTTGTTTTATATTTTTTTTATTTTTTTTCGGAACATTTTTTTACTTTTTTTGAATTTTTCTGAACAGTTTTATATTTTTTGGGGTTTTTCTTGGAGGGGGCAATGAAAACGATTCATTGTAAAGGGCTCAACAGGAGCAAGAAAACAAAAAAAAAGAATTTATTGTTTGGGGAGTTTCGGACAAACATGAGCATGATTGTCAATAGCTCTGTTGATCAGAGTGATGCTACTTTCTCCATAGCAAATGAATCCACTGCAATGTACGCAGACTTGTTTTACTTCACGAAATCTCGTTTGTATATTTGGCACCATCTCCCTGCCCTCTGGTCCCGTTACTTCCGGTACAACAGATCTTCTGGCCATAATAGGGAGATTATCTAGGTCGTCCTGTTCCTCTTCTTCCTCTTCTTGCTGAATTATAACTTTAGCAGGTGGTCCACTCTTCCTTGGATGTGGTGGAGGTGGTGGGGAAGCACCAGCTGAAGCTAGTAAAGAAGCCATTGCTCACTGGTAACAAAGGGTCTTTCTCTCACAATGATGAAAGTCAGAGTGAGGAAAGAAGGAGGGATTTTCACCATTTGGGAAAAAAAATAGTTCTCAACCAATGAAAAGTGTTCATTTTAGATCGTATGACCTAGTCTTACATCATTAGGAAACCGAAAGTGAAATGAACCAATGAAAAGTGTTATTACCAAGTCACATGACCTGCTGTGTTTACGTTACGCGCTTTGCAGGGCCTCCCGGTTTGCTTCCAGAAACCTGTGCTTTGCGACTCGGTAAGCGTACGAGTTCGCTAACGTAGCACGTCATATGACGTATCACGCGACAACGCGAAACGTCATGCGGACGGGAGGCGTCACGATGTTGTTTTCTAACGCGGCAGTTGCGGTAAAGAAACGTTTACCGGCTCGCGGTCTATTTCGCGGCATCAAGGTCAGCTAACGGGAAGCTTCCCGATTCGCGAAGCGGGAACGAAGAAAAAAAATATTTAAAAACAAAGTTATTAATAAACATATAAAATATATTTTTGGATTTAAAGAAGAATACATTTTACAGCTACAGATATTAGCTGTTAAAAAACCAATGAAATTCACTGAAAAAACCATAGGTTATAGACCATATATAGTTAGGAATTAGCATTTACAAAACCTTGAAAATTCACTGAAAAAAACATAGGTTATAGACCATATATAGTTAGGAATTAGCATTTAAAAAACCTTATTTTACTCACACAAAACCATTGAAATTCCATATATAGTTAGTTGCACTAACTATATATCGCGCACCCGCAATCCACTGCTGATGATGTCACATATTACATCATTCATGACATGGTCAGTGACATCACTGATGACATCACTGATGACATCTCAAATGACATCACTGATGACATCTCACTTGACATCAATGATCACATCACTGATGATATCATTCATGTGATAATACAATGCATCTCCTCACACTCTAATATAACCTCCGTTACACCCAGTGTTAAATAGAGAGTATCATTTTTGAAACCATTGACACACCAATACTAGTTACTACATACGCACTCACTGATTCCTATGTCTACACACACATTCACTCATACAATCATTCATACATACAATCACTCATCTTTACAACACTATCATATGCACTCATACACCTATACAGACACTCACACTCTGCCACTCATCCATGGAGTTACTCACACACCTAGTCAGTCCTGAAAAGAATCAATCACACTTCCATTTTCTCATCTATACAGTTAAACACAGAACACCTTACATTTTTGAAACATATA
Organism: Lissotriton helveticus; assembly: GCF_964261635.1. Lineage (NCBI taxonomy): Eukaryota > Metazoa > Chordata > Amphibia > Caudata > Salamandridae > Lissotriton > Lissotriton helveticus. The sequence continues at coordinate 723,379,586 of NC_136059.1, read as the reverse complement.
CTAACACATAGTTACTCTCTTATAGAATCACTGATACAAGTACACATTGATCTGCACAGAGTCACACACCTCCCAGCCAGCCATACACACACTCAGTCTCCCATACAAATACTTGTGCAACCAATCAATAACCCATATAGCTACTTATATAGCTACTGATCAACACATGCAGCAGCTTGCACAACAACAGACATACTGATGCACACTTTTAGACAGTTTAGTCACTAACCCGTGCATTCAGTAAGACGCATTTAATCACTCACTCATACAGTCAATCACGCACCTACTAAAACCTTCATTCAGACACTTATACATCCACTCATTCTTCAATATGTAAAACATATTTAAACTTTACAGAAACACATAATCACTGGATGTTGTCATCAGTGATGTCATCAGTGATGTCACTGACCATGTCATGAATGATGTAATATGTGACATCATCAGCAGTGGATTGCGGGTGCGCGATATATAGTTAGTGCAACTAACTATATATGGAATTTCAATGGTTTTGTGTGAGTAAAATAAGGTTTTTTAAATGCTAATTCCTAACTATATATGGTCTATAACCTATGGTTTTTTCAGTGAATATATATATATATATATTGTGCTCAAATTCTTTCGCGATATCAAAGAATTACCCACACTCACGGGGTTGCTATTTCCAAGGTTGCTTTTTATTTAACAGACAAGACAGACGCCCTCGCGTTTCGGCACACAGCCTTTCTCGATGTCTATATATATTCACTGAAAAAAACATAGGTTTTAGGGGTGTTATAGTAAGCTGGACATTTCACTTGTACAAAACCATTGAAATTCCTCTGTTATAGTTAGTTGTACTAACTATAACTCGCATGCCCGCAATCCACTGCTGATGATGTCACATATTACATCATTCATGACATGGTCAGTGACATCACTGATGACATCTCGAATGACATCACTGATGAAATCATCTAGTGAATGTGGTTTGGTTCGTTATTTAAATATGTATTATATATATATAGCAATCTGCATTGAAGAATGAGTGGATATATAAATATCTGGATGGAGGATTTAGTAGCAGTGTGATTGACTGTTTACTTGACTAATTTATAGTGTCCCACTATATATATTGGATAGTGACTAAACTGTGTGAATATCTGTATCACTTTGTCAGTTCTTGTGTAAACTGCTGCACCAGTTGGTTGCTAGCTATGTGAAAGTCTATATTAGTTATTGATTAGTTAACTTAGTATTTGTATGGGAGACTGAATGTGTGTGGGGTTCGGTGGGGGGTGTGTGACTGCCCAAAGATGTGTGAATAGTTGATTTAGTAGATATATGAGGTTAAGACTACATATTATAACAGTTGTTTGGGTGAGTGAATATCTTTATGGGTGTGGTGATGAGAAAATATAGCTCTCAATAGTACATGTGCAACAAACTAGAAAAATAAAAGGCAGTGTATGTGACAGTTGTTGTATATAAATAAGTATACGTAAGAGTCAGTGATTGTTTGAGTGACTGTGTGAATAATTGTATACTTGTAATAGTGATTGAGTGAGTATGAGTTACTACATATATGAATAAATGAAGTAGTGTTTGTATAAGTGTGTAGCTGAGTAAATGTAAGTATGATCCATTGTTTGCATAAGTGAATTGGATGACTGAATAAGTGAATAGGATGTGTGCTGGTGTGTAATGTCAATATAGGTGTATAAGTTTATTTTATAGTGTTCCATTGATCATTGACAACATGTATGAGTGAATCTATAGGTAATTGATTAGATGTGTGTGTAGATCTAGGAATCACTGAGTGGATTTTTAGATACTTGTATTGCTGTGTCAATAGATTCAACTATGGTACTCTGAATTTTACAGTGAGTGATGAAAGGTTATACTAATGTATGATGAGGTGTATCTCATTGTCACGTGGATGATGTCATCAGTGATGTCAAGTAGGATGTCACTGACCATAGAAAAACCAAAGGAAATGATGGATGGAGCACTCCTTCCCTGGACCGGAAACAAGCTACCGGGCTGAAGACGGCTGGGATGCCAGAAACCGGTCCTCGGAAGCTTGTTTCTGGTCCAGGGAAGGCATGGCTTGGCAGTTCGGGCTGGACTGTTCCCATGAGGCACAGGGTCAGACTGATTTGCATATGGCCATGTCTGAACTGGGGTGGCAGAGTGGGCAAAAGAACGGTGATGGATTAAACCCAGATCTGTTGACTGTGTGTGAGTGTTTGATTGGTTCAGATGCTCCGTCCATCACCACCCCCTTTTGTACCGCTTTGTTCGCCATAAGTTGGCAGGGTATGCTCAGACGTGAGTCCCTTGCTCACTTTGCCACTGGATTCAAGCAAGCCGGGCTGAAGACGGCTGGAATGCCAGAAACCGATCCTCAGAAGCTTGTTTCCGGTCCAGGGAAGGCATGGCTTGGCAGTTCGGGCTGGACTGTTCCCATGAGACACAGGGTCAGACTGATTTGCATATGGCCATGTCTGAACTGGGGTGGCAGAGTGGGCTAAAGAACGGTGATGGATTAAACCCAGATCTGTTGACTGGGTGTGAGTGTTTGATTGGTTCAGATGCTCCGTCCATCACCACCCCCTTTTGTACCGCTTTGTTCGCCATAAGTTGGCAGGGTATGCTCAGACGTGAGTCCCTTGCTCACTTTGCCACTGGATTCAAGCAAGCCGGGCTGAAGACGGCTGGAATGCCAGAAACCGGTCCTCGGAAGCTTGTTTCTGGTCCAGGGAAGGCATGGCTTGGCAGTTCGGGCTGGACTGTTCCCATGAGGCACAAGGTCAGACTGATTTGCATGTGGCCATGTCTGAACTGGGGTGGCAGAGTGGGCAAAAGAACGGTGATGGATTAAACCCAGATCTGTTGACTGGGTGTGAGTGTTTGATTGGTTCAGATGCTCCGCCCATCACCACCCCCTTTTGTACCGCTTTGTTCGCCATAAGTTGGCAGGGTATGCTCAGATGTGAATCCCTTGCTCACTTTGCCACTGGATTCAAGCAAGCCGGGCTGAAGACGGCTGGAATGCCAGAAACCGGTCCTCGGAAGCTTGTTTCCGGTCCATGGAAGGCATGGCTTGGCAGTTCAGGCTGGACTGTTCCCATGAGGCACAGGGTCGGACTGATTTGCATATGGCCATGTCTGAACTGGGGTGGCAGAGTGGGCTAAAGAACGGTGATGGATTAAACCCAGATCTGTTGACTGGGTGTGAGTGTTTGATTGGTTCAGATGCTCCGTCCATCACCACCCCCTTTTGTACCGCTTTGTTTGCCATAAGTTGGCAGGGTATGCTCAGACGTGAGTCCCTTGCTCACTTTGCCACTGGATTCAAGCAAGCCGGGCTGAAGACGGCTGGAATGCCAGAAACCGGTCCTCGGAAGCTTGTTTCTGGTCCAGGGAAGGCATGGCTTGGCAGTTCGGGCTGGACTGTTCCCATGAGGCACAGGGTCAGACTGATTTGCATGTGGCCATGTCTGAACTGGGGTGGCAGAGTGGGCAAAAGAACGGTGATGGATTAAACCCAGATCTGTTGACTGTGTGTGAGTGTTTGATTGGTTCAGATGCTCCGTCCATCACCACCCCCTTTTGTACCGCTTTGTTCGCCATAAGTTGGCAGGGTATGCTCAGACGTGAGTCCCTTGCTCACTTTGCCACTGGATTCAAGCAAGCCGGGCTGAAGACGGCTGGAATGCCAGAAACCGGTCCTCGGAAGCTTGTTTCCGGTCCAGGGAAGGCATGGCTTGGCAGTTCAGGCTGGACTGTACCCATGAGGCACAGGGTCGGACTGATTTGCATATGGCCATGTCTGAACTGGGGTGGCAGAGTGGGCAAAAGAACGGTGATGGATTAAACCCAGATCTGTTGACTGTGTGTGAGTGTTTGATTGGTTCAGATGCTCTGTCCATCACCACCCCCTTTTGTACCGCTTTGTTCGCCATAAGTTGGCAGGGTATGCTCAGACATGAGTTCCTTGCTCACTTTGCAACTGGATTCAAGCAAGCCGGGCTGAAGACGGCTGGAATGCCAGAAACCGGTCCTCAGAAGTTTGTTTCCGGTCCAGGGAAGGCATGGCTTGGCCGTTCGGGCTGGACTGTTCCCATGAGACACAGGGTCAGACTGATTTGCATATGACCATGTCTGTACTGGGGTGGCAGAGTGGGCTAAAGAATGGTGATGGATTAAACCCAGATCTCTTGACTGGGTGTGAGTGTTTGATTGGTTCAGATGCTCTGTCCATCACCACCCCCTTTTGTACCGCTTTGTTCGCCATAAGTTGGCAGGGTATGCTCATACATGAGTCCCTTGCTCACTTTGCCACTGGGTTCAAGCAAGCTGCGCTGAAGACGGCTGGAATGCCAGAAACCGGTCCTCGGAAGCTTCTTTCCGGTCCAGGGAAGGCATGGCTTGGCAGTTCAGGCTGGACTGTTCCCATGAGTCACAGTGTCAGACTGATTTGCATATGGCCATGTCTGAACTGGGGTGGCAGAGTGGGCTGAAGAACGGTGATGGATTAAACCCAGATCTGTTGACTGGATGTGAGTGTTTGATTGGTTCAGATGCTCTGTCCATCACCACCCCCTTTTGTACCGCTTTGTTCACCATAAGTTGGCAGGGTATGCTCAGACGTGAGTCCCCTGCTCACTTTGCCACTGGATTCAAGCAAGCCGGGCTGAAGACGGCTGGAATGCCAGAAACCGGTCCTCGGAAGCTTGTTTCCAGTCCAGGGAAGGCATGGCTTGGCCGTTCGGGCTGGACTGTTCCCATGAGGCACAGGGTCAGACTGATTTGCATATGGCCATGTCTGAACTGGGGTGGCAGAGTGGGCTAAAGAATGGTGATGGATTAAACCCAGATCTCTTGACTGGGTGTGAGTGTTTGATTGGTTCAGATGCTCTGTCCATCCCCAACCCCTTTTTGTACCGCTTTGTTTGCCATAAGTTGGCAGGGTATGCTCAGACGTGAGTCCCTTGCTCACTTTGCCACTGGGTTCAAGCAAGCTGCGCTGAAGACGGCTGGAATGCCAGAATCTGGTCCTCGGAAGCTTGTTTCCGGTCCAGGGAAGGCATGGCTTGGCAGTTCGGGCTGGACTGTTCCCATGAGTCACAGGGTCAGACTGATTTGCATATGGCCATGTCTGAACTGGGGTGGCAGAGTGGGCTGAAGAACGGTGATGGATTAAACCCAGATCTGTTGACTGGATGTGAGTGTTTGATTGGTTCAGATCCTCCGTCCATCACCACCCCCTTTTGTACCGCTTGTTCGCCATAAGTTGGCAGGGTATGCTTAGACGTGAGTCCCTTGCTCACTTTGCCACTGGATTCAAGCAAGCCGGGCTGAAGACAGCTGAAATGCCAGAAACCAGTCCTCGGAAGCTTGTGTCCGGTCCAGGGAAGGCATGGCTTGGCAGTTTGGGCTGGACTGTTCCCATGAGTCACAGGGTCAGACTGATTTGCATATGGCCATGTCTGAACTGGGGTGGCAGAGTGGGCTGAAGAACGGTGATGGATTAAACCCAGATCTGTTGACTGGATGTGAGTGTTTGATTGGTTCAGATGTTCCGTCCATCACCACCCCCTTTTGTACCGCGTTGTTCGCCATAAGTTGGCAGGGTATGCTCAGACGTGAGTCCCCTGCTCACTTTGCCACTGGATTCAAGCAAGCCGGGCTGAAGACGGCTGGAATGCCAGAAACCGGTCCTCGGAAGTTTGTTTCCGGTCCAGGGAAGGCATGGCTTGGCAGTTCGGGCTGGACTGTTCCCATGAGGCACAGGGTCAGACTGATTAGCATATGGCCATGTCTGAACTGGGGTGGCAGAGTGGGCTAAAGAACAGTGATGGATTAAACCCAGATCTGTTGACTGGGTGTGAGTGTTTGATTGGTTCAGATCCTCCGTCCATCACCACCCCCTTTTGTACCGCTTGTTCGCCATAAGTTGGCAGGGTATGCTTAGACGTGAGTCCCTTGCTCACTTTGCCACTGGATTCAAGCAAGCCGGGCTGAAGACAGCTGAAATGCCAGAAACCAGTCCTCGGAAGCTTGTGTCCGGTCCAGGGAAGGCATGGCTTGGCAGTTTGGGCTGGACTGTTTCTATGAGGCACAGGGTCAGATTGATTTGCATATGGCCATGTCTGAACTGGGGTGGCAGAGTGGGCTAAAGAACAGTGATGTATTAAACCCAGATCTGTTGACTGGGTGTGAGTGTTTGATTGGTTCAGATGCTCCGTCCATCACCACCGCCTTTTTTACCGCTATGTCAACGACCATGTCATGAATGATGTAATATGTGACGTCATCAGCAGTGGATTGCGGGCGCGCAAGTTATAGTTAGTACAACTAACTATAATGGAGGAATTTCAATAGTTTTGTACGAGTGAAATGTCCATTTAACTATTACATTACACATATGTATTAAAAATATTTATTTTTAAATAAATATATATATATATTTTTTCATTTTATATTCTATTTAATATATTTATATTATGCACTTAAATTTTTTTTTATTTTTTTTTTGTAGTCGGGCACCCAAAGCACACCCTTATTGATCACTGCGCGGAACCTTTCCGCCATTTTAGGATTGTTGAGTAGGATCCGCGTAGGGTGTGCGACCGGTACGAGTTTTCCTACGCCATCGCTATGCGACTGGTATGCAACTTGTGGCTCATACACGACATGTACGAATTACGCGACGCAACGGTCGCGTGGTTGCGCGTGACGTATATGCGTGTTGGACGCGGTGGGTGCAAGACTCCCCAAATTTTTTTAATATCTAAAAACATATATATATATATATATATATATACTATATATATTAAGGCAAGACATTATCTGAGCTAATCATAAAAATAATACTCTTTTACTTTTAATAAAATTACATTACTTTTAAATGCAATTTCGCGAAGTAGCGCTGGGTGCGAGCTGCGTGCACGCACCCTACGCGGACCCCATGTGACCAGAAAGAAAGAGATGTGATTGGTTCATAACATTTCCTATTCTAACTGTTTAAGAACCCCACCCATTTCAATCACTCTTCTTAGACCTTCCTTGAGAGAAGACCTTTCTTCAGAAGAACACTACATTTATTTGCTTTGGAGACCTCAAATAGTTTTTTTATTCAGAAAAATGGCTATACCTCTTGTTGAATCTTCAGACTCTGAACATTCTGAGGCTGAAGAATTTGTTCCAGAACCTCCCCCTCCAGAAAAATATACCTCCATTGTTTGGAAGCTTTTTACTTTCCCGACGGGGCAAAAAAAAGTAAATGCAACAAAGGTTACATGCAAGATCTGCAAGGCGGTCCTCTCCAGAGGAGACCCAAATAAGAAGTACTCATGTGGGACTGCTAGCATGAGAAAACACCTGCAGACATGGCATCCAGTACACTTTTCATGTGAAGAAATGAGAAGACTGCGTGAAAATGGTCCTGCACCACCAGCTGTACCTAGCGTCTCTGGGGCAACACCATCTACTTCTACACCAGCACCAGATATACGTCCCCAATTTGAGAAAGTGAGGATGCATTGCGTGCAATGTAATTGTTTAATTTCTTATGGGGAGCAGTCAGTGGACCTTGTTTGTCATGCCATCAATAACCATCAATGTTAGTGTCTTTTTTTTTTCTCCTCAAAGTTTTTGGTTCTGTTTTTCCTGTTGACATTTTTTCCCTGTTAAAAAAAATCTAAAAAAAAAAGAAATCAAGAAACAAATCAAGAAAAAAAAGTTATTTTCAGAAATAATTACTCTGGTTAAAAAAAGAGCTAAACTTGTATGCTAGTGTGTGAAAGTTTACATGAATATATATCTAGTGGATAATTGACTGAAAGAATGGATTTGTGGTGTATGGTGAATGTATAAGTGCAGAACTATAAGGAAGTGCTGCAGCATGACACTGTAAAGTGTTTAGCTACAGCGTGCTGTGGTACTTCCGAAGCACAGGGATGTGACATATGTACATAAATATTTTGCAAGTATGTGCTTCCCTCTGCACTGCTGCTTAAACTACAGCCATGTGGTGACGCAGGCACCCTTGCTCCATGGTGCAAGGATATCTGTGTCGCATGGAGTTTGTTTTTGTGCAAAAAGACACACCTTTCTGCACAAAAACAATTTGTGAAGGTATTTCTCTCCTTCAATGTATACTGTACATTTTAGCATACATTCAAAGAGACAAAATGAGGAGAAATTAAAATAATTTTCCTTGTTGTGCCGTGCTACACCAATCGCAGGACGCTGCAGCATTCAGACATATATCCAGATTTATGATTTATGATAAATGTGGAGATGTGTCTTGTACTATTAGTGTTCTGTGCAAACACGCACAGCAACATCCATAGAACGCCCTTTCATTGCAAAGTGGTATGAATAATAAGGTTGTATTTACATGGAGAAGAAAAGGTACACAGACTGCCTTTTCCTCTCTTTGTACATATGAAACAGTGTCTTGCGCTGTAAGTATGAGGTACATGCATACTATATAAAGAAATTAATTTGTACTCGGGTTAATGGCTAGGTCAATTCTTATCATATGAGTAATAAGTAGAAATATTTCAGTACTACAAACAGAGAACAAGATACATTTATAAGTACTTACGTTTTGGCAAACTTATAGGACACATTTATAGATTACTGAAGGGAGGAGATGGGGCCTGATGTGACATGTGCAAACACACTCAATGATGTGTTTTAAGTTAAGGAGGTTTGTCAGTTTAATCCTGAAATTTCCTGGGTCGTACTAGTCCACCATATCTCTCTATTGAATTCCATACCATGTGTGTTGCAGACAGGTGCTCTGAAGCTGTGTCCTATTTGATACCTGTCTACAATGGAATTCTCTGGCACAAATCTACTGCATCCATCTTCCCTTTTTTCAACTGTGTGCAAACACACGCCATTGTGTATTTTAAGACTTACTTAAACTTACCTCAACAGTAATACACCTGAAAAACCCTACACATTTTATTCAGTTGTTTTGTATAATGTAAATTGTTGTAAGGTGTAGCACGCGGCCAGGGCGACTGACGCTGGAATCTGGGGACCACGGTTCGATCCCCGGCTCCGGCGGCAGGTTAGCCCAGCACCATGTGACTCTGGGCAATAGCTCTCTTAATCTTCCCGACGGCCCCCAGCGCCTAGAGACCCTTACGGGTGATTGTGCGCTTTACAAATGTGGACTTTACTTTACTTTACTTTAAATTGCATATTGTAGAATTAGAATCTGTGAAAGAAAAGAAAAAATAGTTATAACATGTAATAATATATTTTTAACAGCACAGCATAATTTTAACATTTTACATACTATTTTCTTTGCCTTTTTGCTGTTCTCAGAATATATTGAATTTCACTAGAAACAGTGATTTCAATCGTACTCATCACATAACAGCGGGCAAAAAAAACCAATCAATAAGATTGTTTAAAAAAAACAAGAATCCACCTCAATAAAATACCGTATAATACAAATCACACATATATAAAATGCTTACTGCTAAGAAAATGTTATAACTTAAATGTATAAACACTGTAAATGTTGTCGCTTAAAACTATACACCGAGACAATGTGCGAAGAAAAAGTCAATAATTCAAACATATACCTTTCCTTCAGGCCAAATGGTATTATTGCAATCCTTTTTATTTAAATTGTCCAATAATAATCCTATTAAATCATAACAACAAATTCCTCAGAGGCTGAATTATTTTCCTAAAACTTTGGCTTTAAAAATATTAGGTAGGAATTTGGTAGTTCACTAGGCAAACGTTGTTTGAGAACCAACTGAGCAGCATTACAAAGTGTCCAGCCTTTTTCACATTTTAGATAGGCAGTGTAATGTCCAGATGTTGTGAAGGACCATCATGGAAAATTATTGCTACTTCTACAAAAGTCCTTCTTGATATTGATAGTTGAGTTGCTACAAAATGTTTTATTAAAGTGTCAATTTTCTCCCATCAGTTGTACAACGTTGCATCATTAAAATTATATATTGTCCATATCTTTGTATAAATAATGTTGATAACATTTCTGATTTGCAACTCGAATAATTTGTGAGGTCTAGTCTTAGCATTATCCAGTTCTGCTCTGAAGAATTCTTTTTTAGAGTTGATGATTGTTTTGTAATAGGCGTTTCTGGCCTGACGGAGAAGTTTAAGATCGTCTGCGGAAGGGTGATTTTTCCAGTTCCGTTCTGTTTGTCAGAGGGACCTCCTCTAATTGTTAAGGAATCCGTTGAACCAGGGGTTCCTGTGTTTGATCTGTGTTTGTTTCAGTTTTAGCGGGGCAAGGTTATTGATTATATTGGATATCGTTGTGGAATAATGTTCAGTGAGGTTGTCGACCGTGGTGATATGGAGGGAGGTCAGTTGCACAGATAGCGTGGTGGTCTGACCAGTCGCAGGGATCTATGGAGGTGAGTTTGACCACAAATTCCTTGGAGATGATCCAGTCTAGAATGCACCTTTTGAATGAGTAGGGAGGGAGCTGGCTTGGGTAAGGGCTTGGTCTGCCAAGAAGTCTCTGATGGCGTTGACCTGCGGGTCCTTGGGGTCCATGCATATGGATTATTTTCTAAACCAGCAGTTTTAGATATAGATTTTTCTAAAGAATTCCATTTTGTTTTCAGTTTTTCTTTAAAAATAATAGTGATTCCTTCATGCTCTATTTTATTGATGGCTTCCATTTTTATTATTCCTTCATTTTGCAGCTTCAAAAGTTGTTCATTGAATATAGAACACTCGCGCAGTGTTAGCATTAAGCAGATTACTGATTTATTTTTTGCAATTTTCATGTATATTTTCTCAGGAACTATATTTTCATTTGGAAACAAATTGGAAAGTAATCGACTTTGCAAAGCTTCTCTGCCATGGTGTGTAAGTAGTCCAATTCTTATATCTTGAAGAATAGGTCCATAATCAACATCATTTGCCTGTCGCATATTTCTAATGAGTTCTTTGTAGTCAAACTATGACCAAATGTTAACGTTTCCAACACTACCCAGAGACTTTCTGGTGTCTTCATGTGTAAGTGTTTTACATACTGGTTGTCCTTTTACAGGAGTAAGTTGAAATAGATCTCCAAAAACTATGACATATTTTCCTTCAAATAACACGTCATACTCTGCTTTAATAAATTGTTGCATTCTTAAATGCACAAAAGCAAGCATTAAGCTTGAGACCATGCTTACCTCATCAATAATCAGAAGTTTCATTTTCTTCAGCACTCTTGAAACTTCACAACAAGCTTCTCCAGATAGCTTGTGATATTCCAATTTGTTTTCATGCTCCACAGGTAGCATTAGTAAATGAAGGGTAATGTAATTCCTTTAATGTTGTGTGCTGCCAACCCAGTTGGAGCAGTTACAACAAAAGACAAATGTGATTAATTTGTTTTCTGTAGATAACTGGTGATTACTTTAATTAAGAAACTTTTTCCTGTTCCAGCTTTTCGACTCACATGTATTCAGATAGGTTGAAATGATGTGCTTGTGTATTCTTTCTTTTCATTAAGAAATCCATGGTCAATCTGTTGTCTCACTTGCTGATATATTTATTTCTGTTCAACTTTTAGTTGTTCTTCCAAGTTTGCTAAGTCCGTTACATCTTCTTGAGCTTGATGCATTGCTGTTTCCACCTCATTCATGGCGATTGCTGCTACATTTTCAACAATTGGTTGCCTAGTGGATCTTGACTCAGCACAGCAGAACTTTGACTGTCTTGAGAACTCTCTCTAGCAATCTCAGCTGCAATTGTAGCGTCTTGATTAATTTCATCGTTCAACATTTTCACATAATTTGCAAAAGCAGTGCATTGTATGGTATCTTTACAAGCATTGAAAGAATCTTCATAGCTCTGAAAATCTCCAAGTAATTTCAATTCTGAATGCCACAGTTTGAACTGCTGCAAAGGGGCTAAATAGTCAAATTCCCTTTTATCTGTAGTGTTGCAACTCAGTTCCTGTGATTAATCAAATTTCCTTTAGTTTGTTTCACCAAACATCCTTTGGAACCAATCTCTCCATATTTTCCATCATTGATGTTCTCTGTAGTATTCCGTTTAAAAGTGTAGTTTTGCAGCACTTCATAGAGACACATGTTTTCATGATGATGACTTCTCTTTGGGTAATATGTGTCCAACATATTCGTTTTCAAAATATCTGTACTTTCTGGATCTTTTTCTGCTATATATTAAATTTCTTGAACAGATTTCAGTACCCGATTTTGAATTGCTGCTAGACCTAGACTCACTCAAATTATTCTTCTAGATTTGGAGTATAGACTCACAGATAATAATCGATCTGAGCATTCATATTCTCCGATTTCTCGGTGCGATAACATATTCAAACTGAAACTGTATAATTTCTTACTTAGATTCTTCTTGTGAGAAATCTCTTCCCACATTTCTTTCAATTCCATCTTTTCTGATTTTGTAATGTAGGACGTTACATATTGAGCACCAGCAATGGAATTGTCGGCAACGTACTGAATATCCATGTTAGCATTCCACATGGACAGAATAACTGGATTGTAGTCATTTATGTATTTTGACTCTTCGCTTCTTCTTAAGTTGTAGGTATTTTTTGGAGACTTTCTTGTGATGGTATGTCGCATAGATGACATAAAACTGTTCACTCTTCCTTTGGATATTACAGGATGGGGAAATGCAAAACGACATTTGGTATAGAACTTATCCTTAGACTTGTACTTTCGTCGACAGTATTTTCCACATCAATGGCTTTGAAATTGTAAGACTTGTTATCTTAAGTTGTTTTCTTCTGTGCTTTTGGGTACAGCACATGTGGCATATTCTTCAATAAAAGACAAAACAGTATCTTCCGAATCTGTTCCAATTTTGGGGGCCTCCTTGATCCATAACAGCATATGTATATGAGGAGCACCTCTTGCTTGATACTACTTTCTCCAAAAGAAATCCACAACTTCTCCAAGAGGGTTTTTTTTTTTTATTACCGATAAAAGACATCATAGCTTCAAATCTATGATTGAAATACCTGCATACATTAACAGGATCCAAAGAGCACAATTCTCCAGGTGTCTTGTATTCAATATTTTTTATATAGGAATTTGCCTCTTCAAGAAATTCAAGTAAATCATCCCAAGCGCACTCAGCACAGTTTAGGGTAAGGAACTGTTAGACCTGATACCCTTAGCGTGGTTTTCTCCTATCTTTTTGCCTCTGGCTCCTGTATTTTTTATGCTGTGCTGGATTTCGTTTTTGCTGGTTTAGATGCTTTAGACACTCTGCCACTGCTGATCAGTGCCAGAGTGTAAGTGCTCCCTATGTAAATTATCATATTGATTGGGTATACCTGATTGGCATATTTGTATCACCATAGTCCCTAGTAAAGTGCACTGTGTGTGCCAGGGCTGGTGATGACAGATGCTAATAGTGGGCCTGCAGCGCTGGTTGCGCCACCCAAATAAGTAGCCCTAAAATGGTGTCTCAGGCCTGCCACCGCAGTGCCTGTGTGCTGCCATGTCCTCCTGGCCAGTGTACCCACTGGCTGGGCATAACCCTTCCCTTTATGTACACATTGGTCACCCCTATGGAAGGCTCAAGGTACCCCCCTGGGCAGGGTGCAGTGTATAGGAAAGGTAGAGCATGTACTAGTGCAGTTACATGTTCTGGTAGAGAACAGCAGCCATTTTGTGTGCTCACTGCTGCAAGGTTATCTTGCTCCATAGACTAACATGGGGGAGGCTGGTCCCAATGGATACCGGCCTATCTTCTCATAGGAACAAGATGGGACATAAGTGATTGATATCCCTGAACTCAGAATTTAATAACACATCTTTTAGGAAAGGTTGTTTTTAAATTCTGTGTTTGAGAACAGAAAGGGGCTGTTCTCTTGTCTAACCTTTCTGTGTGCCTGGGCCTGCTTGTGGATTGACTGTCTGGTTTGAGGGTGACAGGGGATGGGGAGCCCCCAGGGGGTTGTCTGAGTCAGCCTGTGGTTGAATGACTGCATCTCCAACTAGAGTGGTGGGAGGAGATAGCACCTGGGAGTGAATAGGGCTGTGCCTGCCTGCCACAATGCTGGCTCCACCTCCTGCTGGGCGACTGACACCTCTGCCCCTCACACTGAAAGGAAGGAAGAAGCCAGGAAGCCCAAGTGCTCCAGTAACACCCAGAACTGGTTTAGAACGGGCTCAGGGCCCACTTGCACAAAGACTTCAAAGACTTTTTGGGGTATAAGAGAAGGACCCCTGAGAGCAGATTTTTAGATTCTACAATCAAGAGGAACCTCTGCCAGAAGAAGGACTGCTGAAGGAACTGAAGGAAGAATGCCTTGCTGTGTGCTCTAAAGGCTGACCTGTTCTACTGTCCAACTGAAGGAGAGGAGAAGAAGGACTTTGCTGTGTGCTGTGTCCCTATCTGCCTTAAACTACCAAGACTCTGCTGTGTGCTGTGTCTCTGCAAGAATCTCCAAGGGCCTGAGAAGAGCTGGCCTCCTGTCCTGGAACCCAGGGTTAAAAGGTTCCCAAGCATTTCCAAATTGCTGTAAAGATCGCGCTGTGTTTTGCCCTCAGTGCGTGTTTCTAACTGCTGGCCGTGGGAGAAGATCGATGTGCTCATCGGCACATATTCAAGGGTGACCGGAGGATCGTGGTGCCTCCCTGCGTCAAGAATCACCCCCAACGAACTGGTGGCCTTGTGGGCGGTCTAGTCACAACCTGTGGCCCTAAAATCACTTGCCGCCTTTTCATCGCCGCTGACCGGGGCCAGAAACACCCTGAGAAGTTCGCCGTCCCTTGCCGGGGCCGCGGAGACAGAGATCGAAGCCGCCATGCTCCCATTGGCTAAGAGAAACGAGCCCCCTCAGTAAACGCCGCGCTGGGATTGGCCCAGCACCGCCGTGTCATCTTCGAGGCCGCGCACTGATTGGCTGCCGGCTTCCGCATCATCAAGGGCTTGTCCCGGGAGCCGCACTGTCATTGGCTGACTCCCGGGTGTCTGCAGGGGCTCGTCTGTGGAGCCGCGACCTCATTGGTCTGTCCCCCGGGAAGCCTCGCCGAAAGACGCCGGAGCCGCGCTCGAGGCGGAAGAGTGACCCGTCCTCACCGAGGGAGCAACGCGAGTATTTAACGCCCCTGGCTTGCCGTCCCAGAATCGAAGTGCCAGGTTAGCTCCCTGCCGCTCGCTGGATTGTCGAGAGCGGGCGGAGAGCTGACGGGACCGGCCGGGGCGTTGTGGAAGGCTCCTCCCTCGCCGAGGCTGTCCATAACGGAGCAATACGGTGAGGCGCCCTAGCAGGCCTTGTGCAGGGTTAGCGAAGAGCTGACTTTGGCCTACAGCACAGCGGCATTATTTTGGTGATAATTTTTAGAGACTTGAGACCATTTTTAAGTAAAGAACTTCCTAGCAACTAAGTGCAACCATTAACTAAGTGCAACCATCAAGATTAAGTGCAACCATTGATTAAGTGCAACCATTGATTAAGAACAATCATCTTGTAACTGTTTATTTTTACTGCTGCAACTAGATAAAGTTATATTTTTACATATACCTACCTGTGTGGTCCCAGTTTGTGGTGTGTTGTAGAATTACTGTGTGGGCTAAGTGCAACTATTGTATACCTTGCCTTGGGGATAAGCCTGTCTGCTCGTGCCAAGCTACCTAAGGGGTGAGCAGGGGTTATCTAAAGTGTATATTCCTTCACCCTGACTAGAACTAAGGGTCCCTACTTGGTCAAAGGTACTTACCTCTGCCAATTAGAGACCCCCAGTTCTAACATTGTTGGACAGCGGTGTGGATTTTGAACTAATATTTGCACTTGACCTGCAGTGATTTTGTGTACACCACTAGTCTAGTTTAGCAGCCACAGATTGCTCCTGATTTCTTTCTTTTTGGTGAAACCTATTTTTGGAAAGCCTAGGGAGCATCATGTCTCAGAAAGGAGCAAGCGAAGGAGTAGAATTGGAATTTGAAATTCAGGAGTTGGTCACATATAAAAAGGAGCAACTGAAGCAATTCTGCAAACAGCTTGGATGCCCAGTGAAGGGCAGCGCAAATAAGGAAGAGCTACAGAAAGCTCTAAGGGCCTGGTGGGAGGCCAAACATGTTGAGTCTGAGGGTGTTACTGGAGAGGGAGGTACACAGGAGAATGCCTTTAGATCCAGTGATTTACCAGTGAATCTGCCAGCTTCTAGGGCTGGCAACAACCATTCCAGTAGGGGCCTTTCTCCAGAGGGGCTGGAGGAAAATCAGAGGGTTAGGGCCCATGAAATTGAGCTTTTCAAACTCAAGGCTCAAGCAGAAGAGAGAAAGTTACGCCTTAACAGTGAGAAGAAGGTGGAGGAGAGAACGAATGCTCTCGCTTTGGAGGAGAAGAAACTCCATTTGGCTCATGAGTTGAGTCTGAGGGAACTGGACCTTAAAGCTAAGCAAGGGGAGTCCAGTTCTAATGGTGGCAGTGCACAGCCAGTGCAGGCGGGTAAAGTATACATACCAAAAGATTTGGTGCAGAATTATCAGAGGGGTGTGGGTATCTATGCATGGTTTAGATCCTACGAGCTTGCCTTGAAGATGAATGAAGTACCTGAGAAGAGTTGAGGGGCAGGTTTGTTGAAGCATTTTGAGGCCTCTGGGAGGAATGTCTTAGCACCCTTAGAAGCAGCAGGTACCTTGACCTAACCCACTATGAAGGAGGCTTTATGCCTCAGGTATGGGCTCACTCCAGAACAGTACCGCCAGAAGTTTAGGAACTTCAAGAAACTTGATTCTAGTACCTGGGTAGAGTGTGTGAGTATGTACACGCGTGCACTGGAATGTTGGATAAAGGGCAGCAAAGTAACTGATTATGTGGGGTTGTGTCACTTGATTAGTTGGGAGCACTTGAGTAGGGTATGTGTTCCAGAGCTGCGCCAGCATCTTTTAGACAGCAAGTTAACTGATCCCAGTGAGCATGCCAAGGAGGCGGACCGCTGGACTAGCACCAGGGTCCACAAGGGGGTGATAAGTACCCCAGCCAAGGGTGGACAGGGTCCCCAGCAGAAGGGTGGGGAGGACAAGGGTAACAGTAAGGAGTTCTCTAAAGTGCCCCAAACTAGTTCCAAGGAGAAGGAGTCCCAACCCCCCAAGCCTAAGAGTGCTTGGCCCCATAAGGTCAGGCAGGACAACATAGCTCAGCCTACTTGCTATGCATGTAGAGAGGTGGGGCACATTGCCCCTAAATGTCCCAACAAACCTCCAGCACCCACTGGTGCTCCAACCCCAGGGTTAGCCAGTGTAGGTTTGGGAGGTGATGTGGTTTCCAGTGGGGAGGAGGGATTAACAGTGATGACCCTTGTCTCTCCAAGAGACCAAGAGATGGTCCAGGAAACCTTGCTGCCTGCTAACACTAAACAATACGGGCAGAAGTTGACCATCAATGGAAAAGAGATAGAGGCTCTGAGAGACACAGGGGCCAGCGTGACATCTGTAAGGTGTCAGTGGGTGTCTGAAGAGCAGATCATTCCCAATGTACTCCATCCTGTGGTGGCAGCTGACAGTTCAGTGCGCCTCTGCAAGTTGGCACGTGTTCCCTTTGAATGGGGGGGAGTCTCTGGTATTTTGGAAGTTGTTGTCAGTGATGCCTTGCCTGTAGACTGTCTATTGGGTAACGACCTGGAGAGTTCTCCATGGAAGAATGTAGAGCACAGAACTCATTTGGAGATGTTGGGCTTGCCTGCGTGAATCTGTGTGACCACATGTGCTATGGCAGCCATTAGGGGTGAATCAGCAGAACTGGAGCCTGGAACAATGGCCCAGGGACCTGCCAAGAGAGGAAGGGGCAGAGGGCGCGAGTAACCAGCCCCCGTCGTTCCCACGGTCCAGGAGGCAGAACCTGAGGGGGATGCCCTGGAACCTACAGGGGAGCAGGTGGCCGAACTGGGGAAATTGCCTGAGCTGACCCATTGGCAGCAAGAGGGTGGTCCCTCCAGGGAGGAGTTCTGCCAGGCTCAGAAGGAGTGCCCTTCTCTCATTGGTGTGCGGCAACAGGCTGCAGACCAGGCAGCAGGCCTAGGGTCCAAGGAACATTTGATTTGCTGGGAGGATGATTTACTTTATAGTGAGCCTAAGTTCGCTGAGCCCGGTGCAGCCCGTGTGCTGGTGGGACCCGAGCGCTTCAGGAACTTCCTAATGGGTCTGGCTCATGACGTGCCTCTCGCAGGACATCTGGGGCAAGACAAGACCTATCACAGGCTTGTCACCCACTTTTAGTGGCCCCAGATGAAGAAGCACATCGGTGCCTTTTGTAAGTCTTGCCAAACCTGTCAGGCCAGTGGCAAAAGCGGAGGGAAGTGCCTTGCACCCCTCCAACCCTTTCCTGTGGTGAGCACCCCTTTTGAGCGGGTGGGCATCGACATCGTGGGGCCCCTGGACCCCAAGACGGCTTTAGGCAACCGGTTTATCCTGGTCTTGGTGGACCATGCCACCCGGTACCCGGAAGCAGTCCCTCTCAGGACAATCACAGCCCCCTTGGTGGGCTGTGCATTGATGGGGATCTTTTCCCGAGTGGGGTTCCCCAGGAAGGTGGTCTCCGACCGGGGTACCAACTTCATCTCTAGGTACATGAAGTCACTGTGGGAGGAGTGTGGGGTGACATACAAGTTCACCCCTCCTTACCACCCTCAAGGAAGTGGGTTGGTTGAAAGGTTCAACCGCACCCTAAAAGGTATAATTATGGGCCTAGAATAACCCATGAGACGGAAGTGGGACGTCTTGTTACCATGCCTGTTGTTTGCCTTCAGGGAGGTGCCTCAGAAATTTTTAGGGTTCAGTCCCTTTGAATTACTGTATGGCCACCCTGTCAGAGGACCTCTCACTCTGGTGAAGGAGGGGTGGGAGAAATCCCGTGGGAAAACCCCCCCAGGATGTGTTCAGCTATGTGCTGGCCATCCGCAACCAGACAAAGCGCTTCAGGAAGCTCGCTCAAGAGAACCTGGAGGCTAGCCAGGAGGAAATGAAAAGATGGTACGACCAGAATACCACTCTGGTTGAGTTCCGCCCTGGTCAGAAAGTGTGGGTGATGGCGCCGGTGGAGCCTTGTGCGCTCCGTGATAAGTGGACCGGGCCATATGAGGTGGTAGAACGCAAGAGCGAAGTTACCTACCTGGTTAACATGAAGACTCCCAGGCAGCCCCTGAGAGTGTTACACTTGAACCACCTCAAACCCACTTTGAGAGGTCTGAAGTGACTATGCTCATGGCTACAGACGCTGGAAGGGAAGAGGATAGTGATCCTCTCCCTGACCTCCTGGCAGCCAAGGAGCAAGACGGGTCAGTGGATGGTGTGGTCCTCTCACCCACCCTGACCCCAGAGCAGCAGAGAGACTGTCGCCAGGTCTTGGGTCAGTTTGCTTCCCTGTTCTCCCTGACTCCAGGTGTCACCAACTGGTGGGTCCACGATGTGGACACTGGAGATAGTCTGCCTGTGAAGCAAAAGTTTTACAGGGTGGCTGACAAGGTCAGAGCCAGCATCAAGGAAGAAGTTTCCAAGATGTTGGCGCTAGGGGTAATTGAGCCCTCCAGCAGCCCCTGGGCTAGCCCAGTGGTCTTATTGCCTAAGAAAGCTGCTACCCCCGGTGGCCCCCCAGAACTCCGGTTCTGCGTGGACTACCGTGGGCTCAATGCGGTCACCAAAACTGACGCACACCCCATCCCCAGAGCTGATGAGCTCGTGGATCGGTTGGGAGCTGCCCAGTACCTCAGCACCTTTGATTTGACTTCAGGGTACTGGCAGATTGCCTTAACTGAGGGGGCCAAGGAGAGGTCAGCATTTTCAATGCCAGAGGGACACTTCCAGTTCCGCGTCATGCCCTTTGGGTTGAAAAATGCCCCTGCCACATTCCAGAGACTGGTCAACCAGGTACTGGCCGGGCTGGAGCAATTCAGCGCCGCATACCTGGATGACATTGCTGTGTTCAGCTCCACTTGGGAGGAACACCTGCAACACCTCTGCGAAGTGTTGAAGGCCCTGCGAAAGGCAGGCCTCACTATCAAGGCCAGTAAGTGCCAGATAGGGCAGGGATCAGTAGTGTACTTGGGACACCAGGTGGGGAGCGGCCAGTTGGCACCCCTACAGGCAAAGAGTGATGCCATTCTGGCTTGGGAACCCCCAAAGACCCAGACAGAGGTAAGAGCCTTTCTATGCCTAACCGGGTATTACAGACGGTTCGTCAAAGGATATGGCACCACTGTTGCCCCTTTGACAGAGCTAACCTCTAGATATCAGCCCAGGAAAGTGAATTGGACCGGGGCCTGTCAAACTGCTTTTGATGCCCTGAAAACTGCCATGTGCACAGCACCGGTGCTTAAGGCACCTGACTTTTCCAGTGAGTTCATTGTGTGGACAGACGCTTCAGAGCAAGGCGTGGGAGCAGTACTCTCACAGATCAACGACGAGGGCGGAGACCAACGTGTAGCTTTCATTAGTAGGAGGCTACTCCCCAGGGAACAGAGATGGAGTGCAATTGAAAGGGAAGCTTTTGCTGTGGTCTGGGCTCTGAAGAAGCTGAGGCCCTACCTGTTTGGAACTCACTTCCGTGTTCAGACCGACCACAGACCCCTCAGATGGTTAATGCAGATGAGGGGTGAGAACCCAAAACTGTTGAGGTGGTCCATCTCCCTACAGGGAATGGACTTTACGGTGGAACACCGCCCCGGCACACAACACGCCAACGCTGATGGTCTGTCCAGATTCTTCCGCCTTAGTGAAGAGGACTCCCAAGTGGTTGGGTATTTCTCCCCACTTTCAGCTGGAGGGGACACGTGTTAGACCTGACGCCCTTGGCGTGGTTTTCCCCTATCTTTTTGCCTCTGCCTCCTGTATTTTTGATGCTGTGCTGGATTTCGTTTTTGCTGGTTTAGATGCTTTGGACACTCTGCCACTGCTGATCAGTGCCAGAGTGTAAGTGCTCCCTATGTAAATTATCATATTGATTGGGTATACCTGATTGGCATATTTGTATCACCATGAAGTCCCTAGTAAAGTGCACTGTGTGTGCCAGGGCTGGTGATGACAGATGCTACTAGTGGGCCTGCAGCGCTGGTTGCGCCACCCACATAAGTATCCCTAAAATGGTGTCTCAGGCCTGCCACCGCAGTGCCTGTGTGCTGCCATGTCCTCCTGGCCAGTGTCCCCACTGGCTGGGCCTAACCCTTCCCTTTATGTACACATTGGTCACCCCTATGGAAGGCTCAAGATACCCCCCTGGGCAGGGTGCAGTGTATAGGAAAGGTAGAGCATGTACTAGTGCAGGTAACATGCTCTGGTAGTGAACAGCAGCCATTTTGTGTGCTCACTGCTGGAAGGTTATCTTGCTCCATAGACTAACATGGGGGAGGCTGGTCCCAAAGGATACCGGCCTATCTTCTCATAGGAACAAGATGGGACATATGTGATTGATATCCCTGAACTCAGAATTTAATAACACATCTTTTAGGAAAGGTTGTTTTTAAATTCTGTGTTTGAGAACAGTACTTTTAGAAAGTGGCTGTTCTCTTGTCTAACCTTTCTGTGTGCCTGGGCCTGCTTGTGGATTGACTGTCTGGTTTGAGGGTGACAGGGGCTGGGGAGCCCCCAGGAGGTTGTCTGAGTCAGCCCGTGGTTGAATGACTGCATCTGCAACTAGAGTGGTGGGAGGAGATAGCACCTGGGAGTGAATAGGGCTGTGCCTGCCTGCCACAATGCTGGCTCCTCCTCCTGCTGGGCGACTGACACCTCTGCCCCTCACACTGAAAGGAAGGAAGAAGCCAGGAAGCCCAAGTGCTCCAGCAACACCCAGTACTGGTTTAGACCGGGCTCAGGGCCCACTTGCACAAAGACTTCAAAGACTTTTTGGGGTATAACAGAAGGACCCCTGACAACAGATTTTTAGATTCTACAATCAAGAGGAACCTCTGCCAGAAGAAGGACTGCTGAAGGAACTGAAGGAAGACTGCCTTGCTGTGTGCTCTAAGGGCTGACCTGTTCTACTGCACAACTGAAGGAGAGGAGAAGAAGGACTTTGCTGTGTGCTGTGTCCCTATCTGCTTGAAACTACCAAGACTCTGCTGTGTGCTGTGTCTCTGCAAGAATCTCCAAGGGCCTGAGAAGAGCTGGCCTCCTGTCCTGGAACCCAGGGTCAAAAGGTTCCCAAGCATTTTCAAATTGCTGTGAAGATCGCGCTGTGTTTTGCCCTCAGTGCGTGTTTCTAACTGCTGGCCATGGGAGAAGATCGATGTGCTCATCGACACATATTCAAGGGTGACCGGAGGATCGTGGTGCCTCCCTGCATTAAGAATCACCCCCAACGAACGGGTGGCCTTGTGGGCGGTCTAGTCACGACCTGTGGCCCTAAAATCACTTGCCGCCTTTTCATCGCCGCTGACCGGGGCCAGAAACACCCTGAGAAGTTCGCCGTCCCTTGCCGGGGCCGCGGAGACGGAGATCGAAGCCGCCGCGCTCCCATTGGCTAAGAGAAACGAGCCCCCTCAGTGAACGCCGCGCTAGGATTGGCCCAGCACCGCCGCCTCATCTTCGAGGCCGCGCACTGATTGGCTGCCGGCTTCCGCATCATCAAGGGCTTGTCCCGGGAGCCACACTGTCATTGGCTGACTCCCGGGTGTCTGCAGGGGCTCGTCTGTGGAGCCGCGACCTCATTGGTCTGTCCCCCGGGAAGCCTCGCCGAAAGACGCCGGAGCCGCGCTCGAGGCGGAAGAGTGACCCGTCCTCGCCGAGGGAGCAACGTGAGTATTTATCGCCCCCAGCCTGCTGTCCCAGAATCGAAGTGCCTGGTTAGCTCCCCGCCGCTCGCTGGATTGTCGAGAGCGGGCGGAGAGCTGACGGGACCGTCCGGGGCGTTGTGGAAGGCTCCTCCCCCGCCAAGCCTGTCCATAACGGAGCAATACGGTGAGGCTCCTTAGCAGGGCTTGTGCAGGGTTAGCGAAGAGCTGACTTTGGCCTACAGCACAGCGGCATTATTTTGGTGATAATATTTAGAGACTTGAGACCATTTTTAAGTAAAGAACTTCCTAGCAACTAAGTGCAACCATTAACTAAGTGCAACCATCAAGATTAAGTGCAACCATTGATTAAGTGCAACCATTGATTAAGAGTAATCACCTTGTAACTGTTTATTTTTACTGCTGCAACTAGATAAAGTTATATTTTTACATATACCTACCTGTGTGGTCCCAGTTTGTGGTGTGTTGTAGAATTACTGTGTGTGTTAAGTGCAACTATTGTATACCTTGCCTTGGGGATAAGCCTGTCTGCTCGTGCCAAGCTACCTAGCGGGTTAGCAGGGGTTATCTACAGTGTATATTCCTTTACCCTGACTAGAACTAAGGGTCCCTACTTGGTCAAAGGTACTTACCTCTGTGAATTAGAGACCCCCAGTTCTAACAGGAACCATGTAGGAGTTTCTAAGTTCCGTAGCATGCATTTCAGTTCTCCATGACGACGGTACCAATATTCATTAGTCCCACGCTGACAGGCCATTAGATTAATCAGCTGAGATTCTAAATGATCATCTCTCTGATGCACTTTATCCATAAAATCCTTTGCAGATACATTTTGCAGATGTTCTCCAGTTTTTAAAATGCGATTAACTACATAAGAAAGTCCAGACAAGTCACTTTCAAACAAAAGATGACATATATAAGGGATACATTGTTGAAATCTTGGATCTTCTGCATATAATCTTGTTGTCCGATATTCAGATGCAGGAATCTGCACAGGACGTTCATCATATCATCCACCTTTTCCTGTTGGAAACAACTGCGCAAAACAACGAGCTTCCAAGCTCTCTTCCCATACGCTCATGGGACTTCCCTGTGCTTTTTTCATTTGGAATAACTCAATAGTGTTCCCCATCACTTCTTTTGAATGAATTGGATGTACACTGTAATGTTCATAGACATCTTCACATTTTGACAAATCCACTTTTTCAATTTGTCCACTTGATGTTTCATCAACTTCTGGTAAAAGTATTTAATCTTCTCTCATATAAACATTTTTATAGTACTTATTGTTTTTTATCCAATATAAAGTTGTTTTCTGTACTTTCCTAACATCCACTAACTCCTGCCAGATTTTCTTACTTCTAGTAGGCACACCATTAACTAGAATAACTAGTAGTTCACTTTCTACACTCTCTACACCGATAGTTTCAATATTTTTCTTTAAAACTAACGGTAAATACACAACTCTTCCTTTTAATCCTCTTTGTAAATCTGAAGGCGGCAATTTACCTATTTTAGGCTCCATTCAAACAATAGCCTGAAATGGGTGCACACATTGAATGAGAATAGACTCATAGGTATTTAAATCTATCAGTTCTGGAGGAATAGCAACCAACTCTAAATTATTATGGACAGCTCTAGAGGGCATTTTATTGTCATCTAATTTGTTATAACAATATTTACAAATACACTGATCAGAACCCAAATCAAAACAATTTTCTACCAACAAATACGTTGCAAATTCCTTCTACATATCATTATTTTCTCTTTCACTTTTTAAATACAGATCAACACTCTTAGTCTGATCTTTATAGTGAGTTCGCCGACAACAAATACAAGAAAAATTTGGCCTTTCACCGGAAATCCCCTTAAACATTGTAATTTGTTCATCAACATTTTTTGTAATAGAACGTTCCACATTGTCTTCAATATTTTCTTCTATTAATGTCTCAGTTTCTGCACTCTCTTGTTCAGGACCAAAGTAACAAAACTCAATTTCATCACAAACCTTCTTCACATCTGATACTGACCCACGCAAAAGAGCACTGTTCAACTCATTTAACTTTAGTGCTGGACTTTTTGCAAAATATAATCTTCTCACTAACTTCCGCTTTTGAGTATGATGTACTGCCAACGTTAGACCACTACATGCTTATGCATAGGAGTTTGAAACAGTCCGTGCCCTAAATCCTTGCTCACTTACATGCATACTGATTGAATGATTACAGTACTATAAGGAGAGACAGTGGGTGAAATATTAATTCATTCAGTTTTAGTTTAGTAAATGGATTAGTACATTGTACGAAAAGAGTCACTATGGGATTGCAACAGCACTCAAAGGTTGTTTGCTGGATTGTATGGATACTAACTGGGGAATTGTAGGCCTGAAAGACAAGTGTGAAGGTGGTTAGACCGCTACATGCATAGTGCATAGGAGTTTGAAACAGTCCATGCCCTAAATCCTGGCTCACTGCATGAGTACATGTATACTGACTGAAATATTACAATACTATAAGGAGAAACAGTGGGTGAAATCATAATTGATTGAGTTTTATTTTAGTGAATGGATTAGTACGTGGTACTGAAAGAGTCACTATGGGATTACTAGAGCACTTGTAGTAGCAAGCCTCAGCCAGGCCTACCAGTGCAAGGGATTCGCCCTTCTCTGCTCAGAGTCCTCAGACCAATAGAAAGAAGTTGGCACACAAACTGGAATAGAAAATACAGAGTTTATTAAACCTCATGAGGTGGAACTACATTCACACAACACCCTTCGATAGAGTATGAGGTAGCACACTGACTGGAAGGAGCTGGGAACTTTTATACCCACATAGGGGCTAAAATGATAGCGGTACTAGGTACAGAATGCTGGTTTCAAATATATATAACGTCATACAGACAGTGTGCTTAGCAACAAGTGGGAGGGGCTGACAGTTAGCTAATTCTGGTGGACACATCTTGATAGTTACAAGTTGGGAACAGCTGTAAGCTCAACTGAGCATGTGCAAAGCAGAAGAGGATAAATATATCTTGTCTCTAGGCAGATTTCAAGAGCAGTTAACAGGAAGGTAGGACGGAGCACATGGCAAAAAAATGGCCGACAGAAATACAAAATGGATTTGGGTAAAATGGACAAGATGGTCTCTAAATACAATATGTCTTCTGCTAATGCTTAACCTAATCATTGCTAAATTACAGCACACTCACAGGGTGTTTGCTGGAGTGTATTGATATTAACTGGGGAATTGTAGGCCTGAAACACAAGTGTGAAGGTGGTTAGACCACTACATGCATAGTGCATAGGAGTTTGAAACAGTCCGTGCCCTAAATCCTGGCTCACTGCATAAGCATGTGCATACTGACTGAATGATTTCAGTACTATAAGGAGAAACAGTGGGTGAATTCATAATTGATTGAGTTTTACTTCAGTGAATGGATTAGTACATGATGCTGAAAGGGTCACTATGGGATTGCAACAGCAGTGACAGGGTTTCTCTCACAATGGTTCCCAAATGCACACAGATTCACTGTGTGATTGTAGACAAGCAACACTATTCACTAGTCTAGAAAAGGTAAGTTGACTGCACACATTCCACATATTTCAGTACTGCATTAACTAATTTTACAAATACATAAGCAATGTCTATTTTCTAATTCTACCAAAACTTAACAACAAGAAAGGTTTTTAAGCACTTATGTGTCTGCAAACACATCAAGCAACCAAATCATTCTGTCACAATTTTCTCAAATGCACACTGACTCACAAGGGGATTCCAGACAAATAACAGCATTCCTTGAGCTTTAGCAAAACCATTTGCTAGTGTGGAACAGGTGACATAACTGCACACATTCCACATATTTTTGAAATGCACTGTACTGTGGAAGCCTTACTCATTTTGCAAATACATACACAATAACTGCTTTCAAATTCTACCAAAACTTGACAACAGTATACGTTTTTAACCAGTTATATATCTGCAAACACATGAAACACCCACAGGCTTCTCTCACAACAGTTCCCAAATGTACAAAGACTCACAGTGTGATTCTAGACAAATAACAGAATCCCTTGCACTTTAGCAAAAAACATTTACTAGTCTGGAACAGGTGACATAACTGCACACATTCCACATATTTTACAAATGCACTGTACTGTGGACGCCTTACTCATTTCGCAAATACATAAGCAATAACTGCTTTCAAATTCTACCAAAACTTGGCAACAGCATAGGTTTTTAGCCAGTTATATATCTGCAAACACATGAAACACCCACAGGCTTCCCTCACAACAGTTCCCAAATGTACACAGACTCACAGTGTGATTCTAGACAACCAAGACTATCCCTTGGACTTTATCAAAACACATTAACTGATCTACAAAAACTAAGGTGACAGCACACATTTCACATATTTCATTACTGCATTTCAGTGTTAAAGCCTAACTCGTTTTCCAAATACATAAGCAATGTCTATTTTCTAATTCTACCAAAACTTAACAACAAAAAAGGTTTTTAAGCACGTATGTGTCTGCAAATACATCAAGCAACCAAATGATTCTCTCACTATGTTCCCAAATGCACACTGACTCACAGAGTGATTCTAGACAAATAACAGCCTCCCTTGCACTTTAGCAAAAAAACATTTAGTAGTCTGGAATAACTGCACACATTCCACATATTTTAGAAATGCACTGTACTGTGGAAACCTTACTCATTTTGCAAATGCATAAGCATTAACTGCTTTCAAATTGTACCAAAATTTGGCAACAATATAAGTTTTTAACCAGTTATATATCTACAAACACATGAAAAACCCACAGGCTTCTGTCACAACAGTTCCCAAATGTACACAGACTAACAGTGTTATTCTAGACAGCCAAGACTATCCCTTGGAGTTTATCAAAACTCATTGACTGATCTACAAAAACTAAGGTGACAGCACACATTCCAGATATTTCATTATTGCGTTTCAGTGTTAAAGCCTAACTCATTTTCCAAATACATAAGCAATGTCTATTTTCTAATTCTACCAAAACTTAACACAAAAGGTTTTTAAGCACTTATGTGTCTGCAAGCACATCAAGCAAACAAATGCTTCTCTCACAATTTTCCCAAATGCACACTGACTCACAGTGTGATTCTAGACAAATAACAGTATCCCATGCACTTTAGCACAAATCATTTAGTACTCTGGAACAGGTGACATAAATGCATACATTCCACATATTTTAGAACACAGTCTCACAGAGTGATTCTAGACAAGCTAGACTACTCCCTGGACTTTACCAAGAGAAACACATTAATCTTATTAAAAACTAACACACCACATACAACCTCTCATAAAGAATAAGTTACCTTTCAAATTGATTTGTAGATTAAGAAGTATGTCAGTCACACACCAGATTTTCATATACAGAATCTCTGTACTCTGCAGCTCTTAACAAAACCAAATATATGGCAAGCTTTCCCTCTCATTCTGCACACATATGCATGAAAATATCAAATCACATTGTGTCCCACATTAATTCAAAAGCTAACACACATTTCTATTGGTTACACATTTCAGCCCTTTCCAAGTGACATCAATTTGAACCCTACCCCCAATCAGCTTATTGCCTGTTACCATAGAAACAGTTCATGGAACACTTAACTGAACTCATAGGTCACATGTTCAACACACAATGGTGCTAATCCAAACAGCAAGTGTACTTGACTTTTCAAAATATCAGCGTATCCTATGTAATGTTCCTTTCAAATACTTTTTCTAAACCAATAAGAAACATGCTTTTAAAAAACAAAAACATGCAACCTACTTTTCAGACTAGAATGATATCAAACAGCCAATCATTTCTTTTCTTTTTTCAAAACTGCATCTTATCCACCATTTTAGAAAATCTCACTTCTCAAACTGCCATTTCACATACAGAGACCATCGGAGTGCATCCAGACCTCCCTTCAAGATGCTTAGGGTGTGGATTGTGGGACACAGCTATATTTTCCTGATCCAAAGGTATGCCGAAAACAGAGGCATGGACAAAGACCTAGCTTTACCAAATGTAGGCATTAAATGGATTGGACAGAGAGGGTTAAAGTGGCTCCAATTGATGCCATTGGTTAAATCCTTTTTTCATCTCCAGCACCCTGACCTCATAATTGTGCACTGTGGTGGCAATGACCTAGGCACTTTCCCTGGGGTTAATCTGGAAATGCTTATAAAGGACATCTTTACAGAATTGATGTCACTTTTCCCCCAAACTGCCTTTGTCTATTCTAACATATGCCAAAGGCAGAAATGGAACTGGTCCAATCAATTTTTTCCACAGATTGAGAAAGCTAGGAAAAATGTCAATAAATCTGTTTCCGCTTTTCGCCAAGTTTATAGGATTTGGTCCATATACCACAACAATCTGCGTTTCAATATGGATGGCATCTATAGGAGAGATGGTGTACATTTTGCAGATGAGGGTAACAGAGTCTTCCTCTTGAACTTTGGACTCTGCATAGGTACTTACCTGTAGGTCCCAAAATCTCTCAAGAAACACAAGGGCTCTTTTTAGAGCCACCCAAGAACCAAACACAAAAGCTTGATGTATATCTGAAAAATATTATATTTTTTTTGCTTGGAGTCGCGCACCCAAAGCGGCAGAGTCGTGCACCAAACACGTAGAAGTCGAGCACCAAACATGCTGGAGTTGCGCACCCTACACGTTATGAGTCATGCATCCAATGCGTGCACACCATGGGGCCACGCTGAGCGCAGCGCTGGGTGCGTGACTCCTAATTTTACCGTAAAAAAAAATAGCCCCATCACTAATTTCTATTATCCCCGGGAACCCCATCCCCCGGGGCTTATACAAAACATTGAGGACCGTGGGGGGAGCCCCAATGCCCCCACTGTCCTGCCGGCTCCTCATGTCCATCAGGAGCCGGCATTGCTTTTCCACATGGGGAGCTGCTCTCTCTTTCAAAATCCAAACCAAGTTTGCTATGGGAGGACGAAAGCCTCAGCTCCAGCCCTCCCATAGCAAACAGCAGTGTCCTGGGGGTGGGTACCCCGAGTCACTGCAGGAGCCGGCCCTGGGAGATGGTGGACCACAGAACCACAACAAGGCTCCAGGAGGGGGACTGCACGGCCCACGTCCAACAATACACAAAGCCCCTGGGGTGATGGCCCCTGGGGCTTGGGGGGGTCGTTGAGACCCCCAACCACGAATTTTGCTGGGGGGAGCCTTGGAGCCCTCAATCATTTATTTTGTAGCCCCAGGGGGTGGCGGTCACGAGGTGCACCACAAAAAGGAACTCCACACAAGGTTATATATAAAAAAAATAGCCTTTGTATTACCATAAACACATTAGATCATAATCACACAATTACACTGTGCCAACTGGCACTGGGCAGTATTTACAGGGGATTATTTATACCAGACAGGGCCACGTAGGCCACTGTCAGAATCTGTACTTAGTAGAAATAGCACTTCTAGAACACAGAACACAGAATAATTGTAGCACAAAATAACAAGTGTAGGACACAACCAGTAATCACTGGTGAAAGGTAGGTACACTCTACGCAATACTAATCACCTTAGGCATAGATCACGCAGGGACACATAACTTGACTAGCATAACTATACTAGGCCAAACAACCTCCTGATCATAAAACACAGTTAGAGGTATCACAGGCATAACGGCATTACGCAAAAATCACATTAGGCAATTATCATCACAAACCCAAATCACCAATCACCTTGCGCAGAATCACAGTAGGTACTGAACCCAGGCCAACTGGCCTTCAATGGGGCTCAAACACCCTTTGTCCCAAAAGTCAGGGCTGGCTGTGCATGCAGCTAAAGAAGAGTGCGCAAGAGTTTAGGGCCTAAACGTGGCAGCTGCCCACTACTTGCTGGGCAGCTGTAAAATCACCAAGAGGGGCACGGGCATTCACTCTGCCCCCTGTAGAAGACTTGGCCACACTGGGCAGCTGAGGAATTAGCCAAACAAATAAGCTCTGGCACTACAGTGCCTCTGGGCCTTGCTGGGGCTTTTAGGTGCCCCCACTGGGACTTTCAAAGGGACATGGCCCCCAAGTCCTTCTTGGGACTTCTATAAACACTGTGCCCACAAGATTGGTGAAACTGGCAGGAAAAGGGAGGGGGGCGGGCACCAGCAATGTACCCCGACACCCACTCGAAGAACAATGAAACAATGAGCCCTACTTCCCGGGCTCTTCTCCTTCGTGTACAAGGCCTCCTGCCCCACGAGTCAATTTCCAGCCCCACTCACTGGCTAGACTGCAGGGCTCTCCAGGACTTCTCTGCTTCTGGAGTCGACTGGTGCGGGGCAACCATGCGGCGGAGGCAGGCACCAACAATGTGCCTCGGGCCCCCGCGTTACTTCTTGATGCTGTGGCTTCTCTGTGGAGCCTCCGAGGCTCCCCGGGATCAAGCAGGACGTGGGGCTCCTCTCGGGGGTCTCCTTGGGGTTTTGGCTGGGCGGGGCTCCCCTCGCTCACATGGGAGCACTGACAAAAGCCGGGCAATAGCTTGGACCTTGCTGGAGCTGCGGGGCTCTCTCTCCAGACTCACGAAAGCCCCGCTCAGGCCTCCCCACACTGCAGGATTCTGTCTGCAAAGTCCCCGTAGCCCTTCTCCAGCCGTGGCGGTCCTGTGGAGCGTCTCCTCTCCTGGGGAGGCTCCGGCCGCAGCAAGTCTTCCGGCTTCCAGGTGCCGGCTTCACTCCTCCGGCCGGGCTCTCCTCTGTTTACAGGAGCGCGGGGTGGGCTCCCGTCTGCTTCCTGTTTTCTTTCCAGCACTTCCGGGTCGCCGCAGGCAGCGCGGCAGCCCTTCACGTTACCCCTGGTGACAGGCTGCAAAACGGGCAAAACGAGGGGTAGGCTCCCTCTGAAATCAAACTATAAAGCGGGGTGGGCACCCGCGATAAAAGGTCGTCAAATTGTGGGGTGGGCACACATATTAATTTATATTAAATGAAACGAAGACGCAGGGTGGGCACCTGTGCACTTAACTAGAAAAATAAGCGAGGTAGGCACCTCCTGGGGGATCGTAGTGCCCATCCAAATCTGCACCACAAGTGCTCCCAGGCGCTAGGTTCCACAAAGTCCAGGGAAAGCCTGGTGGAAGGAAGGGGGGGCCAAGGCTGGGCCCAGGGGCCAGCTCACAGGGCCCTCCAGAAGGGAGGCAGTACCCAGTGGCCGTTCCTCCTGGTGCCCAGCAGCAGCAGCAGGCCCCCTTCAAGTCCGAATCAGAGAGAACCCTTTTTCATGGGGTCACAGCCCCTTTTTATACACATTTTCCTTTGTCTCCTAGCACAGGGTAAGGGAAAACCAGATGCAACTGGTTTTGGAGCACGTTGTTGTGCTCAGCCCCTCTCCCTATTCACAGGGCTGGCTAGGGACATCAGATGCACCACAGGGGGCAGAGCCAGCATTGTGCAGGGAAGGCAGAGCCCTATTCAGGTCCCAGGTGCCACTCCTCCCTCCCATCAACCTGCAGATGTCCCCATTCGCCACCGGGCAGACCCATCCTGACTCCTGGAGCCAGGCACTCCAGCCAGTTCCTGTCACTCACAAGCCAGACAGGCAATCCACATTCACTGCACACAGACATGCCAATTCCTAGAAGTGGCACTTCTACACTAGACACATTAAATCTGCGTACACCGTCGCGCAGCATTTATTCTAGCTGGTTCGCACATTGCAAACTCTCCCCTGCACTCCCCATACATCAGGAACTACCATGGACACACATATCCCAATGCATTCCTATCGGAGGGCAGGCCAGTCTCACCACACGCACTCAGGCTGCGCACGCACTTTACACTGGGACACAGTGTTAAAGTGTGCAGAAGCCGAAAAAACAACACCAGGTCACATTTAAAAGCAAAACGTTTAGGGGTCAACCAGCCAAAAGGGCCAAGTCCAACAATGACACAATATGGCTACCATACATGTATATGGTTAGAGAATTGGGCAAGATATACCAAAAATGATGGTGCATTAGCCTTTCCAGAAGTAGGATCTTTCAGTCTTGCAGTATTAAGAAATTTGAGAGAAAAGATGATGAAGCTTGAACCAAGACCTAGACCGACTCAGTTTGAAGCTTAAGCTGAATGGGAAGATGAAATGCATGATTTAGAGCGGGAAAGATTTGAGGACTACATTGGACCAAAGAACAGATTTTGTGGATTTTGGAGAGAAACTCTTGAGAATAGAATGCGGAGATGGAGAAATGCTAACATGTGTGATGGGATGTATCCGTTTAGAATGGTTGATGAAGGAGTAGGACGAAAATGTACTGAAAAGAGAAATAATGTAGAGTCAGGAAGAAAAGGTTATGAGGATTGTGAATCAGAGGATACAGTGCTGGAGGAGATCTTAAAAAGGCGATTACCACCATATCAACCAAGTTCTACAGGTACACCCCCAAATGCTCCACCAATGGAGGACAGGTTTGCAGGGACTCCAAGACATTTTTCAAATTTTAGAGATCTTCCGGAAAGAGTAAAAATGAGATACGATTCTGATGTACCAGTATTGGGAACTAGACTTACTGGTACACCTAAATGAAGTGATGAAACAAGGAAAAATGAGAACAGAATGGAGAGGCAAATTGAAGAACAACCAAGTACTTCTCAATATATACTTTCAACAAATGAGTTAACTGAAAAGATACAAGAACTTACTAAAAATATAGAAGCTGTAACTGTTCCAGTAACAATAGGTCCTGTAATTCCCGTGTTTGAGAATCAGAAAATAAAAGAACCATCTTCAGCTCTTCCTTTGAATCAGAGTCTACAAAAAGTAAAGGAAAAGGTTTACCCAGACTTGTCAGAAATTAAATTTACTAATCAAATGACACTGCCTGATTTAACTTTTAATCAAAGTCTTCCTTTTAAATTCCCAACAGGTGCGGAGTCTGGTTCTATGACTCCTGAGAAAAGTGTGGAGAAAATTGATTTAACACAAACTCCAGTAGGACCATCAGAACAGGAACTAAGTGATTGCATTAAAACTTTGAAATTGAAAGAAAATGAACCAAAAATGTTGGATGTGGTTAGACTAAAAACTGATATGGAGGAACTAATAATTGTAACGAGTGGGACAGATGGATTGAAAAGTTATCAAGATGATGAATTGATGTTTATGTGTAAAAGTATTACATGGAAAACCAAAAATATGCATGATCGAGTTGAAGGGTTAGCGAGTGAAATGGATGTAGATTTTACAAAATATAAAGCGCTGCAGAAACTTTATAGAGTGGATTTTACAGAAAAGGATACAGAAAATATGAATACGGCAGGAAGAATAACTCAAATAAAAGAATTGATTGTGTTGTTGAGAAAATGGGGAGACATTGATATATGGTATAAATTGTACCCAGGGCCTGTAGGTTAGCTGTCACTCATGCACTGTAGAACTTATTATGCCAGTACTACAGTGACAATGAAAAGCATAACTGCAGGCCTGCCACCAGCAAACTGGCTGCGCAAGTTTTGACTTCAAATTCAACCCCTTTTAAGAAGCCTAAATTCTCTTTTTAAAATATTAATAAGTCACCCCCAAGTTAGCCTTAATGCCTAATAAGGTAGGGAGCATGTTATTTAAAATTAGGAAATGTAAAAAGTTAATGTAAAACATATCATTATAGTTATAGTTACAGGGCCCTAATAGCTATTTTCACATTAGCAGAGTTATGTATTCCATGTGAAAGCATTGGAAGTTAATATTAAAAAAAAATAATCTTAATTCCTGGACTTTTAAACTATTTTGCACAAATTCAATTAATTGGTAGTGTCAGATTTGTACTACATAGTTTACTAAAGGTACTTTTAAACAGTCTCCTTTTGCCTGCCCAAAGCCCTTCAAAGCCAATTGCA
This sequence comes from Lissotriton helveticus, assembly GCF_964261635.1. Taxonomy (NCBI): domain Eukaryota; kingdom Metazoa; phylum Chordata; class Amphibia; order Caudata; family Salamandridae; genus Lissotriton; species Lissotriton helveticus. Next base: position 723,344,977 of record NC_136059.1, on the reverse strand, counting down.
TGAGCTTCCAACTATTACACAGGACCTGAGGTGTAAACTTGCTCCCAGAGCTAAGGCAAAGACCTTAGGTGTGGTGAAGTGTTCTGTTCCTCTGAAAGGATGACCATGTGGGTAGTTCAAAGGAAAATAAAAATATCTTCTAAGAGGCTTACCCTGTTACAGACAAATGTACAGCACATCTGGGACTGCACCCTTTCTCTGGCCCCTAGCCAATTATGCAACAGGCCCAGTGTGAGAGGAAGTGCCCATAGAACAGATTTTGAGTGACCACAGAGGAGGGATCACTTATTCCCTGGCTACACATCTAGGGCTGGCACAAGATAACTCCACAGGAGAAGAAAGGTTTTACGCATTGTGGTATTGTTTATAGTAGGATGCACAGGAACTACTTCAAAAGTGGATAGGGTTCCCCAGGGAACTTTTTCCCTATTGGTTTGTGAGAGACAGGAGTCACATCCACCAACAGGCTAGTGTTAGGCATCCACGTGACACCACTGGGTACCCTCTTCATAAAACTAGTGGGCCTGTGAAAGACAGAAGAACAACTATACATGCATTTGAGACATGTGAGGAGACCCCTAAGGGCTGGACCTGCTCTCACTAGTACCCAAGACAAAGAAATGTACTGTAAAGGTGAGTTGGCTGGCTTTTTGTTAAGCTACAGGGGTACAAAAGCTGCAAGAAGCGCACATACCTGGAAGAGACAAGCTGACCAGTTTTGATTAGACCTGGGCCCTGCTGGTGGCTTCTGTTACAGTGAGACCTGACCCACAAGTGGTATTCCGGACTTCCTGATACCCTTGTCTGGTGTCAGATTTTATGCCTCCTGCCTAAACCTAGAAACCTGGGTATTTACATTTTTGACTGGAAAACTTTCATGGGACCCAAACCAACCTGCCAGCCGGTCCTATGCTGACACGCATCTGACGACTTCAAACCATCTTTTACAGCCTGCAGCCTTGACTGATAAAGAAATCTGACTTCCCAAAAAGAGTCTATTTAAGGGACCAATAGTGCCAAACCCATGGTGGCTGGCCGCTTACAGCCACACTGACGGTCCAACAGCTGTATTTCGATTACAGCAGTGGAACAGCCACAGGACTGCCACAACTGCCAGGGATCATGGATCCTGCGGCGGTGACGCAGAGGTCTGAGGCAGCAATATGCTTGTGGTGCTGATACAGCACCACCGAGCATATTAGGAGTTTCCTCACTGCAGCACTATCCACGGCATTGAGCCTGCCATGGAAAGGGTGGCAGTGAGGTAACTCAGAAGGCCCTTACAGGGCCCCTGTCACCTCTATGCAGGGGGGTGCATGCAGGGGGGCACATAGTGGGACATCCTGTTTGTAAGCAACCCAGTTCCTGCACATGAAGATATGCACGATTGAGCCTTAAAAAAAAGGCACAGCCACGGGACTGCCGCAGCAGGACCACTCACCAGGATTAAAGTCGTAATCCGTAAGGCTGTCTGATTATAGGTTTGGTGGTCTTGCAGCATGGTGCTGGTGTGAAGTCCCGCTTTAAGGCCGCCAAATTCGTAATTAAGCCCTAAGTCCGAAGATAGAAAGCGTTACCAGGTATGATGCAGAGCAGCATCTGAGCGACGTCGATGGCTTCCTGGGAGCGAAGTCTGCTCCGAGCTTTTCCCACTTTTATTGACCAATTCACTGAAACCTCGTTCTTTGTCAACCTGTCATCAAGGAGCCCATCTTCAAATCCAGCATGCTGCCTCGCCCCACAGGAGTCTAACTTTTTTGAAATGTTCTAAGTGTGACAGTAACTTTCTGACCAGGACCAATTGGACCTGTATATCCTATCCACAATCCACTCTGGATGGGCCTTACACCTTACCCTTTTCCTGGTGTAGCATGATCTGTTCCCCGTGATTGGCACTATGCACTTTTTTATGCTATGTTTATTTAAAAATGTAAAAAATCATTTCTCCGGTTAACCCTATTAAATTTTAGTCAATATGGTGCTAATTTGTTCATTAAAATATTGTCTATTTTATACATTGGAGTGACGTTTTTAGTGTGCTGGATTTTCCATTTTTTGTACTGTTTTGGTACTTTAAATCTTTTACACATTTTATTAAGGTAAGCCTGCCTGCTCTGTGCTATTCCTATCAGGGGTTGAACTCAGGTATATATTACTGAAATTTCTCCTGCACCTAACAAAAATAATGACATTATTAATTGTAAAGGACTACAGTTCACCTCAATTAAACGACTTTCTCACAGGTAAATTTACAATTGAGAACTAAGGGCCATATGTAGGTGGCCCAATACCGGTCGGTAACGGCGAAATTCAGTAAATTTCACTGTTACCGACCGGTAAATAGCCACATGCAATGTAGGGAAGGAATCGGTAATAAGGAATCGGTAAATACCGATTCCTTATTACCGATTCATAATTTACCGATTCGGAATTACCGAACATCCAAATACCGAATCGGTAAATAAGATACTGTAAAAACGAGAAAAGAGATGTAGAAAAAAATCGGTAATACAGAAATTGCATGAAATTCGGTATTTGGGAGTCGGTAGTTAACACTGACTGAAAGCAGGTGGTAATCAGGTGCAATGTAAATAAACAGTCCCAAAATGCAACAGTGTGACCACTATGGTGGCCTTATATGTAATTGCAAGGCGGTTATGGCTACAGGCAGCAGGAGTGAGGATCTGGGGACGGGAGGAGCGCGTTTACAGATAGCGCAACACACTCTTCCAACTGACTGAGGCCGAGATCCATCAAAGGTACAGGCTACACCCCAACACCATCCTGGACCTGATAAGGGACCTGCACCCACCCTTGGAGAATACAACACCAAGGGCGCACCCCATACCACCATATGTGCAGGTGCTCTGTAGCCTACACCTACTTGCATCTGGCAGTTACCCGGGGGTGATAGCTGTGGTAGGTGGGGTGTCACACAGTTGCCTGTCCTGTTTCTTTAAGAAGTTCCTGGATGCCATGATGCAGAGAATGCATCACTATATAAGCTTCCCAAACACACAGGCGGAACCGCTGAAAACCAAGACTGATTTCTACCAAATGGCACAGTTCCCGCATGTCATAGGGTGCATTGATGGGACACACATTCCAATCTGCCCACCTACAGCCACTGAGTATCTCTACAGAAACAGAAAATCCACCCACTCCATAAATGTGCAGGTAATCTGCGATGCTGCCAACATAATCACCGACATTGTGGCCACATTTCCAGGGAGCACCCACGACTCATACATCTTCCAGAACAGTGGGATCTACACACGCCTGGCTGCGGGAGAATTTGGAGAAGGATACCTGCTAGGTAAATCACTGTGACACACCCTGATGGATTCTGATGATGAAAGTGTTGGTGTATGTAATTAATTTCACTCTCTTTCTCACCTAGGTGATAGCGCCTATGCTGTACGGTCATTTATATTCACTCCCTACCTAAACCCATCAACCTGAGTGAGAGAAGATACAAAGTGGCACACAAATAAACATGCAATGTTGTGGAGTGCACGTTTGGACTTTTGTAAAGCAGTTTCCGCTGCCTCCACAAAAACGCAGGCACACGTCAGTACACACCCATCATCTGCTGCAAAATCATTGCAACTTGTGCTATGCTGCACAACCTTGCCACTAAGAATGGTACAGAAGTTGAACTAACTGACTCTGAGGACGATGATGATGAATTTGCTGAGCCAGAGCTCAACGCAGCAGAAGTGGCGCTAGCAGCAGATGGGAGACAAAGACGGGCAGAGATCACACGCAACTATTTCTGAGTAAGTAAGGAGACACAGCCAGTTGTTGTATGTAAATGACGTAGTTTAATTTTTGGGCACTACGCCACTACACAAAGGGCACAACTTGCCAGTCAAATGTGTGACAACCCTAATAGGAAGTCATGGGTTGCTTCACCTAATTCAGTTCAGGAAGTGTGGGCTGCATTAGAGTCTGCGGCCACGCACAACACTGCTGGATGCCATCAGCAGACTGAACTTACTGGCTGTGGATCCAGTGCCAGCCCCATGCTGTCTGCTGCTCCTCCGGGTCTCAGTTACAGGGGGCGTCATGTTGCTGCGACCGGTCGTCTCCTCACTCTCCCCCAAATCCACAGCACGAGTATTGGCTCCCTGACTTGTCAGCAGCACTTCAAGTGCAGTCGTTACCTTCACAAGGCCCCTAGAGACATCACGGCTGCAGTGCGCCATCCCTTCCTGCATGGCTCGCCTGTGGACAGAAATTGTACATTAGCTCAGTAGTCCGGCAGCTCTGCATAGCAATAATACATTTTAATTTCTGACACACTATCTCTATGTCCTCTGCTTGCTTATCACTGATGTGTGTCACATGCCTCGTTGTTCAGTGTGATTACTGTCATGATAGGTGTTTCACTGACTACAACTCCCATAATGCATTGTTGGTCTTTACAAAAACCTGTACTGGAGTAGGATTCACACAGCCTAATTGGAGAATTGGGATAGGGAAGGGGGGTGCAGATTGCTGTGCAAGCTTCGTACCTTGTTTGGTAGCAGCTCTGGCTGAGCTGTCTGCATCCCCAATTCCACAGACACTTTCTGTCTCTATGGTAAACTCCACAAGCTGCTCAAGTGCACTCAGGGCAGTTGCCCTGTTCCTTCCTCCTCCTGTCTGGCTGGCTTGTTTTTTGTTCTCCGCCATCTTCGTTTTAGTGATGCTCCTGATGTCATACCACCTTTTTTTCAGCACTTCAATGTCCCGGGGGATCATTCCTATGGCATTCACTTGTGCCTGGATTCCCAGCCAGATCTTCCTTTTTTCTGATTCAGCCACTTGCAAGGACTGCTCCCCAAACAACTTGGTATATGGTGCTTTACCACCTCCTCAACCAGCACCTGCAGCTCCCTTTCGCTGAATTTCAGCATCCTCTTCCTTTCACCACCTCCTATTTCTGTTTCCTGTCTAGCCATTGAGCTAGTTTTGCAGGAAAAGTTCACCCAGTGGCTCAGTTGCTCTCCTCTGCACTCCCAGCCTCTCCAGAAGGTTCTGATTGAGTGCACCTGCATGGGTGTTGCCACTTCCTGGTTGGGAGGGGTTGTGGATGCACAGGATTGGCTAATTCCTCAATTGCTGGTGTTTTGAATTTCCAATTCGGTATTTACCAATTCGGTATTTACCGAATCGGTAATATTTACGGAATCGGTAATACAGATTTGGAAATACCGATCGGTATTGAGGAATCAGTAATTTTTTTCCGATTTTTACCGATTCAGTAAATATTACTGAATTTTTTCCTATATCGGAAATACCAAATTCTTAATACCGAATCGGTAAAATTCGGTATTAAGAATTCGATATTTGGAAATTACCTATATATGGCCCTACATGTACTATTTTAGATAAACATGTCTCCACCTACTGAAACAGGGTGTGGAACTACATTTACAAGTGTAAAGTTACTACTAGTAACTTTTCATATATAGACAGAGGTCTTCGCCACTGGGGCAGAGATTTCCCTATGAAAAGAAATGTTTATTAAACTTTAAAAAGAATTAGTAATAATTTATGTTAATGATTAATGTAAATTAATTGTATATATTTATTTCAAGTGTAGAAAATAAATAAAATGCAACAAAATTATAAACACAATTTTTATTTAAATATATAAATTATTTGAAGGGGAGTTGGAAGATGGCGGATAAAGAGAAGAAAAAGAGAGAGAGTATCCAAGATATCTCTAAATACATTGACATAACAATTTGGGTGAAATTTCAAGGTGGAAGAGAGGCAAGCAGGATCTTGAAAGGCTTTGAACCTCTGTTGAACCTGGTGCTCAATGACACCATACAGCATTTGAGAGATCCAGATGACCAATACAAACTAAAAGAAGATACACAGCAGCTGGGCCTGGTTGTGTGTCGAGGGACATCGGTGGTTCTGATTTGCCCACAGGACGGCATGGAGGCCATTCCCAAACCCTTTATCCAGCAGCAGGATGGATAGTATTTACTTTTTATGTGTGCTAGGGACTCATCTGGGACCCATTTGATAAAATAGCCAGAATGGACAGTCTAAAGATCCCATGAGCAAAATGATTATTTTGCAATGTTGGAACACAGATACGATTTTCTTTGGAGACAAGTTAGGAAGGCCATGTTTAAAAAAACATTTTTTTAGGGGGTTGAATTAGCAGAAGAATTCAATTTTCGTACTGCAATTATTCCTTTGGACAATAAATATTCTACTTTTTGTTGAAATAATTTGAATATAATTAAATAAATAGAAGTATTTTCAAAGCAATTACAACTTTGGTGAAATGTTTCTAATTATTTATATTTATGTATTATCTATTAAAATGATGTTTGGAAATGTTTCAATAAATGCTATTATTTAAAACAATACTACGTTAACTAAATTACAAAAGGTTCTTAAAATAGTTTATAGGGAGTCAATATTTCATAGTTATTCATATAGGATTTTACATTCAATTAAATGTATGTATATTTACACATTTTAGAAATCAAAATAAATGATTTTATTTTAACATTATTTCCTATTGGGTTCTATTTTAAGACCCTTGCCCAATTATTTTCGAAGGGAGTTTGTTGCAGTACCTGTGGGTGGTCCTGTGTGATGCTGGACGTACTCACAAGGCCGGGCTTGAGTACATTTCTACCTGTTTGTGGCTTCTTGGGTAGTGTGCAGTCTATAAATAGCATTGGGCTTACTCTTTGGTGGGTGGGTGCTTGTATTAGCATGTCTCTACCTAAACTCCTCATTCCTCCACAATTCCCCTCCACTCTATAGTAAATATTCCCCATTTCCCCCCACTACCTATTATCCCCTCCACATTTACTAATAAGGTGGCGATTACGATGTCATTCGGAAACTCTTCCAATCGAATCGGTTTCGGAATCGTTTCCGACCGAACCAGGTTCTGTGAGTCCGACCAACCAATTAAGTTGCTTCCTAACATCGTTCGGTACGACTCACATTGACTTCAACGAGACGCTGTGTTCCAAAAGAGAGCAAAGGTTCCCATTGGAGAAAGGGGTGGTTGGGAAAAACCGTGCCCCTTGTGGTGGGCACCAAATGGTGCCTGCCACACTGTGCATGGTTTAGCAGGGGGGCCCTTGGGTACACCCACAGGCCACAGCCAGAGGCCTACAGCTGAAGGGGGTCTGGTACGGGCCCCCAAAGTCAGATTCCGACAGCCGTTTCGTGTCGGGGAGACCAAATTGAACGGCTGTCCTAATCGGTCATTGTAATTGCTCACTTTTAAACTGTGTCCATAGAGCTGTACAATTTGTCTCGGAACTACTCGGGCTGTCCAAATGGCATTTGGAAGCTATTTGGATAGCCCAAACAGTTTACTTGCATTGTAATCGTTCGGCCGGAAATGTGTCCGATTTGGTCGGAAACATAGGTGCCGAAGCGGATTCGCCGAATCCAAATCCCGTACAGAGCCTTTCCGGACGGCATTGTAATCGACCCCTAAGTAATAAAATTACATCTGTGAAGATCACTCCATAGAAAAGTAGCACTACTCTAGTTCTACTTTCCGTAGTACAAAATTTTGTTTGGGAATCAAGCCCAAAGTTATTTAGCCAAAATAAATCAGTATAAATAGTAACCACTTCATATGGTATCTTAACATGCTTTCACCTTTCCTGATCTTTATTGGGGAAATGCACACAAAACCCATTATTCACATTTACATCAAAAGTAAGCTCATGCTGCATTTGTAAATATAAAACAAGTTTTTATCTGTAGGTTGCTGTTAGTATTTCCATTCTGCCAGCAAAAGTGACTTGCTGATAAATAAGAATGTTTGTGTTAAATTGATTTGTGTGTTATGCGTTCTTTTGTGGTTTTAATGAGCTGAATAAAGATTGTTTGATGGTGATGATGATGAACATTTTTATTGAGGACAAGTGCCTTTTTGTGGTTCTACTTATATCTGTGGGGTGAGTAATAGTGTAGTATGGTGAGCATGAGATCCGACAAGTAGGGACTGGTTCATAGAGTGCAATTGATTAGGTTAGAAAATATACTGTGAAAACAGACAAGAAAAAGGAATTACCAAGGGAACACTTTTGTTTTTATATGATGATGAATATAGAACACTTGGAAGTGAAAGTATCTTCAGGAATGTTATTATTTTATTTTACCATTTCCCATCACTGAATTGTAGCAGATAAAATACCAACAAGACAAGCAAAAGAGATTTTGCATGGATCAGCTTCTTTCAAATGCAAAATGTCCTTAAAATAGTTTTTTTTAACAAACGTGCGCTTTTAAAGAAAGATTAAAATACATAAAAGGCAGTCCATTGATGCTTGCTTTTTATTGCCGCTATAATTTCTAGTGTGCTCTACGTTGGATTGGGATCATTAAATATAAATTAACTGGGGACCGTCGTACCAGTTATCATAACATGTGCTGTTAGCATTGAAACATCTATTAACGGGTTTATCTCTTTCACGAGTCAACAGAGTGATTAAATCCATTGCTGGCACTAAGGTTATGGAACCGTTTCATGAGCCCTGCGTTATTTAACGTGCTCGAATATAAACAATCACATTTCTTACTTTTATTAATTTTGCAGCTAAAAATAACTTATATTCGTCGTCTAGTTATCGGTTAGAAATAGAAATGTTGACAGAATGATTAGGAGATATCGTCAGCACCTTTATTTTGTCGTTTGTTTTGCTCCCCTGGAGAAGCGTTTCGTAAAATAAACCAACCCCATCGACCCAAATCATCTTATTTTAATGATCAAATGAAACTCTCGTGCATCCACGAAAAGCATATTATAGCTAGAGACACCATTCCTGCAGTATATTTAAACTCAAATGACTCCCAATTCAACACAGCAAGTCATTTTTCAATAATGCCGTTTAAGTTATGGAACTGCCTTGGTGAAAACAACAGCTTTTCTTTATTCCCTCTTACCTTTCATTGGTGACGAGGAAGCGCTTGTCCAGTGATTCCCTGAAGGATGTCGGTTAAGGACAGCCAAGGTAGCGACTGCTATCTACAGATGCTGCGCCTTTATTTGATTCGTTTAGAAGCTGAAGAACTAACACAGAAAACTCACTCTCCACGCGTGGGGAGGGAGGGAAGCAGCCGCGGCCTGTGGAGGGAGTTACGGTGGGGCAGGGAGGCGGGAAGGGGGAGAGGCGGGGTGGAGGGTGCTAAAAACCGGCATATGGATAATTGCAGGTAAGTAAACAATTTAATTAATAAAAACGAATTTCGTAGCGTGCACTGCATCGCATTTTCAATACTAAATTCGTTTTATTATTTAAATTGTTTACTTACCTGCAATTATCCATATGCCGGTTTTTAGCACCCTCCACCTTGCCCCTCCCCCTCCCCCTCAGCAGTATAGTAAAACAGACAATCCAATTCATTTTAAATCACAAATATTAGAATTTAAAAAGAACGTACTTTAAATGTAAAAATACAATTAACAGACACGTTATATTTGGGTACATCATATGAAAGCTAATATATCCTTTTCAGAGTAAACTTCCCCTCGCCCAAATAAGAGGTAATAAAAATCTTTGACATTGCGAAATCAAAGCGGGATAAAAAAAACAATATGGACTAGATTGTGTACCCCCATCCTTACATAAAGTGAAGATCCGTTGTTCAGAGTGAATATTCCTCCACGTCCCTAGTACCGATCCCATCGGTAGTATATCAGACCAAAATATAAATATAAATCTTTTGTGCTATGCGAGTGAAAAGTTGAATAGAATGTATCCCAGCTTGAATTACAGAGTTAGCAATCACTTTGCATCCTTTTAAGGAATAACAGTGAGAGGACTCTGGTTTGGAGCTTGCTAGGGGTGTCGCTGTTTTAAGGCTAACCTTAAATGGCTATATTTTCAGCCCTGTAATGACCCCTGCATAAGTCTCACCATGTTAATGCAATATGGAGATTGCTAAGGAAAGAATAGGCTCAGATTTCCCCTCTGATAACAATTCATTTATTAAGAACCATCTAAATTACCCTTCTGCGGAATGCAACCACAGCACATTTCTGCTACCCAAGTTAAAAAATAAACCCTTGGGAGGCCAAATTCCAGACTTAAGGCCTGCGCCAGAGTGAAGGGATTTACCATAATTAAGAACCGCAAGATCTTTCTCACTTTTTTTTTTTACGAGACAGTCATAGACAATGAGAGTGATATTTAATTTCATAGAGTAAGGTTGGGGGAATCTTTGCTTTATAAACCTCCAATAAATGATTATGGGGCATGTTACAATGTCGGTCGATTATACTGTAGATCAATGAGTGTGAAGCAATATATTAAATTAGGTCAGCAACGTATAAAAGCGAGTGATTACGGAAGAAACCTAAATGTTGGGGGTACATTTTTAATGCAATAAAGAAAACTGTGCAAACCTTGTAAGTATAATGAAAAAAGTAAAGGGCAAGAAGGCATCCTTGTTATAATCCATTGTGTAATATCAATCTTATTCAAGGGTCTGATGTCATCTCCTAAGCGCACTCTGCACCGGGCAGAGGAATGTAGCTCGTCACAGTCTTAATACAGTGGGGGATACCCAAGTTTGTACGTTTTTTGCAGAAGAGTGAACGGTCAACATGATTGAATGCTGTTGAAAAATCAATAAAATTATTATAAACTGATTGCTTTCTGAAAACTAGACATATGGGGGAGTCCAAGTCTAAAGGGCTATGGCTTGCATGATATCCCCAATGTTTTCCTACCTAGAATCCCTTGCAAACCTCAAATTTAGCTAAGAAATCACATTTTCCTCACATTTCTGTATGGGAAAATTGTGGAATCACTGAGCATACACAAGTTTCCTACCACCCAGCATTACCCCCGGTCTCCCGCTAAAAATGGTACCTCACGTGTATGGGAGGGCCAACTGTCTGCAACAGGGAAGGGTCCAAAATATATTGTAGAGACATCAAAGGTATCTATGACAAAACAACCTGGTTTTGCAAGAGGGGCACCTGCATTATTAGCCCTGTGCTCGACAGCCATCTAGGGGAGCTACCAAACCCAGAAACTTGCGAAAACTAGACACCAGGGGGAGTACAGAGATGTGTAGCTTGCTTGTAACCCCCAATGGTGTCTTACCCAGAATTCCCTGCAAACCTTAAATTTAGCTAAAAAATCATATTGTTCTCACATTTGTGTGTGGGATCAGCGCACATGCACAAACTTCCTACTACCCAGCTTTCCCCTTGTCTCCCGCATAAAATGGAGATTCTCTCCTTTCCAATGATACCTCTCCCGTGTGCTTCAGTGCTTGGTGGCTGAAATAGCCCCCGAGCACTGAAGCAGTAGAACGGAAATGAGACTTTCGTCTGGTTTCAGTTCACTTTCAATGTAATGATGTCAGTGCGCCATGATGCCGATCATCATTACACTGAATAAAAGAATGCCTCAGGACACTGGGGAAGCTCTTCCCCAGCTCCCAAAGCAAAAGATTAAAAAAGGAAATCCCTCTTCTCTGCCGTAAACAGCAGAGGGATTTCGGGGTTGTGTGCGGAGGACAGAACTGTTCTGTACCCAGCACACGATAACCATGTCCTCAGCATGCAAGGAGTTCATCGCTCATGTTTATACAAATTAAACTGGGGCATCATTGTTGACTGTGGAACACTTGGGCCGAGATTTACTAAGGACTTGCATTGTCCCCACATCACAGAAAGTGACCCAAGCAAATCAAGCCCTTAAGTCAAATATACTAAGCTACGCAAAAAACCAATGTGCATGGTTTTGCGTGGCTTAGTAAATCTAGAGTGACGCAAATTAATGCAAGTCACTGCCTTGCACTCCTTTGCATTGGGAAGGCATTCCACAGGTGGAGTGTGGGTGTGTCTATGCCTCCGCTCATGGTGTTTCCATGCATCTACTAAGAATAGTAAACCTGGTAAAGCATCAAAATGTTACTCCATCTCAACATAGGTGTAAAAAGGAGAAATGTATATTATTCTCCTCGTTATTTCCTCTTTTTACATGTGCTGCATTCTGCAGTACTCATAGAAACAGGAAAATGCCTTTGAGGTTTGTTTTTGTGCAGGAAGGTGTTCCTTCCTGCACTAAAACAATCATGTCTGTAACACAGGCAATCTTGCACCATGTCACAAAGTGCCTGCCTTAGTGCTAGGTAGCACTTGGTGCAGCAGTGCAGGGAGAGAGCAAAAATGCACCATATTTTAGTACATATGGTGCATTTCTGTTCCCTCCCTGTCATTCTGGGCCCTAGGTTTAAAACTGACTATTCACAGGGTATTACATATTTTTCATGAGCCCAATCTTTGTTTTTTTTAAAAATGTTCTTCACAAATATGTTTGCCACTGAATCAACAAGAACAATTTCAGTATAATTTTGAGGGTCACTTTTATAGAAAGAGGAATAATTATAGTGCCAGTCCACGATTTAGGAATAATACCACTTCTTTAACAAAAATCAAAGACTGGAACCAGGAGTTCTTTATATGAGGTGCATTCATCTTTTAACACAGTCATTAGGATGTGATTTGGGCCCATAGCCTTTGGATATCTAGCAGTATTATTGGAATGGGTGGTTTGCTGAGCACAGGGAAAAATAATTTCCAAATCCAAGCTATAGGATCTCAGGAATTGAAACTGACATTGCAAATGTCTGTTCTGGGTTCTTTATATAGAGTGATGGAGTTCCAGAACTTCCATCAATTTGCCTTTGTAATCTCTGTTGTTCTGTTCCTTAGACCTAACGAGCGCATCTTATGTGATGGAAATGTCAGTTTGAAAGAAAGAAATGACTGATCACTTAGAAGATTCTACTATTCTGTCCTTCAGTCAGCAGAACTGGAAAAAGGGCATACTAACAGAAAATATAGTCTGTTAATGAGGACCAGAAGATGCCCATTTAAAGGGTGAGGCTTGAATGTCATTAACCAAATGACTTTTAATTGTTATATTCCCTATTTCTCAACATTGGGCAAGGAGGAAAATGCCATGTTTATCCTCTTTACAATAATCTGGGTGGAAGGCTTCAGGGATTACTCATGCATCTTCGAGGGATATATCAGAGTACGTGTCGAGATACAAATTGGAACTTTTAGCATTGACACAAACTGGAGGATCTAAGTGAAGACATTTAGCATATATAATACGTCACTACTTATGCCACACTATCAAGATAAATCGCTCCTGGTCCCGACATGGGTGGATCGCCCGAAAAAGTCTAACTAGAGTTATTCAGATTACGGGTAATATCACCACATCTTCCCCAAAAATACCCCTCCAGGGTCTACTGGGACCCTTCAGTCCACTAACGGATGAGCAGCTGTCGGAAAGGCATGTACAATCCTTGGAAATGGTGGGAGATCTCTTCCAAGAAGCCCAGATCCTCACATTCGAACAAATTTGTCAGGACCATAATATTCCTCTGGGACGGGAGACATCGTTTACAAGGAATGGGATACAACGCATTCCATCACAAGGCGGTCATTACAACAACTGCGTTGTTACATTGCAAATCATTACAACGCAAGTCATTACATCGACTTGGTGTAGGGGTCGTTACAACGACTTGCCATAGGGGGTAGAAGGTGTTGGTTTCAAGATGTGCTGGATTTACAGCACATGCTCTGGTCATGACCTAGAATAGCAAGTTTTGTGTATGCAGTACATGGTTCATTGAGCAGTCACAGAACTCACCCCATTGAATTCAAGGGAGCGTACTGCCTTAGGTATTTTCCAAAGACAAAAAAAACCAGAGTATGGGTGCAATTTGCCAATCCCGCCCTCCTTTTGGCCAAGCATGTACTAACAATGGCTTGGAACGCCCAACACCTCCCGGCACTCTCTCTATGGTGTAAGGCACTACCTAGGTGGGGAGAAGCAGAAAGCTCTGCACTGGATTGGGAGGAGGCCTGTCATATGCACCAGCACCCTATTGCTGCTGCATGGGACACTCTGCTTATACAGTGTAAGGAGCTGATTGAAGAGAATCCCCTCCTCAAAGTGCATCTGAGCTCACAACAGTTACACAAACCCCATTTCCTCTTTCACAGTATTACACTTTTATCCCTCGTGCACCCCCTAGTTCCTTTTTCCAATTTTTGTAACCCAAACCTATTCTTCACTGGATCCCCTTCATCCTTCAGTGTAAGAAAGTGCAATTTATTACTGTCATTTATTAATGTGTCATCCTGCTACAATTGGTATAATGTACAGTTGATAATTTGTTTTTGTCTTATCCTTCTACAATTGCTAACATCAATTGTCTACAGGTGATAAAAACCTAATAAAATTTGTTTAACTATGAAGAAATTTAGCAATAGAGTCAAAGAAATGTATTTGAAAGAGATTCAGTGTTCTTCTAGCCTGAAGGAAAATAAACATTAAATAGTGTTAGACCTGACAGCGTTAGTGTGGTCTTGCCCAAACTTTATGCCTGCATACCTCCATTTTTTGCTGTACTCGTTTTGTTGACCAGTGCTAAAGTAACAAACCTCAGAATGACCATGGACTCCAAGCTGTCGATGAATGCCGAAGTGGATAAACTAGCAAGATCAAGCTTTGTCACTATAAAAACACTGCAACAAATGTTCCCTCATTTGGGATTTCCATACTGGAGAACCGGGCCTTTTAGACCCAGGGGCGCAGGGCAGGCCTAATATCTCCGGGTTCACCTGCCTTGTCAGACAGAGGCACGAGACACTCTGTTAGGCGTAGAAAATCACATTTATTAGCTGCAGCCAAGCACAGTTGGCCAAGAAGTTACAGAAGGTAGATTCTTAGGAGACTGCCACTTAACTCTGTGGCTCACAATCTCTTATAGGTTGTATGTTTACAATGCTCACTCCCAAAACATACAAAACTGACAAATAGGAATAGTTCGAAAACAAGCTATTGAATGTCAAAACACACCCTCCTTTCAAACCCCGTGTGCTCTCCTCCCCTCAAGTTAATCAACACTGTCCGTAATTCAATTTGCAGGTGATAGAACATGTTTGAATGCTTCAAAGGATAGGTTATGTAACAAGGAAATACACGGAGAGTCAAATAGAATAAAGTCAAGAGGAATGGTGGGACCCAAACAGTGGAGTTAGGCAAGGATTAATCAGTCTAGACACGGATTTGACAAACTCGGCCAGACCCTGACATCGGTTTGGTAATCAAAGACAAGGGTTACTCTTTAACAGACGAGACATGTAGCAGCTGAAAAGGCAAAAACATCGCGTTCGCGTGCTGCCTGAGTGAGGCAACACAAAATGGCGGTCAAACACAAAATGGCGGCTAGATACGAAGCGGAGTCGAAAACTACGGAACCTCAGACCCTCCTTTTGCCATACTCAGGCAAAGCACAAAAGACTCATGCTAGTCTGAGTCAATGTCAATGGTCATGAGGTCATTGAGTTGTTGCTGTAACATCCTTCTAATATTCTCTGTTTTCTGTGACACTGGCTGCGGAACACATACAGTGGCACAAAGTCCACAGATGGCTGGGCCACACTGCAAACAGAGGCAACAAGAAAAGATGATAGCTAGAATCGCTCCAAGGAAAGTTAACACTTTCCATCCCCATGTGGACAGTAGTCCCCAAAACCATCTCATCACAGACCAATCTCCAGTGTCCTGATGAATGGACTCAGAAATGACATGTAGTTTAGAAATGGCTTGGTATACTGTAGGAGGGAAACATCCTTTACAACGCAACTTTTACCACGCAGTGCCTTTACGACGCAACGTTTACAACGCAAACCATTACAACGCATTGCGCTGGGGGGCGCTCTAGGATAGGGAATAGGTGTAATTTATTATCCAACACCTTCCCTACTATCCACGGGGAATGGAGTTGGAATAGTAAATTAAACTATTCGCTACCCAGCGCCCCAAAGCACTATGCGTTGTAAAGGCATGCGTTGTAAAAACAGCGTAGTAAAGGCATGCGTGTTAAAAGCATGCATTGTAATGTCATACATCCACTGTAGGGGCATTATCAGGGATGTAAACACAGCAACTCGACCCAATTAATTTACAGACTCCTCCTCTATCTGCTAGAACAGTATCTAAAACCATTCTGTTTTGTAAAGTCATAAGACGATCCGCCTGAAGCTCAGCCGTCAAGTTACCCAAGGCTCCAGAAGTTACATTTATCATGGCCTCCACAACACAAACCAACTGTCTAATGTTTCTGCTATTGACCATTGGACCCCAAAAGGGAAGGAACCCTTTAATAAAGTCTCCTCCCTCTTGTCCAGCTGTGTCTCCAGAATCAATAACCCCTCTACCGTATCTCTTTCTGTGATGATCTGCAGGAGCAGTATATGTCGGAGGAAGAAGGAAAGCTATATAACATGTTCCCGAGAAGTAGGTGGGAAGCCATGTATAGGCTCTATCGTGACAAATAAAATATGTACCTTGAGATGGTACTAACGGTGAGGAAACCAAGGGTGTATAAACGTATGTATGAGAACAATTACTCTTTTCTTGTTTGATATTTGTGTTCTGGCCATTTATTTGTAAACACAAATTACCTTTATGAGGTATGGTCCAAATCGGTGAAGATCTCTTTTGTTTAAACTTGTTAGTGAGGCTAGTGATCTAACGGGTCACATTCCAACCATCATATGCTCGTTTCTCATCCATGGGAATCTTACTAACGTCGGCAATTTTCGCCATAGTCACTATTTCCTTTATCAAAGGACTATGACTAAAATCCACTCCACCATTATAGGACCCACCAGGAGGATATCGGAGTTGATTCTGATATGCATTAGAAAACAAAGCCAGATAAGCCCAAGCATAACCCTCATACGAAAATAGGAGAACTAAATACGGCATCCCTCTATTTGTATTATGGGGCATGAGTCCACAAACCCAACAGTCAGTAGTATTGACTACCAATTGGTGTTGATGTAACAACTGAATAAATGAATTGTTAAGATATTCCATTCTCCTCATCTGTTCATGATCTGGGAGTGCATAGAATTTGTGCGGAGAAATAGTAGTAGAAGAAATCAAAGAGACAGAAGTAGGAACAGGTGCTTGCTGCATAATGTGTACAATCCATCGTACACTTGCTAATAAACTACATAAACATACCAGAATACATAGTGCTACGCCACAGCGACTAAACAATCATTTTTTATAATTGTTTCTTTTCATCATTTTAATATCACTCCCTTCCATTTCGTTATCCATTACTCTAAAGGCGTTGCTCACGATAATCTTCCTTAATCACTTGGCTGTGATTGTTAGCCGTCCTATGACACTGCAAGTCCTGTTGACCTAGTCACTATTCAGGTCACAGCCTAAGACTCCTACCGTGACCCTGCAACTTGATGGATAATGGAAAAGGAATGTCTTTTATTTTAAAAACAAAGTCACAAAACGCTAAATTTAATTGTCCTTGGTCAACCTTGATCTCAGGTTGTACCGTGTTTTGCCAGGTATTGTTTGGTCATGGAACAAAGTTTCTGGATCTGATGTGTTCAGTTGCAAGTGAGATGGTACAGCTTCCTGCAAAACGTCGTCGTCCTCTCTTTCACAACTTGTCCAATCCAGGCGTACACTACTGAATGGTACAAATCTGGGTACTTTCTCACATTCGCTGTCACCAACACCTTCTCGGACCCACTGGTCATAAGGTAAAGGTAACGGTACCCTTTTAAAATGCACGCCATGGATCCAATTTTTCTTCCCAACGACCTTCACTGCTGTACGAGTGGTCAACAAGACTTGTCTCGGGGGCCCCCAACGAGGTTCCAGGTTCTTTTTCCTCTGGAAGTTCTTCAGACACACCCAATCCCCAGGTTGGATGGAGTGTCCTGGATCTGAGGAGGCCTCCGGCAAAGCATTTTGGACCTATTGACGAATAACACGTAATTTAGTGGTGAGGTCATGCAGAAAATGAACCAACAATGGATACGGAACATCCGAATATTTCTTGGGGCGAGGGACTCCCCAAACGTTTGCTGGGCGTCCAAAAACAATCTCATATGGGCTAAGCCCCAAACGAGAATGGACTGTCGTTCTTGTTGAGAGAAGTGCCAAAGGCAAGGCATCAGGCCAAGAAAGGCCTGTGCTAGCTTGTATCTTTGCCAATTTAAGCTTGAGAGTGCCATTGTAACACTCTACCAAACTCGCTGACTGAGGATGGTTTGCCGCATGGAATTTTTGCCTAATACCAAGACCCACACACACCTTCTGCATAATTTGGCCTACGAATTCACTCCCATTGTCACTCCAGACAATGTGCAGCAACCCAAATCTCGGGAAAAACTCCTTCAAAAGGACTTTAGCAGTGGAAAAAGCAGTATTGTCCTTTAGGGGGTAGGCCTCTATCCATCTGGAAAAGGCGCAAACCACTACCAGGACATACTTAAGGTTGTTAAAACGTTCCATGTGAATGAAATCTATTTGCAGTACCTCAAAAGGATACGTAGGGGGAGCAAAATGACCTGCCGGATTTGGGGTTCCCTTTCCTGGATTGTGCATCAAACAAACAATACAATGCTTCACCACATTCTCTGCACATTTGGGAATACCTTCATTCTGCCATACTGGAGCCAGAAGTTTACATATACCCCTTGCATTGATATGGGATGGTCCATGTGCCATAGTAACTACAGATAGTACATACGCATCTGGTAACAACCATCGCTGATGTTCTGACAATTCCGCCCAACATCCCATCGTGTCCAACATTCCCGTACTCTCTCTCCACTTACTCAATTCTTTCTCCGTTGCTTCCTTTTGAATCATTTTCACACTTTCCACTGTGTCTTCAGACATACCTCCTTCTGCAATCCAACTTGCAGGGCCTGCAACATACATGTGACTTTCAATATCTTTCGCTGTTTCCCTCCCTACTTCATCCGCAAATGCATTTCCTTGACCCACATCATCAATGATCCTTTTATGCGCACTGCACTTCACAATCGCTACTTGCGCAGGCAAAGCAAGTGATTCAAGAAGGTCAGTTACCAACTGACCATGCTGTATTTCAGTGCCGTGGGAGGTAAAGAATCCTCTTTCCTTCGACAAACGGTCGAAACTATGAGCAACGCCAAAGGCATATTGGCTATCTGTATAAACAGTCACTCTCTTTCCTTTCACCAACACACATGCTCTAGTCAATGCAATTAATTCTGCAGCTTGCGCTGAATTCTGTGAAATGCGTGCAGTTTCTACTACTGTATGTAAAAGTTGTAACAGCATAAGCTTCTGTCGTCTTGCCATTAGGAAGCTTAAAACAAGACCCATCTACACACAAAATTCCATCCGGATTCACAAGTGGTGTATCTTTTAAATCAATTCGGCCTTTAGTTTCTTCTTCTGTACAAAGAAAACAATCATGCTGGTCTTGTACATTTTTCTCATCTAGAACAGGTAACAATGTTGCTGGATTCAGAACATTACATCTCTTAATATGTATATGACTAGCTAAAAGCGTCAACTCATATCCTGACAAACGGGCACTTGTTAAGTGTTGTGTCTTTGTTCTGTTCAAAAGAGTATCCACCGCATGTGGTACCATAACATTAAGAGTATGATCTATTACCAGTCCAGCAGATTGACGAATGGAGATCGCCGCTGCTGCTGTTGCTCTGAGACAACTAGGTAATGCCTTGGCTACTGGATCCAATGTAGCCGAAAAATAGGCACATGGCCTTTGTTTGTCTCCAAATTGTTGTGTCAAGACTGACAATGCACAACCTTCTCTTTCATGAACATAGAGTGTGAAAGGCTTACTGTAATCTGGAGTACCCAACACAGGAGCCGAACACAAAGCAGTACGTAAATCAGAAAAACTTTTCTGACACTAATCAGTCCAAGGAAGAGGTTGGGGTGTATCTTTCAGAGTAAGTGCCAACAAAGGTTTGGCCAACAAAGAAAAATTTGGGATCCATTGTCTACAATAAGTGGTAATGCCTAGGAAAGCACGCATCTCTCTTTGTGTGGATGGCACAGACATTCGTGCAATTGCATGAATACGTTCTGGGGTCAATCGCCTTCCCTCCTTCGACAAGAGATGACCTAGATAGGTAACCTCTTGGCGAAAATATTGTAACTTGGAAGGTGACACCTTATGGTGCAAGTCAGACAAATGTTGCAGCAGTAACACAGTTGCATTTTTACAAACATCCTCTGAATCGGCAGCCACTAACAAATCATCCACGTATTGGATAAGAGTAGCACCTGGAAGCAAAGAAAAAGTGTCAAGCTGAGATTTCAAAGCCTGACTATAGATGGAGGGACTCTCACAATAGCCTTGAGGTGCAAGTTTAAATCGGAAGCTTCGGCCTCCGAGAGACAAACCAAAGAGATCCCTACTTTCCTCAGCAATAGGAATGCTAAAGAAAGCATTTTTGAGATCAATAACTGAAAACCAAGCTGCTGAAGCAGGAATCATAGTGAGCAGAGCAGTAATATCCGGAACAACAGGAAACTGAGGGACAACAATTTTGTTGACCTCTCGGAGATCAATTACGAAACGATACACAGGTGGCTGAGAAGGATCAGTACGTTTATGAACAGGCAGAACAGGACTGTTGCAAACATTTCCTCTCGTCTCTTCAACCACACCCTTCTGAACCAAGTCATAAACAATGGCAAATAAAGCTCTTTCACCATCATTAGAAATTTTGTATTGAGGAATGCGTGGTAACTTAACATCAGGCTTAACAGTAATCACATAAGGCGGAATCTGAAGCAAACCAACATCATTCGGACTCGTAGCCCAAAGTGTAGCAGGAAGTGAACGCAATTCAAGTGGCAGTTGGTCTGTAGATACATACATTGCAGTCAATTTATCACCCAAAGTAAGATGTACACCAGAGGGGGAACAATACAACGTGGCATACAAACGTTTCAATAAGTCCAAACCCAACAAGTTTTCTCCGCAACCGGTCGTTAAAAGAAGCGGAGAGTCCAAATCATACGGACCAATAAAAATAGGCAAAGGACGAGAAACGGGATTACTAACCGGGGTGCCAGAAAATCCTATGGAAACATTTGTTAAGCCAGACAAAGGTGCCCCAGGGGGTTTGGAATGCATAATAGAACTTCTCATTGCACCAGTATCCAAAAGAAATGGTTCCATAACACCTAATGCTACAACATCAACGTAAGGTCCATTCTGATCCACTGGAACTGATACGACTCCCGTACTTCGTCTATGGCTGTCCTAGCTAGTGTGAAAATCGGGACTTTCATCTTCTGCACAATATTCGTCATTATAATATTGCGTGGTCTGAGAATTCTGCTGATCAAAATAATTCTTAGTATGCTGCGGGGGTAAGGAATGCTGTCCTTGAGGCAACGCACCTCGCCCTCTACCCCTAGGTGCTGACTGAAAACCACCACGACCTCGTGGCACAGATTGTCCACCAGCACGTTGTAGTAAAACTGGACAATTAATCTAAAAATGACATTCCTCTTTACAATAGGCACATTGATTAGGACCCAACGGAGGTCGCGGAACAAAACGTGTAGGTTTCTGCAACAATTTCTGAAACTGTGGAGGCTGTTGCCATTCGGATTTACCAGAACGAGGGGGATACGCCTGTTGCAAAAGAATCTTTGTTTTCAATTCTTTAGTCTTTTTCTCCACTTTTTCTTTTTCTTCCTTTATCCCTATTCTCGTAATACTGAGCAGTGGCTAATATCTGGGCAGTCGATGAAACGGCCCACGAACTCTCTGATTGTTTCAATTTATGCGATAATTCTGGCAGTAGATTAAATACAAATTTATCCACAAATAATCGCTGCCCACCTTCAGTACCCATATCTTGACCACTATGATCGATGAAAGTTTCTTCGAAACGAGTAAAGAAATAGGGAACGCTTTCATCCGTCTTTTGTTTGTACGCCGCTAACTTATCCCAGTTAACGCGTACAGCAGGCATCATTGTTTTCATAAGGGCTATTATCCTATCGGGTAATTCCGTGATCAAATCATCGGGTTTAGCACCACCTATCTGTCCTGCATCTGCGGTCGCTATAGCAGCCCAATCTCTACCTAAAGCTTGAGCATGATCTTCCCTACGCATTTTAGCCCATAGAGCTCGTGGGACTACATTTTCCATCAGTAAAATCAATATCTGCCAAATTCATGATACAGGCATCGACAGTCTGGGACAACTCTTTATAATACCCAGCAGGATTCTTACGAGGGTCCGGTAAAGATTGTTTAAGCGCTAAGACTTCCGATCGTTTCCAAGGATCATGTACCCATATGCGCTGGAAATGAGCAAGGATAGGCGGATGAGCGTTTTGATCTGCATCTCTCCATATTGGAGGAACTTCTCGCATAGGATATTGTGTCATTTTACGACGAACCACAGGATCAGGTTCAAAAGAAGTTTGAGAGAAAAAGGAAGACCGAAAAACAACAAGCTTTTGAACAGCATGCTCTACATCAGGACCCACTATAAGTCCCTTATCAAATTGATCCTGTATCTCTAACAAACCCTGAGGAGGTAAATCCAGATCCGTATCTCCCCACCCTTTGATAAGAGTGTTACCCATAACATTAAAGACATACCTCTGCGCAGGTGCATTCCATTGTAGAAAAGTGTTTAAAATATCACGCGCGCTATAATGTGGACCACTCATGATCCAATTACGAGCGAGAGAATCTAGCTGAATCCTCTCTTCCCCATCTGGAATCTGACTACGAGATTGCCTTCGAGACGCAGCAGGAGAAAAATAAAGAGGCCCAAGAAAAGGTGACAAAAGACCAGAAACGGTGTCAACTAACCGTTGACTGGCTGTAGGGGAATCCGACACCAGAACAGGAGACAACAGATTCTGTAAAACAGGAGAGGAACTAGTAGCAAAGGAAACTGAAGATGAAGGAGACTGGAGTATAGAAGATTGGGGTACAGAAGTCGGTGGCAAAGGAGGCGGAGGTGGAAATACTGGAAGAGGCAAAGGTGCAGGAACCGGAATAACTGGATTAGCAGCAAGTTGTACGGGGGGAGTATTAGCACCTAATAAATAAGGTTGAGGTAGTGTCAATAGATGGGACATGAAAGGATCTTCGTCAAGACCCTTACTCTTTGAGGAAGTAGGCAACACAGGATAACATCTGTCTATTGCCATACGATGCTGTCTTTCTGAAACTTCAATCATCTGATCAGTCTCATCATTTTTAAACTGTTGGGCAGCCTGTACAATTGTCATATTTTGCTCCTTCTTATCTTTCTTCATTTGTTTAATTTCTTTCTGTTTGGCTTCCTTACGCCAGAGGCGGAAAGAGTCAAACATTGCCTGCCGGGCTTTTCTTTTAAACAAAATAGCATCCAAATTATTCAATATATCAGGCTCAAAACTACCATTTTGTGGCTACTGGAGGACACCATCTTTCTTCGTGTATCGAATCCATGTTTCATTAAAAATAATAGGACCAAGACCATGTTTCGAATAGAGCTCATAAGTGGGAGTTCCAATCGGAGGAATCGGACAAGAATCCTCTAGCCGGGAATCGATAGAACAACCAAAGCAACAGAGTTTCCTAAACTTGCTAAATTCAGGCATTTCGTAACAAACTGGACTTTCTATAAACGTCAAGGGGTTTAGGACAATATAGTCACAGCACAAACGTACTTACCCCTCGTCTTCGATAAGTGCACTGATCGAATAACAAAAACCAAACAAAGAGTGGGCGCTACCCACGAATACTTAACTAAGTGTTTTCTCACGCCAACAGATGACCATCTAACGTCTTGCTATACCAATCATCACCAGAGGCCCAAACAGTGGAGTTAGACAAGGATTAATCAGTCTAGACACGGATTTGACAAACTCGGCCAGACCCTGACATCGTTTGGTAATCAAAGACAAGGGTTACTCTTTAACAGACGAGACACGTAGCAGCTGAAAAGGCAAAAACATTGCGTTTGCCGTGCTGCCTGGGTGAGGCAACACGAAATGGCGGTCAAACACAAAATGGCGGCTATATACGAAGCGGAGTCGAAAACTACGGAACCTCAATACAAGGTCCAAGCTACCATCTCTCTTGTTCTGTCCAAACTCGATTACACCAATAGCCTCTACCACGGATCACCTTTAACGACCATGAAAAGACTACAATGGATTCAGAACTCGGCTGCCAGACTACTCTTGCATATCAAACCGCGAGACCACATCTCCCTGCCTTGAAAGCCCTGCATTGGTTACCAGTTGCCAGAAGATCCACGTTCAAGCTGCTTTGTATCACCCCCAAAGTAATATATGAAATGGGACCACTCTTTATCAGGAATACAATAACCAAACACACTCAACAAATGAACCTCAGCTATAAAGGAGCATCTCACCTCAAAATCCCACAATACTAGAAAAAAAACATGGGTGGCACATCCTTCTCTGTTCAAGCAGCCAAACTATGGAACTCTTTACCCCCCAACATAAGGTCCACCAACAACCACCTTATCTTCAGAAAACTACTCAAGATTTGGCTCTTCCCCACATAAGCACCATACGCAAACAGAAATTTACAGCATATCCCTCTGGATATAAGTATTTGTTTTCACTATAGATACATACCTA
Source organism: Lissotriton helveticus (assembly GCF_964261635.1). Taxonomy (NCBI): domain Eukaryota; kingdom Metazoa; phylum Chordata; class Amphibia; order Caudata; family Salamandridae; genus Lissotriton; species Lissotriton helveticus. The sequence continues at coordinate 723,320,459 of NC_136059.1, read as the reverse complement.
TCTTTGTGTACTACTTTATATAAACATGTAAAATAATTATGTTGTTGGGAGAAAATAATAATAATAATAATAAATAAATAAAAATCATCTTTGGTCTACATGTACATACTTCCATTGTGCATCTATGTACCTTCTATGTAGCTTCCATGTACCTGGATCTGTGTGTCTGTTAATTTTCTCCTGAAAAAGCATATCCAATGCACTACCCTATTTCTCATCCTGTGCCTCCTATCAATATCTTTAATCTACATATACTTACCTCCTTTATGTCTCTAAATACTTTCAATGTACTTATGGATCTATATATTTACCACTTTCTTCTAATTAAGCATTTCTAATGCATTACCCTATTGCTCAGCCTATACTTCGTTCAATATATCTTCTAGCCCAACCTTCTGACTCATCTCAAACTTCTTTCTAATACTCCTTCCAATGCACTACCCTATCTCTCATCCTATACATCTATCAATAAATCCTCCACATCCACTCTCTCATTTATCCTAAACCCCATACCACTACTATCAATATCTTTAATCTACATATACTTACCTCCTTTATCTATCTATATACTTTCAATGTACTTATGGATCTATATATTTATCACTTTCTTCTAATTTAGCATTTCCAATGCACTTCTCTATTTCTCAGCTAAACTTCGCTCAATATATCTTCTAGCCCAACCTTCTGACTCATCTCAAACTTCTTCCTACTACTCTTTCCAATGCACTACCCTATCTCTCATCCTATACATCTATCAATATATCCTCAACATCCACTCTCTCATGTATCCCAAACCCCATACCACTACTATGGATGCCAAAATAACCCTTTCTAGACTCTCTCCTACTCTACCCCTCCTTGCATCATCTGACACCTCTTTTTACTATACTGATCCCCTAAAACAAACCTTTCTAAACTCTTTCCTCTAGTTCCTCCCCTCCAAAACACCGTTTTACTCATCCAAAAGCCTCCTCCTACTGCTAAGACCTAAAAAAAAAATCCTTCACTCTTTTATCCCTCCACTATCCTTTTCAATCAAGATTAACCCCTTCACTGCGGGGTGTTTTCCCCCGGCTGTGCGGGGGTGGAGGGGGGCCACGAGCAGCGCCACTGTGCTTGTGACGAGCTCAGCTCGTCATGAGGCACAGTGGAGCTGCACTCATGACTAGCTGAGCTCATCACAGCCACACCCATTTTTGGAACGTTCAGCACAGCGGGGAAATTATCCCCGCGCGCGAACGTTCCAACAGCCGTGACGAGCTCAGCTCGTCATGAATGCAGCTCCACTGTGCCTCATGACGAGCTGAGCTCTTCCTTTACAAGCACTCAAGGGGTTAACAGACTAACACGTTCACTTCTCAAATTCCATATTCAAATATACTAATTCACCACTAATCCTTTATTGGTTTCCAGAGTAGCGTGCTACTCACCAATAAAGAGTCTCAACACCCCATCAGGGTTACAAGTGCTATATAAATGCAAACCTTTTTCCTTTTCGACCCCTCCCCAACCCTTCTCAATCCAAATAACTGACTAACATATCCACCACTAAAATTACTCTCATGTTTCACCATACTAATTCAACACTAATCCTGATGGGTTACAGAGTAGCGTGCCACTTGCGCTTCAAAACCCCATCAGGGGTAACAAGCACTATATAAATACAAACCTCCTTCCCTCTTCTATCCTGCCACCTACCTTTCTCTACCCAAATGACTGAATAACATATTCACTACTCAAATTACTTCATATTTTAATATACTAATTTTCAAAACCAATCCTTTATGGGTTTCAGAGTGGCGTGCTACTCGCCAGAAAAGCGCGTCAACACCCATCAGGTGTAACAAGTGCTATATGAATGCAAACCTTTCTTCCCCTTTTATCCCTCCGCTATCCTTCTCACTCCAAATAATCTGACTAAATATCAACCACTGAAATTACTTCATATTTCACCATATTAATTCACCACTAATCCTTTATGGGCTTCCTGAATAGCGTGCTATATAAATAAAAACATTTTTCCTCCTCTATCCTTCTGCTATCATTCCAAATCCAAATAAATGTCTAACCTATCCAACACTTAAAATGTACTTGCATGTTTCACTATACTAATTCAACACTAATCCTCTATGGGTCACGGAGTAGCGTGCTACTCGCCGAAAAAGCGTTTTGGTGCCTCGTCAGGGGTAGTAAGCGCTATATAAATGCAATTACAATACAATACAATATTTGATGTATCCGTAAGTCGCTTTTAGAATACACTACCTGTAACCAGGCCTGTAAATGAAATACAACTAGTGGGTCTGCACTGTTTGTGCCACCCACACAAGTAGCTCTTTAAACATGTCTCAGGCTTGCCAATGTAGAGCCTGTATTAGCTGTTTGCATTGCCATATCAACTTGACATTTAAAACCACTTGCCAAGCCTTAAACTACAATTTTATTACACATAAGGCAATCCTAAGGTAAGCCCTAGGTAGCCCATAGGGAAGGGGGCTGTGTAAGTAAAAAGTAGGACATGTAATTCTAAGTTTGGCATTTCCTATTAGTGAAAAACACCTACATTTGTTTTTCACTACTCTGAGGCCTACACCTCTCATAAAGTAATATTGGGAATTCCTAATATTTTTTCAAGCTGTAATTCCTGATTGAGAAGAGGTAGTAGCACGGTCAAGTTTGATATCATTGGAATGGTACTTATAAATCCTCTTTGCTGGCAACGTTGGATTTAACATTATTAATTTAGAAATTACTCTTTTAGAAAGATGCTATTTTTCTGCTTTGAAAGCTCAGTATGTCTGCAGCCTGTCTTCAATATACTTCTGGGGTGGGAGACAGCTGGACTTTGTGCATTCCCTCTAGACAGCCACATACAAAGGACGGTTGGTGTGGCTCAGTTCTCATCTTCATCCTGGTAGCTCATCCTGGGCAGGATCGCTTACACCTGAATGGGCAGTGTCCTGTCCGCACACAAAGGGTTGATTATCACCCTGTAGCGAGTTTCGAACCAGGGCTAAGAAGTGAGGTCCCCTCTGCACTTCAAAGCCCCTCTTTGAGGTCACCTTCTCTTCAAAGGCACAACTGGGTATAAATACTGGGTCTCTGACCCCACCAAATAGGACACTTCTGGACCTGTAAAAAAACTCTGCCAGGAAGAAGGGTTGATATTCTGCCACAAGAACCACCTCTCTGCTGGACTGCTTCTCTGTAAGAACTGCTTTTCTGCTGTGCTGCCCTGCAGCCTGCTACCTTCTGCCCCTGCTGAGGAAGAACTAGACTCTTGCTTGAACCGACAGTGAACTCCAAGAGCAGACTGGCCTAACTCCTGTTTTGAGAGTTTGGGATATCAAAGTCTCATTTCCTGTTCTTGTGCCTGTTCCATTGGAAGTAGATCCAGATGTGTTTTCCAGTGAAACCGACACATGCTCTGCTGTGTGATTTGAAGCATCAATGCTGCTGTGGGAAAAAAATGGTGCAGTGCACTTGGAAGCAACGCATCACCTCAAGGACCAATACATCTGCACCACCGTATCGCCACTGCTATTGTGTGAGATGCATCCCCTTCACTACTTGGAGAAACCCAGCAAATCAGTTTTGGAACTAACACAACTTGACTTTGGTTCTTCATCTTAGGAACTGGTGCATTACCATCATTGCATGGAGAAAATGGACTCATCACCTTGACTGCAGCGTACTGCTGCTCCCAGCATTTCGCTGTTGTAACCAAGATCAAGGCTCTTTGTTCAGCTGGCCATGCGTGGTTCCTGTATCCGGGTCGAGCTCCATCGCAGTTGGCCTGAACTCTTGATTTTGCCCCGGTCCAGTGCGACTAGATAACCCCCATAGGCACTTGCTTCTAAGTGCTATTCTCACTTGTATTCTTTAAAAATGTATATCTTGACTTCTACATGCTGGATTGTTGTCATTTTGGCCTTGTTTTATTTATAAAATCATAATCTATTTTTCTAAACTGGCGTGGAGTCTTTTCGTGGTATTTTCACTGTGCTACTGTTTGTACACTCACTTTACATACTGTCTTCTTAGTTAAGCATGCCTACTCTGTGCCAATCTTCCAGAGGGTGAACACAGGTTACGTTATGGTGTGTATCTGACTTACCCTGACTAGGATTGTGGTTCCTGCTTGGACAAGGTACCTCCTCCAACCAAAAACCGAATTGCTAACAAATAGTAAGCATAAAGAGTTCTTACTGGATGCCGGAAAATTCAAGATAAGCTGTAAACCCTGGCTATTTATAATCAATAATGGAACAATTTTATAGTTCATTTAACTGAAAGGCGCCTATCTAGGCCCCCACTAGCATGGCCCTTTGCATTGGGGTGTAGCCATATTACTAATAATGTGATAATCCTTGAATGTGAAATCTGAGACCAACCAAATCCTTGCAAAAAAATAATATGTGCATGACAATCAAGTTATAATAACTTTTTTCTGTATTTGCATGTAGAAGAATATTTAAGGTTTGTTTGACTCCTCGAGTAAATTGTTGCAGCAGGTCACAAACAATGCTCTAGAGCTTCTGGTAGACATTGGTTTTGTGGGTCGAAATGTGCGAAGCTTACAAAGAATTGGGCCACAAGTGATAGTGAGAGATACTTTGAACTGGAAGGTCATAGATGATATTGAAGAGAACTCATGGTTCATTGCAGATGAGGTGTTTTTCATTGATTTAATACACACATTACCCTTATTGGTGGGGTCGGAATTATAATACAATGAATTTTTTATAAGGTAGACATCTAGCCCTTTACTCTGAACACACTTGCTAGACTCCAAATTAAATATGACCATTGAACATTGTGGAGAGGTGATATGAATCACTCTGTATATTGACCCCTATAATGTCTGCAGAGTAAACCATTGGTAACAACGGATGAATGTAAAGAATTTTTATAGTGTAAGGCCAGCTCAGGAATGTATCTTTGAATCGGAAAATATTGATACATTTGGTTAGCAAGCAGTGCCAAAGCAAAATAACAAGCAGATGTTTGTATGGAACTAGGAAAGTGGAAACGCCAGCTGATAACTTTGGTGTAATCTCATGTGGAACCTGGGATAGCACACTGTGAACCTGCATTGTGAGAAAATGATTTATCTGCCTCAGAGGCACAAAGGAGAATCTTTTTCTAGTAACATTCTGGCGCTATACAGCATACTAATGCTCTCTTGGAGCAATTAAAAGGGAGCACACTAAATTATGGTCAAGTTAGTTAAATTCTCAATTTTATCGAGGGTGTATTTGGGCTCTGTTAGAAATGGGGGTCCCTAGTTGGCAGAGGTACGTACCTTTGTCCAAATAGGGGCCATTGCGTCTAGTCAGGGTAAGGGGGATACACTCTTAAAATAACACCTTAGTAGCTTGGCAAGAGCAGACAGCCTTATCTCAGAGGCAGTGTGTAAAGCATTTGTGAACACATACAGTAATTCAGTGAAAACACTACAAATGGATATCACACCAGTTTAGAAAAATAAATAATCTTTATCTAACCCAAAAACAAGACCAAACAACAAGAATCCACAGTACAGTTATCAAGATATCCTCAAAAATAGGTTATTTACAAAAATAAAGCTTCTAGCAACAAATAGCTCCACTTGGAGTTATAACGACGTCGTGACCGGTGAAAATCCCAAAGTATGGTGCCGACTGAGAGGTGCGCGGCATCAGGCCAGAGTAAAGCAGACCCACAAACAACAGTACCTTGGATTTGATGGAAGCAAAGACAGTTCACAGTGTCTGGGAGGTGTGGGTTCGTAGGCGCTGCGCGGCGTCAGCTCCTTACGACCCCAGGGGAGGTGCAGCGTCTGTTCCTTACTGCAGCGCAGGGAAGGCGAAACGATTGTTACTTACTGCGTAGGGGAGATGATGTCACGATGGCGCCAAAACCACTGTTCCTTACGATGGCGCAATGTCAATGGATTCGGGGATCACCCACATTGAGGATCTGCTCTGAGATGATGAAGTCCGCTTCGATGTCGATGCAGCATGGCAGCAGGCATCAGGCCTACATTGCATGTCGGAGCAGTGCTCACGGCTTCGGTGCAGGTTGCAGCGTCGCTCACTGGCACCGGTGTTTCAATTTCCTTCTGTAGCAGCTGAAACAGCAGTTCCAGATGCAGGGAGACAGAAGGGGTGAAGTCTTTGTGTTCCTGAGACTTCAGAACAGGAGGCAAGCTCAGTTTCAAGCCCTTGGAGATCTTTTGTTCAAGCAGGTGACAAAGCAAACAGCAAAGTTTTCTCCTTTCCTTGGCAGCAAGCAGCCACTGTAGGCCAACCCCAGACAGCAAACAGCACAGGGGCAGTATTACTCCTCAGCTTCTCCGGCTCTTCTCCTTGGCAAAGGTTTCCTTTTGATTTCCCAGAAGTGATCTAAAAGTCTGGGGTCTGGGTCCCACTTTTTATACACACAAATCCTTTGTTTTCTAAAGGCAGGGAGTATCTGTACCCAGCCAAAACCAGTTCTGTCCTCACTGTTGCAGATTCCTGGCAGGAGGTGGAGACAGCATTATTGAAGGCAGACCAGGCCCAGGCAGGTGAAAGGAAATCTCCTCCTACTACTCTAAATACAACCCAGGTCCATTCAGCCCAGCCCTGACTCATCAGACGTCTGGAGCCACAGCCCTCCTGCAGCCCCTGTCACCCAAGCCAGGCATGCAATACACAAACTTAGTGAATATGTGACATTACAACGCATGCTAATACATTTTTACTCCGACTTTCTGCCAGGGGGGCGCTGGAAGTTGGAATAGATAAATTTTCTATTCCAACACCAGTGTGTGCAGCAGTAAGGAAGGTGTTGGAGTTAAATCCAACACCTTCTACCCACTGTTGCACACCTTTTGCGTTGCAACAACATGCGATGTAAAAGCATGCGTTGTAACAGTTCCGTTGTAAAGGCTGTTTCCCAAACTTAGCAGAGGCACACTGGATGGTTAGGCAAGAAAATACCCACTTTCTAAAAGTGGTATTTTCAAACATAGTATGTAAAAAAATCACCCTCACTAAAAGATGCATTTTAACATTCTGAGTTCAGGCATACTATATTTTATTTTCCTATCTTGTTACCAGGGTCAGTTATGTTTATAGGATGTTATAAACAAACTCCCCATTCTGGCCTACGGGAACAGATAGGCTTGCAATAGTGAAAAACTAAATTTGCAGTATTTCACTATCAGAACATGCCACATACATCAGAGCATGTCCTACCTTTCACATACAATGCACCCTGCCCATAGGGGTACCTTGGGCCTACTTTAGGGGTGACTAACATGCAGAAAAGGGAAGGTTTTGGGACTGGCAAGTGTGTGCACATGCCAAGTTGACATGGAAGTCCCAGACTGCACACAGGCTCTGCAATGGCAGGCCTAAGCCACATTTTACAAGCTGCACGTGTTGGTGGCACAATCAGTGCTGCAAGCCCACCAGCAGCATTTGATTTACAGGCCCTGGGCACACATGGTGCACTGTACTAGGGTCTGACAAGTACATCAAACAGCCAATCATGGAATTAATAATCCATAACAACAATTTACCAAGGGAGCACGTGCACTTTGGCACTGAATATCCCTAGCAAAGTGTCCAAAGCATCTAGACCAGCAAAAACACAGGAGACAACAGCAAAAAAATGGAAGGGAGACCCACGCCAATGGTGCCAGTCCTAATAGGCTCCCAATGTGAGAGATGATAAACATGGAGATTCCAGGAGAAGTGTGTACTTTTCCTTCCTTACTAAGCTATACTACCTTGAAAAACCTATTAGATGTCTGAGCGGGAGCAATGTTAGGAAGATCATTATTTGGGAAAATAATACCATTAGAGTGACCCAAAAAATAAGCCAAATGCTGGCACATATTGTACTAATAATTTGCAGATCTTATGACAATATATTATAAAGGTCCCACTGAGTACACACTAGTTCCAAAGTTCTACCCACCTGAAATGTTTTTTTAATACCAGTACATAGGAGCAAATGTGGTAGAGTGAAAAGACACACTAAGGTTAAAAACCATACCACAATCCAATCATATTTCTACTCTCAACTAACAATGTAGAGTACCTTGCTGAACATTGGGGTCACAATAACTATCTTTGGGTATATGTGATATGACTTAGAACATCCAGGACAGAGACATGACACAGTGAAAGCTATATGCCCATGACCATATTATGTCTTCTTTACAGTCTCGTAACATCTCCAACATCAACTGACTCAATAAAACAGGAGGCAAGAAAAACATTATGATCAATAGCACAATCAAATAAATACATTAGTCATTGAGTCCTAAAAGACATTTAAGACCATTTTAAAACCTTTCCCTGTGAGGTTTACTTATTACTCTAAACCATGACCCTAGAAGTATTCTCCTAAACTACACCACCACACACTGTCAACAGGGAGGAAGGGAAGAAGCGGCTCACACCACAACAAAGGATGTGTCCCTAACCTGCTTTGCTTTTTCTGAATGCACTGTACTTTTTCTAAAACAATTAACTCAACATCCGGGAATGCCTGAATGACTTCCACATATTTTTGATACAATGATCTTTTTATTGCGGTCCATCCAAAGTATTCCCCCACCAATAATAGAGGAAGGGCGCTGTCTTTTTATCAAGTTATGAGAATACTGGCAACTTGTGAGAGCGAAATGTGATGTGCAGGTATGCAGACCTTTCAAGCTGTACACCTCATCGAAAATCTAATATATTAGCTTCCAATACCTTCAGGTAGGAGGAGTTCCCACCAATTAGTAGCTACTGTCCATTGGTCAGTGTTGGCATGCATAAACACCTTCTGCCCAACATAGTGATCAGACAGACTGCTTTTATTTACATGGGAGAGCAACACAGCAAATACTGTTTCTCTCTCTTCGTCCTGCAATGTCAGGTGCTGAATCAACATTACAAAGCCTGTGATGTACAGAAAGTAATGTCTCAAATTAATTTAAATGAATTTAATATTTGTTTTAAAAAATGAAAGTTAGTTACATTTCTTTTTTAATTTAAAGGGGTTATTCAAATATTTTATCATAAAAAATATGTATTTTTATTTTTAGATATTTGATGCGTGTTACATTAAATTACATTCATAAATAAAAAGTCAGAATAAAATAACTTATTTTAACATTATTTCCTAAGGGGTTATATGTTAACTCCCTGCATCTATTATTTGCTATGGGGAGCATTACAGTGCCAGTGGTTGACCATGTGTGGTGCTGGACTTACCAGACGAGTCTGAGCTGGAATGCATTTCCTAGTTTTGTAGGTCCTTTTTGGGGGTAGTGACTTAAAACTGTAGTTTGTGAATAGCAATGAGCTTTTTCTCTGGAGGTTGCGAATCTGTCCCTCCGAAGCATCTCCTTTCTCTTTTCTAAACTCCTCCCATTTAGTGGTTGATGTTGTCCATTCTCCAGCCACTCCCCCTGGTCACTCCCACATTTACTACTAAGTAAAGTTACATGTCTGAGGATCTCTCCAGGGAAAATGAAGTAAAGGTGGTGGTGGAGTTTCTACCTTCATGTTCATTTTTGTAGTAAGAAAATTGTACTTCTGTAGTACTATTTAAATATTGCAAAATGCAGTTTTTTAATCACCCCCACTGTTGCTATTTTCACACACTCCAAAATAAATCCTACTTCAAGTCATTCTATTCTCACATAGTCTGCTCTGGAAACAAGTAAATCGGTCAAATGCAAAACAGATGACAATATCCGGTTTGTGACCAAAAGAGTTGATAAGATCCCCAATATCACATTATACAGAATTACAACTGCATTTGATTTGCCTATTGTATAAGTCTTTAAGGCCTTGGAAACAGTACGCACCTTCACAAGACCATGTCACCCTTCAGATTTCAATTTTGAACTGTAAGAATAGGGTGAGTAAATGCTTGACCTTTTAAAGAGTATAGACATAATAAAATACCTTTGCAAATATAAATATAAAAATAATATGATTAAACATCATTTGCTGCATACTGAGGGCCTGATTTAGATCTCTGCGGACGGGTTACTCATTCACAACGGTGACGAATAAAGCGTCTGCCGAAATATAAATCCCTTAGGATGTAATGGAATTTTTATTACGGCGGATGGGATATTCGTCACCTTTTTGACAGAGTAACCTGTCCACCGAGGTCTAAATCAAGCCCTAAGGAATGAGTGTGAAAATATCTTCTCTCAGTTGCTTTCAGACATGCAGAACATTTATTGAAGTGCCTGCACAGTGATGTAATTGCCGCTACAAAGTTAGGGCCAGATGTATGAAGCCTATTTGCAGTTGCAAATGGCTAGATTCACAGAATTGGGCTGTTTGTTACCACAAAAAGGCTTTTTCTAATGTATCAAATCCAAATTGTGATTCTGTAACACGTTACTGAATCACAATTTGGGTTTGTGACCAAATACAGATTCCTTACTTGGAAGGGACATGTTTAGGGCATCCCTTCCAAACACAGAATTAGAATGGTACGTATTAATGTCTTGCACCTGAATTCTGGTTGCAAAACATTAATCTTTTGCCACCTCATTAAAGGAGGTTGTAAGCGATTCGCAAATGGGAGAGGGTCCCAAAAAACATATTTTTTAAGAGTAGGCAGTGATCCAGTGGACCACTGCCTACTCTTAAAAAATGAAAATTACACTTTTCATTTGTTTTTTGTATAAAGGAATTCAGTTTTCCTTTAAGGAAAATGGGTTGCATTTAAAGAAAAAACAAGCATTGGCAAAGCCAATTGATCTGGTTGTAAAGGAATGTAAAGGAATGTTGTATGGTAAAGTGAAGCATTACAGGTAAATAGCATATGTACTTGTCTGGAAGCAAAGAACTGTAGAATATTATTGGTGTAGGTTAAAAGGTCATGTGACAGTGGCACTATCAAGACAGACCTAAAAATCCATGTAGGTTAATGACTGCCCACCTCCTATCTGTACAGCTGCCAGCGAAAGACAAACATCATTAATTATCTAGTTTTCTTAGACACTTTTGCACCATTATAATGTCATGTCTGTGCCCCTGAAAGTTCAATCTCACCCAGTTGTATAAATAAACATAATGATCACACCTGGTAAAGGGCAAGCACTTTTTTGAGGTAGCACACAGCTGCTGCCCAATCAAAACATGTTCTCCTGGTTCTCAACATGTAAACAGAGCCAAAGCCCCTCCCTAGTGGTAATCACATATTTATCTGGCAAAAGCTGCACTTTTAAGCTAGACCATAAAAAATAGTTTATTTAAAAGCAATCACAGACATGGTGGTCTGCTGATCTTAGCTGGCCACCATCCCTGTGATGGCTGCAATTCCTAGTTGGTCATTAACATTAATGAGGTAGGTCAGTTTGTGACCTACAAAGAATCAGTAATTTGCAAACAAACCTATGAATACATACGGCAGCTCGCAAAATAGCACTCTGGTCACAAAAAGTACTGGTCACAAATTACAGTATTTTGCAACAAGAGTTTAGTACATCTGGCCCCTAAATGCAAGCCAACTTCTACTAATCTTAGTGGTCCCAAGTGCAAATAAAATATAAAAGTTATGTTTCGGTTTCTAGTCAAAATATCCTTATTCACAAAATGGCACATTGGATATTTCTAACTGTAAATTCCAATAACTACTGTGTTAAATCCACAGCTATGGCCAATTTCCAATAGCTTTATGTTTTTGTTTGGAGGGTGGAACATAGCTGTTCACAAAATAACTAGTACCGGGATCGGATGGGTAAGTTGGTAACTTCGGTAGTATATCAGGCATTCTGCGTGTTTTGTTTTTTTTAAATATATATTTTATTAGTTATAACACAAGAGTAGAAATGTACATTTCGGGTGTCGTTGGTAGAACATATTACAGTGGCGAACGGACAGAAGAAATTAAGAAATACAATACAATTGTAGGCATCCGGACAATATCAGCACCAGCCAGAGCTGGGTCAAAATAATACAATACAAATAATCATAAGCAAACATTATCAGAATCCGCCCACCATGGATACAGGATATAAAAATGGACACTCGACACCCGAATATGCATAACAACAGGCTCAGGAGAATACGCCACATCTCTTGTGAAGAAGGGAAAAGGGAAAAAGATAGGTCATAGAACAAAATAAAGGAAAAAAAAAAAACCTCAACCCCCCACCCTACACCCCTGCAGATGGCTACGACCTAACCCCACTAGCAGCGTGCCTGTCGCCCCCTAAACTACACCCCAAGGAAGGGAAAAGATGGAGGAGGAATGTCTTACGATATGATGCGGGCTCCCGGGCTCCCCTCTCCCCCGCCGCGAGCAGATGTTCCCTACCATGGTACTAAGGGAGGTAAAGCAGATTTATAAGCAAACTGATAGGGAAATCACCAAAAGAGAAAAGACCATCCCGCCCAGCCCCAGACACCACAGAGGCAACAAATCCCATTGTCGAACACAGTCAGTACACCAAACCCAAAAAGAGCAGAATCCCATCTGGCCCTCACTCCCACCGATGCCACCCAGCAGTGTCAAAAGAAGTCCCCGCACAGAATCAGAACAGTCAAGTTCAGCCCTGGCCTCTACGTGCCATCACACAAACCTTTTTCGAAAGGACCAGCATAATAGCAAAATAGTCAAAACGTTGTAGAAAAGGGAGGGGATCAATATAGCACGAAAGGGTCAGAAGAGTCAAGTCTGGAAGTCTATCAGAAACACGAAAGTCAATCCAAAGAATATCGATGGAGGTCTCCAGAAACAAAGAAAGAAATAAGTCCTGTGCTGGCTGGTCAGGGGCTCCAGTCGCAGACTGCTGTAGTTGCGCTGACACAATTGGCATCAGATTATAATGATGCTCGGGGTTCTCCTCTCGGATAAAATCAAGCTGCGCGGGGGTAAGTTGCGGGTCTGACTCTGGGCTAGGGTCCGGTCTCGAACAAATAGTCCCGATGCGTACAGTCAAGTTGTGGAGAGCAGCCTCCATTTGCCAGTGAAGAGCCCCGATGGCAGCCATTACAGTCCCCAGTGTCGGTCCACACTTCGTCCGATCCATCTCCGCTTAATCGATGACAAAGCAGGTTATCAACACTGGAGGCCGGCTACTCCGGGGAAACCAACTGGAGTGGGGTGGGCGAAGGCGACTGGCGACTTTCAGGCTTTGCGCTCTTTACACCGCTGCAGAGAGCGAGGCCCCCCCCACGGACCCCGAGGGCTGCAGCAGGGTCCCAGGAATCGGACCCCCACTCACCGCGGCATCCCTGTCTCGTCACCGTCTGGCTAATATACGCAGGGACTCGAGACCACCACCAGGATCGAGAATTCGTTTCACTTCGATGAGACCGGACCCTGCCAGGTACCCGCGGCCGATGTTGTTCAACTGAAACCCGGCTGGGTCAGTACTCGAGGCCCCGGCTTATAGTCTGGAGGAGGCCCGAAAATGACAGACGGTGTAACTTCGTCAAAAAAGGTGATAAAGACTCTGGGATTGCGCCCCTGGACTCAGAGACGATTCAGACACACAGGAGTCTGGCGGGAGGTCAGGATTAAGTTCAGTATAGATCCGCCAGCGACGGAGGTAGACGGAGCCGGGAGCTTATGCGGCCATCTTGGTTGCAAGCGTGGCTCCTCCTCCTTATGCGTGGTTTTTAACATTGAAGTGGGTTTCATTCTCTCAGCAAAATATCTTTCATGTGAAGAATAAAATAGAAGAGTTCAAATTAATATTTATGATAAAAGCAAGTTTGTGCAAAAGTGGGTGGAAACGTATGGAGGGTTAATATGTGTCTCCCATTTGCATTTTATTCATGGCGAATAAAGTAAATTCAAACAACAAGGTGGCAAGGTCTCTAAGTTTAGCTTAACCCCTTCCATGCTCATGACGAAATGGTTCCGTCATGAGCTCAAGTTCTAGTTTGCTCATGATGGAACCATTCCGTCATTAGCACATACTCAGGAAATCCCTGTGCTGCAGACAGCCGAATGATTTCCCTTTTTTTTTGCCTGTTGAGGTGGGGAAGAGCTTCCTAAACCTCCCCAGGCCTATTTTTGAATTTCATTGCAATGACGATCATGCCTCCCCGGAAGCATAGGCTGAGAGTGCTGTTGTAATTCTATCTAGGACCCTAATTCGATATTCCTGATTTATGCCCTTATGTGGTTATAATAAATAATATCCTTAAAAAGGCATAAGAATCATATCCATATTTAGTCGTAGCCCATGCGGTCCACATTAAGCAAAGGCTACTTCCCCAGGTTCCTAGAAAGTACAACGAGTTCTGTAAACAAACCAAACCTCCAGCAACCTGGGAATTCCCCATGGCTTTTGTTTTGATTTGTCCTAGAACTCCTGTGAGCACTGTAAGAACGGCCAGTTCTTAGGGACATCTTTATTGACATCTTATGTCCAACCTTACGTCAAACCCGGCACCTTTCAGGTATAAATATACCAACGTTGCCTTAAGCAAACACAGGGTGGTTTGGAGCAGAGAGGCTATCTACTTGCCCGAGAGCCCAGCTGATGCGAGAGCCCACGGACGCCGCCCCTCCCTTTTGACGCACTGAGAGAGACGCTGTCTTTTCTCCTGCAGAGAAATCCAGCTCCGGTGTTCTCAGCCGCCCTTGCGGGTTGCTGGGATATCGAGTCCTGAGAGAGAGATACCAGACCTCCTGCTTTCTATTACCCAGGTACGGAGCTGACTAAACCCTTAAAGAGAATTCTTGTTTCAGATTCTTGGCAAAGCCAACTTAACTTAAACTCCTACTTACTTACTCCTTCCCACGTATTAAGCTTAGGTCAGGTACACCGGGGTAGGCGTATTTAGAAGCACCAGTTGAGTACGTTAGTCAATGTATATATGTATGTATATATTTTATCCATTTTAAAGTATCATATGGCTAAGAAACCATATCAATGCTTTTACAGTATTATTTTATAATACTCCTTTTACTGTACGCACTTTATTTTATGCAATTTTGGCAATTCATTTCTCTTGCATGAGAAAGAGGACTGCTCAATAAATAACACCTTTTATTGAAAACGCCCGTCTCTCTATTCTGTGCACTCTGGTGAAACTAAGTATGCACGATTGACTGAGCAAAATAGCTGTCTATTGTTTTTACACGACTCTAGAGATACACTCTTATCCTGAGGGAGCAAAGTTGTCATGTTTTATGGTTGTCAGAAGCTAATCCCTTCTTGTCTATCCAGGGAAGTTAAACTCCTCCTTGTTTATTCGAAAAAGTTTCTAGTGACCTCTGAGCTAGCTGGCAAAACTAATTAAGTCTAATATAGTCAGTAGAGACCTAGTCGACCTCAGTCCTACGTCTACACTGCTGTTTATATTATTCCAATGCGCAGAGCCTATTGGGAATATAGGAACTACACTACATGGCGCCCAACGTTTGGTAAGGCGATAATCTAACGCAAGACACTAAAGTAACTCAGTCGTGCTTTTTCACACAGAACCCTTTTTCCCGTAAATACTCCAAAAGACATCTGGAGTGGGTAAAAGGTTAAAATCCGCCGGAACTTAGTAGGATGAGAATCCTATGTATAGTTTTTGGTTTAGTCAACGTTGAAGGATACAGTGTTCCAAAATATTGTGCACCTAATCTTTGTTTCCTTGAAACTTGATCTGCAAGAAAAAAGTTTTCTGTCAGAAAAATGCCTGACGTAGACAAAGAAAGAGATGCGACAGCATTTCAACAGTTGTTGGATGACACAAGTCTCCAAGAAAATGACCCGAATGCTATATTCATTCCGGTCAACATAAGAAAAACTATAACTATTAAACTTATAGAAAACGGACTGGCATCACGAGGTGGTACAGTCATATTCGTGGTAGAGGCCCATGAATATCGGCAGACAGAGGTATTCTATTCATGGATACACTTTCCAGCAGCAAATGCTGTGACACACGACTTCCACTATTACAAAATAGAGGAACCTCTGGATGAATACACTCCTTTTGAGGAGATTGAAATCCCATTAAATTACCAAGAGCACCTGCTCTGTTTAAAGGCGCCCTAAAACATAAAAATCACATCACCAGGCTCGGTCCACTAGGTAGACCAGGAGCAACGTGGCCGGTTCTAGCCAGCTACACACCACACCCAGACATTGATGAAATGTCAAACCAGGAACTTTTAGCCCAGCTAAAACAACTAATTAAAATACATAGACAATTGGTCCAATATGTAATGCGGACTTCAACAGTCCAACCAGCAATTAACATTCCACAGCTGACCCCTCATCAGGGGAACACAAACAAAATTACACCACAGAACATACAATCATGTCTTGGTAAAACACCCGCAAAACGGGAACAAATTCCATTCTGGTTAGCACAAAAAAATCACTCAAATAGAGGCAGTATTTCCTGATACTACACCTACTGAGAAACACAGAATTCTGACTATCTGTCTTCCAATGGGGATCGCACCACATGTGGAGGACTGTGACACTTGGGGCACAGTCTTTGCTTCCATTTACACAAAAACACATGGTGTTCCGTCTATGGCGGTAATACCAGATGTGTCAAGACAGATTCAAAATGAATACGGTCCAGAACCTGCTTTAACTCTGGGTATGAAATTACTAAAAGACTTCAAGCAGGTCTCGGCTATATTACTAGCCAACATAAAGGGAGAAGCAGCATCTGTGGCGATCCGCCAGAAATTGAAAGAAACAGATATAGCAAAACAACCATTTGAACTTGCCAGAATCATAGAAAAATCCTATGAAGAACTAGGTAGAGATAGTTTGGGTGGGAAACCGGTAAAACCCCAACTACTCGAAAATCCTGAAAAAACATTTATTAAAAATAATCTAAACGCTCCAAAAAAGAGTTGGGATGGAAATAAACAATCCAGTCCCAGAGAAAAAAAATTCCAGTCCAGAGGAAGGTCTCCTCAACGGAGAGAATGATCTCCGGACCAAGGAAACAAGTCTCCTCAGAGGGAGCCCTCTGAGAAAAGATACAACCTTAGAGATAGGGATAAAATAAGAAAGCCTGATAGATATCAAGATATTGATACACGTCCCTCTCGATCTTTTCAGACTTTCTCACAGAAATCGGAAAGAGGAGGACGGTCAGAACACAAGGAAGAGCACGTCAAGTCCAAAGACAAGGAACCTGCTCATCAAAGTAAAAAGTTACAATTTCCAAGAAAGAAGGTAGCCAGTATTAAAATAATTAAACATGCAGAGGATACTGAGGACACAGCTGAAAAACGGAGAGTGGGCCCAGACAATGCTAGACAGCGCAGCAGAAGTGACCATAGCTCGCAAGATCCTGATGAATCTTCTGAAGACCCTGGACACGAATGAATACATTCAAGGAGAAACTGCAGACACCAGAGTTAGCAAACCTCATAAAATATACAAGATAACATTGTGTATAGAGGGGGACAAGACTAGGAAAGTAAGGGGTCTCTTTTGGGATAACCTTTCGAAAGGCTATGACATCCTTTTAGCTGAAAAAGACCGGCCACCAGAGTTTGTCAGGGAGTGCCCTCATGGCGAAGACATGATTATGCCTGCCTTCTCAAATCATATTCCAATTCATAGAAAATATACATATGCAAGAAAATGGGCAGTAGGTCAAGCTCCTGTATTATATAAAAATCATGTAAGATGGCATGAGGAGTCTCCTCCTCACAAAATCCAGTTAAAATGTCAACCCACTGCACAAAGGCAGTACCCAATTAAACAAGAAGCTAAAAAGCAAGTCAGGGAGATCTTAGATCAACTTGAATACCAGGGGGTGATTGAAACATGCACCTCAAAAATGAACAATCCTTTGTTTCCTGTCTCCAAGCCAGACGATTCATATCGTCTAGTTTTGGACTACAGACACCTTAACTCATGTTGCAAAACATTTACAGTACAAAACTCACACAGTGCAGCACTAATGAATAACATCGTGCGCAAAAAATACAAAACGACATTAGACATCTCTAATGGATTCTTTTGTCAAAACATTGCACCTGAGAGCAGGTATTTGACCGCGTTCTCAATAATGGGGTCGCAAAAACACATCTGTCAACTCCCACAGGGATTCAAGAATAGCCCAGGATTATTCTCAGCAAGGGTAACAGAGTTACTACAAATATATGATGATGAAGCATTATTGTATGTCGATGACATCTATCTAACAGATGATGACCTGGATACTCACTTGAAAAGAGTTAACACCATAATACTTGGGTTCGCAGCTGAGGTTTACTAATTCAACTTTAAGAAGTCAAGAATTGCCCATCTAACGGACCTATTTTTAGGATATGAATTATCAAGTGAAGGCAAAAGCCTAGCAGACAACTTCTTAGGGAAGTGCGCTGTACTCCAAGCACCTAAAACGCTGAAGAACTTACAATCATTACTAGGTTTCCTGAATTTCGGAAGAACATACATTCTAAATTATGCGGAGAGGGTTAAACCTCTCTATGAATTAATACAACCTGATTTCAAACCAATCAATTGGACTCAGAAACACACAGAAATGTTAAGATCATTGCAAACAGACATGTTAGCTAAAACAAAATTACAAACTCGCGAAAACATACGCAACCTTGTAATCCGAGTCATCCCAGGAAGATGCGGATTCACGTACCTAACCTCTAATGAGGGAGAAACTGTACCAATAGCATACAAATCACACTTGTACACACAAGCTGAAATGAAATTCAGTTCAACTGAAAAAATTATAATAGCGGTTCAAACTGCTGTAGCAAAAGAAAGAGCCCAAGCCCAAGGCAGAAGAATAACTGTTTTAACAGCAGAATCAGCCCTTGAGGCATTAACAAGCCCACGCAATTTGACTACCATGGCATTAGATCCAAAATGGATACAATGGAAAAATTCTCTTGCTGCAGAAGACGTGAAGTACTATTTTGACCCGAAAATGAAAAAATCTAAAATATGAATTAGAATATCCTCTGCCAATCGAGATTCTGCCTCTACAACTTTACGCCTGTATAATATATACAGATGGATCAGCACAACCCACGGTTGGGGGTAAGCAAGCTTACAGTGCTGCATGCACGGTTGTTAAATGCCGGTGGCACGAAGGAAAATTGAGACCACTGGTAACCATGACTCAATCTGTAAAAGATAGTTTGTTTCTACGAACTGAACTACTAGCTCTAAAGATGGCGCTCGATATTGCCGATCGCGAATTCCCCACACTAATATTGTGCGATTCGCATTACTGCGTCAAATCTTACAATAATGACTTGCAGAACTGGGTTCAAAACGATTACAAAGATGACACAGGTGTCACAATAAAGCATAAAAAGCTTTGGGAACAGGTAGTTCTTTTGCAGAAAGAACTACAAAAGACTCACGTGATACATACACTGAGTCATCAACGTGATGGCGGTCACGTTGCAGGGAATTCATTGGCTCACAGAGCCACAGCGGAAGCAGCTCAAACGGCTTCCGTAACCACAAAAAAGCGTTCAGAAAAATACATAGACGGGGAAGCAATGCTGGCGGTAAAAACGTCTTTGCAAGGCAACTGTGCAGCATTACCTGTGAACTATCCACTCAATTATACATACATAATTGATGCAAACTCCGTTCCTTTTGCTCGAATCCCTGGAGTGGGGGATAGAGTAATTCCAAACACGAACAGGAGAGTCTTCTTTATAGCAGACCCACATGTGGGATTGGGTGTAAGGCATCAAGAGATCAAGGAATCTCTGAAAGAATTACAATCAGAATACTGGATGAGCCTGCAAAACTACAAATTTGCAATGGACTGTCCAAACTGCAACAGAGATCACAGTTGCGAACCGACCGGAGTATTGCCAGGTCCCTTCTTTTAGAAAGCATGAGGCTATCTATATGCTGAAATCCGAAAAGGAGAAATGCGTCCCATTTATGTTTAAGACTAGATTCACTTAAAATGTAGACACCAGCACTCGGCTGACGCCAGAACTGTTAGAAAAGATTTGCGAGTCTTTATCGGCACATACGCAATTGGCATGCTACATTCTGACCAGGGTCCTGCTTTTAGCTCTCGAGCTTATAAGGAGGCCATGAGCAGCATGGGCATTGCATTGCGATACTCTTGTTCATTCCATCCTGAGGGAAATGCGGTAGTGGAAAGAAAAAACCGGGACATAAAGCAATCTTTAACGGCGAGGGTATTAGGTTCGGGTGATGGGTGGGTCCAACATTTAACAAGTGTCCATCGTAGTCTTAATAATCTGCCAAGAAATTCTCTAAAAGGTCTCAGTCTGTACGAACTATTGTTCGGTACTAGAATGCATATTCAGGACCTTGATAGTCAGACTTCAGTGGTAGAAGAAAAATGCTTTGATATCAAAGACCGTTTGGCTGTTTTACAGGACTTAAATGAAAGAAGACGAAACCTGAGCAACGTAAAGTTAAAGCAACAGCCAACAGCCACTGAAGAAAAACCACCTGTCCCAGCAAGACCTGTCTGGATTCCAAAGTTTGGGGATCTGGTCAGAGAGAAGATCGCGGTGAAGAAGGAATTTGGGCCTTCTTACAGAAAAGCAGAACCTGTCTTAGCTGTCAGCGGCACAAGATCAGTTGTACTACCGCCCCTTTCTGGTAAAAAGGAGAACCGAGTTGTATCCATCGACCTGGTAAAACCACAATCATGTGGCCAATAATAAGTAGTAGGACCAGTGGACTCCCAAGAAATAGCAGAGTACCAAAATTTGCTACAATCCAAGAGGTTCATACTGAGAGACTAATCACATTCGATAAACCTGCAGTGAATAAAAAAGGACTATGCAACAATGCCATGGAACTTGTGCCTCTTGAAACCCAAATTGCAACAGTTCGGCAAGAAACACCAGTCTACAACGATGTAGCCTCAGACTATGCTAGTGAAACAAAGAAAAATCCAAAAGCAAATGAAAATTCTGAGGCAATTCCAACAATTGACAGAACTGCATCTGGCTACTTCATCAATTTTGATGACTTTTCTGAAGATCCAAGCAAACCTGAAGAAACGTCAGCAACAAAAACTTTCAAAGATAAAGTAACAGAACTCTTTCATCAACTCAAAGAAACCTATCTGATTTCTCCATGGATTGAATTTTGTATTGTGCTAGGTGTACTTTTCCTCCTGCTTTGGCTCATCATGGTTCTTTGTTTGGGAAAATTTATTGAAGGAAAATACAGTACAATGGACACAGCAAGTCAGAACATCAACTTGGTCCTAAAGCCTCACAAGTCATCTCACATCGAGAAAAGAGAACTATCATCAGTGAACGTCACAGCCAATCCAATACCCGGTGGGGTAGCATGGGACAGAACTGACTTTGACATTTTTGGCCCGATTGAGCTCTTGAAATATCCACATCAGTTTAAGGTTTCATGAAGTGACTTTGTAAAACAAAATACTTTCTCTGATGATTGGGACTTTGAAAATATAAATAACATGATGTCAGAATTAGTAATGTCAGCAAAATTTACTGAACACGATTACTTACAGGGTTCATCAAATTATGAAGAATTATACTGTTATAATCACTTTGGCCATCACTATTTGCATAAATCTCCACAGCCTAGAAATATTTTTAATTATACCCAATGGGAACATTGTGCAACACCGCCTAAAAGCAGTTCAAAAACATTCTATGAGAAATTCCCATACTTCTCAGGGTTTAACACAAGTGATGCAGAAACGTTTTATTTTAAAATGTTAAATAAGACAGGAATGAAAACAATGTTGACAAATACTAAATTGATTTATTCTGAAACATTTTATGAAAAAATGATTACATTTGGTTTTGAATTCTGGAAAAACAACATTGAAACAAATACCATCTGGGGTACAAGAGAATGGCAGGTCCAAGGCTTAGAAGCATTGTTTAGAGCCTGCATGATAGTAACTGCCCACAACTTGCAGTTAGCACTCCCACTCGTCTCCCATGGACTGACCACTTCCTTATCCCATTCACCTGGACCACACGCAAGCTTGCTCCATCCCCCCATATTCCCCTCAGCTCGAGGAACTGGTCCAAACTCTGTCTGGAGAAATGGGCCAACGATCTTACTAAAACTAGGCCTGTACTCAATGGCGACCCCTCAAAAGGTATCAGCGAGTACGACAATTGGATCATAAGCTCCCTAGATTCCATACTACCCCTTCGTACCACCAGATCAAAAAGATATCATAAATCAGCCCCTTGGTACTCGGAAGAGCTTAGAGAGGAAAAACACACCTGCAAGAGGCTGGAAAGGAAGTGGCGCCTAAGTTACACTGCCACGGATAAAGCCACGTACAGAGAAGCCATCAGAGCCTATAAGTCAGCAATAAAACTGACCCAATCGGCCTACTACAAAGAAAAAATAATGGCAGCTAAGTGCAAGCCCAAAGAAATGTACCAAACGGTAAAAAAGATCACTACGCTTCCACTCCCCCAACCGTTAACCCCATTGAATCCCCACGATGTGATGATCTAGCTGACTTCTTTTTCTCCAAGATAAATAGCATCTATACATCTTTTCCAAACATTGAAGCAGATCCATCCCTTTTAGTCATTCCCCCAGCAGCAGAATCAGAGGTATCGCCTCATTACACCCTAGACTACCTCCCACAGCTAGACCCTGTAACATTAGACTCTTTAATGCGCCAAATAAAATCCGGATCACCCTGTGATCCTGCCCCACCACACACACTGATCTCGGTTGGGCATATAATCCTTCCCACACTACTGGAACTGCTGAACTCCTCTATAATAACCAGTACTGTCCCATTAATCTGGAAACATGCCAGTGGAGAAGTGTGGCTCAATGGTTAGAGCGGCAGACCCTGATGCAAAGGTCTAGCCCAGGACCAGGGTTCAATTCCCCCCCTCGGCGGGTCTTGGGCTCAAAAAATTCCACGGACCTGATAATTCTCGCCTCAGTGCCTATTCCAATCATTGAGTCCCACTCTGCAACTCTGGGCAATAGCTTGCTTAATCTCCACAACGGCCCCCACAACGCTAAGGATGCCTGGCCTCCACCTTGGGAGTGCCCAGGAGTGGACACCTCACAGGGAAAGCCAGGATGGGTTCCACAGCGGTATTTGTACAAGCGCCTTGAGACCCTTGCGGGTGAGTAGTGCGCTATACAAGTATTAATTTACAAATTTATTTTTTACGTGCACTTCTGAAAAAACCTAATCTCGACCCTTGCAACCTCAATAACTATCGACCCATTTCACTGCTCCCTTGGGCAGGCAAAATCCTCGAAAAACACATAAATACCTCCCTGACCAGGTTTTTCGAGAGCAACCATCTGCTGGATATTACCCAGACTGGCTTCCGTCCCAAGCATGGTACGGAAACGGCCCTGGTGGCGGTCACAGAGGAAGCAAGGCGGATCCTAGATCAGGGGGGAGCAGTGGCAGTTCTCCTCCTTGATCTGAGCGCCGCTTTTGATACGGTGAACCATCAAATCCTCCTCCACCGCCTACTAAGTCTGGGAATATCAGGAGAAGCATTAGCCTGGCTTAAGTCCTTCCTAAAAGACCGTACCTTCAGTGTCTTCGAAGGAGCCTCAGTCTCCTCAAAAAAGCCTCTGGGGTGTGGGGTGCCACAGGGCTCCTCACTTAGCCCCACGCTTTTTAATGCATACATGAGACCACTGGCAGAGATTGTTCGTCCGCATGGCATTATGATCGTCACCTATGCGGACGACACCCAGCTAGTGGTCTCCCTTGTGCACAAGGACAACCAACAACCACAGTCCAACCTGATGTCCTGTCTGGAGCAGGTACAGAGCTGGATGACAAGTTCATGCCTAAAGCTTAACGGGGACAAGACCGAGTTGATGCTCCTCGGCCCTCTGGCCCCATTAACTCTAGAGCTTCTGTGGCCCCCAGCCTAGGTGCCCCCCTGCACCCAAAGACAACATAAAGAGCCTCGAAGTATGGCTAGATAAATCCCTGACATTTAACACGCAGGTCATCAAATTGTCAGCAACATGCTTTGGTCTGATTAGACAATTAACAACAAGGGGTGGTGATGGACAGAGTCTCTGAATTAAGCAGAAAACTCTCACCCAGTCAAGAGATCAGGGATAGATCCAACACCGTTTTTTAGCTCACTGCATCATCCCAGTTTCAGAACCTGGCTGTATGCAAATTAGTCTGTTCCTGTCCTAGTGCATGATGGGAACAGGGCAAACCAAACTACAAAGCCAATTCTTACACTGGAAAGGAAACAAGCTACCGGGGACCGGTTTCTGGCATTTCAGCCTCTTCGGCCCGGCTTGCTTGAATCCTGATGGTGCAGTGAGCAAGGGACTCATGTCTGAGCATACCCTTCCACGCTTAGGGTGGACAAAATAATTAACAACAAGGGGTGGTGATGGACAGAGTCTCTGAATTAAGCAGAAAACTCTCACCCAGTCAAGAGATCAGGGATAGATCCAACACCGTTTTTTAGCTCACTGCATCATCCCAGTTTCAGAACCTGGCTGTATGCAAATTAGTCTGTTCCTGTCCCAGTGCATGATGAGAACAGGGCAAACCAAACTACAAAGCCAATTCTTACACTGGAAAGGAAACAAGCTACCGGGGACCGGTTTCTGGCATTTCAGCCTCTTCGGCCAAGCTTGCTTGAATCCTGATGGTGCAGTGAGCAAGGGACTCATGTCTGAGCATACCCTTCCACGCTTAGGGTGGACAAAATAATTAACAACAAGGGGTGGTGATGGACAGAGTCTCTGAATTAAGCAGAAAACTCTCACCCAGTCAAGAGATCAGGGATAGATCCAACACCGTTTTTTAGCTCACTGCATCATCCCAGTTTCAGAACCTGGCTGTATGCAAATTAGTCTGTTCCTGTCCCAGTGCATGATGGGAACAGGGTAAACCAAACTACAAAGCCAATTCTTACACTGGAAAGGAAACAAGCTACCGGGGACCGGTTTCTGGCATTTCAGCCTCTTCGGCCCGGCTTGCTTGAATCCTGATGGTGCAGTGAGCAAGGGACTCATGTCTGAGCATACCCTTCCACGCTTAGGGTGGACAAAATAATTAACAACAAGGGGTGGTGATGGACAGAGTCTCTGAATTAAGCAGAAAACTCTCACCCAGTCAAGAGATCAGGGATAGATCCAACACCGTTTTTTAGCTCACTGCATCATCCCAGTTTCAGAACCTGGCTGTATGCAAATTAGTCTGTTCCTGTCCCAGTGCATGATGGGAACAGGGCAAACCAAACTACAAAGCCAATTCTTACACTGGAAAGGAAACAAGCTACCGGGGACCGGTTTCTGGCATTTCAGCCTCTTCGGCCCGGCTTGCTTGAATCCTGATGGTGCAGTGAGCAAGGGACTCATGTCTGAGCATACCCTTCCATGCTTAGGGTGGACAAAATAATTAACAACAAGGGGTGGTGATGGACAGAGTCTCTGAATTAAGCAGAAAACTCTCACCCAGTCAAGAGATCAGGGATAGATCCAACACCGTTTTTTAGCTCACTGCATCATCCCAGTTTCAGAACCTGGCTGTATGCAAATTAGTCTGCTCCTGTCCCAGTGCATGATGGGAACAGGGCAAACCAAACTACAAAGCCAATTCTTACACTGGAAAGGAAACAAGCTACCGGGGACCGGTTTCTGGCATTTCAGCCTCTTCGGCCCGGCTTGCTTGAATCCTGATGGTGCAGTGAGCAAGGGACTCATGTCTGAGCATACCCTTCCACGCTTAGGGTGGACAAAATAATTAACAACAAGGGGTGGTGATGGACAGAGTCTCTGAATTAAGCAGAAAACTCTCACCCAGTCAAGAGATCAGGGATAGATCCAACACCGTTTTTTAGCTCACTGCATCATCCCAGTTTCAGAACCTGGCTGTATGCAAATTAGTCTGTTCCTGTCCCAGTGCATGATGGGAACAGGGCAAACCAAACTACAAAGCCAATTCTTACACTGGAAAGGAAACAAGCTACCGGGGACCGGTTTCTGGCATTTTAGCCTCTTCGGCCCGGCTTGCTTGAATCCTGATGGTGCAGTGAGCAAGGGACTCATGTCTGAGCATACCCTTCCACGCTTAGGGTGGACAAAATAATTAACAACAAGGGGTGGTGATGGACAGAGTCTCTGAATTAAGCAGAAAACTCTCACCCAGTCAAGAGATCAGGGATAGATCCAACACCGTTTTTTAGCTCACTGCATCATCCCAGTTTCAGAACCTGGCTGTATGCAAATTAGTCTGTTCCTGTCCCAGTGCATGATGGGAACAGGGCAAACCAAACTACAAAGCCAATTCTTACACTGGAAAGGAAACAAGCTACCGGGGACCGGTTTCTGGCATTTCAGCCTCTTCGGCCCAGCTTGCTTGAATCCTGATGGTGCAGTGAGCAAGGGACTCATGTCTGAGCATACCCTTCCACGCTTAGGGTGGACAAAATATTTAACAACAAGGGGTGGTGATGGACAGAGTCTCTGAATTAAGCAGAAAACTCTCACCCAGTCAAGAGATCAGGGATAGATCCAACACCGTTTTTTAGCTCACTGCATCATCCCAGTTTCAGAACCTGGCTGTATGCAAATTTATCTGTTCCTGTCCCAGTGCATGATGGGAACAGGGCAAACCAAACTACAAAGCCAATGCTTACACTGTCCATCACCACCCCTTGTTGTAAATTATTTTGTCCACCCTAAGCGTGGAAGGGTATACTCAGATGTGAGTCCCTTGCTCATTGCACCATCAGGATTCAAGCAAGCCGGGCCGAAGACGACTGAAATGCCAGAAACCGGTCCCCGGAAGCTTGTTTCCTTCCCAGTGTAAGAATTGGCTTTTGTAGTCTGGTCTGCCCTGTTCCCATGATGCACTGGGCCAGGGACAGACTAATTTGCATACAGCCAGGTTCTGAAACTGGGATGGTGCAATGAGGTAAAAAACGGTGTTGGATCTAGCCCTGATCTCTTGACTGGGTGAGAGTACTCTGCTTAATTCAGAGACTCTGTCCATCACCACCCCTTGTTGTAAATTATTTTGTCCACCCTAAGCGTGGAAGGGTATACTCAGATGTGAGTCCCTTGCTCATTGCACCATCAGGATTCAAGCAAGCCGGGCCGAAGACGGCTGAAATGCCAGAAACCGGTCCCCGGAAGCTTGTTTCCTTCCCAGTGTAAGAATTGGCTTTTGTAATCTGGTCTGCCCTGTTCCCATGATGCACTGGGCCAGGGACAGACTAATTTGCATACAGCCAGGTTCTGAAACTGGGATGGTGCAATGAGCTAAAAAACGGTGTTGGATCTAGCCCTGATCTCTTGACTGGGTGAGAGTACTCTGCTTAATTCAGAGACTCTGTCCATCACCACCCCTTGTTGTAAATTATTTTGTCCACCCTTAGCGTGGAAGGGTATACTCAGATGTGAGTCCCTTGCTCATTGCACCATCAGGATTCAAGCAAGCCGGGCCGAAGACGGCTGAAATGCCAGAAACCGGTCCCCGGAAGCTTGTTTCCTTCCCAGTGTAAGAATTGGCTTTTGTAGTCTGGTCTGCCCTGTTACCATGATGCACTGGGCCAGGGACAGACTAATTTGCATACAGCCAGGTTCTGAAACTGGGATGGTGCAATGAGCTAAAAAACGGTGTTGGATCTAGCCCTGATCTCTTGACTGGGTGAGAGTACTCTGCTTAATTCAGAGACTCTGTCCATCACCACCCCTTGTTGTAAATTATTTTGTCCACCCTAAGCGTGGAAGGGTATACTCAGATGTGAGTCCCTTGCTCATTGCACCATCAGGATTCAAGCAAGCCGGGCCGAAGACGGCTGAAATGCCAGAAACCGGTCCCCGGAAGCTTGTTTCCTTCCCAGTGTAAGAATTGGCTTTTGTAGTCTGGTCTGCCCTGTTCCCATGATGCACTGGGCCAGGGACAGACTAATTTGCATACAGCCAGGTTCTGAAACTGGGATGGTGCAATGAGCTAAAAAACGGTGTTGGATCTAGCCCTGATCTCTTGACTGGGTGAGAGTACTCTGCTTAATTCAGAGACTCTGTCCATCACCACCCCTTGTTGTAAATTATTTTGTCCACCCTAAGCGTGGAAGGGTATACTCAGATGTGAGTCCCTTGCTCATTGCACCATCAGGATTCAAGCAAGCTGGGCCGAAGACGGCTGAAATGCCAGAAACCAGTCCCCGGAAGCTTGTTTCCTACCCAGTGTAAGAATTGGCTTTTGTAGTCTGGTCTGCCCTGTTCCCATGATGCACTGGGCCAGGGACAGACTAATTTGCATACAGCCAGGTTCTGAAACTGGGATGGTGCAATGAGCTAAAAAACGGTGTTGGATCTAGCCCTGATCTCTTGACTGGGTGAGAGTACTCTGCTTAATTCAGAGACTCTGTCCATCACCACCCCTTGTTGTAAATTATTTTGTCCACCCTAAGCGTGGAAGGGTATACTCAGATGGGAGTCCCTTGCTCATTGCACCATCAGGATTCAAGCAAGCCGGGCCGAAGACGGCTGAAATGCCAGAAACCGGTCCCCGGAAGCTTGTTTCCTTCCCAGTGTAAGAATTGGCTTTTGTAGTCTGGTCTGCCCTGTTCCCATGATGCACTGGGCCAGGGACAGACTAATTTGCATACAGCCAGGTTCTGAAACTGGGATGGTGCAATGAGCTAAAAAACGGTGTTGGATCTAGCCCTGATCTCTTGACTGGGTGAGAGTACTCTGCTTAATTCAGAGACTCTGTCCATCACCACCCCTTGTTGTAAATTATTTTGTCCACCCTTAGCGTGGAAGGGTATACTCAGATGTGAGTCCCTTGCTCATTGCACCATCAGGATTCAAGCAAGCCGGGCCGAAGACGGCTGAAATGCCAGAAACCGGTCCCCGGAAGCTTGTTTCCTTCCCAGTGTAAGAATTGGCTTTTGTAGTCTGGTCTGCCCTGTTCCCATGATGCACTGGGCCAGGGACAGACTAATTTGCATACAGCCAGGTTCTGAAAGTGGGATGGTGCAATGAGCTAAAAAACGGTGTTGGATCTAGCCCTGATCTCTTGACTGGGTGAGAGTACTCTGCTTAATTCAGAGACTCTGTCCATCACCACCCCTTGTTGTAAATTATTTTGTCCACCCTAAGCATGGAAGGGTATACTCAGATGTGAGTCCCTTGCTCATTGCACCATCAGGATTCAAGCAAGCCGGGCCGAAGACGGCTGAAATGCCAGAAACCGGTCCCCGGAAGCTTGTTTCCTTCCCAGTGTAAGAATTGGCTTTTGTAGTCTGGTCTGCCCTGTTCCCATGATGCACTGGGCCAGGGACAGACTAATTTGCATACAGCCAGGTTCTGAAACTGGGATGGTGCAATGAGCTAAAAAACGGTGTTGGATCTAGCCCTGATCTCTTGACTGGGTGAGAGTACTCTGCTTAATTCAGAGACTCTGTCCATCACCACCCCTTGTTGTAAATTATTTTGTCCACCCTAAGCGTGGAAGGGTATACTCAGATGTGAGTCCCTTGCTCATTGCACCATCAGGATTCAAGCAAGCCGGGCCGAAGACGGCTGAAATGCCAGAAACCGGTCCCCGGAAGCTTGTTTCCTACCCAGTGTAAGAATTGGCTTTTGTAGTCTGGTCTGCCCTGTTCCCATGATGCACTGGGCCAGGGACAGACTAATTTGCATACAGCCAGGTTCTGAAACTGGGATGGTGCAATGAGCTAAAAAACGGTGTTGGATCTAGCCCTGATCTCTTGACTGGGTGAGAGTACTCTGCTTAATTCAGAGACTCTGTCCATCACCACCCCTTGTTGTAAATTATTTTGTCCACCCTAAGCGTGGAAGGGTATACTCAGATGTGAGTCCCTTGCTCATTGCACCATCAGGATTCAAGCAAGCCGGGCCGAAGACGGCTGAAATGCCAGAAACCGGTCCCCGGAAGCTTGTTTCCTTCCCAGTGTAAGAATTGGCTTTTGTAGTCTGGTCTGCCCTGTTCCCATGATGCACTGGGCCAGGGACAGACTAATTTGCATACAGCCAGGTTCTGAAACTGGGATGGTGCAATGAGCTAAAAAACGGTGTAGGATCTAGCCCTGATCTCTTGACTGGGTGAGAGTACTCTGCTTAATTCAGAGACTCTGTCCATCACCACCCCTTGTTGTAAATTATTTTGTCCACCCTAAGCGTGGAAGGGTATACTCAGATGTGAGTCCCTTGCTCATTGCACCATCAGGATTCAAGCAAGCCGGGCCGAAGACGGCTGAAATGCCAGAAACCGGTCCCCGGAAGCTTGTTTCCTTCCCAGTGTAAGAATTGGCTTTTGTAGTCTGGTCTGCCCTGTTCCCATGATGCACTGGGCCAGGGACAGACTAATTTGCATACAGCCAGGTTCTGAAACTGGGATGGTGCAATGAGCTAAAAAACGGTGTTGGATCTAGCCCTGATCTCTTGACTGGGTGAGAGTACTCTGCTTAATTCAGAGACTCTGTCCATCACCACCCCTTGTTGTAAATTAATTTGTCCACCCTAAGCGTGGAAGGGTATACTCAGATGTGAGTCCCTTGCTCATTGCACCATCAGTATTCAAGCAAGCCGGGCCGAAGATGGCTGAAATGCCAGAAACCGGTCCCCGGAAGCTTGTTTCCTTCCCAGTGTAAGAATTGGCTTTTGTAGTCTGGTCTGCCCTGTTCCCATGATGCACTGGGCCAGGGACAGACTAATTTGCATACAGCCAGGTTCTGAAACTGGGATGGTGCAATGAGCTAAAAAACGGTGTTGGATCTAGCCCTGATCTCTTGACTGGGTGAGAGTACTCTGCTTAATTCAGAGACTCTGTCCATCACCACCCCTTGTTGTAAATTGGTCTGATTAGACAGCTGAAAAAAATCCTGCCACTCCACCCTTTTGAGGCGAAACAGGTAGTCATCCAGGGCCTAATCCAGTCTCGTATAGACTACAGTAACGCCCTATATCTGGGGGCCCCGGAATACTGCCTAAACAAACTTCAGCAGATCCAGAACTGCGCTGCATGCACCCTTCTTGGAATTCCCCGCAGAAACCCCATAGGGCCTGGTCTGAAAGCTCTGCACTGGCTCCCTGTTAGGGAGAGGATTAAATTCAAGTCCATGTGCATCACCCACCAAGCCTTTTGGAAATCTGGGCCTGCGATCAATTACCCCCTGATCACCCCCTACCATCCCAAAAAAGAACTCCGTTCATCGAAAGCCTTCCTAACCGTTGTACCACAGATATGAAGAGCCAGATCAGGAGGCCGCTGCTTTTCCTATAATGCATCAAGGCTATGGAACTCTCTCCCCCTTCATCTAAGGTCCAACCCCAACCTTCTTACTTTTCGCAAACAACTGAAAACCTTCCTTTTCAACCAATAGTAACTCACCCTCACCAGCGATCCACCCCAGCAGAAGTTTCTTCTACTCATTAGCGCCTGGACGCCTCAGGGCAGCTGTTCGCGCTTTATAAAACTCCTTTCATTCATTCATTTCATGATCCCAGAACAAATAATATTCTTGAATGACACCATTCAACAGACTACCTGTCTTGGCCTAGCCAAAATTAAAGACTTAAACAAACCGTCTGTTCCAAAGCCCATACCTGATAGTAATAGCACTACTGATATGGAGATAGACGTATCCCATATTTTAAACCAAAACAGAACACATCCTGATTGGAAAAAATGGTTGATCTGGCCCACAGACACAAATAACCGTCAAGATAGATTCCTGAACAAATTACAGGGGTTAAAAATGAACAGGCCAGACCCAAGATACTCCCAGAGACAACATCCAGAGATAGTTACAACATACAGTGTAGGGAAACTCTGCCTCGAATGGCTACAGAAATCCACACTGGCTGAAATTAAGCAACACTTGACTTTACTTAAAGACGGTGCTGACTTGCGTGATTTCATATTGGGGCCACGCAAACAGCGTCAAAAACGTTTCATAGCGGCCGGTATATACGCTGCGTACAACGAAGCTTGGAAAGTAATGCAAATTGAAACAGCAGAAAAAATACGAGAAATTGATCGTATTAATTTGGAAAAATCACTTTCTGTTGTGGACAATGGGTTAACGACTTTTTCTTCCAGAATATATTCACTGGACAGTATTGTATCTTCTGCTATTGATATAATAGAGCAGGACTTACTAATGTTACAACATGGTCAGTCCCAATTACGTTATATGGTAAAGCTTGGCTGGACGTTGCAAAATCTGCGTTCAGGCTATGTACCATGGCGTTTAATCAACACAACGTCATTATTCTCTATCTTTAACCTTACTGATAAACAAATCACTTTGGCACAAAAAGGAGAAAACTATACGATTCTGAGCATTGAAAAACTTGAGGGATTACCATTGACAATGTCAGAAAGACCTGTCATTGAATGGATACTACACGAATAATCACAATTCCGATAACAACTTTCCAATTTAAATACTGCCAAGAGTATATACCAGCGGGCCAGTATGAAAGGTTGGGTAAAGGGTACATCAAGTCAACATGGAATTTACCTTATACACACACATGTTACAGTGAAAAGAAAAAGAATGTATTTCTTAGTGGTAAAAATTGTAAACGATCACTAAGCGGTACACTTCTGTGTCAAGGTATCAACTTGCATGGGGCCTGCGAAGGGTCTTCGAATAACCTTTCATGTCACCAGCACGGCACACCTGCAACACAGATAGAGCCATTCTTTAGACGGATTTCTAACGGGAGCTATATTCTAATAGTGGACCACAGCTGTTGTGGCATGGTGCCAGGGAAAGCCTATCACGTAAGCGTGAGTTCCATGGTCACTTGTTGTATGCAAGTATTGTATACAAACAGCAATCCAGATATGGAGGCGGCAATATGGCCTCGTTTGAATATCTCTTCTATTCAAATTGATACTTTAAGTAGAATGAAGTCAGACTGTGCCATTGACCTCGTTCAGAGAAACGTAGGATCTGCAAGTTGCAAGGACAACGGCAGAAATACATACCCTTTTATCAACAAATTGCCCCACACATTTCGTAGAAATACTGAGCCAAATCCTAAATTTGTCAGATCCCTTCCAATTAGGAGACTGATGTAGTCTGCCGGGAGGCCAATCCGGCCCGGGAGGACCCACTGCAGGAGTGGAATTGACGGCTGGATCTGGAGCGTCTGCGATCTTTAAGCTTCGATCGAGGGTGCTTACGAGCTGCCTCACTGGATGAAGAGTCTGATTCCTGCCAAGGGGGTGTGTGAGGACGCAACCCCACCGTCTCATTTGTACACTGAAACACTTCCACCGGCGAGTTAAAAGAAAGGGTGCAGGATCAGTACACCACCCGCAACTGGGCCAGATTCAGCAGAGGATATGGGAGTTTAAGATCATGAAGATGAGCCTTGGCCGCCAAAAGGACTGTCTCCGTTGCTGGACCAGCTTCGTGTAGTCGAGAAAAATAAGTATGTGCACATTGTCAAAGAGCAGAGGTTCCTTGGCCCTGGCCTGTTTAACTATGACATCACGGTCATGATAGTTCAGCAACTTTGTGATGACCGGCCTCGGATGGGCTCCAGGCTTCTGCATAAGAGCCCTATGGGCATGCTCGACCACAAAGCAGCGAGACAAGGACTCCAGGGGAAGACAGCTCTTCAGCCACTGAGTAAGAAACTGCTCCATATCCCCCTCAAACCCCTCCGGGAAGCCCGCAAAGTGGATGTAGTTATGCCTGGCCCTTCCCCCTGCATCCTTCACACGTGTCGCAAGGCCCCGCAGTGTTGTCTCAAGGGTGGCCACCAGCTTCTGTAGAGTGGAAACATCGTCCTCCACTCCAGAGATCCATGTTTCAGTCTCCGTGATGTGAGCCACAGCATTCCGCTGGTCCTGTCGGAGGAGCATGACATCAGAGCCGACCGCCCCAATTTTAGCATCAAAGACATCCCTGGACTGCGTGATAGCGGCCATGAGTGCAGCATTGTCTGGTATGTATGGTGCAGCCCCCTGAGCCCTTCCAGCCGCTGCAGCAGTGGCCCCAGGGCCTGTCTATTTGTCAAGTGTGCTCTGTTTGGCCGAGCCCCCTCCCACCTTGTCCCTCGTCATGGCATCCACTGAGCCCTCCTGTTCCCAGGCCAACAGGTACTGGGTCCCCAAGCACTGCGTCAGAGGACTACAGGCCCATCCGTGTAAGGGAAGGAGAGGCACGCTCCTGCACACGTAACGGGCCGATACAACCCCCCAGGTGAGAGGATAAGCAAGGCAAAGAGTGGCCACATGGCTGTAGATCTGGGGCACGCGCGACACGATCTGGCCGCCAATCGCGGGAACCCCAGCAGGGGAGGAATGACAAATGAAGAGGGCCCCCGGGGGATGACCAAAAGCAGGCAGGCAGAAGTCAAGGGCAACCGCCCACTGCAGAAGGGCCACAGTGCCACATCCAAGCCCCTTCCACCGTCTCAAAGATGGTCATGGCCACAGCCAACAGAGTTCATAGCCTGGGAGCCAGGGGGTCACCAAACCTCTCCCCAGGGACCCACAGGCATCCACCTCCTACCTCCAGGATATGCGGTAATGACCAATGACCACCGAGAGCTCCAGCAGTCTCATAAGCCGCCCACACTGCCGCCAACTCGCGTGACCGATATGGCTGCCGGAGTGAGTGCGCAGTGCCACCAACGTAGAGCAAGGCAGAGGGCGGCACTCTAGGCGTCCGATGGCTCAGGGGGCCCGGACCCAGCGTCGGACCCAAGACAGTATAGTGGCCACTCTACAAGGTCCGTAATACCGCTTCCTTCCAGCACCCCCCGCGGCCCGATGGGGCCACCGACAGTTCAGCTTGTTGCCCCTGCCGCCCGAGGAGAGTGCCGACAGCTCTGCCGCAACTCAAGCGGGAGAGCAGGGGGAGGGGGCGGCCTCAAGCAATACTTCAGCGGCTGAATCCACGTAATGTCGCCACTGCCCGACACCCTCACCTCATGAACAGCCTCTGCGTGTACCTGGCCCCTGGCTCAGCATATCCTCTGGGACCCCAGGAAAGTCGCACTCTGTTCACCAGCCACCGCTCCAGGCTTTGGCGCAGCACTGTTTATCCAGGGCCGCACCCGGGCCGCCCCCACCATGGCTCGCCAAATTGAGATTTTGGGCCAAAACGGGGCACAGATCACAGCCCCCTCGCGTGCCCCACCAGCAACATGATTGGGATGCAGGAGAAAGATCGGAGGGCAGGATAAATGAAGGATAAGTGTTTAGGCTGGACGGAGCTCGCCTAGCACATGTTTGCCTTCATGGCTTGCCAGGCCACACCAATCAATCAATCAATCAATCACAGCATTTATATAGCGCACTACTCACCCGGCGGGTCTCAAGGCGCTGGGGGGGGAGGGTCTGCTACTGCTCGAACAGCCAGGTCTTCAGCTGCTTCCTGAAGGCGAGGTGGTCCTGGGTCAGGCGGAGGTGGGTCGGAAGGGAGTTCCACGTCTTGGCGACCAGGTGGGAGAAGGACCTTCCTCCTGTGGTGGCTCTTCGGATGCGGGGGACGGCGGCGAGGGCGTGGTTGGTCGATCGAAGCTGGCATTTGGGAACGTAGAAGTTGAGGCGGCTGTTGAGGTATCCTGGGCCTTGGTTGTGTAGGGCTTTGTGTGCGTGGGTGAGGAGCCGGAAGGTGATTCTCTTGTTGACCGGGAGCCAGTGCGGGTCTCTCAGGTGCCCAGAGATGTGGCTGCGGCGGGGGATGTCCAGGATGAGTCACGCTGAGGTGTTCTGGATCCGCTGGAGTCTCTTCTGGAGTTTGGCGGTGGTTCTGGCGTAGAGGGAGTTGCCGTAGTCCAGACGGCTGGTGACGAGGGCCTGGGTGACCGTCTTCCTGGTCTCGGTGGGGATCCAACGGAAGATCTTACGTAGCATGCGCAGGATGTTGAAGCACGACGAGGAGACGGCGTTGACTTGTCTGGTCATGGAGAGGGAGGAGTCCAGGATGAAGCCCAGGTTGCGTGCGTGGTCTGTGGGTTTGGGTGCGCTGCCCAGGGCGGGGGGCCACCAGGAGTCGTCCCAGGCAGAGGGTGAAGAGCCCAGGATGAGGACTTCCGTCTTGTCCGAGTTCAGTTTCAGGCGGCTGTTCATCATCCACTTGGCAACGTCTGTCATCCCTTCGTGTAGGTTGGCTCTGGCGGTGGCGGGGTCGTTGGTGAGGGAGAGGATCAGCTGGGTGTCGTCGGCGTAGGAGATGATGTTGAGGTTGTGCTGGTGTGCGATGGCTGCGAGGGGGCTCATGTAGACGTTGAAGAGTGTTGGGCTGAGCGAGGAGCCTTGAGGAACGCCGCAGATGACTTCGGTGGCCTCCGATCTGAACGGGGGGAGGCGGACTCTCTGTGTCCTCCCGGCGAGGAAGGAGATGATCCACTCCAGTGCCTTCTCCTGGATTCCGACGTTGCTGAGGCGCTGTACTAGGGTACGGTGGCAGACAGTGTCGAAGGCCGCGGAGAGGTCCAGGAGGATGAGGGCTGCTGTTTCTCCGTTGTCGAGCAGGGCTCGGATGTCATCGGTAGCTGCGATCAGGGCGGTCTCGGTGCTGTGGTCGGCCCGGAAGCCAGACTGCGAGAGGTCGAGGGAGCCGTTCGTCTCGAGGAAGGCGGCCAGTTGCTTGTTGACGGTCTTCTCGATGACTTTAGCCAGGTTTTCTCGAGTGCTCTGCAGTTCTTCTTGGAGCTCTTGAGTTCGTCGTTAAACCATGGTGCTTTCTTGCTGCCGGGTTGGCTCGGCGTGGTCTTCAGAGGGGCAAGGTCGTCTGCGCAGTCGTTGATCCATTTCGTGAGGTTGGTTGCCGCTTGGATGGGGTTCGTTGTGCTGGTGGGGGGGTTCATGCTCAAGGAAGTAGCGAGCTGGTCTGCAGTGACCTTGTTCCAGCTTCTGCGGGGAACCTGTTGCTGGTGGTGGTGGAACGTGGTCCTTCTGAAGCTGAAGTGGACGCAGCTGTGATCCGTCCAGTGGAGTCCGGTGGCGTGGCTGAAGGCGATGTCCTTGCTGGAGGAGAAGACGGGGTCGAGCGTGTGTCCGGCGTAGTGGGTGAGGGTAGTCACCAGTTGCTTGAGTCCGAGGTTGGCGAGGTTGTCCAGCAGGGTGGTGGTGTTGCGGTCGTTGTTGTTCTCCAGGTGGAAGTTGAGGTCCCCGAGGAGGATGTAGTCAGCGGAGGGGAGGGCGTCCAGGCTGATGAAGTCGGCGATGTCTTTGCTGAATTGTGCGCGTGGTCCCGGGGGTCTGTAGATGAGGGTGCCTCTGAGGGTGGTCTTGGGGTTGGCGTGAATCTGGAAGTGCAGGTGTTCGGCGGGTGCGAGGGTATCGTCGGTGTCGGTCGTGATGCGGATGGTGTTCCTGTGGATGATGGCGATGCCTCCTCCTGTCTGGTTGACGCGGTCCCTCCGGATGATCTTGTATCCGTCCGGGATGGCGATGGCGATGTTGGGCGCTGAGGAGGCGTTCATCCAGGTTTCCGTGAGGAAGGCGACTTCTGGGGCTGTGTTGTCGAGCAGGTTCCAGAGCTCGACGGCGTGTCTGTGGACGGAGCGGGTGTTGAGCAGGATGCACTTCAGGTGGGTGCTGTTGGAGTTCGGCTTGGTGGGTGCTGGTGTGGCGTGGGTCCGGTTGCAGGTGAACTTGCAGGAGTGGCAGCTGAAGGGTCCGTGGGTGCGTCTCGGTGTGGCTTGGAAGCAGCCCGGGGTTCGGCCGGTGTTGAGTGCGTTGAGTTCGGTGGCGTTGTAGGTCCGTCGGGTCGGCTTCCGTCGGTGGGGGCCAGGGGTCCTGGCACTGGGCGTGGTCCAGGCACGGACGGGCGCAGACGGGCTTACCTTTGGCGCACCTTCGGCGCTCAATCGGTGCTCCCGCTGCGCGTGTCCGCTGCGCGGTCGCTCTGGGGGCGTCATAAGTGAGGAGCCGGGAGGGCGGGTCAGCTGGGTGGCGGGAGCGGGGCGGCCAATGGGCAGGAGGGGGGCGGAGATGCCAGTGGGCAGTGGCGGGAAGGGCCGCCGGCGGCTCAGCGGCGGCTGGGTCGTCCGGCGGCTCGGGGAAGCGCACAGGTGGGGGGTGGCAGCAGGAGGGTTACAGAGGAAAAGGGTAGACCAGAGGGGAGAAATGAGTGGAGACAAGAGTAGACGGGGGGAGAGCAGGGGCAAAACAAGTGGAGGCAAGAACCAAACAGGGGGAGCAGGAGAAGTCCGAGGGGAGAAGTGACCAGTGCAGACAGCAGGCGAGCAACAGAGGGGAGGACAGGCATGCTGCAGCAGGCAAGCGCGCGGCAAGCGGAGGTGGTAGCAGGCAGGGCGCAGCACTCAGCAGGGCAGGGTTCTGGCCACACCCCCTCCATTCTTTTGCTTTGAGGGTGTTGTAGTACCAGTGGTTGGCCATGTGCTCTGTGTTAGTGTGAAAATAAAAAGTGTGAAAGGCATGAATGGGATACTTTTAAGAGATTTTATGCAACAAGTTTAGTGAGTGGTCACTCATTTAAGGGCATTCCTATGTATCACCCTTAGCATATACTTAGCGCATAGTAACCTAAACTGATGCTGGTTCCCGTATTAAATTTGAGTTGCCCAACAGTGAAAAAAAGGGGTGACATTCTACTGCGGGATCCAAGTCTAAGTTTTTTTTTTCATACAGCACAATCTCGACCCAAGGGTATTGGAGCACTACATGAGCACCCATTACCTTACACAAGGGCACATTCGAGTTTTTAGGCATGGGGTGATTTTAGGCTTTAGTCACAAAGGTAAACATACACTTTTGCTGTAAGTTTACTATTTTTTAGCTATTCACAAACAGACTGTCATGTCTATTAATGTGCAGTGTTCGCCACCGTCGTAAACATACTACACGTAAAACTACACTCATACTTTGTGAATAGCAATGAAATGGTACACCAAAGATGTACGTTTAACTTTGTGAATAAGGCCCTAGGGTATGTGCGACAAATCACAGGGTATTGGGCTGACGCAGAGATTGGGACTTGGTTCCCCGGTATCAGCAGCTTCGGCCATTATGCCACATCCTCCCCGCTAAATGATGAGGTAATTAAGTTACAGTGTGCATGCTGTAGAAAAAAAAATTGTATGTAAAATTATATTTAGGTATATGTATTGAAAGATGGGGTTTATCTGCAGATATATTTTAAAACAAAGGCATAAATCAGAAAGAAAAGCAATGATAAGTTAGAGGAAAATACCAAAAACCTGTCTCAATGACTAGGTATCAGTTTTTACCAAAGGACAAAAACATGCCATATGTTGTGCAAAATATACTACGGTCGAACTTGCATTGATGGTTTTACTAAATAACTCAAGGCATAATTTACAGTATAACCAAGTATTTCCGGGCTTTCAAATAAGAGCTACTTAGGAAGTCTCACATGCAATCATATCTGGTTTTTCAGAGCACAGGGATTTTTTCCCTGAGAAATCTGGGAGCTGTTGGGCATTTTGCTTTTTTGTTTAAAGAAGCATGTTTATATTGATGGTGCTGGTAGCAGTCTTAAAATATAATGAGATTTTCTATGACCTATGCAAGAATTCTCTCCTCTGCTGCGTTTCTTATTTGTGTTGCCCTAGTAGACCGCGCTGCCAAGGATAACATCCTACCCAAGGAAGTCATACCTTACTGTCAGCTATTGGCTGATCCTTGCATTGAAAAGTGTCACTTTCTGTGGTCAACACGTCTCCAAAGCACAGTGTTTTAGAGTGCCAGTGCACCTCTCGCGCTTTATCTCTGTGATGACTCAGGATGTCTGGCAGTGATAATCTGGAGAATGGTGCACTTCATTATTAAAAGCTGTAGTATCTTCTAATACTGAGAATTTCCAGTGTTCTCCTGAAGCAATACAGGCGAAAAAACATGGGGTCATATGTACAAGCCCCTATCGCCACCACAACATCACCTATAGTGACGCTGTGGTTGCGATAGGGGCTGCGCATTATGTACGAGGTAGCTTTAAGCCACTTGTACATAAGGCCCCCTTTCAAGATATGGTTAGCATGAAAGGGGTGGGCAGTGGGTGCTGCTGTTGGCGTTCCGCCTCAACAGCCTTTCATTTTGACGCTGCCCCTTCTGTACAAGGGTGGCGTACATAGGAGGCAGTGCCAAAATTAAGACCAGGTAAAAACTGTCTTAAGATGGCGAAACAAGAAGAATGCATTATTTCTCCTTGTTTTTGCTTTTTCCATGTGTGCTGCCTTGTGCAGCCCACATGGAAAAAGCAAAACGTCATTGTATGTGTATGTGTAGGAAGGTGTCCATTCCTGTACATTTCATGCATGAAGCATCACACATGAACGTGACAGAATGGCATTTTAGGATTGTTTATGTGCAGGAAGGGACACCTTGCTACAAATAAACATCCTCCCCTGCACGCAGACACCCTTGCACTATGGTGCAAGTGTTGCCTGCATTGGCACTAAGTTGCTAAACTTAGCACCATCGCAGGGGAAAATGCAAGGCTGTACCACATTCTTGTAATTATGGTGCAGCCTTGTGTTTCAGAAGTGGCGGAGAGAGGCGTTAAGCCAGGAAGGCTAACGCCTCTCTCCGCCATTTCCGCTATACTTATCTTGAAATGGGTGGGCAATGGGTGTTGCAATGGGTGTTCCACTGCAACCCCCATTGATTTTGACGATGCCTCATATTTACAAGAGTGGCGTAAATTTGGAGCAGTGCCAAAATTAACACTATGGAAAACCTGATCTTAACATGGCACAATGAGGAGAAATGCTTTATTTTGCCTAGGTTTTGCTGTTTTTATGTGTGCTGCATTGTGCAGCACACATAAACACAGCAAAACGCCATGCATGATAGTTTATGTGCAGGAAAGTGCTCTTTCTTGTACATAAACAATCATCATTTTAAAAATGACAAGTTGCAACTTCTAAGTGTGCTACACAAAGCAGCACACATATGGTGCAGCCCTGTGTTTCAGAAGTGGTGGAGCACGGCATTAAGCCAAGAAGGCTAACAACATGCTCCGTCACTTCTTTGTAAATATACCCCTACATCTTTTCTGGGAGTGAGAATATTTTCTTACTCTGCCAAATGCTATATCACCTCAAGCCCGATTCTGAGTTTATAGAAGTTGTAGATTCACACAACCAGCTGATAAGAGCAATCTAAAGACACCTTTTATGATGTATTGATGGTACATTTGAGCATGAAAACAACTACCCCTGAAATAGGCAAATACATCCTATACAGTAGGACCATAAAATGATGAAAATACGTTACTTATAGATATTCATCATAGTCACTACTGAAAAGGGAAAAATAAATGAACTTTAAATAGCATAAAACTGCCTAAACAGGTTAAAGCATGCTTGAGGTCATTGAGAGGAAATGAATTTGGGTGACAACAATGTCTGAAAAAGTGTAAATGTTATGTGAATGCTATTTTGATGAGTCTGCCCTTTAAAATTACACATACCAATAGACAGTGACTGTTGTCCCCCACAGTACAAAAAGTAGCTCTGCCGCCACCTCAAATTCCACCAAGCACTGGACAGCTTGCATTTGGGCTCCTGGAGCAAACACAGAACCAAAACAGCCTTCATCGCGGCGACAGACAACATTCTGTCAAACCTCGACAGAGGAGACATTTCAGCGCACACCCTGCTTGACCGCCTTCAACACTGTCTCTCATCACACACTTGTCTCAAGACTACATCACACAGGAATACAAGGACCAGCACTAAAATGGATAACCTCATTCTTCACAGGAAGAATTCAGAGTAAGTCTCCACCCCTACTCCTCGGAACCCAAGAAACTCATCTGCGGTGTCCCGCAGGGATCCTCACTCAGCCCAACCCTCTTCAACATATACATAATACTGCACACAAATATCATCAGAACTCACGTGATCAACATCATCTCCTATGCCGATGACACACAGGTCATCTTGTATTGACAGATGACTCCAACACCACAAAATCAACTCCTAGAACTGCAAGACCAGTGTGGTGACCTGGTTAAAAGAGTACGGCCTGAAGCTCAACGCCAACACGACAGAAGTATTGATTTTTGGGAACAAGAGCTCACCCAGGACTTCCTCCTTGTAGCATCTGGAAATAGGACCCACATATATTCCATTAGATCAAGACAGAAACTTAGGACTCATCCTGGATAACAAACTCACTATAGCATCACAGATTAGCGCTGTCACCTCCTCATGCTTCCTCATCCTATGAAGGCTGCATAAGATCTTCAAGTGGCTCCCACAGACCTCCCGACGTACCTTCTCTCAAGCCCTCATGACAAGTAGACTGGACTATGGTAACGCACTCTATGCCGGACTCTCAACCCACCTCATACACAGACACCAAACTATTCAGAATGCCGCTAGCAGGCTCTTCCTTGACCTCCCTCATAGCTTCAACATCCCGCCTCACTTTGGGGAGCTCCATTGGCTCCCCATCTAAAAATGTAGTCAGTTTAAGCTTCTCACCCATGCATTCAAGGTTCTTCACATCATAGCACCTGACTGTCTCAAGTACTGCCTCCACTTCTTCCAGCCTATCCGACAATTGCACCCAGCGTCACACTCACTCAGACACAGCCAACGAATACACAAAAGTAGAACAGTTTCATACATCACTGCCAAAACCTTGAACGAACTCCCCCAACACATCAGGGCCTCCTCTTCACTTCTCGTATCCCACAAAAAGCTGAAGACCTTGCTTTTCAACTAACTCAGCAGTACTTTGAAGTCACAGCTGGGTATAGGCTCATCCTGTTCACCTGCTCAGTGTGTGGATACCCTTGCAAGTGACAAGTGAGCTTATCAAAACTACATACCATAACAGAAAGTTGTAGGGAGGGCATAAAGGGTGATTATTTATTCAATTGATTGTTTGCCAACCAGTCAAGTGAGAGAAGGTCCTGACATTGGATGCTCTGGCAGAGGACTTGGTGCCATGTATAAATATCCCTGCTTGACAAGCAAGGATCTCTGTGCTTTTAATGCATCCACTGGAGAAACTTTGCAGAGCGAACGGATTTTAATGCTGAGTGAGGGTCAACTTTTGTTGCTAAAAACCTTGAGCTCAGGAAAGTAAAAGAACGCTGCAGTTTATTTTGTTGTGAAATATCGCTTTACAATGGGCGGGCATTAGCACGAACCTTTACTAAATCTAAGCCTGAAGGTTTTATTGAACATTCTGCATAATGCGCATATTGTACATAGTAATATAGGTCTTTATAAGGGCCAGAACTATGCCTACTGAAGACCTCTTTGCACAACCTGCAGTGGTTTTGAATACCATCAAAGGTGTC
This sequence comes from Lissotriton helveticus, assembly GCF_964261635.1. Lineage (NCBI taxonomy): Eukaryota > Metazoa > Chordata > Amphibia > Caudata > Salamandridae > Lissotriton > Lissotriton helveticus. The sequence continues at coordinate 723,277,274 of NC_136059.1, read as the reverse complement.
TCAACATTTTATTTTTCCACAATTGATAAAAAGGTTATCACTGAGTTAACAGCTGAACTTTTGTTAGTTGCATTGGGTACAGAATCTTATTTAACTAGAGCTACATAAAATATAAAAGCATATGTTTAAAAAAATATAACATACTATAGTGTATATTATAGAAAATATATTATAAATGTATTATATCGTATTATATGAGTCGAACTGATGGCAGGAAGAAGAGGAGTTTGCTGGTCAGTGCTGCCCAGTCACAGGGTGAACTGCTCCAGCAGTCCATTTACCAATGGAGTTCCTGTGTTGTGCTGCTAGATACTTGTCTTCAAGAACATGAAACGTAGACAAGGCTTTCTTTTACTGCCTCCGGTCTGTTATGGCTTGTTGTTGTGGCATTCTTGCTAGTGATCTGGTATAGGTCGTACCTCCATGTCATGTAAAGGTGGTGCCATTGATTTGTTGAATTAGAAATGTCTTGCATATGTTGCATCTACACAAGTACCACCTGCTTTTTCACTAGTGGTGGTGCCAACTACTTCCCTGGCCCTTACTTGGAGAGCCTAGGGCTATCTCATACCAGCCGAATTACTCCTGTGAGGATGAAATGTACAATTTTTTTGAGAAGTGTTTTGTTACGCTGTTACTGAAGATTCCCCTAAGAAATCTTATTTCATGATCTTTTACTTCACACAAGTATTCCACTTAAACGTACTCACCACACCATCTGTAAAAAGATAATTGACATTCTCCTGTAGAATTAAGTCGTAGCTCTTATTTTTTATGCACCATTGATAAATATTTCAACAAAACATTACAATTTGATGGTCCACTGCTAGTAATGTTGGTGGATATGATGCACGGTTGGTGTCGGTAATGTGCGTTCATTGATTTAAAATCTCGCATGGCGACCCGTGGCAGCGGAAATCACATCACACATCTTCTGTCTACACATGTTCACAAACAACTGATGCCATAAACTAAGAGTCTACGTGTGTGAACTAAAGAAAGACAGTGGGACTAGGTTTAATTTCTAACCCTAGAAAACACAAGGAGCTGATGGACGAAGTGCTGAAACTTTCCAAACACTCACCCCAGTCACAGATCTGGGTTGAATCCATCATCGTTCTTTAGCTCACTTCGCCACTTCAGTTTAGACCCAGCCATATGCAAGTCAGTCTTGACCCTGTGCCTCATGGGAACACTCCAGCCCGAACTGCCAAGCCAGGTCTTCCCTTATCCGGAAACAAGCATCCTGGGACCGGTTTCGGGGTAACATTGTTGGGGGTAGTTTTATATAAGTCACAACTGGCATTTATATCTTACAGTTTAATATTCCTCCTTTTGAACTTTCCCCCTTCTTTCCATTAATTACCTCTTAATATTCATGTGTAGTTGTTCCACTATGCTTTGCTGTTTAGCTTTGTGTTGTCATCAATCAAATACATAATATAGTAAAGGCTATTGTTGCATAATAAAATTTAAATTCAAGGAAAGATAGCCTTGAGAGGAAATTTTATATCCAGATGTTTTAAATGAGTAGGGAATGCCACCACTCTAGGATGATGTTGTAAGTCCGAGCACATTATCTCCAAATGTACTAGACTTGATTAACTGTCTCATGCATCTGAACCTGTAGGCTTAACCCATGCTTGATGGTAGATATATAAATGTATGAGAATGACAAAGTTTAAAGTGCACTGCTGAGCACTGTGGCAGGGAGAGTTACAAGGAATAATTCTGTATTTGTTTTGTGAATTTCTACTTACATTCATGGAAGGCTTTCTGAATTTGTGATGTACATTGCATAAAATGTGTGCATTATTACATTTACACTTTTATTTGATTGTTTTTCTCCACGATGAAAATATTTTCTATTCCTAAAGTTCCTAAAAATATGAAGCTATATCTTGCCTGTTCAGGGCCTATAAACATATTTAGTCATGCTCTTGACAGGAATAAATCTTTGATAATTTCCTCCGCTGAAATTGGTTGTTGAACCTTTTGTGAATATTTGCAAGCGTGTTAGATTTTGGAGTTCACAAGTTCTCTAGAGCAGTGGTTCTCAAACGTTTTAGAACCACAACCACTTTAATACAACCAACCTTTGTGACTCTCCTTCCTTTAATGGACACGAAACATGAGGAGGGCCCATTATTTTATGCGACTAAAGCATTGTGTGGTAGCACATTGTCATTTACAGCCAGCACATTTTCCATTGAAATGGCCACTAAATTTGCACAGCTTTACAGTTGTACTGCAGTAGCAGTCGGGAGCAGGTGTTTCTGTAGGGCGGTGACGTGGGCAGGGGAGGGGCAGGGTGGGGGTAGTAATGTATGGATTACGGAGTTTTACAGGTAAGTAAACATTTAAAAAAATAAAACGAATTTCGTTGAGCGCACTGCATCACATTTGGTACTCACAAAGAATGGAACTGCAGTTACATGTTGGAGACACAATTGATTGGCTACACCTAAATGATAAAAAAAAACAGTTATCGAATTAGTCAGTGAGATGCTTAATTAGTTTGTCACTCTTTTGAGCTAGTGCATTTATATCAGCCTCTCACATCAAAATAGTAGCACAGCAGTTGAACAGTTAAGTAATCCAAACTCAGCAAGTAATGTATTTTTTAACCTGACATAAGCTTGCTAGCACCCAGAAACGGTTGATTACTGAGCCCTAACTAATTTCCTCCTGGTGGGGGGACATGGAGCCGATTACCGTGTCTCATAAAGGTGATGGAACCATTCTTGTGGACATGGGTAGAGCAGCTTGATGGCCCCTGGCATTTCAGAGAACTTGGTTAACATAGGCCTCGCAGTCCCTGGGTGCAGGGGGTCTCCACCTCACCCTCCTGGGGAGCCCCATTCAACCTTAGGGCTATGAATTTCTTTGAAGTATGGGAGTTTCAGGTGTCCCTTCTCACATTCTGCAGAGAAGGGGGCAGCATTTTGGTTTACACTACTGAGCAGGACATTCTAAATGTATTTCGGCTTTCATTCTTATATGTACATTTTGTTCTCACAGTAAGACATCTCCCAATTAAATAACTGTTAAATATTACAGGGATTTGTTAGCATGAGCTGAAAGCCATTTTGTATTTCTGGCAGCCATCTTGTTTGCCATGTGCTGCCAGGTGCTCGCCTTGTGCTCTGTCCTCCCTCAGTGTTGACTGCTCTTGTAATCTGCCTAGAAACGAACTATATTTAGCATCTTCCACCTTCACACATGCTCAGAAGGGCCTAGCTGGTAGAATGCACCTGCTCTTCTTGTAGAACTGTCAGGCTATTTTTGCTGCTGTATGGAGAAGTAGCTCTTCTCCCACTTTGTTGAGCAAGCAGATCTTGTATGCCCATATTAGTAATTTTGCATGCTTACATGAGCCAGGACTGCCCCTTGGTCTTATGCTGACTATGTAACCCTAAGCATATGTAAGGCCTCTGTTTTCTGTACGCCTCAACTGCCTCATTCAGTTGCTAAGGCTTCTGTGTGACGTAGTCTCCCTCATTTGAGGTTAATAAAGATGTTACTTTTATATTTCAGCTTCTGTGCCAATTTCTTCTTTGTTAGTTTAAAAGGACCAAGTATCAGTGGGACCCCTGAGAAGGTTTCTATTTTCTACAAATGGTGCTCCAACGTGGACCTCACCAGAGAAGTGGCTGTCTAAGGAGTGATCTTGTCAGGAGACAGAAATCTACTGTGGAGGACAGGACAGGACTCTACTAAGTAGGTACTCTGTGCACGGAGATTCTGGGGGTTCTCTGTCTCTGCAGCCCAGTATATTTCTGATCTTCCTGATTTTGATCCTCCACATGATGTCACTCCTGACTGAGAACCTTTTTGGCATGAGTATTCTAAAAAAGACCGTTAGGTCATTCAGAACTTGGCAGTTAGAATTTGGACAACCATTTGTTTGGTAAGAGTCGTTCTGCGGTGCTTGCTGTTGGTTTTTGATGCCTTGGAATGGTAGGGTAGTTTAGTTACGCTTACTGTGGCTTTTGATTTGTATGATTGGCCAATATTTGTATTTGTATGTATGTAATATATAAATTGCAATTTATGTTGGCAGGTAATGAGGAGGTTTTTCTCGGTTTGAATTTGTTTGAACGGCACATAGTACAAGAGTACCTTAAGTGCTACTTTGATTATAATACTGCATATTTTGCACTATTTTGGGCATGCCTGTTTCAAGCACACATCGGAGAATGTGTTGCTTTTTGGAGGTACCATAGTGAGATGTGAAGTGAATTAGCCGGCTCCCCCTGAGGGAATACCTAAATAAGTTTAGGTATAAAAACATATTTCTTCCTTGGTGATTCTGTATCCCCAGGGAATTAAAATATGACAATAATACAAACAAGGATCCTTTTCTGCGCACTTTGATAAATGGAGATATGCAGAGCGATTTTTTGGTGTTCTGCCTGCCAAAGCTAGAGAATTGAGTGCATTTTGGCTTCTTGAAAATAAAACAGTCTCTTGGGCTGTTTTTTGCAGTCTTTTGGAATACTATTGAGAAGCGCTTCTTGTAAATATGACTTACAACTAGTATTTACAAATGGTTTGGTTTAAGTACAATCTGTGGCCTGTCCTTTGTTTCTATCCTAAGTGTTGATCTGTGGGTTAATCATGTGTTTAAGACAATCGCGCACTCCTGAGGCTGTAGCCGGGAGCTTTTAGAATTGTTAAACCTTTTTCTGTGTCACAAATTATCTGCTTGATTTTAAAAAACGCACCACACGCTAGCAAAGCGTCCAGGGCACTCACCTCTTCTAGAAAGTCACTGCGAGCAGCGGAACTAGCGCTGACTCGTAACCTAACCTTTCTTGGACTCAAACGCCATTCTCGGCGAGGACTGAGGCCACGCCCCCTGAAGGCCACGCCCCCTGAAGGCCACGCCCCCCTGCCGCAGTACTTGAAGCGCTGATCACGAGCGCCCAAATCAGACAATCGCGCACTCCTGAGGCTGTAGCCGGGAGCTTTTAGAATTGTTAAACCTTTTTCTGTGTCACAAATTATCTGCTTGATTTTAAAAAACGCACCACACGCTAGCAAAGCGTCCAGGGCACTCACCTCTTCTAGAAAGTCACTGCGAGCAGCGGAACTAGCGCTGACTCGTAACCTAACCTTTCTTGGACTCAAACGCCATTCTCGGCGAGGACTGAGGCCACGCCCCCTGAAGGCCACGCCCCCCTGCCGCAGTACTTGAAGCGCTGATCACGAGCGCCCAAATCAGTCAATCGCGCACTCCTGAGGCTGTAGCCGGGAGCTTTTAGAATTGTTAAACCTTTTTCTGTGTCACAAATTATCTGCTTGATTTTAAAAAACGCACCACACGCTAGCAAAGCGTCCAGGGCACTCACCTCTTCTAGAAAGTCACTGCGAGCAGCGGAACTAGCGCTGACTCGTAACCTAACCTTTCTTGGACTCAAACGCCATTCTCGGCGAGGACTGAGGCCACGCCCCCTGAAGGCCACGCCCCCCTGCCCCCTACATCATGTGCTGTCACCGGAAGCGCAGCGGACGAGCGCAGCGGGAGCGCCGTTTGCGCGCCGAAGGCGCGCCTAAGGCTAGCCCGTCTGCGCCCGTCATCGCCAGACCATCGCCTCTCGCCAGTCCCCCTGGTCCAACCAGGCCCCACCCGCTCATACGATACGATCGTGAGGAACTCCTTGGCATGAACCTTAACCTAAGGTGCTCTGATGCTACTGGCATCCTGGGCCACTCGCAACTTCACTGCAATCGATGCCACTTCTCTACCAGCACGCCCACCCGCGTGTGGGGTGGCTATACCAGAACCACTACCCCGCCTCTGATGATATTACAACTCAATGTCAGATCCCTCTCTAAACACCACCTTGAGGTTAACTCACTCTTACAGGATGAAAATCCTGACGTCCTGTTTCTGTGCGAAACATGGCTTCGAGATGGCGTAACCACCATCCCTAACCTGACGCTCCCGGATGAGTTTCACCTGGTCACCATAAACCGTGAAATCCGGGGCGGCGGCATCGCAGTAATCTATAAAAAGCACCTCACCTGCTCTTTTATCAAAGAATCTCTCCCAGACTGTGAATGCGCCCAATTTAAAATCAGCATTAGCCCTCAGTCTACGCTATCCGGGCTATACATATATCGCCCACCAGGCCAGGCCTCTAGGTTCATTGACGCCCTCCTTGAAACATCCATGGCGCTCATCACCAAATCCGCCAATTTCACCATTCTAGGTGATCTTAATCTGCATTTTGATTCAACTAACGACCACACAATTGCTAATCTTCTTGCAGATCTCTCGGCACTTCAACTTAACCCTCTTGTCCATGCTCCTACACACACAGCTGGCCATACCCTAGACCCGATCTTCACTAACATTCAAGAAGCAGTCACTGAGATCCCCACCCCAATGGGATGGACGGACCATTACCTTGTCAAACTTATGGTCCCTATACCACAACGTCAGTATAAAACTGAATCCTACCGGCGCTTAAAAAGACCTTGGCACAAACTCTCCATTCCCGCTCTTCATGAAACCCTAGGAGATTTCCACTACGAAGCTAATCAGGAGATAGATGCGACCTACTCCTCTTTTACTACCTGGATTACTTAGGGCCTCGACACTCTCATCCCTGCCAAGCTGACTAAAGGACGCAACACACCCTCTAATCCATGGTATGACGATACCCTGAAAGCGTTGCGTAAGGATTGTAAAAAAGCCGAGCGCCAATGGAGGAAAAACCTTGACAACCAGGATAAGGTTAAATACTTATCCAAGCTTAAAATCTATCACAAAGCCATTAGATCTTCCCGCGCCTCTTTCTATGCTAACAAAATCAGCTCCAATCCAAACCCATCTAAAGTGATCTTTAAACTAGTCAAAGAACTTCAAAATCCTAGGGCGCCACCTCCAAAAATGTCATCCAACGAACAGTGCGAGCAGTTAGCAGCATATTTCGTTGATAAGGTCCAAAAAATTTATGCGACCTTTCTGCAGAACCCTTCTCACTCTGAAGAACTTAAGACACCTGCTTCCACCTTCATCCCTCTTACCCAAATCCCTGCTATCACGGCCGCTGACCTGACTAAACTATGCAAGAAAGTGAAGTCTGGCTCCCCAGCTGATCCTATGAGCCCCTCCCACTTCCTGGATTCAATCGATTTTTTTCTACCCCCCATGCTCAATATCCTCAATCTTTCCTTTACTTCTGGATCTGTACCCATAGCTTGGAAGCAAGCATGGGTTTCACCAATAATCAAAAAACCTGCCCTCGACCCTTCCAAACCGGAAAACTTCCGGCCAATTTCTCTCCTCCCCTGGATATCCAAGATAGCAGAGGCCCATGTCAATGGCATCCTCTCGAAACATGTGGACCGCCACGGAATCCTGGATCCTTCCCAAAATGGCTTTCGAGCGGGCCATAGCACTGAGTCTGCCTTATTGGCCACCACCGAACATCTCCGGATGATTTTAGACTCCGGTCAAAGTGCTGCGCTGATTCTCTTAGATCTCAGCGCAGCCTTTGACACGGTATCCCATGACATTCTTTTGAAACGTCTGGAGATGGCCGGTGTGACGGGCCTCGCTTTGCTATGGTTCCAATCCTTTCTTAAGGACAGATCCTTCAAGGTGTCAGCCCCTCCATTTCTCTCTAAAACCCATCCCATAGCCCAAGGAGTCCCCCAGGGCTCAGCGTTGAGTCCCTCCCTCTTTAACTTATATGTTCAGCCACTTGCGGATGTGGCCAAAGAGTGGGGGCTCACGCTGGTCTCATACGCCGACGACACCCAATTGGTCGTCACCCTCTCGGAAAGCCCGTCCACCGCGGCATCCAAGTTTACAGAGGGTATGGCAGCGGTGGCACAATGGATGACGGACAATTACCTCCAACTTAATGCCGGGAAAACCGAGGTGCTCCTCCTTGGCCGTAACACCAGCCTATGGAACGAGCACTGGTGGCCGTCATCCTTGGGCACCATTCCACTCCCTAAAAACTGTGTAAAAAATTTGGGAGTCTGGATGGACGCTAAACTCAGCTTCCAGTCACATTCTAAAAAGGTGGCAGCCACCTGTACAGGTCTCCTAAGGAACCTCAGGCCTATACTTGGACTCTTTGATTCTAAGGCTCGCCAGCTAATTATCCAGGCAACCATCCTGTCACGCCTGGACTATGCTAACGTCCTCCTCCTGGGAGCAAACAAAGCAGAAACGGCTAGGTTCCAACGAATCCAGAACGCGGCGGCCAGAACGCTAGTTGGTCTCCCACGCAGATGCTCAGTCAGAGCTACCATCCGCAAACTCCACTGGCTGCCCGTGGAATACAGAGTTAAATTCAAAGCTCTTATCACGATCTTTAAAATCGTCAAACAGGGAAATCCCCCTCTGCTGCGAAACCTGGCCCGACCCTATGTCCCCGGCCGCGAACTGCGCTCCTCCAACCAACTTCTTCTGGCAGTCCCCAGAACTAGGCTCTGCCGCACTGGAGGGCGCTCCTTTAGCGTTCTCGGTCCCAAACTTTGGAACAATCTCCCCCTCAGTATCCGGTCCATAGATTGTCTCCCAGTCTTTCGTAAAGCTATCAAGACCCACCTTTTTCCAGCTGCCTAGGGCCTTCACCCTTCCCCCCCCGCCACATAGGTGTGTGTCTGTCTCTCAGCGCCGGGACGCCCCATTGCTGGGGTAGCTGTTGCGCTTCACCAAACCTAGAAATTAGAAATTAGAAATGAAATGTCTATGTGGTTCGTGGTTTCACATTAGTGATACTTCTGTAAGTAAATAGCGATTGCGTTATTTGTAAAAATGGCTAGCCCTAAGCGTGCGTGATTCTGAGTGTATGCCCCCTTCTGTATATGTCTGGAATGAGCTCAATGTGTTTGTTTGTGTTTTTCTTGCTGTCATCAGTCTGTTATGCAAAATGTAATTTAATTATTATTAAATAAAAATAATAAAAATCCAGAAATGAACCATATGATATTCTAAATACCTACACTTTACTATTAAATTTATAGAGTAAGCAACTATGCACGTGTACAAACTGACAATGCTTAAAAGATAAAATTAGAATTCACATTGAATAGGAATAAAATAGGCCTCAAAAACGAAATTGTGAGTTTTTGCAATAAATAAACAATTTTAACTGTTACAACATTTTTCTTAGATACATTGTGTTAAATATAAACAGGCAAACACATCGTCTGAGTAAATTGGATGTTGTTGAACTAAAACACATATTGTAGAACATGCATTGAAATGCCTCAGTTTTAAATTGACAGTCACCGTGCTTCCATTTCAACACTGAAAAAAGCTTTACAACAGCTGTGCTTTATACTGTTGTTTTGATTGTAGGCCACAAAGAGGAAGGGCTGTTAATTCAGCTAGGATTTTGTCAGGGCAAGCACGGGGTAAAATACTGCATTTCAGACTACTGTTTTAAAAAGTTACAAAAATCAGGTTCATTATTTTGGATAACAGGAAAACATTTAAAGTGAGGATTTCCTTTCTTAAAGCCTTTTTTTATAAGCATATTCGTGGTTCTGATGTTAAATAATTGTCCTTTTAAAAAGTGGCGCAAAACATTTCATGTTTCAAGTTAGGCTTCTGTGCTTAGGCTTATGAATGAATGTGTCTAAATATGATAGGCAAGGGATGCAGCTTGCTTTTCATATGTGGAATTATCAAAAATGATTGGTTTTATTAAAAAAGAAAAAATGAAAGAAAAAAAAGAAAATAAGTGCTTTCAAATTCGTTTTTTAATATTGATAAAGCTTAATACTCATACTGTGACCTCCTAGCATTAAAATTAAATTTCAGTTGTGTTGTACCGCATAATGAGGAAATTTGCATATGAAATATCACTCTGCACAGGCGTAAAAAACTCATTTTAAAAGGGTATATATGATGTATTTTTGATTTTTTACACCTGGGCTATCTAGAGTACATTTGGAGGATGACTTTTATGCAAAAGAAGTTAAAGGATATTCATTTTTAAGTGCCCCAATTATCAAAGTCGAAATTGGGCAAAATTCACTAATTTAAAAAGAAATTCTGCATTCAGAGCAGCTTTTAACTTGCCTTAGGCCTCAGTAAATGCAAACATTTAGGTATTATACAAACAGCTGACTTCTATATTGTTAGACAAGTATACTGCACACTGCTTATAATGGAAAATATGTATAAAAAATGAGCAGAAGTTATTTACTTAACTCTAAACTGACAAACATGGGAAGGGGGCTGCATTCGCACACAGAATAGGACAGCTGGGAAGGGTTAAAAGTTAGTTCTATATTTAGAAGCCTGGCAGGGCTCCCAGAGAAGGTCTGCTTTGAAATTTTGACCTCTGAAACTTTTTGAAAGACGACAGGGGAGAGAAGGAGAAGTTTTACTTTTTGGGCAAAAGCAGGCACTTTATGTACTCATATGATAGAAAACGATATAATGGTATATGTTAACTTTGATTAACAGATAAGCTTTGCCATATTTATACAGCAATAATGCTTAAAAGCTGAGGCAATGAAATGTATTTGATTTCATGTGCCCTCATGTTTCACTTGTACATTTTTTAAAAGGTATTGGGGTTTGGGTATTCATATGTTTTTTTTAGTTCTCTCAAAAGTGCTATGCACCTCCTATAACTTTGTTTATGGCCAGTTGCTACAAATAGGGGTTGATAGTGTTGACAGAAGTGAAACTTGTTCCAGGTTTCCTACTGTCAAAATGGGGGAAGGAGGCTAGCTCCTCCACAAATTAAGGCTAGGTAATATGTATGTTGCTCTCTCTTTTTTCAAATTTTATTTTGCCTGTCTAAGCTGTCTGTGAAATAGCAATGAGACATGTAATTGGCTATTCAGTAATACTGTTTTAAACATTGTTAGCATTAATAAAATGAATAAACATATGTGTTATGTTACTGCCCATCCTGTTTGATGAAATTACGACAGGATCAGTAGTCTAGATTTTTGTTCCCTTATTTTGATCTTTAAGGGGAACTAGATGTGGGTAGTTTTTGTTCTACAAATCTTAAGGTGATAACACCATTATTGTATGTTATTCCATGCTACATAGTTTTGCAAGGGAATTGCTAGTTTTTTATTAGCTAGTCTGTGTAAATAAACCGACAGTCCTTATTAGAGCTAATGTTGCATAGTTTGGATCATGAAAAGTAGAACGCAGGGAAGATGCCCATGTGATCCTTAGCAAAAAAATGTTTTGAAGGACATGTTGCTTTATAGATAAGAAACCCTGTTATATTAACAGTTTTAGATTTTCCTGTTGCTCCTATAACATGAGAGCACGGTCCTAAGCATACAATGTAGGTGCTTGTATTTAGAAGAATCATTTTAGAAGTTTCTTCAGTCCTGTACAAGTAGTTTAAAATCTATAAGTAAAAGTGTAGAATATTTCCTTTTTTTGAGAGTTTTCAAACTAGTACACAGGAATACACCAATGTAAGGATGTAGGGCATGTCTGTGTTGTTTTTCTCTTTTCCTCACAATTTAGAAAATGAATACAGACTTCCTTCGCTGCTTGGGATTGGGTGATGTATTACTCTTGTCAGTTCACCAAAGAGTTCCTTTTATACTCGCCAAAAGGTCCAGGATGTTGTTTTTATTACTCTCATCGATTGATGAAAGTGGTTCTTGAGTGCCTTGCTAATATATGGGGTGTCCCAAGACTAGGAAATATTCTGAGACTAGCCTCTCTGTTGATAGACTGTTTCTGTGCCTTGTCTAAAGACCTTTTGTTCTGTCCACCAATAGATATTTGCTGCCTTACAACAATTGCCAGAGGGGCCCGGACATCAGCAGCTCCACCGTGTAAACACCAAGAGCCTGCCTGTGAGGCTCAAACGTACACAGGGAGAAGACTCCCATCTGGTTGATAGTACAGCGCTTCAATTTCCCCAAGGAATTCTTCCTTTTTGTCAATAATGTACCCCTTTAGTTGTTCTGTTTTTTTTAGGAGTAGCCCTTTGCAGCTCTTTGTTCTAATTCCTATGGCATTTTCTGTGTTCCTACTGGGTCATAGGAATGTCTTTAGCTCATGCTAAAAGGACTATTTGTTAAATATTGCAGGGATTTGTTAGCATGAGCTGAAAGCCATTTTGTATATCTGGCAGCCATCTTGTTTGCCATGTGCTGCCACGTGCTCGCCATGTGCTCTGTCCTCCCTCAGTGTTGACTGCTCTTGTAATCTTCTTAGAAACAAACTATATTTAGCAACTTCCACCTTCGCACATGCTCAGAAGGGCCTAGCTAGTAGAATGCACCTGCTCTTCTTGTAGAACTGTGAGGCTATTTTTGCTGCTGTATGGATAAGTAACACTCCTCCCACTTTGTTGAGCAAGCAGATCTTGTATGCCCATATTAGTCATTTTGCATGCTTATATGAGCCAGTACTGCCCCTTGGTCTTATGCTGACTATGTAACCCTAAGCATATATAAGGCCTCTGTTTTCTGTACGCCTCAGACTCCCTCATTCAGTTGCTAAGGCTTCTGTGTGATGTAGTCTCCCTCATTTGAGATTAATAAAGATGTTACTTTTATATTTCAGCTTCTATTTTGACAACCTTCCATTCACTGTCCTAGGTTTAACCTGCTGTTTTTCCACCTAGTGATAGGTTGCCATATTCTGTTACCTAGTAACTTAGCTCTCCTACCATTCCTCTCATAGATTGCTTTTTCCAAATTGTACATAGATAAAAGGCTTGCAATCCAGACTTGAAACGAAGGGGGAGCCTTGTCCAGCCAATTTCTTGCTATACATATACGATAAACTGCAAGTGAAACAAAAGTAAACTCTACTGACATAGCAGCTGCCGTGTCCCCCACCCCCAATATAATTAATTCATCTGTCAGTTTAATCTTAATCCTAAGTGCTTTAACAAAGAACTCTTCAATAGCCATTTTCAAGGTAAACAGTTGCGGGCACTGAGAAAACATATGCACAATATCTGCTTCAGCTGAATCACATCGGGGGCATGTTATCCCAGTTGTGCCGCCCCACTGGGCGATTCTAGCCGGGGTATGATATAATGAGAATATTGTCTTAAAGTGTTGTGATTGAAGGGTAGCAGAGCATAGCACTGTTCTGCCCAGATCCAATGATAACTGAAAGGTTTCAAGCCCTGACCCCAGTTTTTCTGACCATTTTTGCGCGTATTTCGCCCTTTCATCAGTTTTACTGTCTTTCAACTCCACGTATAGCTGTCTTATCATACACATATTAGCTGTTTCTATATAATCCATGACTTTACATTGTCCCAACCCTGCCGGGCCACCTTGTTTTTGCATTAAAAAACTTCTAGTTTGAAGATATTTGTAAAAATGATTGTTTTCTATCCCGAATATTGTTTGTAACGCCCCAAACTGTAGCATATTCCCCTGACTATCAAGCAAATTCCCTATTTTCACTATGCCCTTATTATGCCAGTCCCTCATAGTAGTGTCCCTGAAGATGTCCCTCGGTAGTGAGCAGTTTTTATACAATCTTGTGTAATTATTCAACCTACCTAGTCCAAATTTTTTTGTCAATCCTTTCCAAACCCTATAAGCCGCCTTTAAAGTCTTGAACCGTGTGTGTTTAAAATAAGTGAAGTTGGTTGTGTTCAAAAACCCATTCTCTGCCCCCTCTCCCAGTAGTGTAGTATATACATTAGTTAACCCTGTCCTGGTTTCCGTTGTGTGATCTGCACCTCCCCCGCCTATTAACCCCTGGCAATACTGTAATACGGCAGCCCAATAATAGAGCTTAAAATCCGGTGCCCCCCAACCCCCTTTTTCTCTAGATACTGTTAGATGTCTATAGGCTCTCCTTGTCTTTCCTTTAACCCAGATAAATTTGTTCAGGATCGCTTCCAGCTTGTTAAACCACATGTTGTCAAAAAATAGTGGAATAGACCTAAACAAATACAAAACTTTTGGGAATGTTGTCATTTTTATTACATTGATTTGACCCATCAAGGTCAAGTGCAAATTATTAATCCTTTCCGTATTCGCTTTTATTTTTGCCAACAATGGACTCATATTAATTTCGACTAGCCTATCTAGGTCAGCTGTGATCTTAATTCCCAAATATGTGACTTCGGGAGCTACCCTTATGTCATGGAAGTTCACCCAGTTATTTTGTATAATTTGTGTTTTCCCTTTATTCAGTGAGTAACCCGACACTGTCCCAAAAGCTACAGCCTCTTGCTCAATTTCAAGGATCGCCGACCCTGGTTCTGGGGTAACCACCGCCACATCATCTGCGTAAGCAAGCGTTTTATATTCATAAGACTGTAGCTTTATCGGTAGAATGTTAGGGTTCCCTTCCACTCTACGCAGAAGAGGGTCAAGGTATAAGGCAAATAACAGTGGCGAAGCCGGACAGCCTTGCCGTGTTCCGCGTCTTATACGTATTCCCGCAGTATACCCCCTGTTTATCCTTACCTTAGCCGTAGGATCTAAATACAGTGCCTGTATAGCCTTTATGTAGCCTGCTCCAATCCCAAACCACTCCAGAGTCTTCCACAGATACCCCCAGGAGACCCTGTCAAAGGCCTTCTCTGCATCCAAGAAGATGGCCGAGGCAGGGTCTCCTGTGGCACCTGCAGCATCCAATATAGTAACCATCTGCCTTGTGTGTTGTGTAGTCCCCTTGCCAGGTATGAATCCATGTTGTGTTGTACATACCAAACCCTCAATTACCCTACTTAGTCTTTGTGAGAGTGCCTTGGAGTAGATCTTTGCGTCGGCATTCATGAGTGTTATTGGCCTATATGAACCGGGATCCAAGTGTGGTTTATCTTTTTTTAAGATTACAATGATGTTTGCTCCGGCCCAGGATTGTGGTACATTTTCCCCCCTCTGTGCTTGACTTAAGATTTCCAGCATATCAACCCTCAGGGTGTCCCAAAAATCTTTATAGAATTCCGCCGGAATTTGGTCGGGCCCCACTGCTTTTCCTGAGGGGAGCTTAGTTACTGCATTATAGACTTCTCCCAGTGACAATGGTAGCTCCAATGCCTCTTTATTCTCCTCACTCAGTTCCTCATGTGCAATTCCTGTTAAATATCCCTCTATCTCAGTTTCAACATTTCCCAGATCTTGGTCGTATAGATCAGAATAAAACTCCCTAAACACCTCCCTCACATCTTCTACCTTAGTCACAACCTTTCCCCCTTTATCCTTAATTTCTTTAATTTCTCCCGCTGCCAAATTTTGTCTGATACGGACTGCTAGCATATGACCTACCCTCTCATTAAATTCATAGCATTGTTCTTTTTTCGTTAAATAATTACTTGCCGCTTTATTTGCCAGTTTTTCGCTGGCTTCTGCCCTTTTAAGTTCTATCTCTAATAAGATCTCCTCGATAGATTCTTGATTGATTACCGCTTGAATAAGCTGTTGTTCTAATTCCATTAGAACATGTAGCTTATTAGTTAACTCGAGTTTTTCATTTTTGCTCCTGCGGAGAGTATAAGCCAGTGTTTCCCCTCTTATCCCTGCAAGGAAAGGTTGGAGATCTATCGACCTGAAAGAAGACTGAGATCGGCTGAAGCACAGCTGCTGGTATGCCCTCGGTTTAAACTAGCCACAAAAGGAGGTAGAGCATTTTCAGTCTTGCTGCCAAAAATCTGGAATGAATTACCGGAAGCCCTGCGTAAGGATGGTAACAGGCTTCATTTCAGGAAAACCCTAAAAACCACTCTGTTTAAGGCAGCGTTGAACTTAGTTTAGTCTGCTCCTTTCTCCTAAGATGTTGGTTAGCTGTTATGTTTTTATGGTCAAAGCGCCTTGAGACCTGTCGGTGAGTTGGCGCTATACAAGCACATACTAACAATAACAATAACAATAACAATTAAAGGTATCCCAGACCACTCCCGCTGATGCTGTGCCTCTATTCACTTCCCAAAATTGACTAATCCATACCTTCATTTTATTTACATAATCTTCTTCTTTAAGTAACCCTCTTTCAAATGTCCAGTTGTATTCCTTAAGGATAGGGCTTAGGTTCTGAGGGACAGTTAATATTAGAGGGTTATGGTCCGAGAAGACCCGTGGAAGCCTTTCTATTTTTACATCTGATGCTAGGGAGCTAGTGACTAAAAAGTAATCCAACCTTGCAATAACCTTGTGGGGAGCAGAATAAAAGGTGCTGCCAGTTCCAATGGAATTATATGCTAACCAAACATCAACCAGTGCATTATTAGACATTAAATTAGCAATAGACCTTCGTGATCTCTTTTTGCGGTCTCCCTGCATCCCCCCACCCAACAGACCCAACCCTGATAATCCATTAATGTTGAGGTCCCCACAGAAGATTATCGGTTCTGTCCACAATGCTAACTCAACATCTAGCAAGTCAAATAGTTCGGGTTCGTCTTCATTAGAACCGTATACAGATACAATTGTATATCGACCCCCAGCAGTCTCCCCTTCTACCATAACCCATCTCCCTCCATCATCTTCCTTCTTTTTCTTTACCTGCATAATTCCTTTTTTTGCCAAAATAGCCACTCCTTTTGTTTTTGAATCTTGCTGTGTACATGCTAAAACTTCATAACCTAGCTGATCCATAATGTATTTATCCTTCCCCCTCACATGCGTCTCCTGAAGGCAGATGACATCCAATTTCAATAATCTACACATAGCTGCAACTTTCTGTCTTTTCCCACCATCATTTAGACCACAGATATTAATGGTAGCGAACCTTAACGCCATCTAGTCTTTAAAATTAAACCAACAAGCGTCACCCTCTTTACATTTACTACCACTTGTTTTCTCTTACACATCTGCTTACCTTGTGCTGTACATAACCTTAATTCTTCTCCGCCCCCATCGCACCCCCCCTCTCCCACCCCCCAGTCAACCCCCCTCCCCTTGCTTACCCCCCCCTGCTACAGGCAAATAGGTCAATCCTGACCTATGTGTGGCTGCTCACTGCTGTAGTGTCGCCTCCTTCTCCCACCCAACCTACCCAAATATTACCATATTCAGTACTTCCTTGGTACTGTAATATGGATCTTATGCTGGATCAGTATCTCTACTCTTTTTACTCCTTTGAATCTCCGTTATTTCTGCCAGATACTCGCCTGCCTTTATTTCTGAGTAAAACATTCTGATACGGCCCCCTCTGATAACTTTCAGCTTTGAGGGGTACATCAGGTACGCTTCGGATCCCTGGCGCTGAAATGGTGTAATTAGCTGCCTAAGCTTCCACCTTCTTTCTACGGTTGTATGGCAGAAATCCGGCCTAGCAAAGAATGTTACCCCTTCAAATGACATTTTTTTATCTGGTCTGGCGGTATCCATAACTTCCTGCCTGGCCAAGAAGTTACCAAAGAAGACTAGCATTGCCCTCGGTAAAACATCTTGACTAGCGCCTCTTGACTTCTTCTGCGTCAGTGGGAATCTGTGTGCTCTCTGAACCTCTAGTTCCCATTGCCACTGTGCCTCTGGATATGCGCCTTTTAGCAATTTGATCACAAATTCCCTTGGG
This sequence comes from Lissotriton helveticus, assembly GCF_964261635.1. Classification (NCBI taxonomy): domain Eukaryota; kingdom Metazoa; phylum Chordata; class Amphibia; order Caudata; family Salamandridae; genus Lissotriton; species Lissotriton helveticus. The sequence continues at coordinate 723,259,810 of NC_136059.1, read as the reverse complement.
TTCTTCACTTCCACTCCTTCCTCCAAACCCAAGAGTCTCAGGTTATTCCGTCGCTGGCGATTTTCGAAATCCTCCAGCTTCCACTGTAGGTCCTCGATTACCTTTCCTTGTTCCATTCTAGAAGCCTGCCAGTCTGTAACTTCATCCTCCAGTCTACCAGTTCTCTCCTCCACCTGCACCACTCTTTCTTCAACCTCTTCGTATTTTTTATTCATTTTCCTGATACTTGCTTGTATTTTTTTAGTGTCTTGTCTGGCTCTCCTGCTTTCTAATCTGGCCTCCATATGCATTTGTTTTAACATGGCAAACATTCCATCTAGAGTTGCTTGAGGTGGTGTTTCGGCTGTATCTTGAGAGGCATTTGTGGGGCGGTTATCAGATGCTTCACCTGGGTCATGTTCCTGGTACGTTTTAGAAGTACTACCATAGTCCCAGAGCAATTTCCTGTTGTACTTGATGCTGCTCTATCTATGTCTCTATCACGTCTTATCATGGTTCTTCTTTTCTTCCTCTGTGTTTCCTTGCTTCTGTGCTCACTAGAGTGGGACCCTTCTGACTCTGTCCCTAACGAAAAATCTGTAGTAGTGCCCTCCTCCTCTGAGCCCAGTAGAGAGGAATCAGAACCTTCAGTCACAGAATAGAATTTTTCCACCTCGGGGGAACGTACTCTCCTTCCTTTGTCCCCTTTAACTCCCCTTGCTGTACGACTTTCTAGACTTTTCATGCTCCCCCAGTTAGACTGAACTAGAATATTGCTGTCCCCAGGGGTGGGAGCGAGATTTACCTGCATCAAGGCTTCAAGCATTTGGACATTATTGACATTCACCGGCTCTTCTGTCTCCTCAAGCCGTCCATTACTCAACTTGCCGGTTCTGCTCTCCGTAGATGTGGCTGCCTCTGTGTCTTCGCCTGCCTTCTCGGCTGCCTTCTCGGCGTTCTTTCCTCTCAGCGCGGCTCCCGCGTGAGGCGTGCATGACTGGAGCCCCAGTTGCCTAGCAACCGCCGTGCTTGCGTCCTCGCGGTCGGCGAAAGCAGCTTCCGTGTTTGCCTCCGTGTTTGTGACTGCAGCGCTTTCAGAGACCATAATCACCGGCTGGATTTTGCCCGCAAAAGCCTCCGTGACGGTAGATTGCCTTAAGTCTTTACCAGGAGCAGGTATGGTGATCGCGTGTTTCGGCGCTCCGCTATCAGATTGAAGGCGCCTCTGTTGTTGCGGTCCTTTTGCTCCAGGAGTTCCTGCTTGTGCCATTACCCTGGGTTCCACCTTTTCTTTTTCTTTGATGACTTTGTCCGGCTTCTCACCTCTCTTAGGCTGAATCTTTTGGGCAGCAGTGTTCGCTGCAGTAGCTCGTTTGTTCATGGCTGCATTTTTCGGGATTGCTCCAGTGCGCTGTGACATCCCTATGATTGTAGCGATGCCTTGAGTGAGCGCTTTCCTTAAATACTCTCCAAAGTAGAATCGTAAAGCTGTCTGCGCTTTCTGTAGCACCCCAGCACTTCCTTCATTACTGGTTGCTCTTTGGAAAATCAGCATATCTTGATCGAATTTCCAGCCTCATATTCCATGGGTCAGGAGAAGGAGTAAATGCGACTGCTCTCTACAGTAGCATAGCGGCCATCTTGCCTCTCAACGTCCAACCATCCTCTTACTCCTTCAATTTATGCTTTTTGTTGACCATGTGCAACATTCCGCTACCTTTGGCTAGGTTTGTGCTATCAAAATACCATATACAAACATAAATTTAGATAGATACATACCTAATTTCAAAGTCCAAGTCACTGTGAATTAAGAATTAGATTAAATCAAGGCTTTACTCCAAGCCGGTCATAATTATTTTTAGAACACTACTTTGGACTTGTAATAAGCTGACTTACAAAATATATAGAGACACAAATTGTAGACGATTCCTTAGAGTTATCAATGAAAACTTGCTCCAATCATAGATTTACATGAGTACTCCTAGTTCCCCATCACTTTTGTGCACTGCAGTGCAGACATTATTCGGACATTATTCGGACGAAAGTGTGGTGGAAATGTGTATTTGCACTAGACAATATTCAGGCATTAGTGTATTGAAAATGTATATTTGCACAAGTAACCCTTTGTAGCCGAGTGGTAAAGCTACCGCTTTGGCCACCCGTGGCGGTCTCCGCCATTTGCCGCTTCAGCTTCATTGGAGAGTGCTCAGGAGATTCCCCCAATTTCCACCCCACGATGGCTGAAGAGTGGAGGGGTGTCTGGCGATTGCCGCCTGCAATGGCATGTAAGGTGCAGCCTGCCGCCCACAAAACCTGTGCCGCCCAGGGTGGACTGCCCCAACTTGCTATGCTACCACTGCCACAATCAGGTGTATATTTGGGGGACATTGCCACGTAAAATATGACAGTGATACTCGGAAAGGGACATAAGATTCTCCTCCCACAACTGTTTTTGAAAGAAATATACTGAATGGCTAAATATTAAATACTGTATTTTGGGGGGTAATGCATATTATTGTTATAATGCTACCCCTATGAATATTTTTGTGAAAATTATAAAAAAAATTGAATAGTTAAGGATGAGTGAAAATTAACGATGCTTCAAATTTGATAGAATTTTACGGGAACATTAATGGCAAACGGGGTGGTTAATTTAAATTGGGCAGAACGATTGCTCAAAACAGGATAAACACATTGCCTCGTTAAACACAAGTTTAAATAGGAAATAAGGTCTCTGCCCCAATGAAAATGCATGGGGCAATAGTGTACTTATGAACAACTTTTATGAAAAGCATCAATGAAAATTGGTTTTATTTTAAGGGCAGTTCTAAAGATATGCCCACATATGCACAGCAGAGATACACAGTGCACTTACAAACATGGGAACAACATTTTCCTTATGATAATAATCTTGATGGTCTTTATGGGATGCACCCGCCCCTGCAGGGAAGGTCAAAGAGGGAGAGTTCACCGCTGTAGGGTAGAGAAGGTAAGTGTGGGCTATATGAGGAGTGCATGTGAGGTTTGCGGCTTAAATGGGGAGTGTTCACTTAATCTCCATCTTCAATCACTGGAGATGAATGATTGAAAGCCAATGCCTCTGACACTTTGGCAGTGAGTGGCAGTGGTGTATATTCCTGCTCTGATTTGTGCGCACTCTCTGTCGCCACCTGCATTGTGCTTCGACTTTGGTTGGGTGGAAAAGTTCTAGCCAAGTAGGAAAAAAATATGACACTTATTATCCTGATTGTTCTCCTCTCTAGGCTGACATATTTCCTTGAGAAAACACTCTCCCTGTGTCTGATTGGAATCTTACGTTTTTGCAAAGAAACTCCACAACTTACAGGGATCTTCTGCCGGAGGAGGAAATTGAAATATATTCTATGGGAGCTCACCATGACTAAAGGCGACGTATGACTTGCTACAGGTAGTGTGTGTTAGTATCAGGAAGTCAATTAGAAGGTGTGATTTACTTCTGAATTCATTCATACTACCGCCGTATTAGTGCCAGCACTTCCCAAAACAAGCCTGGTATGTGTTTGATCAACAATGCCAGCACTTTTCAGTGGAGCTGTCACATACATATAAGGCAGTACATACCAATGCTTCAGGAGAGCTGCCATAACTTTAATTGGATTAGCTCAATTCCTCTGAGAAAGTCTACAATACTTTTTATGGCAGGACCAATACTTTTTGTCAAGGCTGCCATGCTTCTAATGGAGAGTACCAAGATCTCTTAGCAGGGTTCCCATGCATGTATTAGACATTATCTTCACTTCTGTGTAGGCTGCCATTTTACTAATTATGCAGAAGTGTAGAAGTACCCTTGTTGTTTTTGATAGTAGCAATACTTCTCAGTCAAGCTAAAATACATTTATGAAATAGAAAACGTATCAGCAGTGCCGTAAAGCTTTTTACTAACCATATTAACTGTTAAGAGCAGGGCTGCCATACATTTACCAATACACTTTGGCAGGCTGTCCTGCCTTTGGTGGGGCACTAGCAATACTTTTCACCAAGACAGCTATACCTTTCATTGGGAGTAACAACACTTCTCATTAGGTCTTCTATTATATGTATGAAGAGTACAAATTCACGGCAACATAGCTATTCTTCTTTTCAATAATGCCAATACCTTCACCCTATGACCATTATACTCTAATTGAACAACGCAAAAAATGTAATCTTCTCAGAAGTACTGCTCTAGTTTTATTGAACAGTGTCAACATTTGCCAGTTGTTGTTTTTACAGCCAATGCCTTTATTCAAGATTCAAAGATTCAAAATAAGCTTTATTCGACATTCAAAAAGAAATATCATATAAGCATACATAGGAATAAATTAAAAAATATCAATAATTTTAAGGAACATACCAGTACAATCTAAAACCCTCAATTTGTCAGCTAAAAAATACAATAAGCAAAATAAGGAGCATTTAAGAATGTCATCAGTATATACAGCATTACAAACAACCAAATAGAGATGGTATCATAGGGATTAAAGTTAGTTATTACAAGTCCAAGTGTTTCCCAGGAAGGTCCTGATGTATTTTATAAGTTCGACCATGTAAGGTGTGATTTCTGAAAAAGGGGAAAACAAGGAATTGAGGGATAAAAGTCATATAAGTCCCATATAGATATTGGGCCGTCTCTCTCTTGAGGCGGCCAGGTTTTCAGGTAAGGGACAATGTTTGTGGCTCTAAATCTCACGAGTACCAGGTCCCCAGGAATATCCTTAGGAAGGGAACCCAGCCAGTCCACCCTCCTAACGCTCCTTATTGTTCCATATAAGTGACGTGGCAGTGGCCTATTTTTTGACAGCCAAAATTTGGTTTTATTAACTAAGTCATGTTGACTCTCAGTTTTTCCAGGTGGAAGAGTAGGGACCCCCGCAAGAATGCACACGTATGGGGCCGCCTCCGGTGGTAAATGGATAGAGTTAGCCTTGTTATGAACTACTCTAGGTGCGGTCAACTGGGGAGAGGAGACTTTGGGAGGGTGTTTAATTACTTTTTGCCCTACTGTACTAGGGCCAGTTAATTGTATTTGGCAGCTTCTATCCCGCAGAGATGGTTTAGAGCCTTGATGAGTGGGAGGTGACTTTAGGCGGTTGTGTGTGTCACTGCATTTGTCAGCCAACAGGTTTGACTTGATGGCTGACTCTATTCCAATGAGCCTCTCCCCTAACAAGTTAATTTTTTCCAACAACGGGGCTATCAGAGAACTAAGCAGTTGTTCAATGAGCGGAAGTATATGCAGGTGTGGAGGGGGGGTTAAGGCATCTGGGAGCTCAACAGTCGGTGAAATCATTGGGGAGTTAACAGTGAGTGAGCTTGGACACGGGGTATGATTACCTGGATTGTTCAGACTGCAAGTTTTGTTGGATGAAGTGGGGTACTCTATGAGTGTGAGCTTATCCGATTGTATATTATCGCTTTTAGGCGGAAGGGGAGTTTCTGATATAGTGTAGGTGGTTTGACATAAGGTGTTTAACTCGTCTAACCAAGAGAACTTTTGGTCTGTACCTGCTACGCTGGCTAAGTAATCCACTTTAGAAGTCATGTTGATAAAGGGATGTAAGGCAGCGATATGTCGGCAAGACCATAAATATAGAGACAGATGGGTGAGTAAAGGTCTTTACCTTCTTAATGACCTACAATGTAGCAGCCAAGGGGGGTGGCCCGTCCCGTCCTTATCCGGCCTTTGAGGGCCGTAGAGGGCCCGCCCTTGTCCCGGGCTTCTCCCGGCACGTCCCGCGCGCTGTCCCGCGGGACAGGAGGCGTTTCGGTGTTTGTAGGCGCCTCCGGGCGCAGCCTGCAACGTCCCAGGTGCGCCTCTGCCACCGGGGCACCTGGGAAATGGAGTCCTGTGAGCTGGGAGCTGTGGTTGCCTGCCCGGCCGTTCCCCTCACGGCGCTCGGTGGGCTGAAGGATGGCGGTAAGGCTGGAAGTATGGGGCTGTGCAGCTCTCCTCACGAGCTGCCAGGCAAAGTTTTGTCCCCCACGGAGCTATCGGCGCTCCGGTGTTTGTAGGCGCCTCCGGGCGCAGCCTGCAACGTCCCAGGTGCGCCTCTGCCACCGGGGCACCTGGGAAATGGAGTCCTGTGAGCTGGGAGCTGTGGTTGCCTGCCCGGCCGTTCCCCTCACGGCGCTCGGTGGGCTGAAGGATGGCGGTAAGGCTGGAAGTATGGGGCTGTGCAGCTCTCCTCACGAGCTGCCAGGCAAAGTTTTGTCCCCCACGGAGCTATCGGCGCTCCGGTGTTTGTAGGCGCCTCCGGGCGCAGCCTGCAACGTCCCAGGTGCGCCTCTGCCACCGGGGCACCTGGGAAATGGAGTCCTGTGAGCTGGGAGCTGTGGTTGCCTGCCCGGCCGTTCCCCTCACGGCGCTCGGTGGGCTGAAGGATGGCGGAAAGGCTGGAAGTATGGGGCTGTGCAGCTCTCCTCACGAGCTGCCAGGCAAAGTTTTGCCTTTATTTTTTAGCATTGCTGCCTGACATTTATTTGACAATACCAACGCTCCTGTCCCTTTACATGTAAGTACAGGACTGCTGTACACCTAAAGTGATAGTGGCCGCACTGCTAAGATAGGCACTGATACTTTATCTACACAGTACTAACATTTCTCAGTAAGGTTTCTGCAACTTTTATGAAAGTATCTAACCTTCTGCTGTACATTTATCAAAGCAGTGCCAGCCCTTCTTATCTGGCTGCTATACTTTTAGTGGACCATGTCAAGGCTTCTTAGCAAGCCTGCCAAAACTGATTGAAAAGTCTGCCTCCTTTCTGTCATGGGATGACACTAGATGATCCTTAATAATTCTCAGGTTTGGATGTGTTTGACATAATATACTATGGCTGGTAAAATAGCTCAGTGAATTAACCTCTTACAGCTGACATTGGTAATTAATCTGCAGGTCAAAATTCTAGCAAGATTGTCTCCCCCGTTCATTATTGTATTTTCTTAAGTCACAACTTAGGCCTTAGTGCTATATAAAGACTTTTGCTGTTGTTAGTGTTAAACCCGAATAACCATTTTAATGACCCGCTCCCATCCAACTGCCTTGCTGCTGTCTCCCAATCCATTATTCCTAGCTGGACTGCAATAATTAACACCTCTCCGGCAGGGAATGATGCCTGACTCTCTAAAAGCTGGCCAAGTCCTCCCCAGTCTGAAAAAGCTGTTGCTGGATCCAGCCCCCCTGACAACTTCAGACAAATATCAAACATCCCCCTCCTAGCCAAAGTTCTGGAGAAGTGTGTGCAACAGCAGCTAAGCCAACACATCAACAACTTCCACCTACTTAATGACTTCCAATCAGGATTTCAACCTGGATACAGCACTGAAACCACCATACTCCACATCGTTGATGATGCCCTCTGAGCCCTTGACCAAGGCAAAACCTGTCTCCTAATCCTCCTGGACCTATCCTTGGCCTTCGACATGGTCAATCATGAAAAACTACTCAAACGCCTCAAACTCAGGATGGGATTGGAGGGCACTGTTCTAAAATGGTTTAAGTCCTTCCTCCAAAACCGATCACAGAGATTCCTTATCAACTGCAACCTATCTGCACCATCCCCGGTCACGGTTGGAATCCCTCAAGGATCAACCCTATCCCCCACCCTCTTCAACCTTTACGTAGAACTGCTTACCAAAGTACTACGCGCTGCTAACATCTCCTACCATATGTACGCTGATGACACTCAGATATACATCAAAACCTCATCTCTCGAAGAGATTCTTTCCCTGAACGAAGCTCTGAAACTCACTGACCGATGGCTCACATCCAATCAACGCAAAGAAAACAGAATTTCTCTTTATCTCCCCTCCCAATACCAACCCTGAGATTCAATCATAGATTAAAGCTATCACAGCCTTTAATTACCCACCGACCATCGTGGATTAGGCCAGATCCCTGGGAAGTACCCTTGTCAGCAACCTGAACCTGCGGGACCACATCAATTCGATGGCCAAAGCAGCCAGATTCCACCTGAGCTACCTTAGGAAACTTAATACTTACTCGATGCTCCCGACCTAAAAATGGCAGCCCAAGCACTTGTCATCTCTAGACTGGGATGTGGCTGTTCTACCCTCTCGGGTTTACCCAAGATCTCCCTGGCACCTTTAAAAGCCTGCCTCAATGCGGCCGCCAGACTACTTACTGCAAAAAACACAGTTGATGGACAGAATGTAGAACAATGTCATACATTCACCCCAGTACAAGGATCTGGGCCTAAATCCATCGTTTTTTTTGCACTCCACACCACCCTGGGTTAGACACTGGCTATATGCAAATTAGCTCTGACCCTGTGCCCCATGGGAACAGTCCAGTCCGAACTACCAAGCCATGTCTTTCCCAGAACGGAATCAAGCATCCAAGGACCGGTTTCTGGCTATCAGCCTTCATCAGCCTGGATGGCTTGACTCCAGTGGTGTGGAGAGCCTGGGACTCACGTCTGAGCATACCCAGCCCACTCAGGGTGAAAATTGCAAAAAACACAGTTGATGGACAGAATGTAGAACAATGTCATACATTCACCCCAGTACAAGGATCTGGGCCTAAATCCATCATTTTTTTGCACTCCACACCACCCTGGGTTAGACACTGGCTATATGCAAATCAGCTCTGACCCTTGCCTCATGGGAACAGTCCAGTCCGAACTACCAAGCCATGTCTTTCCCAGAACGGAATCAAGCATCCAAGGACCGGTTTCTGGCTATCAGCCTTCATCAGCCTGGATAGCTTGACTCCAGTGGTGTGGAGAGCCTGCGACTCACGTCTGAGCATACTCAGCCCACTCAGGGTGAAAATTGCAAAAAACACAGTTGATGGACGGAATGTAGAACAATGTCATACATTCACCCCAGTACAAGCATCTGGGCCTAAATCCATCGTTTTTTTTGCACTCCACACCACCCTGGGTTAGACACTGGCTATATGCAAATCAGCTCTGACCCTGTGCCTCATGGGAACAGTCCAGTCCGAACTACCAAGCCATGTCTTTCCCAGAACGGAATCAAGCATCCAAGGACCGGTTTCTGGCTATCAGCCTTCATCAGCCTGGATAGCTTGACTCCAGTGGTGTGGAGAGCCTGGGACTCACGTCTGAGCATACCCAGCCCACTCAGGGTGAAAATTGCAAAAAACACAGTTGATGGACAGAATGTAGAGCAATGTCATACATTCACCCCAGTACAAGGATCTGGGCCTAAATCCATCGTTTTTTTTGCACTCCACACCACCCTGGGTTAGACACTGGCTATATGCAAATCAGCTCTGACCCTGTGCCTCATGGGAACAGTCCAGTCCGAACTACCAAGCCATGTCTTTCCCAGAACGGAATCAAGCATCCAAGGACCAGTTTCTGGCTATCAGCCTTCATCAGCCTGGATAGCTTGACTCCAGTGGTGTGGAGAGCCTGGGACTCACGTCTGAGCATTCCCAGCCCACTCAGGGTGAAAATTGCAAAAAACACAGTTGATAGACAGAATGTAGAACAATGTCATACATTCACCCCAGTACAAGGATCTGGGCCTAAATCCATCGTTTTTTTTGCACTCCACACCACCCTGGGTTAGACACTGGCTATATGCAAATCAGCTCTGACTCTGTACCTCATGGGAACAGTCCAGTCCGAACTACCAAGCCATGTCTTTCCCAGAACGGAATCAAGCATCCAAGGACCGGTTTCTGGCTATCAGCCTTCATCAGCCTGGATAGCCTGACTCCAGTGGTGTGGAGAGCCTGGGACTCACGTCTGAGCATACCCAGCCCACTCAGGGTGAAAATTGCAAAAAACACAGTTGATGGACAGAATGTAGAACAATGTCATACATTCACCCCAATACAAGGATCTGGGCCTAAATCCATCGTTTTTTTTGCACTCCACACCACCCTGGGTTAGACACTGGCTATATGCAAATCAGCTCTGACCCTGTGCCTCATGGGAACAGTCCAGTCCGAACTACCAAGCCATGTCTTTCCCAGAACGGAATCAAGCATCCAAGGACCGGTTTCTGGCTATCAGCCTTCATCAGCCTGGATAGCTTGACTCCAGTGGTGTGGAGAGCCTGGGACTCACGTCTGAGCATACCCAGCCCACTCAGTGTGAAAATTGCAAAAAACACAGTTGATGGACAGAATGTAGAACAATGTCATACATTCACCCCAGTACAAGCATCTGGGCCTAAATCCATCGTTTTTTTTGCACTCCACACCACCCTGGGTTAGTCACTGGCTATATGCAAATCAGCTCTGACCCTGTGCCTCATGGGAACAGTCCAGTCCGAACTACCAAGCCATGTCTTTCCCAGAACAGAATCAAGCATCCAAGGACCGGTTTCTGGCTATCAGCCTTCATCAGCCTGGATAGCTTGACTCCAGTGGTGTGGAGAGCCTGGGACTCACGTCTGAGCATACCCAGCCCACTCAGGGTGAAAATTGCAAAAAACACAGTTGATGGACAGAATGTAGAACAATGTCATACATTCACCCCAGTACAAGGATCTGGGCCTAAATCCATCATTTTTTTTGCACTCCACACCACTACTTACTGGCACAAGGAAATTCGACCATATTTCGCAACACCTGAAAGCTCTGAACTGGCTTCCCCTTGAGGCAAGATTACAGCTCAAACTAGCATGAATCACGCACAAGGCTTTTTGGGGCCCACCCAGGAGTGCGGGGGGGGGAATGACCGACCACAGACACTGTATAAAGGTGTGACAAAGGCTGCTTTATTGAAAGCAGGTGCATCCTGAAAACCAATAACCTAGGCCTGCGCCAAACAAAACTAATCCTCACTAAATAAGCAAATACCTCAACAACACCCCCACCCCCTACCCTAAAACATATCCCCCCAAACACAACGTACTCATAACATCACCACAACATCTCCTCCGCCACATGCCTCCTTCCTGAATTAAACATTCCTTGCCCCCTGCAAAGACACCCCACCCCTTGAACCAGCCATCCCAGTGCTCCAACTTAGCCCCTTTTCTCTATGAAAAGTGCCCCTCCTTTGCATAGCACACCTGCACCTGCTCCAGCGACACGGTAAAACACCAACCTATCACCCCGGAGGCACCGGCTCCCAACAAACCCCCTCAGATCCACCACCGCTACACTGCCGCTTATTACTCCTCAGGCAAAACCCCCCAGGCCAAGAACCCCTTGGTGACCCCCTCTGAGAAGGTCCACCCACCAGGACAACCCCCAGAGTAGGATTATCCCCGCAAGCATCGTAACAATTGGGAGGGTGGGAGGGCCAAAAAACACCAGCCCAGTTAACCCCTCTGGCCGCTGTGTCACTGCCACCGAAATGGTGGACAGTGACACAAAATGGCCGTAGAAATACCCCCCAGCCCAAAAGCAGCCCAACCCGCAGCCAGAAGCCCAACCAGCCCAAGCCCCCAGAAACCCAGAGTTCAGGCTCTCTCTCTCCCCTCCCCTCCTCCGGGCCCCAAATCCCCCCGGGTGTGGCAGGCCTCCAGGTGGTCGGCCGCCCCCCCAAAACCACCATTGGGGCCCACCCAGGACGGCGGGGGGGGGGAATGACCGACCACAGACACTGTATTAAGGTGTGACAAAGGCCGCTTTATTGAAAGCGGGTGCATCCTGAAAACCAATAACTTTGGCCTGCGCCAAACAAAACTAATCCTCACTAAATAAGCAAATACCTCAACAACATCCCCCCACCCCCTCCCCTAAAACATATCCCCCCAAACACAAAGTACTCATAACATCACCACAACATCTCCTCCGCCACATGCCTCCTTCCTGAATTAAACATTCCTTGCCCCCTGAAGGAACACTACATCCGGGCACACCCCCCCCGCACCACATTATTCAACACCGGCACCAACTCGTGCCAACGCACCCCCCCATTTCCACGCCAATGACACCGAAACAATCTGTTGTCCATTTCCAAATTAAGGTTCCGATGCCTGTCCCACTCGGCCCTCTCCGCTTGCTTTACAAAGGAATGCCCCACAATGTAGATTTCCAACTCCGCCACAGCCGGCCCCGCCACAGCACCTGTAAAGACACACATGTAAGAGGGCGGCAGAACCTGAACGTCATTGCATCTCGCCTACCCCCCGCAGCCGGACGTATGTCTTGTAACAGTCTGACTTCCACCGCCCCAATCGTTTTATGTCCTCCGTCCCCCATCCCTTGCGTGCCGCGTCCGTCGCCGCCCCTATTCTAAAAGAATGCATTCCGAAAGCCATGGGGTCCTCACCCATCCACCGCAGGGCATGCCGCAGGACCCCCAACACTTGACCCGCCGTCACCCGTCCGGCGTACCTCGACCGAAAACCTCCACCCCACTCTCCTGCCGCCCGGCCGCCAATCGCCTACCCCATTCCGCGGGACACACGCCGTCCAACCTCCCCGGTCCCAACACTACCCAGGTTCCCACCCCCGCTGATCTGTCTTGGAGCGCCTCAGTCGTACTGCCACCTCTCTCGCCTGCACCTCCACATCCTCCCACAGCACCCCCCACCCGTCTCTCGGGCCCACCAGCTCCGACACTCGAAACGCTCCAAAAAACAGCCATGACATGAGCGTGGAAAACAACAACGTCTCCCCCGCATCGCGATACACCGCCGGCAGTGTTTGTAACAGGCCTCCCAACATCTCTTCTGTAATGGGCCACCGCTGCCTTACCCGCGCACCTGTCTAGCGTGCCAAACCTTCCAACAGGCTCGTCCCCAACTCCCCCGCCGACGGGGCGTACCCCCACCACAACTTCCCCATGAAAGCCACCGCCGACAATTTTCCCACGATCGTCACCTTAGACAGACCCTTGTCCATCAGGGCCAGGATGAAACACACTACCTGCTCCACCCTCTGCCACCGATCCCCTCGCCTTACCGCTCCAGATTGTCTGAATTCCGCCCACGCCTGTTCATACGCCTTCCACGTGGACGCTGCCACCGACGACTTCACCAGCCGAAAGACCCTGCGTCTCCCACCGACCACATCTCTCTCGGCACCGACGTCTTGGACTCCTCCACCTCCGTGGCTAGCCCATGGAACCTCTGCCACTGTGAACGAGACAAAGCATCCGCAATGTCATTGTCCACCCCAGGAACATGCAGGGCCTGAAATAATATGTCATGCTCAAGGCATCGCAGCACAAACACTCTCATCAATTTGAGAACCTGCGGGTCTCGCGCCGACTGCCTGTTCACCATCTGTACCACGGACATGTTATCCACTCTGAACAGCACCCGCTTGTGCGCCAAATCCTGCACCCACACCGTCACTGCCACCACCAACGGAAACAACTCCAGAAACGCGATGCTGCGCCCCCCCCGCCTGCCACTGCGGCTGCCACTGCTCCGCGCACCAGCGACCTGCCCAGTACAAACCGAAGCCTCCAACACCCGCCGCGTCGGAATACATCGTGACGTCCCACTCCCAGTCCTCCGGCGGCACCATGGGCACCCCATTGAAGCGCTCCAGGAACGCCAGCCACATCCGCAAATCCTCCTTCGACCCCGCCGACAGCCTTACGTGGTGATGCGGCAATGTCAAACCCGACAACGCCAGGCCTAACCGACGGCAGAACGTCCGCCCCGCTCGCACCACTCGACAAGCAAAATTTAAGTGCCCCAACAACACCTGCACTTCCCGCACCGTCACCTTCCGCCGTTCCAACATGCCGCTTATCAACGCCACCATTGCCGCTTTCTTGTCGTCCGATAGGCGTGCTTCCATGGCCGCTGAGTCGAGCTCTATGCCTAAAAATGACAGCACCAAGCTGGGACCGTGCGTCTTCTCTGACGCGAGGGGAACTCCCAAGTAGCCCATTAGCTCCTGGAAATTGCGCAGCTGTTGCTGACAATCCGTCGAACCGGGCCATCCCACCAGAAAGAAATCATCCAAATAGTGCGTCACCGTCTCAGAGCCTGTGCGCCAGGAAAAAACCCACTGCAGGAAAGAGCTGAAACGCTCAAACAATGTGCAGGAGATCGAGCACCCCATCGGCAGTGCCTTGTCTACAAAAATGCTCCCTTCGAATTGGATTCCCAACAAGTGGTAATCTTTCGGGTGCACCGGGAGCAACCTGACCGCCGATTTGATGTCGCACTTCGCCATCAGAGCACCCGGCCCTACCTCTGCCACGATCTTCCACGCCACATCCACCGACGAGTATGACACCGACGCGAGCTCCGCCGATACGAAGTTATTCACCGATGACCCCTCTGGCCATGACAAGTGCTGAATCAGCCTGACCTGTCCTGGCTCCTTTTTGGGCACCACCCCAATCGGGGAGATGACCAGATTTGGCACCGGCGGCGAAACAAATGGGCCTGCCATCCGGCCCTCCCTCGCCTCTCTGAACAATTTCTCTCGCACCAACCCCTTCCGCGCGTTCACCGACTTCAAGTTGTCCGCCCAGTGCGCAATCCGCGGCCCCTCGTACCCCAACTGAAAACCTTCCCGAAATCCCCGTCGCAAAACAGCTGCATCATCCGCCCGCGGGTATGCCGCGAGCAACGGCTCCAGTCTATCCAGCCTAACTGGCGTACGAGCCCTTTCCCAGGGCTCCTGCCCCCCGCCCCCCTCCCCCCAGCCTGGTTGCCCACCGCTGCCTGCTGGAATCCCGCCGCCGCATGCTGTTGTCCTGGGTGGCCTCCGACACCCCAGCAGCGCACCACAGGGTGTCTTCGCCCGCACTTGGAGCATTTGTGCCAGAAACGGCACACCTGCCGGCCACACGCCCCCTTGTTGAAGTCCCAACAAGCTCCGACTGCATTCTGTCCTGCACCTTCTCCACGACCCACCCCCCCACGGGTGGAGTGGGCTGAAAAGGGGGGCGGCGCAAGCGGCAAACTGCTCGCCATATAATTGGTGCAGCCGAACTGCACACCACCCATCGTCTGCTGGTACAAATCCGAGTCCAGCTCCCCCCATTGTGCTTCCGGGTCCAACGCCATCCGTGCCTGAAACTCCTCATCATAGTGTGCCCAAGCAAATCCGCCGTACGTCACCGGATGGCCGCCGACCAATTGTCAATCGTCAGTGGTACTTTGGGGCGCCTGGCCAATTCCTGTTCCTCCTCCTTTGACCCCTCCATAGTTGTGAGCTCCCTGTGCAGGAGCTTCAGCATCTCCACGTACTCCCTCTTCCATATCTTCTCCTTCGTCGCCAGGAAGAGATGGGCCCCCAGCGGTTTCGCCACCCTCATGTAGGGCAGCTTGCGCAACGGTATCAAGCAACTCTCCTTCCCCCCAGCGGTCGCGCCCGCCGTGACCATGCTCGTTGCCGTTCCGCCCCCGGCCGTAACCGCCCCGGAACCTGCTGCCCCCACCGCCGCCGCCAATGCCACTGCCGACACGCCCCCCTCGGCGACTGCCCTGGCGCCCACCAAAGCTACCGCCGCCACTGCCGGAGCGCCCGGGTCCGTGCCGACCCCCGTGTCTGTCACATACCGTCCCGTCACCAGCCACACCAAGTCCTCCCCCCGTGCCTCCGACCCCACTGAGACCTGCGCGCTGCGCTTCCTGCCCCCACCACGCCCCGCTCTGTTTCCAACCTTACCTGGCGTCAAGGCTGGCGTCCGCACCGGATCCCGTTGCCTAACCAGTGGAGCTGGGGGGGACGTCACTCTGGGCGCGTCCAGCGGTGGTCGAACCTGCAACACACTGCCAACAGCATTACTGCCCCCATCCCGGATTTCCCTTTCCTCCTCAGACTCTCCATCACCATCCCCCTGCATCCACTCTCGATCTCCCACCGGGCCGTCCACACAACTCAACCCCGCCTTCTCCCTACACACTCTCATCAACGCACCCAATTCCACGCTTACTCTTCTCCCATCTGCCGCATCCGACTCATGCTCAAAGTTCACCGCATCCTCTCTCACTCCTTGCCCCCCGGCACCCGTACCGACCCTTTCTGGAGAGGGCGGGCGGGGACCCCATGCCCCACCTTCTGCCATGCTCGCCTGCCACGTCCCTTGTTGGAGCGTGACCACCCGTACCAGGCAGAGCCGGCCCATCCCCTCGGTGGACTGGAGCCGCAAGCTGCTCACCGGAGAACCTCTCCCACTGCTCCTGCCAAAGAAAAAATGGGGATTCCAGCATGCCGGGCTAAAACCGCCCCCCGTGTCCCCCCCACTCTCCGCCCGCACCCCAACCCCTCTGTGGCCCCCTACCCCAACCCGCCGAGTGACCCCCTCTCGTTGCCAGCCGCTCCAGCCAACCCCCCGCCATGCCCCAGTCGCCCCACGCCGCCCGACGCGGGTCCCCCAGCCCCCCCAACCTGGCCCCCCCAGCTCGGCCCCTTGCTCCCCGCTCTCCAACCCCACCCCGGAGCGCACTGACCCCCTATCTCCCCACTCCCCCCCGTGCCCCCCACCAGAAAACCGCCCCCCCGCCCACTGCCCCCCGGTCTCCATCCCCCAACGCCCCTCTTCACCCCTACCCGACCCGCCCGCTCCCTCACCGGGGATGCTGACCTACTGGGCCCCACCACGTTCTCCCCCTCCCCTGAAGAGGATTCCCAATCCAGCTCCACCTCCCCCCCTCTGCCCCTCCTCCTCCCCCTCCACCTCGGATTCCTCAATGAGCAAAGGGGAACCCCCCCACATCCTGTCCTACCCCTCTTGCCCCCCCTGCCCTACCACCCCGCACCCTGCCCCCCATCAATGGGCCTCACCCCACTACCAACAACCGCCTGCGGTGCCGTGCCTGCCCGCCTTCCCCCCCCCCGGGTGGCACCTCTCCTTGACCTTCCATCTGCCGTGGGGCGCACACCCCCCTCCCCACCACGTATCACCATCTGCATGATTTCCCCACCCGCCCTCTCCTCCTGCCCCCAGCACCGCCTACGAAGGCCAACTTCCGTTTCCTTCCCCCCACCCCTCTCCTCCCCATCTCAGATCGCCGCGCAGCCCGCCCACGCCGCCCGCCCTCCACGCCACTCCCGCCCCTCCCACCAGAACCAAGAGCCCTCCGCGGCCGAGACCGCAGAGGGTCGCAAACCACCACAGCTGCTGCGGCGCCGTTGGCAGCGCGCCGCGGCGGCCTCACCTGCACCTCCGGCCGGATGTTGTCGAGCCGCCCCGCCTCCCCAAGCAACCGCAGGGCCTCCAATACCCGGGGATCTTTGTTAGCCACCATGACTGCACTACGCTCCGCACCAAAGGAAAAGCACCACAGGTACCCAATCGCTCTCCGCCGCACTGCACCACAGAGCAAATCCCGCTACCTCACGACCAAGCCCCGACCAACACCGCCAAAAAACACCAGCCCAGTTAACCCCTCCGGCCGCTGTGTCACTGCCACCGAAATGGTGGACAGTGACACAAAATGGCCGTAGAAATACCCCCAGCCCAAAAACAGCCCAAAAGCAGCCCAACCGGCAACCAGAAGCCCAACCAGCCCAAGCCCCCGGAAACCCAGAATTCAGGCTCTCTCACTCCCCCCCCCTCCTCCGGGCCCCAAATCCCCCCGGGTGTGGCAGGCCTCCCGGTGGTCGGCTGCCCCCCCCCCAAAACCCCAATATTCTGACTCCCCTGCATAACTTGCACAGGAACTTGTGATTTCCGGAGGAATCAGAAACTCCCGGTCTGCCAGAGACCTCTTGCTCCAACCTGCACGCTTTTGGAGAAAAAAAACATACAATTGGGCCTTCTCTGGGGCTTGGCGTGTGGCTCCTTTGTGTGTGGCACGGGATCATGAACAGAATGTAAAGCTGCAAAAGTGCCTGAGCATTTAAAGTATGAGCAATGGCCAAAAAACTGGTCACTTCCTCTATCTTGATCTTCATATTTCCCTAAACTGTGCCAGTGAAATTCACTGTGTGGGACCTGCCTCCTAAAAAGTACTGATGGTACCTCGGGACTCTAAATGATACGAGGTTAAATGAGCGTAATTTAGCACTGACCTGGACACTGTCAAAGTTATTAATGTTACAGCAAAATAGTACAGTAATCTTTTTTAGTGGAAGTCTTTGACTGTATTCGATTCATCATACATGTGGGTGGTGGTGTCTCACAGTGTCCTGCTATTTGTGGCAAACGACAGCCTGTGCGGATTTATGCTAACCAGTGCTGCCTCTTTATGGAGGCAAATCTGAGGTGGAACAATGTGACAGGTTTGCGCTGTTCTAAAAGGGAGAGTACCTGTCTGTCCAAAAGAATTGCCCCAGCCTCTCTAGAAAGAACTGACACTAAAGGATCACATTCTAAAATCAATCCCAATGTGTTAAGCCACCCAGAGATATTAGATGATGTGTGAGTGAAGCGCCTTAAAGACCATCATTCATTCCTTCACATACGTGTGTGAAAATATCACTTACTTATTGATGCGGAATGCAGTTAAGTAATGTGAAAATATTCGTTCCCTTGTGCTCATGAGGTGGGAAAAACAAGTAGGCGTGAGCAGGTTTAAAGTACCTGCTGTTCATGTCTTTTTTAGGAAAGAAATGTAACCCGATACATCAGAACACATATCCCAGAACTGTCCCCGTAGGAACTATGAACGACGTTTGATTTGAAAGCTTAAAAATGCTCACAAAGCGATGGAATCCCGAAGCAAATTTCTCTGGGGGATTCTATTTAGGTCTCGCCCACAGACAGCTTTAGCTGTGTGTTGTTGAAGACCTGCTGTTTCCAATACGTTCAAATAGATACGAATGGGCTTTAGGTCAGCCCCTTGTTTTTAATTGATTGAGTCTTTTATGTCCAATTTGCCTGTTTCCTGTTTGATGTTTTTCATTACAAACGCTTTTTGTCCTTTCCTGTCTCTAGAGGAATTCTTCTTACAATGTTCTGATCGCCATTACCATGTTCTTTCTTCCCGCTTTATTGTGGTCTTGCAACTGACAGCTTCAGCATTGTATACGAGTCAACCCTTGCTGCAAGAATAGATGGTTTTCGTGTCAGTCGGAGCTGACTGACTCTTATTGGTGGCTTTTCTCCCTTTCTGCGTTAGATCCAGCCACATGAGCTTTTTGGGTTCCCCATCCGTAGATTCGTCATTTGGCTGTGGAGCAGCACCGCATAGAATTGGTGGACAAACGTGTTGCATTACATATGCATTGATATGAGTGTCGGTCACAAAATATCTTTATAAAGTATAGTTATGGATCTAGTATTGTTCTCAGAGGATAGATAACACCTTTCTTTGCTGGATGTTTGTAAAAAATCACTGGTACCTCACCATAGCTCCAAATCAGATTTAGATTCGAAGGGTGCACTATAATTTTGTCCAAACACCAAGCCTAAGTAGCTTCTGCTTTTATTACATTGCTTTATTTACATGCATTTGACTAACACTGTGAGGCGTAAATAGTGTTCCCATGTCTTCACGTGAGATCCAATGATGCACTTGGTCGAGAGCAATTAACCCTAACTCCATTGCATTGCTGAAGGTGTCAAACAATAAGGAAAATCTAGATCAAAATTTGTAACAGGAACTTGGCAAACAGGTGGACCCTGTGCCTTAGTGCCTGCTTTTAAAATACAGGCTTTGACTGCCCCAAGAACAGGAACTCCTGCTTTGTATTCGCCTATTTTGCATGCTACCTCTGCCTATTTACTCTACTGTACTATAATTTTCTATCGATGCTACTATACTTAACCGGTATGCTAATAAGCCCCTTCCAATTTAATACAATGTATATGAAGTCAAGAACATATATATCTGCATGTGCTTTCTTAGTGAATGGGTGTAAAGAACTACTCCACGCTCATGTGAATGATGGCGCAAGATGATGACACTTTGCAAATGTGATGCACTAGTACGTTGTGCAAGTTGAAGCAAAACAAGCCATAACAACCGCCTCTTTGTGTTCTAAAGAGAACATCTGGCCTCGCCCTGCTTGTGTGAGTGGTCAGGGCAAAATGAGATAAAGGGAGCGATAATTCTGAATGTTCTATGAAGCACTGTGCCGATGAAGACAAACATTGTCAATGGCAGTCGGCTTGCTTCTATTTAAAGATGAGCAAAATGGATTGGTGTTGCTATTGCTTGTTTTTCATTTACTGATTTAGTCTTAAGAGCTAACAGGCTTCTCACATCTTGCTCAAAACTCCTAATTCATGTTTTAATATATTTTTTTGTAAATGCGCAAGCTTTTTTAGTGAGTGTGCTGCTGCTGTACACTGCTATTCAGCCCCTCGATTCTTGCTCTGTCGTTAGACCCTTGGGCAAATCGGTCGCTCCCCAGACCTTTCCCTACTACATCTATTTTTTTTAATGCATGTCTTTATGGAGCAACCGGTTGGTGTGCACTGCTGTCTGGCTGCTCACACCTGCTTGAGCTTGCTGAAAGCATTCTTCAAATGGCAAATGACACATACAGTTAAAATCAGATTGTCTGCGGTGCTTTGCGACACACGCGTGCACCGGCAGCCTTCCTGGGAGGTCTTCCTTTGTGAAAATGCCACTTGAATATTTCCATAACAAGGATTTGCAATGCAACAAGTCTCACTTTTTTTTAATTACAGTTAGAGCTATTAGAATTGTAATGGAAATGTTTATTTACTTTTGTGTTTTGGAGTGAAGTGGATGTATGTGATGGCAATTTTATGTTTTACAATAAATCTAAAAAGAAGTGTGGTGACGGTTAGATGTCGTGTATAGGTCATGTGAGCCACCATGTCAACTATGTAAATATATTGTGAACACTGGTCCAAAGTGAGGTGAGATGGTGTGTAAAATAATGATGGACTAGGGTGCGGCAAATGGCTGGGAATAATTCAAACATTCCATTCATAATTATTTTGTATAGGTCAGTTACAGATTGGAGTCAGATCATAACATAGTTGAAACCGTTTCTATACCTACTGCAGAGCACAGTAGGTAACCTTTTAGGGCAGAAGTTCTTGTCTTAGTTAGATAGGTCAGTAGGTTAATGTATACCTATGTGAACTGAAAATTAGAGGTTCCAACTTTGATAAAGTAGGTCAAAGGTTTGCGCACCCACTGTGAACAGCTACATGTAACTTGCAAGTCATATGTTTAAAACCTTGCTGGAGGCAATTCAAGTTTGCCTTCCTCATCAGTTCATAAAATAATTTCCTATTATTTGTGTAGTAATAAAAACTATTTTCAGTGCCAAAAACCAATGCAGTTTGCATTGTGCTATTTCAATGATCTTTATAAATGTATGACAAATTAGTTCAACATACCTTACACATAGAGGGAGTATACATATGCTACAGACATGTAGTGCTTGTATGTATTGAATGCAAATAATTTCCACTGAATGCACCTGCTATTTCCTGGTACATTTTTCTGGAAGGAGGATGCACTCGAATGTTTTTTATGTACAGCATCAAAGTAAAGTTTTTCATACTGCAAACACATTAGCAATCCTTTAGGATAAACAATAATGATGATATGTTTCTTTGTTTTTCCATGCCTAATTCTGTCTTCCAGCATAATATTCCTTCTGTGATCTGGAGCACGCCGGATTAAAGCTATGCAGTCTCTTTCACTGAAGCATGGCTTGTAGGAAATTTCTGCAGACACAACACAACCGTGAATAACCAGAGAATAACCACCCCTACATCTTACGTGGATGAAGGTTAGACCGCACAGTGACTTTAATAACTGACACAAAAACTGCTGTGGTGTGGTCACAAATTTATTCGTAAGCCAGGTTAGGATAGCCTAAGCAGTCCTGGTGTCAACAGAGCGATCTCGGAGCAGATGGGGCGGGCAACCAAGGCACAGAAAACACGCCTAACATAAATTAAGGAACAGCGTCTCGTGATCTGCGAGTGGGGTACTGCGTTGAAGCAAGTGGCACCCTTCTCTCTCTGCACACAGTTCACTTCCTTGTTCATGTAAGCCCCCTTTGCGCTCCTTTCCCTTTAAGTCTGGCTACATTTGGAGATCCAGATACTCAATGTTGCCACTGCTGCTTCTCCCACCTCCTGCTTGGGAGCCTCGCTGCGACCTGCGGGTGGAGAGAAAAACAAGCATTGGCATAGCAAATAGGTCTCGCCTTTGGGACCCTATAAGTGTTCAGTTATCCAGCACAATATCCTTTGTGCAACAACATTAAGTGTTGCATGGCTAAACACTTATAAGGTCCAAAGGCGAGACCTACTGGCTATGCCAATGCTTGTTTTGTATCCGAACAGGTGTCTGCCTGGCTGCTGAAGGTGAAAGAGGGTTTTCATGTACCTTGGGTGTCTGGTATCGAGGTTAAGGAATCTGACTCCAGCCCTTTGTTTAACCTGAAATCCAGAGTCCTCCATTACCTCTACGTCCCTCGTCCTCGACCCAGTCATCACTCATGAGGTATTCCACACGACAGGAAACAAAACAGGAAACGCTTTCTGACTCCACCCACCCTCCTCTCAGGTGCTATAATACACCCCACCACCAGAAACAAATCCTGTTTTGTTTCCTGTCGGTTGGATGCTGATGGGTGACGCTTGGGTGAGTGCCGGGCACTTACCTGCTTCGGTTGTCCTGTGGTGTTCCTCCTTTGCTGGGCCCTGGGGGTGCTCATGGACCTACGTGGGACCTTTTTGGAGGCAGGCTGCTGGGCTTCCTGCACTTCGCTCATGGCGGGGACCCTGGGTTGCGGGGCTTCTCGGGTCCCCGTGGTTCTTGCCCCTGGATCCTGGACTCTTCCTTGTCTCCGCGCACGTTTGGGCTGTTGCCCTCGCGCCCTGACCTTTGCCCGTCGCTGGGGTGTGGGCCATGTGGTGGAGCACTCACTTTCCTGGACGGTTGGTGGCGGACTGGCTGCCCGCGTTCTCCGGTCCTTTCGGGCGGGGCGCGCTCACCTCCTGGCTCCGGTTCCGCCCCTCCCTTCGCTTGGCAGTGCGGGGGCCGTTTCTTCCTGTGATTGAAGCCGCGTTGTAGGGGCTGGACGCGGGATACCGTTCTCGTCCTCGGAGCCTCATTTTTGCTTGAGCGGGCACCCGGGTGGGCTCCGGGTTCCCTGGCTTCCCTGGCTTCCTTCCTGGATTGGCTGCTCGGATCCTTGCGATGACGTCATCGTCTCCTTTCCGCATTGGTGACTCGGGGTGTTTTTCCTTCGTCGGTGCTCCTGGATGACTCGTTTTTCTGCCGCCTCCTTCTACATCCTCGGTTTCCAAGGGGCTGCAGCTGTGGGGTGAGTGTTTTCCTCCTATTTATGGCGGGATTTCGTTTTCTTTTCTTCTGTGTGGAGTTGCTGTGTTGCTTTGCTGGTTTGCTGTGTATTTGCTGTTCATGATGGGGAAACACCATGGGAAGAGAAAGCATGTCTCTCCTGTTGGGTCATCCTCTTCCGACAGTGGTGATTCTGCCCCTGCTGGTCGGAGTGCTGGTCTGGGTGACTCGAAGAGGCTGAAGCTGCTGATTTTGGAGACGCTGTCCGAGCTCAAGGCTTCAAAGAAGGGTGCTGGGGGTCGCTCGGAGTCCCCTGCTCACCTTTATTCTGATATCTCCTCCTCTGCTTCCTCTGATGAGTCCACTTTGGGTGCGGTGGATCTGCAGGGCAAGTACGTTTCGAAGGAGCTGTTGCCTGATATTCTTGGTCATGTTAGGGAGAATATGGGCTTCCCTGAGGTCTCTGTGGCCAGTACCTCCCAGGATGCTGTTCTGCCGCAGTTTCGGAGGCCTGTGTCTTCTTCCATGCCCGTCCACCCCTTTGTTATGGATGTCCTTCTTAAGGAGTGGAAAGACCCGGACCATAATTCTTTGCCCAGGTTCATGTCTAAACTGTATCCTTTGCAGGATTCGGAGGTTGCCCTGCCTGCCTGATTCGGTGCAGGTGGACTCTATTGTTGCTTCCCTGGTGGGTCGGCCTTCCATGGCTGATGATTATATCCTGAAGGATGGAGTTGATAAGAAAATTGACTCTGCGCTGAAGAAGTCCTATGCTGGCTCTCACCTGGCTCTTCGGTCGGGTGTTTATGGTGCTTATGTTGCGCAGTCTTTGTTGGCTGACTTCAAGACTTTGTTTTCTACTATGCAGGAGGGGGGCACTTGTCCGGAGTTGCTGGAGTCTATGGAACGTCAATCGGAGTTCCTTTCAGACATTGCCTTTGACTCGGTCCGGGCTTCTGCTCTGTCTTGTGGTTCCTCTGTGGCTGCCCGTCGGAACTTGTTGCTGCGGGGTTGGAAGACGGATGCGGCGCAGCGTTCTATGGCCTTGCGGTTGCCATTTTCAGGTACTCTTCTTTTTGGGGACGCACTGGAGGACAAGCTCCATAAGGTTTTCAAGGAGAGGAAGCATTCTTTGTCCTTCCGTCCTGCCCCTTCTCATAAGGGATCCTCCTTTTCAAATGCGAGGTCCTTTCGCCAGCCTTCCAGGTTTCAGCAGTCCTCGTTTAGAAGCCAGCGTGGTGCTCGTGGGTCCTTTCCTCGGAGGTTCCAGAAGAAGCCCCAGCCGGATGGTGGGTCTGGCGCTCCTCGTTCCTGACTACGCCGCACCGGTGCCCGATCTCGCTGGTGGTCGGCCCGCGGTTGGTGGGAGACTGCGGCTGTTCCTCCCTGCTTGGTTGTTGACGACCTCCGACCAGTGGGTACTCGATGTTGTGTCCAGGGGTTACCGGATAGAGTTCCTGTCTCCCCCACCTCCCTCGGGTGTTGTGGTGACCCCATTGCCTTCGGACCCGTCTCGTCGTCTGGGGTTGTTGGAGGGTGTTCAGGTCCTGTTCGACAAACTGGCGATTGTCCCGGTCCCCCCCCCTGGAACGTGGACTGGGGACTTATTCGGTTGTCTTTGTGGTCCCGAAGATCACGGGGGGTTTCCGTGTTGTCATCAATCTTCGGGCCCTGAACTTGTTTGTGCGCAAGATCACTTTCAAAATGGATACTTTGCAGAGGGTGATCCCATTGATCCAGGAGGGCTGGGTGTTCACCTCTCTGGATCTCCAGGATGCATACCTTCATGTTCCGATGGCGTTGGTGGATCAGCAGTTCCTGCGCTTCTGCCTGGAGGGTCGTCACTGGCAGTTTTACGTCCTCCCCTTTGGTGCACAGACATAATATCGACTCCAAAATATCGTTTGGACAGAATATCGAGGAAAAAATATCGTTTGGACAAAATATCGACTGGACAGAATATCGACAGCCAAAATATCGTTTTTAAGGTAAGTGCAGTAATATCGACTGTAAATAATATAGAAAGTGAAAATATGTAAGTATATACTATAGATAGTAAAATAAATTGTTTTTATTTTTAGGGTTCAGGGTCAGTTTTGGGTTTTTGGGTAAAGGGGTATTTTTAGGGTTCAGAGTCAGTTTTGGGTTTTTGGGTAAAGGGGTATTTTTAGGGTTCAGGGTCAGTTTTCAGTTTTTGGGTAAAGGGGTATTTTTAGGGTTCAGGGTCAGTTTTCAGTTTTTGGGTAAAGGGGTATTTTTAGGGTTCAGGGTCAGTTTTCAGTTTTTGGGTAAAGGGGTATTTTTAGGGTTCAGGGTCAGTTTTCAGTTTTTGGGTAAAGGGGTATTTTTAGGGTTCAGGGTCAGTTTTCAGTTTTTGGGTAAAGGGGTATTTTTAGGGTTCAGGGTCAGTTTTCAGTTTTTGGGTAAAGGGGTATTTTTAGGGTTCAGAGTCAGTTTTCAGTTTTTGGGTAAAGGGGTATTTTTAGGGTTCAGGGTCAGTTTTCAGTTTTTGGGTATTATTTTATTATATTTTATTACTATATATATATGTTTAATAAATATGAAATAAAAAAATATTTATTTAACTTTCATTAATTATTTAATTATTATAAGTTAATTTAAGTAATTTTAAGTATATTTTAGTAATTAATTATTAATATTAATTTAATTTAACACTGTTTTTAGTAAATACGATATTTTTTACAACTATATTTTTGTAAACGATATTTTGTACTCGATATTTTTGTACTTACCTGTTTGTACATACAAACTCGATATTTTTGCTGTAGATATTTTTTCCTCGATATTTTGGGTAGTCGATATTTTGGTAGTCGATATTCTTTTAGTGATCCCTCCCCTTTGGTCTCCGGTCCGCCCCCAGGGTGTTCACCAAGGGGGCGGCTCCCTTGGTGGCTCATCTCCATCTCCTGGGGGTGTCCGTTTTTCCTTACTTGGACGACTGGCTGCTGCAGGCTCCTTCTCCGGAGGTCATGTCTCGCCACCTTTCCTTGACCATGCGTACGCTCGAGGATCATGGGTTCCTGGTCAATCTGCCGAAGAGTCACCTGGAGCCTGCCACTCGGAGGACTTTCATTGGGGCCGTGTTCGACTCAGTTCTGGGCATGGTTTTTCTCCCGGAGTCCAGGATTCTGCGTCTTCAGTTGCTGTTGAGGAGGTTGCTTTCCCGGGATTCAGCTCCTCTGCTGCAGTGGCTGGTGGTTCAGGGCCACATGTCTGCCACCGTGTTCACGGTGCCCTGGGCCAGGGCTCATCTTCGACCTCTGTTGTGGCATGTTCAGAGTTGGGTCTCCTTTCCTGTCCAGGACTTCTCGATTCCTGTGCCTGTGACTCCAGAGTTGGTGTCTGCTCTCCAGTGGTGGCTGGACTCTTCGAATCTGTCGAGGGGCATGTGGTTCCATCCTCCAGCTCCCTTGGTGTTGACGACGGATGCCAGCGCTTTCGGTTGGGGTGCGACTCTGGGCCGTTGGTCGGTGCAGGCACGTTGGCTTCCTTCGGAGTCGCACCGCTCTTCCAATTGGAGGGAGCTGTCTGCGGTGGAGAGGGCTCTCCGCCTTCTCAAGGATCATCTTCTGGGGTGCAACGTGTTGGTGAGGTCGGACAACACTGTGACTGTGGCCTACATCAACCACCAGGGCAGTTCCCGCTGCCTCTCCCTGAATTTGGTGGCCTGTGCAATTGCGAGTTGGGCCGAGTGTCATCTGGTGGCTCTCTCTGCTGTGCACATTCGGGGTGTGGACAACGTGGTTGCCGATTCCTTGAGTCGGAAGTTCCCGTCCTCTCTCTCCCTGTGCCTGGCCCCTCGGATTTTCCGGTTGCTCTGCCGGAGATTCGGGACTCCGGTTCTGGACCTGTTTGCCTCCCGGTCCGATGCCTTGCTTCCCCTGTTCTGCTTCAGGACCCCGGAGTCGGGGGCTTGGGGGGTGGATGCCTTGTCTGTCCTTTGGCCTCCTTGGTTTCTCTATGCGTTCCCCCCCTTTCCTCTGATCCCTGCTTTCCTGCTGAAGGTTCGTCGGGTGGGGGCTCAGGTGGTGGCTGTTCTTCCTTATTGGCCTTGCCGCTCCTGGTTTCCTCTGCTTCTGGGTCTGGCGGTGGGCCCTCCGTGGATCCTGCCCCGCTACCCCTCTCCGCTGTGTTCCCCGTCTCCCTCCCTGTTGGTTCCTCTCACCTTGGCGGTCTGGAGGTTGAACGGTTGTCTCTTGGAGTCCGGGGTCTGCCCGACCACCTCATCACTGTGATGCAGGCGTCTCGTCGGAAGTCCACTCTGTCCTCCTATTCGAGACACTGGGCTTCTTTTTCTTCTTGGTGTGTTGCCCTGGATCTGTCTCCTACCTCTTGTGGTGTTTCTTCTATTCTGCAGTTTTTTTTGGAGGGTTTTCAAAAACACTATGCTTTGTCCACTTTGAAGGGTCAGTGGGCTGCTATTCTGGCCTTTCGTGATCCGGCTTCTCTTCTTCCTTCGGACGGGTTGCTGGTTTCCCGTCTGTTTAGGAGTTTCTCTCTTTCTGCTCCTTCTGTCCGCTCACCGGTTCCTCCTTGGGATCTCTCTTTGGTTCTGGGTGCCTTGCAGTCCCCTCCCTTTGAGCCTTTGGAGTCAGTGGAGTTGAAATTCCTGTCTTTCAAAGTTGCTTTTTTGGTGGCTGTTACATCTGCTCGGAGATTGGGGGAGCTTACGGCTTTGCGTTGTTCTCCCCCCTTTTTGAGGTTTCTGGACGACGCTGTGGTCCTTTCCTTGGACCCCGGTTTTATGCCGAAAATTCGTTCCCGTTTCCATTCCTCCCAGGAGTTGGTTCTTCCTTCTCTCTGTCCTTCTCCTTCCTCTCCTTCTGATGTCTTGCTTCATTCTTTGGATGTGAGAAGGGCGTTGTCTGTTTATGTTGATCGTTCTGCTGGGTTTCGGTCTTCTGACTCCCTCTTCGTGACCTTTGGTTTGGCTGGTAGGGGTAAGGCTGCCTCTCGTCTTACTTTGGGTCGCTGGATCAAGGCTGGGATCTTGTTGGCTTACCAGGGCTCTGGTTTGCCTTGCCCGTCTGGGGTCCAGGCGAGATCTACCAGGGGTGTGTCTGCTTCCTGGGCTGCCTTCCATGGGGTTCCCCTTGAGGAGATCTGTAGGGCGGGTACCTGGGCGTCCGAGTCCACTTTTGTGCGACATTATCGATTGAATTGTGCTCTGTCTAGCCGCCCTAATTTTGGTTCTGGTGTGTTGCAAGCTGTGGGGATCCCCCCATCTGTTTGATTCTGTTTATTTCTGTTTTGTTAATAAACTGTGTCTTGCTGCACTCCTTGGTCTATGTTCTGTTTCTGTTTGTGGTGTGCCAAAGGCCTTTGTGGGGTTGCTTTGGTATGCCTCATGAGTGATGACTGGGTCGAGGACGAGGGACGTAGAGGTAATGCTATGATTACGTACGGTAATCCCCATTACTCTTAGTCCTACTCGTCCTCGACCCAGTCATACGACCCGCCCGCCCTCCCTTTCCAGGCCTTTGGTGCTTGGTACATCAGGATTTGTTTCTGGTGGTGGGGTGTATTATAGCACCTGAGAGGAGGGTGGGTGGAGTCAGAAAGCGTTTCCTGTTTTGTTTCCTGTCGTGTGGAATACCTCATGAGTGATGACTGGGTCGAGGACGAGTAGGACTAAGAGTAATGGGGATTACCGTACGTAATCATAGCAATACAACTGATGCTGATGGATTTCACATGATCTTTTGAACTCAAATTGAAAATAATATGATACTTAAATATAGAACGATAGAGTATTGTATTCTAGACATCGCCAGTAGCAGAATTAGTAGTTTGCACTCCTCTTTGTCAGCGTGGGGAAGACATTTGATTGGCATATTAATGCATCTGTCTGATCTTACATGGACCTGGATCTGAAAGTCAAAATACAACAGAAAATAAAGAGTGCAACCAAGTTACGTGCCACGTCACACGGGACTGGTGATGGATTTGGCTGAGAGGGGCAGCTCCTT
The DNA here is from genome assembly GCF_964261635.1 of Lissotriton helveticus. Taxonomy (NCBI): domain Eukaryota; kingdom Metazoa; phylum Chordata; class Amphibia; order Caudata; family Salamandridae; genus Lissotriton; species Lissotriton helveticus. The sequence goes on along the minus strand of NC_136059.1, from coordinate 723,230,767 downwards.
GGTAGAGAGGCGCTAGGGTTCTGGCCTGGCACTGTAATGCGTTTTGTTGATGTTTCTGCATGAGGCATTTAGCCTCATCCAGTTTTATTTCTAGAAGGCTGTCGGACATTGCGGGGGTGCTTGATTTCCTGTTAGGCACTAGAATCTTCGAGTCCTGTTGGACACTGCAGTGTGATTGGGTTAGAGGTGTTTTGGATTCGCTTTATCTGCTGCCGCTGATCTTGGGGACTAACTAACGTAATTCTCACTGCTCTTATAAGTTATGCAAAGCATTTAACTATGTTTCTTCCCAGTAAAGCAACACTTACCTGCAACAACAATTTAGCAGATTGAAGTTATAGCTTCTCTTTAGGCACGCAGATCTCCTCCATGAGACTTTAAGCATTCGGACAATGCTATTGGCAGGTTGAGGTGTTGTGTAGCAAGCAGTAGGCAACGTGTTTGTTACACATTTTTTCATTTCAAAACATTCACTGTCTACTTTCACTAAAAGCCATTTGCAGTTTTTCATCCAAACCATTAGATGGGAGACGCATTCAATGCATGTGAAATTGGAATTTGAATTGCGTTTTTGTTTGCAGGCAAACATTTACTCACTTGAGTTTGCGCACCGTTTTTATCTAAAACAAAAAATTGTCCATGAAGATGATCATGCTTTTCCGAGAGTTGTGGCTGAAAATAGCCACCGCATTTTAACATTAACAAGCATTGGCCACGTGGCCAAAAAAAGTAACAGGTCGCGCGGACGTGAAAGGAGACGTGTTCTGTGGTGTGGGAGAAGCGAAGCGAGGAAAGGCAGATGGCGGCGCCACGAAAGTGAAAGTAATCACGGCTGTAAGGGTGCCCGCGAGATGGCACCTGTGCTCGTAAGCATACGCGCGTAACCGGTCGCAGGAGGACGGAGAAAGCCTTGGGTAGCACTTCAAAAAGCCAGTTAATAACTGTCTCGCCTGTCCAGCGCATATGCTGGCTTTAGCGAGACCTAAAATGCAGGGATCTCCGAGCAGAGGGGATGAGGAAAAATGGCACAAGAAGACAACCCTAACATAAATTTAAGAACAGTGTCCTGACCACGATCTTGGCGGGGAGGTGGGGGCGGGCAAACAAGGTGCAGGAAACATGCCTAACATAAATTCTGGGCTTTCAGTAACTTTAAGCTAGGCTGAATAGCCGACGTGCTGTTGACATCATGGATAAAATACATTTACATTGACAAAGCCAAAAGCTTGGGCATTTGGATTTGCCAATGCTTGTTTTATGTTGATCACAATCACATTACTTCTGAAAACAGCTGCACCATTAAGCCAGATCTAAAAAGAATAGAGAACATTTTACACAAAATTATATTTGAGTACAAGCTCTTGGCCCTATTAAAATCTGAAAACATGAAAAAGGGTCACTATTTTTCTCTGAAAATAGTGGAAACTCTACTAGCAGTGCATTGTTCTAGGGCAGAGGATGCATGCACTAGCATAAACAACACAACCCTTCCACATTAAACGCATTGCGTGTTCTGTGCAAAATTGAACTTGATGCACATTTGACAATTTCAGCTCTGAGACGACCATTAATAATTCATAAATTGTGTGTGTGTTTTTTTAGACTGCTTTGTGATATTAAAAGCGAAACTGCAAATCCCAGAAAGCAGTGTGTTCTTGGGTTAAAAAAAACTTATTTGGGTTATTCGATCATGTAAGATCGATGGGCTGGCTCCTGGTTATGCTTGTCAGGAGGTTGGACTAATGGGCTACATAAACACACTTCAAAAAGCAGCGGTATGCTGAAAGTGTGTGGCCTAAAAGCAATACATGTTATTTTAACCCACACTGTGACATAAGTGCTGTCTTTGCAAGCAAACCAACACATGGGCTTTTCTGTGTGTAGCCCAGCAAGTACCTGTTGAGAAGCCAATTCCTAGTCTCTTTCATTAACCGTTACGTCACAGCCTATGCGTGAGCCGCAGGAACCGTCCATGGTTCGCAAGTGCACTGCAGAAGAATCAAGGCCAATTTCCACCTCGATCTTTCAGGACCTCTCTTCCCCACCACCCCTCAGTGATATAATTTTAGTTCCCACTTCCTGCATTGTGATGTTAGCGCCACTACGGACGGCATATTAAAGTCAGGCAAAGTTGTAACTGTTTTCTAACGCCAGCATCAACAAAGTCATGTTTGTCTTTTACAGATAGTATAACAAGCCATTACCTCCTCTATCTCTCTGTGGTGCTTAATCCAGTCTTTCAGAACATACGCCGATAGTTTATAACTGGACACATATGCTTTAAATACTTAAAACGTCCACTTGGTCTTTGCAAGGCCGTTTGTGCAGGAAAGCCGTTAAAGAAAAATATTTGCAAGGCATTTGATCTCGCATTTAAATACCAGACCAATGGCTTTGGAAAGAAGTGGCCGCCATTGTCTTGGCTTCTTGAAAAGAGAAAGTACGCATGGTCCGCTGAATGTAAGCAAAGTACGTCATGTCTACAGTAAGAGAAACTCAATCAAGAAATGAGTACTTACAGACCAATTAACACGTACAGTGTAACAACCAAAGTAAAAGGGCCGGTCGCCATGAGAGGTTACAAACGAATATAAGGCGGTACTAAGGAGGAACTAACAAGCTGATTACTGATTCAGAAACCTGCATTTATTTTAAGTTCACAAATTTTTATTGGGAGTTTAAGAAGTGGTCAGCATGTAATACAATCGTAATTACAAAGTAAATATTACATGAAGGAAATAAAGAGTACACGATGGTGGCGAGCACAAGAAACAGATGAATGTGCATATAAATTATACATAAGAAATGATATAGAAAAAATAATATATAAGTGCGTTGCAACAATTCACTGGTATGAAGGTAAGTCTGCAAGCAGGCATACAGGATGTATTAACGTGTTAGCAACCTTGTCATAATAACGTAGGTTCATCAGGCGATCATGGTGGTTTGTGTAGGTCAAAGTATTCATCCAGTGAGGTCCAGAGTTTCCTATGTGGGGGCGCCAAGGGGTAGAGGCAAGGGCTATATTATCGGCTCCTCTGAGATTGGAGACCCAGTTAAGCTAGTGGGGAAAAGAGGCTTTACTTGTGTCCTTCCAATTGTTCAGTATGATCTTAATCGCCGCCGTCAGTAGTAGGTCAAGTAGGGCTTTGCCATTATCATTGAGTGTGATGGCTTTGGTAAATCCCAACACGAGGGTTGAGAATTCTCTCGGAAGCGAGACGTGTAAGACTTTGGTGACGAAATCAAAGATTCTGTCCCAGTAGGTGGTAACACATGGGCATTTAAGTATTAGGTGTTCGAGATCCCCACTTTCTTCCTTGCAATTCCAGCAGGTGTCGTCATCCCTAATGTTGTGTAGGAATAGCCTCTTAGGCGTCCAGAAGGCTTTGTGAAGTAGCCAGAACTTAGTTTGGGACAAAGTGGGGCTGATTTTGTGACGTGTGGTGGATTCCGAAGTTCTGGCCCACTCTATTTCTCAAGTTGGTGTGGACGAATAAGATTCCCAGAATAATCTTAGGGAGTCAGTCAAAGAGGAACTTTGTGGGCGGATTAATTTGTAGATTCTCGAAACTTGATGGCCAAGCCTATTGAGCGTAGTGAGGAAGTCAGGGAGGGAGTGGATGAGATCATTTAAGTCTGCCTTTGTGAGTGCTACTTTGATGTGTAAAAAGTTATAGAATTCTATGCGTTGGAGCTCATTTCTATTTTGTAGTGCACTAAAGGAGAGCGGTGTCGAGCCCTCGTAGAGTTGGTGTGGAAAGAGTATGCCCTTGGCTATCCATGTGGTGTAGTGCAGTGGTTTCCCTTTATATGTTAGGGTGTTGTTCTGCCAGAGCGATTCCCATCTTGATTTCCGGAATTGGTGTGGCAGGTGTTTGCTCACTTGGAGTAAGGCCGTTTTGGTATTTTTAAAGATGGGGCCTGAGCCTAGGTTGGGGCGAAGTTTAATGGTGAGAAGGGTGGAGGGGTCGAGGCCTTGGAGGAGGGATTTTTCCACGGTCAGCCACACCGGGGTGTAGTCTGACTGTGGCGTTATCCAATATGAACCCTGTCTGGCCAGAAAGGCGGTTTGGTATAGCTTAAAGTCCGCCAGATTAACGCCTCCCAGGTTTTTATCTAAGCGCAGCTTTTTTAGGCTAATTCTGGCTTTTTTGCCTTGCCAGAGGAAGGAGGAAAGCATTTTGTCCAGCTTGTTATGGAATTCTTTGGAGAGGGTGAGGGGTAGCATTGTGCTGAGATAGTTGACTAATGGGGATACCATCATTTTTACGGTTTCCACCCGACCCCACCAGGTAATAAAACGGGGAGACCAACTGTAGTAGAGAGAAACGCAAAGGGTCTTGTGCAAGATAGTTTATTGTCAGGTAAAGCACAACAGACTGCCGTCAGCTTGTCAACCTGGGAGCCCGGGTCACTGTGTCAACATTCCACAGTGAACGCCTGGCTGCCAGGGGAATATACCAACATGGAATGAGGCAGGGGGGGGAAAACGGGGAACAAGGGAGAGGATGGAGCATTGACTTAGGTTACAACACATCATCCCCCTTAAGGGAAATAACCAAAACGAAACCTGTTACCCAGACTGGGATGAATTTGTGTAATATGACTTTAGTGTATGTGTCTATCTCATTACGTACTGTTTGTGCCACTGAGGAGAGGTTCTGAATCTGTCACTCCTTCTGTCTCGTCTGATGGTTTCACTGATGCCCTTATCTCCTGCTCTTCTCGCTACTGTTCTATGTTCTTTCCCTTCTGCTGGAACCACTCGATCATGACTCCATAGTCTCCCATCTTCCACGACCACGGAGTTTCTATTAGGCCGTTGGATGGTCTTGAAGGCATAGAACTTGTTGCCCCCTTTCCATAGTCTCTCGGGCTTCTTTACATATACTCCTTGTCCTTCCTGAAATTCTCTCTCCTTCACTCCCCACTTCTTGTCGTACCATTCCTTGTATTTCTGTTGATTGTCTTCAATTCTCCTCTTGACCTCTTTGTGCTCGATCTCCGTTGACTGTTTTCTCCCCATCCAACCTGGTGTGAGTTTGGTGCCCGCTTTTCTTCCCCTCAGTAACTCAAAGGGCGTGCTTCCAGTGGTAGACTTAGGCGTGGTGTGGTATGCCCACAACATGTCCCTTATGGCTTCCTCTATGTTCTCCCCAGCCCGGTTGGCCAACTGTATGCATTCCTTAAGCATTCGGTTGACTCTCTCCACCTTTCCATTAGCTTTCGGGCAATACAGTGGTGTACGAATGTGGGTCACTGAACAGTCTTTAAGGAAATCCTTCATCTCTTCCGAGACCAGTTGCACGCCGTTGTCGGTCACCAATGTGGAGGGTATACCTTCTAGTGTGAACACCTCTTTCAGGAAATCTACTATCACCTTGGTGCCCACGCTGTGGACGGTCTTGCAGGTTATCCAGCTTGAGAAGTAGTCTACTAAGACTAATAAATACCTGTCCTGGGGTCCTTTGCCATGAATGGGACCTGCTATATCAAAGCCTAACTTGCTCCACGGCTCCTCCGGTACTTCAACTGGTGACAGCGGGGCTCTTCTCGTGATCTTTGTTTTGTCACTCAGAGCGCACGCGTAACAATCACGTACCTTGTCCTCCATTTCTCTGTCCATCGTTGGGAACCAGTAGTCTGCACGAAGTCTGGATTTGCACAAGCTTCTTCCTAGATGTCCTTCGTGCGCCAGTTCCACTACTTTGTTTCTTAGGGCTTCTGGAGGAACTAATTTCCCTGACTTCAGTATAAAATCATCTTCCACCGATAGCTCCTCTCTCACATTCCAGTATGGCTGGATCTCTGACTCCATGTCCTTGCACTTCTTGGGCCATCCGGACAGTATGTGCCGCCTCACCTTCTTCAATACTTCGTCTTGTTCCATCTGTGTTTCCCAGGACACCTTTTCCACTGCTGCTAGACGCACCTCCAGGATTGAGCTACTCTTCACCTCCTCTTCCTCTTCTCCTTCTGCGGGTGCTCTCGATAGGAAGTCTGCAACTCTATTTTGTTGCCCAGGTATGTAGGATACTCTGAAATTGTAGGCTTGTAGACCCACTGCCCATTTGGCTATCCTTGGCGTCATACTCTCCATGTCTTTCTTGGTGAACAGGGAAACCAAAGGTTTATGGTCAGTCTGCACCTCAAACGGAATTCCCCATATGAAAAATTTGTAGTGGCAAATGGCCCAATAGAAAGCTAGTGCCTCCTTCTCTATGGTCGAGTAATTTTTCTCAGACAATGTGAGTGTTCTTGATGCGAAGGCTATCACGTTTATCTTGCTGCCCTCCCTCTGTGCCAGAGTTGCCCCAATGCCTCTGTTGCTTGCATCCGTGGAGATGACGGTTGCACCATCAGGATCAAACTTCCCTATGAATGGAGCCTCAATGATTGCCTTCTTTATGCACTTCATGGACATTTCTTGTTCCTTTCCCCATTCAAAAACACTGTCCTTCTTTATCAGATCTCTTAGTGGCTGCGACACCATTGCAAAATCCTTAATGAATTTGGCCATATATTCCGCCAAGCCTAGGAAAGAAAGTATGTCCTCTTTACTCTTTGGAACGGGAGCATCCTCCACTGCTTTCACTAAGTCATGTTTTGGCTTGATGCCGTCTTCCGATAGGGTGTGTCCCAAGTAGTCCACCGAACTTACTCCTAGTTTACATTTGGAGGGTTTCGTGGTGAAGCCTACCTCTTTCAACCTCTTCAAGACCCTTCTGGCCATTTCATTGTGTTCTTCTTCACACCCTCCAAAGATAAGTATATCATCCTGAAAGCAGATGGTGTTCCTACAGTCTTTTAGCACATGTTGCATGACTCTTTGGAAAGCGGCTGCTGCCGATGCCAAACCAAATGGCATTCTCTGAAACTTGAAGTTTCCAAATGGGGTTGTGAACGCGGTCAGTAGTTGGGAATCCGGATGGAGTTTGATCTGATAATAAGCTGATGATAGGTCCAGCACACTGAAATACTTGGCCCCCCTTATGGTGCTCAGCATCTCCCCTATTCTGGGAAGAGGAAACCTGTCGACAAGTATATTCGCATTCAGGTCCCTCAGGTCCACACAAAGTCTTATGCTGTTCCCTTTATCCTTGGCCATGATGACAATCGGGGCGAGCCAAGCTGAACTCTCAATTTCTGTAATGACTCCCTCCTTGACTAGTCTCTGAAGTTCCTGCTGGAGGGGCTCCCTCATGCGCAAAGGTATAGACCTAGTCTTGTGCACCACTGGTACAGCTCCCTCCTTTAACACTATCTTGTGCATGTAGTTCTTAAATACACCCAATCTATCGCTGAACACTTCTTTGAACTCTTTGGTGAGATCCTCTGATATTCCTTCTGGTTCAATTAACAACACCTGCTCTCTGTTGTTTGGGTCAAGAGTGATCCCCAACTGCTTCTGATGTTTCCAGCTCAATAGAGTCGATCCTCTCGTGGACACATACACCTTTCCTACTGTGTGTCTATCCTTAAAGGAGATTCTCATAGTCACCATGCCCTCCAGGGGAATTTTCCCTTCATTGTAACCCTTGGGACTGATGTCTGGCGGCAACAGTTTTACAGGATGGTTGGCAAACTTATCATCAAACACTTTCTTGTCTACTAAAGTATATGGGGAGCATGAATCTGCATACATGCTAAACTTAACACCATCTAGTAAGACATCACATTTGGGGTAAACATCATCACTGTCATCTTCCTCATCCTCCACTTGAAAAACGTATGACTTTTCCCTTTCCTCTTCTGGGTGTGACTCCTCAATAACATGTACTGCCTTTCCCGGGGCCTTACACACCTTAGAATAATGCCCCCACCTGTTGCACTTTCTGCACTGTACATTCCTCGTAGGACATTTCCAGTTATTGGCCAAGTGATTGGGGCTACCGCATTTATAACACACAGTGGAACCTGACTTGCTGCGATTGACCTCTTTACTCTTGTCACCTACTTTGCAAACTGTTTCACTCTCTGTACTAGATTTGCCTTCAGCCCTCTCTCTGTTTGTTCCCTCTGGTGCTTTCATTTCTCTCATGCAGCGTGCCGTGTGTTCTAGTCCCTTAGCTATGTTTATAGCTTCCTCAAGATTAGGATTTTTGGTAAGTAATTCTTCTTGTGTCTTTGTGTCATTAGTGCACCTCACTAGTTGGTCTCTTATTAACGAGTCCGTGAGCTGACCAAACTCGCATGTAGCTGATAACCCTCTCAACACTGCTATATAATTGCTCACTTTCTCCACCCTCTTCTGCACTCTCTTGAAGAACTTATGCCTTTCCATCACAACATTTATTTTCTCCTTAAAGTGAGCCGCTAATTCCCTCAGCGTGCTTTCATAAACATTGACACATTCCTCCACCACCTCATCTTCATCCTCAATCAATCTCCCTGTAACATCTTCATATATTTTCCTTCCATGTGTGCCTAAATTGTGTAGCAATATATGTTGTTTGCGTATGTTAGTGTAGTTGCTACCCCCAATGGCTATTAAGTAGGATTTGAAGATACCTTCCCACCTTCTCCAGGGTATAACTGGTTCTCCTAACTCATTGAGGAAGGGTGGAGGTTGGCTCATTCCTGCTCCTGCCATTGCCATAAAACTCCAACAATCCTTATTGGTAAATCACTAATGTAATAGATGCCCCCAAACTATCACTCACAGCAAAATGATTAACTGCCAACTACCTGCAGTGGTTTTAAGCTGAGGTATACACTTGTAAATGCAGGTAAAAAAAACTTCACTTTTACCACTATGTCACTTAAAACTGGTAAATACAGCAAAATAGCATTGAGTCAGTGTTCATGCAGTCCCCTTTCTGCTTCTACAGGTTGAGGTTTAAGGAGCCCAATAGAACTGTTGCTTTCCCCTAGACTGGCGGGAACTTCCTGTAGTGAAGCTTTCCCTCAGAGGGGTTCCTGTCAGGACAAATGTCTACTTCATGCGAGGCCTCCGGACGCGCACCTCAATCGAAACATCACTGCTGCATTGTTCAACAAGAGCCCCCACAGGAGCACGAAAAGGACATCAATCAAATAGAGTCACCGAAAATCCCTTCAGGATGGTTGACGGTAAGCGCGCAGCTTTATTATGAGATTATGTCAAGGCGCCGTCAATGGAACGCGCAGGGACAAGGCACAGCCTCGGCGTTGGGTCAGAGCGCTGGTGACTGAAAGCGCAGGGGCTTCGTTCCGAATGAGTTTCTCTGCTTCCTTAAAGCGCCTCACAGCCGGAAAACTGAGGGAGTGTTGCGCTGACCGCCCTGGCATGTAGCGGTGTTAAACAGATCGAGCCGCCCTGATCGCGCTGACTGGGTTGCTGCACATTTCCGCCTTCCGGTCGTGTTATGATCGGGCAGGTGGTTGACCTCCTTTCCACAGCTAAATTTAAGTCCCCAGTTTAAACAGATTACACGATGCCCGATGCGGCACCCGAGTGTGGAAAATGGCACCCCGACCCCTACAGCTTCAACTCCGCTCCTGCACTATGTCTAAGTCACCACAAATCATGCGATGCCCGACCAGGCACCCGAGCTAGTATAAACCACCCAAGTGTGATTATACTTTAAAATAGCCGAAGTCGCCGCATCACCTTACTTGTATGCTTTCTCAGCTTTCATGTCCTCCAGCATAATTAACACGCTCCTTTCTGAGCTTTTTCACAAGCTCCGTCCAATGTATTTTCACCTCGTTGACAAGCACTGATGAATTCCAGGGAAACGGCAGTCACTGTCCCTGGCCCAGTTTCCTCCTCCTCGTCGCCAAGAAATGTAGTAGAGAGAAACGCAAAGGGTCTTGTGCAAGATAGTTTATTGTCAGGTAAAGCACAACAGACTGCCGTCAGCTTGTCAACCTGGGAGCCCGGGTCACTGTGTCAACATTCCACAGTGAACGCCTGGCTGCCCAGGGGAATATACCAACATGGAATGAGGCAGGGGGGGGAAAACGGGGAACAAGGGAGAGGATGGAGCATTGACTTAGGTTACAACACCAACCATCCAGGAGTCGTTTAATTTTGGTAAGGGTAGTGGTTTCATTGTGTCTGAGTGTGCTCAGAAGGGAGTCAGTAAATTCCATTCCCAAGTATTTAATAACATCTGTTTGCCATGCTAGTCCCGAGTCCCCTAGGACCTCCTTGGTGGTATGGACATTTAGGGGCTTGACTTCGGATTCGTCCTTATTTAATTTATACCCTGATAGGGCTGAGTATTTACCGATTGAGGACATGAGTCCAGAGATAGATTTAGCGGGGTCTTCTGTTGCGATTAAGATGTCGTCAGCGTAGGCTGCTAGTTTTACCCGAGTATCACCGAAAGAGACTCCCGCAATTTCGTCGTTGCGCTTGATATCAGTTAGGAGGGGTTCGAGGGCTAGGAGGAAAAGTGCTGGGGAGAGCGGGCAGCCTTGCCTGGTGCCCTGATAGAGTCAAAACGGGTTGGAGAGGGTACCGTTGATTGCTATTCTAGCTGACGGGGAGGAGTAAAGGGCCATCACCATTTTGATAAAGGAGTGACCAAGGTTGAAACTATGCATACATTGTTGGAGAAAAGACCATGAGACCTTATCGAAGGCCTTTTCTGCGTCTAAGGTTATCGCTACCATTGGGGAGGTAGAGTTCTTAGCTTTCTCCAATAGGTGACACAGTAATCTGGTATTGTCGTTCGACATCCGATGCATCAGGAAACCAACCTGTGCCAGACTAATCAGTTTTGGGAGGAAGGAATTTAATCTGTTCGCTAAGATTTTGGCATAAATCTTGCAGTCAAGATTTATCAAAGAGATGGGGCGGTAGTTCTTGGTCAGAAGAGGGTCTTTTCCCTCCTTGGGGATGACTATGATTGTGGCTTCACTCATCGAGGGAGATATGCTTCCACTGGTCGCTGTGGAATTAAAAAGGGTTTGGAGCGCGGGGTTGAGTTGGTTAGTGAAGGCTTTATAGAAGGCCGTGGAAAAGCCGTCTGGCCCGGGGGCCTTATTGCTCTTTAATGTTTTGATTGCCGCTGTAATTTCTGCGCTTGTGATGGGGGACCCTAGCTGAGACTTATCGACTTCTGATACCTTGGGGAGTTGTAGGGACGCAAGATAGTCGGTGCAGGCTGTCATGTCCAGTGTTTTATCATTTTTGTATAGGTCTTCGTAGAAGGTTTTGAATGTCTCAAGGATTTTGGACTGTCTGGTATGGGTGTTGTTTGTGGAGTCCTTTATGGAGGATATGGTAGATAGTCTCTGTTTATGTTTGAGATAGGAAGCGAGGAGTTTGCCTGCTTTGTTTCCCTCACATAATTTTAGGGCGTTGAAGCGATTGATCCATACACCCGCTCTCTTACTAGTGATGGTGTTGTATTCATATTTCTTTTGGGTCAATAGTTCTAGAGATTTGGTATCAAGGGGATTGGATTTGTGGCGGGATTCTAGGAGCCCGATCTGTTGTTCCAGTTGTTCTAGGTCCTTATTTAACGCTTTGTTAGTTTTGCCTCTGATACTGATAATGACCCCACGGACCGTAGCCTTAAGTGCGTCCCATAAGGTATTAGGTGCAGTGTCTTGAACGTCATTTAGTAATAAATATTCTTCAATGGCGTTAGCTATGAGTAGTTTGTTGAAGGGGTCGGATAAGGTTTCCTCGTTAAATCTCCATCTCCTAGGGGGAAGAATCGAACGGGAGCCAGCAAGTTTGGTGCGGATACAGGCATGGTCGGATACTAATTTAGGGGCTATTTTAGTTTCCTCTATCAGGTGTGTGAAGGGGCTTGATATTAGGATGAAATCAATGCGTGAGTATGTTTTATGTGGGGCAGAAAAGAAGGTATAGTCTCTACCATCTGGATTTTGGAGGCGTCAGGAGTCTTTTAGGCAGTATCGCTCGCAAAGGCGTAAGAGGGCTTCGTGTGAGCGGGAGGAGTGAAATGTGAATTTGGATTGCCTGTCCAATATTGGGTCCAGGGGGAGGTTGAAGTCGCCCCCCACTATTAGTAGGTCATCTTGTGGAATGTGTTCTATCGAGCGAGAGACTGAGTCCCAGAATTCGGGGTCATCAGAGTGGGGCCGTAGATGTTCACCACATGTATAGGGTCATCTTCCCTTAGGAGGTGGGTCACCGATAGTCTTCCCATCGTGTCATGAGTGTGTGAGACTAGAGTTAAGTTGGATTTTTTTGCCAGTAAAGTGATAACTCCGCCTTTTTTGTGTGTCGCAGGGGAGCTCAGTATTTGTGATGCCCAGTGTATGTTCAGGAAACGTACGTACTCCTCTGACAGCTTGGTCTCCTGGAGTAAGATGACATCCCCTTTTGTTTTAGAGAGGTATTCGAAAAATGTTCGTCTTTTTACCGGGTGGTTAAGACCTTTGACATTCAGGGAGATTATGGTAAGGTTGTCTGCTAATGATTTGGCGCTAGACATCGGTATGAGCCTTACTCGCTAAGAATTGAGCTGGTGGAAAAAACGCTTGGTGAGCGGGGTGCCGTAGTTGCCCGCGCGGGACGGGTGGTGGATGTAGGCTTTGACTTGTTGTATGCAGTAAGGATAGCCTGCATAATTCAGTGTATGGAGATGCAACTTTAAGGACAGGGTGGAGGTTACAGCATGTTGCAAAAGGTGTTTGTGCAGAAAAAAGTGAGTGCTGTACCTGCAAAGAACAAACATAAGCAAAAAGCAGTACAAAATATAGGTAGAATCTCTTGACCTCTGGGTCTTCTTAACCCTCTGTAACTCCCTCCCTCCCAATTTTACCCAATGTCTCCCCCCTCCTCCCCCCCTCACTCCCCCCCCAAATACGTACATAGGGAGTACGACGACAGTACCTTGCTAGGTAGAACAGGAGTAACATTAACAATGACATAGTAACATTCCCAGTAGTAGAGTCAGTTGGGAGTATTCAGTCCCGCTGTAAGAGCCGGAGTAACAAATATTAATCCATCCGAGCCAATATTTAAATCGGCTGGAGGGGCTAAGATTGGGAACCTATCGTGTGAGCACATTGGCTCTAATTAGTAACTAAACAAATAGTGAGAATGTAGGTTACCCAGGTCTAGATGTTAACATGGCTTTGATATGAACTATAGGGCTGGGTAGATAGAGCTTTGTTTGATTTGCGGTATACACATTGTATGGATCAAGAATACAGTATTTGAAACCAGAGAAGCCTAAGTAGAACAGTAGCACCGATTAACCCGATTCTTAAAGTCCGTGACGTGGCCCTACCGTCTTAGACTATAAACTCACGGAACAAGAGAACACTCAGTCAGAGTGTTGCACTTCTTGAATGGAGGGTTGGTGGCACCTGGATAGAGTTCCTTAGTGTCGAGCACATCTCGAGCTCGCGGGTAGCAAACCTTAACCATGCCAGAACAGGGAGTCAGAGAATCGGATGGGCTGCATCATGAGGGGTTAGAGCCGCCGTTTTCCTTTTATTGGAGAGTCCGGTTGATTGATCCATTTCTTGTGCAGTGTGGTCTTCGAAGAGATGTGCTAGGTCTTTGGGATCCGTGAAGAATCTGGAGCGGCCATCTATCATAATCTTGAATTTAGCGGGGCCTGCGAAAGAGAAGGTGATGTTTTTGGATCTGAGCTTGTCGCGTAGGTCTAGAAAACCTTTGCGCACTTCCACCGTGTCTTTTGAATAATCCTGCGTGAAGATGATTCTTTGGCCTTCCCATAGAATGGAGTGCTTTTCCCCTGCATATTGGAGGATCAACTCAACGTGCTGGAACCTGAGCGGCTTGCATATCAGCGGCCTAGGGCCTTTGGTGTGTTTACTAGCGAAGGTGGGGATCCTGTGTGCCCTGTCCAATTCGAGGCCGTGTGGAAAGTCTATTTTGGTGATCATGGGGATCCATGATTCCAGGAAGGCCACGCAAGAGTCCGCGTCCTTTTCAGAATTCTCCGGTACACCGAAAATTCTAATGTTCCCCCTTCTGTTCCAATCCTCTAACTCAGCGTTGTGACGTCTGAGAGCGTCAGTTGTATTCTCTAGGCGTTGGATTTTCTTCGTTGATTGTCGTGATAGATCCTCCACGTCGCTAATGCGCTGTTCGGCCACCCCCAATCCTGTGTTCAGTGCGCTCATGTCGGCCCTAATCGCTGTGAGCTCGAGCTGCATGGATTCGGTGTTAGCTTTGGTGGATTTAGAGAGCTCATGGAGGTCTGCCAATTTCCTAAGAATCATTTCCATCGTGGCCGCCATGTCTGTTTTGTTTTTAATGGGTGATTCTGAAATCGTCGGTTATGGTTTTACTTTCTTCACAATATTTCTATCTTCTCTGTTCGACATTGTGGCAGAATAGAGTGGTGTTCGTAACGATAAGAATTGTAGGAGAACTTATAGGCGAGTCTTCTAGTCACGGTTATCGCTCTTTGTGATTAGTCTGAGTGTGATTGAATATGATTCGATTAAAGTTGTACTGTTCAGGCGAGATTCCAACTCTCCATCAGGTCTCCTCTCGGAGCCGGAGTGAATTGATCGCAGGAGTGTGAGAGTCAGCAGTGCCTGGAGTTGGCGTGGCGATTCAGCTGGAAGACGGTGTTTAATGGGCTTTGTTTAGAGGCATCGGGATGTATCCGGCGACTGGACAGGGTCGGATGGTTCAGGTGGTCGCAGGTAGGAAGTGAGCAAATCACTGCACATCAAAATGGAGGCAAGAGCCTCGTACAGCTCTCTAGAAATGTCGGCTAGAGAACTTCTTACCTCTGGAGACAGTCTTGTGATGGGCAGAGGCACCTACTGTATGGCGATAAACATGAGGTGTAGGGCTGATCCTTATCACTCGGATGGTTGAAAGCGTGGGATATGGGGCACCTCTCCCCGCAGTGTGGAGGCAGCAGGGGGCTTTTGGTGATCAGCATCTCGGCCTTAGTGTGACAAGCGCGAGGTGTGGAGAATACCTGTGCTGTGTTTAAACACGTCCGTGTTGCTCACCGGGCATCACTCCTCTTGTAGGGCAGATCGAGGGGATCTTATGGCGGTAGATGGCTTCACCGCGACATGAGGCACTTCATTAGGAACAGTGATTGAAGAAATCTCGAAACTCCGAGGCCGCGGCCATTTTGAAGTCAGGCACGTTGGGGCGATTTTGGGCTGTAGCGGCACTTTTGTAGGGTCTTCTCACCTCGTTGGAGATCTGTGGGGGTGCCTAGGCGTTCCTTTCCATCACCGGGTCGTGTGAAGGGTGGATGCTGGCTGTGGGTGTTAGAACCAGCCTTCGGTGTCAGGCATGGAGTCTGTGACCGGGCGCCGCCATTTTGAGGGCTTCTCGGAGCTGGAGCGCGGGCGGTCGAAAACTGAAGAAAAGTCTGCAAACAGGCGTCAGGGGTCTCAGATCAGGATACCGGAGGACATCTCATGGTCTTAGACTTCGTGATCTCTATTTTGCGTTCATGTTAGCGCGGGGAATCACCAGGATGAAGGCTGTAGTCGCTCTCCTGGACTACAGAGCGCCCGGTTAGGCAGCCATTACCACTGCCGTCCAAGCCACACCCCAGAAACCTGCATTTATGAAGGACAAAGACAGAAGCCAATAACGAATATGGATAAAGAGTGGTCAGGGCTTCTATTCCTTTCTCCAGTACAGAAAGTCTTGCAGAGTATCGCATGCGCACTGACTCTAGACTCGACTTAAAAACGCTTTTCAAACTGACCAAATGCATTTTCATGTGAACATAACAGTGGCCACTATTTATTTATGTTTTTGCCGCCACCAAATGAAAAAATCATTGGCAAAGCCAAAAGCCCGGTACTTGCTTATAAAAACTAAAAGTGTTCGCTTGGCTTTGCCTCTTGTGTTTTTTTTAGACACCACTGCAGCACTGATTAAAAAACATTCACTTTATATGATAAAAAACATATAGTCCAACATGCCTGAGCAATTGGAGCGGTAGTGTTTCAAGCAATCTACAATGTTCTAACCGGTTGACGGGGAATTAACTCATTTATTGTATGGTTTAAACTAGTTTGTACAGCATCACACACTGCTGTGCATCATCAAAAGATGTCTGAAGTTACAAACCACAAACAAATTGAAGTACTGCTGACTGTTGGTCTTTGCCAGGCTCAAATTTGCTGACATGTAACAATCCCATTAATGAAACAGGTAAGAGGAGTCTAATCCTTAGGAGACAAGAAGTCCCGGATTTCCCGGGACAGTCTCGGTTGTCAGAGGACTGCCCTGACGCTTCCTTTAATTTTAAATACATGCCCCGGTTTTTGAGAAAAAGGTCAAGTCATACTGCAAAGGAGAATCAATAAGTATGCTTTATTTAAATAATGTATTTCTTTCAATCAGCAGGTTGGTTGGCTGTATGCATGCAGCAGCAGAGACGAGGGATACCCGGGGTAGGGGCTAGAATTCTTTCCATAGCTAATGAGGTGTGTGCATGTATGTGTGTGCGTGTGTGTATGTGTGTGTGCGTGCGCGTGTTTCTTCCCAAAATCGGGACAAACCAGACATAGAAGTAAGGTTGAAGGCTTTAGTACTACTTTTATGAATGGCCTGTCCTGGTTTTTGCTTCTTAAAATCGGGTCACCTTAGTCTAAGGTCGAACCCACTAATTGTAAGGGGGTGATATTTATAACAGAATGGAATGATCATAACATTTATAAACAATACATGTGTAACAGTCTTAACTTATTAATGTGAATGGGGAAGTGTCTAAGTTGTTTCGTGTCTGTCTTTACAAACACTTCAGTATCCCTCTGACATACTGGTGGCCTGCAGGACCTTGGCTTTATATTGTGACTTGTTTGGTAATGTGACAGCTGTGCTCTTACCTGCAGTGACCTCAAAGAGGCTTCTATTTCTCTCTCACTGCTGTAGTGGGGGAAAAGCCATGAACAGTACCTGCTCCAAACGGCATTAGGACCACAGTCATCTGCTCTCAGCCTGTGATTTAGGGTATGATGATGCTCTATAACTTGCTGCCTCATCCGTACACTGCACTTGCACAGAGTAGGACCTTCTTGGCGCTAGCACATGAACCCACCCCCCACAGATAATAGCTATTGAGGAGCGCTCTATTGGCCGATGTGTCAAAACCTGCTCAAATGACCTGCCATCAAAATTACATAGCTATGCTAAACACACATGTACGATAGGAATCTAGGAGCAACATTTTAATGGATAAAATGTGTGCTTTAACTATATTAATTGCAAACACAACAGTGATGGACAGAATGTGGATCAATGTCACACATTCACCCCAGTCAAAAGATCTGGGCCCAAATCCATCGTTTTTCCACTCCACACCACCCTGGGTTAGACAATGGCGATATGCAAATCAGCGCTGACCCTGTGCCCCATGGGAACAGTCCAGTCCGAACTACAAAAGCCATGTCCTTCCCAGAACGGAAACAAGCATCCGAGGACCGGCCCGGTTTCGAGGTAACACCTCTCATCAGCCCGGCTAGCTTGACTCCAGTGGTGTGGAGTGCCTGGGACTCACGTCTGAGCATCCCCAGTACACTTAGAGCGGTAATTGCAAACACAACAGTGATGGACAGAATGTGGATCAATGTCACACATTCACCCCAGTCAAAAGATCTGGGCCCAAATCCATCGTTTTTCCACTCCACACCACCCTGGGTTAGACAATGGCGATATGCAAATCACCATTGCAGCACTGATTAAAGATCAGGGTCAGCGCTGATTTGCATATCGCCATTGTCTAAACCAGGGTGGTGTGGAGTGGAAAAACGATGGATTTGGGCCCAGATCTTTTGACTGGGGTGAATGTGTGACATTGATCCACATTCTGTCCATCACTGTTGTGTTTGCAGTTACCGCTCTAAGTGTACTGGGGATGCTCAGACATGAGTCCCAGGCACTCCACACCACTGGAATCAAGCTAGCCGGGCTGATGAGAGGTGTTACCTCGAAACCGGGCCGGTCCTCGGATGCTTGTTTCCGTTCTGGGAAGGACATGGCTTTTGTAGTTCGGACTGGACTGTTCCCATGGGGCACAGGGTCAGCGCTGATTTGCATATCGCCATTGTCTAACCCAGGGTGGTGTGGAGTGGAAAAACGATGGATTTGGGCCCAGATCTTTTGACTGGGGTGAATGTGTGACATTGATCCACATTCTGTCCATCACTGTTGTGTTTGCAGTTACCGCTCTAAGTGTACTGGGGATGCTCAGACATGAGTCCCAGGCACTCCACACCACTGGAATCAAGCTAGCCGGGCTGATGAGAGGTGTTACCTCGAAACCGGGCCGGTCCTCGGATGCTTGTTTCCGTTCTGGGAAGGACATGGCTTTTGTAGTTCGGACTGGACTGTTCCCATGGGGCAACAGGGTCAGCGCTGATTTGCATATCGCCATTGTCTAACCCAGGGTGGTGTGGAGTGGAAAAACGATGGATTTGGGCCCAGATCTTTTGACTGGGGTGAATGTGTGACATTGATCCACATTCTGTCCATCACTGTTGTGTTTGCAGTTACCGCTCTAAGTGTACTGGGGATGCTCAGACGTGAGTCCCAGGCACTCCACACCACTGGAGTCAAGCTAGCCGGGCTAATGAGAGGTGTTACCTCGAAACCGGGCCGGTCCTCGGATGCTTGTTTCCGTTCTGGGAAGGACATGGCTTTTGTAGTTTGGACTGGACTGTTCCCATGGGGCAACAGGGTCAGCGCTGATTTGCATATCGCCATTGTCTAACCCAGGGTGGTGTGGAGTGGAAAAACGATGGATTTGGGCCCAGATCTTTTGACTGGGGTGAATGTGTGACATTGATCCACATTCTGTCCATCACTGTTGTGTTTGCAGTTACCGCTCTAAGTGTACTGGGGATGCCCAGACGTGAGTCCCAGGCACTCCACACCACTGGAATCAAGCTAGCCGGGCTGATGAGAGGTGTTACCTCGAAACCGGGCCGGTCCTCGGATGCTTGTTTCCGTTCTGGGAAAGACATGGCTTTTGTAGTTCGGACTGGACTGTTCCCATGGGGCAACAGGGTCAGCGCTGATTTGCATATCGCCATTGTCTAACCCAGGGTGGTGTGGAGTGGAAAAACGATGGATTTGGGCCCAGATCTTTTGACTGGGGTGAATGTGTGACATTGATCCACATTCTGTCCATCATTGTTGTGTTTGCAGTTACCGCTCTAAGTGTACTGGGGATGCTCAGGCGTGAGTCCCAGACACTCCACACCACTGGAATCAAGCTAGCCGGGCTGATGAGAGGTGTTACCTCGAAACCGGGCCGGTCCTCGGATGCTTGTTTCCGTTCTGGGAAGGACATGGCTTTTGTAGTTCGGACTGGACTGTTCCCATGGGGCAACAGGGTCAGCACTGATTTGCATATCACCATTGTCTAACCCAGGGTGGTGTGGAGTGGAAAAACGATGGATTTGGGCCCAGATCTTTTGACTGGGGTGAATGTGTGACATTGATCCACATTCTGTCCATCATTGTTGTGTTTGCAGTTACCGCTCTAAGTGTACTGGGGATGCTCAGACGTGAGTCCCAGACACTCCACACCACTGGAATCAAGCTAGCCGGGCTGATGAGAGGTGTTACCTCGAAACCGGGCCGGTCCTCGGATGCTTGTTTCCGTTCTGGGAAGGACATGGCTTTTGTAGTTCGGACTGGACTGTTCCCATGGGGCAACAGGGTCAGTGCTGATTTGCATATCGCCATTGTCTAACCCAGGGTGGTGTGGAGTGGAAAAACGATGGATTTGGGCCCAGATGTTTTGATTGGGGTGAATGTGTGACATTGATCCACATTCTGTCCATCATTGTTGTGTTTGCAGTTACCGCTCTAAGTGTACTGGGGATGCTCAGACGTGAGTCCCAGACACTCCACACCACTGGAATCAAGCTAGCCGGGCTGATGAGAGGTGTTACCTCGAAACCGGGCCGGTCCTCGGATGCTTGTTTCCGTTCTGGGAAGGACATGGCTTTTGTAGTTCGGACTGGACTGTTCCCATGGGGCACAGGGTCAGCGCTGATTTGCATATCGCCATTGTCTAACCCAGGGTGGTGTGGAGTGGAAAAACGATGGATTTGGGCCCAGATCTTTTGACTGGGGTGAATGTGTGACATTGATCCACATTCTGTCCATCACTGTTGTGTTTGCAGTTACCGCTCTAAGTGTACTGGGGATGCTCAGACATGAGTCCCAGGCACTCCACACCACTGGAATCAAGCTAGCCGGGCTGATGAGAGGTGTTACCTCGAAACCGGGCCGGTCCTCGGATGCTTGTTTCCGTTCTGGGAAGGACATGGCTTTTGTAGTTCGGACTGGACTGTTCCCATGGGGCAACAGGGTCAGCGCTGATTTGCATATCGCCATTGTCTAACCCAGGGTGGTGTGGAGTGGAAAAACGATGGATTTGGGCCCAGATCTTTTGACTGGGGTGAATGTGTGACATTGATCCACATTCTGTCCATCACTGTTGTGTTTGCAGTTACCGCTCTAAGTGTACTGGGGATGCTCAGACGTGAGTCCCAGGCACTCCACACCACTGGAGTCAAGCTAGCCGGGCTAATGAGAGGTGTTACCTCGAAACCGGGCCGGTCCTCGGATGCTTGTTTCCGTTCTGGGAAGGACATGGCTTTTGTAGTTTGGACTGGACTGTTCCCATGGGGCAACAGGGTCAGCGCTGATTTGCATATCGCCATTGTCTAACCCAGGGTGGTGTGGAGTGGAAAAACGATGGATTTGGGCCCAGATCTTTTGACTGGGGTGAATGTGTGACATTGATCCACATTCTGTCCATCACTGTTGTGTTTGCAGTTACCGCTCTAAGTGTACTGGGGATGCCCAGACGTGAGTCCCAGGCACTCCACACCACTGGAATCAAGCTAGCCGGGCTGATGAGAGGTGTTACCTCGAAACCGGGCCGGTCCTCGGATGCTTGTTTCCGTTCTGGGAAGGACATGGCTTTTGTAGTTCGGACTGGACTGTTCCCATGGGGCAACAGGGTCAGCGCTGATTTGCATATCGCCATTGTCTAACCCAGGGTGGTGTGGAGTGGAAAAACGATGGATTTGGGCCCAGATCTTTTGACTGGGGTGAATGTGTGACATTGATCCACATTCTGTCCATCATTGTTGTGTTTGCAGTTACCGCTCTAAGTGTACTGGGGATGCTCAGGCGTGAGTCCCAGACACTCCACACCACTGGAATCAAGCTAGCCGGGCTGATGAGAGGTGTTACCTCGAAACCGGGCCGGTCCTCGGATGCTTGTTTCCGTTCTGGGAAGGACATGGCTTTTGTAGTTCGGACTGGACTGTTCCCATGGGGCAACAGGGTCAGCACTGATTTGCATATCACCATTGTCTAACCCAGGGTGGTGTGGAGTGGAAAAACGATGGATTTGGGCCCAGATCTTTTGACTGGGGTGAATGTGTGACATTGATCCACATTCTGTCCATCATTGTTGTGTTTGCAGTTACCGCTCTAAGTGTACTGGGGATGCTCAGACGTGAGTCCCAGACACTCCACACCACTGGAATCAAGCTAGCCGGGCTGATGAGAGGTGTTACCTCGAAACCGGGCCGGTCCTCGGATGCTTGTTTCCGTTCTGGGAAGGACATGGCTTTTGTAGTTCGGACTGGACTGTTCCCATGGGGCAACAGGGTCAGCGCTGATTTGCATATCGCCATTGTCTAACCCAGGGTGGTGTGGAGTGGAAAAACGATGGATTTGGGCCCAGATGTTTTGACTGGGGTGAATGTGTGACATTGATCCACATTCTGTCCATCATTGTTGTGTTTGCAGTTACCGCTCTAAGTGTACTGGGGATGCTCAGACGTGAGTCCCAGACACTCCACACCACTGGAATCAAGCTAGCCGGGCTGATGAGAGGTGTTACCTCGAAACCGGGCCGGTTCTCGGATGCTTGTTTCCGTTCTGGGAAGGACATGGCTTTTGTAGTTCGGACTGGACTGTTCCCATGGGGCAACAGGGTCAGCGCTGATTTGCATATCGCCATTGTCTAACCCAGGGTGGTGTGGAGTGGAAAAACTATGGATTTGGGCCCAGATCTTTTGACTGGGGTGAATGTGTGACATTGATCCACATTCTGTCCATCATTGTTGTGTTTGCAGTTACCGCTCTAAGTGTACTGGGGATGCTCAGACGTGAGTCCCAGACACTCCACACCACTGGAATCAAGCTAGCCGGGCTGATGAGAGGTGTTACCTCGAAACCGGGCCGGTCCTCGGATGCTTGTTTCCGTTCTGGGAAGGACATGGCTTTTGTAGTTCGGACTGGACTGTTCCCATGGGGCAACAGGGTCAGCGCTGATTTGCATATCGCCATTGTCTAACCCAGGGTGGTGTGGAGTGGAAAAACGATGGATTTGGGCCCAGATCTTTTGACTGGGGTGAATGTGTGACATTGATCCACATTCTGTCCATCATTGTTGTGTTTGCAGTTAACTATATTAATGGCGATAAAGTGCAGGGCAAGTCCAACAACTGTGGAAGTGCCATAGGAAGTGTAACTGGTGTGGATGGGACCTGGCAATGCTGACAACAGCATCAACAGCACCTACACAGTACATTGTGTGTAAGAGAGTGGAGCAATGCTGACCACGTGGGGAAAGCAAATTGGTAGTGTGCAATGTGTGAGGCAGATTGGCAAAACTGACACATGTGAGCAATGAGGTTGCTGGTTGTAAGCACTTCTCAATCAACAGCCTTAATCCTTGTGCTTAGCCCTCTGGTAGCTGGGCACAGAAGCAGTCAGGCGTAGCTTAGAGGCAAAGTATGTATGCAGGAATTAAACACCAATAAAGTGAAAATGCAACACGAGACAAATCCCCCACCTGTTTAGAAAAATAGAGTAAAATGTAATAAACTGTTTGAAACCAAAACTACAAATGTCCAGTCAGTAGAACTGGAGATTTGCAATTTCAAAGGGAAGAATATAGTCTAAAAATACAAAGCAGCACACATGGTCATCTAGTCATGTTAGACCAGGGAAAGTCACAAGTTCACGCTAACTGCGATGGAGTATGGAACCGATACAGGGAGCAGGTTAGTCCTGCTGAAAAAGTTAGCTTGTCAAAGTCCAGCGCGAAGTGTCGAGTTTGCTGTATAGGAGGCCTCATAGGGAGTGTCAGGGATGGTCGTCGCTGTAGCACAAAGAGCAGGCCAGGCGTTGCGGCCAGTTGTCAGTGTTGCACGATGGTTGCTGGAGCATGGTTGCTGGAGCATCGTGTTGGCGGTCACCGCAGGCTGCTGATGCTGTAGTGCAAAGTAAAGTTCTCACATTGCCGGTTGTCACAGAAAGTATCTGTAGCATGAAGAATCATATTTACTCGTGCTTTGTATTGGCAGTCGCTGTGGGTGGCAAGATCCTGTTGCGAGCTGGCCTATTTTTGGTAGTGAGGAGCCTAAAACTTTCGATTGTCTTATTTCCTTTCAGGAGGAGCTCAACTGATGCCACAATAAAGGTCCAGGACAAGAAAAGCACCTGTTGAAGACCAGGCACGTACTCCGGCAGAGATCGGCAGGGTTCAGGTAGGTCCAGTTGCAGGCCCAGGCAGGGCCAGCATAGCAGGTCAGCTGGGAAATTGCAGAGAGGCCTCTGGAGCTTTTTGTGTCCCTGTAGCTCAGTATGAGAGGCCAGCTAACTAGTTCTTGTTGTCACCCAGGTAGACTGGGATGAAGGGCCCAGATCCAGACTTCCTTACCAGACTGCAGGACAAGACAAGACCTCAAGTGGCAGGGCAATCCTTTGGTAGTAGTGCAGTCCTTCTGTAATGTCCACAGGTCCAGGAGTGTACTGAACAGTGAGTCTGACAGCCCAATTTTTAGGTCTTGCCTAGGCAGCACAGGCACTATCTCCCCGAGACATCAAGCAATCTATATGTTGGGTGAAACTCCTCCTATTGCCTGGTAAAATCTCCTGCCGCTCGCCATTGGTTTAACGTTGGCATACCTCTTGTTAGCTGGGTATTTACTGGCTGTTGATCTGATACTGACTTCCATGTAGTCCGGAAGCAGCAGCACCTAACTACTGTTTTCGGCCGCTTTTGTGTTTGATGTGTGTTTGAGGGGAACTTTCTTTTACATGTCCTTAATGCTTTTTAACCTTGGCGGAGCCCTCTCACTCCTGCAGCGCAGCATTAGCTTTATACACAGCTGTACATATTAATTGTGTAGCTGCTTTTAAAGGCCACCACTTTCCCTTATTCCCAGTTATTTCCTGTAACTGCCTCGGGCATCCCGCCGCTCACCAGTGCTTGTTTTATTTTGGCAGCACGGCACTCTGCAATTATAGCGGCTGCACGCCTATATATTTCTTGTACCTTGCTCGCTATTTATTTATTTTTTAGAAGCATGGCACACTTTAACGTTAGCGGCCGCGCCCCTCTGTTCTTTATGTATTTTTTAATTTTTTAAGAGGCACAGCACTCTTAAATTTTAGCGGCCACGCCCCTTCCGGGTTTTTTTCTCGCAGCATTGCAGTTTGCTCCTCATTTCCGTCCTGGACCCTGGGAGCGCACTGAACTTCTCAGAGGTTTAACTTTTTAATAAACCTCAAAATAGCGCTTTATGACTTACAAGCTACCATAATAAATGTCTTTTGGTGGCTCCGGGTGCTGAGCATAGTGTCAGGAGTAGAACGTTTTCTATTGAGGGAGGAACTCTAACGAGCCATCTGAACCGGTGTGTAAGCAGGCTCCTAGACAAAGACGACTGCTACAAAAGTACTGTGAAGGAACGAGATCCCGAGTGGTCTAATCCCAATTTATTTAACCCTGTGGCTGCATCCATCATCTGGAGTGCGTGTGACGTGAATCTTACTTCCACGAATGGCCGGGTGGCTGACAATATGTCTTCCTCCTTTAGAATGTGACTCTGTCACTTGAGCCAACACCATCATTTTCAAACTTTGCCAGCTTTACAAACATGGTCTGGAGCCTATAGCATGCCTCACTTGACTCAGGTCATACCTTTGACTCAGAGGAACCGGGCATCCCTGTACTCTGGTAGAACTTCTGCCTGAGTGTGGCCTGCCCCTGAGGGGCCGGCGCCCGAATGCCGGTGCTGACTTGTGAGCAGGGTGATGGCGACTGGTGATGTTAGGGTCCATTCTTATTTCTCAGCCTCCAGGCAGAGGGTGGGCTCCTAGACAGTGTGTGCAGGCTAGGGTATGTTTTTTAAACATTGATGAATTGTGTTTCAATATTTATAGGGCCACCAGGGCTGTGATTGTTCAATTTGCACCAATGACTGTCCGTAGATCCTTCTCATAGCGAGTGTGAAATGTCCACCCCAGGTGGCGAGCATTGACCAGAACATGATCACCCACACACAGGTTGGCATATGTTGTTTATCTTTGCCTTTTTATTGGTTTTCCTGGTTTTCTGCTGACTGTCACTGGTATTTAGCAAGTGGATTGCCACTTGGGGGGCGCGTATGGTGTGCCTCTGCAGCCTACCAAAAGACAGGGTCTCCAGAGCACTCTGAGTGCTGCAAACTCTCAGAAAAAGCTATTAGCATTGTAAATGATAATGCCTTTTATTTATGTTTTAATTAGCAAAGCAGATAAATAAAAGGCATTGTGATTTACAATTCCAATAGCTTACACTCTCACAAATGCAATGCCTATTGCTTGGCAAATGTTTGTCATAAATGGCTACTGGTGTACACTAGTGGCGAACATTCTGATGTTCGTTTCTCACATGGCTGTTTTGTAAAAAAGAGACTGGTGCACAGCACACATTCTGGCACTAGTTCCATTACTGCCTTTGTTTCTGCATGGATACTGGTCAACACTGGTGGCTCACGGCACACAATCTGGTGCTGGCTTCCTATGTGGCAGGTTTTCATACAGGGATTCTGGTGCATGCTCATGTCGCACACTGCACAGCACACTCTAATGCTGGTTTTCCACATGTCTGGTTTTCATGCACAGATTCTGGTGCATGCTTGTGCCTCACACTACACAGTACACTCTAAAGCTTGCACTACTGCACCTAGACATTCAATGCTGTTGCCTTGCTCACTATGGACCCCTAGGAGCAGCTTGCTGTACTGCGCCGAGAAATACAATGCTGGTATCTGGCTCACTACGCAAGCATTTCCAATGCACTAGGCCTCGCATTACTGAAAGTATGAGCTATTGGTGTTGCATTATTATTTGCAATGTCAATACCTCAAACTATCAATAATACGAGACCTATTGCTTTGCAAATGCTTGCTATACCTGGTGCCTACTTGAAGTCAAAGAAACATCTGAAGTTTTTTCCCCCAGAGAATAGGTGTCTGGAATTTGCTGCTTCCCTGCCCTGGTCCTAGACTGTATGCAGCCACAATAGTCTTTTCTTTGTGAGACACCAAATGGTTAGGACAAGAAAAGTCCAACTCTGATGTGGTATTTTCAGATTTGTGACTTGAAATCTGACTTTACCATTAAGGATTTTACATTGCAATTCACTAGACACAAAAAATTATTATTCTAATTGCTCCCAAACAAAAGTTACCACTTTTTAAATGTAATAAGGAAAACAATATTATTCTGTGTGAGAGGTGGGCCTCACAGTAGTGACAGACTAATTTGTGAGTTTTTCATTACCAGGACAAGTAAAACTTAAAACTGCATGTCCATCCTTTTAAATACAACCCCAAGGTGCCATTTAGGGCCTACCCTAGGGAGATTTATATACAATAAAGAGGGAATTTTAGGTGTTGCAAAAGGTTTATATTTGACAAGTCGAATTCGCAGTTTAAAACTGCATACAGGCTGCAATGGCAGACCCAACGCATGTTTTAAATAGCTACTTAAGTGAATGGCATAATAATTACTTCAAGCCCACTAGCAGCATTTAATTTACTGGCCTACGGTATATGAAATACCACTTTACTAGGGACTTATTAGTAGATTAACTATGCCAATCACATGAAAGCCAGTTTTACCATGTTTTAGGAAATGCGCACAAGCACTTTGGCACTGGTTAGCAGTGGTAAATTTCAGAGTCCTATGGCCAACACAAATTAATTTAGCACACAGGAGGGGTGAAGGAAAAGGTTTGGGAGTGACCCTGCAGAGAGGGCCAAATCTAGCAACAACTATATTGTGATAATAAATAGCCCCTCCTGCATTGCAATGTAAGCACTCCATATGAGTCTGAATGATATGACAAACAACTAATAGCATCTGATGAGAAGTACCTCAGTGCTGATCAGAAATGTGTTGATGCTGTTTCTAGTGGTCTGTAAGAACTAAATGAATGATGTAGCTTTTGTAGTGTAATTAATCATTGCAGTTGAGTTGTGTGCTGTAATACCTGCTGCCAACAGTCAAGGTGAACGAAAGATCACATTGCATAATTATAACACAATGAGAACAGATTTTACATTCGTATGATCTGTTTTGTTTTAGCAGTGATGAGCAGGAAGTAGAGATTTAACACTGAAGTAATTATAGGAAAAATCAAATCCTTCTGCATTTCCACACATTCTGTGGCAGAGCACTTTTATAATCTGATTTACATTAATCTGATTCTAATACATTTTTTCAACAAATTAACTGATTTGTTATGTCTTTAATTTTGCATTTGATTTTGCTTTTATTATACATGTTTGGAACCATACAATCGTTTTCATACGAAAAGCAGAACATCAAGGTTTTAAGTAGTTTTGTTATCATGTATTATAAGACATAAAGTACTCCCAGCCATACATTTTAAGAATATTGCAAGTCACCTCGAAATATCATGCACTTATAATGGAACTCGGCCTTCAGCCTCTTTCTTCTATATGGTTACAGACATGCTTGGTGATTTCCATTGTCCTTATAATGTAAAACAGGAAGTAGTTTATCACATATATTATGAGGTGGATGAAAGGATTCTGCATCTCTTAAAGGGTTAGTAAGGAACATAGAGAAACTAGGACTCGGACATTAGTGCACCATATTCCTGTCACTCAATTCGTCGTTAGCATGACCTGCTGCTGACCTTGAGAAAGCACATCCTGGGCTGCTTTAATGTACGGGGTTGAATATGCAATTTTGATTGAACACTTATTATGTGATGGACAGAATTTTATTTTGAATTTGACTTCAGAACAACATTTATGTATTATTAAACTTACTGCAGAGGCAAAGAAGTGACAATTCTGAAGCAGTTTTACTGACACGCCCACTGCAAAATATAAGGTTGAGGAAGAACCTACAGATCAGAAGGCATGCTGCCAAACACAGCTTTAGAAATTAAAATGTGCTTTGACCTTTAAAGATTGTAATCAGGAAGAATGTTAAGTCCCACAGTAAAGTGGCCCTGAACCAGAGTAGTTGAAAGCTCTAGCTCCCTGCAGGTATTAATTTGTACAAACTGAGCTCTTGTCTTATAACAGTGATTAGTGTCTATAAAACATTTAAGAGGGCTAGCAATGGGTTGGAAGTAATGAGAGATTCTTGTGAGCTGCAAGGGAGAACACATTTCTATCCAACTATTATCTGAGTCATGACCCTCAAACCTGTGATTTAGATCTGCCCCTAGACAAGTGCAAATAAGGCAGCCTTAAATTCTCTGCTTCACCCTTTGTAGCTCTGCTTGAGGCAAGGCATGAAGGTGTTAAGATATAGTGACGCGCTACACTACCAACTGCACCGGAGTCAGCACTTGTTATGACTGAAGAATGTAAAAAGGGCCACTTTGGATACAGATCTTTTTAAAGTTTCAGTTCATAATCCCATGAACTATTTAATGCAGTGGTGCACTCACAAATCATAGGAGGGGCAGATTTATCATTCTTTCACGCAGCACAAAGCAGCAGGCCAACTTGCTGCGCTGCATGAAAGGGAAACAGCAGGAATGTGCTCTGCTTACCATTATACTGCGAATTCCTGTCCTTTCCTAGTGCTGGCACACTTTTTGCTGCCCAGTGCCAATGCAGCCACCCTTGAATCCTGTTAAAAGGGTGCCTGCATCATTGGCAGGATTGTTTTGCACAAAACAAACTCCTGAGAGGCATTTTCCTCTTTCTTGGTGTGCTGCATAATGCATCACCGCTTAAAGGGGAAACAGTGAGGAGAAGTCAAGATATTTCTCCTCGTTAAGCCTACCAGGGGAGACATAGCATTCGACGCGTTCCCAGGCCTACCACTAATGATAAATATGGGAATGTGCCAAAATCCATGGGTGGATGAGTAGGAACACCTACGCTGCCTTGCAATACTCTAAATTTATTAAGCCACGCAGGGCCTCGCATGGTGGCCTTGTGTGGCTTGATAAATCTCACTCAGGGTTTCCGTTGCCCTTGTGCCTCCTTGCATGGTGCAAGGGCAATGCAAAACCTTGCTAAATATGTGCCTAAACATATGATAACAATAATCACTGTTGCTACGAAGTATACTTTTGCTTTGGTGAAGAGAGAGAGAAAGGCAGGGAGGAAGAATTACAGATCAACCTGTGAGAGAAAAAAGGGTACTGGCTTGAAGGAGAGAAGAATGAGTTGGGTAGAAAAAACTGACAGAAGAGAGAGAGAGAGAGAGAGAGAGAGAGAGAGAGAGAGAGAGAGAGAGAGAGAGAGAGAGAGAGAGAGAGAGAGAGAGAGAGAGAGAGAGAGAGAGAGAGAGAGAGAGAGAGAGAGAGAGAGAGAGAGAGAGAGAGAGAGAGAGAGACTGTCCCGAAATGAAGAGAGAGAGCAAGAGAGATAGACTGATTGGAATGCTAAAACGAGAGCGAGAGAAAGACGCTGGCCTGAGAGAGTGAGAAGGAGACTGGCCTGATGGACATAAAGTGGCCTAAGAGGGAGAATGATTTGTGAGAGGTAGACTTAGCCTGAGAGGGAAGGAGATGGAGGGAGAAAGAGAGATAAAGTGTGCGTGTCTCTCTGTTATGGAGTGAGTGACTCACCTGAGCCAGATTGTCTGTGAGCTGTGTTGTCTTTTGTTTGTGACTGTGTGTGTATGTGGATTCTGTGAGGAGGGTTAAGATGTGATTAATGGACCATTCGACGACATAGGGTAGGTTTTGCTAGCAACATTATTGCAGCATAATATCCCTCTCATAATGGTGGTTGAAAAGGCTTGAAATATGGGGGGCATCTGCAGTATTCGTCGATGGTAATAATAAATGGACATGAAAGACAAAATCATTCATTCAAGTTCTCTGCATTCTGTTTTGTAAACACTTGAAAAATCTCATTTCCAGCAAAATTGGTGGCGCCAAAATATATAAACAGTGATGTTTAGAAGTTGAGAAAATTCTCTAGAAAACCACTGGATTACAAAAAACACTGAGCACCCGAACAAATGGTCTGCTGCCTATAAGGCAACTTTCATATCTGCGCTCATTCAAGACTGTGACCTTTATATTATTACACATATGGAAACCTTCGGATGAAAACCCTCCATAATACTATCTTACTATTAGGATGCAACATTCTTCACCTCGATAGAAAAGAAAAACACCTGGTCGTGTAGCAGGTTGTTTGTGTTCGCAAGGCTCCCATGAAATGAAAAACGAAAAACACCTCTTCGTAATAGTGCCTCACTATCAGCCTGATTCATGTAGGTAAATTGCACTCGCAAAGGGCCAGATTCTGAGAATCTGGCCCTTTGCGAGTGCGATTTTTGCATTTGGTATTCATGATACCAAATGCAAAAATCGCTATGTAAGAATTCGCATATTTGCGTGGAATGGCATTTAAGGAATCTCTAATAGAGATTCCTCAAATGCTATTCATGACACAAAACAAAATAGCGATTTTGGACTTTTGGGGCCGCTATTTACCGACAGGTCAGACCTGTCGGTAAATAGCAAAAACTCAGAAAAATGCTTTTAAAAGCATTTTTCAAAGTTGCATGTAGCACACACACATGTCCTTTGGACATGTGTGTGCGCAACACCTGTCCAAAAGTGCATTTTAGGGGTGCTACAGGGCGTCCTTTGGACACCCCTGGCACCCTTAAAATCCCTATCTTAGTTGCGAGTAGCAAATTGCTACTCGCAAATCCCCATTCATTCCTATGGGCCTCTTGGTCCATAGGAATGAATGGGGAGTATTTGCGAGTAGCAAATTGCTACTTGCAAATAAAGAACATGTAGGAATCGCTATTTAAGTAGCAATTCCTACATGAATGCCGTTTTGCGTGTCCTCAATAGCGAATCGCTATGATTCGCTATTAGGGACACGCAAAACGGCATGTACATGAATCAGGCTGTATGTGGCTACAAACATGACACCTAAACTACTGATACTGAAAATCATATACTAGCCACCTAGCAGCAAATAAAGTGTTATTGATACTCTACTCGGTTGAAGCACTGGCCAACTTAACTACTCTTGTAATCAGAATTTCCTGGGGGATTTCAACCTACAATCAGAAGTATAAATTAAGGCACCCGCACATCCCTCGGTAAATCCTTCCTATTGAACAGAAAAATACTAAAACACTTCATTTCCTTCATCCGTATTAAGGGCTGTACACTGCACCAGATTTTCATAAAGAAAGATCACATACACATATCTAACCCTCTCAAATTGCAGTAGTCATATCATGTCCTCCTTCTTTTACAAATTCTAACCTTAACAGATACTTGCCACGCTATACCTGAGACAGAAATGGTAGAATCTAGAGACCTCCAAAATCGATGGCAAGAAGCAATTCTGGGTAACTTCCCTTCCAGGACACAGGCCTCAGAGCAGCATTTGAAGCAGCTGGGCCTTTCGATCTTGGTGTGAAAAAGGCAGGTTCACCGAATGTAGAGCAGTTTCCTTTCTTTCGGGAGTGTGTCCTCATCATTGGATCTTGGTTTGATTCTAGATGAGGGTGGCGAAGACTTCAGGGCTTTGTTGAAAGGAAAAAATAGTTCACATGGTCAGATTATAATCCTGAACAGTGGCAACTGTTGCCAGGCCAAGGAGAAACTCAGAACTTTCATTTTGTAGGGAGATAAACAAGCGCATATTCTTTCAGGCATAATGAAGCCACATGGTAATGCCTTTTCCATATGATTCACTGTGTTTCTGACTTCTTTGTGATGATAGGGATCTCATTATCTGAACAAAGAATGTGTATCGATCCGAGATAGTCCTGTAGTGGGTTCCATGTTTAAATATCGATAACATAAATATAGTTTACAAAAATATAGATGTAAAAATATCGATTACAAAAATATCGACTCCCTATACTTAAACAGGTAAGTACAATAATATCGACTCAAATTCAAATTCAAATTCAAAAGGTAGCTTTATTCGACTTTACAAAGCAAGTCATATAAGCATATTTAAACATTTCAATTACACACAGATATAAAATCAATTCATTTCATATAGGCAGATAAAAGCAATCTAAAATAACATAAAAGTCGTACTGTAATAAATACTAGAGGCTGTAAACTCTACGAATTAAACAAGTATTTTAAAGGGCCGTCCCAGGCCTAAAGTGCAAACTAGCGCAATAGATAAGATTGAAAATACATCAGGTACAGTTGGTTACGGATTACAACTACCTCAACTTATTGCATCGACAATCTGCATCTAATTACATATTTTAAAAACTTTGCAGCTGTTAAAATAGTCAGCTCATCTTGTGACATATACAGCTTAATCAAAGCAGGTCTACACTGCCTCAGGCCCCATGATTTTAAGAGGGGTAGTAAATATATTTTTCTTTCCCAGGCAAAGTATTTACAAAAGAAAATAAAATGTATATTAGACTGTACTGAGACATCATCACATGGGCAATTAATTAAATTGCGAGACCAGTCGTTTGTATTCGGGAAAGTCAACAGTCTGAAAAAGCTGTCTGTTCTCATCCTAGATAACAACAATCTAGTGTAACTCGAGTGATCTGGGGATAAATATTGATGTAGACCCCGTCCCTGTAACAGGAGATGATGTTGTATAATACTAGGTTTGCCTCTCTCGGAAAAATCGCGTCTGTCTTCCAGTAGGGCCAGGCAGCTTTCCTTGAGTGACTTTTTCGAGATTGATTCACATGTGATAGGGGAATCATACAGTTCTGGATGGCCTAAAGTGGATAGAAAATTTCTAATGTAAGACAACCATGTGGTATTTTTTGCCCCCTCTAGTTTCATGCAGTCACTAACAATAAGCCTATTAAAAGCTGTATCTTCTGTGGTCCATATCTTGTGCCACAACATAATTGGGCTAATTTTAATTAAGTCAGATATATGGACCCTATCAAGCTCCCTGTGACAAAATGGTACTAGAGGTTGACCTCGGGACGGCCAAGAGATATCGGAAAAAGGCATTTTTCTGTTTCTGTATCTCCTGGCAGTTCGCCAATCCCCATATGCCAGCGCCATAGATTGCTGTAGATACGCATTTTGCAGCATAAATATCAAGAAGGGTTTGGACTGGTTTGCCACCCAATTTATTTGTGAATTGCTTCAGTGCACCAATGGCTCGAGAGAAAGCCAGGTTGCGGGTAGTTACGGCAGACGTCCATGAACCCCTACAGTTAAACATGATGCCTAAGTATGAAAATGTTTTTGTTTGGCTAACCTTTAATTGATTTTAAAAAGTTTTACATTGGGTGCTAGATTTCGACGAACAGCACATGGTGAAAGTCTTTCCCACGTTTATCTTTAGGCCTCTTGACCCCATATATTCAGAAAAACTGGTCAGTGCTTTCTGTAGGCCT
Source organism: Lissotriton helveticus (assembly GCF_964261635.1). Taxonomy (NCBI): domain Eukaryota; kingdom Metazoa; phylum Chordata; class Amphibia; order Caudata; family Salamandridae; genus Lissotriton; species Lissotriton helveticus. The sequence goes on along the minus strand of NC_136059.1, from coordinate 723,197,193 downwards.
AACTGTGTTCTCACCATGATGACTGCATCGTCTGCATAAAGTAGAATTGGTACAACACTACCATCTATTTGAGGGTAATCTACATCAAGTTTCATTAAGTGGTCAGCCACGCCATTGATTTATAGATTAAAAAGGAGTCGCGCCAATATACAACCTTGGCGCACCCCTTTATTAATGGGGAATTTTGCTGTGCATTCCCCATTTCTCCCGTGTCGCACCCTCGCACCTGCCCCTCTGTAAAGCTCCTTTAAAAATCAAGAATGGACTTATCAATCCCCAGTTCAGTCAATGTATTCCATAGGACATTATGGCTAAGACAGTCAAAGGCTGAACTTAAATCAACGAATGTCATAAAAAGGTCGCCTTTCTTAGCTGCCATATATTTCCCTGTGATTAATGCCAGATTGAGACCTTGCTCGATGGTCCCCAACCCTGCTCTGAAGCCGTACTGAAACCTGGAAATGATACCCACATCCTTAACCCAGGAATGCAGTCTATTTAGGATAATTCGGCCGGCTACTTTCATCATTGAATCTAACAGGGAAATTGGCCTGTAAAATTTGGGGTCCTGACGATTTCCCTTTTTAAAAATGGGCACTACAATTGCCTCCTGTCATGTGGTTGGAAAACCAGTGATATTATAGCTGTTAAAAACGTTGGTCAGGAGTGGTGTCCAGAGAGCTATATTATCTTTGTATATGTCAATAGGAACCCCGTCTGGGCCTGGGGCTTTAGATTTGGAACTTTCCTGTATTGCCAATTCAACCTCTGCTAGTGTGAATACTATCTCTAATGGAAAGGCGTTTACAAGGGCACCTTCTGGGGTAGGACCCTGTACGGATGAGTCCGCTCGAATAGAGATTTCTAAGCTGCCCAGGTCATCTTTCCTAAACAAATCTGTGAAATAGTTGACCCAGACAGATTCTTCAATAGCAATCTCAATCGAGTCTGTTTCCCTGGTTTTAAAAAAAGGGGCATTAACCTCTCTCCAGAACAAAGTATTGTCTCTTAGGACACTAGCCTTTCGCAAGGCCTCCCACGCTGCTTCCTTAAGTTCCGTTTTACGGTTATGAAGCGCAAGTTTATAGGCTGCTCTTGCCCCCTTATCTCAATCTTGTCTCTTGGTACCTTCTTCAGTATTTGCTTCAGGTGTAGATGTGCTTTAGTGCAATCAGAACTGAACCAGCCCTCTGCTCTATCCCTGTCACACTTCTTCCTCTTTCTTACAAGATGGCTGCTTATTTTGGATGTAATTTCCCCAAATACTGTTACAACCAATGAAGGATTGGGATTATCTTCGAGGCATATCATAAAGGGATTAAGGTCATCTGACACTAGTTCATGCATAAACTTCTCCGAGTTAACTTTGTTCCACTTAATTACGTAACCGTTAGTCCTTGCCAGAGAACCCCCCGTGGCGGTATAGGACCTCTACCAGGCTCCGGAGCTTGACTATCCCTGGGGCCCATATCAAAGGTGGCACTGATCGGATAATGGTCACTCAGTGCAATTTTTTCGGTGTTAAAAGACCGAATACTATGGTGGTAATTAGTGGAAACCAGCATATAATCAATAAGGGAAACAAGGCCCCGGCCAGTAAATGTAGATTCAAAATTGACCTGTGGGTCACTCAACTCGGTGGCAAATCCGAGGTTCAGGTCATGCATCATGGTGTTTAGCAAATTACCAAAAGTAGAGTGTTCAAAATGCGTGCAAGGTTCACCCTTTAGATCAACTATACCACACAACTCTGTCCCATTTTGGGCGCACAAATGACAATTGAAGTCGCCTGTAATTATACAACATGTGTCCGTTTGCTCAGTTCCCAGCCCCTTATTGATAACTCCGTTAAGTTCTTCTAAAACCGGCTTTTGCTCCTCTTTTGGGATGTTATTATATAAATTAATTAAGAGCAAACTCTGAGACCCTCTCCCCTTAATGTGCAACATTCGAAAGAAATGCTTATATTTGACAGGGCAGCTTGTACTATCCAAGTTCGTTACTGTCAGGTTGGCCAAGTTGGAAAAATAAGTGGAGAGGCCACCAGAACATCTTCCTCTGCCCATGTTACGGGCCGGGGCGGCATATGTGCTAAAACCCTCCAAATGAGTCTCACCCTTATCCCAGGTCTCTTGTAAACAGATCACATCAAACTGAGCCACAAAGCTTAGGAAGGTGGGGTCCTTAGATTTTTTTGGAAGACCCGCAATGTTCCAAGATAGTAGGGATATACTTATAGGGATATAAGTACAATAATATCGACTCAAAAATATAGATGTAAAAAATATAGATGTAAAAAATATCGACTTTAAAAAATAATATAACTTAAATTAAATAATTAAATAATATTAATATTATTAACAAAATAAATTAAATTACATTTATATTTTAACTATTTATAACAAATAAACCTAATTTAATCAATATAAACATAATAAATGTGTACATATACATATATTTTCTTAAATACATTTTATTATTATCTTTATTTAATTTATAAACTTTAATAATTATATAAAAATAAAATAAACACATATATATAACATTTTGAATAAAATAAAATATTCTATATTTAATTAACACATTAAAGTAATAAAAAATAATAATACATACATTTAATAACAAAATAAAAACATTAGTAGTTAAACATTTGATAGCGAAGGGGTAAAAATTACTATTCCCACTCCAGTGAGTGCAAAAGTAGGGAAAGCGTTGGATAGCGTAGGGGTAAAAACTACTATTCCCACTCCAGAGGGTGCAACAGTAGGGAAAGCGTTGGATAGCGTAGGGGTAAAAATTACTATTCCCACTCCAAAGGGTGCAACAGTAGGGAAAGCATTGGAAAGCGTAGGGGTAAAAACTTACTATTCACACTCCAGTGAGAGCAACAGTAGGGAAAGCGTTGGATAGCGTAGGGGTAAAAATTACTATTCCCACTCCAAAGGGTGCAACAGTAGGGAAAGCATTGGAAAGCGTAGGGGTAAAAACTTACTATTCACACTCCAGTGAGAGCAACAGTAGGGAAAGCGTTGGATAGCGTAGGGGTAAAAATTACTATTCCCACTCAAGAGAGTGCAACAGTAGGGAAAGCGTTGGATAGCGTAGGGGTAAAAATTACTATTTCCACTCCAGAGAGTGCAACAGTAGGGAAAGCGTTGGATAGCGTAGGGGTGAAAATGACTATTCCCACTCCAGTGAGTGCAATAGTAGGGAAAGCGCTGGAACCCAAAACAATAAAAAAAAAACTATCACATTTTTTATTAAATTTAATTTCCAATATAAACATAATTAATATATACATTTAAATATATTATTATTAACAAAGATAATAAAAAAACAATTAATTACACACTATTTAACACTATATTATCCACCACACACACCTAAAATTAATTACACAATTACATTTAATATTTACTAATTAATTATTGAAAATTAATGTATTTTTTAAATTAATTAATTAATTAATTAATTACCAGTTTTCACACCATATACACTTATAAACACCACAACACAAACCTAAAATTAATTACACATTTACAATTAATAATTATTAATTAATTAATGGTAATTAATTTTAAAAGTATTTAATAATTAATCAATAAAAAAGTAATTACTTCACACCATTAACACATATAAACTCCACAACACACACCTAAAATTAATTAAACAATTAACATAATTAATTAATAATTGACTAATTGAAATTAATTAACAACTAATTATTAAACAATTATTAATAAATTAACACATTAATTAATCAATTAATTTTATATAATTAAATTACTTCCCACCCTATTCCCCTATAAACCCACAACCCGCTACGGAACTAATAACACAAAATTCAACATAAAATACATTTGTAACTAATACAATTCCAAAACATATAATAAAATGACAAACAATTCTCATTAAAAACACTAAAATACATAACTATTAAAAAATCGATATTTTTGTAAACTATATTTTTGTAAACGATATTTATTACAACTATATTATTGTTATCGATATTACTTACATGTCAGTCGATATTCTGGTCAAACTATATTTTTGTTGTAGATATTTCTTCAACTCGATATTTCTGCGGGGATATTCATGTCACACGATATTTCTCCGTCGATATTCCTACTCTGCACCCTGTAGTGAGTTAAGGCCAGATGATAGTGTTTCAACTCTTTCACTTGAGCTGACCACAGAATGTGAGGGTTGTTCTAACTGCCTTGCTAGACCATAGAGCATATTTCAGACACAAATAATGCAAGTGTATCTCTATTCAAAGCAGTTAAAAAGGGCACATACCTAGTCCTCTATCTGCCATTCATCTCTGTGGTGGTAAAGAAATGCGCCTTAAAAACACCTTAATATGGGACTGAACTGCAGATGTTGGGCACCAGCCCTCATTTTTGAGTTCATGGCATAGGGCATTGTTACGAGTACGGCGGTCCCAGGACCGCTGTACCCGATGTTGCAGTCTGACTGTCGCAACCTAGGCCAGATTACAAGTTTAGCAGTTGGACCACCACCAGCTCGCTACTACACTGCCATCCCCACCAGGATCTTTGATCCCGACGGAGCTGTGGAGACAAAAGGATGGTGGCAGTGTCAAGGCAGGCACTGCCTTCGGGATTACAAGTTCCCTTTCCCACAGCCTTTTCATGGCGGGAACCCCGCCATGAAAGGATGGCAAAAGGGAAGGAAGGGGCCAGTTAGACTTGGCTTTTTCAGTGGGTTTGACCCCACACTTTTTGGCATCCTGTTTTTGACCCTGTTTTTGTTGGTTTTAGGACTCTGGGCACTTTACCGCTGCTATTCGGAGCTAAAATGCATATGCTAGCTGTTAGACCAGGCATCTTTGGCATGGTTTCTCCCTATCTATTTGCCTCTGCCTCCTGTATTGTTTATGATGTGCTGGATATCGTTTTTGCTGGTTTAGATGCTTTGGGCACTTTGCCACTGCTGTTCAGTGTCAAAGTGCAAGTGCTCCCTGTGTAAATTGATATTGTGATTGGTTATCCATGATTGGCATATTTGTGTCACCAAGAAGTCCCTAGTAAAGTGCACTGAGTGTGCCAGAGCTGGTGATAACAAATGCTACTAGTGGGCCTGCAGCACTGATTGGGCCACCCACATGAGTAGCCCCAAAATTGTGTCTCAGGCCTCCCACCGCAGTGCCTGTGTGCAGTCTGTGAACTGCCATGTCCTCCTGGTCAGTGTCCCCACAGGCCAGACCTAACCCTTCCCTTTCTGTACACATTGGTTACTCCTATGGAAGGCCCAAGGTACCCCCTCGGTCAGGGTGCAGTGTATGTGAAAGGTAGAGCATGTACTTGTGCAGGTGACATGCTCTGGTAGTGAATTACAGCCATTTTCGTGTTTCACTATGGTAAGGCTAGCTTGTCCCATAGGCTATCATGGGGAATGCTGGCTATAGTGGCTACCAGCATATCTTTCCATTGGAGCAAGATGGACATAAAAGTCTGGTATCCCTGAAATCAAGATTTAATAACACATCTTTTAGGAAAGGTTGTTTTTAAATCCTGTGTTTGAGAACAGCACTTTTAGAAAGTTGCTGTTCTCTTGTCTGACCTTTCTGTGTGTCTTGGCCTGTTTGTGAATTGACTGTCTGGTTTGTGAGTGACAGGGGCTGAGTGGCTCCCAGAGTCTGAGTGGGCCATCCCTGGGCTGAATAGCTCCATCTGCATGTAGAGTGGTGGGAGGGGGTAGCACTTGGGCCTGAATAGGGCTGTGCCTGCCTTCCACAATGCTGGATCCACCTCCTGCTGGACGGCTGACGACCCTGCCCCTCTCTCTGAAAGGAAAGGAGAGGCCAGGAAAACAAAGTGCTCAAGGAACACCCAGAACTGGTTCAGACGGGGTTCAGAGCACTCCTGCACAAAAGGATCAAAGACCTTTAGGGGTATTAGTACAGGACCCCTGACTACAGAACATTAGATCATCCTGGAATCAAGAAGGAACCTCTGCCAAGGAGAAAGCTGAAACTGAAGAAGGAAAACTGTCCTGCTATTGCTCTTCTGGACTGACCTGCTGTTGCTTTGCTGCCAAAGAGAGGGGAAGGACTTTGCTTGAAGGAATCTCCAAGGGCCTGAGAAGAGCTGGCTCCCTGTTAAGAAGTCCCAGGAACAAAAGGAGTTCACCCCCAGCTTCCCTGAACTCTGCTGAGAGAGGTCTGTCCTTCCTAGAGTGCTTGGGCCAGTTGTGGTGCCTCTGGAAGTTGTACCTGTGTTGGGAAGCTGGAAACCAATCTTTTAAAGACTTTCTGCAAGTTTTGTCGCATCGCTCACTTGCGGAGAGCATCCCCATCAGTGCGAGGAAATTTCCGCCACTACGAAGGCCGAGATCGTCGCAGCTCCTGTTGCAGCTGCCAGAGTGATCGCATCCTTCGTTTGCGGGATGCACCAGACCGGTGCGGGAATATTATCATTGTTGTTAGTGTCGTCGCAGAGCCTGTCGTCACTGGGTGAGATCGTCACACTGCTTGCTTGCGGACCGCATCACGTCGCTGTGAGTTTCGTCGTAGAGCCATCGCATCGAGGAGCTGCAAGAGGAAGATCACCCCTGATCCGCGCATCGTCGCCCCGGAGATCGTCGCAGCCCCAAAGATCATCGCATTGTGCCTTTGCAACCTTTTTCACTACGGAACCTCCGCACCGGAATCCATACAAGGTATCGCATCCCTCCCCATACAGACTGGAGTCACCGCACCATGCCCGCTACATCCAGCGGGGCTGTCGCATCGCCTCCCCAGGGTCTCAGGAGTGACGCATCGCTTGTTTTCCACTTGTTTTGGAACTTTATCACATTCAATGGTACTGTTGGCTTAACGTGACGCAACTGTGAACTTTTCACGCAACTGTGGATTTTTTTATCACAACCTTAAGTACACTTTTGAAACCACATTCTTGAACTGTGTATGTTGGATTTTTGTCGTTTTGGTCTTATGTAGTTTAGATTAAATACCTTTATTTTTCTAAACTGTTGTGGAGTCAGTTTGTGGTGTTTTCACTGTGTTACTGTGAGTGTTGGTACAAATAATTTGCACATCGCCTTTGATAAGCCTTGACTGCTCATGCCAAGCTACCAAGGGGGTGAGCAGGGATTATCTAAAGAGTGTATCCTCCTTACCCTGACTAGAAGCAAGGGTCCCTATTTGGACAGTGGTACCTACCTCTGCCAACTAGAGACCCCCAGTTCTAACACTCGCTATGTAAATTATGCGTATGGAATTGTGTTGGCATGTTTGGCATATTTGATTTACTAGTATGTCCATAGTAAAGTGCACTGAGAGTGTCAGCGCCTGTAAATCAAATGCTGCTATGGGGGCCTACAGCACTGATTGTGCCGCCCACGCAAACAGCCTTTCAAAGGGCTCTCAGACCTGCCACTGTAGCGTGTGTGCACTGTTTTTACTGCCATGTCAACTTGGCAAGTACACCCACTTGCCAGACCCTAACCTTTCCTTTTCTTACTTGTTGGACACCCCTAAGGTAGGCCCAAGATACCCCTGTGGGCAGAGTGAAGTGTATGTGAAAGGTAGGACATATACTGGTGTGTGACATGTCCTGATAGTGAAGGCAGTGTTTTTCACCATTGAAAGGCTCTCTGTCCCATATGATAGAATGGGGGATACTTTGTAACATCTAACGAGCATAATTTCCCATTAGGACAAGGTGGAGAAATTAAGTTTAGTATGCCTAAACTCAGAATGTAATATTGCATCTTTTAGTAACAATGACTTTTATGTTGTGTGCTTGAAAATACCACATTAAGAAAGTGGGTATTTTCTTGCTTATGATGAAGTGGTGGTAAATGCACACCAAAAATGTAAATTGTGGTTTCAAAAACCTGAGTACATATTGTGTGTGTGACTAGGGTATCGCTGACTGATCAACCAGCATGAGGGAAGTAGGAGTAGAACGTGTTATACCACCATGAAACATCCCCTGATTGCACATCCAAATCCCAGAAGGAGGTTCATCCAATGTTAAACAGCAAAAAGACGGGAGACTGGAAATATGTAGTATTTATTTTACAAGATAGTTGTGGTCAAATTCAAATTCCTTTAGAGAATGATGTCAACATTGAAATGAATGAGTCAAGTCCTCCAGACCCAATGCATTTCGGGGGAACTCTTTGTCAGGGGAGATTAAATCTCTAAGTAATGAAGCAGGAAGAGACTAATGTAAAAAATGCCCACAAAAATGTGTGGGTTAGTGGTGATGTGCAGTACAAATCAACAATGTGTGCTAAATCCAGGAAGAATAAAATGAAATAAAAGGATGAGGGATACTCAAATCAAATCAAATATAGCTTTATTTGATTGTTAAAAGCAATCATAAAAGCATACATAATTATAAAAATTGTCACAATTCAATTCATTTTACAAAATCAACATGTCGTAAATAAGAACATACAAAAAATAGATACAGAACAATTCATTGGTGGCAACATTCCATTAAAGGGATCCTTACTATAAATAAAACACACTACATAATCATAGTTTTTCTGCAATATATTACTCTTTTCAAAAACATTATGATTGTTGCAACACATCGTTCATTGTCCAAATTTGAATACTTAACATAGCCGGGCGACATTGGCGCAGGCCCATCTGTCTCAGTAGAGGCAGTAAGATACTGCGCCTAAGGAGTCTGCAAAATTTACAAAATAAAAGGACGTGCATGGTACTTTGGAGCGACTCATTGTCACAGGGACAAGGCTGTAAATCATGTGACCATTTACAGTTGGAAAACTAACCAGTCTATGAAAAATTCCAAATCTAAAATGAGATAATAAAAATCTATCATAATTGCCAGGAACATAAACCAAATAGGGTTGAGTATTAAAAGTAGTTAATAACAATTGATGTTGCAGGACAATTGGTTTTAAAACCTCTGTTGTTGTTCTTAAGGTATCCAAGAAAAACAAACCCTCCTTCCTCAAATCTTTTCTTGAAATGGCTGAGATAGTGAGAGGATTTAGGAAGTATTCCGGCTTTCCAATATCCGTAAGAAACTTAAACACATAGCTCAGCCATGGTATCCTCATTGCTCCTTCCAACTTCAAGATATCTGACACAATATCCCTATTCAGCTTGGTTTCTTCTTTAGTCCACATCCTGTGCCATAAAAGCACAGGCCAAGCTTGATAAGATCAGATATGAATGGGAGTCCTAGTTCTGCATGGCAATTATAGTTAGGAGTAGTCTTGGGAACTACAAGGATATATTTCAGAAAAGAGTTTTCAGCTACCTGGATGGAGTTAGGGTCAGCAAAACCCCATACCCCACTTCCATAGGTAGCACCAGATACACATTTGGCTTTATTGATCTTAATTAGCTCAACAGGCGGTCTCGTACCTAATTTTTGGTCAAAAGTCTTCAGGGCAGCAGTAGATCGGACCATCGCAAGATTTGTGCCTGCTACTGCCTGACCCCAAGACTCATTCTGAGTAAAAATTATGCCTAAGTAGGAAAATTGCTTAGAAGCCTCAAGCTTCTGTCCTGCAATAAAAATGGCCCTTTTGGTCTCACAATCCTTGCCACAGCGCATGATGAATGTTTTCGATGTATTTACCCTTGGCCCCAGATCTTTCATAAAAAGGGCAAAACTATCCACCATGCACTGAAGTCCCACTTGAGTAGGAGACATTAACACAGCATCGTCTGCGTACAAAAGAGCCGGGATTGGTCGGCCAGCTACGTATGGGGAATCTAAGCTGTTACTGCACAGGGCTCCCTCCAAACCATTTATATATAAATTAAAAAGGAATGGAGCTAGAACACAACCCTGCCTGACTCCACTCCTGATTGGGATTTTGTCCGTGCGTTCCCCCTTCAGGCCATAACGGACGCGGGCTGATGCGTCACTATAAAAGCGTTTAAGAAAATAAATAATATTTCATCCACCCCTAGTTGTCCTAGCAAGGACCACAATTTGGAATGAACCACACAATCAAATGCGGCCGAGAGGTCCACAAAAGCCAGGAACAAGTTCCCCTTCTTTACCCTTGTGTACTTCCCGACCAACATTAAAATATTTAAGCCCTGCTCCACTGTCCCTAGGCCAGAACGAAAACCATATTGCAAATCAGATAAAATAGAGTTGTCATCGGCCCAGCCTAGAAGACGGTCCAGGATTATCCACCCAGCTATTTTCGTAAAAGAATCCAACAGGAAGATGGGTCTATAACATCCCGGATCATGTCTATCCCCCTTTTTGAAGATGGGCAGGATTATGGACTCCACCCAGGTGGGCAAAAAATCTGTAATACAACTTGCGTTAAGCACCTGGACAAGACGGGGGGCCCATAGAGGAATAATAGCTTAAAAAATATCCATGGGGACACCGGGCCATGAGCCTTACCGCCCTGACTTGCGTGGAGTGCTTTTTCAACCTCGTCCAAGGTAAACATCAAATTTCTTGAAGCGGGATAGAGAGTAGGAGAACAAGGAGAAGTTAGAAATATCTCTCCCTCATATACCTTGGAAAAAATGCCCAATACAATCTGCTTCTGGGATTGCTATCTCTATTTTAGGGCCAGCCTCTTCCATTAAAAAGGGGGTTCTAATATTCTTCCAGAAGCCTGCACTATCGTTATTTTCAGAAGCTAAATGCAAGGCTTCCCATGCTTCTGCTTTTAACATGTTCTTCCTATCTTTTATAGCAAGTTTATATTCTTTCCTAAGTCTCCTTACCTCCGTAACACTTCTTGGTTTATTGTGCAGTTCTTTCTTTAAAAGAGCGTAAGCTCGAGTACAGTTATAGTTAAACCATCCTCCCTTTTCTCTATTATTTTTACACTGTCTCGTGAGGGAGGTCCTAATTTCATTAGACATGGTTAAGAAAGATGCAAGGAGAATTTCAGGGGTATAATCTTCCCCCAAGCAATTTGCGAGCTCAGATGTGCATTTGCCGATTACTGTGTTAAGAATTTTTGTTTGATCGACCATGGCCCATCGTAACGAGTACCCGTTTATACTACCAATAGACAAGTTTTCACCCACTCTATCTTTTTCTGAGTTACTCCTTGAGAGGGTCTTCATTGGCAGCAAAATGGCCATACAAAGCGGAAAATGATCGCTTAATGCAATATCTGAGACCTTGAAAGAATAAATTCTGTCAACATGATTATCAGTTACAAAAGCATAGTCAATAGTAGAAGAACAACCCCTCCCATTAAATGTTGGTGGTAGGAAGGATGGTAGCACACAAACTTCGTTCACAAATCCCAGGTCAAACTTGCCAAGTACTTCATTTAACTGTTCACCCAAAGGAGTGTGATTAAAATGTGATTGACACAAGCCCTCTTCCCATGTTACTCCACATCTATTATATTCCGCCATACTACATAGAGTTAAATTAAAATCTCCCACCAAAAGAATCATCATATCGTGCCTGATGCTTTTACCCTGTGAGGACAATGCTTTGGACAGGTTGTTAAGGACATTTGATACTTCACCCAGGGGAATATTATTATATAAATTTACCAGGGCAATTGAAGTGTCAGAGCCCAATACAAGTATCAAGAACTGGAAATAAATATCTTTAATAAGCTCTATAACCCTTATTATGTTCATCTTATTTGACAAATAAACACTCAACCCCCCTTTAGCTCTCCCATGCACAACCTCAACAGCCGGAGTATGGAAAGTCTTATACCCATTAAGGTGGACCGGTTCCTTGCTCCAGGTTTCCTGGAGGCAGATCAGATCTTGTGACTGGATAAAGTCCTGCCAAAGTGGGTTATCAATTTTGGACTTAATTCCAGCATTATTCCAGGAGGTAATATTGCATAAAGGGGGGACAGGCAGGGGAGGAACGACAGAAGGGGGCCTAACACCTACTGTTAATGTACCAGTCCCATTTGGAAGCACTGACTCCGGACCAACTTCTAAAGCCTCCATCCCCCCATTAAGAACCTCAATCCCTGGGATACTAGCAATCACCACCCGCTAATTCACAGTGTCCCTATGGTTGTAAACAGGCATAGAGTAGACTACTCTGCCGGGAAAGTTGGCGAGATTGTCCGTTTGCAGTCAGTCATTATTCTCTAGACCGCTCAGAATCTCATAGGGATTTGATGTCGGGACACAGTATCTTCCTCGGATTGGACCCATGTAATTTGTTCCTGGACAATGGAGTCCTGGAAACCTACCAGGATGCATGGGGCAATTAAAGAAACCGAGGGGAAGAATGTTAATGAACTCAGTATTAACTACCCCAGTAAAACCCCTCTCGATTATGTTTCGTACCAATAGCGGTGACCGAAATGTTAGAATTATACAATCTCCGCTCAGAGATTTACTGGATGTGCCTACCCAACTAACCCTTCTGGCCATTTTAAATTCAGAGAATAGTGAGTTATTAAGTACAAGCCTCGGGAGAGAAAATGAAGGGATTTATTCCTCAATGTCGACCAATGTTCAAAAGCATTGGGGGGCAGAGCTGGAACATTAGCTAACACAACCGTATATGGGGTAGCTTCAGGAGGTAAGTTTAGAATTGGTAGGGATGAGGTTGCATTATCCTCTTGGCAAGGCTGATCTCTTCTTATATTGCATATAGAATTGCTGTTGTCACTAACTCCCTGAGCTGGGGCTGTTAAATCTGCTACTCTAGTTCCAATGTTAGTTCCTGAGCTTCTCAGTTCCGGTCTTTTATTAACCTCCCTGCTTTTGTGCTGGGATTGGATGGCTGGATCCAAAGGTATACCTTTAGAATTTTCACATACGTTGGCTGAGGTTGGGTGGGATAGTATCTTGGTTGGTTCTACCTGTATGAGCTGATGGTTGCTAGTCAACTTTTCCTCTATACTGGTAACCCGGGTTTCAATAATGGTAATTTTTAAACAAATGGGCTCGAGGAGTGTTGTTCCCTAAAAATTCCCATCAGCTTCTGGGTTGCCTACACTAGTTAAGGCAGAAACATTATCTGTCTGGCCATTGCCCTTATTTCCTTTCAATCCAAGTGAGTTTAGAGCAGCTTTACACTGTTTATGGGTATCCTTCCCTTTACAATTTTTTTACAGGTAGTTCTTTCTTATTTATGTGCTTTTGCTTACGTCTCGCTTTTTGCCCCCTAGCTGTTACATGCGGGCTGACGTTAATCGACCTTGACAATGATACAGAGATAGGGCTAGAAGGAGAATCGCACCCCACCTGCCCAGAAGAATCATCGATTAAAAGCAGGGGCTCAGCAGGTACATTTGTTGGCAATATTGTAGGTGTCAAGGATAATCTGGTTGACAAGGGAGGGGGTTCAAATGACAAGTTGTGCTGTGTAGGCACAATTTCATGATTCGAAGGGGTAAATTGGGCACTTGGCAGACCAACAAAGGAAGGCATGGATACAGTCGCAGAAGGCAAGGGAGGGAGCATACCAGTTGGGAGAAAAAGGCGCCTTTCTGTGTTTTCAATGGCAGACGCAACCACCCCTATAGTTTTTTGCAGCATTTTATCTATTGCTGTCAGACTTGGGAGAGGAGTAATTAAAGCTGCTTTTTGCTTAGTAACAGGGCGAGGCTGAGGAGGGATATTCTTCCCCATGTTCCTAAACATAAAAGACATAAGGGGCTAAGTTAGCAACAAATTAATATAACGATCCCACCTAGAAATAAAATTTACAGTTAAAAATAAAAATTGTCAGTCATTAAAATAATTAAAGACTTAAAACATAGATTCAAAATGTCAATAGTAGAAATGTCACTATCAGCAAGAGAGTTTGAATGATTAGGGATACTCAAAACAAACAGAACAAAGTACAAGAAAGAAAAAAAACCCTGTTAAAAAAGACATGCACTGACTTTAAAGTACAGGCGTGAAACAAGAATGTTAATAACCCTGTGTATTGAGAAAAATCTTACGGGTTAATAAAACTAATTTGAGTTCAGGAACGTCAAGCTCATTTTGATGACAGTAAATATGGTAGAGTTAAAGACCTGAATAGGACCCAAGTGAAGTTACAGGGTGGTGGTGAGCTAAAGGTGAACGTTATTGACAAGCGGGTCGCACGTAGTGCCTTAACACTAAAAACAAACGCCTACGGTATAACACCAATACAGAAGATCTTACCACCATTAAGATGAGAAAGGTGTTTAGTGTGTAGAAGATTCTCTAGAATGCTTGCTCAACATGAGAAAGGCAAGAAATAAACGATGAACCGGAAGTGAAACCCCACAGAAACTCCTGTGTGTGTAAGAAGTTAAATGAGATTATTGCAGGAGTATAAAGATATGTAATAGAGTAAACATGAAAACACGAAGAAAAAAATGAAGAAAACAAAGACAGGAGAAACAGTAGAAGTTAAGTAAGCACAGTAAATTACGTAACGCTAAGAGGAAATTTGGAGACATCTTGGAATTGTCAGTCACTGACATATCCAGAAGGGGCCATATTGGAAGGGTGAATCAAGAATGGTAACGAATGGTAAAAAAAGAAAAGGAATGAAATTAATCATGGTCAATCCAAGGGGGACCATATTGGAGGGGTAAATCTGGGATGGAAATAGCCAAATAAAGCACAATACACAGGTTGTTATAAAGGGAATGAATTACAGTAGAACGAGGTGGGTGTAAACTTGATTAACAAGAGGGGCCAATCCGAGGCTGTAAACCATATATCAACAACATGGAGAGGGGGGAAACTGTATGGAATAAACTAAATCAAAAAAGGTGTAAAAAGTGGTGAACAAGAACAGGATAAGTACAATATAACTGGGCAAGAAGATACAGGGAAATAGGCTAATAGAGAGTAGTAAGTAAGGAGAGTTGCCAAAAGCTGGAAAACAGAGCAAGTCATTAAAGAAAACAACTGATTTCAATGTGATCATTGAGTTCATTAGGTATGATGTTGTCCAACAGTTTTGTCCAGAAAATTACTCTTTGGAGTAGATATTTGTGGTTGTTACGACCTTCACAAACATTCACAAACTCTAACACCATAAATCGGAGTTGAAAGATGTTGTGTTTAGACTCCAAGAAGAGTGTGGCTATGACAGCAGAGGGCACTGCCGTACTTCGCGGCCCAACCATAGTCTCACTGATGACGATCACCACCGCTAGCGAGCCGCTACTTACAACTCAACCTGTGGGCACCGCACTCCGCATCACCTTGATTCACTCTGCCACCCTGGTCTCACCGACGACGTCACTGGCCACTGACCGCGACACCCATGACTGCACCATGGTTTGGGGGCACCACTCATAAGTTACATGACGCACTGCACCATCCCACACCGCAGTCTGGGCCAACCAATGCCAGCTCCCATCAACTGCACTGTCCCTTGCACAGTGACTTGTCAGCACTGCCACAAGCACTGCCTTTCTCAGAAGGGCAACCATGGTCTCACCAATGCCACTGGACAAACGTCACTGAGCCGTTGCCTGCACTGTGACTTGAATGCACCGCATGCCGCACCTCTACACTTCACATGGCAACCGCAATGGTTGCCACAACCGTCCCGCACTAAAACGCTTGGCTGGAACCAAAGGTACTTTTTACGAAATTGATAACACTAACTCCGGTCCACACTGACGCGCTCAGCAAGAACTGGTGGATTCTGTTGTTTACAGCACCGCGGTAGCACCAGACAGAACTACTGACCTAATTTTTAAGTCATACTTGCAAAGTGCCTATTTTTGATAACTGTATGTTGGTCTTTTATCATTCTGGTCTTGTTTGCACAGATAAATATTGGTTATTTTTCAAAAACTGGTGTGGTATCCTTTTGTAGTGTTTTCACTGTATTACTGTTGGTTTTGTGCATATGCTTCATAGACTGCCTCTGAGATAAGCCTGACTCTTTGTGCTAAGCTACCAATGGGGTGAGCAGGAGTTAATTTAGGAGTATATCCCCCTTATCCTGACTAGAAGGAAGGACCCCTATTTGGACAAAGGTGCAAACCATTGCCAACTAGAGACCCCCATTTCTAACAGAGCCCTAAGCAGGGCCCCCAGGTGATTTAGCTCAGGGGAGGTAGTGCATGTCATGCCCTGTCATGCCCTGTCATGCATGCTCTGTGAGCCATGTATGACATGGTGCATGGCACACAGTGCACAGACGTGCAGAAGGCTCTGCACTGTGATATCATCTGCTGCAGCCCTTCTCAATGGCCGAGCCATGCTGCTGTGTTGGGACTGCCTAATACGGACCGCCAACCTGGTGGCCCACTCAGTATTCGGTGGTCTGAACACTGCAGCCTCTGCAGTGTTCTACCAACCATGGCATTTGCCGTCCAGTGGATGGACTGCTGATGTCATACTAAGGCCCTTATATTTATTATCAGAGCTTGAGCAAGAGCAAAAGCAAGACAGAGAAACCTAGGAAAAGGAGAAATTACGAGGAAGCAAAAGATAAGAAAACAGGGTCAAAAAGAGAAAGCTCAGATGAAAAAGATCTGACAAGTGTTAGATAATGAGATAGGAAGTGTATGGTGATGGAAGAAAGAGGAATAAGGTGGAAGCAAGACTAGGCAGTCTTTCTATTCATTAATGCCGTCTTTTGGCAGCACCTAAGGAGGGCCCTTGACCTAAACCGTGGGCCTCTGCAATTGTTATAAAAACATTTTTTACATGAAGCACTAGCTTTGATCTATTATGCAACAATAGAGGATTTCACTAAAACAATATTCAACACTTAGTTTCCCACAAGTCACAAAATCAACTGGGATTCTTTTGTTTTGGTTGTATGTCACTACCACCCATGCTTTTACCATGCATGCTTTACCATGTATCTATTACCACACAATGCCTTTTTCCAAGCATCCTGACCTGTATCTAAAAATCCATGAGTGCAGTGGTAAACCTTGTGGGACATATGACTACTCAGCTCTGTCGTACTTGGGCTTCGCATCGCCTTGAGAGAGCCAAAATCTCCCGATATCTCACAGGTACATCATCCAATTCGTGCCTCCATCCGCTCTGATTGCGGTCTGTGCTCAGGTGTGGGAAAACCCGAAATATATCAATCCAAAATTCTGCAGGTTGCAAAGAAATGCACACACTCCCCAGAAGCAGTAGTATCCAGGTGTTTATTGTGCTGGCGCACTCAACTCATTTCGAGAACACAAGTTCTCTTGTTCACAAGTAACTCTTGTTAGTGAAAACACCCTACATATACATTTCACAATAACATAGAAGCCACATATCTTACATTGGACTGGAAAACATCCTTGGAAGGGACATGTCTGCATAAAAAGATCACATAACATAGTGAAGTTGCACCAGAAACTAATCCATTTTAAAATAAGAAAAGTCAATACAACAAACAATTGATCACATTGTTTTTTTATTGTATTGATATCCATGCACAGACACGGAAAGGGAATGTGAAATAAAAAGAGAGCAAACAATTGCTGCACCTACCAGATCAGCGTATGATAAATGCACTACTGTACCGTGAGCATGTTAACTGATCCACTTAAAATAAGAGAAGTAAATACATCAAATAATTTATCTAATTGTTTTTTTAATTGCTTTTTTGATATCCATGCACATATAGAAAGAGGGAACGAGAAATAAACTGAGCACAGAATTGCTGCCCCTTCCAGATCAGCTTCTGTACAGGAAGGTAATTTGCCTGACCAACATAGATCTATCTCGCCCAAGTGGTCATATTCAGAATAACGCTCCAAATATGCTGTGCAACCACAAGTTCAATTTACATAATGTTTGAAACACAGTAAATACCAAGCATAAAACATATGCTGAGCATGCACCACATCCCACACAAATCATATCAGACAAATGGCATATCAAGATTTCCCATGTATGGTCCAGGAGGACAAGAATACAATAAGTATGATTAAAATATAGTACTGATGATAAGGTAACCACTACATGCGACATATCATATAGGCCAAAATATTTGTTAAAGCAACTGCATAGTGTCATCACATTGTACCTATTCTCAATTAATCTAGCTGGGATGGTCTAGATTTTGGATAAAGGGGGCGTATATTGGGAACTGAGCGAGATGGCAGCATTCTAGCGGAGCTCCGACACCCAGCTGCGTAAACCCACATAAATCCAATCATTTATCCGATCCTGCCAGCGGATGATGCTGGTGCTGAGCTGGGGGCTCCAGCGGGCTGACCTGGGGCTGTGCAGTGCTCCAAGAATATAATTGATTCACAGACATTCCCACTGCAGCGGCTGCGGCCTGTGTGACGCCTGGTGACGTGCTTGCTGAAGAGCATGGAGGTCGCGTAGACAGCCTCTGCCCGCGCTCTGCGGTGTGGCTGGGCCTCGGACTTGAAAGACGAGGCTGAAGAGGCAGACTGCACACCCCGTACCTCCCGCTGAGGAGCTCGACGGCAACACTAGTGTGCCGGCTGGGTGGTTCCCTGCACAAAATAAAAAGCTGCTTGGTGGGGGAAACTATTGCACATGCTTGAGGACCCTAGGGACCCAATCCGATCTACTGGCAGGAATTGGGGGTGGGGTAGACCACACCCTGGAGGGTTGTTGGTGTTGTGTGACCCCCCCCCCCCTTCCCACGGTGATCCCAATTGTTGAGAGGATTACTGACAGTCTGATTAGGTAGAAAAGAGTGGCGAACCTGGTGTGGAGGGCCCGAAGGTGATATTGGTCCCAGCAGTGAGTGCTGGGGGCCCGGGGATGCCCGCCTATGACCGAGTACAGAGCATAACCCCCCATTGAACTGGCCACTTGGGCGGAATGGGTGGTGAAGAGACTGGGGCTGGAGTGACCCTGGAGGATTGTTGGTGTTGTGTGACCCCCCCCCGCCCACGGTGATCCCAATTGTTGAGAGGAGTGCTGACAGTCTGATTAGGTAGAAAAGAGCGGTGAACCTGGTGTGGAGGGCCCGAAGGTGATATTGGTCCCAGCAGTGAGTGCTGGGGGCCCGGGGATGCCCGCCTATGACCGAGTACAGAGCATAACCCCCCATTGAACTGGCCACTTGGGCGGAATGGGTGGTGAAGAGACCGGGGCTGGAGTGACCCTGGAGGATTGTTGGTGTTGTGTGACCCCCCCCCCGCCCACGGTGATCCCAATTGTTGAGAGGAGTGCTGACAGTCTGATTAGGTAGAAAAGAGCGGTGAACCTGGTGTGGAGGGCCCGAAGGTGATATTGGTCCCAGCAGTGAGTGCTGGGGGCCCGGGGATGCCCGCCTATGACCGAGTACAGAGCATAACCCTCCATTGAACTGGCCACTTGGGCGAATGAGTGGTGAAGAGAACGGGGCTGGAGGGACCCTGGGGACAACAGAAGCCTGACTGGGAGGACTGTTTGCAACCTACAAGTGGAATATGATTGGTGTGAACAGTGTGAGCCCGATATCTGGAATTGCGGGGCCCATTGGAGAAGAAGTCTGACTGTAGTTGCACACCCATACTGTCGTGATAAGGAGGTAGCAAGAGAGCGAGCCTGAACTCCTCCGGGTGATAAGCCGAATGCGAAGTCCTAGTGGGGGCTCACAGCGGGAGCGCATAGCTCGAAGGGGTGGTGCGTGCCTTTTTAAGGGCCCTACATCAAGAAGAAAGTTAGCGAGCGTACCGATGGTGACACTGGGCCTTTCAGATGAAGCACAAGGTGCAGGATGGGGCACAGGCAAACAAAATGGATAAATATGCGGTCCGGAAATCAATGGCGGCCACCCCGGAGCAGCGACAGGAGGACGCGCAGAACCCTCCCAGGGTGCAATAATGGCAGCAATCGCGGATCTCAAGGGCATGATTGAACCTAAACTAGATGCAGTAATGGTGGACGTAAATCTCCTGTGCGCCGATCTACACAAAATGGCTGACAAAGAGGCCGCTACAGAGAAAGAGATGATGCATCTGCAGACCAGTACGAAAAGCCTTGAAGAACAAGTCTGGTCCCTTACGAAGCAACAAGTAGTGATGGCGGCCAAGCTCGAAGACCAAGAAGGAAGGGCCCGGTGAAATAATATTAGGGTGGTGGGGGTCCCGGAGGGGATGGAGAGCCCGAGTGTTGATTTGTTTTTGGAAGATCTAATCCTTACACACTTGAAGCCCTTAAGGCTCTCTATGCACTTTACTATTCACTACTCACCTTCCGGCTCCTCACCCACGCACACAAAGCCCTACACAACCAAGGCCCAGGATACCTCAACAGCCACCTCAACTTCTACGCCCCCAAACGCCAGCTCCGATCGACTAGCCACGCCCTCGCCACCGTCCCCCGCATCCGAAGAGCCACCACAGGAGGAAGGTCCTTCTCCTACCTGGCCGCCAAGACTTGGAACTCCCTTCCGACCCACCTCTGCCTGACCCAAGACCACCTCGCCTTCAGGAAGCAGCTCAAGACCTGGCTGTTCGAGCAGTAGCGGACCCCCTCCCCCCAGCCCCTTGAGACCCTCCGGGTGAGTAGTGCGCTATATAAATGCTTTGATTGATTGATTGATTGATTGACTATTAAACGTGCGCACATGGCACCAGTCCCTAGACCGAAGCCTGGTCCCCCACCCAGAACAATTATAGCATGCCTAATCAACTACCAGGATAAGGATGCCATTCTACAAACAGCACGTACACGTGGTGATTTGCATCATGAAAATTCAGTGATACGTTTCTTTCCTGACCTCGCCTTGCAGGTCCAGAGACAAATGTTTGAAGGTGTGAAGAGGGAACTCCGCTGCAAGGATATTAAATACTCCATGTTGTTCCCTGCAAAGTCGAGAGTGGTCACTGAGGGGCATACGTGGTACTTCAGCACAGTCGAAGAAACCATGGAATGGCTGGAAGGTTGGTGCACGGTGGGCCATAACCCTCACCAGGCGACACAAGAGGGTCCAGAGAAAGGCAAGCATGAGGGCCCGACAGAGACTTAGACACAGGGTTCAGACTAAGTATTTTACAAGTGATGGACCCGACCCCAGCAGGTAAAAGAGACACTGTAACATTGGCGCCTAGAGACATATGGGGGTTGCCATCCATTGTGTGGCAGTTGAGATCATGTGCACGGGACACTATCCATGGGGACCTGTGAATGACTGGTGGTCCTGGTATATAGCTGGCAGGACTGACCAAACCTTGAGGGGATGTTGGGATGTGTGGGAGGTCAGGGAGAGTGCTTTATTCTCTGCACCTGCCAACCCCTTAAGTAGTTACTCAGTTCAGGGTGACAGTCACTCAGTGAGTTTGGGAGGTGGGTGGTTGTTTCACTTGCCAGCAGGGTAGTAGGGAGGGAGTTTGGGGGGATCAGGGTGTGAGGGGTTATTCTAGTTCTTTTAGTAATGTTTATAGTAATTCAGTGAAATGTTAATATAAGTTGTATACAGTACTCAGCACCGAAGACGCTGTGGGGGATGACTAAATATACAGTGCCAGTGTCATCCTTGACCAAATGGAAGACCAGAAGGTGAAGGTGTTGCCCCAGGGTAATTATCGACACTCTAATAATCTTAAGGTTCTCTCATGGAACATTAATGCTTTGGGTAATCATATTAAACGTTCTGTGGTCTTGCAATATCTTCATAGACATGACCAGACCTGGTGTTGATCGAAGAAACACACCTTAAAGGCAATAGGTACAAGGTGCTAGATAGATATGGCTATAGGCTTGCAGCGCAATCTGGATACACAACAGGACCGAGAGACATGGAGATTCTGGTCCGGACTAGCATCCCACTGGTGGTGGGAAAACTTTGGCACAACCCCTTGGGAAGATTTGTGGCACCTACTGGAAAGTGGGTTGGTCAGACGCTGAATATAGTTTTTGTGCTACATACCACCGGCCCTACACACTGATGTAGTGTCAGCTCTGGGGGCTCTACTAGTAGACCTCCCATCGGGTATTTTAATATTAGAGGGGGACATGAACTCCACTATGGACCCGGAGAGAGATAAAGTAACTAGGGCAGCAAGGGGGAAGGGGGTGGAGCCGCTTTGCACCTTTGTAGAGGCTATGGGCCAAACGGATGTATGGAGCCTTCACCATCCCCGAGAGAATCAGTATACTTTCTACTCAGCCGTGCATAGCAGCTACTCCCGTCTTGATCATATTCTGACATTCCGGGGGAACGAGGGATGGTTCTGCAATGACCATATTAAATCGCTGGGAAATTCAGATTACTCACTGGTGGAGGTAGCCCTCCAGGGTCTGGTGAGGACTACTGTTTTGCCATCCAGAATAAATAATTGGGTCTTTACCAATAGGGATTTGGCTGACCAAACTAGGGAGAGGACAAAATTATACTTCCAAGAAAACGAGGGTTTGGTAGATTTGGCGTGTACCCTCTGGAAGGCTTTCAAAAAGTGATCCAGAGGCATATCTATGCCCACTTGGGGGCTGCAAAAAAAGAAAAGAGGATTCACTGGAACACATTGGAGGTTTTAGAGGCGAGAATTCTAGACGGGGAGGAAACAGACCCGCCGCTCATGCACCAGCTTGAACTAAAAAAGCCAGGAGATGAAAAGCCTAGCCGACAACTTTGCGATGACTGCCATAATTGGCAACACAACGGCAAGTTTATGACCTCGGGGATAAGGACAAAAAAATGATTACTTGGTTGGTGAAAAGGGATAGAGAACGCAACTGGTTGGCTGAAATATTTGATTCACGGTGGTGGACACACCTAGCCCGGAAGGGGATAGCGGAGACATTCGCGGAGTACTATGAGGGAATTTATGCCTCTAACCCCACCACAACGGAGGCAGAATGTCGGAACTTACTGCTTGACTTGCGGTTGCCCACATTATCATAGGAGGACAGGGAGGAAATGGAGAAAGACGATTGAGGAGATTGAAGGGGCAATCCAGGACTTACAATCAGGGAAGGCCCCTGGGCCAAATGGTTTGTGAGCAGAACTAACAAAGACCATGACGAGTGTTTTGGCGAGGTACCTCCTGTCTTTGTTTGAAGAGGCCAGTGGCGGGGGCTGTCTACCAGTGAAACAGAGGACAACCACTATGGTGGTCATACCTAAGCCGGGCAAGCTGCTGGACCACTGTGGCTCCTACAGGCCTATATCCTTACTAGATATTGAAGTTAAGATCCTCGCTAAAGTCCTAGTGAACCGCCTCTCAGGGGTGATCACATCATTGATACATCCTGATCAGTCTGGCTTTATGCCACACCGGAGTACCAGATTAAATCTACGCCGTTTGTACGGCGTGTTGCATATGACAGGGACTCGACCGGCTGAGGATGCAGCGTTCAAAGCACCCTATAGTTTCATTATCTATGTTGTTTGTAGTAAGTTTCAATTTATTTCCTGTTTTAAATCTCTTGCAAGAGTTTCATGAAAGCCAGGTAGACAATCCATAGAATGCAGTCTGAGGGGGTAGTGCTACCTGCTTTACTGGAGGCTTCTCTACCGGTTGTCAATAGTGAAAGTGATCAACCTGACTTAGACTCTGATCAAATATCTGTCTCATCTCAGGATTCTGCAATGTTATTGCCTAACATCACTCCAGCACAGCAGATTAAATAATGTGAAAGCTGGTGAATACTGTAATGTGGAGATTTGGAGTAGGCCTTTAGCATGAGGTGAATATTATGTTTGTAATATTCAAGATGGTGTGCTTTGTTGAAGGTGCTTCACCTCCATTTTGTTGTTGTTGTTGTGCTTGTTATGCATGCACATGAGTTGGATTATTGCGGACTGTTTTTTCTAATAAATCATTACACAGACTAAAAAAAACAATGAAAAGAAATAAGACAGGCTGTAATGTTCATGATCAGCCTTGAGGTCCAATCAAGGATAATGAGATAACAAATGCATTAATAACAAAAAGATAGCAAACGCACTTAGGACCAAATAGTAAACGAAAGATATTGCGGACTGGTTTGAATGAGGAGTTGTCTGCTTCTTGTCCTGGGGATAGGGAGGTGGGTTAGTTTTTATTAGGTTTTGTGTTTTAAGTACAAATACCCCTGCCTGCTGCTTTAGGGTAGCATTAGAACAAGTAAATGTCACTGTCATGTGGTCTACAGTGATCACCAACTCTGGCAATTCTACATCTACCTAAGTGAAATATAATTTGTATCCTGGAATTTCCAGGGTCTAAATAGTATGTCTGAAAGGTACAAAGTGTATTCTTATCTTAAGAGAATGGAATTCACTTTGCCCTCCCGCAGGAAACCCATCTTAATAAATCTGAAGGATTCGTTCTTCTCAAGAGAATGTGGGGTCAAGTATGTGCCACCATTTATTTGGCATTTACTCAAGGAGTATTGATTTGGGTGAGACCTGGGGTACCCTTCCGAAAAACAAATGAACTTGGGAAACCTTAGTGTAGATTTGTGGTAGTTTATGGGAGGTTAGTAGGACGTGACCTTACTATTGTCAGAATTTATGTGCCTAACACAAACCAGAGTGGGTTTTTTGTGGGCCTGTCTAGGGCCTTGTCACCTTACTTGACACAGCCCATTTTATTAGTGGGAATTTTAACTGTGTTACAGATACGGCATATGATCTTTTATTTCCACTGTTAGGGTATCCTCCAGTGAACCAGACAGCTCGTACGTTTAGGGCCTGGCAGCAGCAGTGGGGGCTTGTTGACTCTTGGAGGCGAATGCACCCTTTGGCACATGACTAGTCATTTACTCAGGCCTTCACAAACTTCTTGTTTGACTGAATACCTTTTTAAGATCTCGACTGCCCATGGTGCAGTTCACAGTATTGAAGTATTTCTGATCACAACCCTGTGTTAGCCTCTCTGAATTGGGGGTGTGAGTGTCATTGCATTCCAATTAGGCATTTAAATGTAGAGGCCCTAGATAATCCCATTTTTTAAAAATAATATTGGAGAGGCTATAACTGCTTACTTAAACAAAAATGCTTGCACAGCTAAATCCTCTTTGATTGAGTGGGATGCATTTAAACAGTGATCAGGGGCCAATGCATCGCAGAGGTGGTTTGGATGGGTAGAACTTTGGTTGGTGAGGTGGAAACTCAGGAAAAGGTACTTAAAAGCCTTGAGTAACGTAGGTCAGGTAATCTTACTATTAAATATCCCCTGTTTGAGGCAAAGGAATTACTGGTAGCCCAAGTTGAAAAATTACGTTGTTTTGATTATAAGGAATATTTGACTCATGCTCATGGTGAGTGTGATAAAGCAGGATTCCTTCTGAAATGGCTTAATAATCCAATAATATGGGAATCTTTGAGTCTAGAGCTTTGCTCTGCTGCAGGTGAAGCATTATAAAACCAAACTGTGTTTAATGCTCACTTCCGTAAGTACTATTCTTATCTCCAGCACCTAGAATACCACCCTAGGATGTGGTGTATATTTTATCAATAAGTCAACTGCGGATCCTCTCGTGTGAGGATACAGATTATTTGGGCAGGGGTATAACTATACCAAAAATTAGAGCTGCACTCCCAGAAGTGAGGTATCCACCTGAAACTCACTATATTGGTGTTGGGGGGTGGGACTCTGCCCACCCCACAGCTTGCCAACTCCTTAGTTTCCTCCCACCACTGGTTTAGGGGAATTCTTCAGCCTTTGTGGCTGCTGCACTGGGTATTGTTGTGCTTCTTTGGCGCCGGCCAGATCGCTCCACCACTCGCTGTATCGTAGTGCTATACGATCCTGCTCGCACAGCCAGCAGTGTATGGGCGCATCTCCATCCCCAGGCCCACAGATCAAGCCACTCCTCTCACTTTAGGTCAGTGGACACGACTGTTCCCTCCTCCCAGGGGAGACTCAGATTCTTCTGTTGCATGCTCCACCCACTGCGCTCACCCACCTGCTGGATCTCCACCTTGGCTCCCACCTCACACGGAGTGGGGGCCACCTGAAGCAGAGACCTCATGCTACCGGCGGGGATGCTGCTGTCGGACGTCGGTTGGTGTATTTTCACACCCTTGTCATCAGAATTTGAAACGGATAGAAGGAGGTAGGGGATTGGGCCTGCGGAGTGAGCCTAGTGAGCGCCCATTTTCTTTCAATGCAGGCCAACCCCTCCCAACATATGCCCTTTTTAATTAATTAATAAATTGACCAAGTGGGCTTTATTCCTGGGTATAATATGACATATAATATTTGGAGGCTCATCTCTCTCTTGAATGATGATTTGTGGTTAAGGAGAGGACAGCTGTAATGGCAATAAACATTGAGAAGGCCTTTGAAAGTTTAAGCTGGGAGTTCTTCTATTCTGTAGTGTCTCGAATGGGTTTGGGTGCAAGATTAATTTGCTGGATCAAACATCTCTATACAGGTCCTAAGCTGCAGGTGCTTACTGGCAGAGTAGTATCTGAACCTTATGATGTGGGACACAGGACTAGGCAGGGGTGTCCAATGTCCCCCTTTTTATTTGCTATCGCAATGGGTCCTCTGCCAGTTGTGCCTGCACCGGAAATTTCTATCATGGGATGAAGGTCCATGGGCAAACCCATTATCCAGCATTATATTCTGATCTTTTTCTGAGATGTTGGAATGGATTTGCCTGGTTGTATAGACATATTAAACTGCTTTGGTTTAGCATCTGGGCTACATAATAATTGACAAAAACCTCACTTGTATCCAATTTGCCGAGATGCCGAGCAGCCTCTGAATTTACATGGGCTCAATCGGAGCCCTACCCACATTATATATTTAGGTGTAACAATAAATCATAGTCAGCAAGATTTATTAGATGGGAATATTGGAGCAGCTGTTATATCACTTAGTACTAGTATTAAATCTACAGCACTTGTAATGGAGGGAGGGTTGGCTGCTCCTGATCTCGAATCGTTTATCTGGTGGCTCAACTGCAATGCTTAAATAAGTAGGCTTACTGTCAAATGAACCCTGGAAGGGTGTTCTTGTCTCACTGCCTGATTTGCAGGACATATTGAAAATCTTCTTGCTTCCTCAGCAGAGACTGCTTGCAATTTCTCTGGAGCTCCTAGTGATATAGCAGTGCTGGCAATGTTTCCTCCAGCAAACCTGGGTCTAGGTAACCTATCCCCCTTAAATGCCAGTAAAATGAATGAAAATAGTGGCCCAGGTAGGAATGTTAGCAGGGATTGAAAGATGGACTACCTTTGGGGTTAATCGCATTGGGGACCTATATTGGGACGAAGAATTGCATAGCTTTGAATACTTGGCTGAAGAATTTAATATACCTAGAGAACAATTTTTAGCACACAGGTCATTGGTTGCAACAATAAGGAAATCATGGAGAAATGGAGGTGCTGTACCTGCCACACATCAGGTGTGTCAACAGTTCTGTACAACCACAGGGTGTGTAAAAGCAGTCTCATATCTATAGCTTGCGATTTGTTCAAATATTCTTTCTCCTATTGCTGAGTTGAGTAAAATGGGAGAGAATCGTAGAGTTCCAAATTAATGATTTGGACTGGTGTAGAAAATGGAAACCTTGTCAGGGGTCCCACTGATACTTGGTCCTTTTAAACCAACAAATAAGAAATTGGCACAGAAGCTGAATTGAAATATAAAAAGAACATCTTTATTAACCTCAAATGAGGGAGACTACATCACACAGAAGCCTTAGCAAATGAATGAGGCAGTCTGAGGAGTGCAGAAAACAGAGGCCTTATATATGCTTAGGGTTACATAGTCATCATAAGACAAAGGGGCAGTCCTGGCACATGTAAGCATGTAAAAATGACTAAGATGGGCAAACAAGATCTGCTTGCTCAACAAAGTGGGAGGAGAGTTACTTCTCCATACAGCAGCAAAAATAGCCTGACAGTTATACTAGAGAAGCAGGTGCATTCTTCTATCTAGGCCCTTCTGGGCATGTGCGAAGTGGGAGATGCTAAATATAGTTCGTTTCTAGGCAAATTACAAATGCAGTCAACACTGAGGGAGGACAGAGCACATGGCGAGCACGTGGCAGCACATGGCAAAGAAAATGGCTGCCAGAAATACAAAATGGCTTTCAGCTCATGCTAACAAATCCCTCCAATATATAACAGATGGTCCTTTTAGCATGAGCTAAAGACATTCTTATGATCCAGTAGGTACATAGAAAATATTTGCACATTAATTTTCATAAATTTATCAATATCCTAATTCATTGCTAGGTGGGCATTTTCCATTCTAAACATTTCATTAAGCGGGTACATGTAAGATATAAGCAGGAATACAAAGAGATTGAAGTATTGGGTCATAATTAACATACAGATATCAGGAGAAAGTAATGACCACTATCAGAAACAGAATTCTCATTTTTCCTAGTCCTAAACAAAAGCAAACCCTAAAATCATCTAGTAAACAGTTTCAGGGCTCCTATGCATTTCAGTGACTATTCATTTTAATTTCAGAATAGCCAACAACACATATCTAATTAAAAAAAAATCCAATTGTCTTTTACATTTTCCTTTTATGAGGGCTAGAACATCAATCATATCTGGGACCAGGAGGACCACACAGGGCCATAGGAATTAGAACAAAGAGCTGCAAAGGGTTGCTCCTCCTAAAAAATGGGACAAGTTAAGGGGTACATTATTGACAAAAAGAAGAAGTCCTTGGGGAAATTGAAGCTGCTGTACAACCAAGCCGGAGGGGAGTCTTCTCCCTGTGTTAGTTTGAGCCTCACAGGCAGTTTCTTGTTGTTTCCACGGTGGAGCTGCACAACTCGCAACTCAAGAATCACAGCCCAGTTTCAAGGAAAAAGTCTCTTCTTTCAGGATAGGGCAGTCACCCACCAGGCAAATGCTCTTAGCGATCCTGTCCAGTGTCTCAGGCAGTGCACCAGTTTTCTTCACTACAACCTAAGAGGCACCAGAGACACAGCACCTGTACCCTAATCTCAAGTCCTTCCCTAACTCCTGTATTGCTCTGCTGGTGCACTGCTCATTCATTGGGGCACACATTGCATCCAGTGTGCTCAGGTATCTCTTGACCAACAAACAAAGGAGCAAACTTGCATTCACTTTAGGACCAGTATTCAGAGGCCTGATGCTAGGATCTCTGAAGCAACCCTTGTTTCAAAAGGGGTCACCTCAAGCAAAGCCTCCTCGCCATTCTGGTCGGTCTCTGACTCTCAGGTGGGCATCAACCACAATTTCTCTTTTCTGATTTGTGACCCCGTCTTTCACTCAAGACAGTGGGAGGGGTACACACTTAACATCCCAGGGCTCCCGCCTTCACTGAGGTCCTAGTTGCCAGCAATGCTTGTGCTGGTTACCTTCCCTTTGGCTTCAAGCTGGACTGGTGCTGACACTGACTCCCCAGGCTGAATCTGATGTCCGGGCCCCTCTGGCAATGGTTGTAAGGCAGCAAATATCTATTGGTGGACAGAACAAAAGGTCTTTAGACAAGGCACAGAAACAGTCTATCAACAGAGAGGATAGTGTTAGAATACTTCATAGTCTTGGGATGCCCCATAAATTAGCAAGGCACCCAAGAACCACTTTCATCTATCTATGAGAGAGAGAAAAAAAACAACAGTCTGCACCTATTGGGAAGTATAAAAGGAACTCTTTGGTGAACTGACAAGAACAATAAACATCACCCAATCCCAAGCAGCCAAGTAAGTCTGTATTCATTTACTAAATTCAGAGGAAAAAGAGAAAAACAACACAGACATACTCTAAATCCTTACATTGGTGTATTCCTGTGTACTAATCTGAAAACCGTCAAAAAAGGAAATGTTCTACACTTTTGCTCATAAACTTTACATTACTTGTACAGGACTGCAGACACTTCTAAAATGATTCTTCTAAATAAAACCACCTACATTGTACGCTTTAGGACCATGCTATCATGTTATGGGAGCAGCAGGAAAAATCTAAAACTGCTAATTTAACAGGGGTTCTTATCTATAAAACAACATTTCCTTCAAAACATTTCTTGCTAAGGATCACATGGGCATCTTCCCTGCGTTCTACTTTTCATGATCCAAACTATGCAACATCAGCTCTAATAAGGACTGTCAGTTTATTTACACAGACTAGCTAATAAAACACTAGCAATGCCCTTGCAAAACTATGTAGCATGGAATAACATACAAGAATGGTGTTATCACCTTAGAATTTTAGAACAAAAACTACCCACATCTAGCTCCCCTTAAAGTTCAAATAAGAGAACATCAATCTAGACTACTGATCCTGTCATAATTTCATAAAACAGGATGGGCAGTAACATAACATATATTTATTCATTTTATTATTGCTAACAATGTTTAAAACAGTATTACTGAATAGTCAATTAAATCTCTCATTGCTATTTCACAGACAATTTACACAGGCTAAAGGAAATTTGAGAAAAGGAGAGAGCAACATACATATTACCTAGCCTTAATTTGTAGAGGAGCTAGCCTCCTTCCCCCATTTTGACAGTAGGAAACCTGAAACAGGTTTCAATTCTGTCAACACTATCAACCCCTATTTGTAGCAACTGGGCATAAACAAAGTTATAGGAGGTGCACAACACTTTTGAGAGAACTAAAAAACATGAATACCCAAACACCAAACCCTTTAAGCAAATGTACAAATGAAACATGAGGCCAAATTCATTCAAACTAAATCCCATTAGCTCAGCCCTAGTAAGCACCAAACTAAAAGCATTAGTGCTGTATATATGGCCAAGCTCACATATACAATTGTATTGTGGTATATTTATATGAGTGCATAAAACTTGCTTCTGCCAACAACAAAAAAATAAGCACAACTCCTCCTTCTTTCCCTGCGCTGCCATCTTGTCTTTCAAAAAGTTTCAGATGTCAAAATGTCAAAACAGAACTTGCTCTGGTAGCTCTGCCAGGCTTTTAAATATAGAACTGACTCTTCCCAGCTTTCCTATTCTGTGTACGAATGCAGCCCCATTCCCCTGTTTGTCAGTTTAGAGTTAAGAAAATAACTTCTGCTCATTTTTTATACATATTTTCAATTATAAGCAGTGTGCAGTAGACTTGTCCAACGATATAGAAGTCAGCTATATGTATTATACCTAAATGTATGCATTTACTGAAGCCTAGGGCACTTTAAAACCTGCTTTGAATGGAAAAAATGCTGTTTAAATTGTCAATTTTGCCCAATTTCGACTTTGATATTTGGGGCTCTTCAAAACGAATATCCTATAATTTATCTGCATAATAGTCATCCTCAAAATGTTCTCTAGATAGCCCAGGAGTGAGAAATCAGAAATACTCATATATACTGTTATAAAAATGAGTTTTTTACGCCTGCGCAGAGTGAAATTCCATATGCGAATTTCCTCATTATGCGGTACAACATAACTTAAATTTTATTTTAATGCTAGGAGATCACAGTATGAGTATTAAGCTTTATAAATATCAAAAAACGAATTTAAAAGCACTCATTTATTTAAAATAATTTTTTCATAGTTAATAATTTCTTTTTTTTAAGAAAACAAATCATTTTTGATAATTCCACATAGGAAAAGCAAGCTGCATCTCTTGCCTATCATATTTAGACGCATTCATTCACAAGCCTAAGCACAGAAGCCTAACTTGAAACATGAAACATTTTGCGCCACTTTTTAAAAGGACGATTATTTAACATCAGAACTACGAATATGCTTAAAAAAAAGGTTTTAAGAAAGGAAATCCTTACGTTAAATGTTTTCCTGTTATCCAAAATAATTAACCCGATTTTTGTAACTTTTTAAAACAGCAGTCTGAAATGCAGGATTTTACCCCGTGTTTAACTGACAAAATCCTGGCTGAGTCAACATTCCTGTCTCTCTGTGGCCTAGAATCAAAACAGGTGCTGCTAAGCGGCAGTTAAAACACAGTTGTTGTAAAGCTTTTTTTAGTGTTGAAATGGAAGCATGGTGACTGTCTATTGAAAACTGAGGCATTTCAATGCATGTTCCATAATATGTGTTTTAGTTCAACAACATCCAATTTACTCAGATGATGTGTTTGCCTGTTCATATCTAACACAATGTATCTAAGGAAAATGCTTTATAATTGTTTATTTATTACAAAACACAATTTCGTTTTTGAGGCCTATTTTATTCCTATTGAATGTGAATTCAATGTTATCTTTTAAGCATTAGCAGTTTGAACATGTGCATAGTTGCTTACTCTATAAATGAAATAGTAACATATAATTATTCAGCATTTATTATGGTTCATTTCTGGACACACAATACAGCGCGCTTAATGCTAGCAATCGTTACACAAAGAGCGCAATCACTATTTACTCACAGAAGTTGTAATGTAAAACCACGAACCACATAGACATTTTAACACACATTTAACCCACAGATCAATACTTAAGACAGAAACAAAGGACAGCCCACAGACTGTACGTAAACCAAACCATTTGTAAATACTAGTTGTAAGTAATATTTACAAGAAGCGCTTCTCAATAGTATTCCAAAAGACTACAAAAAACAGCTCAACAAACTGTTTTATTTCCAAGAAGACAAAATACACTCAATTCACTAGCTTTGTCTGGCAGAACACCAAATAATCGCTCTGAATATCTCCTTTTATAAACGTGCGCAGAATTATGTCCATATCTGAATTCCATGGCATACAGAATCACAAAGGAAGAAATATGTTTTTATACCTAAACCTATCTAGCTATTCCCTCAAGGGAGCCGGCTAATTTAAATCACATCTCACTATGGTACCTCCAAAAAGCAACACATTCTTCGATGTGTGCTTTAAACAGGCATGCCATAAATATTGCAGAATATGCAAATATTATACCCAAATTAGCGGTTAAGGTACTCTTCGTACGTTGCGCCGTTCAAACAAATTCAAACAGAGAAAAATCTCCTCATTACCTGCCTACACAAATTGCAATTCGTATATCTATCCCATACAAATCCAAAGTTGGCCAACACAAATTCCAAAATTCCAAAGCCACAGTAAGCGTTACTAAACTACCTTACCAATCCAATGCATCAAACCAACAGCAATTGCCGCAGAACGACTCTTACCAAACAAATGGTTGTCCATATTCTAACTGCCAAGTTCTGAATGACCTAACGACGGTCTTTTTAGAATACTCACGCCAAAAAGGCTCTCAGGCAGGAGTGACATCATGTGGAGGATCAAAATCAGGAAGATCAGAAATATAGTGGGCTGCAGAGACAGGGAATCCCCAGAATCTCCGTGCACAGAGTACCTCCTTGGTAGAATCCTGTCCTGTCCTCCACAGTAGATTTCTGTCTCCTGACAAGATCACTCCCTTAGATAGCCACTTCTCTGATCAGCCCCACGTTGAGCGCCATTTGTAGAAAATAGAAACTTTCTCAGGGGTCCCACTGATACTTGGTCCTTTTAAACCAACAAAGAAGAAATTAGCACAGAAGCTGAAATATAAAAAGAACATCTTTATTAACCTCAAATGAGGGAGACTACGTCACACAGAAGTCTTAGCAAATGAATGAGGCAGTCTGAGGAGTGCAGAAAACAGAGGCTTTTTATATGCTTAGGGTTACATGGGAAATATCCTTTGCAACGTAACTGGTACAACGCGGTACCGTTATGACGCAGCTTTAACAACGAAAGTCGTTACAACGACTTTCGCTGGAGGGCGCTCTAGGATAGGGGATAGTTTAATTTACTATCCAACACCTTCCCTACTATCCATGGGGACAGAGTTGGAATAGTAAATTAAACTATTCACTATCAGCGCCCCCCCAACGCAAGTCGTTGTAACGTTACGTTGTTAAAACTGCGTCGTAAAGGGACGCGTTGTAACGGTACGCGTTGTACCGTCATACATTCGGGTTACATAGTCATCATAAGACCAAGGGGCAGTCCTGGCACATGTAAGCATGCAAAAATGACTAAGATAGGCATACAAGATCTGCTTGCTCAACAAAGTGGGAGGAGAGTTACTTTTCCATACAGCAGCATAAACATCCTGACAGTTATGCTAGAGAAGCAGGTGCATTCTACTAGCTAGGCCCTTAGGGGCATGTGCGAAGGTGGACATGCTAAATATAGTTCGTTTCTAGGCAGATTACAAAAGAAGTCAACACTGAGGGAGGACAGAGCACATGGCGAGCACGTGGCAGCACATGGCAAACAAAATGGCTGCCAGAAATACAAAATGGCTTTCAGCTCATGCTAACAAATCCTTCTAATATTTAACACTGGAATAGGATTGTAGAGAATATACCAGTTTTTACTAGGTTCAAATGAATACATTTCTATATACTGCAGATTAACAAGTTCTATTTGACTGCTTCTGTAAAATTCCCCAGATGTGTGATATGGTCCTGTCCTTCATTAGCGGGGTTCTAGAAGGAAGTAATAGAATCTATTACTGGAATATCTTTGTGGGATATCCCTTGTACATCTTTGGTCTGCCTCCTTGGGGTATATCCTTGTCCTAAAAATAAGAAAACTACTACTAGATTTACTGACTTAGGTTCAATTTTGGCAAAACAAGAAATGACTATGACCTGTAAATTGACGTTAAATTAATAGATGGCGTAAAGACATGGTTAAATGAACAAGTTTGCAGAGTGCTGTGTTGTTTCGTGAGATATTAAGAGGACGAGGGAAATTGAAATATCAGTTCTTATATGCCAGGTATGAATAGATGAGATGGTGTGCACTTCACTGCAGAAGGAATCAGGATTTTCCTTAATAACTTCAAGGAAGGCATCCAGTTCTCTGTGTAACTGAACACTACACTCTGTAAACACAAAGACTCTTGTCAGAGCCACACTATTCCTATTTTATAATATTTCCTGTTACAACTCAATTGTTTGGGGGAAGATAGTGACACAAGGTGAGAATCTCGTGAAAGCAGTGACTCCTTTGACACTTCTCTTTCAGATGATGGATGTTGAGTGTAGGGTGTGTGGATGGACTGGCTTCTCCTTCGAGACCTCTATCTCAGATGATACATGGGTGTAGTAGGGTTTATTGGTAACAACTGGCCTTTCATTGTGGCATCTCCCTCAGATGACAAGTGTGCACAGTAGGGTGCATGGGTGGACTGACTTCTACTTCAAGACCTCTCTGTCAGATGACAGGTGTGCGTAGTAGTGAGTGGGGAGGCACTGGTCTCTCCTTTGAGATCTGCCTCTAAAAAGATCAGTGTGCATAGAAGGGTGTGTAGTTGGACTGGTCTCCCCTTCAAAAACTCTCTCACAGAGGACAGATGTACATACCAGGTTGTGAGGAGGGACTGCCCTTTCCTTTCCAATCTCTCTCTAGGATGACAGGTGTGCATATTAGGGTGTGTGGAGGGACTGGCCTCTCTGGTGAGACCCTTCGCTTGGATGATGTGTGTGCATAGTAGGGTGTGGAAAGAGCTTTTACTCCGTTCACAACTTTTCCCAAGCAATGGACGAAAATAGTAGAATCTTATAAACACCATCTCCACTAGACTCCTTCTTACAATAACAAGTGTGCATACCAGAGGGAATTCAAAGATTGCCTAATCCTTCCTATTTTTCACAACCTCACAAGAGTCTTGTGACATCATAACATTTATAAAACAAGAATTAATGTTATACTCATCACACTGCTTATGAATTATGCACTTCCTCTCAATAACACGTGCCTCAATATGCATTTCTACTAGCAGAATGTATTAAGAACTCACCAACTTCTTTTTAATATACGCACTGCCTTAAAGCCCTCCTCTCCAAATCTAGGGGGACAGAATGCCTTTCTGTTGTCCCCTTAAATAGCTTTTTGACTTAATTCCCAAAATACCTGCAATTTTTCTCAAATGAGTAATTACTGCCCTGTAATTTCCAAAACTCCAGCAGCCCACAAATCAGAGTGCTCGCACTCGTTGGACTCTTGGGAGCCTTCTTGCTCCGTGAGTGTGTGTGAGTGTCTGGATTGGTCTGGAAGTGGCTGCATAAGTGTCTCACTGAATGTGTGAGTGGGTGTGTTAGTGTCTGAGTGCGTATGTGCGTGGGTGGGTGAGTGTCTGAGTGGTGTCTGCGTGGGTGAATGAGTATCTGAGTGGGTGTCTGAGTGGGTCTGTGAGTGGGTTATAAAATATCTGAGTAGGTTTGTGAGTGCCTCCATAAGTGTTTGAGTCAATCTGTCAGTAAGTGTATGAGTATCTGAGTTAGTCTGTGAGTGGGTGCGTTAGTCTCTGAGTGGGTCTGTAAGTGGGTGTGTGGGTGTGTGAGTTTCTGAGTGGGTCAATGAGTGGCTGTGTGAGTCACTGTATGCGTCTATGAGTGGGTGTATGAGTGTCTGAGGGGGTCTGTGAGTGGGTGTACATGTCTGAGTGGGTCTATGAGTGGGTACATGACTGAATGGGTCTGTGAGTGGCTGTGTGGGTCTGTGAGTGAGTGCATAAGTGTCTGACTGCATCTGTGAGTGGGTGTGTGAGTATCTGAGTGGGTCTGTGAGTGGGTGTATCAGTGTCAGAGTAGGTCTGTCAGTGGGTGTGTAAGCGCTTAAGTATGTGAGTAGGTGTCTAAGTATCTGTATCGGCATGTCAGTAGCTGTGTGAGTGAATCAGCCAAAAAGGAAATACACTTTCCCTTTTATCCAAGTGGATTCCTTTCTATCGGTTAATTACTAAGGGCCATATGTATCATCAACCTGATTTGCGATAGGTATGTATGTACAAAATCGCATTTTTTTTTGCGATTTCTAAGTATTCCTTAATTGCGATTAGCAAATTGCGAATCGCAATTAAGGAAGGAGGAGGCCCATAGGAATGAATGGGAAGTTATTCTCAATTTGCGATTCGCAATTTGTCAATCGCAAATTGAGAATAATTTCAAGGATGCAGGGGTGTCCAAAGGACACCCTGTTGCACCCCTGAAATCAGCATAGGTGCACATGTGTCGCACATACATGCTCTAAGGGCATGCATGTGCCTCACATTGCACTTTGAAAAATGCAAAAAAGTGCATGTTTCAAGGAATTCGCAAATTACCACCAACTTTAAGTTGGTGTTAATTTGCGATTCTTAAGGTCAATTTGCATTTTTTTTATGCTTCATACATTGCATTTAAGGTATCGCAAAATTTGCGATTCCTTAAATGCAATCGCGAATTTCGGCATTTGCGAACGCATTAGTGCTTGATACATATCGCCCCAAGTGCTACCTCCTTTGGTAAATGACCAGTACGTATTCTACAATACAGCTGCATAATGGATCATGAGGAAATGTCACCAGTGGCCTTGAGTGCATTTTGGCAATGTGATTGCTCCTGGGCATTTTTATCCTCCTATAGAGAAGAGAACAAGCTTACAAAGAGGTAAACCTCCATCAAACAAGGGGTTTTCCTCTTAACTATATGATATAAGTGCTTCTTTGTTTGGTGGAGTTGTTGCCATATTCCTGAGCATCAAGAACACCTCACTAAAATCGATGGGAAATGCTCTGGGGGCACTTGTTAAGCTGTGCAGCATCCAGGCAAAGGACAGGGAGACCTTTGCGTACCACTAAAGTGGGTAGGGCCAAACGGGCAAGGCTTCCAAGTGACTTGAAAAATGTGCATACTCGTAGTAATTTTAAAGGGAAAACTATGGACTCTGGTCTCACCAGGAAAGGACAGCAGAGGCCACAATTCTGTGAAATGAGCTTTAGGGCCAAAACGACCCTGGAAAAACTTAATAGGGAACACAGCTCCCCTCCCAGGGCTAATTGTTGCTCTGGTACCCCCTTCCCCAGGGCCCGGCAACAATTCAAAGTGGCCTCAGTCAATTCAATGGGGAGGGGGCCACATAGCCCCTTTCCGGGAATAGTTTTTGCCCCAGAATTCCTATCCCCCAGGGCCCAGCTATGAGTGTCTGGGTACCTTGGCCCTATCCGGGGCACCCAGTGGGCTTTTGGACAGTGAGCAAGACTTAAGGCACCCATGTTCCCAGCTGGCTCCCCACCTCCTGCGGGAGCCAGAATTGCTCTTGCACACAGGGAGCTGCAAACATGTAGCTCCCTGTGAGTGAGAACAATAGTTTCAGCTGTTTCATTGCCCGCATGTCTGAGGGCAGCAAAAGATATGAAAACTCCACTTGCAGCAAACTGTTTCACAACTCCACTTTGCTGGAAGTGGAATGTTTGCTTTTGCTTGCAAAAGCAAACAGCTATGTCTCAGGGGTAGGCACCCCGGGACATAGCAGGATTCAGCCCTAGGGTGTGGCAGTCCCTGGGGTAATATATGGCTCCAGGAAGTGGACTGCGCAGCCCACCCTCCTTCTCTGTGCATGGGAGGTTGAGGTCCGGGCCGTATATGTACCCGGAGGGGGGTCGCATAGCCTTCCTCCATGTTTTGTTTTTACACTTGACCCAGGGAGGTGGTGGTCACTGGAGCTTGCAAAAGACCTAGGAGGGGGTTGCGTGTGGCCCCCTCCTTTTTTTGAAAAAGCCCCAGGGAGGTTGTGGTCCCTGGAGCCCGGGGAGACAGTACAGCCCCAATACATATCTGTATGTAGCCCCAGGAAGGTGTTGATCCTGAGAGCATAAATATGCCCTTAGAGGGAGACCATGTGAGCCCCCTCCATTTATGTATTATTATCAGCATGCTCCCGGATCTGGCCCACCCGGGTGCTTCTTAAAAAACAAGCGCAGGGGATGGCACTTGTTTTTTTTAAATTCAGACAATATTAACAAATATACCTGGATTTCGACATGAATTTAAAAATACAAATGTATCTTTGTCCCTCTGGGACCCCAGGAACAGATTAAAGGGGTCAGGGTATTTCTGTCCCTTTTTCTTTCTTTTTTCACTTCAGCCGAATCTGAAGATGGCTGTCAACACTTCCTGCTTGAAGTGTTGGCAGCCAATCAGAGCTCTGCAGATCTCTGCAAGAGCTCGTCATTATTCATGAAGGCTTCAGGAACACAGATATGAAAATTAGGATTTCCTTCAAAATCTACAGAACTACAGAATGGATATACACCAAATAACAAAAAGCACAATCTACAGACCAAAAGTTTACTTTCTGAAAAATGTGGTGTAATTCCTACCAGCGGTTTGAGCTGCAGGCATGTCTAAAGACATGGGAAATGCAATTTATTTGATCCCCCTTTTTCTTACCCTCACTTGACAGATCGCTGTGTAAATTACCGTGCACAACTACAATCATCGGGCCACTTATTTTTGGACATTTTGTAAACATTTGTCAATTGGCGCCAAAGATATAGGCAAGTCAAGTCAAAAAATGATTTTCCTATGGAAACATTGTCCTAAATATAACTACCTACTGGCGACCACCAGTAGGTAAGTAGGATATATATATATTATGCCTTACCTGTTTTCCAAAAAAGAACCCCACCCGAAGTCTCTGCCTGTGGCTCCTTCCTTTAACGCCGTTGGAGGGTTTTGTATGATATATATATATACAAAACCCTCCAACGGCGTTAAAGGAAGGAGCCACAGGCAGAGACTTTGGGTGGGGTTCTTTATTGGAAAACAGGTAAGGCATAATTCATTTCGGACGTCTCCTTCTTCAGACGCCCCCTGCTGCACCGCATGTCCATAGCGCCCAGTTTAAATAGCCGCAGCCATTGTGGAATGCACTGCTAGCGCCGCCCCAACCATGTGATCATCCGCCTTGTTGCAGTCACTGTAACTCCAACTCCCCGAATGCATTTCATCTGGGATAGCGTGATGTGGGGAAATCAAAGTAAAGTCTTAGGACTTACAGGCGTTAGTAAACCTGGGCGCACGTAGTGTAGTTGCCATTCTTACATCCTGACCCCTCGAGTCCCCGCTTGCCGTTTCAACCTACAGGGTGCAGGTGCGCTGAACCTTTGGTTTGTGACAATGCACCAAACTCCTCCGTGCAGTCATGGTCTGCTAGCTAGCAGTTTCCTTTACGTTCCTGTACTCTGTAGGTGAGCTGCCGCTAGCCAATACCTTGGCAACAAAGAAAGCTGCTTTCACAGGAACCAGTGAGGCGGACAGCCACTTGAAGAAACGGAGCTCCTTAACGTGTCTCTGGCTGACACGAGCAAATCCAAAAAAAACTCCAACGAGTTAAAGGAAGGAGCCACAGGCAGAGACTTCGGGTGGGGTTCTTTATTGGAATATATATATATATATATATATATATATATATATATATATATATATATATATATATATATATATATATATATATATATATATATATATATATATATATATATATATTCACTGAAAAAACCATAGGTTTCAGGCCTTATATAGTTAGGAATTAGCATTTAAAAAACCTTTGAAATTCACTGAAAAAAACCATAGGTTTCAGGCCTTATATAGTTAGGAATTAGCATTTAAAAAAACCTTTGAAATTCACTGAAAAAAACATAGGTTTCAGGAGTTATATAGTTAGGAATTAGTTTTTAAAAAACCTTTGAAATTCACTCAAAAAACTATAAGTTTTAGTGGTGTTATAGTTAGCTGGACATTTTACTCATACAAAACCAATGAAATTGCTCCTATATAGTTAGTTGTA
The DNA here is from genome assembly GCF_964261635.1 of Lissotriton helveticus. Classification (NCBI taxonomy): domain Eukaryota; kingdom Metazoa; phylum Chordata; class Amphibia; order Caudata; family Salamandridae; genus Lissotriton; species Lissotriton helveticus. The sequence continues at coordinate 723,156,935 of NC_136059.1, read as the reverse complement.
CTAACTATATTTCGCGCACCCGCAATCCACTGATGATGATGTCACATATTAGATCATTCATGACATGGTCAGTGACATCACTGATGACATCTCAAATGACATCACTGATGACATCATCCTGTGAATGTGGTTTGCTTCGTTATTTAAATATGCATTATATATATAGCAATTTACATTAAAGAATGAGTGGATATATATATAAATAAATATTTGGATGGAGGATTTAGTAGCAGTGTAATTGACTGTTTACTTGACCAATTTATAATGTCTCACTAAATATAGTGGATAGTGACTAAACTGTGTGAATATCTGTATCACTTTGTCAGTTGTTGTGTAAACTGATTCTACAGTTGGTTACTAGCTATGTGAAAGTCTATATTAGTTATTGATTAGTTAACTGAGTATTTGTATGGGAGTGTGAAAGTGTGTGTGGTTCAGTGGGGGGTGTGTGACTGTCCAAAGATGTGTGAATAGTTGATTCAGTAGATATATGAAGTTAAAACTACATGTTCTAACAGTTTGGGGGAGGGAATCTCTTTATGGGTGTGGTGATGAGCAAATATATTTCTCAAAGGTACAGGTCCAACAAACTAGAAAAATAAAAGGCAGTGTATGTGTCAGTTGTTGTATATAAATAAGTATACATAAGACACAATGATTGTGTGAGTGACTGTATGGATAACTGTATACTTGTAATAATGATTTTATAATTCACTAAGTATGACTTACTATCTAAATGAATGGAAGAAGTGGTGTTTGTATAAGTGTTTTGCTAAGTAAATATGTAAGTATGATCCATTGTTTGCATAAGTGAGTAGGATGACTTCATATGTGAATAGGATGCGTGCTGTTGTTTAATGTCGATATAGATGTATAAGTATTTTTGATAGTGTTCTATTGTTCATTGACAGCATGTATGAGTGAATCCATAGGTAAGTTGTGGAAAAGTAAATTTTGCCATGTTCTGTGTCCCTACGTGTCATCCATCATATGTTATGTGTGCATGATTAAATATGCATATGCATTCCCCATGTCTGATTAATGACGCAATTACAGTTGTGTCCACCTCTAATATGCCAGTTTCTAGTTCTCGTGAATACTACGAATATCAGGCCTATGTAAAGCTACGTTGCCACGTTTCTCAGTGTGCACGTTATTCTATTATAAAGTTCCCGTTTCTAGGCCTAAAAAGGGCCTGGACACCAGATTCAGCTCCTGTCTCCAGAAACCTCGCTGAGGAGCGATACAGCCCCCACCTGTATCCTCGACCCTTCACTTACTTCCTGCCTCGCAGTGCCCGGTCCAGCCTGGCTCTGCCTCTGAGTCTGCCAAAAGTATGTTATGATTCCAGTTATCAGTTCAGTCCTCCTTCTCTGCATTCCTAAGCTACTGAACTGCATCAATAGTTTCCGTCATTATCTAGCCTTCACGTCTCCACGTTAGAGAAATACTGCATTTAATGGTCATTTAATATTCTTCATCACGCACTACATGTAGAATAATGCATGGTCCAGTCTTAGAATCAAGTTAGCCTTTCCCCTCCTAACTTCTAGTTTATATCAACATGTTCTCTAAACATCAGATACTAGATACTGTTTAGGGACATGTCGCCCTGACTCTCCAGACTTCAGTCTCTGCTCCTAGCACAGAGTTCATAGCCCCCAGCTTCTCCTAGTAACACGTCATTGCTAGTCTGCGCGCACCATCAGGTTAGAGGTCCCGGCTCCTTAGGTAGCCCCCTCCATGGTTTCCGCCCTATTCATGACATATTCTGTTACGTTTGCATCACATGTCTATGTATACGCCCTGTTACACCTCTTTTTACCCTTATCTTTCGCGACTGCTACGCGTCACGCCTTCTGCTCCACCCACTGCTACGCCTACTGCAATGTAATGCTATGTGTTTGCGTTATGTATATATGCTCATGTATTGTTATTAAAAGTCAGCGCGCTCATCCCAGATCCAGCCCCAGCAGCTGCTGGGCCCTGTCATCCTATCCCTATGCAGGTTGTCCTGTTCCTGTCCTTTATGCTGTAATAAACCTGCAAACTCCTACTACCTCGAATCTTGACTCTTATTTTATTGAGCTATCTGTTATTCATTTATATATTCAAAAATAGGGTATTATTTATTTATTTACCACATAATGGCGCCCGAACAGGGACTTGCCCTTTCCCCACGCGTCGGTGAAGCCACGCCGACCCCCTGACCCTCTGCAGTCGTGACGGAACTCTTCTGTGCACATGCAGATATTTCTGCTTCAAGTATCCCTCAGGCCCACGGAGGAGACGGAGGAGGCGGTCCAGCATCCAAACGAGACGGTGGAGGAACGCGGCGAGTCCCGACCAGAGCCCAAGCCAAGAGTCCAAGGTCCGAGGTATCCGGAGGCCCACCCGTAACTGAAATCCGAAGTTCGTCGTCCGTCGTCGTAGCAGTCCAGTCCAGTCCGAGGCTTTCCGTTCTTGCTGCCCGGTGAGTACCATTACTGGGGTAGTATCTAGACAGGGTCAATCTAAATTGACTCTGGTCCGTGGGTTGGTGGTACACAGACTCACAAACGAAGTGTTCACCTAGCTGGATACGGGTCTTGATGCGTCCCTTTATGGGACCGGTATGTTCCGTACTGTTTCAGCAGTGCATCCAGTAACTCTAGTCTGTTCCGTTCTCGAGAAATTCTTGTGTTTCTGTTTTCAGTATTCCAGGTAATATTCTGTCCGAACTGTTATGTTATGATGTTGTTCAATGTATTTCCAATGTCGTGGTATGCCTGAATTGTTTTCCCAGTTGTTATTGTTCCTCGTGTATTGTATTGTGTTCCGATTCAAGTTTACAATGTCTCTCTTTTCGAGATTACGTCGGCTAAAAACTAGAAAGGGTTTGTTAGAAGAAGCAGTTCCTGTTCCGCCGAGGGACAGTCCAGGTCACTTTATGTATCAGAAGCATGGCATAAGCGCCATATTGTATCTAGATTTATGGGTAGAGTATACCAAACAGTTAGAAGAAAAGTATAGATGGCCCGTATCGGGTACATGGGATGCCGAGTGCATCATGCGAGTAGAAGAAGCATTATGGAAAAAGAAAGCCAGACAGTCACAGAAAGATGCCATCGAGTTATGGCGTAAAGAATCTCATAAAAGAACCGAAAAAGAAATCAGAAAGTCAGAATTAAGTAGAGAATCCTTAGAACGAGCACAAGAAAAAGAACTAATCGAGATAGGTGAACAAGTCAAAGCCGAACAGTCAGACAGACAGAGGCATGCCCTTAATAGGGGTATGTATCCTCTCCTTGCCGAGGGCTTGCCAAAAGCGACCCCAGAGGCATCCAGTAATTTCCCGCCACCATTAGTTCCGACCAAGCTACGTCACAAACAGACCGCAGCTGATATTTTTATTTCGTCCTATTTGGACGACACAGTCCCAGAATATGCAAATCCTGTTCGCGCTCCGCTAGTCCCTGTAAATCAGGCACTTCCCGCTTCTCCAGACACCGGAGTACCTGTTACGGTACCCCCGGTCCAGCCCGCCATACAAGTCCAGCCTGCATTTCCATTTCCCACTCTGCCAGGACGAAGAGCCTCAGTAGACGACTCTAGTTTAGGGGCCGCAGGAGGAGGTACTCCTCAAACCCCGCCGCCACACAAGCGTTTAACGACAGCCGAATTACATGCACAAGCGTCACAGCGTACGCCCAGACATCAGACTATAGCAGAAATAAGAAAATCCCTTGCCGAATGCGGTTATGATCCAGTCCCAGGCGAGGATAATATGGTTTTATATTCATTCCGCGTAAGAAAGGTGGCCGAGTATCTAGTCACCTTACCGAATATGAAAGAAGATCTAGACAGAATATATCGTTTCATCCGTACAGGGGATGATCCAGAAAGTATTAGCGAGGCCATGTCTCAAAGGAAAGCCGAGATCCAGCTCATGATATTAAAGTTTCTGATCAATTGTCTAATAAGAGAACAAGATTACCCGTCTAAAGATCCGGCCGAAATGAGAACCCTGACAAGGTGGAGTGATAATATAGCCGAGGGTAAGCACAAGACCGTCGGTGCTGTGGAGAGTATGTACAAGAAAATCCGTAGAGAAATAATAAAAATACACGAACAACGTAAAGCAGCACAAGTAAGCGAGAAAGAAAGTAACTCTGATACTGAAGAGGTAGACGACGAGAATCCCGCCAGAATAGCGTATGTAGGAAAATCTAGATTTCCAGATCGCCATTTACGCCTAGAACACAAGTCTATTTTCCATCATCCAGCACCAGAAAAAGGTTCACTAGAACAAGTGTTTCAAGCTACCGATCACATTCTGAAATCACGAATCGGTTACAGTGAGTTAAGTACCATGCATGAACAAGAACTAGCCCGATCAGCAGTCCGATGGATTACTGATTCTACCACTTTTCCAGACGAAATAGTGGCACAAATGTTTCTGAAAATGCCCCCAGCCGAACAACGACTGGTGGGTATGTATATGATCCAGCACCTCATCACATTGTATGAGGGTCAGCACTCTGATCCAGGTCCGTTACATGATATCCTGAACGAGTTACTCCAGTATAGATGGAAAGGTCTAGGTACCGATTTAATTAGTGTCATTCTAGAACAGCGTCACAAATATAGAACGTTTCTGAACCCGCATTTTGTTCATGTCTCACCTCCAGAAAGTAAACCATTTTACATGGAGAGACAGAATCCGTTACGAGAAGTCCACCCAGTTAAAGGAACGGGTGGCGAACTAGAACGAGTGTTTGTTTACACTCCAATAACAAAGATGGAACTCCTCGAGATGAAGAAATTAATTCCCTGTCATGACAAAGATCCAGCAGGGTTCCATAGAGAATTAAAAGACATGCTCCGTATGGGAGAATACACGTATCCAGATATAATTAAAATGTTAAAGGTTCTGCTGCCCGCAGGGGTGTATGAAAAGCTCAAGGAAAAAGAATGGGAGGTGGGAGAGTAAAAGATCGATTGGGCAGTTCTAGAAGCTGAAGACAAGGCACGAGTACCAGGTACCGGTCTTGGAGATAAATGTAAAGAATTACCGGAATTATTAATACAAGTTTTACCCAGATTATTGACAACTAGAAAAGAAGACTGGGATGCAATCTCAGCCTGTAAACAGAAGCAAGATGAGGATATTAGTGATTTTTATTCTAGATTTGAAAAATGTTTTAGCATCAACAGTGGCCTCAAGACAAGTAGTGAGTCATACCCTCACCTTTTTGTTACTAAATTAGTCGAGAATTCAAGTCCACAAATTAAAAATCGAGTTCTGAAAGTCGAAAGTACCTGGCAAGCTAATACCCCGTCCCAGATGTTGCAGATGCTCCAATACCATCAGAATAGAATCAGAGAAGAGCAAGAACACGAAAGAAAACGTATGAAAGACACGAAAATGAAAGTACTAGTTGCACAATCTGTTCCTCAAGACAGTCAGAAGAGGGGTCCGAATCAAGCCAGTCATCCTGCAGCTCCCGTTAAAGGGAATTGCAATTATTGTAAACAGCCAGGTCATTTCATAAATGAGTGTGCAGTTCTGAAACACAACATAGCTACTGGTAAGACTAAAGAAAGACCACGTCCGCCTAGACAAGAACAAGTTTCACAGATTCCTCAGCCACAGAATGCACCACAGACAGTTACCGCACCGCAGCCTATTGCTGCAACACAGCATGTTACATCGCAGATGTACCAGTACGCACAGTCTGAGTATCCAGAGTACCAGCAGTATTCATGAAACAGCCTAGAGAGGGAGGTAGGCTTGCCTCTCATCGAGATACCTGTAGATCAAGAAGGTCCCTATGTTCACAGTCAAGTATTAGGGAAAGACAGAAAGTTTTTGATTGATACAGGGGCAAGTAGGACCACAATTAGTCACGCCGAAGTTCCAGGGGCTCCGCTCTCAGGCTCAAGAAATGTTTCCCTTGGATTTTCAGGAAAACCTATCGTAAATGAGATATCAAAGCCAGTTACTCTAGAAGTAGGTCCATTGTCCCGCACTACTGATCTGTTACTTACTAAGTCATGTCCAGAAAATCTATTAGGCATTAAAACACTGAAAGAGTTAGGTGCAGTTATATGCTGTTCCCCAGAGGGAATACGATTGTTCCTACGTGACTTCAAGGGTCACTATGTATTACGAGATTTTGATTCAAGACTGTCTAATGTTCCACAGCACTTATGGGCGCAAGGTCCAACTGATGTAGGTTACATGCAAATCACACCCTATCGTGTGACTCTCAAGCCAGGTGTAGTGTTACCACGAATCAGACAGTACAGATTGCCACCTGAGGCTGTAGCAGCCTTATCCAAAGTTATTGACGAGCTTATGGCTCAAGGAGTGGTTGTAGAAACTGACTCCAATGTATGTAATTCTCCGATCATTCCAGTCATGAAACGTACTGATCCAAATGCACCCCCAGTATATCGATTAGTGATTGACCTACGAGAGCTTAATAAATGTATTATTCCGCAGTACCCAGTTGTCCCAGACATCTCTTCCCTATTAACGGCCATTGATTCCGAAGCCATGTTCTTCACTGTCATAGACCTCAAGAACGCGTTTTTCAGTGTTCCTATTCATCCAGACAGCCAGTTTCTTTTCGGATTTTGTTTAAATGGAAGGAGCTATATGTTCACACGAGCTCCTCAAGGTTTCACAGAAAGTCCTAGTATTTACAGTCAAGCACTCAAGAGACAACTAGACAACATTCACATGCCAACTGACACTGCCCTGCTCCAGTATGTCGATGATCTACTGATCACAGCCCGTTCTGAACGTGCTTGCGAGCAAGCATCCCTTACAGTCTTGTATTTCCTAGCCGAGATGGGGCACAAGGTGTCCCCTTCTAAGCTTCAATTCTGTGTCCAGCAAGTGGTCTACTTAGGACACTTACTGTCCAAGAGGGGTAGGCAGTTGACACCAGACCGTATCCAGTTAATAGCGAGTCTTCCTCAGCCCAAGACCCAGAAGGAGGTACGTGCTTTTATCGGCCTTACTTCTTACTGCAGACAATGGATTCCTCAGTATGCATTTCTAGCTAAACCACTGATACAGTTAACGACACAGGAGGCAGCCGTAGCGACTGTCCTCCCTTGGACATCTGAACATACACTTAGTTTCAATGAGTTAAAGAAAGCCCTATGCCAAGCTCCAGTTCTAGCTACACCGAACTACAGTAAGCCTTTTACACTTTTCGTTACTGAACGTGAAGGTACAGCATTATCTGTTCTCACACAAGATCAAGCAGGACAACACAAGCCCTGTGCTTATTTTTCGAGCACATTAGATCCTGTAGCCCAGGCTCTGCCTGCGTGCCTCAAGTCAGTTGCAGCCACAGCACTAGCTATCAGACAAAGTGATTCCATAGTCTTAGGACATACCTTGACAGTACAAGTTCCACATTCTGTGGAAGTTCTTTTAAACCGAACACAAACTCAGCACTTGACAATTGCACGTTTAACAGGTTATGAATTGACACTGTTCCAGCCACACATAGAAATCAGACGCTGCAACATTTTAAATCCTGCTACACTGTTACTATCAGTTAATTCAAATCCAGCCACACATGATTGCGTGGAAGTAGTTAACATTACGACAAAGCCAAGACAGGATCTGACAGATATTCCGTTATTAGATCCCGACCTGACACTTTATGTGGATGGTTCGTGTATGAGAACAAGTACAGGAGAACTAGTCGCCGCGTATGCAGTGACTACTGACACTGAAGTTATTGAGACACACCGTATTGATACCCTGTCCGCTCAAGCAGCAGAGCTAGTTGCTCTGACACAAGCCTGCATACACGCCAAGAACTTGAAAGTTAATGTTTACACAGATTCACGCTACGCATTTGGAGTTGTACACGACTTCGGAGTGCTCTGGCAGGAGAGAGGTTTCATGACTTCTCATGGAACCAAGATTCAGCATGGTCTCCTTATTCAAGCTCTGTTAGATGCCATACACTTACCGACATCTATCGCTATCATGAAGTGCAAAGCACATACGAAAGTTACTGACATTATTTCCCAAGGTAATGATCTAGCAGATCGCACAGCCAAGCTTACAGCACAGACTCCAGACATTCAAGTTAATCCGACACAGACACACACTCCAGATCCGATTACATGCATGACAGTTAAGGACCCTACACAAGATGTCATAGATATCCAGTTACATGCTACTCCCGAGGAAATCAAGAAATGGTCCGAACAAGGAGGGGTCCAGACAGATCAAGGATGGTTAACGAAGGGTAGAGCCACATGGTTTCTCCCCGACTCTATGGTTCAAGTCATTATTAATACCGCACATAGTCCAGCACATTTAGGAGAAAAAGCTATGTTAGACAGTATCCAGAACATTTGGTTCAACAAGCATTTACGAGCTGCAGCCAAGCAGAAAGTCCGTACCTGTATGATATGTTGTCAGTTTAATCCAGGTAAAAGTGTCCCGGTGGAACAAGGTGGATTCCAGCCCCCTGACCACCCTTTTGAAGTCCTCCAGATGGATTATATTCAGATGGAGCGATGTCGAGGTTTCAAGTATGTCCTTGTAGTTGTATGCGCTTTGTCCAGGTGGACAGAAGCATATCCAGTTCCAGATTACACAGCCGCGACCACTGCCAAGCAGTTGGTTCGTGAGTTTTTCCCTCGTTATGGACTCCCTAGAGTCGTATATTCTGATAACGGCCAGCCATTCTCATCTGAACTCATGAAGCATGTTTCCCTTTTGTTAGGGTACCAGTGGAAGTTTCATTGTGTACGCCATCCTGAAGCAGCCGGTCTCGTAGAGAGACATAACCAGACCCTGAAAATCCGTATCGCCAAAGTATGCAAAGAAAAAGGTGTGGACTGGCTAGTAGCTCTACCAGTCGCTTTATTTTATATGCGCATGGTCGCACATTCCAGATCAGGTCTGTCCCCGTATGAGGTCGTATTCGGCCGCCCCCCAAATATGTGGGGTACTCCTAGACCCCGAAGTATTACCGATGTTTCAAGTAATATGCTGACAGATTACCTAGCTTCCTTGATGTCTGCCCTCAACTCATGTCGTTCACAGGTTGCCGCCGCATTTCCAGACAATACCGAGGTGGCACCGCATGAAATCGTTCCAGGATCCATGGTGATGGTCCGCAACTTTGACAGATCAAGTCCGCTGGAGCCTCGTTGGAAAGAGCCCCGACAGGTCCTCCTCACCACCCGTACAGCCGTGAAGTTGGAAGGACGCAAAGGCTGGGTGCACCTTTCTCATATTAAACTTTTTAATGGACTGAAACCCGTCTTAAAGAACATTTCCCAGGATTTGAAGGATTGCCAAAATATTGTTCTCAAGGACTGTCCCGCAAAAGACATTGCTACAACCCCTCCCCTGTTAGAGAAAACTCCACAACAGGAGTACAAGTTAAAACTCCGGTCTAGTAAAATAAGTCAGTCAGTTTGATTGTCTAAGTCCTCCCCTAGGTGAAACGGTTAGACTGTTTCTGACATGTATAAAATAGACCCCCATAGTGAGAGAGTTAGTCAAAACTCAATCCGATGTATCGTTTTTCTATGTTTCATATTGTTTCTCAGCATTATGATTTCCTGCACCAGTTATGCATTTTTCTTGTATTTCCCAGTTCTTCATGTAAATATGTCTGCTAATGCTACAGTAGAGCACACGTTTAGTGATCTGCCTCCTCATGAACTCTCTTACCGCCTCGCCATGCGAAATAACTCATTCATCCGTATGTTACATTATTCACACCAGTCCAGCAATACCACTAATTGTTGGGTGTGTGGTCGACTCCCCCCTTTCCAGACACCGAAGGGAGTTCTGCCACTTTTTCCTTATCCATTCTCACATAATGGTTCGTGTGGAGCATGGTCCACGTTAACGTCATCCTCAACAGATATGTTTTTTCTTAACAGTACATGTTTTCCAGACAAGCAAGGTCTTCCCCACAGAACAGGGTTAGATCTAGAAAATGAAGTGTATAATTTAGGTAATTATTCGTCGAATTTTATGGTCCTGAATGTTCAGTCTGATACTACTCCAGACTTACCTGCTATTTCAGTACTACCAGTCAGAGGCGAATTATGTGTCCGAAATTATGGTTCCGTACATGTAGGACATAGTGATTGTATTACTATTGTCAAGTATAGTGACAGTGGGAAATCTATTTTCAAAGCTTCACGTCATTCTTATTTTATTTGTGGTCAAACTGCATATGTTCGTCTGCCCCTCGATTGGGAGGGAACCTGTTACATTGCCTTCCTACTGCCACCTGTCTTCCTAGCCCCACCTGATTATCATAGAAATACACATCTAGTACACGTTAGACATAAAAGGGAGTCCCCAATTGTCGATTATACTGAAACTGCTCTAGAACAGTATACAGATTTCAACAGAGGGTTCTTCTTCTTTATAGGACCTATCCAGAATAGTAAGCTAATCCGTAGGTTAACAAGAACTCTTGAAGCTGTAGTAAATGAGACTGCCTCTGCTCTAGGTAACTTAACCGAAGAGCAATCTGCTATGAGATTTGTCGTTTTACAGAATCGTCTCGTCCTTGACGTCATACTGGCCGATAGGGGCGGGGCCTGTAGAGTCATCGGATCTAGTTGCTGCATTTTCATTCCAAATAACGCGCCGTCTGTTTATTCAGCTATAACCAGACTCCATAAAATTGCCCATCTGATACACCAAGATCCAGGCACCTGGACATGGTCCGGTTGGTTCTGGAATATAATTTCCACATGGGGATGGAAAATATTGTCCTTCCTAGGTATTGCAGTAGCGATCATATTCAGCTGCTGCCTCTGTATACAATGTGGCCCTGCGATTTGCGGCATTTGTGCTACCTCTTGTATTCCTAGTCCCAAGCCCCGTTCTAAATCCCGTTCCAGGATAATTCGAGACGAGCAAATGATACTGTATGAAATGATAGATGGTATCATGAATATTGATGTTTCCTGATGGAAACGTAGTGACAAGGAGGGAATGTGGAAAAGTAAATTTTGCCATGTTCTGTGTCCCTACGTGTCATCCATCATATGTTATGTGTGCATGATTAAATATGCATATGCATTCCCCATGTCTGATTAATGACGCAATTACAGTTGTGTCCACCTCTAATATGCCAGTTTCTAGTTCTCGTGAATACTACGAATATCAGGCCTATGTAAAGCTACGTTGCCACGTTTCTCAGTGTGCACGTTATTCTATTATAAAGTTCCCGTTTCTAGGCCTAAAAAGGGCTTGGACACCAGATTCAGCTCCTGTCTCCAGAAACCTCGCTGAGGAGCGATACAGCCCCCACCTGTATCCTCGACCCTTCACTTACTTCCTGCCTCGCAGTGCCCGGTCCAGCCTGGCTCTGCCTCTGAGTCTGCCAAAAGTATGTTATGATTCCAGTTATCAGTTCAGTCCTCCTTCTCTGCATTCCTAAGCTACTGAACTGCATCAATAGTTTCCGTCATTATCTAGCCTTCACGTCTCCACGTTAGAGAAATACTGCATTTAATGGTCATTTAATATTCTTCATCACGCACTACATGTAGAATAATGCATGGTCCAGTCTTAGAATCAAGTTAGCCTTTCCCCTCCTAACTTCTAGTTTATATCAACATGTTCTCTAAACATCAGATACTAGATACTGTTTAGGTACATGTCGCCCTGACTCTCCAGACTTCAGTCTCTGCTCCTAGCACAGAGTTCATAGCCCCCAGCTTCTCCTAGTAACACGTCATTGCTAGTCTGCGCGCACCATCAGGTTAGAGGTCCCGGCTCCTTAGGTAGCCCCCTCCATGGTTTCCGCCCTATTCATGACATATTCTGTTACGTTTGCATCACATGTCTATGTATACGCCCTGTTACACCTCTTTTTACCCTTATCTTTCGCGACTGCTACGCGTCACGCCTTCTGCTCCACCCACTGCTACGCCTACTGCAATGTAATGCTATGTGTTTGCGTTATGTATATATGCTCATGTATTGTTATTAAAAGTCAGCGCGCTCATCCCAGATCCAGCCCCAGCAGCTGCTGGGCCCTGTCATCCTATCCCTATGCAGGTTGTCCTGTTCCTGTCCTTTATGCTGTAATAAACCTGCAAACTCCTACTACCTCGAATCTTGACTCTTATTTTATTGAGCTATCTGTTATTCATTTATATATTCAAAAATAGGGTATTATTTATTTATTTACCACAAAGTGATTAGATGTGTGTATACATCTATGAATCACTGAGTGGATTTTTAGATACTTGTATTGCTGTGACAATGGATTTCAATATGATACTCTGTATTTTACAAACAGTGATGAAAAATTGTAATAGTGTATGAAAAGGTGTATGTGATTGTCACTTGGATGATGTCATCAGTGATGTCATCAGTGATGTCATTTGAGATGTCTTCAGTGATGTCACTGACCATGTCATGAATGATCTAATATGTGACATCATCAGCAGTGGATTGCGGGTGTGCGAAATATAGTTAGTACAACTAACTATATAGGAGCAATTTCATTGGTTTTGTATGAGTAAAATATCCAGCTAACTATAACACCACTGAAACTTATAGTTTTTTGAGTGATTTCAAAGGTTTTTTAAAAACTAATTCCTAACTATATAACTCCTGAAACCTATGGGTTTTTCAGTGAATTTCAAAGGTTTTTTTAAATGCTAATTCCTAACTATATAAGGCCTGAAACCTATGGTTTTTTCAGTGAATTTCAAAGGTTTTTTAAATGCTGATTCCTAACTATATAAGGCCTGAAACCTATGGTTTTTTCAGTGAATTTCAAAGGTTTTTTAAATGCTAATTCCTAACTATATAAGGCCTGAAACGTATGGTTTTTTCAGTGAATTTCAAAGGTTTTTTAAATGCTAATTCCTAACTATATAAGGCCTGAAACCTATGGTTTTTTCAGTGTTTTTAAAAAAAATTGATTGGTTAACTGGCTTATTAAGTGTATCTTAGTGAATACATATATTAGCGAGTAATGTTTAAATATTTAAATACATGCATGAGTGATGTAATATGTGACGTCATCAGCAGTGCATTGCAGACGTGCAAGTTATAGTGAGTCCAACTAACTATAACGTGGGAATTTCAATGGTTTTATGCGAGTAAAATTTCCAGCTAACTATAACTGGTGTGAAACCTATGGTTTTTTCAGTGAATTTCAAAGGTTTTTTAAATGCTAATTCCTAACTATAACTGGTGTGTAACCTATGGTTTTTTCAGTGAATATATATATATATATATAACATTTCTATGGCAAAATGAAACCCCTCATTTTGTTCCTTTTCAAATTAAATGTATTAAGTGTTACCACTTTAATCCAATCAAGATGACTTCAGGTGTGCCATACTTTTGTCATAAGTAAAACTGTTAGCGCTCTAGTTGTTCTTTAGAACTTGGGAGACTGCATATCAGAATTTTTTAATGAAATATAAGAGGATTTGAGAAGTCACTCAAAATGTGCCCTAATTTTTCTTTCTTCAGCACTAATCATAATTTCTATGGCAAAATGAACCCCCTCATTTTGTTCCTTTGCAAATTAAATGTTTTAAGTGTTAACACTTTATTCCAATCAAGATGACTTCAGGTGTGCCATACTTTTGTCATAAGTAAGACTGTTAGCGCTCTAGTTGTTCTTTAGAACACTCTGGGACATTCTGTCATTGGGCTATAGTTGGGCTACATCTGGCTGATATTTGGGCTACATTTGTTTTTTTTGTCTCTGGTGGCCATCTTTGGGCTACATTGGGCTATATTGGGCTACATTGGGCTACATTGGGCTACATTTGGGCACTAACATATATATAGCCCAATGTAGCCCAATATATATTTTTTCAAAGTAAATTTTCGTAAAAACCACTGGAGCACATATCTTGAGACATAGCAAAGGCACATCGGGCTACTAGTCCCTACAATTTTGCCAAGTTTGGTGGAAAACCATTCAGCCGTTCGGGCTAAAAGTGAGTCCAACCGCCCTATGAAAATTAACATGGGGAAAACACGTTTTGGGACCCCCCTTTTATCTCGGCCCCCGCTTGACGAATCCCCCCCAAACTTTCAGGGAAGGAGCGGAGCGCCGCGAGGCAAAGTTAAGGAAAATTTCAGAAAGATTTCTCAACCGGCGCCAAAGTTATTCCCAATAGAATGTTGCGATTTCCCTATGGAAAACAATCCTAACTATATATACCTACTGGCTATCGCCAGTAGGTAATATATATATGTATATATATATATATATATATATATATATATATATATATATATATATATATATATATATATATATATATATATATATTCACTGAAAAAACCATAGGTTATAGACCATATATAGTTAGGAATTAGCATTTACAAAACCTTGAAAATTCACTGAAAAAACCATAGGTTATAGACCATATATAGTTAGGAATTAGCATTTAGAAAACCTTATTTTACTCACACAAAACCATTGAAATTCCATATATAGTTAGTTGCACTAACTATATATCGCGCACCCGCAATCCACTGCTGATGATGTCACATATTACATCATTCATGACATGGTCAGTGACATCACTGATGACATCACTGATGACATCATCTAGTGTCTGTGTGTTTTTGTAAAGTTTAAATACGTTTTACATATTGAAGAATGACTGGATGGATGGAAGACTGAGTGTGTGTGTGGCTGGCTGGGAGGTGTGTGACGCTGTGCATATCAATGTGTACTTGTATCAGTGATTGTATAAGAGAGTAAGTATGTGTTAGTATATGTGTGAAAAGTATGGTGTTCTGTGTTTAACTATAGATGAGGAAATCGAAGTGTGATTGATTCTTCACAGGACTGACTAGGTGTATGAGTGCATATGATAGTGTTCTAATATTAACTGACTGTATGTATGAGTAATTGTATGGGTGAATGAGTGAATGTGTGTGTAGACGTACGAATCAGTGAGTGCGTATGTAGTAACTGGTATTGGTGTGTCATGATGTCATCAGTGATGTCATTTGAGATGTCATCAGTGATGTCATTTCAGATGTCATTAGTGATGTCATCAGTGATGTCACTGAAGTATGGTGTTCTGTGTTTAACTGTATAGATGAAGAAATGGAAGTGTGATTGATTCTTTACAGGACTGACTTGGTGTGTGAGTAACTCCATGGATGAGTGGCAGTGTGTGACTGTCTGCATAGGTGCATGAGTGCATATGATAGTGTTGTAATAATGAGTGACTGTATGTATGAGTGATTGTATGGGTGAATGAGTGAATGTGTGTGTAGACGTAGGAATCAGTGAGTGCGTATGTAGTAACTGATATTGGTGTGTCATGATGTCATCAGTGATGTCATTTGAGATGTCATCAGTGATGTCATCAGTGATGTCATTTGAGATGTCATCAGTGATGTCATCAGTGATGTCACTGACCATGTCATGAATGATGTAATATGTGACATCATCAGCAGTGGATTGCGGGTGCGCGATATATAGTTAGTGCAACTAACTATATATGGAATTTCAATGGTTTTGTGTGAGTAAAATAAGGTTTTCTAAATGCTAATTCCTAACTATATATGGTCTATAACCTATGGTTTTTTCAGTGAATTTTCAAGGTTTTGTAAATGCTAATTCCTAACTATATATGGTCTATAACCTATGGTTTTTTCAGTGAATTTCATTGGTTTTTTAACAGCTAATATCTGTAGCTGTAAAATGTATTCTTCTTTAAATCCAAAAATATATTTTATATGTTTATTAATAATTTTTTTTTAAAATATTTTTTTTTCTTCGTTCCCGCTTCGCGAATCGGGAAGCTTCCCGTTAGCTGACCTTGATGCCGCGAAATAGACCGCGAGCCGGTAAACGTTTCTTTACCGCAACTGCCGCGTTAGAAAACAACATCGTGACGCCTCCCGTCCGCATGACGTTTCGCGTTGTCGCGTGATACGTCATATGACGTGCTACGTTAGCGAACTGGTACGCTTACCGAGTCGCAAAGCACAGGTTTCTGGAAGCAAACCGGGAGGCCCTGCAAAGCGCTTAACGTAAACACAGCAGGTCATGTGACTTGGTAATAACACTTTTCATTGGTTCATTTCACTTTTGGTTTCCTAATGATGTAAGACTAGGTCATATAATCTAAAATGAACACTTTTCATTGGTTGAGAACTATTGTTTTTCCCAAATGATGAAAATCCCTCCTTCTTTCCTCACTCTGACTTTCATCATTGTGAGAGAAAGACCCTTTGTTACCAGTGAGCAATGGCTTCTTTAGTAGCTTCAGCTGGTGCTTCCCCACCACCTCCACCACATCCAAGGAAGAGTGGACCACCTGCTCAAGTTATAATTCAGCAAGAAGAGGAAGAAGAGGAACAGGACGACGAGCACGAAGAGAGGCACTTTTTGCCTGAGGAGCCCAGGACGTCTCACCGGAAAGAAAACTTCATTTGGCAATTTTTTTAAATTCCCAAAGGTCAGAAAAAAGTAAATGCAAGATACGTAACTTGCCTTATATGTCAAGATAGACTGTCCAGAGGGACCGACAAAAAATACAGTTTCGGAAACTACACAATGCATCGCCATATGACTAGGTGGCATCCTAACAACTACAGTGCTGCACAGTTTCATAACGACCTAGATAATCTCCCTATTATGGCCAGAAGATCTGTTGTACCGGAAGTAACGGGACCAGAGGGCAGGGAGATGGTGCCAAATATTCAAACGAGATTTCATGAAGTAAAACACGTCTGCGTACATTGCAATGGATTCATTTGCTACGGAGAAAGAAGCATCACTCTGATCAACAGAGCTATTGACTATCATATGCAAGTTTGTACGAAACGCCCCAAATAATAAATACTTTTTTTTGTTTTGTTGCTCCTGTTGAGCCCTTTACAATGAATCGTTTTCATTGCCCCCTGCAAGAAAAACCCCAAAAAATATAAAACTGTTCAGAAAAATTCAAAAAAAGTAAAAAAATGTTCAGAAAAATAATAAAAAAAATATAAAACAACAAAAACAATAAAAAAAAAGTTCTTTTCAGAACTACCTCCCCGTTATTAAAAAATTGGTACAATATTTGGAACTGTGCCAACCTCTATTTCTCGTAGTTCGCTTCCCAGTTCGCTCGCCGGTATGCGAACCGGAAGTGAACCAAAATATTTTTAAAAAAAAAAGAACAGTAAGTATAAGGGAAGGAAACAGACACTTATGTTAAAAGAAAGACAGCTATAGGGGAGTAAACTAGAGATACTATTACCCGTAATCCACTGCTGATGATGTCACATATTACATCATTCATGACATGCTCAGTGACATCATCAGCAGAGGATTGCGGGTTTTTTGGCAACGTGCCTTATCCACGGTTTAATAACGCTGCCTTTTGCTTTATATAAGTTTTCAAATTGTATGAAATATATACCAATAGGTCGTTATGAACCTTTAGGTAGTGCTTTTCTTCATGAGGTCTGGTCGCTTCCATACACATACAGATGTTTCAAAGATGATCAAGAAGTTTATCTGAATGGAGAGGAATGCACTGAGACGCCAGATCATTCACTAATGTGTAGGCACATACAGTTACACGGTTCATGCAACAAACACCGACCAAATATGGCTTGCGTGTTGCAAGGCACGCCAGTTCCTGCTATCATCCCCACGTTCAAGTTGTTGGAAAATGGTAGTTATTTGATGCTCAATAATGAAGATTGTTCTGGGTTAATTAAAAGTATTCCTTTTATCGTAACAGTAAGTGAACGGGTTATTTGCTGCAGAAATGTTCTATTTCCTCCCACACATGAACATAGGGAGTTTTCAATCTGGCCACAAATACCAACCTTGGGAGCAGATTTCAACGGCATGGCAAGAATAAGAGCTCTTTTGTCTCAGAGAGAGGTGGCCTTGAGTTCGGCCCGTGAAACTTTCGTGCTTCACATAGCGAACACCCGTACAGAGGTGCAGACCCTTTTCAATACTGATTCGCCTTTCCATTTCAGCAAGATGGTTCGGACTATCTTTAACGCGTCCTCCACAAAGGCCCTGGCGCACTTTTTTAAAGTTGTTACCAGTGGTCTCGTGACTTCATTTGAGAAAATCTTTGGAGTCATCCCTGCTTTCTTTCATTCTATTTTTTCCACTGTGCTTCGTGGATTCCCATTTTTACTTGCATTACCAGCGGACGCTCTTGTGCTTTTTTACATTTTTAAATATGGATGTCCATCCTGTGCAAGCTCCCGCCCTGCAGCTGCTGACACTGTTCCGCAATCGCATGCTAGAATATTATGGCACAATGCCGTTGGCGATATTAAGCACGGCATATGGATTATCTTTTCGATTCTCCTACTTCACCTGTGTCCAGCCTGTATTTCACTGCCTGACCTGTGATTTCGATTGGGCCATTGATTTGTGTCTCTGCGGACCGGTTTCTCCTGACGTCGACTTTAATCAGCTGATGACTCCTATCATTACTCACGAGTTGGTTTGTCCTGGCGAAAGGATTATGGCTGTGGCATTGATGCATGGACTAATTGGTCCCTGGAATTTACTGGCGGCAACACAGTCTTTCTTGGAACAGAGCTTTCTTGAAAACCCACCGAGCTGTCCTCTGATGGTGATAGAGGATCCGGTGCTGGGAGAGCACGTATGTTCTTTTCCGCTTTTAAATTGGATGGCTGAACTCTTTTCGGATGAAGACGGTGACTTCCTATTGGAGGCTGTTGCAGCTTATTTTGCATACACAGTTATGTCATAGACCTTTTTCATGTTTGATATGCTGAGTACTAGCATTTCATTGACAATTCATTGACTTATTTGTCAAGTTTTTATTATTTAGCTTGCCTATTGGCTTAAGACTCGATAAAGTACTTGGCTGTTTTATTTTTCTTTAGCATTAAATTTTCCTAGTTTTTAATGTTTTACCTTGCGGACCGTCCACATATAAAGTTGCAATCTGCTCTCATGAGATGGCACTTCTATTATCTTATTCAGTTCGTTTCCGGATCATGGGGAGGTGTCATCTAGGTCCTGGATATCTTTACACCGTGTTAAGTTAGCATGGGCTCATTACCGGTTTAAACGCCATTTTTCCTTTTTTGCAACTTCTGCACACGACACTTAGTTGTTGCTTTAGCTTTCAACCTAGTAGTTCATCGTGGTTTACATGAGAATAATATGTTATTGCTCTACTATCTGCTTTGCTTGTTAAACTATATCTGTACAGCGAGTGCTGAAGTTTCAAGAACAACACGATACAGAATTGTTATGAGGTCTGATCTCCACGACTTCATACTCATAACATAAGTGCAGCTTCTGCCAATTCTGGGCATGAGGCGGGTTTTATATTGCTTTGCCGAACACACATACACAACAGTTGATGCGGTTCACATGAAGAGAGAGCTGGTGTATGCTGATGTGATTCCTTCAAATCTACGACACTAAAGTATGGGCACGCCCTAAACCAACACAAAGAGACCTTCTTAGCAAATAATATAATATGTGTATTAGGGAGGGTGAGATATAAGCAGCCGCGGGCCATGGAGGGAGTTACGGTGGGGCAGGGAGGCGGGGAGGGGGAGGGGCAGGGTGGAGCCCTCTCCACCCTGCCCCTCCCCCTCCCCGCCTCCCTGCCCCATCGTAACTCCCTCCACGGCCCGTGGCTGCTTATAAGTGTTGCTAACTCTTATTCATTTACAGCATGTTAACATACTGTCACCATTCGCTTTTTATGTACTAGTAACTATGCTGGTAATTTTGCTACTGATAATATGTGTACTTGTATTATCTAAGATACTACGCCTGAGAAGACGGCATTAGTAAATAAACATTTCAAATACACATGTGTTCTTCTTAACTCCATGTTCTGGTTTCTAAGAAATATATAACGACCGACTGTTCATGAGTTCCACGTATCCTGAGGTACTATAAGTTCATATTCTGGATTGTCTAAACATTGAGAGTTTGTTATATCCAATGTGACACTGTACCTAGCTTGCTAAGGGGTTTTTGATTACTAAGGTGAGTTTTGGGGCACCCTAATTCGCCGAGGTTCCAATCCTCTGTCCACAGTTCTGTGTGAGAACAGAAACCCTGCGACAGGGGCACCCCCGACCCTTGCTGGAGCTTCATCACACTTGCGATACAACTCCAGCAATGCGCCACCTTTACGGCACAGATACATCACGCATCTGTGCTGTTTTTGCCCCATGATGCGCCGCATTGTAAATGCAGCACACCATAGGTGACGGAACAGCGGCACAGAATGACTAACACATCCCTGGTGATGCGCCAGTCATCATAAATCTATCCCTATGCTTCTTATCTTGTTAGAGATGAACCGCCATATGTATCATCAAAGTTTTTTGCATTTCCTAAATAGCGAACTTTAAGGAATAAATAGCGATTCTTTACCATTCCTAGTTTGCGATGAGCTATTTGCTAATTACAAATTACCCATTCATTTCCTTCATTTCCATAGGGCGGTTGGACTCACTTTTAGCTCGAACGGCTGAATGGATTTCCACGAAACTTGGCAAAATTGTAGGGACTGGTAGCCCGATGTGCCTTTGCTATGTCTCAAGATATATGCTCCAGTGGTTTTTACGAAAATTAACTTTGAAAAATATATATTGGGCTACATTGGCCTATATATATGTTGGAGCCCAAATGTAGCCCAATGTAGCCCAATGAAGCCCAATGAAGCCCAATGTAGCCCAATGTAGCCCAAAGATGGCCGCCAGAGACAAAAAAAACAAATGTAGCCCAAATATCAGCCAGATGTAGCCCAACTATAGCCCAGTGACAGAATGACCAATCAGCTTCGCAAACCTCCGTTACGCGAAGCGGAGCGCTGTTACAGATATATATCTTTTTTTGAACGTTAATTTCTCAAAATCCACTGGAGCACACATATTGAGACCTAGCAAAGGCACATCGGGCTACCAGTCCCTAATATTTTACCAAGTTTCGTGCAAATCCATTCAGCCGTTCGATTATTATTATTATTATTTTTTTTTGCCCCGCGGGGCCCTTTTAAAACCTCCACATCAAACCTAGGGGGTCAGTGAGGATCTACTATGCCCCCTTATGGTCATTTGCCCCTTCGCTTTGGCCTCCTCTTGTCTCTCGATCCTACCGAGAGACAAGATGGCGGCCGCTACGGACTGTTTGGAATGTTTACAGACGCCGGAGAACCAATCAGCTTCGCTTCACAAAGCTCCGTTGCGCGAAAAGTACGCGTACTGGAGCGCTGCCCGGTCCGCTGTTACAGATATATATCTTTTTTTAAACGTTAATTTCTCAAAATCCACTGTAGCACATATATTGAGACCTACAAAAGGCACATCGGGCTACCAGTCCCTACAATTTTGCCAAGTTTCGTGCAAATCCATTCAGCCGTTCGGGCTAAAAGTGAGGCCAACCGCCCTATGGAAAACTCAATGTTAAAAACACGTTTTGGGACCCCCCTTTTTTCTCAACCCCCCTGGACGAACCCCCCCCAATTTTCAGGGGCTGCTCAGAAACAAAATGTGCCATTTTCCTGAAAATTTCAGCCAATTCCGTCCACAAACGCCAAAGTTATTTGACATAGAATTTTCAAAAATCCCATAGAGAAAAAATCCTAATTATATATACCTACTGGCGACCGCCAGTAGGTAATATATATATATATATATATATATATACCGAGGCTCACTCCCTCCCGATCCCGGGTGGAAATAAGGACAGCACACACGGGAATTCTACTCAGTAGCAACTTTTACTCGCACAGA
Organism: Lissotriton helveticus; assembly: GCF_964261635.1. NCBI lineage: Eukaryota > Metazoa > Chordata > Amphibia > Caudata > Salamandridae > Lissotriton > Lissotriton helveticus. The sequence goes on along the minus strand of NC_136059.1, from coordinate 723,135,178 downwards.
CGCGTTTCGGAAGCGAAGCTTCCTTCCTCAATGTTTGTTACACCGCAATGCGCGATTCGGCGCCATTTTATTTCAAAACACACAAACGACTCGTGTTGGCAAACATAGAGAGAGGACTGACGCGTGAGCGCCATCTTGCTAGTGCATATGATTCTGCAATAACATACTAGTGATTAAACAGTACTCGTTCATTTAGTAATTGCTGAAATTCATACTCATTTAAAAACCTCACATATTTACAACGAGGAATTTACATAGTAATATTGCCGTGGATCGGCAGGTAACCCTCTCATTAATACGCTGGGCAATGGACTGAAATCTTGCCGTGGATCGGCCTGTGGCAACACAAAGGTTGCCATTTAGATTTCCAATAGCCCCGTATAATGCCGTACAGTATTTCCAGTGCAAACATGATAGTAACAACAGCTAAATGATAATGGTTTCTGTAAATAGTGTCTTTCTGAAATTGATCATTATTAAGTGCCTTAGAATGAACTGAGAGATGAAGATTGTTCTGATACATACTGCACTATATACTTATTTCTTTTGGTATTCTCAGGATTATTGTTGAATATTTTGCAACTTTTTCAATATTGTAGAATTAAACATTCGACATTGATTGGCAAAAATCACTATACGGGGCTATTGGAAATCTAAATGGCAACCTTTGTGTTGCCACAGGCCGATCCACGGCAAGATTTCAGTCCATTGCCCAGCGTATTAATGAGAGGGTTACCTGCCGATCCACGGCAATATTACTATGTAAATTCCTCGTTGTAAATATGTGAGGTTTTTAAATGAGTATGAATTTCAGCAATTACTAAATGAACGAGTACTGTTTAATCACTAGTATGTTATTGCAGAATCATATGCACTAGCAAGATGGCGCTCACGCGTCAGTCCTCTCTCTATGTTTGCCAACACGAGTCGTTTGTGTGTTTTGAAATAAAATGGCGCCGAATCGCGCATTGCGGTGTAACAAACATTGAGGAAGGAAGCTTTGCTTCCGAAACGCGTCTGTGCGAGTAAAAGTTGCTACTGAGTAGAATTCCCGTGTGTGCTGTCCTTATTTCCACCCGGGATCGGGAGGGAGTGAGCCTCGATATTGAAGCGCGAAGCTCTGACGCGCTTGGACTAGCACCCGCTGCGAGAGTGCCCCGGACTTTGGAGCAGTGAGCCAGGATATATATATATATATATATATATATATATATATATATATATATATATATATATATATGTATGTATGTATATATATATATATATATATATATTCACTGAAAAAACAATAGGTTATAGACCATATATAGTTAGGAATGAGCATTTACAAAACCTTATTTTACTCACACAAGACCATTGAAATTCCATATATATTTAGTTGCACTAACTATATATCGCGCACCCGCAATCCACTGCTGATGATGTCACATATTACATCATTCATGACATGGTCAGTGACATCACTGATGACATCACTGATGACATCTCAAATGACATCACTGATGACATCACTGATGACATCTCAAATGACATCACTGATGACATCTCATTTGACATTACTGATCACATCACTGATGACATCATTCATGTGATAATACGATGAACTTCTTTAGACTCTTATATAACCTTAGATACACTCAGTGTAAACAGACACTCACAGACTGTCACTCATCCATGAAGTTACACACACACCTAGTCAGTCATGCAAAGAATCAATCACACCTCCATTTTCTCAACTATACAGTTATACACACCTTACTTATTCAAACACATACTAACACATATTTACTCTCTTATACAATCCCGGATACAAGTTCAGAATGATCCATACAGCCACTCACACATTCACTGGCTCTTATGCACAGTTATTTATATATGTCAACTCTCACATGTACTGTGTTTTACATATGTACTTACTTTGACATGTAGCACTGAGATATCCATTCACTCACCAATACACTCATGCACACAGTCAACCGCCCATACAGCTGTTTCCACATGCACTTTTGAACCCATACATCTAGTGAATCAACTGCTCACACATCTATGCACAGAGTCATACACCTCCCAGACACCCACACACACACTCAGTCTCCCATACAAATACATGGGCAACCAATCAATAACCCATATAGTTACTCATATAGCTACTGATCAACACATGCAGCAGTTTACAGAACAAAAGATATAATGATGCAGAAATTAAGACAGTTTAGTCACTAACCCATGCACTCAGTGAGACACATTTAATCACTCACTCATACAGTCAGTCATGCACCTACTAAATCCTTCATCCAGACACTTATAAATCCACTCATTCTTCAATATGTAAGACATATTTTAACTTTACAGAAACATACAGTCACTGGATGTTGTCATCAGTAATGTCATCAGTGATGTCATTTGAGATGTCATCAGTGATGTCATCAGTGATGTCATTTGAGATGTCATCAGTGATGTCATCAGTGATGTCACTGACCATGTCATGAATGATGTAATATGTGACATCATCAGCAGTGGATTGCGGGTGCGCGATATATAGTTAGTGCAACTAACTATATATGGAATTTCAATGGTTTTGTGTGAGTAAAATAAGGTTTTGTAAATGCTAATTCCTAACTATATATGGTCTATAACCTATGGTTTTTTCAGTGAATTTTCAAGGTTTTGTAAATGCTAATTCCTAACTATATATGGTCTATAACCTATGGTTTTTTCAGTGAATTTTCAAGGTTTTGTAAATGCTAATTCCTAACTATATATGGTCTATAACCTATGGTTTTTTCAGTGAATTTCAATGGTTTTTTAATAGCAAATATCGAAAGCTTTAAAATGTATTCTTCTTTAAATCGAAAAATATATTTTATATGTTTTTAATATAATTTTTTTATGTATATATATACATTTAAAAAAAAAATTTGGTTTCGCTACCGGTCCGCGCACCGGGTAGCTTCCCGTTAGCTCAATTTGGTGCCGCAACCTGGTCCGCGAACCGGTAAACGTTCTGTTAGCGCAACTGCCGCGTTAGAAAACAACATCGTGACGCGTCGTGTAAGCGCAACGTATCGCGTTGCCGCGTAATGCGTCTTATGACGCGCAGCGTTAGCGCACCCGGAAGTGTTCCAGAGCGCGAACCGAGGCGCGAAGCGCAGCTCCCCGGAAGCGATCCGGGGCGCGTCGCGTAAACGCGACGTATCGCGTTGCCGCGTAATGCGTCTTATGACGCACCGCGTTAGCGCACCCGGAAGTGCTCCGGAGCGCGAACCGAGGCGTGAAGCGCAGCTCCCCGGAAGCGATCCGGGGCGCGGAGCGCGTAACGTAAGCGTAACAGGTCATGTGACTTGTTAATAAAACTTTCTATTGGTTCATTTCACTTTTGGTTTCCTAATGATGTAAGGCTAGGTCATGTGACCTAAAAATAACACTTTTCATTGGTTTAGAACATTTTTTTTTCCCAAATGATGAAAGCCCCCACCTTCTTTCCTCACTCTGACTTTCATCTTTGTGAGAGGAAGACCTGTTTTTGCTTATTAAAATAATGGCATCTGTAGTAGCTGCAGCTGGTGGACCCCCACCACCACCACAACCACCTAGGAAGGAAGGACCACCTCCACAGTTCCTTCCCAACCCAGAGGAGGATAAGGACGAAGAAGAGGAAGAGGAAGTACAGCCAAGACAGTTTTTACGTGAGGAGCCCCGGATATCTCACCAGCAAAGATAATTTTATTTGGCAGTTTTTTTCTTTTCCTCGAGGCCAAAAAAAAGTGAATGCTCGCCACGTGACATGCCTCATATGTAAAGATGTTTTATCTAGAGGCACAGATAAAAAGTATAGTTACGGCAACTATACTATGCACCGTCATATGCAGAGGTGGCATCCACTGAATTACAACGGTGCAGAGATGCGTCACCTCCAAGACAACCCACCAACTCCTGTGGCCAGTACATCGGCACAGGTAACTCTGTCGGGGCCAGAGGCGCGGGAAACGGTGCCAAACATTCAACAGATTTTGTGCACATGAAGATGGTGTGCCTTTATTGTGGTGACCTACTCTCATGTGCAAATATGAGTATCAATTTGATAAACAGAGCATTTGAAAACCACAAGTGCTCAAAACGCCTCAAAAAATTAAAAAAATTTTGCTCCTGTTGAGCCCTTTGTAATGCCTGTTTTTCGTTGTTCCCCCTCAAAAAAAACAAAAAAAATATAAAACCGTTCAAAAAATACAAAAAAAGTAAAAAATTGTTCAGAAAAATAATAAAAAAAATATAAAACAACAAAAATATTTAAAAAAAAGTTCTTTTCAGAACTACCTACCCTTAATAAAAAAATTGCTAGAATGTTTAGCACTCTGGCAACCTCTATTTCTTTTGGTTCGCTTCCCGGTTCGCTCGCCGGTACGCGAACCGGGAGCGAACCAAAAAAAAAAAAAAAAAAAAAGAAGAGTAAGTATAAGGGAAGGAAACAGAGAGTAATGTTAAAAGAAAGACAGCTATAGGGAGTAACACAGAGATACTGTTTAATAGATCTATTTACCGAAGAAAAGATGGAAGAGGGTATAATTGTGAAAAACAAAATAGATAAGGAAGTGGAAGAAAAAAAGTAGAGTAGAAGAATAATAAACAAGAGTTTCTTAGAGAATGTGAGTGAATGTTCAAAATAAGATTAAAACATGTGGAATAACAGAGACAAAAAACAGAAAGCAGAAAAGAAGAAGTAACAGAAAAGGAATGATTGAAACAGCAAAGAAATGTAAATAACATAGGGGCATTTTATCAACATAGGTGATAAAATTATCGCTGCTTTTGCGGAAGAAATCTGCCGCTAAAGCCGCTTTTGCGGCAGTTTTCTGCCGATAAAAGCAGCGATAATTTTATTGCCTGTGTTGATAATATGCCCCTTAGTGTGCTTGAACTACAGAGAGAAAGCATAATGAACAAGTAGTGAAAGAGTGATCAGTCAGAGACAGTGAGAGTAATAGAGACGGAGTGAGTGAACAAGAGTGAGGAAGTATGAGAAGAGAGGGACTGAGAAAAAGAGTGGAAGGAGTAGAGTAAGTAAGTAATAGAGAAAGGAATGAGGGAAGTAGCAAAGGCAGGAAAGTGAGGGTTAAAGAAATGAAGTAGTGGAACTAATAGAAGTTAAATGTGATAGAAATGTAACGAAAAGAGTACAAAACATTTACCTTATAATTGTCGTTAACTTAGTCACTTGTTATTTTTATACTTTCAATCTGTGAAAGAGAGAACAAACATTTGAAAAATATTAAAACATGTATTTAAAAATTAGAAAAGACAAGGGAAAAGATTGAAGGACAAACAGTTTTTCAACAACTTTGACACTTACAGAAGCCTCTGCTTCTCCATGCCCCCTACACAGTCCTAAAAATATACATTTTAAACTAACAGTATCTTGATGCAGATGAAGTGAGGCCTATCTTGCAACATGGTGCATCTTTTGCACTGCTGCTGTCTCACAAAAGTGACGCAACGGCAGCGCAAAAGAGGTGCACAGCCATCATAAAACTGTCCCTAACATTTTAAATGATTGTTTCAGGATGCCAATAAGGTGTGTCCTATCCAGAGGTTTGTTTGAGGTGAAGCCTACTCAGGGTTGCAGATGAAATTTAGAGTTGTTGAAGAGTACAGAGGAGATAATACATGCCTATGCCTACCAATGAAGTGAGTCATGTCCACTTCACTCTTGAACAAAGGCCAGACCTCCTCTGTTTCCCTGGACAGGCCTAAACTTGATCTGCACAATGTGATTCGTAATATTAGGAAACACAGGTGATGTAATTGAAAAACGTGCAATTTCTTTTGCTCATTTCACAATCACATCACTTGTGTTTCCTTTGCTTACGTATCTCATTGTGCAGATGTAGTCCAGCATATGAAAGAGTACGCAGAAGTGCAGCACTGCATGCAACAACTTTGACACTTACTGAAGCCTCAGCTTCTGCATGCCCCCTACACAGTCCTAATTATATACATTTTAAACTGATGGTATCTTGCTGGAGATGAACTGAGGCCTATCTTGCAACATGGTGCATCTTTTACACTGCTGCTGCGTCACAAAAGTGACGGAACAGCGGCGCAAAAGAGGCGCACGGCCATCATAAATCTGCCCTTAACATTTTAAATGATTGTTTCTAGATGCTGATAAGGTGTGGCCTATCCACAGATTTGTTTCAGGTGAGTCCTACTCAGGGTTGCAGATGAAATTTAGGCTTGTTGAAGAGTACAGAGGAGATAATACATGTGCAGGCCTACCAACGAAGTGAGTCATGTCCACTGCACTCTTGAACAAATGTCAGACCTCCTCTGTCTCCTGGAACAGGCCTAAACCTCATCTACACAATGTGATGTGTAATGTTAGGAAACACAGGTAATGTAATTGAAAAACGTGCAATTTTTTTTGCTCATTCCACAATCACATCACCTGTGTTTACTTTGCTTAGGTATCTCATTGTGCAGATGTAGTCTATCATATGAAAGACTACGTAGAATGTGAGCACTGTATGCAACAACTTTGACACTTACAGAAGCCTCAGCTTCTCCATGCCTACTACACAGTTCTAAATGTATATCATAAATACAAAAAGTACAGAATTAATTATACATGTTAAATGGTTTATTTTTGCTGTTCTCAGAATTTATCAAATTTCACTAAAAACAGTGACTTGAAGGTATTCATCATATAACAGCAGGGAAAAAAAACACAATCAAAATGATTGTGTTTAAAAAACCCATATAACATAACCAATCAGAAATCAGAACTCCTGAAAAGTAACTTACTTTCCATGACGTCGAAGGATATCCTATGAACAGCTTACACTCTGTTGTGCTGTTATTATTTTCAGCCCGCCACTTTCTGAAAGAAAAGCTCCATCGTTTTGACAAATATGTTACATACAATAAATGACTTCTCGCTCTCTACCGCACTTTTCCACAAGGCCAAATCGTGTAAGAGCCATTTATAACTCTTGGAATTCTTCTAAGCAAATCCCGTCATTTTGTATTTCCGCAACTTTCAGAAAGAAAACGTTCAAGATCACTTTCACAATCCTGTACTAGTAATATCTCACCCTTCTTGCTCACTCATGTTCCACATTTCCTATGACACTGATACTGCTTACTATGAGGCACATTACACTACCTCTATGACTACTACAATTATTTAATTCTCTTGATCACAGTGGATGTTGTCAAAGGACCATCATGTCATATAATAGCTGCAGTTAGAAATGTTCTTCCTAAAATCAACAACTGTGTAGCCACAACATTTGTAATTAAAGTTGGAAACTTATTTTCATCAGGTTTATATAGTTGGAATTTTTAAATGACATTATAACCAAAAGTTTGTTCAAAATATGTCGACAGCATTGCAGACTTACATTACCTCTACTCCATGTTTTGATTGGCTGCTTGAATTAGCTTATTAAAAGAAACAGTTTTTCTGAACTCATTCAAAGTGCAGTTATTTTTCCATGACATCAAGTGTTATGGTAAGAACACCGTTTGCTTTGGGAAATACTCTGTTGTCCTTTAACTAATCCGTGCCCACCACTTTCTGTAAGAAAACCTTTTTTTTTTCAGTAACTACTTTAAACTCAAAAATAAATTTTGACTCTGTACTGCACTTATCCTCAAGGCCAAATAGTGTAGGAGCCATTAGAACCTCTTGAAATTCCTCAGAGCAAATCCCAAGATTCTTTCCCTAAAATTTTGGTTGTAAAAACACCAGGTAAGAATTTTTAAGGTCAAAAGGCAATTTTTTTTAAAAAGTTAAAACAGAATCATTGCAGAATGACCAGCCGTTTCTAGACTTCAAATAAGCTGTGTAATGTCCTGATGTTGTTGAAGGACCGTCATGATATATAATTGCTGCAGTTACAAAAGTCCTTCCTGATATTGACAACTGCGAAGCCACAAAATTTTTAATTAAAGTTGTCAATTTTGTTCCATCAGGCCTACATCGTTGGAACATTAAAATGACATACTGGCCATATGTTCGTATAAATAATGTGGACAACATTTCAGACTTACATTGGCTACACTCCATGTTGTGATCAGCTGCTTTTACTAGCTTATTAAAGGACACTGATTTACTGTCTGGCAAAGTTAAATATATAAATTTTTCTGAGTCTACACTAGTAGTACTTGATACCCTACAGTTCTCGCAGTCATGCTGCCATTGATAAGAAAGCCCAAACAGGTGATCTACATCTACACCTTCATCTTGCAATACATCAAGCATATACATTAAAAACTCCTGACAATCTTGCTGAATATTTTGAGAGAATTGTGTTTGACCTGAACATTTGTCTAACAGATTTCGAATTTCAGACACACTTTCTATTTTTGTTCTATCGGTGCTACATTTCTCTAACACAGAATTCAACAAACTGCAAAATCTTTGATCCGAATTGACCACAATCTCTTCTTTTAAATTTTCTAGAGAAAACAAAACATTAACCACTACATTAGCATAGCAGTTGACATCAGAACTGTTTTCAAATTAAAAACCAACAACATCTTCAACAAAATCCTTTTTCTTTCTGCCTATAATTTCTGGTTCATCGACTTTTCGTCTTTTTGCTACAACCTCTCTACTATTGGTCACATTTCTTCGTTTCCGGCCTACCACACGTTTCTCAAACAAAGGATATTGAGGCAAATGTGGCGCATACTCTCTTCTTAACCTATTGTATTCCTTAACACAATCTAGATCCGCACAAATGTTTGTGACATCACACTCAATCAAGTACAATCCCGATAAAGTTCTGACTCGTGACAATGCCACATATGCCATACCTTCCTTGAACACAGAACTGCCAATATTCACCAATGCACTGTCTACACTTAAACCTTGCGATTTATGGATTGTCACCGCATATGCCAAGCAAACAGGAAACTGCTTACGGCGAACATATAAGTCTTTTACAAGCAAAAACCTAGCAGAGCAACAACCAATTAGCTGTACTTCCTCAATGCCATCAAATTTAATTTTTAAAAATTCAATTCCATCTCTATTTCTGAATTTCTCAAAATCAACAACATTACCCATTGATCCATTTACCAGACCTCTTTCAACATGTAAATTCCTTCTTAAAATTATACGGCAATTTAAGCACACATTCAGAGTCTTTTCAAAACCAGCAGTTTTAGATATAGTCTTCTCTAATGAATCCAATTTTGATTTCAAATTCTCAGACAAAATAATTGTTGCTCCCATATGCTCTACTCTGTCAATAGCTTCCAGTTTTACAATCTCTTGGTTTTCTAAATGCAACATTTTGTTGTTGAAGATGGCACATTCTGCAAGAGTTGGCATCAAACATATTCCAGATTTCTTCTCAGTAATTTTCTGAAAAATATTCTCAGGCACAACGTCTTCTTCTGGATACAAATTTGACAGTAATCGTGCATGTAAAGCTTCTTTCCCATGCTCGGTCACTTTTCCGATTCTAACATCTTGTAGAATATTCTTATAATCTTCATCCTTCGCTTGACGCATATTTTCACGCAGTTCAGCATAATTGAAGTTTAACCATATATTGACATTGCCAATACTCCCTAGGCACTTCCTGGTATCTTCATGCGTGAGCATTTTGAACACAGGTTGTCCTTTCACTGGTGTCAGCTGCAGAAGATCACCGAAAAAAAAAATGATGTGTTTGCCACCAAATAACACATCATACTCTGTTTTGAGAACTTCTTGCATTCTCAAATGCACAAAGGCAAGCATGACATTGGAAACCATGCTTACTTCGTCAATGATAAGAAGTTTCATTTTCCTCAAGACTCTTGAAACTTCACAACAAGCATCTCCAGATAACTTGTGGTATTGTAATTTGTTATCATGCTCCACTGGCAGCATCAGTAGACGATGCAAAGTAATACCTTTAATGTTATGTGCTGTCAGTCCAGTTGGAGCGGTGACAACACAAGACAGCGATGACTCAGTCATTTTCTGCAAATAACATGAAATTGCTTTAATGAGGAAACTTTTTCCAGTTCCCGCTTCTCCACTCACGTACAGTCGGACAGGCTTCAACGACGTACATGAGCACTCTTTCTTCTCATGACTTAATCCATGATCTATTTGGTTGGTAACTTCGTCATATATTTTCCTCTGCTCAACGTTGAGTTGTCTTTCCAAGTCTTCTAAGTTAACCGCATCCTCCTGAGCATGTGCCATGGCTCTTTCCACTTCAATCATGGCAGTGGCAGCTTCATTTTTGATAACTGGTCCTCCTAGTGGATCCTGACTCAATGAAACAGAACTCTGACTGTCCTGAGAACTGTCTCTAGCAATCTCGGCTGCAATCGTTGCTTCCTGCTCGATTTCCGCATTCAACATTTCTAGATATTTGGGAAAAACAGGACATTCTATGGTCTCCTTGGCGGCATTGAAAGAGTCTTTGTAACAGAGGAAATCTCCAAGCAGTTCCTCTTCTGCACGTCAAGGCTTGAAAAGTTGCAAAAGTGCTAAATAGAAAAACTCTTTTCTTTCAGGAGATTCGCCACTCAATTTTCGATGGTTTACCAAGTGGCATTTTCTTTGCTTGACCAGACATCCCTCACTTCCAATTACAGCATACACTCCTTTATCAATATCTTCTTTGATGTTCCTCTTGAATATGTAATTTTGTAGAACCTCATACAGACAAACATTCTCGAGGTGACTGCTTCTATTTGGATAATATGTATCCAACATGTTGGTCTACAAAATATCTGTACTGTTTGGCTCCTTTTCCGCCAAATACTCAATTTCCCGCACAGGTTTCAGAACTCGATTACGCGTTGCAGCAAGACCAAGACTCGCCCAAACGATACTCCTGGATTTGGCATAGAGACTTGCTGAAGACAACCGGTCAGAACATTCGTAAGCTCCGATTTCTCGATGCGACAACATCTTCAGACTGAAACTGTACAACTTCTTACTGAGGCTCTTTTCATGGGAAATGTCCTCCCACATATCCTTCAATTCTGTCTTTTCTCTTTTGGTGATGTAAGATGTCACATACCGAGCCACAGCCATACAGTTATCAGCCACAAACTTTATATCCATGTTAGCATTCCACATGGACAAAATCACTGGGTTGTAGTCGTTGATGTACTTGGACTCTTCCTTCCTTTTCAAATTGTATGTGTTTTTAGGTGATTTCTTCATCACATTATGTCGCAGCGAAGACATCAAACTGTTCACTCTTCCTTTAGAAATCACCGGTCGTGGAAAGGCGAAACGACATTTGGTGTAGAACTTGTCCTTGTTTCTGAATTTACGACGACAGTACTTTCCACAACGATGGCTTTGGAAGCGTAAAACTTGTTCTCTTAGGCTTTTGTCTTCCTTTGCGTTTGGAACAGCACATGTAGAATACTGTTCTATGAAACTCATCACTAAGTCTTCTGGATCTGTTCCAAATTTAGGTGCATCCTTGATCCACAGCAGCATATGTATATGAGGAGCACCTCTTGCTTGGTACTCCTTTCTCCAGAAGAAATCCAACACCTCTCCAAGAGGTGGATTTTTCTTGTTCATGATGAAAGACATCATAGCTTCAAATCTATGATTGAAGTACCTGCATACATTCACTGGATCCAAAGAGCACAGTTCTCCGGGTGTCTTGAATTCGATATTTTCAATGTTTCCATTTGCCTCTCGTAGAAATTCAAGTAAGTCTTCCCAGCCATACTCGGCACAGCTGAGAGTGAGGAACCATGTGGGAGTTCCTAAGTTCCTCAGCATATATTTTAAATCACCATGACGACGGTACCAGTACTCATTAGTACCACGCTGACATGCCATGAGATTAATCAGGTGAGAATCCAAAATACTGTCTTGCACATTGACTTTATCCATAAAGTCACTTGCCGAGATGTTTTGCATCTGTACACCACTTTTCAAGATGTGGTTCACTGCATATGACAGTCCAGACAGATCGCTTTCAAACAGGAGATGAAACAAATAGGGAATGCATTGACGAAACCTACAATCGTAAAGTCCGGTATTCAGAAGCAGGAATTTGATGAGGTCGCTTATCATATCTTCCTCCTTGACCTGTTGGAAATAGCTGTGGGAAACACCGAGCTTCCAAACTTTCCTCCCAAACACTAATGGGACTCCCTTTGGCTTGTTTCATTTGAAACAACTCAATAGCATTCCCCATGACTTCCTTGGAATGCAAAGGATGAACACTATAATGTTCATATATTTCTTCATTTTTAGAGGGTTCTACTTTCTCAATTTGACCAGCACACAAATCACTATCCTCTTCTTCACTTACTTCCTCTTCTGCAACATATACATTCTTGTAGTACTTATTGTTTTTCTTCAAATACAATGTTGCCTTTTTGACTTTCCTAACATCCACTAAATCTTGCCATATTTTCTTACTCTTTGTCGGAACCCCATTAACTAAGATAACCAGAGGTTCCTCTTCCATTTTTTTCTACTCCAACTGTATTAATGTTTTTCTTCAAATCTAGAGGCAAATAAACAACTCTTCCCTTTAATCCTCTCTGTAAATCTGATGGAGGCAATTTCCCTGTCTTTGGCTCCATTCTTACAATAGCCTGAAAGGGATGGATACTTTGAATCAAAATAGATTCATAAGTATTTAAATCCTTCAATTCAGAAGGAATCTCAACCAATTCCAGATCATTATGAACCGCTCTAGCAGGCATCCGGTTTTGATTTAATTTGTTACAACAATAAGTACACACACGTTGATCCAATCCCAAATCAAAACAATTTTCTACCATCAAGTATGTTGCATAACTCCTTCCATTCACTATTATTTTCCCTTTCACTTTTCGCATATAAATCCACTAACTTAGTCTGATTCTTATAATAAGTGCGTCGACAACACACACAAGTGAAATTAGGCCTCTCACTTGATTTCACCTGAAACGTGGCAATTTCCTTCTGAAAATTATCTGTACTGGAAACCTGTACACTATCTTCCACATTACCTTCTTCTTCTGGGTCAATTTCAACATTCTCCTCTTTACTTGCAAAGTAACAAAACTCAATTTCTTCACAAATATTCTTCACATCTACTTCAGAACCATGCAAAAGAGCAGTGCATAATTGTTTAAGCATAATTGCTGGACTCTTAGCATAATACAACATTCTAACTAATTTCCTCACTTTATTATGATGCACTGCTAGCATCCTGAAATGATGAAAAACACTCTGGCATACTCTCCTGGAAAGACAGGCCAGTGAATGACCATGCAAACCTGTCACTTCTCTCACTCCGCAAGGATCTAATTCTTGCAACAACTTCATTTTCTGTTTTAAAGTTTTCTTATTAAATGTCCGTACAAAATCACAAAGCAAATTGATGGAATCCTGTCGCACACTGCAAATACTACTACACTTCCAGATATACACTGGTCCCTTAGGACGTCTTCCTAAAACCTCATTACCTAACACCTCTTCTGCCTCTGTTGCCACAAGTTTTTCTTTTTCAACTGGACAACCATCTTTCACCTCATAAGCTCGACCACTGGTGTCAACTGCATGCACCAAATCATTATCCTGGAAATAACTCTCCTCATTAAAAAATGCCTCACAACTTGAACTATGCATCCATTCTCCTGAAAAAACTTCACAAATATTACTACGATTAACTGTTCTCTTCCATCTACTATTTCTTTTGAAATCATAAATTGCCTTGTTTAGCTTCCTAATTCTATTGATTATCAAAATAAATAACTTTCGCTTAATTTCAAATGCCTGATCAATAATTTTCTCAACTTTTTTGTTTCTCTTATAAAAAACCACTTTCTGTTGACCTTTCTTAATATTTTTTAACAAATTGCCAATTATCCTGTTGCGGAACATTCGTCTACGAATGTCCCTAAACTGATTTTTCCTTCTACTACCATGCACAGAGTTATCTCCTGCTCTAGCAGTAACATTTTTGATTGGCCTTTCCTTTCCGTTTAAATTGGTTCTCTTTTTCTGGACTAAAACATTTTCTGTAGTACTACTTTTTTTTCTACAAATGTTTCTTAGGAATGATTTCGTTGTCTTACCCGGAGCTTTCTTGGTGACTTGACGAGTTTTTATTGTAGAGGACTGCTGCAAGCATTTAGTAAGCTGCTGTCTTTGACGTTTTGTAGCCTTTCGGTTTCGTTGTTTAGATGGCATTATATCCTTTTGAAATGATCTGCAGTTGAATCTGTGGTAAAATATAATTAAAAATGTTATTAACCACTATTACCAAACAGTAAATCAATAACAGTCGTCAAAAATTTAACATACTACTTGTCATTTTTACATAAAATAATTTTTTGTGCATTGGCAAATTTAGTAGTCACAAATAGTAGCAAAGAAATGGAATGCTTCTACATTTGACCTGTGCTGTTTTATATGTGAATCTGAACTAATTTTTTGAGCATATTTGACTATTTTATTAAAGACACTACACACAAGCTGTTTTTGAAGTTGTGTTTAATTTTAAATGAAACAGTTTACATGTTTACTTTTCATTTCCAGTAACTTTTAAAAATAAATGTTTATAGTTCCATAGGCTCAAGCAGGTCAGCTTCCCACCCTATGTCATACAATTCTGACAAATCGGCATCCTCATCATGTTCTTCATCATCCTCAGGATTTAAATCATCCAAGGGATCTACTTCCACTGATGTTTCAATCACAATGTCAATGATAATATCGAGATCAACAGATTGCTCATTATCACTCATGCTTGATGTTGTCGTTATCTTTAAAGAAAGAGAACAACAATGAGATGTTGCAGAGTAAGAGACAAATCTCAGAGACTATAATAGTAAAATTGTTTACCAAGAGTAACATTTTGCAGATAATATTTAACCATGTCCAGCGATGCTGAGGAGGTGAGGCCTATGTTCAATTTTTCAGTGAACAGGACTCATCTCTTCTTAACCTTGGATAAGCCTCACCAACACTGTGTCCCCTGCTAATACTTAAATTTAAAGGAGCAGATTTATGTTAACTGGCGCATCCCCAGGGATGCACCAGTTAACGTGCGCCACTGCTCTGCCACCCATGATGTGCCGCATTTACAATGCAGAGCACCATTGAGCAAAAACAGCACAGATGCGTCACGCATCTGTTCCACAAAAACGGCGCATTGCACGAATCACATCGTAAGCGCGACATGTCTACTGCAATGCACAGGGGCAAGCCACACATTGCATGGTGCATCACTCCTTATGCCTGTTTCAAACAGGCGTAAGGATTTGATTCAGCAATGCCATAAATGTGACTCAGTGAAATCTTCTTAATTTTACTGTGTTAGTTTTACAGGGCTTTCATGCAAATGACTGGCCACCCTACAACAAAACGCACACATGAAATCTGACGCAGGTTTCATGTGGCACAGGACTTTACAGCATGACACATCTGCATAGATGCATCAAGTTGTAAATATGTCACAACATAGCAAATCTTTTGCACCGCCGCTGCGTCACAAAAGTGACGCACAGCGGCGCAAAAGAGGCACACGGCTATCATAAATCTGTCCCTAACATTTTAAATGATTGATTCAGGATGACGATAAGGTGTGGCCTATCCAGAGGTTTGTTTGAGGTGAGGCCTACTCAGGGTTGCAGATGAAATTTAGGCTTGTTGAAGAGTACAGAGGAGATAATACATGTGCAGGCCTACCAATGAAGTGAGTCATGTCCACTTCACTCTTGAACAAAGGCCAGACCTCTTCTGTGTCCGTGGACAGGCCTAAACCTCATCTGCACAATGTGATTCGTAATGTTAGGAAACACAGGTGATGTAATTGAAAAATGTGGAATTTCTTTTCCTCATTTCACAATCACATCACCTGTGTTTCCTTTGCTTAGGTATCTCATAGTGCAGATGGAGTCTAGCATATCAAAGAGTACACAGAAGTTGAGCACTGTATACAACAATTTTGACATTTACAGAAGATTCAGCTTCTCCATGCCCCCTACACAGTCCTAAATGTTTACAGTTTAAACTGACGGTATCTTGTTGGAGATGAAGTGAGGCCTATCTTGCAACATGGTGCATCTTTTGCATCACTGCTGCATCACAAAAGTGACGCAACAGCGGCGCAAAAGAGGCGCACGGCCATCATAAATCTGCCCCTAACATTTTAAATGATTGATTCAGGATGACGATAAGCTGAGGCCTATCCAGAGATTTGTTTGAGGTGAGGCCTACTCAGGGTTGCAGATGAAATTTAGGCTTATTGAAGAGTACAGAGGAGATAATACATGTGCAGGCCTACCAATGAAGTGAGTCATGTCCACTGCACTCTTGAACAAAGGCCAGACCTCTTCTGTGTCCGTGGACAGGCCTAAACCTCATCTGCACAATGTGATTCGTAATGTTAGGAAACACAGGTGATGTAATTGAAAAATGGGGAATTTCTTTTGCTCATTTCACAATAAAATCACCTGTGTTTCCTTTGCTTAGATATCTCATTGTGCAGATGGAGTCTAGCATATCAAAGACTACGCAGAAGGTGAGCACTGTATGGAACATGGCTATGTAACTCAAAGAATCAAAATCTAAATTTGCCAAGCACACATGGGGGCGTATTTACAAGGACCTTGCACCACGGGGAAATGTCTTAAATTAAAATGGGAAAAATAACATCAAAGGGACTCAAAGGCCTTGTAAATATGCCCCAAGCAACCTATGAAACTCTAGCAGTACATATCAAGAAACCTAATTGATTTCAAAAAACGTTTTTAAACACATCATGTAAATCAATTATATACCTACATTCAAGGGGAAGTGACTTAAAATGCCCTAAGACACATGAAAGCGTTTTTTTAAGGCCCTTGCACCATTTTTGCGTCACTTTTAACATGGCTATGTAACTCAAAGAATCAAAATCTAAATTTGCCAAGCACAGATGGGGGCGTATTTACAAGGACCTTGCACCACGGGGAAATGTCTTAAATTAAAATGGGAAAAATAACATCAGAGAGACTCAAAGGCCTTGTAAATATACCCCAAGCAACCTATGAAACTCTAGCAGTACATATCAAGAAACCTAATTGATTTAAAAAAACGTTTTTAAACACATCATGTAAATCAATTATATACCTACATTCAAGGGGAAGTGACTTAAAATGCCCTAAGACACATGAAAGCGTTTTTTTAAGGCCCTTGCACCATTTTTGCGTCACTTTTAACATGGCTATGTAACTCAAAGAATCAAAATCTAAATTTGCCAAGCACACATGGGGGCGTATTTACAAGGACCTTGCACCACAAGGAAATGTCTTAAATTAAAATGGGAAAAATAACATCAAAGGAACTCAAAGGCCTTGTTAATATGCCCCAAGCAACCTATGAAACTCTAGCAGTACATATCAAGAAACTAATTGATTTCAAAGAACGTTTTTAAACACATCATGTAAAGTAATTATATACCTACATTCATGGGGAAGTGACTTAAAATGCCCTAAGACACATGAAAGCATTTTTTTAAGGCCCTTGCACCATTTTTGCGTCACTTTTAACATGCCTATGTAACATGGCTATGTAACTCAAAGAAACAAAATCTATTTGTAAAACACTTGACACAAAGCAACATTTTAAATACACAACTTTCTTCATAATTTTCTCCTTAAAGCATACTATTCTCTATTTAAATTAAATGAATCTTTTCTCACCTTAGCAAATACTTTTTGAGTTTCAAAACAGTCTCAGACACACACCAATTTGTCTTCAGCAGAGCAAAAGGTATGCACTCCAGAGCCTGCAACCATCAATGGCACAGAAATGCTGTAATTCATCACACATATCTCTCATGTCACCCAATCAAAACTCTTCCCTCACTTTTTTCAAATCAACACCCTTCCCCCCTCTGCCCTTTCTGCCTTTTTTCCATAGCAACCACCTCCAGAAAGACCTCTCATGTTTGCAAGTTCACACAACAATGTTTCAATTGAACTCTGAACTCTCAGTACACCTGCGTATCCAGTGCAATCTTTCATAAAATGATTTTTTCTTGACCATTCAAATTACATCTTTCAAAGAACTCATCCTTGCACCCTAACTTTCTGTTTTCAGCAATCAAAATCCACCAATCACTGCTACTGAATCATTAGCACAGAAACTCCACAGTTTTTTTCATTACATACTCCTACTATTTCAACTGCCATTTCATTCTCATACTTCATCTGACTGCAGCAGAACCTCCTCTCACCATGTTTTCTGTCTGGATTGTTGGACATAGTTACATCCACTGGGCTCAAAGGTATGCTGATAACAGAAATTTACACAATCTCAATGTGGAAATCAACTGGATTGGTCACATAGGATTAAGATGTTACCAATTGATACCATTGGTGAAAACCTTTTTGCATTTGCCAAAACCTGACCTGTTAATTGTGCACTGTGGAGGAAATGACTTGGGCACTTTGACTGGGGTAGGTCTGGAAATGCTTTTAAAGGACACCTTTGAGCAATTGATGGCACTATTTCCTCAAACTGCCTTGGTATATTCAAATATATGCCAAAGACAGAAATGGAAGTGGTCCAACCAATTTTGTCCACAAATTGAGAAATCGAGGAAGCATGTAAATAAGTCTGTTTCAGTTTCCATGAGAGACCACAGAGCAGATGGAGTTCACTTCTCAGATGAGGGGAACAGAATTTTCATCCTCAATTTAAGACTGTGCATTGGTACCTACTTGTAGGTACCTACATCAGCCACAGGACCCAAAAGCTCTTTTCAGAGGTACCCTACATCTGATGACTCACAATTATTATTTTACTCTAACTTTTTTCACTAATTTTCACCAAAGTACGCTCCCCGAAGCGCTACCCGGTACGCGACATTTCTCCATTAAACACAACAGTGACAGGAATCTCCTACAATATTTCTGTGTGGATGCTATACCCGATAATATCAGGGGAGGAGATAAATTGCAGAAATTACGAAGGTTGGAGTCACGACACATCATAGACTGTCAGACAAAAACTCCGGAAGGATTAAATTGTGGGGAGGAATTGGCGGTACATTTGGGCAGTTAATCAGCATGAATTTGTGACTTATGCAAATCGGTAGTCTATTATCTCTTCGATAGACGCTGTAGAAATGTGGAAGAATAATTGTGCTCTCCTTTCATGAAATGGACATAATGCTTACAGTATGTATATTTGAGGATTCTATAAGAATTTGTCAGTAACACTGAAGAGATTGTATTTTGTGTATTATCCCAATGATCAACTCACGGGCACATTGAGGGGGACAGTATTGTATAAATGGGCATTGGGACTTTATAATTGGGCAACCGAATTGGTTGCCATAGGCCGATCCACGGCAAGATTTTTTGTCTCCTGTCCAAAATGCAATAATATGAGAGGACATTTGCCGATTCACGGCGTAAATTGAGGAGGAGGTTTCTCAATGTTTTTCTAAATATGCATGTTCTATTTGAGATCTGCTGTTTTGTTTAAACTACTGGTATAACGCTCTAATACTTATGAATTTTCTTTTTTGTACTAATAATATGGCGCTTATACGTTAGTCCTCTCTCTATGTCCCTTAATTTGACCTGCGTGCTCTTGGGTAATAAAATGGCGCCTACAAGCGCGGTGCGTTGTAACTACATTGAGGAAGGAAGCGTAGCTTCCGAAACGCGTCTGTGCAAGTAAAGTTGCTGTTGGAATCTATTAATCCCGTGTGTGCAGTCCTTATTTTCCGACCCAGGACTGGGGAGGGATCGAGCTTTGATATGTATATATATATATATATATATATATATATAAACCTGTGCTCTAGGAACCGGCATGATCAGAAACAGTTCCCAAAGCCAGCAAACCAGAGAAGTAAGTCCCTTCAGACCAGTGTCTAGATTTATCCCACAGACACCTCTAGACACGATAGATGCATTTCATGAGAAAATGATACTGGACATTCGACTAATGAGGGAAAATGAGAAAGGACACAATACACCGGAATGGAATCTGTCCTATGCACAAAGGCAAGCAGTGAAAGAACTGGAATCTGACAAAAACACAATAATTAAACTCTCTGATAAGGGCGGTAATGTAGTTCTACAGACACGGATGAACTACTGCAATGAAGCACTCGCCCAACTCAGCAATCGGGATAATTATGTGCCAATAACGATGAAAGCATACCTTGAAAGTATCACCGAATATGAGGCACTAATCCTTAAATGGCACGAAAGAGGAATGCTTTCTAAGGAAGAATATTGATTTCTTGAGGTTGCTCACCCTAGGATACCCACCTTTTATCATCTGCCCAAGGTGCACAAGGATGCAGCAAAACCTCCGGGGCGCCCAATAATCTCCTCGATTGGTGGGCTATTGGAGAACATGTCAAGATTCATTGACTACTACCTCTTCCCTTTTGTTGAGGAATTGCCCTCCTACACTAGAGACACTAAAGACTTCTTACGTTACATTGAGGGAAGTCCATGGGAGCCCGACTTCCTTATGGTTACTTTGGAAATAGCTAGTTTATACACCAGCATTTCACACGAACAGGGTATTGATGCTATTCAACAAATTTTGAAACAACAGTCTAAATTTACCGACCACAGTGAAATGTTGATAGAATTTTTACGTTTCTGCTTGTTTAACAACATCTTTATCTTTCAGGAACAGATTTACAGGCAGAAACGGGGGACTGCCATTGGAGCCTGCTTCGCCACCAGCTATGCGAACTTGTGCGTCGGCTGGTGGGAGAAGCGGGCGGCCTGGTCAGACTCCTGTGACCACTGGGTGAGAAAACCATTATTTGGAGACAGTACATAGACGATCTCTTTCTTGTCTGGCGAGGCAGTGAGGAATCTGTCAGCGAATACATCAAACATCTGAATAGCAACAGTTTGAATCTAAGGTTCTCCGGCGAAATCAGTGTGAGGGAAGTCACTTACCTAGATGTCAGGGTCTTTGTAACAGTTGGTAGGATGCAGACATCACTATTCAGAAAACCCACAGCGGTTAATTCAGTGCTTCATGCACTTAGTAGCCACCCAAGTAATCTGAAAAACAGTGTCCCGTCCGGGGAACTTCTGCGCATAAAACGCAACAGCTCCAGACCAGAAGATTTTGTAGAAGCTGGCGCAGAGTGCCTTAACAGATTCAGGGAGCGTGGCTATAAGGAAAGGGACTTGAAGGAGGCATGGAAGAAATCAGAATCTACAAATAGATCTGAGCTCATTAAGCATGTCCCGAAGACGAGCAGCACTTGGAACTTGGAACTTGGAACACGAATCTTAGACTCATTACGAATTTCTCTAGTGCAGCTAAGAGTCTAAAGAAGATCATGTACTCAAATTGGAGTATTTTGAAATCTGATCCAATTATTGGTCGGGACATTCCCAATCATCCTTCAGTAACCTTCCGTAGAACTAGATCTCTCAAAGACCATCTAGTTCAAAGTCACCTACCACCCACAAACAAAGGTATACAGGGACTCGCTGGTTTCCATCCTTGCAGCAAATGCAAAGCCTGTGCTGACAGTAAGAAAACCTTAGCCTATTCAATTCCAGGGCGGGAAGCACTGATCAAAATCAAAAAAATCATGAATTGCCATACACCTTACATTGTCTACTGCCTTAGCTGCCCCTCTGGGCTTAGGTATGTGGGCAGCATGATTCATCCTGTCAAAATCCGTGTATTAGAACATCAAAGGGCCATACAGAACAACGACAGTAACTACCCCGTAGCACGTCATTTCCAATCGCACCATGACAGCAATCATAAACTCCTTAGGTACTTTTGCTTGGATCATGTGGCATGAGAACCGCGAGGCGGGGATAGAGGGAAACGTTTGAGGAGACTCGAATCTCGGTACATTATAGATCTGGCCACCAAGACACCATTAGGACTGAATATGGGGGAAGAGCTTAGGGTACACCTGTAAATATTGACTGTATATATATTTTGTTTTGATCACCTGTCCTCACAATTTTTTCAGTTATGTAGGTCACTAGCTAAACTATTTTTGCCACCCTTTCAACTCATTGATGAATTCATTTTGCATGTTATTCGCACTTAATTTATTGTACGTAGGAGGTTCTTTCCAATTTTGAACCAATATGCCCATTCTGGGCTGTATTGAGAGTTTATGTGTAGTCAACTTAATTCTGGTAGCCCATCCAGTGCGATATCTTGTAGGATGTAATGCAAAAACGTGATATTGCATGCCTCTTTTGGTTGATTTACAGACTTTTTTCAGAAATGGATTTAGACCAGCATGAATTATGGTGAAAAGTGCGACTCAGATTGACATGATTTGCAGATTTAATGTTATTACACATTGATCAATTTTCAGTTCAGAACATCTATATAATTATTATGAGTTGAGTTATAGGGTTTGGCGTATGTATTGCACTTTCGATTTTATTGTTTTATGTATTTTGCGATGAATTGGCGCCATGCCTGACGTTAATATGGCGCTTAGTGGTGACCACCACTCACGTGACTGTAGTAATGATGTTTGTTTGAATATTTATTTAGTTGCGTCATGGCAGCCGTCTTACAACTGACGAAGGCGTCCCGCCAAAACGCGTTTGTTTCTCATTTTCTGTGCTGTGCTTCATAAATCCGACCTGGATTTGACCCCCGCGAGTGCTGTTTACTTCTTCGGAGCTCTTTCATATATATATATATATATATATGCACTTGGTTTTACTGCTTTTTAAGGATGTTTTAGTAAATTCAAATGTTATTATCTCAGGGACCTGAGATTGTAGAGCTATAGATATTGAATAACTTCTTGATTATGCAGTATGCACTTTTCGCTTCCTTTGCACAGTTTTTTCTTGCACTTTCCCATATGCACTTTATCTCAATTGCTGCTTCTTTTATCGTCACACTAGTCACTTTATGGACATGATAATGAAATATATTAGTTGAAAATCTATTCATACAATTTGTTATTGTATTTATACAGAAATACTTTCGTTATTCATCAATGTTATTGACTTTCGAAATTTGCATGGATTTATCCTGTTATTTCAATTTATATGGGTTTGAAAATGAGTAGAAAGAGCAAACATATAAATGCTCTTTTCTTTTGTTTATATCTATGACCATGTGACCTGTGACATCATCACTAGAGGTGTGGTTATTTTCTAAAAGCATACAAAAAACGCAATTGTTATTTAGTAAAATTACAGTGTGAACAAGGGCAAGTTGGCCCGAAACGCGTAGCTGTTTCCTCTGTGAACAATAAATTACATCTTGCTGTACCTGGCTGGTCCGTCTCCTTCGTTGCTGGCGTGCTGCTGCGCATGGCGAAAAACTGCAAGGAGTTGATTCCATATATATATATCTATATATATTCAAACACAAATTGCCCTGAAGCATTTGAGAGCGCACACAACCCCGCTCTGACCATCCGGCCTTCATTCGCAGCCTGCCTTCCTGCTTCACTTTAGGTTTGTATGCCAACGCGTTTCGAGGTCTTCACCTCCTCCTCGGGGCTGCCAACAAATCACAATTGCAATTTGCATAGATTGCTCGCTTTATTTGTATTCGTTATTACTCCCATGGGCGTGTCCCAATATGGACTTCGTATCCCAGGGGGCATTAGAACTGGTGCAAAAGAGACACGCCCATGGGAGTGATAACGAATACAAATAAAGCGAGCAATCTATGCAAATTGCAGTTGTATATATATATATTACCTACTGGCGGTCGCCAGTAGGTATATATAGTTCGGTCCTAGCTTCCATAGGAAATCCGCAACATTCTATTGGGAATAACTTTGGCGCCAATTGATGAATCTCCGCGAATTTCTCAAAGAAGATGGCCCGCTCCTTCCCTGAAAGTTTTGAGGGGATTCGACAAGTGAGGGCTGAGAAAAAAGCGGGGTCCCAAAACGTGTTTTCCCCATGTTATTTTCCATAGGACAATTAGACACGGCTACAGCCCGAACCGCTGAACGGAATTACACCAAACTTGGCAACATGGTAGGGACTGGTACGCAGTAGGGTCTTTTGTTTAAATGGTGTAAATCCCTCCAGTAGTTGTTGAGAAAATTGAATTTGAAAAAATATATATATCTATATAAGCTTACTGTAAGCTTACTGTACTCTGTACCTTCCTGAGTATGAGGTGCATTCTGATTGGCTGCCAATGTCTGTCAACACTCCAAAACAGAAATTGTTGGCAGCCATCTTGTACCTCGGTAGAGTGAGGCACAGGAAAGCTGAAAAACAAACGTGTAGAACTCAAAAAGGGGGCAGCGTAGAAGCACCCTGACCCCCTAGGCCTGCTCAGGGGGTCCCACAAGAACCCCCCAGGCCCAAAAAAAATGATTTATTTTTTTTAAATCTCGCGAGTACGCCATCTTGGGACCAATATACATGATAGCACCTCATTAAAAAGCATTGCAGTTAATAGAAGGTTTTAGGACTTTAGTTACATTAGAAATCATTTGTTGATGGTACCATACTCATTTTAGGAATTGTGGTGTGTTCTAAGGTGATTTTACCAAGTGAAAAAGCCTTCTGCTGGATTATCATGAATCATGTTTGAAAGAAAACTATTATCTCATGCTTTTCCCACAGTGGTTTGGAAGGGGATCTATAAGCTAAACTGAAAGCATATTTTCTGTAAATTCACATTATCTTTCTCAGTCATGTGAGAATGAAGTCTGACATTCTCAGTAAAACATGTACATCCAACAAGGACAGAGACTGTCAGTTGATTCCTTTGTGTTCTACTGCAGCCTCCTAGAGTGTTCTAAAGAACAACTAGAGCGCTAACAGTCCTACTTATTACAAAGGTATGGCACACCAGAAGCCATCTTGATTGGAATGAAGTGGTAAGTCTGAAAACATTTAATTTAAAAAGGAACAAAATGAGGGGGTTCATTTTGCCATAGAAAGTATGATTAGTGCTTCAGAAAGAAAAATTAGGGCACATTATGAGTGACTTCTCAAATCCTCTTCTATTTCATTAAAACAATTCTGACATGCAGACTGAAACATGCACTTTGAATACCAGCAGCAGACTTCCCTGGTGAGCAGTAGCTTTACTACAGTGATCTAATGAGCAACTAGAGTGCTAACATTCAGAATTTATGGCAAATGTGTGACACATCTGAATGCCTTCTTGATGGAACCAAAGTAAACAAGCAATGAAAATGCAATAGATCTCGCCCTCGTTTAAGTTAAAGCCATTCTGTTTGTAATGAGGTGGCTTTTTAGCTTTGCTTTTATTAGTGTTTTTCAAACTTTCATGTAAATAACATATGTATGCATATATGTATATGTATGCATGCATTTATATAGATATGCAGATTATATATGCTTATATATGTATGTATATATATATATATATATATTTATATATATACACATACATACATATAAATGCATATGCATATATATGCATATATATATATATATATGTATATGTGTGCGTGTAGAGAGAGGTAGAAAGGTAGAGGTGTAGAGGTAGAGAGGTAGAGGTAGAGAGGTAGAGACTAGTAGAGAGAGAAGTAGAGAGAGGTAGAGAGTAGAGAGTGAGTAATAGAGAGTAGAGAGTGAGTAGTAGAGAGTAGAAGAGAGCAGTAGAGAGAGTAGCAGAGAGTGAGTATTAGAGAGTAGTAGAGTGAATAGTAGAGTGAGTAGTAGAGAGTAGTAGAGAGTGAGTAGTAGAGAGTAGTAGAGAGTAAGTAGTAGAGTGAGTAGTAGAGAGCAGTAGAGAGTGAGTAGTAGAGAGTAGTAAAGAGTGAGTAGTAGAGAGTAGTAGAGAGTGAGTAGTAGAGAGTAGTAGAGAGTGAATAGTAGAGAGTGAGTAGCAGAGAGAGAGAATAGTAGAGAGTAGTAGAGAGTGAGTAGCAGAGTAAGTAGTAGAGAGTAGTAGAGAGAGAGTAGTAGAGAGTGAGTAGTAGAGAGTAGTAGAGAGTGAGTAGTAGAGTGAGTAGTAGAGAGTGAGTAGTAGAGAGAGAGTAGTAGAGAGTGAGTAGTAGAGAGTAGTAGAGAGTGAGAAGTAAAGAGTGAGTAGTAGAGAGTAGTAGAGAGTGAGTAGTAAAGAGTGAGTAGTAGAGAGAGAGTAGTAGAGAGTGAGTAGTAGAGAGTAGAGAGTAGTAGAGAGTGAGTAGTAGAGAGTAGTAGATAGTGAGTAGTAGGGAGTGAGTAGTAGAGAGAGAGTAGTAGAGAGTAGTAGAATAGTAGAGAATGAGTAGTAGAGAGTAAGTATTTGAGAGTAGTGGAGTAGTAGAGAGTGAGTAGTAGAGAGTAGTGGAGAATATTCCAAAGTTTGGCACAGCACCACTTGCACAACAAGTCCAATCAAATCATATCACTTAGAGTCCTTATTGAAGCGCTGAATCTTGGTGTATATTCAAATGCTTTTATTTTCCTTAAGTTTATGTACCACAGCCAGCCGATGCGTTTCGTTCTGTACAACAGAACTTCTTCAGGGCGTTCTTATTTCCTTCAAGTTATGTCGGTATCCTGTTGTCGTATAACTAGATATTTCTTCCAAATGTTAGACGAGTCGTAAGTACATTCTTATTCAAAGTGTCTAGGTATCAATTTTACCCACACAATTCGGGCAGACTTAAGTAATTTATGGCATCCTCAAAGTCAGTCTTTAAAAAATTCCAAAGTATAGGACATGATAATCCAAATGTTTCTCAAGAAAAGTCATTTTCAATCGTTCTGAATATCGGCGTTTGGGCAGATATGACCCACGGACACGGTTTATGACTTTTCTTGAGAAACATTTGGATTTGGATTATCATGTCCTATACTTTGGAATTTTTGAAAGACTGACTTTGAGGATGCTATAAATTACTCAAGTCCATGAATGCTGCTGGGAACGCCCCCAGCAACACCCATTTCACACCCCTTTAACGCAGGACACTGCGTTAAAGGGACTGATATTTATCAAGCAGGATTACACCAGAAAAAGTGGCTTAGTCCTGCCTGATGAATATCACTCAGTCTTCTGCGCAACCGGAACATCACAAAAAGTGCATCATTCATGACACGGTCAGTGACATCACTGATGACATCACTGATGACATCTCAAATGACATCACTGATGACATCACTGATGACATCATCCATGTGACAATCAAATACACCTCATCACACACTAGTATAATCTTTCGTCACTCACTGTAAAATAGAAAGTGCCATATTTGAAACCATTGACACACCAATAGAAATTTCTAAACACCCACTCAGTTATTCATAGAACTATACACACATCTAATCACTTGCCTATAAATTCAGTGATATATCCAGTGAATAATCAACAGAACACTATCAAATATACTTATGAGCCTATTTCCACATTACACACCAGCACACATTGTATTCACTTATAAAGACATCCTTCTGACTTATGCAAACAATTGATTATACTTACATTTACACACCTACACACTTATACAAACACCACTTCATCTATTTATATAGATAGTAACTCACACTTAGTGTGTTATAAAATCACTATTACAAGTATACAATTATCCATATAGTGACTCATACAATCACTAAGTCTTAGGCACACTTAATTAGATATAACTGTCACATACACTGCCTTTTTTCAAGTTTAATGGAGATGTACCATTGAGAGAAATATTTCATCGCCACCACACCCATAAACATATACACTCACTGAAACAACTGTTATAACATGTAGTCTTAACCTCATATACCTACTGAATGAACTATTTATTTTGGCAATCATACACCCCCCACCAAACCACATAGGCATTCATTTACCCATACAAATACTCAGTTAAGAAACCAATAACAAATATAGTCTTTAACATAGCAATTAAGACAAAGCAATAAAGACTTTCACACAGTTTATTAACTACACATTATATATAGTGAGACTCTACAAATTAGTCAAGGAAACAATCAATGACACTGTTACTAAATCCACCATCCACACATTTATATTTATATATCCACTCATTCTTCAATGCAAAGTAGTGTACTTATAATACATATTTAAATATCAAAGCAAACCACATTCACTGGATGATGTCATCAGTGATGTCATCAGTGATGTCATTTGAGATGTCATCAGTTATGTAATCAGTGATGTCACTGACCATGTCATGAATGATGTAATATGTGACATCATCAGCAGTGGATTGCGGGTGCGTGAGTTATAGTGAGTACAACTAACTATAACAGGGGAAGTTCAATGGTTTTGTATGAGTAAAATGTCCAGCTAACTATAATATATATATATATATTTATATAAACGTGCGTGGACGTGCGCGGACCTTCGCATGCGCGCGCTGCATGTTGATTGGCTGCCAATGTCTGTCAACACACCAAAACAGAAATTGTTGGCAGCCATCTTGTGCTCATTAGACTGAGGCACAAGAAAGCAGAAAAACAAATGTGTAGAACACAAAAAGGGGGCAGGGTAGAAACACCCTGACCACCTAGGCCTGCTAAGGTGGTCCCACAAGGACCCCCAAGGCCAACATTTGTTTTTTTTATAAAAACCCAGCATGTTTTTTTAAAAATTACCCCCCAGGGGGACCAAATCGCAGGGGCATAGTGATAAAGAAGTATGGGGGGTGCCCAATCCACCCCACACTGCCCTGGGGACCGCCACACTCTGGGAAAAAGCAGCACAGCCCCCTGGCGCTTACTGGAGGCTCCTGGTGGGGTAGTTGGCCCGAGGGACCCCCAGTATGCAAGGGGAATTAGTTCCCCCTCTGCAAATGCGCCAGTGGGCTGCGTTGCAGAGAGGTGTAAAAAGGGGCATAGCCTCATTACACCTCTGTGCAATGCAGCCCCCTGGCGCATACTGGAGGTTCCAGGTGGGCTAGATGGCCCCCAGGGACCCCCAGTATGCAAGGGTAATTAGTTCCCCCTCTTCAAACATGCACGGGGGCTGCGTTGCAGAGAGGTGTAAAAAAGGGTGTGGCCTCATTACACCTCTCTGCAATGCAGCACCCTGGCGCATACTGGAGTCTCCTGGTGGGCTAGTTGGCCCCCAGGGACCCCAGTATGCAAGGGGAATTAGTTCCCCCTCTGCAAACGCGCCAGGGGGCTTCGTTGCAGAGAGGTGTAAAAAAGGGTGTGGCCTCATTACACCTCTCTGCAATGCAACCCCCTGGCGCATACTGCAGGTTCAAAGTGGGCTAGTTGGCCCCCAGGGACCTCCAGTATGCAAGAGGAATTAGTTCCCCCTCAGCAAACACGCCCGGGGGCTGCGTTGCAGAGAGGTGTAAAAAGGGGCATGGCTTCATTACAACTCTCTGCAATGCAGTCCCCTGGCGCATACTGGAGATTCCTGGTGGTCTTTCAGGTCTTATATAGTTAGGAATAAGAATTAAAAAAAACTTTGAAATTCACTGAAAAAACCATAGGTTTCAGGCCTTATATAGTTAGGAATTAGCATTTAAAAAACCTTGCAAATTCACTGAAAAAACCATAGGTTTCAGGCCTTATATAGTTAGGAATTAGCATTTAAAAAACCTTGCAAATTCACTGAAAAAACCATAGGTTTCAGGGCTTATATAGTTAGGAATTAGCATTTAAAAAACCTTTAAAATTCACTCAAAAAACTATAGGTTTTAGGGGTGTTATAGTTAGCTGGACATTTCACTCATACAAAACCATTGAAATTGCTCTTATATAGTTAGTTTTACTAACTATATTTCGCGCACCCACAATCCACTGCTGATGATGTCACATATTACATCATTCATGACATGGTCAGTGACATCACTGATCACATCTCAAATGACATCACTGATGACATCATTCAGTGAATGTGGTTTGCTTCGTTATTTAAATATGCAATATATATATAGCAATTAACATTGAAGAATGAGTGGATATATAAAAATAAATATTTGGATGGAGGATTTAGTAGCAGTGTAATTGACTGTTTACTTGACCAAGTGTATGTCTGCGGCCACAAATGTTAATAAAGTTATTTAACGGTTTTTCATCTTGAAATACAATTAAGCCCAAGTGGGCAGCCAATACTTATTCTTAAAACAAATTCATTCAACTTGCATGATTTATAAACGTTATACATTTTATACAGATTCTGCCCAAGTGGGTCAAAGTACTTATGGCAATTTATATTAATTAAGTTATTCCAAACGAAAAACTATATAGCATAGAGTATATATATTTTGGCAGATACTTATTATCCGCAAAAGAAACCTTTTAGCAAGCAAACAGCACGTAATCATGCCCATATGGGCATAGATTCCAAATGTTTTCCTCCAAGATATTCAAAGTTCAGTAGGACAATACTGCAGTATTATGGCAAAAACACATTCCCTGAAATAAAAACAAATAATATTCTAAATCAAATTGTATACAAAATTCACATTAAACACACAAACCTGATAAATATTAAGAGTTAAAAAGGAGATTACATACGGGCATATATATATTAGCGAAAGAAGTGGATTCCCTATCTGGGAATAACTATGGTGGTTCAAAAGGTAAGAAATAAAAAAAGGCCATTCGTCCTAGATGTACTTCCAATTCCTCATCGCTATTGTGTCCTAGGGGGGTCATTGTCCTGTATTGTATTATAAATTTGGACTCTAATCTGCGTAAGCACTGTAGTCTATTGCCACCCCTTTCATTGTGTTTGATGGTATCAAGGACACAAAAGTTTAATAGATTTGAATTTTGATCATGATGGCTTTGGAAGTGTATAGCGATTGGGTAGGTTTTATCTACATTTTTAATTGAACTGAGATGTTCAAGAATTCGCAGTTTAGCCTTTTTAATTGTGCTCCCAATGTATGCTTTTTTGCATGGGCAGAACAAAGCGTAAATAGCATACTCAGTGTTGCAAGATGTGTGTTCTTTAATTACAAAAGGCTGAGCTACTGAAGATAAACACGCTACTTTTATATTATGGCTGTTCTTACAAGCCTTGCAACTCCTGCAAGTGTAAAATCCCTGTACACTTAACATTATGATTTTGCTGGGTTCAACTGCCTTACAAAGATAATCTTTCAGGGATCTTGCTCTCCTGAAAGTAACCTGGGGTGATGTTTCTACGCAAGTAGAAATATCAGGGTCAGTCTGTAGCATGGGCCAAAATTTATTCAAACTCTTCCTTAACAAAAAAGATTTACTGCTGTAGGTAGTGATGAACCGAGTTTTTTCATCTTTTTTCCACTTCATGTGCACTGTTGGATTTTTGTGTTAGTAGTTATTCTCTAGTTCTCACAGCCACTGGTTTTTGAGCGTTAGTAATTGTTTTAGAAGAGTAACCTCTAATTGCGAATCTCTCAATCATTGTTTTTTCTTCAGCTTGAAAACTCCTGTTGGTGCTACAATTGCGCGTGGCTCTAAGCAGCTCTCCTACCGGATTACTTTGGATAAGAGAATTCGGGTGACAGCTCCGGGCATGCAGGAGACTGTTTCTCGCAGTTGTTTTCCTAAATAATTCGCTCTCAAGCTTATTATTTTCAACCTTAAGTTTCAGATCGAGAAACTCCAATTCATCTTTTGACCAGTGACTTGTAAATTTCAGATTAAAAACATTGTCATTCAGTGTCCGTACAAATGTTGTCGCTTCTTTTTCTGTTCCTTTCCAAATTACAAAAATATCGTCTATATACCGCATCCATTTAACTGCGTGTTCTTTGTACATAGACGATCTGTAAATGACTTCCTCCTCCCAGTACCCCATGAAAAGACCCGCAAAGCACGGAGCAAAACAAGTCCCCATGGAGGTACCAAGAGTTTGTTGGAAAATCTTATTGTCAAACAGAATTTTTTTTGCGTAAGACATGTGTGCATCATTTGTATCAACATTTGAGTGTGGTGTAAGTATGAAACCGATCTTTTAGACAAAAAATGCATACAAGCATCCAAACCAAGCTGGTGAGGGATGCATGTGTAAAGGATTATAACGTCGAGTGACAAGAGAGAATAACCCTCTTCCCATTCGATCGTTTCAAATTGTCTTAAAAAGTCCCCTGAATCCTTTACATAAGATGGGAGGTACTGAACTGAGTTCTGTAAAAAATAATCCACGTATCTGGACGTGTTTTCAAGGCAGCTGCCATTAGATGAAACAATTGGCCTGCCAGGAGGGTTATCTCGATCTTTATGTATTTTTGGCAAAAGATACAGAGGAGGTAATTTTGGGTATTTAAAATGTAAAAACTTAAATTCTTCTGCCTCAATCACACCTTTGTCTTTCCATTGTGACAGCAAGATGTTATACGCTTTTACAGAATTTTGATACTCCATACGATTGCTTCTACAATAAGTCGTTGTATCGGAGAGTTGTCTTAAACCTTCCTCTATGTATTTAGTTCTTGATTGGACTACCACATTCCCCCCTTTGTCGGATTTTTTTATGACAATGGTTGGGTCATTCTTTAGACTTTCTAATGCTTTCCTCTGTGTGTTTGTAATGTTATTCCATCTTTTGTGTTTTTTGTCATTAGATATATGTTGTAATTCCTTTTGCATACTTTTTTCAAACACATCAATAACATCATTCTTGATCGGTGGTAAAAATACAGACTTGGGCTTAAAACCACTGTAAGCGCTTAATCCCAGTGGGATATTATCAGCTAGGAGACTTGCATAGGGATCATTATTTACATCTACCTCCTCAGCTAAAACATTCAAAGAGTGTGCTAGTTCTACTTCAGCAATGCTCATTTCATTAGGTTTGTCAGTTTTTAGCATACTTTTATCAGAAACTTTTGTAGCGTACCACATCTTTATTCGAAGTTTTCTGGTGAAGAAGAACAAATCAATTTTACTCTGGGTATAGTTAAAAACATTTGACCGACAAAAGGTCAATCCCATAGAAAGTAAATCTACCTCACAAGCTGAGAGTTCTCTCTTGGATAGGTTGATAACCGTCTGTTTGTCTGTCATTTCGCTTTCAGTTGGCCCCTTGTACGTGTTCCCACGGGGCTCCCTAATTCTCCTAGAGAGGGAGGGAGACAGAGGGACAGAGACAGAGGGATGGAGACAGAGGTAAGGAGACAGAGGGACACAGAGAGGGAGACAGAGGGAGACAGAACGAGGGAGGGATGGAGACAGATAGAGGGAGACAGAGGGAGGGAGACAGAGGGAGGGAGACAGACAGAGGGAGACAGACAGAGGGAGACAGGCAGAGGGAGGGAGACAGAGAGAGAGGGAAACCGTGGGAGACAGAGAGAGAGGGAGACAGAGGGAGGGAGTGTGGGGTAGACAGAGGAAGGGAGAGGGAGACAGAGAGAGGGAGACAGATAGAGGGAGACAGACAGAGGGGGGGAGACAGAGGGAGGGAGACAGACAGAGGGAAACAGAGGGAGGGAGACAGAGGGAGGGAGACAGAGAGAGAGGGAGATAGACAGAGGGATACAGAGGGAGAGAGAGACGGAGACAGAGAGAGGGAGACTGAGAGAGGGAGACAGAGAGAGGGAGACAGAGATAGGGAGACAGAGGGTGACAGACAGAGGGAGACAGACAAATGGCGGGAGACAGAGAGGGAGGGAGACAGACAGAGGGAGGAGGATGACAGAGGGAGGAGGGCGACAGAGGGATGAAGCCAGAGGGAGGGAGACAGACAGAGGGAGATAAAGAGAGAGGGAGACAGAGGGAGACAGAGGGAGGGAGTCAGAGGGAGACAGTCAGAGGGAGACAGAGGGTAGGAGAGGGAGACAGTCAGAGGGAGGGAGACAGAGGGAGACAGAGAGAAGGAGACAGAGAGGGAGACAGAAGGAGGGAGACAGAGGTAGGGAGACCGAGGGAGACAGACAGAGAGAGACAGACAGAGGGGGTAAACAGAGGAACAGAGACAGAGGGAGGGAGGGAGACAGAGGGATGGAAACAGAGAGAGACAGAGGGAGACAGACAAAGGGAGACAGTCAGAGGAACAGAGACAGAGGGAGGAGGGTGACAGAGGGAGGGAGACAGAGGGAGTGAGACAGACAGAGAGAGACAGAGGGAGGTAGACAGAGGGAAGGAGACAGAGGGAGACAGAGGGAGGGAGACAGAGAGAGAGAGACAGTTAGAGAGAGAGAGAGAGTGACAGACAGACAGTGTGAGTGAGAACCCCCCCAACCCCCTTCGGTGGTATGGGCTTGCTACGCTACGCTCGCTACACTGCCCTACTGTGTCCCAAAATGATGCTTCTCCAAAAAGTGTGTCCCCAACATGAAAAGTTTGGAAAGCTGTGATCTAGAACATTCTTTAAGAGAAGCTCATAGTAACCAGATTTGCGCAATGCACAATATGTCACAAGACATCGTCAATGGGTATAAATAAAAAATATTTTGGGGGATTATGTCCATGGTTTACCATCTAAAAACATACCATACCAATAGTGTAAGAGCAGCAAGAAGGTAACACAAGGCTGAAAGTCCCTCGACTTCAATAGCAACTACAACAACACCGAGGAAGAGAGTCTATTCAGAGGTCCAATCTCAACTTCAAAATTTGGCTCTACAGTTTTTTCAGATGGCATTATACTGCATGGATTGGGGAGTTGTAGTGAGTGCTGGAGAGCAGTCCATAACAGCCTTCTACAATGTTGAAAAGTATAATAAATGTTGATTTAAAAAATGTGTGGACCCTGCATAGTTTTGCTACAATAGCAAGCATTTTATTATCCTACAAAATCGGTATGTAATATCTATGTGTTGTTCATTTTATTATCTTCTAATTTATTGTAACACAACTTACATATAACGTGCCGCACAGACAAGTCAAATTGTTCCTTTACCAATACATTCACAGCCAACTTTTGCCATTTAACAATATTTAATTTTTCACTTTTTAAATATAAGTCAACAGTCTGTGTTTAAAACTTCTAGTAAGTGCATCAACAAAATATATAAAAATAATGTGTTTTTTAGACCACACTGTGTTACATTTTGTAATCTCTTTTGTAAAACTATCAACTATAATTTATGTGTCCTGTTCTGCAACTCTTATCAACTCTTCATTTTTCCTAGAATCCTGCTCAGGACCAAAGAAATCAAACTGCACATCACCACAAACCTTTTCTACGTCTACCACAGTATCATGCAAAAGTGCTCCATTAATTTCTCCTAAACATAAAGCAGGACTTTTCACATAACTATATAGCTACTATCTGGGTGTTTTGGATGAATGCATGGGTGTTGCCTGTGTAGTTCAATGAGTACATATTTAGTGCCTGCCTGATCAGAAGAGTGCATGTGTAGTGCTGGGGTGATTGAATAAGTCTAGATATCTCACTTGATATATAATTGTGTACATGGCTCTCTAAGAGTATACATTGTTTTGTTTTTCAGCGACTACATGCATTAATAAGTTTCTAAAACTGAAAAAAACTATTCTCAATTTTTGAAAGCACAAAATCTTTACCTAATGGCATACCTACATATTTGCGCAAAAAATTCTTGTGTCTTTAACCCCTTGTGTGCTAGTGACGAGCTCAGCTCGTCATGAGGGACCGTTGAGCTGCCCTCATGATGAGCTCAGCTCGTCACAGCCATTGGAACGTTCGCACGCGAGGATAATTTCCCCACTGTGCTGAACGTTCAAAAACGAGTGTGGCTGTGACGAGCTCAGCTCGCCATGAGGGCAGCTCCACTGTGCCACATGATGAGCCGAGCTCGTCACCAGCACAGCGGGGCTGCGCGCCCCCCCCGCACAGTGGGGGGAAAACACCCCGCAGCTAAGGGGTTAAAACATATATTCAGAATTTCTCCAGGAGAAGTTGCATGTCAAGTGAAGTTAGCACTCAAACTCTCAAAAGACATTTTACACTATTACCCCTTCCTAATTTCAAACAGAAGACGTTGAAAGAAATGCACCACCCTCACAATATAAATAAACGTTTCTACAGCCTTAACGAATATAGATTACCATGTAAACATATATGTGATTTCATAAAAGATATACACCTTCGGGCCATCTTTCCAAAAATATATAGTTCTCTGCATCTTTAAGCAAGCTCATCAGTCTCATCGTAAATATAACTATCTGCAACCCAAAAAAAAACACATCTCACCATCTAAACATATGCAAACCGATCATATAAGTAAAAAACCACATTGACAAACACTTTCTAATACATACTTAACAAGTATTACTACTTTATATTTATAAAAAACTACAGTACTCTCCTTTTATAATGTGGGTAAAACTACCACAACTCCCAGAATGTAAATATTATAGATGTGTCTGCACATAATGCTTAGACATTTAAAACATTGTCATTGTTGAAGGTATTGCTCATGGTAATTTCAGACAGTACTAACATTTTAAACACATACCCTCTGCCAGATAAAGTTCATCTGATATATTTTTTCACATGACTATGATACTCTTTTTAGTCAAATACCCATGTACATCTTCATTCCCAATGTACATTTTTCATATCATTAAAACGTTATATAAATACCAGTGAATTGAGCGAGTAGATTATATTGTTGTTTTAGCTCTTTCTGGATAGTATTGAGACTATTAAGATTTGAAAAAACTAAGCACAAGAATGGTACCACTCTCATACAAAAAGCAACTCTAAATTGGCAACCTCTTCAACTTTCCACTCTATCACCATGACGAAGGCAACACATGAAATCATGTCTTTTATTTTAGACTACTGCATCACTACATGTGAATGATTAGCATCAGTTAACCCTTTCCCTCTATTTCAAAATGAGGTTCCTCTTGGTGCCTTTTTGCGATGTTTTGCAATGATCGCTAAGAAATCAAATAAAAAATGGTAGTTCAAACCTGCAGTTAGATTTATTTTTTAAAATGTTGAACAATTTATTGCACAATCCTGAGTTGGAAAACAAAGCTTGCCATTACTTAAATTGTGGTACAAAAGGGGGTGGTGATGGAGGAGCATCCGAACCAATCAAACACTCACACCCAGTCAAAAGATCTGGGTTTAACCCATCACCGTTCTTTAGCCCACTTTGCCACCCCAGTTCAGACATGGCTATATGCAAATCAGTCTGACCCTGTGCCTCATGGGAACAGTCCAGCCCGAACTGCCAAGCCATGCCTTCCCTGGACCGGAAGCAAGCTTCCGAGGACCGGTTTCTGGCATAACAGCCGTCTTCAGCCCAGCTTGCTTGAATCCAGTGGCAAAATGAGCAAGGGACTCACGTCTGAGCATACCCTGCCACACTTATGGCAGCCAAAAGTGGTACAAAAGGGGGTGGTGATGGACGGAGCATCCGAACCAATCAAAAACTCACACCCAGTCAAAAGATCTGGGTTTAATCCATCACCGTTCTTTAGCCCACTCTACCAACCCAGTTCAGACATGGCTATATGCAAATCAGTCTGACCCTGTGCCTCATGGGAACAGTCCAGCCCGAACTGCCAAGCCATGCCTTCCCTGGACCGGAAACAAGCTTCCGAGGACCGGTTTCTGGCATTACAGCCGTCTTCAGCCCGGCTTGCTTGAATCCAGTGGCAAAATGAGCAAGGGACTCACGTCTGAGCATACCCTGCCACACTTATGGCAGCCAAAAGTGGTACAAAAGGGGGTGGTGATGGACGGAGCATCCGAACCAATCAAACACTCACACCCAGTCAAAAGATCTGGGTTTAATCCATCACCGTTCTTTAGCCCACTCTGCCACCCCAGTTCAGACATGGCTATATGCAAATCAGTCTGACCCTGTGCCTCATGGGAACAGTCCAGCCCGAACTGCCAAGCCATGCCTTCCCTGGACCGTAAACAAGCTTCCGAGGACCGTTTTGTGGCATTACAGCCGTCTTCAGCCCGGCTTGCTTGAATCCAGTGGCAAAGTGAGCAAGGGACTCACGTCTGAGCATACCCTGCCACACTTATGGCAGCCAAAAGTGGTACAAAAGGGGGTGGTGATGGACGGAGCATCCGAACCAATCAAACACTCACACCCAGTCAAAAGATCTTGGTTTAATCCATCACCGTTCTTTAGCCCACTCTGCCACCCCAGTTCAGACATGGCTATATGCAAATCAGTCTGACCCTGTGCCTCACGGGAACAGTCCAGCCCGAACTGCCAAGCCATGCCTTCCCTGGACCGGAAACAAGCTTCCGAGGACTGGTTTCTGGCATTACAGCCGTCTTCAGCCCGGCTTGCTTGAATCCAGTGGCAAAGTGAGCAAGGGACTCACGTCTGAGCATACCCTGCCACACTTATGGCAGCCAAAAGTGGTACAAAAGGGGGTAGTGATGGACGGAGCATCCGAACCAATCAAACACTCACACCCAGTCAAAAGATCTGGGTTTAATCCATCACCGTTCTTTAGCCCCCTCTGCCACCCCAGTTCAGACATGGCTATATGCAAATCAGTCTGACCCTGTGGCTCATGGGAACAGTCCAGCCCGAACTGCCAAGCCATGCCTTCCATGGACCGGAAACAAGCTTCCGAGGACTGGTTTCTGGCATTACAGCCGTCTTCAGCCCGGCTTGCTTGAATCCAGTGGCAAAGTGAGCAAGGGACTCACGTCTGAGCATACCCTGCCACACTTATGGCAGCCAAAAGTGGTACAAAAGGGGGTGGTGATGGACGGAGCATCCGAACCAATCAAACACTCACACCCAGTCAAAAGATCTGGGTTTAATCCATCACCGTTCTTTAGCCCACTCTGCCACCCCAGTTCAGACATGGCTATATGCAAATCAGTCTGACCCTGTGGCTCATGGGAACAGTCCAGCCCGAACTGCCAAGCCATGCATTCCCTGGACCGGAAACAAGCTTCCGAGGACCGGTTTCTGGCATTACAGCCGTCTTCAGCCCGGCTTGCTTGAATCCAGTGGCAAAGTGAGCAAGGGACTCACGTCTGAGCATACCCTGCCACACTTATGGCAGCCAAAAGTGGTACAAAAGGGGGTGGTGATGGATGGATTATCCGAACCAATCAAACACTCACACCCAGTCAAAAGATCTGGGTTTAATCCATCACCGTTCTTTAGCCCAC
The DNA here is from genome assembly GCF_964261635.1 of Lissotriton helveticus. NCBI lineage: Eukaryota > Metazoa > Chordata > Amphibia > Caudata > Salamandridae > Lissotriton > Lissotriton helveticus. Next base: position 723,096,294 of record NC_136059.1, on the reverse strand, counting down.
TCTGCCACCCCAGTTCAGACATAGCTATATGCAAATCAGTCGGACCCTGTGCCTCATGGGAACAGTCCAGCCCGAACTGCCAAGCCATGCCTTCCCTGGACCGGAAACAAGCTTCCGAGGACCGGTTTCTGGCATTACAGCCGTCTTCAGCCCGGCTTGCTTGAATCCAGTGGCAAAGTGAGCAAGGGACTCACGTCTGAGCATACCCTGCCACACTTATGGCAGCCAAAAGTGGTACAAAAGGGGGTGGTGCTGGACGGAGCATCCAAACTAATCAAACACTCACACCCAGTCAAAAGATCTGGGTTTAATCCATCACCGTTCTTTAGCCCACTCTGCCACCCCAGTTCAGACATGGCTATATGCAAATCAGTCTGACCCTGTGCCTCATGGGAACAGTCCAGCCCGAACTGCCAAGCCACACCTTCCCTGGACCGGAAACAAGCTTCCGAGGACCGGTTTCTGGCATTACAGCCGTCTTCAGCCCGGCTTGCTTGAATCCAGTGGCAAAGTGAGCAAGGTACTCACGTCTGAGCATACCCTGCCACATTTATGGCAGCCAAAAGTGGTACAAAAGGGGGTGGTGATGGACGGAGCATCCAAACTAATCAAACACTCACACCCAGTCAAAAGATCTGGGTTTAATCCATCACCGTTCTTTAGTCCACTCTGCCACCCCAGTTCAGACATGGGTATATGCAAATCAGTCTGACCCTGTGCCTCATGGGAACAGTCCAGCCTGAACTGCCAAGCCATGCCTTCCCTGGACCGGAAACAAGCTTCCGAGGACTGGTTTCTGGCATTACAGCCGTCTTCAGCCCGGCTTGCTTGAATCCAGTGGCAAAGTTAGCAAGGGACTCACGTCTGAGCATACCCTGCCACACTTATGGCAGCCAAAAGTGGTACAAAAGGGGGAGGTGATGGACGGAGCATCCGAACCAATCAAACACTCATACCCAGGTAAAAGATCTGGGTTTAATCCATCACCGTTCTTTAGCCCACTCTGCCACCCCAGTTCAGACATGGCTATATGCAAATCAGTCTGACCCTGTGCCTCATGGGAACAGTCCAGCCCGAACTGCCAAGCCATGCCTTCCCTGGACCGGAAACAAGCTTCCGAGGACCGGTTTCTGGCATTACAGCCATCTTCAGCCCGGCTTGTTTGAATCCTGTGGCAAAGTGAGCAAGGGATTCAAGTCTGAGCATACCCTGCCACACTTATGGCAGCCAAAAGTGGTACAAAAGTGGGTGGTGATGGACGGAGCATCCGAACCAATCAAACACTCACACCCAGTCAAAAGATCTGGGTTTAATCCATCACCGTTCTTTAGCCCACTCTGCCACCCCAGTTCAGACATGGCTATATGCAAATCAGTCTGACCCTGTGGCTCATGGGAACAGTCCAGCCCGAACTGCCAAGCCATGCCTTCCCTGGACCGGAAACAAGCTTCCGAGGACCGGTTTCTGGCATTACAGCCGTCTTCAGCCCGGCTTGCTTGAATCCAGTGGCAAAGTGAGCAAGGGACTCACGTCTGAGCATACCCTGCCACACTTATGGCAGCCAAAAGTGGTACAAAAGGGGGTGGTGATGGACGGAGCATCCGAACCAATCAAACACTCACACCCAGTCAAAAGATCTGGGTTTAATCCATCACCGTTCGGGCTGGACTGTTCCCATAAGGCACAGAGTCAGACTGATTTGCATATAGCCATGTCTGAACTGGGGTGGCTGAGTGAACTAAAGAATGGTGATGGATTAAACCCAGATCAGTTGACTGGGGGTGAGTGTTTGATTTGTTCAAATGCTCCGTCCATCATCCCCTTTTGTATCGCATTACTTAAATTGTGCCATCACTCCTCAATTTCTTACAGTGTTCTCTAAAGTCATGTTTTTCTGTAAAAGCCATCTCTAAAACCTATTTTCTGTGTTCACAGTGACTCCAGGGATCGCAATGACTGTTAATTGTGATCCCAGCAGATACGTTGCAAACATGCAAAGGCAGGAATTCAATAGCCACCACCATATAAAAAATTAATTCTAAACATCACAGTAGATAACTCGATATATGCATAACTCTATAAAAACATTTATCAGAATCTCAATATCATTATAACAATGTGTATTAATGATTACCTGATATATTTTTTTTATATTTTCACCAATATTCGCGACAATGTCGATAGTCACGATGTCGCTGCAATGGTACGGGGGGCCATGCTAGCAGTTGCGTCATCGTCACAAATAGCGTGTGTGAGTAAAAAAAAGAAATTTTGGACACAGAACTTGTGTCACTAACACTCCCATTTCTCAAACATGGGATCAGAGTACCTCTATTCTGTCCCCTTATGTTAGCTTTTTCCGAACTTTTCTGCCCCGGAAACCCTTCTTGATCAATAAAATGGTGAACACAACTTTATGTTCAGTTTCCATCCAGCCAATCAGAGCATTGCCATTGTCATGTGCATTCGCCATTAATAGCTAAATATCTGCGGCCAAAGATATCACTATAATTTTAAACGTAAATTTCTCAACAACTACTGAACAGATTTACACCAAATAGGCAAGGCACTTCCTTGAACCAACATCCACCTCTCTGCCAACTTTGGTGTAAGTTCTTTCAGCGGTCAGGTCAATTTTCTCAAATGTAGGCAACGCACAACAACAGGATTTGCTGCCAAACAAATCCACCTCGTTGTCAGTGTTTTAAGTGGCATTATTCAAGTTGCTCACTGAGATGTAAGAGACTTCCTCTCAAGAGCCTGATTTTTTAGTAAAAATCACTAGGTGATTGTGCTTTCTCCGTGGCTACACTGACCAAATTATGGGGCCGATTAGGATTGCGGTGAATACGCATCCTCCGGGCCGGCGGAAGCCACCGCCGGCCCGGAGGATGCGGATTCACCGCTGCGGTGGCTAGAAAGACCCCCCGCCAGATTAGGATGGCGGTAGTACCAGCAGCGGACGGCAGGTCCGTCCGCCATCCTAATAGGCCCCTAAATGCTTTCCATCTGTTCCTGCTTCAAGCATTGGATTTATGAAATTTAGGAAAGCTTTCAAGACCTGGCTGTCTCCTCAGCTGCTTTATTTCTTGTGCCTTCTCTTTATAGTTTGGCATCCGGTTTGAGAGTCTTTCGTGTTCTATTGTAACACCAAACTATCCCTTTCGAAACTCTTTATAAAACGTAATCTAGCCTTTATTTCCTAACATCTAGCACTACTAAATCTCTATCAATAAAGAATGTACCACATATGTGGACATGAACTCTTCACACATACAGAAATGTGAAAAACACCACCAAGTGTTATTTGGACTGTCAGGAATAATCTCAAATTCTTGCTGCAGTGTCTGGGCTTGGGGCGGACCTGCATATATTGAACTCTACCAACAGTGGAGGCTGATGAATTTAGAAAGTGGTGGGTGCAATACTTGCCAAAAATTCTAGTGAGTAAGAAAAGTGAGACTCACTTCTTCTAGGAGGGTTTTGGAGTGAAAGGTGGTGTTGTCTCTTAACAAATTTGAACAAAATTTAGTCAAATAGTGGATTTTAAACTACAATTTCACATAAACTTGGTAAAAACGTTTTTGAAACACTTCCAGTACATTCATGATATGCTAAGGAAGCCCAATGCTTATTATGAATTGACTCAAAATATGCCATTTGTCACACTTTCCCTCTGTTCAAAATCACATGCAAAGTGCCTTTGCCTGCTTTTTTTCACAGGTGCTACATATATGCAATGGAAGCCCCCTTATGTCAAGGATTATATATAATAGACATATACCAAAATGTTGGCATTGATGCCCTATTTCATGGGTGACTCATATTTTAGAAATCGCCTCCAGCATCTCATGGCCACCATTTTCTCATGGTTTTTCCTTTCACATATAGAAACAACCTCTTGTCTAACCTATTTAATTTGATTCAGGCAACTGCTCTGCTAATCTTCATTAAGTGTACAGCACAGATACAAGGACAAAAGTAAGAATGATTTTCATTTGAGTTCTATTTTATTGAACAGACACTAGTGTTCCACCATAGTATACACGTGTCTCACGCGGTCTAACCGTGTGAGACACGTGTTTACTATGGTGGATACGTGTATACTATGGTGGAACACTAGTGTCTGTTCAAGACAAATGAAGTACAGCGACCAGAATAATACCGAACCAAGAGAGGACTCTGGAACATAAATATAGGAATTCATATGCCCTACCGACTGGGGTTTGAATTTAGGCAATTTTTGGAAGCCCTCCAATGTATCTTCCCCTGGACTGTCAGAATCAAAGTGCCTTTCCGCTTGATCAGATTTCAGAATAATTTTTCTATTCACCGCCAGTAGCTTAGTCTGTAGCGTGATAAAGGAAGCCCTCCTTCAGAACTTAGTATATTATACTTCAGCTTCTGAAATATATCTTGGTACCAAAGATATATGTAGACCCCCCTTGTCTCTTTGGATTTTGTCGTCTTTTCGGCCCTGATGAAGGTGATATAACCATCTTTTCACCGAAACGTACGTAGGCCAGTTCTTGCACATCTGAAAATGTCATTACAAGGAAACCAGCCAAAGAAAGAAAGCCTTTGGAAACTAACAGGATGGACTGATGCCCCTTATAGGAATGTGTTTTCAATAGATCAAGCTATGATCAAGTTAAAATGTGCTTCTCCTATGTTTTCATTTCTTTTTCTTTATGAAAAATAACTTTTCTGTACGGTGTGTTAGCTAGTATGTCTGAGAAGACTGATTGGTGAGAAAGGTTGTGTGAGAGTATGAACTTGACTTCATTTGTATTATGTTATTCTTTCTGTGTGGGGTTTATTAACTTTTTCTTATTCCTATGGTTAAGGAAATAACAGAATGTGATGTCTTATCTGAATTTTAGAAAATAATGTTCATTGTATGATAATGTAAACAATTGATTGTTCCGACCTATGTTTGAAAAGAACACTTTTTTACATATAAAAATAGAATTATAAAAACAAAAAAAGAGATAAAATATGTTTTTGTACAAATAAAATAGAACTCAAATGAAAATCATTCTTACGTTTGTCCTTGTATCTGTGCTGTACACTTAATGAAGATTAGCAGAGCAGTTGCTTGAATCAAATTAAATAGGTTAGACAAGAGGTTGTTTCTATTTGTAGCTCCTTTATCCTCCTCCTCTTGAACCGTAAATAAATAGGGGGTGCCTTAACTTTATAGCATTTCCCTATCACACATGCCATAAATGCCCTCTTTGAGTACAATATTAATCCAGAAATGCCAGCACCAGTATTTTGCCATGCTAAAAATTGCATCCAATATGCCAATGCCAGCATTTTGCCTGGGGTGCTCTCATATGCTAAGAATTAACTCCAGTATGACAGTGACACAATGTTGCCATTTGGACACTCAGAAGCTAAGAATAACCTCAAGCACACCATGGACTGCTGCAGATTTCTAAGCCACATACTCACACGTACATTCAAGCTCACTCATACTTACTCACTTTCCCTCACTCTTTCTAACTCACTAATGCTCCTCATTCACATTCCCTCACAATCAATCATTTTCACTGATACTCAGTAACTTGCTCTAACTTCCCCTTTCTCATTCTATCTTATGAGTTGATTCTGAGATCGGTGGTGTGGGAGTGGGGCAGCACACCACTGCCCCACTCCCACACCACCAAAGCTCACCCCTGGCTGCCCACCAGATTACGAGTTACCACGGAGTCTGGCAGGTGGTCCTTTGGCTTTCCCACAACAGTGCCTATCAATAAGGCACCTCATTGGGAATGCCAAAGCAAGTTCCATCATGGCATGGACTGTAAATCCCATGCCGTGTAGGAACTGGGCGTGCATGAGACAGGGGGGCACAGAATGTGCCCCCTGTATACATCCCCATGGCCCTGAGACCCCTGTAGGCCCCCCTTAGGTTCCTCACTACAATACAGTTTTCATTGCAGGCTCAACGTCATGAAAACTGTGGTGGAGAGGAAACTCATAATGTGCTTGGCAGTGCAGAAGCTGTATTGCCAGCATATTATGGCCTCTGATCACCGTACCATCGCCGAGGGATCACGGATTTCCGGCAGCTGCGGGGGTCCAAATGGAGGTCGAACCGCCAAAATCAGAATACAGCAGTCAGATTGCCATGTGCACTGCCACCGCTGTGCCATCCTGGGTTTGGCAGTCCACAGACCGCTCACAAACTCGGAAACAGACCCTTACTCACACCAGCTCATTCATACTCCCCCATTCACTCTCTGTTACTGATTCTCAAACACATACACACATACTCATGGTCACTTTTTTACACAATGACTCTCACTCACTCCCCTCTCCCGCATTCACCCTCACCTAAACGGCCCCCTTCCTCTCATTCATACTCACTCCTCATCACTATAGGAACTTGGGTTATTATTTGAGAAGGGCAGAAGCCCCGCTCACATAATAAACACGATCCCGGTCAGGATGAACCACAAAAGTCACTAAACAAACCTGTGCTTAACCATCTGGTAGCTTGGTACAAAGTAGTCATGCTTAACTTAGAGGTATGTATAAAGTATTTCTGCAGCACTCATACAGTAATAAAGTGAAAACAGAGCAAAATTAAAATCCCATACCAATTTAGAAAAAAAGAGTACATTTTAATAAATAAAGTGACACCAAAACAACAAATATCAATCAGTAGAACCAGAGTTTCTACAATTTTAGGCAAAAATAGAGCCAAAAATCCGCAAGTGCTGCTCACGGTTATCTGGCCGCACTGGATTGGGGAAAAGTCAGAAGCTCAGGCTGACCGATATAGAGTGCTGATCAGATGCAAGGACAAGGTTCGTCCAGCTGAAGCATTACCTTCTATATTTGGCATGAAGAACTGCTATTCGTGCTGGCTGCGAGGAAGTAGTAGTTAGCACGATAAGCAAGTTTGGTGCAGCAGATGGTTGCTGCTGTAGGGCGAAGAGCTGGTCATCTCAGGAGATTCCCACTGGCAGTCACTGCGGGCTGACGCTGTTGACGCAAAGAGCAAGTTTTGCTGGAGCTTTGCACAGGTGGTCGTTGTGGATGGAAGCTGTTGCCATGAAGAGCAGGTCCCACTGGAGTTCATTTTGGCGGTTGTCGTGGGTGATGGATCTTTAGCGCAAAGAGGACATTTAATGGTGAAGAGGAGCCCAAGACTTCTCTCTCTTTATTTTTTCTTCAGTAGTACACTCTGTTGTAAATCAAGACTCCAGGACCAGGGGCACCTCTTGGGGATCAGAACTTACTTCAGCAGGAGCCAGCAGCACGGCTCGGGCAGGTCCAGTTGGTGTTGGTCAGCTGGGAAGATGCAAGGAGGCCTCTCAAAGCTTCTTGTGTCCCTGTAGCTCAAACAGGAGGTCACCCAAGTAATGCCTAGAGTCACTCTGAGGATCCTGAGTTCAAAGCAAGCAGGTCCAATCTTCCTAATTCAGACAGCCGGGCAGTTCTTCTTCGGAATCATCTACAGGTCTAAGAGTGTTCTCTGAGAGGTGCTAAAAGTGCCAATTTTATACCTGTTGCTAGCCTTTATGTAAGGAAATTTCCTGACCAACCCCCAAAACTGGTTCCGGTCATTTCTTCCCATTCCTCTAATCCTATCTCAAAGCTGTCGAAAGTGACAAAGGCAAGGGTAGGTCTTTTGTCAGTTTGCTTTGTTCTGTAGTTACCCTGGAGACTGAGAGAAAGATACAGTTGAACTAGGCAGAAAAACTCAAACTTTCCAAAAGCGGCACTATCGATTTGATTTAACCATTAAAGAGAATTTAACATTACAATTCATTTGATAGGTAATAGCATTTCTCTATCTGGCCCCAAACTGAATTTGTCACACATTAAGTGCAATATAGTAATTCAGTGTTAGTATATAAGAGAGCCTTTGCTCAGTGAAAGATTGCTTTAGAAGTTTTTCACTACCAGGACATGTACAACTTAAACCCATATGTGATACTTTTTAAATGCCATGCCCTATCCCCCACATGCATCATCCCGGCCGTTTGCGAATTCCAAATTGCGAAAAATAGGGAATCGCAATTTGGAATTCGCAAAACGGGATGCATGAATATTTTTTCATAATATTAGCGATTCGGTAAAAATCGCATTTTTTACCGAATCGCAAATATTATGCGAATTCTAATTTGCTAATTCGCATTTCCTATTGATTCCTATGGGCCAAAAGGCCCATAGGAATCAATGGGAATTGCGAATTTGCAAATTAGAATTCGCATAATGTTCATGCATTCCATGGGTGCAGGGGGGGGTCCAAAGGACCCCCCCCTGCACCCCTGAAATGTATTTGTAAGTGGATGTTTCACACACACATGTCCTAAGGACATGCATGTCTGTAACATGACAGTTTTAAAAATGCATTTTTTAAAGTTTTTGAAGATTTTCGCAAATTAACACGAGGGTCAACCTCGTGTTAATTTGCACTTCTTATTTCATGATTCGCATTTTTTTTCAAATTGATGCATTGCATTTAAGGAATCGCACAAATGCGATTCCTTAAATGCATTCGCATTTTTTAGAAATGCAAAAAAATGCGAATTATGAAAAAAAGTTTGATGCATCCCAAAAATGTTTTTTGCATTCGCAAACGGCCGATTTTTCCGATTCGCACCGTTTGGAAATGCAAAAATCAATGATGCATGTGCCCGATGTCCTTTTGGGTCAATCTTAGGGGTGGCTTACTAGTATTATAAAGGAAGGTTTGGGCCTGGTAAAAGGGTTATTTTGCTAGATTGAATTGGCAGTTTGAAACTGTACTACCGACTGCAGTGGAAGGCCTCAAACAGGTTTTACAGTGTTGCTTTAGTGGGTGGCCTTAGGAAGCTGGCTCTGTATGTACAATACCACAGTAAGGAATAGTGTGCACAGAGCCCAGGGGATCACCAGGGGCTTGAAGAGGCTTAAATAGATAATACTAAAAGCTCTATTTGTGGAAGTGTGGCCGAGCAGTTAGGATTATCAGAGGGCTGTGTTAAGCATGTATTGAACACACTCAGGCAAGACATAATTACACACACAAAAAGACAATTCAGACCAATTGTCTTGTATAAAATGGTAATTATCTGGCAATTTTATTTCTAGAACTCAGTTGCAGGTAACAGTATAAAGTAGTAAAACTTTTCAAGTACAGTAACAATTGCTTTGCAAGGCAGTAAACAATGATTTACAGTAATAGAAATGCTTTAGTGATATCAGTTTAGAACAGTAGAACTTTGCAATAGGTAGACTTTTTATGCAATAGGATGAGCGATGCAATGCAATCCTAGGGGAGGGAAACAGTGCTATTCATTAATAGGTAAGTATATGTCTTACTCCTCCAGTCTTTGAGGGTTTAGACCAATACTGTGCTGTGTTCAGTGTAAGGGAGGTTCTGCACCACCAGCAGCACTGGGGCTGCCGGGTGCAGAGGTCACTGAGCCCAATGTTAGTCAATGGAGACTCGGGGCACCCGAAGAGGTGCGGTATTCAGTATCTATGCCGCAACTGTCAATACCAGTAATGATATTTACCCTGACGATCAGCAAAGAGCAATGAAGATGGGTAGAATTCAGTAGACCACTAATGCCGTTACTGTTGTGGTTGTCGCCAGCAAGTTACGGTAGATCGACTGGAGGTACTGCCAACCCAGCAGATGTGGTCGTGGGGATGGAGATGCGTGGGGATGGAGGAGTTCCACCATCATCGGATCATCATGGAGAGGCAGTGGTGGTGCAGGAGGAGGCCAACAGGGCCACTTGCCAGGGGGTAAAGGCTCTTAGGAACAGAGCTGTGGACAGCTTGGGTCATTGGGCCAACAGGACACCACTAGGTCGAGGAAGCCATCCTGCCACTGTGCTTTTTTCTTATGTTTGGCAGGGAAAAGTCACGTTGACGCAAGTGCCCTTCCTCTACCAAAGTAATCTTGTTTTTTTTTTTGCAGGACTGAGTTGCGTTGACACAAGTGTCAGTCCTCTAATGCTGTGGTTCCTGTACTATTGCCTCCATCCCAAAGGGAGGTTCCTGGAATTTGGTGAAGGCAGAAAGGTATCTGGGGTTTCTTGGAGGCCTTACAGGGTTTCTGGAGGGACAGCAGGTCCAGTTTTTGAACCGGTTGCAGGTAGCTGGGTTCTTGCCAAGTTCTATCTGTAGCGGTTCAGTTCCTGGTCTAGCAGTGGTCTTTTTCATCTTCTTCTTTGGTCCGTTGAATCTGAGACCAAGGTTGAGGGGTGCCCCTAAATACTGATGTTAGGGGTGTTACAGGTATTGGCTGATGGTAGTCAATGGGCTTCTTGCCTTTAAGATGATGACACCCTTAGAATGTGCCCATCCCTTTGCGTCAAATCCTTCCATTCAAGATGGAGGATTTGCTAAGGACAGGGTCACCCCAGTCTAGGGCAATTTAGGAGTGGTTCTGACGGAGAGGGGAAACATCTCTCCTGACAACTAATTTTCCCACACAACTTGCAGTCAAAAGTGGGGCATGGTCAAGGGGGTAGGCATCTCCACTAGCTGGAGTTGCCCAGGCTAACAAATCCAAGGGCGGGAAGCCTTTGAGGCTCACTGCCCTGAATGCTGTGCCTGATATGGGGTAGGTGTGAAGCACCTCCACCGCAAGCAGCCTTTCTCCCTGTCCCACGAGAGCACAAGTGCTCCCATCTCAGGGGGCAGGCCGTGTGTGGCAGACTGGTACAGACCAGTCAGTTGGACATGAATGAATTGGTGGTTTTTCAGGGGGCATCTCTAAAATGCCCTCTGAGTGCATTTTGCAATTAATCCAACACTGGCATCAGTGTGGGTTTATTATGCTGATTAATTTGATACAAAACTCCTTAGCATTCCGTATATCCATCAAGGAGCTGCAGAGTTTATAATTACAAACTCCGAGCCTATGTACTCAATATGGCTCCACTGCACTCACAATGTCTGTGAATGGTACAGACTCTGTGGGGGCACATTGCTCATTCAGCTGTGGCCTCACCTGTGGTATAGTGCACCCTGCCTTAGGGATTTGAGGCCTGCTAAAAGGGTGACTTACCTATGCCAAAGGCTGTGGTTGGTGGCATGGCACACAGAGATGCGCGCTATGTTGATTCTTAGGTTTTGTCTGCACCAAAACACACAGTCTGCAATGGCAGTGTGTATGTTTTTTAGGTGAGGGGCCTCTGAGGTTGGCATAATACTTGCTGCAGCCCTTAGAGACCCTCTCTGGTCACAAGGCCCTTGGTACCATTGGTAGCTTTTACAAGGGACTTACAGGGGGTAGAGGTGTGCTAATTGAGAAAACAAACTTACTGTTTTTGGAAAGAACACAGGCACTGGGAACCTGATTGGTAGGGACCCAGTGCACACTCAGTCAAAGTGCATCAGAAATCAGACAAAAAGACAAAAGTGTGGGGTAACCATGCAAAAAGGGGCAGTTTACTATGGTGCACAAGGAGTGCTGATGCACACTAGTGGCATTTAATTGTCATGCCCTGGGCATAGATAGTGCCACTTTACTAGGGACTGTCAAGTAAATTAAATGTGCCAATTGGGTATAAGCCAATCTTACCATGTTTTAAAAATAGAGCACAAGCCCTTTAGCACTGATTAGCGATGGTAAAGTGCACAGAGTCCTAAGGCCAACAAAAACAAAGTCAGGAAAACAGCAGGTCTGAACGCAAAAGGTCAGGGGGAAAGACACACAATTCCTGTGCTGGAAACAAAGAGCCAAATAGACAGACCAGGGTTAACAAAGAGAACACCTATCTCAATCCTTCCTCCAGCTTTTGTTAGGGCTGAAAGAACAGCCCTATCGGACACTGGGGCAGGGCTTGTCATGTTGCTCTTTGCAGACTTTCCCTGGGTAAAGAGATGCCTTAGTGTGGGCCTTAACGATCCCATTGTAGCAGATATACTGAGCTGCCTATGGTATACAGAGTATGCTTAAAAAAGGGATTGTGCCGGTGTGAGCAGACCCTAGTTGAATTATGCCCCTCAGACATGTTCAACCCGCACAACATCCTCCTCTTTCTCCTATCATCAGTAACCTAGAGAGGCCCATAGGACTGACCTGCACACTGGCAGGGTCCAGATAACTTTGAACCCTCCTGAGGCATAGCCGGGAGTAGCAAAAAAAAAATTGAGCATTTCTTTTGTTTTAAAATTGTAAAATTTCACTTTGCTTTTAAAATCACTCACCTTCCCTGTCACACGACTACAGTGTGCAGGCACCCTTTCCTGCTGAAAAACGAGCGCTGGTAAGGGCGAAATCGCCGTTTTCCCGCCAACTCCATTCCCCTCGCCCTGACTGGGACACACCCACTTCGAGGCCACGCCCCCCCTTCAAAGTTATAAAAGACGCGCTGAGTTACTAGTGCTTAGATAACTTTGAACCCTCCTGAGGCACAGCCGGGAGTAGCAAGAAAGATTGAGCATTTCTTTTGTTTTAAAATTGTAAAATTTCGCTTTGCTTTTAAAATCACTCACCTTCCCTGTCACACGACTACAGTGTGCAGGCACCCTTTCCTGCTGAAAAACGGGCGCTGGTAAGGGTGAAATCGCCGTTTTCCCGCCAACTCCATTCCCCTCGCCCTGACTGGGACACGCCCACTTCGAGGCCACGCCCCCCCTCTTCAAAGTTATAAAAGACGCGCTGAGTTACTAGTGCTTAGATAACTTTGAACCCTCCTGAGGCACAGCCGGGAGTAGCAAGAAAGATTGAGCATTTCTTTTGTTTTAAAATTGTAAAATTTCACTTTGCTTTTAAAATCACTCACCTTCCCTGTCACACGACTACAGTGTGCAGGCACCCTTTCCTGCTGAAAAACGAGCGCTGGTAAGGGCGAAATCGCCGTTTTCCCGCCAACTCCATTCCCCTCGCCCTGACTGGGACACGCCCACTTCGAGGCCACGCCCCTTGCATTGTCCCCTCCCTACAAAAATGTGCATGTTCCGGAAGCGCAGCGGACGAGCGCAGCGGGTGCGACGATTGTGCGCCGGAGGCGCGCATAAGGCAAGCTCGGCTGCGCTCGTCCGCGCCGAGTCCGGGTCCTGGGCCACCTCCCCTGCATCTCAGCCATTAGAGCATAGATGCTACAACATGGAAACCCTCTATGGCCTTAGACCTTCTGCCAGCTTTTGCACTCGGCATATTTTTCAAGCCGAAGCTCTGCCACAAATCTGCCCCAACTGCCTTCTCCCCCTTAAGCCCAAACCTAGCTCTGAACCCACACACGACTTTCGCATGTTCCTAGTGAACTGTCGCTCCCTGCCAAAGCACAGCGCTGAAATAGCACTTTTATTAGAGGAACACACTCCTGACATATTCTTCCTGACAGGAACCTGGCTTACCTCTGAGTCCGATCCCGCTGTAGTAGATACTCTCCCGTCAGGTTTCCAAATCACACGGCAAGACCGACCTAAAGGGAGAGGAGGAGGCCTGGCCATCATTTATAAGGAACAATATCACTGCCGAATCGCCTCTGAAACCATCCCGGACTGTGAGAGTCTTGGCTTTAACATCGAACTCTCGCCCAATAGTTGCTTCTCAGGTACTCCTATTTACCGCCCTCCCGGCCCCTCGAAGCAGTTCCATGAAAAACTACCCTCAAGTGTGGCCGATAGAGTCAGCACCACCTCTAATTTCACTCTGCTAGGCGACTTCAATCTTCATTTTGACTCCCCTTCTGACCACACAGCCGCCACCTTGGCAGGCGATCTAGCAGCCCTGCAACTCATCCAATGTGTCACTACTCCTACTCACGTTAAAGGCCACCTGCTGGACCCTGTATTCAGCAACTGTCCCGATCTCTTAGCCGGCCCATTAATCCCTCTGCCTTGGACAGACCACTTCCTGGTCCCTATCAGCTGGACATCGCTCAAACCAGTGTCACCCGCCCCTACTTTTAGGCTCAGGCGAGCCTGGTCCCGTCTCGAGGTTGATAACTGGTCTATCAAACTTGCCAGCTTCCAACCCCGTGATCAGGAGGATCCTGTCCTAGCAAATCAGGCCTATGTCAACTGGGTCACTCAAACCCTTGACCAACTCTCCCAATGAGCAAGACTACGCTGAAGCGCTCCCACAAACTGCCCCTTGGTACACGCAGGCTCTCAGGGACAAGAAACGTCTATGTAGAAGGTCGGAAAGGCGCTGGCGTTCAGATGACTCGGCAGACAATAAAACCCGCTACCGAGAATCTATCGGCGAGTACAAAGCTCAAATAAAAGCAGCCCAGGCCACCTATTTCTCCGATAGAATATTGCGGGCCAAGTCTAAACCTAAGGAGATTTTCCAGATCGTCAAAAAGCTAACGAATCCCCCCCCTGCGCTGCATGCCGAAAAATCCGTCACTCATTGCAATAACGTTGCTGAGTTCTTCTACCAGAAAGTAAACACTATTTACTCGGCTTTCCCCCCTAAAAAAATCAACTCCTCAATCCAACCGATCAACCCCCCGGCTCCCCCCCCTATCTACCTCAACCCACCCTGACCCACTTTCCCCTACTAGACCCCACTACCCTTAAATCACTAGCGCACAGTGTCAAATCCGGCTCACTGGACGATCCTGCTCCACCTGACGTCATAATGGCTGCCTCCCAGATCACCTTGCCTATTATTAGGGAGGTACTAAATGCATCCATTACCACCAGCACTGTTCCGACCGTCTGGAAACAGGCTATGGTCAGGTCGTTACTCAAGAAGCCCAATTTAGACCCGTCTGACTTGGGTAACTACCGTCCCATCTCCCTACTCCCATGGGTGAGCAAGGTCTTAGAAAAACATATCAATCAACAGCTAGTGAACTTCCTGGAAAATCCTCACTTACTAGACCCCACCCAGACGGGCTTCAGACCGAAACACGGGACTGAGACCGCTCTCCTCATGGTCACCGAGGAAGCTAGAAAAATCCTGGATCAAGGAGGATCAGTGGCAGTGATCCTCCTTGATCTAAGCGCGGCATTTGACACGGTCAGTCATGACACCCTACTGGACCGTCTGTCCTGCGCCGGGATTAAGGACAAAGCCTGGTTATGGTTTAAGTCCTTTCTGGAGGACAGATCCTTTAGAGTTTTTGAGGGTGAGTCCGTGTCCTCTAGCAGACCTCTAAAGTGCGGTGTTCCGCAGGGCTCCACTCTGAGCCCCGCACTCTTCAACCTGTATATGAGGCCACTGGCTGAGGTCGTCCGCCCATTCGGGGTTAAGATCATCTCTTATGCTGACGACACGCAGCTGGTGATCTCACTGGCACAGGAGGCAAGCCGGCCTGCGCCAGGTGGGCTTAGAGAATGCCTAGAGGAGGTGAGGACTTGGATGTCCTCATCATCCCTCAAGTTGAATGGGGACAAAACGGAGCTGATGCTCCTAGGCCCCTCAGATCTCGGCCTCCCCCCTTCCTTGTGGCCTCCCTGTCTGGGTCCCCCTCCAGCTCCCAAAAACAATATCAAGAGCCTTGGAGTGTGGCTGGACAGATCTCTGTCCCTCAACGTTCAGGCCACTAAACTATCTGCCACCTGTTTTGGCATCATGAAGATGTTAAATAAAATCTTTCCCCTCCTTCCCATGGAAGCCAAACAGGTAGCTATACAAGGTCTTATTCACTCACGCCTTGATTTTAACAATGGGCTCTATCTCGGTGCCCCAGAGTACACCCTGCGCAGACTGCAGATAGTGCAGAACTGCGCAGCACGTTTACTGCTCAAGATCCCTCGTAGACAATCAGTGAGGGCCGGACTGGTTAGCCTTCACTGGCTACCGATTCGGCAGAGAGTTCTTTTTAAGGCAATGTGCATAGCCCACCAAGCTTTCTGGGACTCAGGCCCCAGCATTACTCGCGACCTAGTTACTCACTACATTCCCAACAGAAGCCTCCGCTCCAGCCAGACCTTTCTAGCAGTGGCTCCGAGAATAAAAAGATCCAGATCAGGCGGCAGGACGTTCGCCCACAATGCGCCCAGTACTTGGAACATCCTGCCACTACACCTCCGAGCCAATCCCAACCTTTCTGTGTTTCGTAAACAATTAAAGACCTTCCTTTTTAATTCCACCCTTTAACCCTAGTTTCCTCCTCCTCTGTTCTCTGGTAGGTTCTAGTTACTCTAGCGCTTGGACGCCTCCGGGCAGCAAATCGCGCTTTACAAGTCTACATCTATTCTATTCTATGAAAACAGGAAAGTTGTGTTTTCATGAACACTACTTAATTAAATGAACAACAATGCAGAGGATTGCTCAAAGGGGGCAGGGATCAGCCCAAACACCCCTGTTATTGAGACATCACTGCCTACCGACTTGAAAGTAAGCAACAAACCACAACTACAAACAGTGTGGAGTCAAGCTTTGGGTAAAGGAGGTTGTTCCACCCATTGAAGGTTCCTGGTTTCAATTGGATACATTCAAGGGGATAGCAATAGGACAGCAAACTCTTTGCAGGGATCCTTCCTCCTAAATATAAGAAACCTATGGGGTAGATTTACAAGAAACTGACGCATCTGTAGAGATGTGTCTGTTTCCCTGCGCCAGCCTGCGAAACCCTTGCACCACCTGGGATGCACCGTATTTACAATAAAGGCACACTATGGCGAAAGGATTGACAGATGATTCAGAAATTCTGATGCATCTGTTGGCACAAAAGTCACGCATTGCTGGAGCCGCGTCACAAGCACAATGCAGCTCCAGCAATGCCTGTTGAGGCCTATTCTCACTACACTGTGTCACTCCTTACGGCTGCTTAAACCATGCGTAAGGTTTTGATGCAGTGGCGTCCTAGAAGTGACGCTGAGAAATCTTGTAGATTTCACTGCGTCACATTTACGAGGCTTTATTGTGCGGGAACTCCCACCCTTCATACATTTATAATGTGATACAGGGCTTTACAACGTAACGCATCTCCCTAGAGGCATCACGTTGTAAATTGGCTGCATTTTATATACCGCCTCTGTGTCACAAAAGTGATGCTACGGCGGCGCAAATGCTTTGGAAGGGGCTTGTAAATCTGCCCCTATATACATGACTTCAAAAGCGGAAGCAACCTAAGACATAGGGCCGCACTGCACACCAGCGCAACCCCTACAACCTGCGTTTGCACTCTGCACCGGCCCAAGAGCCAAAAGCTACCTTCTCGCTTAGGCAAAAGCTAATACCACTTTGTTTCAGCAAATACAGGGAGTAGGGTTTTTCGCATCAGTTGTAGTATTCCTATCATTTGTAACCATATTTGGGCTGGTACCTTTGTCACTTGGAGTTGTCTAATGTTTTTGAAATATAATAGGGAAAAACGGCTTAGTAAATATCTAGACATATACAGGCACATGCATCCAAATAAGAAATAGCGATTCCTAAATAGCGAAAAATAAGGAATTGCTTTTTGGGAATTGCTATATCCAATGCATGACCTTTTTAGTGAATAATTACCAAATCGGTAAAATTTGCAATCGCTAATTGAGATACAGCTACCGGGACGTGCTATTACCGAAAAGCCTATTTGCACCCTTGCTATTAGAGAAATCGTAAATTGCGAAATCGCAAATAGTGAGGTCACTTTTCATGCATGGTGATGACATCACAACCAGGCAGTCATCCAGCCCATGCTTCATTTAGTGCTCAGTGAGAGTGAGAGGAGGAGGCTGGGTGGCATGGATACATCAGCATCAGGGGAGAGTACACCAGCTAGGAAACTCAAGCTGAAGTTTAGTGAGAGAGAGATTGAAATCCTCATAGAGGAGGTAGTCATTAGCCATGACAAGCTATTTGGCAAACTATCACGCAACGTTCCAGAAGCACACAAAAATCTGTCTCAGGATCCAGGGTAAAGTGAATACAGTGGGGGTCACCCACCACTCAATAGATGACTTAAAAAAGTGTTGGTACGAACTGCACAGCCGTGCCAAAGAGAGGATTGCTGAGGGGCTGAAGGAGGCCAAGAAGACCGGAGAGGGACCAGCAACACAGTCTGGGAACACACCCACGGAGGACCTGGTGGAGACCACACTCCAGCCTGAAGCTGTGGGGGTAGTGACCCAGCTGGGCACATCCGGAGCGCCCAGCACATCTCAAGGTAAGATGCATGCAAGTGACCATCACAAGACACATATCAAAATGTGCACATCACCTCAGTTCAGCACAAGTGTACAGAAAGCAACTCCAGTCTACATTTTCCACCTACACCCAAATGCATTATGGGAGACACAGGCAGTTGTGTAGGGAAACACACAATAAGAAGTTAAAACAGGTGAACAATCTGTGACAGTCAATAATTTATTGAGAGCCAAGTATGCTTAATTTGACATGACATAACCCTTCAAAATAAATTAAACATTGCACTGTTTAACATCACAGATGCAGCAGAAGGTGAGGCTGAGGAAAGGGACTGTGGGGACAACCAGGATACTCTGGCTGTGGCTGACATTGAAACACCTGTGGTCACACAAACAACAGCCTGTTCCCCCACTGCATGCAGGGCCACAGTTCAACCACTGCAGACCATGGAAACTGAGGATGAGCCAGAAACCACACCAGAGACAGGCCAGCCTCAAGGTACCTCCACAACAACACCCCAAGCACAAGTCCGGCACAGCACAGTCCAAAGCAGAAGGCGCAGAGCAAGGTCACACTTCACACCTCAGGAGGACCAAGCTACAAATGTCTGGGGTGGGCTGGAGGCCCAGATGCTCTGGGTACAGGGCCTGCAGGACAAAAACACGAGGTTAGTACAGGCCCAAATCAGCAAGATGGCAAGTAACATCGCTATAATGAGTGATTGTGTGAGGGAACTCACTACAGCTTTAGTGAAGGGTAACAGGCAGTCAACTGCGGCCATGCAGGAGCTGACCAGGGTGATGCAGGAGGGCCAGGTGACACAGAGGAGATTTCATCTCCAGTTGATGCAGCACTTACAAGGCTATACCTAATCGAACAATCGCCTGAGCACCAACACTGCACGTCTTTCCCGTAGGTCAGTCTCCATGCAGATAGAGATGACCCATTGTTGTGAGGATGTGGCCAAGGCAGTGGGCCAGGTAACCAATGGCGTGGAACAAATGCAGTCTGCCACTGTTGGGGTTAGCAATGTGATGAGGGAAGAGGGGAGTAAGGAGGCCTCAAGCCTAAGTAGCATGTCTGTGCCAGTCACCACTTGCAGGAGGCGCGCCTCTCGAAGGACAACACCCTCTGTAGCTTCCAAGAGGGATGGAGATGAAGCAGGGGAAAGGCGTTAGGGGATGCGTGGTAGGAAAAGATCGTCAGGCATGTCAAGAGCCAATCAAACATGGTGAGGTAACCTAACCATTGCTACTGACATTACTAGTGGCTGAGTTTCAAGTCCTATGATTATGTCATTGTATTATTTTTCAAGAATGCAACCTCTGTGCCACTTGCCACCTCCTGATATGTGTGCTTCAACACTGCAACATGATTTTCTCATGATAAATATAGTACAGTTCAAAAATGTTTTGTCTTATCTCATCATTACTCACCTCAGAAATAATGTTGTGTGATTTCTGCACGCCTCCTTGGCCCTTCTGCTGAGCTTGCCCCATGTGCTGGTCTCAGTTGTGGCCTCTGCTGGTTCTCCTCCTCTGGTTCACTGTCTGTCAGTTCAATGGGTATGCTCCTTCTGGTAGCAATCTTGTGCAACATGGCACATGCAGCAGACAATTCTGCAGCAGGTGTCAGGCCAATACTGCAATGCACAGCCAGTCATGTGGATGCAGCGGAAGCAACTTTTCATCAGCCCAAAGGTACGTTCGATGACATTTCATGCGGCGATGTGTGCTGCATTGCACCTCTGCTCATTTGGGGTGGCTGGTTTGAGGTAAGGCGTCATTACGTAGTTTCGCACAGCATATGCACTGTCACCTACAGGGTAGTGAGCAAAGGTTTAGTAACAGTCATGCATTGCCATTTGGCCAATGTGTGTGAGAAATCATTATATGAGTTTACCAGGCAGATGTCCTTCACCGAAATCACCCCTGAGCAGATGGGTGTATATGCCACTGTGTCTGAATATATAGGAGTCATGTGTGCTCCCAGGGTATTGAGCCACAATTACTGTGATGATATGGTTGGCTTTGCAGAATACTTGTATTTTGAGTGAGTGATAGGATTTACGGTTCCTAAAATTAAATTAATTCACTGCTAGGGGGACAAATGGCAACATGTGTATCATCATCTATCCATCTATCTATCTCGATCCAGAACGGTCGGTCCCCCCTCGTTCCCCGACTTATCCTTTCCTATTGCTGCTGCTTGCATCTCACATTGCGCCCCTCACAGGATCCACCGGTATCGCTTTGTGCTTTGGTGATATTTGTAATTTAACTGCATTGCGAAAGCTTTGAATTTGTTTGTGCATTGTGATTCATAGCGCTTTGACTTATAACGCCGCCCGCTCTGCTGTGCATTGTTGTGCGACTTTGTAGAGACATACACTTGCCTGCTATTACTTTGTTTGCACTCTCGGTGCCACAGTCGACTTGCTGCCCCTGCCTCGCCTCCCCTTTGACCTCCATTTTGTTGCTGCTCTTCCCAGGCCCGCCCCTCCTCCCCGCTACCGCCTCCCAGCTGCTGACCCTCCCACGCTCCGCCCCCCTCTACTATCCATTTAAGAAGCATGTCCCAACGCGCAGCGTCCACGCGCTACGGCCGCGCCGAAGGTGCACCAAAGGTAAGCCCGTCTACGCCCGTCCGCGCCAAGGCCGCGCCCAGCACCAGAACCCCTGGTCCCCGTATTGCCCAGCCTACCCGCATAACTTACAACGCCTCCACCCTCCTTGCACTAAACCCCGGCCGTCACCCCAACTGCGCCCAAGCCGCACCTGGACACACCCATGGACCCTTCACATGCAACTCCTGCAAGTTTGACGGCACCAAAACCAACCCCCACACCCACAAACAGCAAACAGAAACCTGACACCAACCACCTAAAATGCATCCTGCTCAACACCCGCTCGGTCCACAGACACGCCATCGACCTGTGGGATCTACTAGACACTATGTCTCCCGACGTTGCCTTCCTTACAGAAACCTGGATGAACGCCTCCTCAGCTCCGGACATCACCATTGCCATCCCGGAAGGCTACAAGATCATCCGAAAGGACCGCTCCATCCAAACAGGAGGAGGCATCGCCATCGTCCATAGGAACTCCATCCGCATCTCAACCAGCTCAGACGTCAACCTCGCTAGCGCCGAACACCTTCACTTCCATATCCACACCGACCCCAAGACCACATTCAGAGGCACCCTCCTCTACAGGCCACCAGGACCCCGTGCACAATTCAGTGAAGACATCACTGACTTCATCACCCCTCACGCCCTCCCCTCCGAGGACTACATTCTACTTGGAGACCTCAATTTTCACCTGGAAAAGAGCAACGACAACAACACCACCACCCTCCTGGACAATCTCGCCAACCTCGGACTCAAACAACTAGTAAACACCCCCACCCACCACGCAGGACACACACTCGACCCTATCTTCACCTCCAGCAAACACATCTCCTTCAGTCATACTTCAGTTCTCCATTGGACGGACCACAGCTGCGTTCACTTTATCTACAAAAAGACCACAACCCACAACCATCCTCAACCTACTCTGCAAATAAACTGGAACAAAATCACCATCGACCAGATCTCCTCATCGCTTCTTCGAAACCCCCCTGCCCACTCATCGAACGCCAACCAAGAAGCCATTAACCTCACTCAATGGCTAACCAACAGTGCCGACAACCTAGCACCTTTGAAAAAACGTTAAATCAAACTAGGCAGCAAAAACGCCCCCTGGTTCAACGATGATCTTAAGAAATCTAAGAAACTCTGTCGCTCCCTTGAAAAGGCCTGGAAAAAAGACCCAAACACCAACACCAGGGACGCCTTCAAAAACGCCACCCGCACACACCACCAACTGATCCGAACTGCCAAGAAAGCTGCATTCAAAGACCGACTAGACAACAACGCCCACAACAGCAAGGAACTATTCAACATCGTCAAAGAGTTTACCAACCCCACTGCCAACTCCAACGACATCTCTCCTTCTCAAACCCTTTGCGACTCCCTAGCTTCGTTCTTCCACGACAAAATCGCAGACATCCACAACAGCTTCGACAACCAACCCGGAGACCAACCCACCCAACCTTCTACCGTTCCTTCACCCCCCCTTGAACATCCTCAATGACTGGAACCCAATCTCCACTGAGTACACCATCCGCCTGATGAACTCCATCCACTCAGGATCCCCTACAGACCCATGTCCTCACCACATCTTCAACAAAGCAGACTCCATCATAGCACCTCATCTCCAAGACGTCATCAACTGCTCCTTCAAATCCGTCACCTTCCCGGAAAGCTGGAAATACACCGAACTCAGCGCCCTCCTGAAAAAACCCACAGCTGATCCCACCGAACTCAAAAACTACCGCCCCATTTCGCTCCTACCATTCCCGGCCAAAGTCATCGAGAAAGCAGTCAACAACCAGCTCGCCGCCTTCCTCGAAGCCAACAAATCCCTCGACTCATCACAATCCGGCTTCCGAGCCAAACACAGCACTGAGACCGCCCTCATCGCAGCAACAGACGACATTAGAACACTACTGGACAATGGAGACACAGTCGCCCTCATCCTCCTCGACCTCTCCGCAGCCTTTGACACAGTCTGCCACAGCACCCATTTACAACGCCTCAACAACATCGGAATCCAAGGAAAAGCACTGGACTGGATCACCTCGTTCCTCGCCGGAAGGACTCAGAGAGTCCGCCTCCCACCGTTCAAGTCGGAGGCCACCGAAGTCATCTGCGGCGTGCCACAAGGATCCTCTCTTAGCCCCACCCTCTTCAACGTTTACATGAGCCCCCTCGCGGCCATCGCTCGACAACACAATCTCAACATAATCTCCTACGCTGATGACACCCAGCTAATCCTCTCCCTCACCAAAGACCCAAACACCGCCAAAACCAACCTACATGAAGGAATGAAAGAAGTAGCCGAGTGGATGAAGCACAGCCGTCTTAAACTGAACTCAGACAAAACAGAAGTCCTCATCTTAGGCACCTCCCCTTCCACCTGGGACGATTCTTGGTGGCCAGCTGCCCTAGGAAAAGCACCCATTCCAACGGACCACGCACGGAACCTGGGCGTCATCCTGGACTCCTCTCTCTCGATGTCCAGACAAGTCAGCGCAGTTTCATCATCTTGCTTCAACATCCTCCGCATGCTCAAAAAAACATTTCGCTGGATCCCCACCGAAACTAGAAAGACGGTCACTCACGCACTAGTTACAAGCCGCCTGGACTACGGAAACACCCTATACGCCGGTACCACCGCTAAACTCCTGAGAAAACTCCAACGCATCCAAAACGCATCAGCCAGACTCATACTCGACATCCCGCGCAAAGACCACATTTCCGGTCACCTAAAAGACCTCCACTGGCTCCCTGTCAATAAGAGGATAACGTTCCGCCTCCTCACCCACGCACACAAAGCACTCTACGAACTTGGACCAGAATGCCTCAACTCGCGACTATCCTTCTACTCCCCCTCCCGCCAGCTACGCTCCTCCAACCAAGCCCTCGCTGCGGTCCCACGCATCAACAAATCCACCATGGGAGGAAGATCCTTCTCCTACCTAGCGGCTAAAACATGGAACTCCCTTCCCATTCACCTCCGCCTCACTCAAAACCACCTAGCCTTCAGAAAGCAGCTTAAAACCTGGATTTTCGACAAATAATTCCCCACCCTTCCCCAAGCGCCTTGAGACCCTCTGGGTATGTAGTGCGCTATATAAATTACCTGACTTGACTTGACTTGACATCCATGCATCCTATTACGTGTGGGAACCGGGCTATCTGGTAGAAGTCCTGTTTGGTCTTATTCAATTCCTGTGGGGTTGTGGGGAAGCTAATTTGGTTAATGAGCCTTGTCGTCATGGTGTTCAGGAAAGAATTAAAGATACATGAAAGGGAACTTTGTGACACCCCTCCAGCAACAGCTACTACCCCCTGGAAACTGCCGGACGCAAGTAGGTGTAGGCAACAAAGGACCTGCACATGAGTGGGGATGGCATGGGTCCTACGAATGTGGCGCGGCATTAGGGGTTCAGATTCTGCTATTAGTCAAGGATCCTGTCACCATTCAGTCTGTACTTGTCATAGATTTCTTCATCTATTTGTCCTACCAATGTGATGCGCACTCTGGAGATGCTCTCCTGTATTCTCCTTCTTCGCTGTGCTGCTGCCTGGAGCCTCATCCTCATGGTCATCAGGTAGAGTGCTGCCATTGTGGAAGGTTCAGAGCAGAGGCCTCCTGGGTCGGTTTTAGTAGGTTTCTGATGATTCGCACCTCCTTAAATTGCCCTTTTCTAAATAGCGAATTTCGTAAAAAACGCTATTAGCGATTTTTCATGCATTTTTGATTGCGATTCCTTCATTGCGAATCGCTATTTGGGATTCGCAATTTAGGCTTTCGCTATTATGGATTTGCAAAGTATGTCCCTGCAAAAGTTTGCGAATCCTTATTTTAGCGAATTCATGGTTTTACTGAGATTTGGGTTCATGCATTGGGATTAGCTAAATTACGCTTGCAAACTGGCTTTATTTGCGATTCGCTAAAATTGTGAGTGCAATTTAGCTTGATGCATGTGCCTGTTATTCTATATTTTATGCCCTTTTGTTGCAGACAGACTCATAATTAGTACTGCATATTGCACCTGGTGAATTCTGATTCCCAGATTATCGGTTTTTACCGGGTGCAATTAAATGCATCAACTACTCTAGAACCCACGTAATCGAGCACTTTAAAGTTAATAATTGATTTCAGTCCGTGATCTCCTTTTTTATGTTTATTCGCTGCTCACACATCCTTCCACATGTACATAAAGAATTGTTTGTTTGCATTGTCATTGTTCCTAATCACTTTTTTTTATTTTCGAACATGGCGCCTTTCCTACTGCTCTCTAGATTTCTGAATTGTGTTCACCTACCTATGCTGAAAAATATTTCCCTTTAAGTGTTTGAGTTTTGCTAAAGTACACCCTCCTCTTCTGCTCACCTGAATTGTTATTGGTGATAAAACGGTCAGGTAAGCCTCCCATTGCAAAATAAACTGCTCTCGAGAGAAAGTCTAGCACTATCTTCCGAACACAGAAATCGTTTATTTCTTCCCTTCCTGGGCTGCCAGGTTCACCGAGGTTGGAGATTAGCGCTGGATGATTAATCGACGGGAAAATAAGGAAGCTATCAAAGCCTTTTACCCCGGATAAGTACACAGGTCAGTGATTTATTTTGATTGGTTTCTTGAAAAACAGAACCCATGCTGATACTTCATTTCGTTTAATGTTAGAGATCGGTTTTGTTTTCCTGGCTGACAGTGAAGGTGCAGCATGCTAACACCGATTTTGTGCACAATGTTCTTCCCAGCGTTAGACTCGATCATCGAGTTTTCATGTCTTATTTTTGAGCTGTTGCCAATGCATAGTTCGTTATCTTTACAGTAAAATAAAAGATCATCCCTTTGCCATTGCACATAACATAACAATATGTAACAGTAGCAAAGAGGGGTCCAAGTACCTGCCTTCTGTTCAGAATCAACCTTGCTATTCATAAACAGATATCCATTTTTTCCAAAACATAATTAAAACTCTTGCAACCTCAAACTCATCAAGCAAGCGTTATGATTTCCAAAATAAAGGTTATAGTGTGCGGCCTCTACTTCTGGTTTATCTTCCTTCATAGCCAAATTCAGATGCAGTTTATGGCAATGCTAAATCAAATTATTATGAAATGATAACCATAAACCAAATAGATTGAAACAAAGTTTAAAGCAACCTTCAGGTATGCCAATCATTTTCTAAATAGACTTTTGTATAACGAATGGATTTTGGCAGTGTTTCCCAAATTAAAATAAACATAGAACATACAGAGACATTGCTTATGTAATAATGTGTTAACTGCTCTAAAATTATATCAAGATAAATTGCAACCAGTGTTTCATTTGAAATAAATTTCTCGACAATGCAAATAGACAAGGATTACAGAAGAACGCTGTTAGACTTGGCATCCTTAGCATGGTATTCCCTGACTTTTGCCTCTACCTCCTGTATTTTTTATGCTGTGCTGGATTTCATTTTAGCTGGCTTACATGCTTTGGGCACTTTGCCCCTGCTGATCAGTGTCAAAGTGCAAGTGCTCCCTGTGAAAATTGTTATACTGATTGCTTATCCATGATTGGCATATTTCATTTACTGATAAGTCCCGAGTAAGGTGCACTGAGTGTGCCAGGGCCTGTAAAATCAAATTCTACTAGTGGTATTGCAGTACTGATTGTGCCACTCACAAAAGTAGCCTATTCAAATGTGACTTAGACCTGCCACTGCAGTGTACCCAGTGCACCTACTTGCAGTCTAACAGGATAAGAACCTGGGTGCAGTGATCACTGTTCCTGTTCCTGTTTCTAAATTTTTAACAACACTTTTTCAATTTCTACAATAAAAACAGATGTACACATTCTTTTTTCAAGAAATTGTTATTTGACAAAAGATGAATAATAATAATTTGCCATATTAAAGTCGACCCACCGTGTTGTTCAACCAGAATAATAACTTCTTACAACTAGCTATTTTAACAGAAAATAACTTCCTACTTGCTCAGAAACCAAGGGTCAAACAAAAGACATATGGTGTAACTCTCAGTGCTGTGTTATAGGGTTCAAAGGAACTTTAAAAACCTTTGGGTTTAATGCCTTCTGAAATATGCTAAATATGCCAAAATGCACGGAGCTACCAAAACGTACGTACAAGAGAAGATTCACAGACCCAAACTATAGTGTATTACGCATGTATGCCTCAATCTGCATAACATGTAAAAAGAGATTAAAAGACGGATTAAAAAAAACAAAAAAACATTGTGCCTCCATACTTGTTATGGCGTTAAATTCTATAGAATAACGATGCTTACCGGAACGGTACATCTAACTCTCGATTTGTGTGACAGTCTTTAAAGAAATAACTTGAACCTAAGATGCCAAAGAAACATGAGCGACATCAGTCTTAGTTGCCGAATACATACCGCGTGTTGAGAGACTGAACATGATGTGCAAAACTTCGTATTACCTTACTAGAAAGTTCGGCCCGTTACGCGTATCCCGTCAGCCATCCTGAAACAAGTATCCTCACTCAGGCCTGCCAAGTTTCACACAACGGACTTGACTCTAACGCATTTCAGTGTGGATTTCAGTGTGGTGATCCGCATCACCGCACTGAAATGCTTTGTCACGCATTTTAATGGCACTGTCTCTTCTTTACCGGACACACTGAAGTAAGTAACTGTCTATGCAAGACTGCTAGCGCACAGCGCGCCGACCTATGACACCCAGTACAGTTAATAATGATCTTATGCACTCACTGCTGCTGCTACAATGTATGGTGAAATGTAATGCTCAAATTCCCGCCCGCTGCGCGGGCGAGGCTGAGTCACTCACTACGGCCCTGACGTCACCCGGGCGAGTTGCAGTCCTGTGCCCATTCAGACACCGTAACCCGCGGCCAGTGGGGCCTGCACTCTCAGCAGTGGTTGGCTACTGGCGCTGCAGGGGAGGGGTAGGGATGTGACCTCACGTTCTGGTTGTGGAGGGAAGTGTTGGATTGGCAGAACATAAGCGCGGGGACTGCACAGGAGATTGGATTGCCGCGCGCCGGGGGGCAGACAGAGTTACTCTCCTGTCCACGTCCCGTTGCATGAATTAACTCACTCAGTGCGTGGTGCTGTGCATATTTTACCGCGTGTTGGACGCGGGTCGCATCACTCAGCAGCACGGCGTCAGCCGTCCACAGGCGCAGAGCCACGCTCGTGCAGGTGTATGAATCAGTGCGTGAACTCTAATCTCCTCTCTCCCGGCTGTGAGCGTCTCTCATCTCTCCAGTTTCAGGACACGCAGTCTCTGTCCTTCCTTGGGTTTATTTTCTATTTATCGAGCTTCAGGAGACTTTTGAGGAAAGAAAGGTAAATACGGATAAAACACAAATTTGAGTATTGTGATGCAGTATCTTTGACTGAAACACTTATATACTGTCATGGATGTTTGTGTGTGGTAGTTGTGTTTTTTTCCATATTGTGCATAACTTTCAGATGCGCGGCATCCATTTCTTATATTGCCCCGGCATGAAACTAATTGCGAGGGTCGGATTGCAGGGTGCTAGTGTGCATGTGCGTTATCTGCACGATTGGTTCCGGGCCCTGTCAGCTTCCTGACAGCATACGGGGACCAGAGAACACTGCTTCCCATAATATTAATTGTGCACACCCGAAGACTCCTAATATGGTGACATTTATTCACTCATGTCTTTAAAGAAATGCTCCATTTGGACCATAGTTGCTACCGCGATGCCACCCACACCCTTATAGTGAGAAACACCTAAGAGGGAGAATTAGAAAATAAATTTGAGCGAAATTAATTTTCCAATTCACTTGTATTGTACTCAATGTAGGTTTATGCACTAAAAATTTAAAATATATATAAATGCTCTAAGAATCGTGAGCTCCTCTGCTTAAATTAGGAGTTTGGGCTACGACAACAACTAACATGCAGATATGCATTCCAATTTACAAGGTGACCCTTGTCAGTTATTGCAACCTGCTTTCTGCGCAGCGTGCATGGGTACAACATGCCAGAACGTTGCAGTGCCGGCTGCTTGAGCCATCGCATAATGAGTGTCAGGAATCACACTATTGCATCTGTCCTACACACTGATTTACACAAGACATTCAGTACTCGAGTAACAGTTAATCCTCAATTGGTCAACCTTTGGTATAATATTAGACACAGTACATATACACCCACCCAAGATGGCCACCGCAGTGGCCGCGGTGGTAGATGAGCACTTTACACAGTCTAGTGGGTTTCTGAAGTGCGCGAGATTCTATCTGCGCACTTCAACTGAAGTTCAGCTGAGGAAACATCGTTGGTTAGGAACTCCGCGTTTAGTATTCAGAACGGGAGTTATAAATTCGTAGTATTGAGTATTTCTGTCACATTAGTGATATCTAGCTTTAGTCATTTAGTATTCGAGAGCAATTCGATATTCCGATTTCACGAGCAGCCGAATTCCAGCTTCGAAGTCAAGGAGAAATACAGTTGAGCGGAGTCAGGTTACCAGCTGAGAAAACAGTGAAAGCGGCGACAGTCTTCTTGTGGACTCAAACTGAATGAAAGGATTCAAACCGCTGAGTCCGTTGGAACTCCATTCAGCTGCAAGCCTTTGAGGTAGAACTGGTACTGTTAAGCTTCGACTTGTTTCTTCTGAACTAGTCTATCCAGTCGCATCCTTACCTTCGCTGCGCTTACCCTGTTCTTTCCCTTCCCTTTCTTTCCTTCCTGGTTCATCTTTGCGTGAATCCTTTAAGCACTGGCTAAAATACTAGCAGTTGTATATAATTGAACATTATCAGAGAACTACAAACTTATCCAGGAGAAGCTGAAGAGAAGTAAAGGTACCCATTCTAAGAGCATAAGGTTTAGAATAGTAAGACGTATGTGAACCCTTTGCTAATTACATTTCTCTTGTTATAGAAAGCTGAGTTCTCTTCAAGAAACAACCACACACATACAATAGAAGAGAGGCAAATGCTTCGAACACACCTGGTAGGATCAATGCTGATAAAGTGCATAGAGTATAGAATGTTGTAGGTTGTTTGCTTATGTCCCTTCTCCTCTGTGCATTAGGCTTCAACGCAACAGAAGTTCTGACACTAAGAAACTTCAAGGTAGCCAGGAGTAGCTGTGACGGAGTGTCTCTTCTCTCTCTTTCCAATTCCCCTTTTCCCCCTACTGGTTACGTAGCACCCAAAGCTGCGGCACCGGCGGGCGGGCATTGGGACCAGCATCCTTTCTGCTCCTGCAAAGAACTTGGCAGCCGTGACAGATTGAAGTGCCCAAGTAATCTCTTTGCCTGAGCAGAATGGCCGAAGGGTTCAATTTCAAAGCTTTAGGTGAGATGTTAGCCGGAATCCAACGAGAAATTGGAGCAGTTAGAGAGGAAAATAAAAATTTAAAACAGGAATTGGTAGCGTCTCGCCAAGAAACCCGAGTATTATCACAAAAGGTAGATGGCTTGGCAATGGGAAACCCTGCCACTAGTTTTCCCACTCCCACAAAGAGTATACCTGATACGGACCCCAAAACAGTGGCTCAGGTCATCCATTCTGTTTCACCTCTTATTCCGTAAGCTGCCCCAGAAAGATTCCAGGGAGATCCACAGAAGGCTCAATTATTCTTAACGCAGTGTTCCTTACACTTTATGTGTCGACCTACCCTATTCCCAGATGCCCAGTCCAAAGTTGCCTTTGTTCTGTCATATTTGGGTGGTGATGCTGCAAATTGGGCTATGCCTTTGGTAACTAATGATGACCCTTTTCTTTATAACTTTGACTCGTTTAAAACCGAATTTCTTCGAATTTTTGACAGAAGAAGGGTGTCCCAGGCCACCGATAATGAGTTGCTGGAGCTTCGTCAGGGATCGAAAGATTTACTTTCCTATCTGACTCAATTTAATAAATTGATCTTGGAAACCAACTGGCCAGAAGAAAAGAGAGCTGCTCTTTTCTATAGAGGATTGCGTGATGAACTGAAAGACATTTTAGCGCAAATTCCCAATAGACCAACTGAATTATCAGCTCTCGTAGATTTGGTTCTGGAATTGGATTTTCGTAATTCTGAACGTAAAGGGGAGAAAAAGAAGGATTGGAATTTGAATTTTCCGCGATTTGATAGGATACGGGTAGAAGGTGAAAGAGCAAAGAATGATTCCGAACCGATGCAAATTGGAGCAGTTCGGGGACCGTTAAGTAAAGAAGAAAAAGAACAACGAAGATTGAAGAAATTATGTCTTTAGTGCGGAATCTCTGGGCATTTCGTTAGAGAGTGCCCCAAACGACCAAAGACCCCGATTAAGGGAAACACCTTGAACCATCAGTAGAAGGGGTCGCTCTGATGGCGAAAGATGAAATGACGACTCCAGAATCCCACCAAATAATGAATACACTCCAAACATTGATTCCCCATGTTATCCTACATATGACTTTAAGGTTCAGAGACCGAGAGATTTTGGGAGTAGCAATAATGCTGGATTCCGGGGCCACCGGGAACTTCTGTGACTTGAAGTACGTTTGAAGGATGGGGATCCAAGCCATTCGCAAAGAGAAAAGTGAACCTGTACGTGCAGTCGATGGGACAAATTTGTCTTCAGGCCCAATCACCAGGCATACCGAAGGTCTGGAGTTAATTCAAGCAGATGGACATCGGGAAATCATCCAATTTAATCTCATAGATGCCCCGCAGTTCCAACTCATTCTAGGACTACCATGGTTGACAGTTCACAATCCCACCATCGATTGGGAGAATCGTACAGTTACTATGAAATCACAATTTTGTAAAGAGCATTGTTACCCAACAGGAGAAAAGTTGGTTGAACCCTCACAAGCTGCCCTGCTTTCCTTTGGGGGACAGTCCATCGGAGTTATTGACTCGATGAGTATTCCTACTGAATATCAAGATTTTGAGGCAGTTTTCAGCGAACAAGAGGCAGATTTATTACCGCCGCATCGTTCTTACGATTGTACCATAGAATTGGAGCCAGGAGCGGTCCTCCCTTGTAGTCGTATATACGCCTTAACAGAGGCAGAAAATGATCATCTAAAAGAGTACCTGGATCGCTATCTAAAGAACGGCTTTATTCAACCTTCTCAGTCACCAGTATCCTCACCCCTTTTCTTCATTCCTAAGAAGGAGGGAAATCTTCGGACTTGCATCGATTATCGAGCATTAAATCAGGTGACGATCAAGAATCAATACCCTCTCCCATTGATATCAGTCCTGCTCGATCAAATAAAGGAGGCTCAGATTTTTACGAAACTCGATCTACGTGGTGCATATCACTTGGTTAGAATGAAAGAAGGCCATGAGTGGAAAACAGCATTTAGAACTAAGTTTGGCTTTTTCGAATACAGAGTAATGCCTTTTGGCCTTTGCAACGCCCCAGCTGTTTTTCAACATTTCATAAACGATGTTATGGGAGATCTGATTGATAAGGTGGCCATTATCTATTTGGATGACATCTTGATATATTCTAGAGACCCAAAGGATCACTCAGACCATGTGAGGATGGTGTTAGAACGTTTACGAGATCATCGTTTGTTTGTAAAGCTCGAAAAGTGTGTATTCAGTGCAGCCAGCGTTGAATTTTTGGGATTTGTCTTGTCTCCGCAAGGAATAATCATGGATCCGAAGAAGGTACAAGCTGTGGAAGCCTGGCCACCTCCCAAAGAGGTAAAAGAGATTCAAAGATTTTTGGGGTTTGCAAACTTCTATCGGCGATTCATCCAAGGATTTTCACAATTGATCGTACCAATCACTCGCCTTTTAAAGAAAGGAGTAAAATTCGAATGGACCGACGAAGCGGAAGTAGCTTTCCAGAGTTTAAAGAAGAAATTCATTTCAGCCCCCATCTTGATGCACGCAGATCCCTCGGAACCATTCTTTGTGGAGGCGGATGCCTCAGACCAAGCTATAGGAGGGGTATTGTCTCAAAGACATCCAAGTACTGGACAGCTTCATCCAGTAGCTTACCGCTCTCGTAAACTGAGTCCGGCGGAAATTAATTATACCATTGCTGAGAAGGAGCTCCTGGCTGTCAAAGACGCTTTTGAAGATTGGAGACACTATTTATTGGGTGCTAAACACACAGTCACAGTATTTTCAGACCATAAGAATCTTCAGTTTTTGAATACTGCAAAAACCCTGACCCCCAAGACAATTACGTTGGTCTTTGTATTTCGCAGATTTTGACTTTGTAATATCTTATCGTCCTGGCAATAAGAATGGAAATAGGTCAGATTTGTTGTGGATGGCAGAGTTTGCGTGTAACAATGCGAAAAGTTCTTCCACCGGCTACTCTCCATTTTATCTAAATTATGGCCGTCATCCTAATCCATTCCAAACTAGAAACTAGGGAAGATTTAGAAGTTCCTGCTGCAGACACTTTACTTAAAGATTTAGCTTTACTTCACAAATCAGCAGTAAACAATTTAATTAAGGCTAAGAAGACCTATAAGGAATGTGCTGATAAACACCGTAAGCCTGCACCACAATATCATGTGGGAGATCGAGTTTGGCTCTCCTCCCACAATTTACATTTGAAGGGAACCCGAAAGTTTCAGCCTAGGTTTGCAGGTCCTTATGCTGTTGAGGAGGTCATGGGGCCTGTCACTGTAAAATTGAAGCTTCCTGCAAAATCTGGTATTCACCCCGTTTTCCATGTCTCTCTGCTAAAGAAAGTTGCCCCTCGGACTAGGTTAGTCGAACCCCCGGAACCATTACCCATCTCTGGTCATTATGAGTATGAAGTCAAAGAAATTTTAGATTCTAAGATTCGTAAAGGAACACTTCACTATTTAGTAGACTGGAAGGACTATGGGCCAGAAGAGAGGTCTTGGGAACCAAGTGAGAACATTCATGCCCCAAAATTGTTAAAACGGTTTCATGTTCAACACCCATCCAAGCCACGACCGATAAATCGGTCCTTGAGAGGGGGTACTGTCAGGAATCACACTATTGCATCTGTCCTACGCACTGATTTACACAAGACATTCAGGACTCGAGTAACAGTTAAGCCTCAATTGGTCAACCTTTGGTATAATATTAGACACAGTACATATACACCCACCCAAGATGGCCGCCGCAGTTGCCGCGGTGGTAGATGAGCGCTTTACACAGTCTAGTGGGTGTCTGAAGTGCGCGAGATTCTATCTGTGCACTTCAACTGAAGTTCAGCTGAGGAAACATCGTTGGTTAGGAACTCCGCGTTTAGTATTCAGAACGGGAGTTATAAATTCGTAGTATTGAGTATTTCTGTCACATTAGTGATATCTAGCTTTAGTCATTTAGTATTCGAGAGCAATTCGATATTCCGACTTCACGAGCAGCCGAATTCCAGCTTCGAAGTCAAGGAGAAATACAGTTGAGCGGAGTCAGGTTACCAGCTGAGAAAACAGGGAAAACGGCGACAGTCTTCTTGTGGACTCGAACTGAATGAAAGGATTCAAACCGCTGAGTCCGTTGGAACTCCATTCAGCTGCAAGCCTTTGAGGTAGAACTGGTACTGTTAAGCTTCGACTTGTTTCTTCTGAACTAGTCTATCCAGTCGCATCCTTACCTTCGCTGCGCTTACCCTGTTCTTTCCCTTCCCTTTCTTTCCTTCCTGGTTCCTCTTTCCGCGAATCCTTCAAGCACTGGCTAAAAGACTAGCAGTTGTATATAATTGAACATTATCAGAGAACTACGAACTTATCCAGGAGAAGCTGAAGAGAAGTCAAGGTACCCATTCTGAGAGCATAAGGTTTAGAATAGTAAGACGTATGTGAACCCTTTGCTAATTACATTTCTCTTGCTATAGAAAGCTGAGTTCTCTTCAAGAAACAACCACACACATACAATAGAAGAGAGGCAAATGCTTCGAACACAGCTGGTAGGATCAATGCTGATAAAGTGCATAGAGTATAGAATGTTGTAGGTTGTTTGCTTATTTCCCTTCTCCTCTGTGCATTAGGCTTCCACGCAACAGAAGTTCTGACACTAAGAAACTTCAAGGTAGCCAGGAGTAGCTGTGACGGAGTGTCTCTTCTCTCTCTTTCCAATTCCCTTTTCCCCCCTACTGGTTACGTAGCACCCAAAGCTGCGGCATCGGCGGGCGGGCATTGGGACCAGCATCCTTTCTGGTCCTGCAAAGAACTTGGCAGCCGTAACAATGAGGAAGGGAAAAGGGGAATCAAGCAAAAAAAAAGGAAAGGAAGCCCCAGGCAAACATACGAGTACCATCAAAAGGGGGCAAGATGAGACACTACTCTCCAGGGCACAAATTCTTCAAGGTCCGGTGCACATGCAACAAAACGTCCTCACAGACTTAGAACCAAGCCTGCCCTCTTCATTAATGGTGAGGCTGACGAGAAGGCCACACCAATGGAGCAGGCTTGAGGCTGCACCGGACGGGTTTTTTCTTTGCATAAACCGTAGTTACAGGTGTTTGTACCACATTCAGTTTCTGACCCAGTCGTTCAAAAACCTTTGTAACTGGGAACCAGATTCGAGTCTTGACATCCAGTGAATATTGGCAAATCACTTAATCTCCCCGTTCCTGACAAAAAATGTATGTGTCCTTGTGTAATGTAATTCAACGGAATGCTAGGAGTATGTCAATCACACCCGATGACACCACAAGTTTGACCCCTTGTGTCACCTTTCGCCTGCAATGGCTCTTTGGTTGGGGGCTCTGTCTCACTCTGTCTTATTCTGTGGCCTGGTGCACTGTGCTTGAGAGGGTCTGTCTTTGCACGTTGCTCTTGTTGCTAAGGAGGGGTGGAGGCAGGCATTAGGGGATCACGCCCTGACTCAGGGGCGCATTCTCGTACTGCGGAGCCTGGGGTGAAGGGTAATGATTGTTTAGAAATTAAATAATAGCTTTAAAAGCACTGGCTGCTGCAGAGTTTGAGATCCTTGTTGCTCAAATGAGGTTAATTTCTGGTATTTGCCTATTTCCATTGACCCCATTCCATGATTTTGGTCGCAAGAAAGTGCCACTCTATGTGTTAGATATTTAGTTGTTGCCTGACTCTCTTAAATCCACTCTATGAAAATGTCACACATAATCAATCTGAAACATTAGAAGCTATACTCAAATGGGTGTACTTTCCGATATTTACATGATTCCCTCGTCTTCATTGCTTCATTTTGCTAGCGAGAAAGTGTCACTCATAATCGTTGAAATGTCACTCATAATTACACTTAAATAATGAAATTGTCACACATAGCATTCTGAAACCTCGGCAGCCATGCTCACTAGTCAGACTGCTGCCTATTTGAATATTTCTAAAGTCAACGATGTTAAAACTCATCGCAAATAAGGAGGACGTGTATGGTGAATGTGAAAGCTAGACAAAAGCCTTGGCCAGTCTTGCATGCCTGTTTTGTGTGAAATATAATGTTGTCTTTTCCCATAAGATTTCGTAAACGTATAGAAATGGAACGACCAAAAGGAGCTGAAAATGTAAACGCTAATGTATTCCTTGTATCTTGGCAAAGGTTTTCATAAATCAACCGGATATCAGATAGAGCACTCGTGACGTCAAAAGATGTTAGAAACATAGACATAGAAAGGAGACGTGCGTTTTGGAATGTGAAGTTGAAAAAGAAACTTGGCAAGTTGCAAAAATGCTTATTGTGTGAGAGATGTAGTGTGTGTTTTACCAAATAAGTCCCGTGAACGAGTAACAAGGGAACGGTCCAGATGTTATGAAATATGAAATCTAGTGTATTGTCAGAGCTTGTTAAAACAATACCATTTCCGATAGTCATCAATTGGACCTATAACGATGCTTAAAAACTAATGTCCCCAAGTGTTGGACATACACATTTGCAAACCTCTGCAAGAAATAAACTAGACTGACTACATAAAGTCATAAACAATTTGTAGCATTGTTGTCTCCAAAATAAAACAGTTGACTTAATAGAAACATTGTTGCGGATAACCGATGAAAGTGTTCTAAAAACCAGTGCTGTTCATACAGATACAAGAGAAGGCTGTGTGTGTGAAAATAATGAACTATAATATGGACACTAACAAATGGTTATAATCACCTAACGAGAGAGAAAGTGAAATTGCTATAAAAAAGTTTCCAGATTATTGAAAGATACCTCCACCTATGATTCACCATTAATGCAACCTAAAAGGAGTAAATGGTACTTTAATATGTGAATTTGCACACACTTGCCAGACTCAAACCTTCCCTTTCCTTGCATGTAAGGCACCCCAAAGGTAACCCCATGGGCAGGGTGCAGTGTATGTAAAAGGGAGGGCAAGTGCTGGTGTTTTTTACGTGTCCTGATAGTGAAATATTGACTTAAAATATCATTTTTCACTATTGAAAGGCTATCTATCCCATAAGCTAATATCAGATTTACTTGTGACATCTTACAAGTATAACTTTCCATTGGGATATTATAGAGAATAGAATTTTGGCTCTCTGAACTCAGAATTTAATAGCATATCTTTTTAGGGAGATGGTTTTTAAGTTGTGTGTTTGAGAATGCCACTTTTAGAAAGTAGGCATTTCCTCATTCAACCATTCTGTGTGCCTCTGCTGGTTTGCCTGTCTGGCTTTGGAGTGACAGGGACTGGAGATATGCATTTACTATAGACAGCCAGAAGGGGGTTGAGGTGAGGTGAATAGACCTTAGCTGCATTTAGAGCGGTAGGAGGAGTTTCACTTACACCTGAATAGGCAGTGTCTCCTCTGCGCAATGCTGTCTTCATCTCTTGTAGTGATGCTGCACTAGAGAGGACAGAACTGGTTTGGACTGGGTTCAAAGACTCAATACAAAATGGGGTATAAGTAGTGGACCTTAAGCCCTGGAGAATTAGATCACTTCTGGACTCAAGAGGAACCTTTTGCCAAGGAGAAGAGCTGGAGAGCTATAAGTAGAAATCGTTCCGCTTTGCTGATTTGGCCTGCAGCTGCTGCTTCTACCACGGAAGAGGACAAAGACTGAAACTTTGCTTAAATACTGCATGAAGAAGAGTCTCCAAGGGCTTGTGTGTGCTGGCCTCCTGTTCAGAAGTCTCAGGGACACAAAGTATTCACCACTAGCTCCTCTGAACCCCACTGCTGGGAGTTCTGACCTGCCGGGAGGTGCCTATTACAGTTTTGGGCCCCTGGAGGTTGTTCCTGCTGTTAGGACCTGGAGGGAACTTAAAGAAAGCAAGAAAAACAACTCCGATGTCATCAGCAATGCTGCCAGTGACTCAGCGAACTACACCCAGGGCAGGGGCACCGCTCATGAAGTGCACAACGCACAGCTCATGAAGTGCACAATGCACCACCCCGCTTGCACTGCAGCGCCGATGCCCTTTGACATCTGCAGTTATCGGCCTTCCTGACACCAGCGCTCTCACCAATGCTGTCACCACCAGTGCCAGCATCCTGTTGTCACGAACTCGATAACACATGACACTGAATTCACAAACTCTTCAACTTAGCATCACCTCGCCAGAACCGAAGCTCACCGCTGACTTTTCCTGTCCTGGACTCAACATGTCACCTCTCTTCCTCCCCCGTGGCAACCAGAGAACCGGCCTTGACCTCGGCACTAATGCCTAACATCCATGACGCCATGCATCATTCATTGACTTCGATTTCAAAGGTACTGTTGTTTGGGGGTCTGTGTGTCTCCAGGCCTGATGCTGCACACCTCGTGGTCAGCTCTGAACTTTTGATGTATGCCTGTAACAACGTCGTAATAACCCCTGGTAGAGCTATTTGCTTCTACAAGTACTATTTCTGTAAGTAACTGCTTTTAGGTGCTATTTTGATATATGTATGTTGGATTTTTGACGTTTTAGTCTTTGTTGGTTTAGATAGATACCTTATTTTTCTAAACTGGTCTGGTGTCCATTTGTGGTGTTTTTACTGTGTTACTGTATGTTTTGAGTACCAATACATTAAACATTGCCTTTGGGATAAGCCTGTCTGCTCATGCCAAGCTACCATGGGGGTAAACAGGGGTTATCTAAAGTGTGCATACCTCTGCCAGTTACAGACCCCCTTGTCTAAAAAAATGGAAACTTGAATAAACAAGCATTTGCAATGCAATAGGTCTCGCATTTACGCAGGTTTGAGCTAATGACATTGCAAATAACAATGCCTTTTATTTTTGTTTTTGTTTTTAAAACATAAATAAAAGGCATTATCATTTGCAATGATAATAGCTTAAACTTGCGTAAATGCGAGACCTATTGCATTGCAAGTGCTTGTTCAAGCCCGTCACTCGAGAGCTTAAGAGCGTGATGAGGCTGAAAGTAGGTCACCTGTATACCGTGATGAGTCCCAAACAGGGAAGAATGTGGCCATGATTA
Source organism: Lissotriton helveticus (assembly GCF_964261635.1). NCBI lineage: Eukaryota > Metazoa > Chordata > Amphibia > Caudata > Salamandridae > Lissotriton > Lissotriton helveticus. Next base: position 723,057,383 of record NC_136059.1, on the reverse strand, counting down.
TTGAACATCTCTGAGAGATGCTTGTCTTCGGTTGAGAACATATATTTAATGCATTGTTCCTCATCATGTCCACAGACATGGAAAGCAGTGCACTTCGGTGCTAGGCTGGTGTGTTTGGGCTGTTTTGGGACTCCTTATGACTTTTTCAATGTTTTCCAGTGTTTTTATTATTTATTGTATGCTGCATTTGTTTGCAAAAATAGAAATTTAAAAACACAATACTGTACAATTGCCAAGGCAAGACCTCTTGGCTTTGCCACTTTTTGTTTAAAGTTGTCCTACCAGCACAGCTGCTACGCTGTTGCTTGTCATTTCCATGTAAGAAAGGGTACCCACTAGTACTTGGGGGCAGGGGGCTGGGGTGGGGGCTTTATCAGGGCTGAAAGATAAGGAGACAGGCAGTCCTGAGGAGGCCCTATATGAAGATGCGATGTTTACGGGATAGAAATGGAGGGTGGAGGGGTATACCTGGAATAAGAGGGTGAGATTTAGGGTGATAGTTGGGTTTCCTCGTGCCACAACAGAATGAACCCATTTGCTCCGGGGGGAATTGTGAAATCCTGAGAGGCATCTGATGGAAGAGGGGCAAGAGCGAAGGAGAGCTACACCCTGTGGAAGAGGTCCGAAGACACCTGGCCTCGGGTCAGGGAGATCCTAAAAAAGACTTATAAAGGAGTAAACAGTATGGAGAGACTGCGAGGAGACCTGTACGGGGCAGCAGTGGAGTATAAACAGGGGTCCCCTGCTAAGGGCAGGTAATCAGCACTCTAAGCGGGTTCCCTGTGGATGTGATGAGCCGTCTAGAGATTGGGAAAGTGCTGCCAGGTGACACCACACCTTCCATCAGTCCAGATCTGGGCTTTAGGTGGCGATTATTTTGTATGTTAGCTTGCCCGTGTTTTGTATGGGTCTGTAAGTCCCCGCATGCCACGAATGTGCAGTTGACGAGGAAGTCCGACCTGACAAGATGTTGAGCAGCTTTGAATCTCGGCGCCGGCTCAACATCCTGTGATTCTGGGCAGATCACTAATTCTCCCTATGCCTTAAAAAAATATCCTGGTCCATGTGTGGTGTAACTGGTACTCATGTAAAGCACTCCAGTACCTGTGGGTCACTTTCGCGCTATATAAAACTGCAAAAAAAAAATGTCCGCTAGATTTTTGTCCCACGGCAACGTTGGGTTGTGGTGCTTTTGAGAAAATCCTATAACATTGGCTCAATAAACACTACAAAAATGTGGAGATGGAATCACTTCCAAAGGGCTCTCCTTCCTGTCTCTTTCTTTTCAAGAATAGACAACGTGCACAATGGAAACTCAACAGTCAATCTAATGTACGTTTACAAATGCAGCGCGCGCTGTTGTGTAACATGACGCCCCCAGACGGCTTCTGGGTACAACCTGTCCTCAGACTTGCACAGAAACAGTGCAAGCCCTCCCTGCTGTTTCCGGTAGCCTGGAGTGAGTCACTTTTTAATTTTATTTTGTCAGGAAGTCAGCTTTGTCATTGAAAGTGATGAAGTTAAATTAATTTCTGCCCTATCGCTGTGCACGTGACAGGGAGGGAAAGTGAAAGCGCGCCATGCACGCTTTGTGCTGAACCGACTTATACGCATGCACATCTCCTGTCCATACGTGTGCACATCTCCTGTCCCCCTTCCGACGAAAAATTGATGACACTAGATCTCGCCAAGTGAGCAACACATGAGCTGCGTTGCTAGGCCAGACCTAAAAAACTAATGAGACTGCTCTCTGGTATTTGCCTAAAGTCTGTCCTGAGCATCAACTTAGCGGCTTCCATTGACAGGATATTTCATTCCGATGGGTGGTTTGCATTAAAAGGTGAAACGACTGTCAGAAATGAAGACCGAACATATTCCCCACTCTACAGAGTTTTACCTTGGATTAAACCTGCACCTTTTTGTCTGATGAAAAGATAAGATATGAGGAGACATCAGGATAAATAGAAGGACGGAGACAAGGGTGCCCGGGGGTTAATCCACCCCAGCACTGAACACAACAGAGTAATGTGCATAAAAGAGGCTTTAGGCTGAATTCTGGGATAAAATGTGCAACTCCATGAGCCAGTAAAGCGAATGAAAGACAGTATTTAAAAGTGAGATTAGTGTTGTGGAAAGCAGTGGCGCAGAGTTTACCTCCACAATTTCACTTTTGTTCTACTCTCTTGAAGGCTTGTTTGGGTTAAACTATTTGCATGGTTCTCTTGGGTTGAAGGTGAAAATAGAGAAACAGTAAAACTAAATGCGAGTTCTGCCTTCCCGGGTGCAGTGCAAAAACAGAAGGCTCCAGGCTGCTGGCAGAGACGGCATTTAGAAAGCAGTGAGTGTTCACCACGCCGGACAGATTTAGGCATCCCCCATAAACACAGCCGAGGAAGAGTCAGTAAGAGAAGACTGGAGGCCGTAGAGAGCGCACGGGGAACAGCCGAGTTTACATGTTAAAGGAAAAACCGAGAATAAAGCAGCCAACAATAATGATGAAAGCGAGGCGCCCGTACATCCTACATAGTTAAGATATGTGCATAGCGGCCCATGAAGCGGGCGCCATGGTGATAGATAAAAAAAAACATGAAACCAGAGGCCCCCCTTGGCGTGGCAGTGATCAGTGATAAAATATCCATAGCCCAAAACAAAGTAAGTAGTCCCTGAACAAAAGAGTTAAACACTTATTGCGTGACGAAACAGTAGTTGGTCGGTGCTGCTCCCGATAAATACATCGGAAGTGATGTATCGGAAGAGTCAACCAATAAAGAGCCAGAAAAGAAGATCAAGGAAGGAGTACCCCAATAGTAAGCAGCAGCCGGGACTACCCTCCGTATACTGTTTACCCTAGGTCTTGCAGACAGCGCATGCACTGTCTAGGCTCGACCTAAAAATTGCTCTTCTCAATATGAATGCATTTGTAAAGGTTTTTAACTTTTTAACTGACATTGGATTACTGAATTAGAGCTTACCCTTCTGATTGAAATCAGGAGGTGTTTATCTTTCAATTTGCGTTTTTAACTAGTGCTCACCCCACACTACCATTAATAGCCTTGACAGTCCTTGTTGCGGGTGAACTGGCATTCCGGAGATAGATGGATAAATATTCTGGAGTTTGAAAATTCAAGAGTGCGGGTAGAATACACTCTTGGCCCTTGTATGCAGCTATTAATTTCGAGATCGCGTTAGACAGTGAGGAGTTCGCAGTTCGCTGAAAACAAGTTTATTTCCATCTATTTTCGGACCAGAAGTACTGGCCTCAAGAGTAAACTCTGTTATTGAAAATCACAAGGTTTGAGACTGTAAAATGGTGTTGAGCTTTGTAATAATTCCTTGTGCAGTCTGAAAAAAGCTGTTCCAACTGGCTAAATGTAATATGCGAACATTACAAAAGACTTGCAATAGAATATGACTGTGCCAGCGTTGAAAAGTTGCTAATACCTCAAAGGATGGTAACCGATTCATAACAGAGAAGCTGTGCACAGGCTTGGAGGTTTTAAGGCCGTTGGAGCTCATCAAGTTACTGACCTGTTCCCTTTTAGAAGGAGAGTAAAAACCTTGTTGTTTCCTATGACTTAGTTGGTGGCTTGTCACGGTTTTCATTTCAGTCTGAATCTGCCCGCTCCAGGATGCCTGCTAGGTGACTGTGTGCTTTATAAGTTAAATAAATAAATAAATAAGGCATGGGCAAATTGGAAAATTCCCCAGGATCCCCACCTTCCCAGAGGGGCTCCTTATCTAACAGATGAAGAAAGTCCCAATTGTGTCGTAAAAAAAATGTACTACTTGCCACTTCATTTGTTATTGTTGTATTTGTGAACACGCATAACTCAGCCTTGAAAGATATGTTATGATCTTGAGGGTTAGAGCAACAAAAGGAGAGTAAGTCAGGTTAGGCTGGGCATGCATATTAAGCGTCCAAAATATACATATGCATAGCCGAACCACAGGTGAATTTTTCTTCAGTACACGCAGCACTTAGGAGGAGGGAATGGAGTAAAGTGTAACTCCTGGTATGTTGCAAGCAACTGCATCAAACTCCAAGTCAGACGCTTGCTTCTGTCAGAGCCTGACTGGCTGTACCTGTCATCAGTGAACAAAACTGGTTGCCAGTACTGTGCAATGATTCAATACATTACCAAATAAATGAGCTAACAATTGCTCATTCCAAAAGACCACTATTTCAGTCAAATATCGAATAGAAAAATAGATTAAAATTTTTGTTTTTCAGTTCATAGAACAGGATATTTTTATTTTTTATTGTTTATTCAACATTCGAGGTTAAACAATATCTGTATAAATGAAGATTTAAGTGTCAAGGAGGGGTGGGGGTAATCAGGTAAGGGGAATTGGCTACAAGGGTTATGTGCTTGGAAAGAAAACAAACTTAGAAACATTAGACGTTGTGTTTGACAACATAAAATGACAACAAACACTGTACAAACATAAAATGGTGGTAGGGGTGGGGTCGTGGCAATTTCTGAGTGAAAGAACTACTTAGTTAGTTCTATATGATAGGCTCTGCACTAGTCCTAGTTGTGGTCGCAGATACAACCTACTACATTAAATGGAAGAGTACACCAATACAGTCACATTAACCAATTAGACCATCAATAATTCGTTAAGTTCAACTCGTGTTTAACTGGATGAAGATTGGTCTAAACACTCAAAAATAACACCACGGTCAAAAACACCACGGTCGACGCGTTTCGAATCCCTTACAAATATAAGGGTTCTCTTCAGGACCATACACATTAAATCTGAAAGACATAAATACAATAACAGTCTGTCAGTCATCGCCATGAGAAACTCTCAACTTTTACTCGGTTCTGCACACACTCTTAGGTCTTACCTGACTCGCTTTATGTAGGCTTAACTTTCTGTTAGCTGAAATTCAAGTTGATAAAAAGATCTAAGTCACACAATAGTTCAACTTGAATCTTCATTTTAACTTAAAAAAGACCTTTCTGGTTTCTGTACTCACTTTGATGCTTGTTGCGGCATGCCCAAACAAAGCCTTAGGAATCCGATAGATTAACGTCCATTTTTTTCATTTTTTCAAGCTCATGCCTTGTCTCGTAATTATTTCTGAAAACAGATTTTGGAGAAATTACCCTCTGAATATAAACAAGCGTGAAAACTGACTCTAGTGTGTAAGGAATGTCACTCGTATGTTTGCATCCATACACTAAAAGAACTACCAGTAGGGGTAGTGGAGAAGTCATGGTATCCTTAGGTGATGATCATGTGAATTTTTCCATGAGAATCGCCTTTACTTCCTTTTTGAAACATGCAGTAGATGTGATAAGTCTGGTTTCTGGGGGTAGTGCGTTCCAGATCCTAGGAGCCATCCTTGAGAAGGAGTGTTTATACGTTTTCTTCTTATTGAATCTGAGAGGCTTCAGGAATAGGTTTTCTGCACTTCTTGTGGATCTATTACCCCCAGAGATAGTGAGTTTCTGTGAAAGATTACTGGGTGTCTTATGGTGAATGGCTCTGTGAGTCATGCAGGCTATTTTTAGGTGAATTCTCGCTTCCCATGGTAGCCAGTTCAAGGCTTTTAAGTCGGGGGAGATGTGGGACCTTTTTTTCGAGCCCGTGATGAGTCTGGCTGCAGCATTGATGGTGTCTCTTAGTGGTGCTGTTGATGCTTTGGGGAGGCCGCAAAGAGAGACACTTCCATACTCAACCCTGGGGATAACTAGAGCTTGAACTGCCGTCTTGAAATCATTTTGTGGTAGCAAGGGTTTCAGCTTCCTTAGAATATTAATCTCGAAATGTGCTCCCTTTGTTGCGTTGCCGATGTGTTTATGCATGTTGAGGTTGCAATCAAGGGTTATACCCAATGATTTTGCTGAGTTAATGATTGTTGGTTGAACGTTGAATGCCGTGAGGTGTTTGAACCAGTCCTGGAGGAGGGCTATTTTGGAGGGCGGAGCTATAAGTAGGAATTCAGTTTTGAGTGCATTTAGCTTGAGATGGTTCTCAGCTCGCATTGATTGGGTGTTCAGCAGAGTTTTGTCAAGTAGTTTGATGTCTTCTGGAGCATGAATCTCAAGGTACAGCTGTGTATCGTCTGCGTACATGTAAAATTGGATGTTGGATGCTTGCAACAAGACAGTAAGAGGTTCCATAAATAGATTGAACAATGTCGAGGATAGTGCGGACCCTTGTGGGACTCCCAGAGTTACTGGTATGGATTTGGACAAGGAGTTATTGACCTTGAATTTATGTGTCCGGTTTTGAAGAAAGGAGGTAAACCAATTGAGCACTGAGCCTGATAGCCCTATTCTGAGATTCAGCAGGACAATGAGGTTCTCGTGTTTGACCGGATCGAAGGCTGAGGAAAGGTCTAAAAGGATGAGTAGGCATGATCCATTCTGATCGAGTATTTGTAAAGCGTCATCAATAATGTGTGTTATGGCTGATTCGGTGCTGTGCCCTGCTCTGAAGCCAGATTGGTGGATGTCAAGCAGGTTGAAGTAGTCAATGTGTTTTGTCAAATGTTGGAGTACACATTTTTCCAAGAGTTTGGCTAGGGTAGGGCTGTTAGAAATAGGGCGATAGTTGTTAAGGTCCATCGGGTCAGCTGTGTTTTTTTTTAGGATGGGTGACAGCCTTGATGCAGAGAGCTATTGATGATCTTGGTCCAGAAAGGCAAAATCAGAGGGATTAGATCTTTAACGGCGTTAGCGGGAAGAGGATCAGTGGTATGATTGGCCGGCTTGAGGGTGTTAAGAATCGTGCCTATTGCTTCTTCAGAGTAGGTATAGAAGGAGGACCAGGTTGCTACGTTTTTTAGCTCGATTTTTGTGGATGGTTGTTGTGGCGGCGTTAGAAGAGTGGGAGGAATTTTGGTGTGAGGGCATGACTGTAAGACTGTAAGGTCATTGAGAAGATCTTTCTTGATGTTTTCGGTTTTTAGATTAAAGAAAGCAGAGAAATCGACGCATGTGGGTGGAGTGCGAGAGGTGTCTTGTAGTTGTTGAGGTTCATCCTTAGATTGGGATTTGATTAATTCAAAAACTTTTTGGGGACAATTTCTTGCTCGGTCTAATTGGTGGGTGAAGAATTCAGCTTTAGTGCGTTTGATCTTTCTATAGTAATCATTTCTCTTATTCATTAGAATTTTAAGGTGCTTGGAAGATGGGGCTGATCTCCAAATGCGCTCCGAAGATCTGAGAGCACGTCTGTCATCGTTCAGCAGGTCATTGAACCAGGGTTTAGAGTTTTTCGAGGAAACTCTCTTTAATTGCAGCGGTGCGACCTCATTGATAACTGCAGACATTGAGTTAAGGTAGTGGTTGGTGAGTTCATGTACGTTGGAGAGGCCATCCGGAGGTTGGAGTAGTTTGTGGGTGTGTGTGGGCAAAGTGTTGGGCTTGAGTTTTTTCAAGTCTCTTTTCCATATCTTTGCTTTAGTGGATTGGGCTGTGTTGAGTTTCACGGTTTCCCTGATAAAGAAAGTGATGATGTGGTGGTCTGACCAATCACAGGGAAGGATTGAGTCCAGCTGAATGAAGTTATTTTTGGAAATTATTAAGTCCAGGATTGCACCTTTGTTGTGTGTGGGGCTGTTGCAAATTTGGGTGAGGACAAGCACGCCAAGGAAGTTTTTGAGGCTGTTGACCATTGAGTCGTTGAAGTCGTTCCAGTGGAGATTGAAGTCGCCTATAAATATTTGAGTGTTTTGACGTCCGGTGGTCGTTGTGACCATGTCCATGAAGTATTCAGTGAAGGTAAGGTTATCACGAGGTGGATGATATATGATGTGCAGGGAACATACTGGTGTGGCATTGCTGGTGATGTCGATGCACATGTATTCACAAGAGGAGAATGTGGGAGATAAGGCTCTGTTTACTGAGATGGTGCTCCGGTATATGCATGCTTTTCCTCCCCCAGTTTTTTCGCTTCTATCCAGTCTGATGATGTCGTAGTTTGGTGGTACCAGAATGTCCAATAGGGGCGAGGAGGATTCAGTTAGTTACGTCTCTGTAAGCATAATCAGGTCAAGCTCATGAGAGATGATGAGATCGGCGATATCTACTGTGTGTCTAGCGGCTGATCTACAGTTCAGGAGGGTGCATTAAAAACTTGGTGTTATGAGGGAAGGGGTGGGATCCAGTGTGAGTGTGATTCTTCTAATATTATTGACGATGATTCCTCTATTGTTGTGAGTGGAGGATCTGTGTGGGTTGGGGAAAAGAGTCGGGATGGCCGTGTGTGTTTCGGCGATGGGGGTGATGAAAGGGGGATTGTACGAGAGTAGAATGGAGCGAATATCATTCTCCGAGAATGGGTTGGTGGTTCGGATTGGGCGGGAAGGGAGATTGGGGGATGGAATGGAATTCCAGGCGGGGCGATTATGCTTGGGGGTGCGTGAGAGGTGAGTTGGGGGTAGCTTGATCTAGACGTGTTTGCAGATCTGATGTGCCATGGCTATCTACCAATCATCTTTTTGACACTGTGGAGTTCATCTTTGATTTGTAGGAGTGCAGACATAATCCTATCCAGGCTAGTGTCTGGAGCTATTGTGAGTGGGGTAAACGTGTGTGATGTTTTATCCATTGTGGTATTCGGGGTGGATGGGAGTGGAGAGGGTGGCTGTGATATGCGTGTGTGGGGTTGTGCCGTAATCTGGATGGGCGTACCGTCTATTGCGGGCCCATATAGAGTAGTGGGTGGTGGTGTATCTGCGGGTGGCGGACTGGTATTGTGGGTAACAGAGGTGTAAGGGTGGGTTGTTGGTGAATAGAAGTAGTGGGTGTAGCTAGGAGCGGTGTGAGGGCTCGGGGAAGCGTGTACAGGATGGGAGTTGAGGGAAGCCGACGAGTGTGCCAGCATTAGATCTGTGTGGTGGTGTGCATTCGTATGAGCTGGAGAGTGAGGCGCAAGGGGTTGGGGCGGTGTTGTGCGGTATGGATGGTGTGGTGGGACCCCTCCTGATGATGCGTTTCAATGCCAGGTGTGTTTCCACATGATATAACAATTTAAAACATGGTGGACACTAAGGGCTTGATTACAATGCAGGTCCGACCAGTTTCTGCGGTCCTGTTGGCCTCAGTCCGACCACCGTGGTCTCGTTGGAATCAGTCGGTCTGACTGCTCGATTACGGTGCATACCTCCTGTACTCAAACTGACCACTGGAAGACAGCCAACTCCAACAGCCTTTGTCCGACAGCAGAGAAGGCAGTCAGAGAAAAACAGCATACATATGGTAGTACAGGGATCTACGATTGCCATCCAGATTATGATGTGTGTTTCCGAATACCCGACCATGGCAGTTTGACCGCCTGCCTCGAGTTGTCCGAAACAATGGATTTGGGGTGCATACTGCCCCAAATCAACTTCTCCCCAACAAGTCTCTTGCATTGATCCCTTTCTCCAGGTCCCCTCTACACTGCGACAGCCAAACCCCAAAGACTCCGACTCTGTGGGTGCCGGAGTGCAGATTAGTCTGTAGGTTGTATGTTTTCCCATTGACTGGGCTGTGCACAGGTCGCCACACTCCAGCAATGGGCTACATGGTGCACAAGTCATATCCCCACATATCTCTTTTACACGAAAGAGAGTGAGAGGAGAGCAGATCAGCTTAACACATATAAGCAACCTCTGCCTTGTGAATTCTCCTTAAGAACTCAGGGCTTTTAAAGCAAGGATTCTGACAGGATGTGGTGATCTCCCTCTGCTTTATCTTTGGTAGTAGGGGTATCCAAAGATATTGGAGTAGGAGCCTCACTCACTTATCATGCCATGCTTCATCATTGGCACCTATCCACACCCGGGTAAGATGGTACTACCCGGGCGGACCAAACCATAGATGGAATGGGAGTTCTTAGATAAAGCAAGTACTGGTCATGCAGGGGTCCATGAGTGATAATTAAAAATACCTTCAGGTATACTCAAACACTTTGTTTTATTTGGAGGGTACCTGGGGCATGAATAAAAACGTGAATGCATTGGGTTTTACTGAATGTGATTGTGCGGTGGTACCCCTTTGAAAGTGCCAACAAGTTTCGGCCCTCGCTAGGAGCCAGCGTGGGTCTGGGGTAAGCATGGGCGTAAAATCCGCTCCGCTCGCGGATTTTTCGGATTTTCGGCAAATTCGCAATCCGCGAACTCTCGCGAATTAGTCGAAAATCCGTGAATCCGCTCGCGGCGGATTTTTTGCTTGGTTGCGGCGCGCGGCGTGGTGCACGGCGTTCACTTTCCGTCATTTAGCGTTTGCCGAGTTGTTTTTCTTTGCGAGTGCCGCGCCATTTTGGATCTTGCTGCGTGATCCCGCGGGAGTTTGGCGCCCGCGAATACGTAATCGCGGCTTGCCACCTTGCACAGCACACCTCGCGAGAGTTCGCAATTGCAAACACGTAGTTGCGGCAGAAAGGAACAATCTCGCACTCGCGAAATAGAGCTTTTGCAATTCTGCACAAGAAAATCACCAGCAAACAGGATAAACCTTCAGAAAATTATGATTTTTATCAGAATCACTCCTCAGGTTGACATTTGCATGGCCTTTTTTTTTGCAAGGAGTCCATTTTTTGGGGGGGGGAGGAAGGAAGTGCCCCACAGTCTCCAACTTCCTGTTCCTGTCCAGCAGGCTCCTCCCAGTGCTTTGTCCATCTCCTGGTCACTTTCATTTGGATCTGGAGCTGGAAGGATTACTTTTTGTGGGTGCTGCTGGATATTTGGATTTGAGGCCTTTTTGACTGTCTTTGGATCACTTTTGGATTAGAAATCAACTTTCACAAGTAAGTTTGTTTGGGGCATTACAGTTGCTGCAAGTACAATTTTGGAACTTTTTCAGAACATTAAATAAATTATATTGTGGGTAGCCACAGTATCCAGTAGGACCAGGGTTGGTTAGGGGTGCATGATACAACTGTTTTGTTGAATTTAAACACCATTGAGGCCATGGATGGGCTGGGATTGTGCTGATTTTTGTCGTTTTTTTGGGCCTGCTGGTGTGGCCCTTTGCCCAGGGGTGGTGAGTGTTGCATGGGCCTAGTCTTTCTGTGGGGTGTCTTCTTGAATTTAAACATAATTGAGGCCATGGATGGGCTGGGATTGTGCTTATTTTATTGTTTTTTGTCATTTTTTTGGGGCTGCTGGTGGGGCCCTTTGCCCAGGGGTAGTGGTGCATGGACTGAGTGTGCCTGTAGTGTGGTCTCACTCTCTTTAATGTAAACATCATGGATGGCATTGGATTGTGGTGATTTCTGGCTGTTTTTCTGTTTTTTGGGGGTGTACTGTTGATGTGGACTGGCCATGTGGGTGGTGGTGGTGGCCATCTTGAGTGCTGGCTGGTACAGGCAACATGTGCTTGGGGTGTAAGGGGCCATTTTGAGGAGAGGCAGTGTCTGAGGCCTGCACTTATTTTGCCTACTTTTCATCCATTATGCCCAGGGGTAGTGAGTGTTGCATGGGCCTAGTGTTTCTGAGGGGTGTCTTCTTGAATTTAAACACCATTGAGGCCATGGATGGGCTGGGATTGTGCTGATTTTATTGTTTTCTGTCGTTTTTTTGGGCCTGCTGGTGGGGCCCTTTGCCCAGGGGTGGTGGTGAGGTGAGTGTTGCATGGGCCTAGTCTTTCTGAGGGGTGTCTTCTTGAATTTAAACACCATTGAGGCCATGGATGGGCTGGGCTTGTGCTGATTTTATTGTTTTTGATCGTTTTTTTGGGCCTGCTGGTGGGGCCCTTTGCCCAGGGGTGGTGAGTGTTGCATGGGCCTAGTCTTTCTGTGGGGTGTCTTCTTGAATTTAAACATAATTGAGGCCATGGATGGGCTGGGATTGTGCTTATTTTATTGTTTTTTGTCATTTTTTGGGGGCTGCTGGTGTGGCCTTTTGCCCAGGGGTGGTGGTGCATGGACTGAGTGTGCCTGTGGTGTGGTCTCACTCTCTTTAATGTAAACATCATGGATGGCATTGGATTGTGGTGATTTCTGGCTGTTTTTCTGTTTTTTGGGGGTGTACTGTTGATGTGGACTGGCCATGTGGGTGGTGGTGGTGGCCATCTTGAGTGCTGGCTGGTACAGGCAGCAACATGTGCTTGGGGTGTAAGGGGCCATTTTGAGGAGAGGCAGTGTCTGAGGCCTGCACTTATTTTGCCTACTTTTCATCCATTATGCCCAGGGGTAGTGAGTGTTGCATGGGCCTAGTGTTTCTGAGGGGTGTCTTCTTGAATTTAAACACCATTGAGGCCATGGATGGGCTGGGATTGTGCTGATTTTATTGTTTTTTGTCGTTTTTTTGGGCCTGCTGGTGGGGCCCTTTGCCCAGGGGTGGTGAGTGTTGCATGGGCCTAGTCTTTCTGTGGGGTGTCTTCTTGAATTTAAACATAATTGAGGCCATGGATGGGCTGGGATTGTGCTTATTTTATTGTTTTTTGTCGTTTTTGGGGGCTGCTGGTGTGGCCTTTTGCCCAGGGGTGGTGGTGTATGGACTGAGTGTGCCTGTGGTGTGGTCTCACTCTCTTTAATGTAAACATCATGGATGGCATTGGATTGTGGTGATTTCTGGCTGTTTTTCTGTTTTTTGGGGGTGTACTGTTGATGTGGACTGGCCATGTGGGTGGTGGCCATCTTGAGTGCTGGCTGGTACAGGCAACATGTGCTTGGGGTGTAAGGGGCCATTTTGAAGAGAGGCAGTGTCTGAGGCATGCACTTATTTTGCCTACTTTTCATCCATTATGCCCAGGGGTAGTGAGTGTTGCATGGGCCTAGTGTTTCTGAGGGGTGTCTTCTTGAATTTAAACACCATTGAGGCCATGGATGGGCTGGGATTGTGCTGTTTTTATTGTTTTTTGTCGTTTTTTTGGGCCTGCTGGTGGGGCCCTTTGCCCAGGGGTGGTGAGTGTTGCATGGGCCTAGTCTTTCTGAGGGGTGTCTTCTTGAATTTAAACACCATTGAGGCCATGGATGGGCTGGGCTTGTGCTGATTTTATTGTTTTTGGTCGTTTTTTTGGGCCTGCTGGTGGGGCCCTTTGCCCAGGGGTGGTGAGTGTTGCATGGGCCTAGTCTTTCTGTGGGGTGTCTTCTTGAATTTAAACATAATTGAGGCCATGGATGGGCTGGGATTGTGCTTATTTTATTGTTTTTTGTCGTTTTTTGGGGGCTGCCGGTGTGGCCTTTTGCCCAGGGGTGGTGGTGCATGGACTGAGTGTGCCTGTGGTGTGGTCTCACTCTCTTTAATGTAAACATCATGGATGGCATTGGATTGTGGTGATTTCTGGCTGTTTTTCTGTTTTTGGGGGTGTACTGTTGATGTGGACTGGCCATGTGGGTGGTGGTGGTGGCCATCTTGAGTGCTGGCTGGTACAGGCAACATGTGCTTGGGGTGTAAGGGGCCATTTTGAAGAGAGGCAGTGTCTGAGGCATGCACTTATTTTGCCTACTTTTCATCCATTATGCCCAGGGGTAGTGAGTGTTGCATACTTGCATGTCCCTAGTCTTTCTGTGGGGTGTCTTCAATGTAAACATCATGGATGGCATGGGATTGTGCTCATTTTTCTGTGTTTTGTCGATTTTTTGGGGTGTATAACTGAACTGATGTTCCTCTGTCTTCCATTGCTTTTAGGTGCACAAGAAGACTCAAGAGAACCACCAGTGCCAGGAAGAAGTCCTGCAGCGGTGTGTGTGTGCAGCATAACGTCACGCGACGTCACGTCTGGACACAGAACCCTCTGCAACTCGTGCAACTGCTGCCTGCTGACCTGCTCTGAAGAAGATGGCCCCAAAAAAAGTAACCCGTAGCTCCTCTAGCAAGAAAGGTGCCAGTAAGGAGCAGAAGAAGCAAGTTACCAAGGACACTGGTGTGCCGCCCGCCCCTTTTTTTGGGAGTAAAAAAAAAAGTATGCCTGCAGCAGCAGCGGGATCTGCTGGGGACCAAGCTGGCAGCAGCACCCCCGCTCCATTGGGCTCAGTGCCACCACCACCACCAGGCCAACTTAAGTCCAAGGCCTTGAGTGCTGCAGAGGCAGCCAGTATAGTTCTTCAATCACCATCGACCAGTGATGTTGGCTCATCGCAAGAAAGCAGCAGCAATGTCCCTCAATCAACACAGGTTGTTGTAGCTCATCTGACGAGTGTTGAACAACCACAGCCGCAACAACAATCACATGTGCAAGTACAAGCCCAAGTACATGTGGAAGGAGAGGCAGCGCAAGGAGATGCGCAAGCAGAGGTGCATGGAGGGTCACAAGTGCCCACAATAGTTGTTCCTCCCGAAGTAGGGGCACATCAGGAAATCGACAATCAAGGCGAGGTATCATTTGAGGAAGCCACTCCTCCTGATGATCCTTCATTGTCTTCCACACCCCTAGCAAGGAAGAGATCAAGGGTGGTGTCTACATCTTCTTCAAGCACACCTCCTTCTGATGATACGGATCAAACTTGGGAACCAGCACCACAGCCGTCTGAGAGTGAGGCACACCATGATCCGACAAAGGTAGTTAAGCGTAAAAGGAAGCTCGTCCAAAGTCTCAGAGTTATGGAGTGTGATGAGTCTCAACAAGAAGTGGCGGATACTGCTGCTGATGAAGACTCTGCCAACGACGACCCAGTCATCATAAAGGTCACTGCAGCCCCAGCGGGCATGCAGCAAACAGACATTTTGACCCTAGCCCGAAGAGCTGCTGAGCGTGATGATGATGATGATGATGTTGTCGATGAGGAGGCAGTGGAAACACCACAATCATTGGAGTTAAGTAGTACACCAACTCGTCCCGCTTCCATATTTCTTTCTGGCAAGAAGAGACCTCCATCCACCTCGACCTTAATTAGTGGTGGTGAAAGTGCACAACGTACAAAAGTTGGGCAATCCAGATCCTCCACTTCATCTGGCATTAGCTTCATGACCACCACAACCAGTATCGCCGCCTCCTCCAGGTCCCACAGACACTTGAAGTCCCCAGTTTGGGACTTCTTTACTGTTTGTCAAAAAAATCCAAAGTTTGCCATTTGTACCCTTTGTAAGGTTGCAGTTAGTCGTGGTAAGCCAGGTACCAACTATGGTACCGGAGGCCAGAGAGGTCATCTTAGGAGACAGCACACTGTCAAATGGTTTGCGCACCTAGATGCGATCAAGAAAGGCCGAATTCAAGGAAACGTTGATGTTTCATCTGATGATGACGAGGAGGAAGAAGACGTGTCAAGACGTGTCAAACACTTCCCTTACACCCAGTACCCCTGTCAGCAGCACACCCAATGTGAGGCACACTAAGAGTGTTGGAGCGAGTGAGACACCAACGCACAAAAGTTCACCAGCGAGCAAAATTGGGTCAACGAAGTCATTATCAGCCCGTAAATGCTTGGTCCAGGGCAACATTAGAACAATGCTTACTTCAGACGTGCCATATGAACGCAACCACCCAGCTGTGGACCTTCTCCCTTTTTCTTTTGTAGAAGCGGTAGGTTTTCTAGAATTAGTGGCAACGCTCTGCCCTAAATGGAAGGTTCCTAGCCGGTTCTATTTTGCCAGAGTTGCGGTTCCAGCACTACATGAAGATGTGCTGGAGGCGATTGGGGCAGCTTTGCAGAAGAGTGCTGTTCACACAATACATCTGACAACAGACATGTGGACCAGTGGCGCAGGCGCTGATTACATGTGCATCACTGCACACTGGGTCTCTTTTTCAGGTGTTAAAGCAAAGCTAAACGCAGGTGTTGACCCGGACAAAGTTTTCAAAGCTGCTCGGAAACATGCAACACTAGCCATGTTTGGCTTGGAGAAAAGTCACACAGCAGAAAACATTTTGAAAGAGTTTGACAAAAAGGTCTTGAAAATGCTATCCCCCAAAAAATGCAAGATTGGTTATGTTTCCACGGATAATGGCGCCAATGTAGTTAAGGCCATGTCGCAGGGTGGCTATTTCAGAGTGCCATGTTTGGCGCACTGTATCAACCTGGTAGTTCAAAAATTCTTGAGTGATAGAGACAGTGCAGCGTTCGCGGTAATGGCCACCTGCCGCAAAATGTGCAACCATTTCAGCCATTCTTTTAAGGCCCGGAAGCATCTGAGGAGGCTGCTACTTCAAAGTCGAATACCAGTGAAAGCACTCATCCAGGAGGTGGCAACACGTTGGAACTCAACCTTCTACATGCTTGAGCGTCTGTATAAGCAGTATACGGTACTCGATCACTATTTCTTCACAGAGGGTACATCTCAGAAGGAGGACCTGCGGATGAGTGCGGCGCAATGGGACATAGTTAAAAGCCTGACAGACATGCTTCGTCCTTTTGAGTTCTTCACGCGTGCAGTCAGCCAGGAGGACTGTAATTTGGGAAAAGCTATCCCATTGTTGTGCATGCTGGAGCACCAACTGATGGCGGTGTCTTCTGAGTTTGAAAAAGATGTACAAAAAAAGACCATTTTATTTTGTCTGAGAAATTATTAGAGCGCCTACGTGGTGATGAACGTCTTCAAAAGATCAAGTCAGAACAGCATTACATTTGTGCTACTATTCTGGATCCACGCTACAAAAAGGCGCTGGCAGGCGAAGCATTCTTTCCTTTTGCTGATGAAGATGTTCAAAATTACAAACATTGGCTAGCCTGGTCAGCCAAGAGGTTTGAAAAAGAACGGCAGGTTATTGAAGGAGAAGGCAGTACATCAGCATCAGCAACAGCAGGCCATCCCCAGTCACAAGAATCCACTTCTGCACCTGTGGCTGGGGCACAAGTGACCTCTCAGCCGTTAAAGACACCGGCAAGTGGATCATCTGCACCACACACAACACTAACAGTGGCTGCTGTGGAGGATTGGCTAAGTTTGCTTGGGTATGGTTCTCGAAAAAATGTCACAGGCACAGCAAAAAGTAAGCAAAGTGGAGGAACCGTTGATGACCTTGAGTCGATGGTGCAGGACTATCTGAATGACTCAACAGAGGTCTTTCTTAATGATGAGCCATTGCAGTATTGGCATGGCAAAAAACAATTGTGGCCACAGCTCTCCAACCTGGCTATAAACTATTTGTCTTGCCCACTCGCAAGTGTGTCTTCAGAACGTGTTTTCAGTGCTGCTGGTGGCATTGTAACTCCCAAACGGAGCCGCCTCTCGGCCAAAAATGTGGAGCGGCTGACAATGATCAAGATGAATCAGCACCTCATACCACCAGATTACAAAGTACGAGAAAGCACGCCGCATGAAGACGAGGAGGACGGCAACGTAGATGAGGGGATTTGTTCTCTGTTCGGTGGCACTGACCTCATCCTGCCTGAATTCGCAGAGTATGATGACGAAATCTTCTTCTTATTCCCTGACACCGAGGCTTGAAAATGAGACAATGAATCAATAACTTTCTTTTTCGTCCTTATTCACTTTTATTCCTGTTTGTCTCTCTTTCTTTGTTTTGCACAGTTAATTTAATTCAAACTTTAATCACCTAATCCCAAAAACAAGACCATCAGCAGAACTGTCTTCACTTGTTTGCTTATTGATTTGAAGGTGCCGCAGTCTACATTCCTCAGGTTCACAAGTTCTGAAGAACATGCTCCTCTATCCTCCTCCTCCAGACTGCGATTTCCCTCAAAGCAGAGTGCTGGATTACGCCCAATGAAGAAAGACTCAGCACTTGTGGGGGTGTTGTACTTCTTTGCGGGTGAGTTGACGGATTTGGGCCCATTGCTGTGAAGCTCTAATAATGGACAAAAGTGTTTTGGACCAAATATGAGGTGGAAATTTCTTGCCGTTTTTGCTGACTTGCTTGCCTTTGGGGTGCTCTTTGGCGGGGTTCCGGGTGTTTGTGGGTGATTTTTGGTGTCTGGGAGCACTGCTGCGACAGTCTAATCTTGATTGCATTTGCTTTTCAGGAAATCCGTGGTGGAAAACAGGAGTTATGATGATTAATGATGATGACCTAGCTGCACAGCGCCGCGTTTGGACCGAAGGCCGAGAGATATTGTAAGTATGAGATTTCGCTTTTTCGCTGTTTGGGGGTGTTTTCGGGTGGTTTTTTCCGGGTGGGTTGGCGGGTCTTGCCTGGGGCATTCCTGGGAAGGTCTAATACCGGATAGAAGTGTTTTGGACAAAATCCTTAAGGAACAGCCTTTTTTTTGCTATTTCTTCTGTCATCTTGCTCAATGTAGCGTTTTGGGGGGCTTCCTGCTGTTCGTGGGTGGGTTGCGGCCGGGGTCTCTGTCGAAGCACTGCTGCGACAATCTAATCTTGATTGCATTTGCTTTTCAGGAAATCCGTGCTGGAAAACAGGAGTTATGATGATTGATGATGAATGATGACCTAGCTGCACAGCGCCGCGTTTGGACCGAAGGCCGAGAGATATTGTAAGTATGAGATTTAGCTTTTTCGCTGTTTGGGGGTGTTGTCGGGTGGTTTTTTCCGGGTGGGTTGGCGGGTCTTGCCTGGGGCATTCCTGGGAAGGTCTAATACCGGATAGAAGTGTTTTGGACAAAATCCTTAAGGAAACACCAGTTTTGGCACTTTTTGTAAGTTAGGGTTCGTTAGGGTTAGCCCTAGCAGCAGGATTGCATGTGTTTCGGGGGGTTCTATTGCAACGCAGTTCTGGTGTTTTAGAGCACTGTTGGAGCGATGCTGGCTATGGATACTTTTGCTTGCTTGCAAGTGGTTTGAATACAATCCACGGTCTGTATTTGGGCCTACTGTTACTTTCAAAGTACGTTTTGTCACCATTTTTCTGCTAGGCATCGTTTTTGGAGATCTGATTGGGGTTCTTCTACATTTTTGCGACTGGCTTTAGTAAGGGTCTTGGTGGGAGCATTGCTGGGAAGGTCAAATTTTGTTCTAAAACACAGTTTACAGTACACCTACCTTGAGGGGAAAGATCCGCTATAATATTTTGGCCATACTTATTTATCCTTAAAAAGGTGACTCAGACAGAGCACGCAATTTCAAAAATATTGTACTGTCTATTAGGGAAATCAAAGTGTCACTTTTTGAACCACACAGCGTACATACCTTTTATTTATTTATCAGTGGTATTGTAATAGCACTTCCTGTTTTCCGTTCAATAATTACAGGCCGGGTTTCAGTCAACATCCGCCAGGCAGGCAGTGGACAGGGTGTCTTCTGTCAGTGGTCACCAACATTGATGGACGAAGCGTCAGCTGGAATGGAGGAGTGCCGCCAATAAGAGGAATTGTTTGCTGCATGCAACTTACTTACCAAATTCAACAGGACAACTCCAACAACATACGCAATACAGATACAGTATCCATTGTTTTATTCTATGAGTGTGACTGCATGTGCTTAGCCTTAGTTTGTACCCAAAAATTCTCTTTATCTTCAATTATTGTTTGTCCATGCTGTGCTTTTCTTTTTTTTTTTTCTCAACAAAACCTACCCAAAAAGAAACCCCCATTCCCATCCATTTTCCAAACCCTAACCCTCTTCCCCCGGGCTGTGTTGTTTTGCTTGATGTCTGACTAAAATGACATCAATAATTCCACACACTTGCTGGGGAGGATAAGGTCATAGCAACAGGCTGGTGAAGGAATACGAGGATATCTTCTAGACTTACTCAGCTTCAGTACTATATCTTCTAGTAGTAGGAGCCAATGTCAAATAAATTCAACGCAAGTACTAGTTATACTTGCAAGCAAATACTTTACCATTTGTTAGGCTACATTATGGCACTGTTCTAGTGTACTGTCACCTGCTATATTCTCGATCGTACCGTAACCGTTGTAATGCTACAGTAAGGACAAACCAGGTTTCGTTTTCTTTTTTTCCATAGGCATGCAACTGCCACTGTGTCACACCACTAGTACCACCGCAATGAGGAAATTTCACCCGCCCAGGATTGCCAACGTTAATCCCCATTTCACGTGGAGCCAGCCCTGGGCCTAGCCTTAATTTCTAACACAAATTACAGGTAAGATAAGCGTTTGGTGGGAGGTAGTATAATGGAGTATTATTTAGGAGTAGACGAGAGATTGACGGTTGTACTACTAAAGTCCTACGACTGTTCAGGAAAACAAAGTTACTGTTACACCCCCGTCCCCCACCCACCAGACTGAAAAGCAGTAAAAAACAGGTATGGTCAGATAAAGTTTAAAAATGTATATTTATGTATCCCTAACAAAATAATCTCCCTCAAGACCCACCCTAACCCCAACGATTGTCTTTGAAACGTCCCAAAACGATCCCAACTCCCAAATCCCACCCCCCAAAAGTCTATAAAAAAAGGGCAAGGGACACTCCACTACTGGAGGGTGCTGGTGCATTTTGCGGCATGGGCATCATACTCCTTGCGGAGGGTGGCCAGCTCGGAGCGGAGGCCCTTCACCAAGTTCTTATAGTTCTGGACCTCCTGCTCCAGGTAGGACATTCGGACTCCTAGGCGGCGTTGGCGTGCCTTGCAGCTCCTGTGGGGGGCAGCTGGTGTTTCTGTTGCTTGGCGGTGGCGGTTGGCTTTGTTAGCCCGGCTCGGTCCCGCTGGAGCACTGCGCATGCTGGCGTCCCGTGGGGTCACGGAGGAGGATGCAGCGGTCCCAGTCGAGGATGTTGTTGTTGCACCGGTCGACTGCGTGTCCTCCTCCTCCTCCAGGGCCACCAGCCGCCGATATTCGGCGACAGTGGCATCCAGCCTCCGTTGCCGGGCCATTCTAGCCTGCTCCCTCCGTGATGTTGATTTGGAAGGAGCAACTATATGAAGAAAGAAAGACATAGTCTGTAACCAATGCTCCTTAGCATTAATAACACAAAGTGATTGAGCCGAAAGTTGGGTCACAGTACAAGTAGCAAATTGAAAGCACAGTACATAACTATTGAGGACAGTATCTATGTAACCTCCCACTTCTGCATCCTTGCTCTAACATTAGTGGTAGTTTAATGAACAAATTCTACGACCACTATGGACTTCCATTACAGTCGACTATGACAGTACACCAGTCTTATTCTTCTTCTTCTCTCTTGTTTAGGAAAATTGGTACGTTATCTTATGCAAGCCGGCAGAATGACATTGACAGCACAGTGAACTTGCACCCGAGAAAAACAGTTGCACACCATGATGAGTGAGACAGACTTGCGTTACTGTACCGGTCCAGTACATGCAGGTGGTGAAGCTATTACTTTTCTATTACGGGTGGCACTGAGAATACTCTGTTACAAGGGCTACTGCTTAATTAATTTACCTTTCACCCTACAGTGCAAATGAGTACTAGAAAAGGAAAATGAAGAAGCTAACTAATTTGATTATCTATCACTTCACATGGGACGTATTTGATGACATATGGGATGACTTTAGGTGCTTTGCTTAATATTGAGTGAACAGTGATACACCCACACATGAATGACGTACTACAAGTAAACTAAAGTTATTAAGAGAGGTACGGAGTGTCCACCGTAATAACCAGATATATGCTGTGATTGCAGTCGCAATACAAAGTACTGCTACTATTCATGGTAGTATTGGACACATTTACAATTTCTTTTCCTTGCCTTCCCTGCACTGGAACGGACGTGCGGGTGCGGTGGTACATGCTCTTCAAGGTAACACTTAGTTCATCCAGCGACCATCTACTCTCTCTAGATACACATGTGCTATCTAAGAGTCAGAGAATACCATGCTCCAGGCATCCATTCATTCAAAGTATACGCACACATACAGTTTCTGTTTCACCCACCCAGGCTGCTGTCCTTCCACCCATCCTTGCTTCATCATTGACCCAGCTATGCACCATACCATATTCTTTCCTTCCCAGCCACCTCGGGGGCCAAGCAAACACATATCGTTCTTCTTTGCCAGCCATCATACAATTTCGCGTCCCACTTACTTACACCCTTCTTTCGCTTTTCGTTCATCCCATCCATCACGTTCGTCTAAGAACTTATTGGGATTCTTCTCACCAAAAACTTCACAGCTAGGTCGAAGTACATTTCGAGGAGGCTACTACCTGGTTGATTTGTAATACACCCGTGCAGAAAGCACACTATGCAGTCTTCAATCTCAATAAGTAAGGAATATATAGCTTACCTGTTTCCGCCACCACCGTTTGAGCCCCCACAGGACCGTCCGCCGGCTCTTGCACCGCCTCCTCCCCAGAGTCCTCCGAGTCCTCGCCCAACACCGCCACCTCCGCGCTGGCCCCGTCACCAGATGTTACACCTACAAAGTACATTTAAGAATGTTAGAATACACCACTCACTACTATATAATATTTGGTCTAGGAGAAATGTTAAAAAAACAGAATACAATGTAATAATTTGTGACTGTCTACTCTAAAGTAAAAATGTCCCTTTTTCCAGGGAAGGCTGTTGTCTTGCTGCACTTTTATGCACAACTGATGAATGCTTGCTTTTTATTTTTAACACGCACCACTTTTTCTCCTAACAGACAGAAGCTTGACTCCTAAGAACACGACCAGGATCAAGTTCAAACCAGGTGAGAGCTCGGCTCGACCACAAGAAATGTGTCCAATTAATCGTCAGCACTAACCACTTTTCCGTTTTCAGTGAAATAGTTTTATGAAAAAGTAGATTTTAATAAATGTGTTTACTTTTAATAAAGCTTTTAAACTTAAATAGACTCTGTGGTTTTTGGTCCTCCAGACTAGAGTGGATGAGCTAAAGGTTTTGGAATTTTTGCAAGCATGAGTAGTGCCTCTGACACTTCTTGACTGTGCTGTGACTCCGTACTCTCTTGTCCTGCGTACGATAATCTAGAGATCATTGGGGATCAATAATCAGTGACTTCGGGAGCTGAATGACTCTGCCACACTATCTAGTCAGTAAGGAGACAGTGCATAGAGCTATTGCTGAATAGAATGGGAGTCCAATGGAATTGCCAAATGTCCAATCTTAGTTAGCTACACAGACAGACTAATAAGAATAATCTAGTAATACCACAGGGAGTCATATTAGAGCCAGGATAAGAATTTATATCCAGTCTACAAGAAGATCAAAGACGATTTAGAAAAAATCGAATGAGGAACGCTAGGAAAAAATAGGTACTCTTTATTACAATTAAAACTTACTGGGGCCAGCAAAGGAGCCCTCGCCTGCCCGATCCTGGCCTGCATCCTGAACAGCACCCTCCTCCTCCTGTGTCCTCTTGCCCTTGGGGGGAGCTGATGTACAACATGAAAGAAAGAAAGACCAGAAAACATGGATGAGATTTGTCAACCAAATCAACCATTTCGAAAGAACAATAACAACATTTTTTGGAGAAATAGCAAATAGATAGACAACTATTCCACGGGATCTATCTCATGTGGTATACTACGTTATTCGTATTGCCTGATTTGCGGACCGTTGACTTAGAAAGTTCCTATGTAACTCAATAAACAGACTACTAAAGAGGTTTGCCTAGGCCTGGCACTGCAGGCAGCAGTCCGCAGCACGCGAAGTGACAGACAAAGTCCATCCTGCTTGCAGATCAGTGAATACTCAAACTATCAATCCACCCACCACCACCACTATTTCTTCTTATAGCCATGTGTCTAAAGGAAGGAGTGGACTTCAGTCTGTTGGGGCTGATTTAGAAGTCCCTTGCGGCTCATTTTCCTCCATTGTTGCGTGACTTTTGTGACGCAGCGGCAGAACAAAAGACTCGCCATGGTGTTGGTGCGGCGTATATATTAAAAAAAAGAAATTATGGGCGATGCATCACGTTGTAAAGCCCTGCGCCATCAGGGGGCTTTCCGGCGCAAGGGAGGGCGTACCTGCGCAGGGACGAATCCTAAAAGTGGCTGAGGGAAATCTACAAGATGTCAATCAGTCACTTTTAAGACAATGATGCATGAGTCAAACCCTGCGCGCTTGAAGCCGACGTACGGCTTGATGCAGCATTGGGGAGATAGGGTACCCCAGAGCATTGCTGGAGCTGCGCCATCGTTGGCACGCAACTCCAGCAATGCGCCGCCTTTACGGCACAGATGCGTAAGGCTTCTGTGACGTTTTGGGCCAATGGGTGGTGGTGGCATGGCACACAATTACTGCCGCATCCCTGCTACTTTGCAGGGATGCGCCGGTAATTGAAAATATGACCCTTAGTGTCTAGCATTACGCAGTTCTTATCTTTACACTACACTCATACATAATTTCTCAGGCCAATGAAATGAACACAATGTACAAAACAAATAAGCATAGTAGCAAGCAAGGCTACTGAGAAGGAGAGCAGTGCACCTGAAATGCATAGAAGATTTTCAAATATAATTTACCTACAATGTAATCGGCAGCATTATTGCTCTTGGTAAAGAACAAAGATTTGCAAATAACAGAGCCGGATAAAACAGAGTAGTGATGAATAGCTACTACTACTCACCAAGCCCGGGGACCTCTACGCCGAGCGCGTCCAGCAAGTCCCGTTCCCGGTCCATGACATCGGTCCAGCGGTGGGTGGCCTGGTTATATGTGCGCCGGACCCCAAAGAGCTTACACCTTCTCCCACCGCTTCCGGCGCTCCCGGATGCCATAGCCAGTTGCGATCTTGCCGCCTCCCAGGATCGTCTTGGGGAGGCGGCGCTGGACGTGGGAGATGAGTGCCGCCACTTCCTCCGCGCTGAAGATCTCCCGCGGCACCACTTGCTCCCCCCTCAAACGCCCGCACGGGAGCCGAAAAGTAAGTTCGCAATTGCGAAACTGTCCCAAAATCGGCGCGAACGCTCGCCAACACAAAAAACGGGAAAATCCGCAAATCCGCGAGAGTTCGCGTATCTTCGCGGATTGCGAATCCGTAAATCCGCAATTTCGCGTACGCGAGATCAGCTAGATCCGCCCATGCTTAGTCTGGGGCCTTCGTGAGGGCTATTTATCTACTTCTTTTTTGTCCCTCCTTCTATAAGGTGCACACATGCTCTAACGTGAGGCGCTCACTTGTCTTCTTTTCGTCCTCAGTAGATTTTCTACTGTTTTCTTTTTTCAAGCGACATGCGGATCAGGTGGGAGGTGCATTCCAAACTAGAAACTAGGGAAGATTTAGAAGTTCCTGCTGCAGACACTTTACTTAAAGATTTAGCTTTACTTCACAAATCAGCAGTAAACAATTTAATTAAGGCTAAGAAGACCTATAAGGAATGTGCTGATAAACACCGTAAGCCTGCACCACAATATCATGTGGGAGATCGAGTTTGGCTCTCCTCCCACAATTTACATTTGAAGGGAACCCGAAAGTTTCAGCCTAGGTTTGCAGGTCCTTATGCTGTTGAGGAGGTCATGGGGCCTGTCACTGTAAAATTGAAGCTTCCTGCAAAATCTGGTATTCACCCCGTTTTCCATGTCTCTCTGCTAAAGAAAGTTGCCCCTCGGACTAGGTTAGTCGAACCCCCGGAACCATTACCCATCTCTGGTCATTATGAGTATGAAGTCAAAGAAATTTTAGATTCTAAGATTCGTAAAGGAACACTTCACTATTTAGTAGACTGGAAGGACTATGGGCCAGAAGAGAGGTCTTGGGAACCAAGTGAGAACATTCATGCCCCAAAATTGTTAAAACGGTTTCATGTTCAACACCCATCCAAGCCACGACCGATAAATCGGTCCTTGAGAGGGGGTACTGTCAGGAATCACACTATTGCATCTGTCCTACGCACTGATTTACACAAGACATTCAGGACTCGAGTAACAGTTAAGCCTCAATTGGTCAACCTTTGGTATAATATTAGACACAGTACATATACACCCACCCAAGATGGCCGCCGCAGTTGCCGCGGTGGTAGATGAGCGCTTTACACAGTCTAGTGGGTGTCTGAAGTGCGCGAGATTCTATCTGTGCACTTCAACTGAAGTTCAGCTGAGGAAACATCGTTGGTTAGGAACTCCGCGTTTAGTATTCAGAACGGGAGTTATAAATTCGTAGTATTGAGTATTTCTGTCACATTAGTGATATCTAGCTTTAGTCATTTAGTATTCGAGAGCAATTCGATATTCCGACTTCACGAGCAGCCGAATTCCAGCTTCGAAGTCAAGGAGAAATACAGTTGAGCGGAGTCAGGTTACCAGCTGAGAAAACAGTGAAAACGGCGACAGTCTTCTTGTGGACTCGAACTGAATGAAAGGATTCAAACCGCTGAGTCCGTTGGAACTCCATTCAGCTGCAAGCCTTTGAGGTAGAACTGGTACTGTTAAGCTTCGACTTGTTTCTTCTGAACTAGTCTATCCAGTCGCATCCTTACCTTCGCTGCGCTTACCCTGTTCTTTCCCTTCCCTTTCTTTCCTTCCTGGTTCCTCTTTCCGCGAATCCTTCAAGCACTGGCTAAAAGACTAGCAGTTGTATATAATTGAACATTATCAGAGAACTACGAACTTATCCAGGAGAAGCTGAAGAGAAGTCAAGGTACCCATTCTGAGAGCATAAGGTTTCGAATAGTAAGACGTATGTGAACCCTTTGCTAATTACATTTCTCTTGCTATAGAAAGCTGAGTTCTCTTCAAGAAACAACCACACACATACAATAGAAGAGAGGCAAATGCTTCGAACACAGCTGGTAGGATCAATGCTGATAAAGTGCATAGAGTATAGAATGTTGTAGGTTGTTTGCTTATTTCCCTTCTCCTCTGTGCATTAGGCTTCCACGCAACAGAAGTTCTGACACTAAGAAACTTCAAGGTAGCCAGGAGTAGCTGTGACGGAGTGTCTCTTCTCTCTCTTTCCAATTCCCTTTTCCCCCCTACTGGTTACGTAGCACCCAAAGCTGCGGCATCGGCGGGCGGGCATTGGGACCAGCATCCTTTCTGGTCCTGCAAAGAACTTGGCAGCCGTAACAATGAGGAAGGGAAAAGGGGAATCAAGCAAAAAAAAAGGAAAGGAAGCCCCAGGCAAACATACGAGTACCATCAAAAGGGGGCAAGATGAGACACTACTCTCCAGGGCACAAATTCTTCAAGGTCCGGTGCACATGCAACAAAACGTCCTCACAGACTTAGAACCAAGCCTGCCCTCTTCATTAATGGTGAGGCTGACGAGAAGGCCACACCAATGGAGCAGGCTTGAGGCTGCACCGGACGGGTTTTTTCTTTGCATAAACCGTAGTTACAGGTGTTTGTACCACATTCAGTTTCTGACCCAGTCGTTCAAAAACCTTTGTAACTGGGAACCAGATTCGAGTCTTGACATCCAGTGAATATTGGCAAATCACTTAATCTCCCCGTTCCTGACAAAAAATGTATGTGTCCTTGTGTAATGTAATTCAACGGAATGCTAGGAGTATGTCAATCACACCCGATGACACCACAAGTTTGACCCCTTGTGTCACCTTTCGCCTGCAATGGCTCTTTGGTTGGGGGCTCTGTCTCACTCTGTCTTATTCTGTGGCCTGGTGCACTGTGCTTGAGAGGGTCTGTCTTTGCACGTTGCTCTTGTTGCTAAGGAGGGGTGGAGGCAGGCATTAGGGGATCACGCCCTGACTCAGGGGCGCATTGTCGTACTGCGGAGCCTGGGGTGAAGGGTAATGATTGTTTAGAAATTAAATAATAGCTTTAAAAGCACTGGCTGCTGCAGAGTTTGAGATCCTTGTTGCTCAAATGAGGTTAATTTCTGGTATTTGCCTATTTCCATTGACCCCATTCCATGATTTTGGTCGCAAGAAAGTGCCACTCTATGTGTTAGATATTTAGTTGTTGCCTGACTCTCTTAAATCCACTCTATGAAAATGTCACACATAATCAATCTGAAACATTAGAAGCTATACTCAAATGGGTGTACTTTCCGATATTTACATGATTCCCTCGTCTTCATTGCTTCATTTTGCTAGCGAGAAAGTGTCACTCATAATCGTTGAAATGTCACTCATAATTACACTTAAATAATGAAATTGTCACACATAGCATTCTGAAACCTCGGCAGCCATGCTCACTAGTCAGACTGCTGCCTATTTGAATATTTCTAAAGTCAACGATGTTAAAACTCATCGCAAATAAGGAGGACGTGTATGGTGAATGTGAAAGCTAGACAAAAGCCTTGGCCAGTCTTGCATGCTTGTTTTGTGTGAAATATAATGTTGTCTTTTCCCATAAGATTTCGTAAACGTATAGAAATGGAACGACCAAAAGGAGCTGAAAATGTAAACGCTAATGTATTCCTTGTATCTTGGCAAAGGTTTTCATAAATCAACCGGATATCAGATAGAGCACTCGTGACGTCAAAAGATGTTAGAAACATAGACATAGAAAGGAGACGTGCGTTTTGGAATGTGAAGTTGAACAAGAAACTTGGCAAGTTGCAAAAATGCTTATTGTGTGAGAGATGTAGTGTGTGTTTTACCAAATAAGTCCCGTGAACGAGTAACAAGGGAACGGTCCAGATGTTATGAAATATGAAATCTAGTGTATTGTCAGAGCTTGTTAAAACAATACCATTTCCGATAGTCATCAATTGGACCTATAACGATGCTTAAAAACTAATGTCCCCAAGTGTTGGACATACACATTTGCAAACCTCTGCAAGAAATAAACTAGACTGACTACATAAAGTCATAAACAATTTGTAGCATTGTTGTCTCCAAAATAAAACAGTTGACTTAATAGAAACATTGTTGCGGATAACCGATGAAAGTGTTCTAAAAACCAGTGCTGTTCATACAGATACAAGAGAAGGCTGTGTGTGTGAAAATAATGAACTATAATATGGACACTAACAAATGGTTATAATCACCTAACGAGAGAGAAAGTGAAATTGCTATAAAAAAGTTTCCAGATTATTGAAAGATACCTCCACCTATGATTCACCATTAATGCAACCTAAAAGGAGTAAATGGTACTTTAATATGTGAATTTGCACACACTTGCCAGACTCAAACCTTCCCTTTCCTTGCATGTAAGGCACCCCAAAGGTAACCCCATGGGCAGGGTGCAGTGTATGTAAAAGGGAGGGCAAGTGCTGGTGTTTTTTACGTGTCCTGATAGTGAAATATTGACTTAAAATATCATTTTTCACTATTGAAAGGCTATCTATCCCATAAGCTAATATCAGATTTACTTGTGACATCTTACAAGTATAACTTTCCATTGGGATATTATAGAGAATAGAATTTTGTCTCTCTGAACTCAGAATTTAATAGCATATCTTTTTAGGGAGATGGTTTTTAAGTTGTGTGTTTGAGAATGCCACTTTTAGAAAGTAGGCATTTCCTCATTCAACCATTCTGTGTGCCTCTGCTGGTTTGCCTGTCTGGCTTTGGAGTGACAGGGACTGGAGATATGCATTTACTATAGACAGCCAGAAGGGGGTTGAGGTGAGGTGAATAGACCTTAGCTGCATTTAGAGCGGTAGGAGGAGTTTCACTTACACCTGAATAGGCAGTGTCTCCTCTGCGCAATGCTGTCTTCATCTCTTGTAGTGATGCTGCACTAGAGAGGACAGAACTGGTTTGGACTGGGTTCAAAGACTCAATACAAAATGGGGTATAAGTAGTGGACCTTAAGCCCTGGAGAATTAGATCACTTCTGGACTCAAGAGGAACCTTTTGCCAAGGAGAAGAGCTGGAGAGCTATAAGTAGAAATCGTTCCGCTTTGCTGATTTGGCCTGCAGCTGCTGCTTCTACCACGGAAGAGGACAAAGACTGAAACTTTGCTTAAATACTGCATGAAGAAGAGTCTCCAAGGGCTTGTGTGTGCTGGCCTCCTGTTCAGAAGTCTCAGGGACACAAAGTATTCACCACTAGCTCCTCTGAACCCCACTGCTGGGAGTTCTGACCTGCCGGGAGGTGCCTATTACAGTTTTGGGCCCCTGGAGGTTGTTCCTGCTGTTAGGACCTGGAGGGAACTTAAAGAAAGCAAGAAAAACAACTCCGATGTCATCAGCAATGCTGCCAGTGACTCAGCGAACTACACCCAGGGCAGGGGCACCGCTCATGAAGTGCACAACGCACAGCTCATGAAGTGCACAATGCACCACCCCGCTTGCACTGCAGCGCCGATGCCCTTTGACATCTGCAGTTATCGGCCTTCCTGACACCAGCGCTCTCACCAATGCTGTCACCACCAGTGCCAGCATCCTGTTGTCACGAACTCGATAACACATGACACTGAATTCACAAACTCTTCGACTTAGCATCACCTCGCCAGAACCGAAGCTCACCGCTGACTTTTCCTGTCCTGGACTCAACATGTCACCTCTCTTCCTCCCCCGTGGCAACCAGAGAACCGGCCTTGACCTCGGCACTAATGCCTAACATCCATGACGCCATGCATCATTCATTGACTTCGATTTCAAAGGTACTGTTGTTTGGGGGTCTGTGTGTCTCCAGGCCTGATGCTGCACACCTCGTGGTCAGCTCTGAACTTTTGATGTATGCCTGTAACAACGTCGTAATAACCCCTGGTAGAGCTATTTGCTTCTACAAGTACTATTTCTGTAAGTAACTGCTTTTAGGTGCTATTTTGATATATGTATGTTGGATTTTTGACGTTTTAGTCTTTGTTGGTTTAGATAGATACCTTATTTTTCTAAACTGGTCTGGTGTCCATTTGTGGTGTTTTTACTGTGTTACTGTATGTTTTGAGTACCAATACATTAAACATTGCCTTTGGGATAAGCCTGTCTGCTCATGCCAAGCTACCATGGGGGTAAACAGGGGTTATCTAAAGTGTGCATACCTCTGCCAGTTACAGACCCCCTTGTCTAAAAAAATGGAAACTTGAATAAACAAGCATTTGCAATGCAATAGGTCTCGCATTTACGCAGGTTTGAGCTAATGACATTGCAAATAACAATGCCTTTTATTTTTGTTTTTGTTTTTAAAACATAAATAAAAGGCATTATCATTTGCAATGATAATAGCTTAAACTTGCGTAAATGCGAGACCTATTGCATTGCAAGTGCTTGTTCAAGCCCGTCACTCGAGAGCTTAAGAGCGTGATGAGGCTGAAAGTAGGTCACCTGTATACCGTGATGAGTCCCAAACAGGGAAGAATGTGGCCATGATTATTGAACATCTCTGAGAGATGCTTGTCTTCGGTTGAGAACATATATTTAATGCATTGTTCCTCATCATGTCCACAGACATGGAAAGCAGTGCACTTCGGTGCTAGGCTGGTGTGTTTGGGCTGTTTTGGGACTCCTTATGACTTTTTCAATGTTTTCCAGTGTTTTTATTATTTATTGTATGCTGCATTTGTTTGCAAAAATAGAAATTTAAAAACACAATACTGTACAATTGCCAAGGCAAGACCTCTTGGCTTTGCCACTTTTTGTTTAAAGTTGTCCTACCAGCACAGCTGCTACGCTGTTGCTTGTCATTTCCATGTAAGAAAGGGTACCCACTAGTACTTGGGGGCAGGGGGCTGGGGTGGGGGCTTTATCAGGGCTGAAAGATAAGGAGACAGGCAGTCCTGAGGAGGCCCTATATGAAGATGCGATGTTTACGGGATAGAAATGGAGGGTGGAGGGGTATACCTGGAATAAGAGGGTGAGATTTAGGGTGATAGTTGGGTTTCCTCGTGCCACAACAGAATGAACCCATTTGCTCCGGGGGGAATTGTGAAATCCTGAGAGGCATCTGATGGAAGAGGGGCAAGAGCGAAGGAGAGCTACACCCTGTGGAAGAGGTCCGAAGACACCTGGCCTCGGGTCAGGGAGATCCTAAAAAAGACTTATAAAGGAGTAAACAGTATGGAGAGACTGCGAGGAGACCTGTACGGGGCAGCAGTGGAGTATAAACAGGGGTCCCCTGCTAAGGGCAGGTAATCAGCACTCTAAGCGGGTTCCCTGTGGATGTGATGAGCCGTCTAGAGATTGGGAAAGTGCTGCCAGGTGACACCACACCTTCCATCAGTCCAGATCTGGGCTTTAGGTGGCGATTATTTTGTATGTTAGCTTGCCCGTGTTTTGTATGGGTCTGTAAGTCCCCGCATGCCACGAATGTGCAGTTGACGAGGAAGTCCGACCTGACAAGATGTTGAGCAGTTTTGAATCTCGGCGTCGGCTCAACATCCTGTGATTCTGGGCAGATCACTAATTCTCCCTATGCCTTAAAAAAATATCCTGGTCCATGTGTGGTGTAACTGGTACTCATGTAAAGCACTCCAGTACCTGTGGGTCACTTTCGCGCTATATAAAACTGCAAAAAAAAAATGTCCGCTAGATTTTTGTCCCACGGCAACGTAGGGTTGTGGTGCTTTTGAGAAAATCCTATAACATTGGCTCAATAAACACTACAAAAATGTGGAGATGGAATCACTTCCAAAGGGCTCTCCTTCCTGTCTCTTTCTTTTCAAGAATAGACAACGTGCACAATGGAAACTCAACAGTCAATCTAATGTACGTTTACAAATGCAGCGCGCGCTGTTGTGTAACATGACGCCCCCAGACGGCTTCTGGGTACAACCTGTCCTCAGACTTGCACAGAAACAGTGCAAGCCCTCCCTGCTGTTTCCGGTAGCCTGGAGTGAGTCACTTTTTAATTTTATTTTGTCAGGAAGTCAGCTTTGTCATTGAAAGTGATGAAGTTAAATTAATTTCTGCCCTATCGCTGTGCACGTGACAGGGAGGGAAAGTGAAAGCGCGCCATGCACGCTTTGTGCTGAACCGACTTATACGCATGCACATCTCCTGTCCATACGTGTGCACATCTCCTGTCCCCCTTCCGACGAAAAATTGATGACACTAGATCTCGCCAAGTGAGCAACACATGAGCTGCGTTGCTAGGCCAGACCTAAAAAACTAATGAGACTGCTCTCTGGTATTTGCCTAAAGTCTGTCCTGAGCATCAACTTAGCGGCTTCCATTGACAGGATATTTCATTCCGATGGGTGGTTTGCATTAAAAGGTGAAACGACTGTCAGAAATGAAGACCGAACATATTCCCCACTCTACAGAGTTTTACCTTGGATTAAACATGCACCTTTTTGTCTGATGAAAAGATAAGATATGAGGAGACATCAGGATAAATAGAAGGACGGAGACAAGGGTGCCCGGGGGTTAATCCACCCCAGCACTGAACACAACAGAGTAATGTGCATAAAAGAGGCCTTAGGCTGAATTCTGGGATAAAATGTGCAACTCCATGAGCCAGTAAAGCGAATGAAAGACAGTATTTAAAAGTGAGATTAGTGTTGTGGAAAGCAGTGGCGCAGAGTTTACCTCCACAATTTCACTTTTGTTCTACTCTCTTGAAGGCTTGTTTGGGTTAAACTATTTGCATGGTTCTCTTGGGTTGAAGGTGAAAATAGAGAAACAGTAAAACTAAATGCGAGTTCTGCCTTCCCGGGTGCAGTGCAAAAACAGAAGGCTCCAGGCTGCTGGCAGAGACGGCATTTAGAAAGCAGTGAGTGTTCACCACGCCGGACAGATTTAGGCATCTCCCATAAACACAGCCGAGGAAGAGTCAGTAAGAGAAGACTGGAGGCCGTAGAGAGCGCACGGGGAACAGCCGAGTTTACATGTTAAAGGAAAAACCGAGAATAAAGCAGCCAACAATAATGATGAAAGCGAGGCGCCCGTACATCCTACATAGTTAAGATATGTGCATAGCGGCCCATGAAGCGGGCGCCATGGTGATAGATTAAAAAAAAACATGAAACCAGAGGCCCCCCTTGGCGTGGCAGTGATCAGTGATAAAATATCCATAGCCCAAAACAAAGTAAGTAGTCCCTGAACAAAAGAGTTAAACACTTATTGCGTGACGAAACAGTAGTTGGTCGGTGCTGCTCCCGATAAATACATCGGAAGTGATGTATCGGAAGAGTCAACCAATAAAGAGCCAGAAAAGAAGATCAAGGAAGGAGTACCCCAATAGTAAGCAGCAGCCGGGACTACCCTCCGTATACTGTTTACCCTAGGTCTTGCAGACAGCGCATGCACTGTCTAGGCTCGACCTAAAAATTGCTCTTCTCAATATGAATGCATTTGTAAAGGTTTTTAACTTTTTAACTGACATTGGATTACTGAATTAGAGCTTACCCTTCTGATTGAAATCAGGAGGTGTTTATCTTTCAATTTGCGTTTTTAACTAGTGCTCACCCCACACTACCATTAATAGCCTTGACAGTCCTTGTTGCGGGTGAACTGGCATTCCGGAGATAGATGGATAAATATTCTGGAGTTTGAAAATTCAAGAGTGCGGGTAGAATACACTCTTGGCCCTTGTATGCAGCTATTAATTTCGAGATCGCGTTAGACAGTGAGGAGTTCGCAGTTCGCTGAAAACAAGTTTATTTCCATCTATTTTCGGACCAGAAGTACTGGCCTCAAGAGTAAACTCTGTTATTGAAAATCACAAGGTTTGAGACTGTAAAATGGTGTTGAGCTTTGTAATAATTCCTTGTGCAGTCTGAAAAAAGCTGTTCCAACTGGCTAAATGTAATATGCGAACATTACAAAAGACTTGCAATAGAATATGACTGTGCCAGCGTTGAAAAGTTGCTAATACCTCAAAGGATGGTAACCGATTCATAACAGAGAAGCTGTGCACAGGCTTGGAGGTTTTAAGGCCGTTGGAGCTCATCAAGTTACTGACCTGTTCCCTTTTAGAAGGAGAGTAAAAACCTTGTTGTTTCCTATGACTTAGTTGGTGGCTTGTCACGGTTTTCATTTCAGTCTGAATCTGCCCGCTCCAGGATGCCTGCTAGGTGACTGTGTGCTTTATAAGTTAAATAAATAAATAAATAAGGCATGGGCAAATTGGAAAATTCCCCAGGATCCCCACCTTCCCAGAGGGGCTCCTTATCTAACAGATGAAGAAAGTCCCAATTGTGTCGTAAAAAAAATGTACTACTTGCCACTTCATTTGTTATTGTTGTATTTGTGAACACGCATAACTCAGCCTTGAAAGATATGTTATGATCTTGAGGGTTAGAGCAACAAAAGGAGAGTAAGTCAGGTTAGGCTGGGCATGCATATTAAGCGTCCAAAATATACATATGCATAGCCGAACCACAGGTGAATTTTTCTTCAGTACACGCAGCACTTAGGAGGAGGGAATGGAGTAAAGTGTAACTCCTGGTATGTTGCAAGCAACTGCATCAAACTCCAAGTCAGACGCTTGCTTCTGTCAGAGCCTGACTGGCTGTACCTGTCATCAGTGAACAAAACTGGTTGCCAGTACTGTGCAATGATTCAATACATTACCAAATAAATGAGCTAACAATTGCTCATTCCAAAATACCACTATTTCAGTCAAATATCGAATAGAAAAATAGATTAAAATTTTTGTTTTTCAGTTCATAGAACAGGATATTTTTATTTTTTATTGTTTATTCAACATTCGAGGTTAAACAATATCTGTATAAATGAAGATTTAAGTGTCAAGGAGGGGTGGGGGTAATCAGGTAAGGGGAATTGGCTACAAGGGTTATGTGCTTGGAAAGAAAACAAACTTAGAAACATTAGACGTTGTGTTTGACAACATAAAATGACAACAAACACTGTACAAACATAAAATGGTGGTAGGGGTGGGGTCGTGGCAATTTCTGAGTGAAAGAACTACTTAGTTAGTTCTATATGATAGGCTCTGCACTAGTCCTAGTTGTGGTCGCAGATACAACCTACTACATTAAATGGAAGAGTACACCAATACAGTCACATTAACCAATTAGACCATCAATAATTCGTTAAGTTCAACTCGTGTTTAACTGGATGAAGATTGGTCTAAACACTCAAAAATAACACCACGGTCAAAAACACCACGGTCGACGCGTTTCGAATCCCTTACAAATATAAGGGTTCTCTTCAGGACCATACACATTAAATCTGAAAGACATAAATACAATAACAGTCTGTCAGTCATCGCCATGAGAAACTCTCAACTTTTACTCGGTTCTGCACACACTCTTAGGTCTTACCTGACTCGCTTTATGTAGGCTTAACTTTCTGTTAGCTGAAATTCAAGTTGATAAAAAGATCTAAGTCACACAATAGTTCAACTTGAATCTTCATTTTAACTTAAAAAAGACCTTTCTGGTTTCTGTACTCACTTTGATGCTTGTTGCGGCATGCCCAAACAAAGCCTTAGGAATCCGATAGATTAACGTCCATTTTTTTCATTTTTTCAAGCTCATGCCTTGTCTCGTAATTATTTCTGAAAACAGATTTTGGAGAAATTACCCTCTGAATATAAACAAGCGTGAAAACTGACTCTAGTGTGTAAGGAATGTCACTCGTATGTTTGCATCCATACACTAAAAGAACTACCAGTAGGGGTAGTGGAGAAGTCATGGTATCCTTAGGTGATGATCATGTGAATTTTTCCATGAGAATCGCCTTTACTTCCTTTTTGAAACATGCAGTAGATGTGATAAGTCTGGTTTCTGGGGGTAGTGCGTTCCAGATCCTAGGAGCCATCCTTGAGAAGGAGTGTTTATACGTTTTCTTCTTATTGAATCTGAGAGGCTTCAGGAATAGGTTTTCTGCACTTCTTGTGGATCTATTACCCCCAGAGATAGTGAGTTTCTGTGAAAGATTACTGGGTGTCTTATGGTGAATGGCTCTGTGAGTCATGCAGGCTATTTTTAGGTGAATTCTCGCTTCCCATGGTAGCCAGTTCAAGGCTTTTAAGTCGGGGGAGATGTGGGACCTTTTTTTCGAGCCCGTGATGAGTCTGGCTGCAGCATTGATGGTGTCTCTTAGTGGTGCTGTTGATGCTTTGGGGAGGCCGCAAAGAGAGACACTTCCATACTCAACCCTGGGGATAACTAGAGCTTGAACTGCCGTCTTGAAATCATTTTGTGGTAGCAAGGGTTTCAGCTTCCTTAGAATATTAATCTCGAAATGTGCTCCCTTTGTTGCGTTGCCGATGTGTTTATGCATGTTGAGGTTGCAATCAAGGGTTATACCCAATGATTTTGCTGAGTTAATGATTGTTGGTTGAACGTTGAATGCCGTGAGGTGTTTGAACCAGTCCTGGAGGAGGGCTATTTTGGAGGGCGGAGCTATAAGTAGGAATTCAGTTTTGAGTGCATTTAGCTTGAGATGGTTCTCAGCTCGCATTGATTGGGTGTTCAGCAGAGTTTTGTCAAGTAGTTTGATGTCTTCTGGAGCATGAATCTCAAGGTACAGCTGTGTATCGTCTGCGTACATGTAAAATTGGATGTTGGATGCTTGCAACAAGACAGTAAGAGGTTCCATAAATAGATTGAACAATGTCGAGGATAGTGCGGACCCTTGTGGGA
Source organism: Lissotriton helveticus (assembly GCF_964261635.1). NCBI lineage: Eukaryota > Metazoa > Chordata > Amphibia > Caudata > Salamandridae > Lissotriton > Lissotriton helveticus. The sequence continues at coordinate 723,020,364 of NC_136059.1, read as the reverse complement.
CTCCCAGAGTTACTGGTATGGATTTGGACAAGGAGTTATTGACCTTGAATTTATGTGTCCGGTTTTGAAGAAAGGAGGTAAACCAATTGAGCACTGAGCCTGATAGCCCTATTCTGAGATTCAGCAGGACAATGAGGTTCTCGTGTTTGACCGGATCGAAGGCTGAGGAAAGGTCTAAAAGGATGAGTAGGCATGATCCATTCTGATCGAGTATTTGTAAAGCGTCATCAATAATGTGTGTTATGGCTGATTCGGTGCTGTGCCCTGCTCTGAAGCCAGATTGGTGGATGTCAAGCAGGTTGAAGTAGTCAATGTGTTTTGTCAAATGTTGGAGTACACATTTTTCCAAGAGTTTGGCTAGGGTAGGGCTGTTAGAAATAGGGCGATAGTTGTTAAGGTCCATCGGGTCAGCTGTGTTTTTTTTTAGGATGGGTGACAGCCTTGATGCAGAGAGCTATTGATGATCTTGGTCCAGAAAGGCAAAATCAGAGGGATTAGATCTTTAACGGCGTTAGCGGGAAGAGGATCAGTGGTATGATTGGCCGGCTTGAGGGTGTTAAGAATCGTGCCTATTGCTTCTTCAGAGTAGGTATAGAAGGAGGACCAGGTTGCTACGTTTTTTAGCTCGATTTTTGTGGATGGTTGTTGTGGCGGCGTTAGAAGAGTGGGAGGAATTTTGGTGTGAGGGCATGACTGTAAGACTGTAAGGTCATTGAGAAGATCTTTCTTGATGTTTTCGGTTTTTAGATTAAAGAAAGCAGAGAAATCGACGCATGTGGGTGGAGTGCGAGAGGTGTCTTGTAGTTGTTGAGGTTCATCCTTAGATTGGGATTTGATTAATTCAAAAACTTTTTGGGGACAATTTCTTGCTCGGTCTAATTGGTGGGTGAAGAATTCAGCTTTAGTGCGTTTGATCTTTCTATAGTAATCATTTCTCTTATTCATTAGAATTTTAAGGTGCTTGGAAGATGGGGCTGATCTCCAAATGCGCTCCGAAGATCTGAGAGCACGTCTGTCATCGTTCAGCAGGTCATTGAACCAGGGTTTAGAGTTTTTCGAGGAAACTCTCTTTAATTGCAGCGGTGCAACCTCATTGATAACTGCAGACATTGAGTTAAGGTAGTGGTTGGTGAGTTCATGTACGTTGGAGAGGCCATCCGGAGGTTGGAGTAGTTTGTGGGTGTGTGTGGGCAAAGTGTTGGGCTTGAGTTTTTTCAAGTCTCTTTTCCATATCTTTGCTTTAGTGGATTGGGCTGTGTTGAGTTTCACGGTTTCCCTGATAAAGAAAGTGATGATGTGGTGGTCTGACCAATCACAGGGAAGGATTGAGTCCAGCTGAATGAAGTTATTTTTGGAAATTATTAAGTCCAGGATTGCACCTTTGTTGTGTGTGGGGCTGTTGCAAATTTGGGTGAGGACAAGCACGCCAAGGAAGTTTTTGAGGCTGTTGACCATTGAGTCGTTGAAGTCGTTCCAGTGGAGATTGAAGTCGCCTATAAATATTTGAGTGTTTTGACGTCCGGTGGTCGTTGTGACCATGTCCATGAAGTATTCAGTGAAGGTAAGGTTATCACGAGGTGGATGATATATGATGTGCAGGGAACATACTGGTGTGGCATTGCTGGTGATGTCGATGCACATGTATTCACAAGAGGAGAATGTGGGAGATAAGGCTCTGTTTACTGAGATGGTGCTCCGGTATATGCATGCTTTTCCTCCCCCAGTTTTTTCGCTTCTATCCAGTCTGATGATGTCGTAGTTTGGTGGTACCAGAATGTCCAATAGGGGCGAGGAGGATTCAGTTAGTTACGTCTCTGTAAGCATAATCAGGTCAAGCTCATGAGAGATGATGAGATCGGCGATATCTACTGTGTGTCTAGCGGCTGATCTACAGTTCAGGAGGGTGCATTAAAAACTTGGTGTTATGAGGGAAGGGGTGGGATCCAGTGTGAGTGTGATTCTTCTAATATTATTGACGATGATTCCTCTATTGTTGTGAGTGGAGGATCTGTGTGGGTTGGGGAAAAGAGTCGGGATGGCCGTGTGTGTTTCGGCGATGGGGGTGATGAAAGGGGGATTGTACGAGAGTAGAATGGAGCGAATATCATTCTCCGAGAATGGGTTGGTGGTTCGGATTGGGCGGGAAGGGAGATTGGGGGATGGAATGGAATTCCAGGCGGGGCGATTATGCTTGGGGGTGCGTGAGAGGTGAGTTGGGGGTAGCTTGATCTAGACGTGTTTGCAGATCTGATGTGCCATGGCTATCTACCAATCATCTTTTTGACACTGTGGAGTTCATCTTTGATTTGTAGGAGTGCAGACATAATCCTATCCAGGCTAGTGTCTGGAGCTATTGTGAGTGGGGTAAACGTGTGTGATGTTTTATCCATTGTGGTATTCGGGGTGGATGGGAGTGGAGAGGGTGGCTGTGATATGCGTGTGTGGGGTTGTGCCGTAATCTGGATGGGCGTACCGTCTATTGCGGGCCCATATAGAGTAGTGGGTGGTGGTGTATCTGCGGGTGGCGGACTGGTATTGTGGGTAACAGAGGTGTAAGGGTGGGTTGTTGGTGAATAGAAGTAGTGGGTGTAGCTAGGAGCGGTGTGAGGGCTCGGGGAAGCGTGTACAGGATGGGAGTTGAGGGAAGCCGGCGAGTGTGCCAGCATTAGATCTGTGTGGTGGTGTGCATTCGTATGAGCTGGAGAGTGAGGCGCAAGGGGTTGGGGCGGTGTTGTGCGGTATGGATGGTGTGGTGGGACCCCTCCTGATGATGCGTTTCAATGCCAGGTGTGTTTCCACATGATATAACAATTTAAAACATGGTGGACACTAAGGGCTTGATTACAATGCAGGTCCGACCAGTTTCTGCGGTCCTGTTGGCCTCAGTCCGACCACCGTGGTCTCGTTGGAATCAGTCGGTCTGACTGCTCGATTACGGTGCATACCTCCTGTACTCAAACTGACCACTGGAAGACAGCCAACTCCAACAGCCTTTGTCCGACAGCAGAGAAGGCAGTCAGAGAAAAACAGCATACATATGGTAGTACAGGGATCTACGATTGCCATCCAGATTATGATGTGTGTTTCCGAATACCCGACCATGGCAGTTTGACCGCCTGCCTCGAGTTGTCCGAAACAATGGATTTGGGGTGCATACTGCCCCAAATCAACTTCTCCCCAACAAGTCTCTTGCATTGATCCCTTTCTCCAGGTCCCCTCTACACTGCGACAGCCAAACCCCAAAGACTCCGACTCTGTGGGTGCCGGAGTGCAGATTAGTCTGTAGGTTGTATGTTTTCCCATTGACTGGGCTGTGCACAGGTCGCCACACTCCAGCAATGGGCTACATGGTGCACAAGTCATATCCCCACATATCTCTTTTACACGAAAGAGAGTGAGAGGAGAGCAGATCAGCTTAACACATATAAGCAACCTCTGCCTTGTGAATTCTCCTTAAGAACTCAGGGCTTTTAAAGCAAGGATTCTGACAGGATGTGGTGATCTCCCTCTGCTTTATCTTTGGTAGTAGGGGTATCCAAAGATATTGGAGTAGGAGCCTCACTCACTTATCATGCCATGCTTCATCATTGGCACCTATCCACACCCGGGTAAGATGGTACTACCCGGGCGGACCAAACCATAGATGGAATGGGAGTTCTTAGATAAAGCAAGTACTGGTCATGCAGGGGTCCATGAGTGATAATTAAAAATACCTTCAGGTATACTCAAACACTTTGTTTTATTTGGAGGGTACCTGGGGCATGAATAAAAACGTGAATGCATTGGGTTTTACTGAATGTGATTGTGCGGTGGTACCCCTTTGAAAGTGCCAACAAGTTTCGGCCCTCGCTAGGAGCCAGCGTGGGTCTGGGGTAAGCATGGGCGTAAAATCCGCTCCGCTCGCGGATTTTTCGGATTTTCGGCAAATTCGCAATCCGCGAACTCTCGCGAATTAGTCGAAAATCCGTGAATCCGCTCGCGGCGGATTTTTTGCTTGGTTGCGGCGCGCGGCGTGGTGCACGGCGTTCACTTTCCGTCATTTAGCGTTTGCCGAGTTGTTTTTCTTTGCGAGTGCCGCGCCATTTTGGATCTTGCTGCGTGATCCCGCGGGAGTTTGGCGCCCGCGAATACGTAATCGCGGCTTGCCACCTTGCACAGCACACCTCGCGAGAGTTCGCAATTGCAAACACGTAGTTGCGGCAGAAAGGAACAATCTCGCACTCGCGAAATAGAGCTTTTGCAATTCTGCACAAGAAAATCACCAGCAAACAGGATAAACCTTCAGAAAATTATGATTTTTATCAGAATCACTCCTCAGGTTGACATTTGCATGGCCTTTTTTTTTGCAAGGAGTCCATTTTTTGGGGGGGGGAGGAAGGAAGTGCCCCACAGTCTCCAACTTCCTGTTCCTGTCCAGCAGGCTCCTCCCAGTGCTTTGTCCATCTCCTGGTCACTTTCATTTGGATCTGGAGCTGGAAGGATTACTTTTTGTGGGTGCTGCTGGATATTTGGATTTGAGGCCTTTTTGACTGTCTTTGGATCACTTTTGGATTAGAAATCAACTTTCACAAGTAAGTTTGTTTGGGGCATTACAGTTGCTGCAAGTACAATTTTGGAACTTTTTCAGAACATTAAATAAATTATATTGTGGGTAGCCACAGTATCCAGTAGGACCAGGGTTGGTTAGGGGTGCATGATACAACTGTTTTGTTGAATTTAAACACCATTGAGGCCATGGATGGGCTGGGATTGTGCTGATTTTTGTCGTTTTTTTGGGCCTGCTGGTGTGGCCCTTTGCCCAGGGGTGGTGAGTGTTGCATGGGCCTAGTCTTTCTGTGGGGTGTCTTCTTGAATTTAAACATAATTGAGGCCATGGATGGGCTGGGATTGTGCTTATTTTATTGTTTTTTGTCATTTTTTTGGGGCTGCTGGTGGGGCCCTTTGCCCAGGGGTAGTGGTGCATGGACTGAGTGTGCCTGTAGTGTGGTCTCACTCTCTTTAATGTAAACATCATGGATGGCATTGGATTGTGGTGATTTCTGGCTGTTTTTCTGTTTTTTGGGGGTGTACTGTTGATGTGGACTGGCCATGTGGGTGGTGGTGGTGGCCATCTTGAGTGCTGGCTGGTACAGGCAACATGTGCTTGGGGTGTAAGGGGCCATTTTGAGGAGAGGCAGTGTCTGAGGCCTGCACTTATTTTGCCTACTTTTCATCCATTATGCCCAGGGGTAGTGAGTGTTGCATGGGCCTAGTGTTTCTGAGGGGTGTCTTCTTGAATTTAAACACCATTGAGGCCATGGATGGGCTGGGATTGTGCTGATTTTATTGTTTTCTGTCGTTTTTTTGGGCCTGCTGGTGGGGCCCTTTGCCCAGGGGTGGTGGTGAGGTGAGTGTTGCATGGGCCTAGTCTTTCTGAGGGGTGTCTTCTTGAATTTAAACACCATTGAGGCCATGGATGGGCTGGGCTTGTGCTGATTTTATTGTTTTTGATCGTTTTTTTGGGTCTGCTGGTGGGGCCCTTTGCCCAGGGGTGGTGAGTGTTGCATGGGCCTAGTCTTTCTGTGGGGTGTCTTCTTGAATTTAAACATAATTGAGGCCATGGATGGGCTGGGATTGTGCTTATTTTATTGTTTTTTGTCATTTTTTGGGGGCTGCTGGTGTGGCCTTTTGCCCAGGGGTGGTGGTGCATGGACTGAGTGTGCCTGTGGTGTGGTCTCACTCTCTTTAATGTAAACATCATGGATGGCATTGGATTGTGGTGATTTCTGGCTGTTTTTCTGTTTTTTGGGGGTGTACTGTTGATGTGGACTGGCCATGTGGGTGGTGGTGGTGGCCATCTTGAGTGCTGGCTGGTACAGGCAGCAACATGTGCTTGGGGTGTAAGGGGCCATTTTGAGGAGAGGCAGTGTCTGAGGCCTGCACTTATTTTGCCTACTTTTCATCCATTATGCCCAGGGGTAGTGAGTGTTGCATGGGCCTAGTGTTTCTGAGGGGTGTCTTCTTGAATTTAAACACTATTGAGGCCATGGATGGGCTGGGATTGTGCTGATTTTATTGTTTTTTGTCGTTTTTTTGGGCCTGCTGGTGGGGCCCTTTGCCCAGGGGTGGTGAGTGTTGCATGGGCCTAGTCTTTCTGTGGGGTGTCTTCTTGAATTTAAACATAATTGAGGCCATGGATGGGCTGGGATTGTGCTTATTTTATTGTTTTTTGTCGTTTTTGGGGGCTGCTGGTGTGGCCTTTTGCCCAGGGGTGGTGGTGTATGGACTGAGTGTGCCTGTGGTGTGGTCTCACTCTCTTTAATGTAAACATCATGGATGGCATTGGATTGTGGTGATTTCTGGCTGTTTTTCTGTTTTTTGGGGGTGTACTGTTGATGTGGACTGGCCATGTGGGTGGTGGTGGTGGCCATCTTGAGTGCTGGCTGGTACAGGCAACATGTGCTTGGGGTGTAAGGGGCCATTTTGAAGAGAGGCAGTGTCTGAGGCATGCACTTATTTTGCCTACTTTTCATCCATTATGCCCAGGGGTAGTGAGTGTTGCATGGGCCTAGTGTTTCTGAGGGGTGTCTTCTTGAATTTAAACACCATTGAGGCCATGGATGGGCTGGGATTGTGCTGTTTTTTATTGTTTTTTGTCGTTTTTTTGGGCCTGCTGGTGGGGCCCTTTGCCCAGGGGTGGTGAGTGTTGCATGGGCCTAGTCTTTCTGAGGGGTGTCTTCTTGAATTTAAACACCATTGAGGCCATGGATGGGCTGGGCTTGTGCTGATTTTATTGTTTTTGGTCGTTTTTTTGGGCCTGCTGGTGGGGCCCTTTGCCCAGGGGTGGTGAGTGTTGCATGGGCCTAGTCTTTCTGTGGGGTGTCTTCTTGAATTTAAACATAATTGAGGCCATGGATGGGCTGGGATTGTGCTTATTTTATTGTTTTTTGTCGTTTTTTGGGGGCTGCTGGTGTGGCCTTTTGCCCAGGGGTGGTGGTGCATGGACTGAGTGTGCCTGTGGTGTGGTCTCACTCTCTTTAATGTAAACATCATGGATGGCATTGGATTGTGGTGATTTCTGGCTGTTTTTCTGTTTTTGGGGGTGTACTGTTGATGTGGACTGGCCATGTGGGTGGTGGTGGTGGCCATCTTGAGTGCTGGCTGGTACAGGCAACATGTGCTTGGGGTGTAAGGGGCCATTTTGAAGAGAGGCAGTGTCTGAGGCATGCACTTATTTTGCCTACTTTTCATCCATTATGCCCAGGGGTAGTGAGTGTTGCATACTTGCATGTCCCTAGTCTTTCTGTGGGGTGTCTTCAATGTAAACATCATGGATGGCATGGGATTGTGCTCATTTTTCTGTGTTTTGTCGATTTTTTGGGGTGTATAACTGAACTGATGTTCCTCTGTCTTCCATTGCTTTTAGGTGCACAAGAAGACTCAAGAGAACCACCAGTGCCAGGAAGAAGTCCTGCAGCGGTGTGTGTGTGCAGCATAACGTCACGCGACGTCACGTCTGGACACAGAATCCTCTGCAACTCGTGCAACTGCTGCCTGCTGACCTGCTCTGAAGAAGATGGCCCCAAAAAAAGTAACCCGTAGCTCCTCTAGCAAGAAAGGTGCCAGTAAGGAGCAGAAGAAGCAAGTTACCAAGGACACTGGTGTGCCGCCCGCCCCTTTTTTTGGGAGTAAAAAAAAAAGTATGCCTGCAGCAGCAGCGGGATCTGCTGGGGACCAAGCTGGCAGCAGCACCCCCGCTCCATTGGGCTCAGTGCCACCACCACCACCAGGCCAACTTAAGTCCAAGGCCTTGAGTGCTGCAGAGGCAGCCAGTATAGTTCTTCAATCACCATCGACCAGTGATGTTGGCTCATCGCAAGAAAGCAGCAGCAATGTCCCTCAATCAACACAGGTTGTTGTAGCTCATCTGACGAGTGTTGAACAACCACAGCCGCAACAACAATCACATGTGCAAGTACAAGCCCAAGTACATGTGGAAGGAGAGGCAGCGCAAGGAGATGCGCAAGCAGAGGTGCATGGAGGGTCACAAGTGCCCACAATAGTTGTTCCTCCCGAAGTAGGGGCACATCAGGAAATCGACAATCAAGGCGAGGTATCATTTGAGGAAGCCACTCCTCCTGATGATCCTTCATTGTCTTCCACACCCCTAGCAAGGAAGAGATCAAGGGTGGTGTCTACATCTTCTTCAAGCACACCTCCTTCTGATGATACGGATCAAACTTGGGAACCAGCACCACAGCCGTCTGAGAGTGAGGCACACCATGATCCGACAAAGGTAGTTAAGCGTAAAAGGAAGCTCGTCCAAAGTCTCAGAGTTATGGAGTGTGATGAGGTTCAACAAGAAGTGGCGGATACTGCTGCTGATGAAGACTCTGCCAACGACGACCCAGTCATCATAAAGGTCACTGCAGCCCCAGCGGGCATGCAGCAAACAGACATTTTGACCCTAGCCCGAAGAGCTGCTGAGCGTGATGATGATGATGATGATGTTGTCGATGAGGAGGCAGTGGAAACACCACAATCATTGGAGTTAAGTAGTACACCAACTCGTCCCGCTTCCATATTTCTTTCTGGCAAGAAGAGACCTCCATCCACCTCGACCTTAATTAGTGGTGGTGAAAGTGCACAACGTACAAAAGTTGGGCAATCCAGATCCTCCACTTCATCTGGCATTAGCTTCATGACCACCACAACCAGTATCGCCGCCTCCTCCAGGTCCCACAGACACTTGAAGTCCCCAGTTTGGGACTTCTTTACTGTTTGTCAAAAAAATCCAAAGTTTGCCATTTGTACCCTTTGTAAGGTTGCAGTTAGTCGTGGTAAGCCAGGTACCAACTATGGTACCGGAGGCCAGAGAGGTCATCTTAGGAGACAGCACACTGTCAAATGGTTTGCGCACCTAGATGCGATCAAGAAAGGCCGAATTCAAGGAAACGTTGATGTTTCATCTGATGATGACGAGGAGGAAGAAGACGTGTCAAGACGTGTCAAACACTTCCCTTACACCCAGTACCCCTGTCAGCAGCACACCCAATGTGAGGCACACTAAGAGTGTTGGAGCGAGTGAGACACCAACGCACAAAAGTTCACCAGCGAGCAAAATTGGGTCAACGAAGTCATTATCAGCCCGTAAATGCTTGGTCCAGGGCAACATTAGAACAATGCTTACTTCAGACGTGCCATATGAACGCAACCACCCAGCTGTGGACCTTCTCCCTTTTTCTTTTGTAGAAGCGGTAGGTTTTCTAGAATTAGTGGCAACGCTCTGCCCTAAATGGAAGGTTCCTAGCCGGTTCTATTTTGCCAGAGTTGCGGTTCCAGCACTACATGAAGATGTGCTGGAGGCGATTGGGGCAGCTTTGCAGAAGAGTGCTGTTCACACAATACATCTGACAACAGACATGTGGACCAGTGGCGCAGGCGCTGATTACATGTGCATCACTGCACACTGGGTCTCTTTTTCAGGTGTTAAAGCAAAGCTAAATGCAGGTGTTGACCCGGACAAAGTTTTCAAAGCTGCTCGGAAACATGCAACACTAGCCATGTTTGGCTTGGAGAAAAGTCACACAGCAGAAAACATTTTGGAAGAGTTTGACAAAAAGGTCTTGAAAATGCTATCCCCCAAAAAATGCAAGATTGGTTATGTTTCCACGGATAATGGCGCCAATGTAGTTAAGGCCATGTCGCAGGGTGGCTATTTCAGAGTGCCATGTTTGGCGCACTGTATCAACCTGGTAGTTCAAAAATTCTTGAGTGATAGAGACAGTGCAGCGTTCGCGGTAATGGCCACCTGCCGCAAAATGTGCAACCATTTCAGCCATTCTTTTAAGGCCCGGAAGCATCTGAGGAGGCTGCTACTTCAAAGTCGAATACCAGTGAAAGCACTCATCCAGGAGGTGGCAACACGTTGGAACTCAACCTTCTACATGCTTGAGCGTCTGTATAAGCAGTATACGGTACTCGATCACTATTTCTTCACAGAGGGTACATCTCAGAAGGAGGACCTGCGGATGAGTGCGGCGCAATGGGACATAGTTAAAAGCCTGACAGACATGCTTCGTCCTTTTGAGTTCTTCACGCGTGCAGTCAGCCAGGAGGACTGTAATTTGGGAAAAGCTATCCCATTGTTGTGCATGCTGGAGCACCAACTGATGGCGGTGTCTTCTGAGTTTGAAAAAGATGTACAAAAAAAGACCATTTTATTTTGTCTGAGAAATTATTAGAGCGCCTACGTGGTGATGAACGTCTTCAAAAGATCAAGTCAGAACAGCATTACATTTGTGCTACTATTCTGGATCCACGCTACAAAAAGGCGCTGGCAGGCGAAGCATTCTTTCCTTTTGCTGATGAAGATGTTCAAAATTACAAACATTGGCTAGCCTGGTCAGCCAAGAGGTTTGAAAAAGAACGGCAGGTTATTGAAGGAGAAGGCAGTACATCAGCATCAGCATCAGCAGGCCATCCCCAGTCACAAGAATCCACTTCTGCACCTGTGGCTGGGGCACAAGTGACCTCTCAGCCGTTAAAGACACCGGCAAGTGGATCATCTGCACCACACACAACACTAACAGTGGCTGCTGTGGAGGATTGGCTAAGTTTGCTTGGGTATGGTTCTCGAAAAAATGTCACAGGCACAGCAAAAAGTAAGCAAAGTGGAGGAACCGTTGATGACCTTGAGTCGATGGTGCAGGACTATCTGAATGACGCAACAGAGGTCTTTCTTAATGATGAGCCATTGCAGTATTGGCATGGCAAAAAACAATTGTGGCCACAGCTCTCCAACCTGGCTATAAACTATTTGTCTTGCCCACTCGCAAGTGTGTCTTCAGAACGTGTTTTCAGTGCTGCTGGTGGCATTGTAACTCCCAAACGGAGCCGCCTCTCGGCCAAAAATGTGGAGCGGCTGACAATGATCAAGATGAATCAGCACCTCATACCACCAGATTACAAAGTACGAGAAAGCACGCCGCATGAAGACGAGGAGGACGGCAACGTAGATATGGGGATTTGTTCTCTGTTCGGTGGCACTGACCTCATCCTGCCTGAATTCGCAGAGTATGATGACGAAATCTTCTTCTTATTCCCTGACACCGAGGCTTGAAAATGAGACAATGAATCAATAACTTTCTTTTTCGTCCTTATTCACTTTTATTCCTGTTTGTCTCTCTTTCTTTGTTTTGCACAGTTAATTTAATTCAAACTTTAATCACCTAATCCCAAAAACAAGACCATCAGCAGAACTGTCTTCACTTGTTTGCTTATTGATTTGAAGGTGCCGCAGTCTACATTCCTCAGGTTCACAAGTTCTGAAGAACATGCTCCTCTATCCTCCTCCTCCAGACTGCGATTTCCCTCAAAGCAGAGTGCTGGATTACGCCCAATGAAGAAAGACTCAGCACTTGTGGGGGTGTTGTACTTCTTTGCGGGTGAGTTGACGGATTTGGGCCCATTGCTGTGAAGCTCTAATAATGGACAAAAGTGTTTTGGACCAAATATGAGGTGGAAATTTCTTGCCGTTTTTGCTGACTTGCTTGCCTTTGGGGTGCTCTTTGGCGGGGTTCCGGGTGTTTGTGGGTGATTTTTGGTGTCTGGGAGCACTGCTGCGACAGTCTAATCTTGATTGCATTTGCTTTTCAGGAAATCCGTGGTGGAAAACAGGAGTTATGATGATTAATGATGATGACCTAGCTGCACAGCGCCGCGTTTGGACCGAAGGCCGAGAGATATTGTAAGTATGAGATTTCGCTTTTTCGCTGTTTGGGGGTGTTTTCGGGTGGTTTTTTCCGGGTGGGTTGGCGGGTCTTGCCTGGGGCATTCCTGGGAAGGTCTAATACCGGATAGAAGTGTTTTGGACAAAATCCTTAAGGAACAGCCTTTTTTTTGCTATTTCTTCTGTCATCTTGCTCAATGTAGCGTTTTGGGGGGCTTCCTGCTGTTCGTGGGTGGGTTGCGGCCGGGGTCTCTGTCGAAGCACTGCTGCGACAATCTAATCTTGATTGCATTTGCTTTTCAGGAAATCCGTGCTGGAAAACAGGACTTATGATGATTGATGATGAATGATGACCTAGCTGCACAGCGCCGCGTTTGGACCGAAGGCCGAGAGATATTGTAAGTATGAGATTTAGCTTTTTCGCTGTTTGGGGGTGTTGTCGGGTGGTTTTTTCCGGGTGGGTTGGCGGGTCTTGCCTGGGGCATTCCTGGGAAGGTCTAATACCGGATAGAAGTGTTTTGGACAAAATCCTTAAGGAAACACCAGTTTTGGCACTTTTTGTAAGTTAGGGTTCGTTAGGGTTAGCCCTAACAGCAGGATTGCATGTGTTTCGGGGGGTTCTATTGCAACGCAGTTCTGGTGTTTTAGAGCACTGTTGGAGCGATGCTGGCTATGGATACTTTTGCTTGCTTGCAAGTGGTTTGAATACAATCCACGGTCTGTATTTGGGCCTACTGTTACTTTCAAAGTACGTTTTGTCACCATTTTTCTGCTAGGCATCGTTTTTGGAGATCTGATTGGGGTTCTTCTACATTTTTGCGACTGGCTTTAGTAAGGGTCTTGGTGGGAGCATTGCTGGGAAGGTCAAATTTTGTTCTAAAACACAGTTTACAGTACACCTACCTTGAGGGGAAAGATCCGCTATAATATTTTGGCCATACTTATTTATCCTTAAAAAGGTGACTCAGACAGAGCACGCAATTTCAAAAATATTGTACTGTCTATTAGGGAAATCAAAGTGTCACTTTTTGAACCACACAGCGTACATACCTTTTATTTATTTATCAGTGGTATTGTAATAGCACTTCCTGTTTTCCGTTCAATAATTAAAGGCCGGGTTTCAGTCAACATCCGCCAGGCAGGCAGTGGACAGGGTGTCTTCTGTCAGTGGTCACCAACATTGATGGACGAAGCGTCAGCTGGAATGGAGGAGTGCCGCCAATAAGAGGAATTGTTTGCTGCATGCAACTTACTTACCAAATTCAACAGGACAACTCCAACAACATACGCAATACAGATACAGTATCCATTGTTTTATTCTATGAGTGTGACTGCATGTGCTTAGCCTTAGTTTGTACCCAAAAATTCTCTTTATCTTCAATTATTGTTTGTCCATGCTGTGCTTTTCTTTTTTTTTTTTCTCAACAAAACCTACCCAAAAAGAAACCCCCATTCCCATCCATTTTCCAAACCCTAACCCTCTTCCCCCGGGCTGTGTTGTTTTGCTTGATGTCTGACTAAAATGACATCAATAATTCCACACACTTGCTGGGGAGGATAAGGTCATAGCAACAGGCTGGTGAAGGAATACGAGGATATCTTCTAGACTTACTCAGCTTCAGTACTATATCTTCTAGTAGTAGGAGCCAATGTCAAATAAATTCAACGCAAGTACTAGTTATACTTGCAAGCAAATACTTTACCATTTGTTAGGCTACATTATGGCACTGTTCTAGTGTACTGTCACCTGCTATATTCTCGATCGTACCGTAACCGTTGTAATGCTACAGTAAGGACAAACCAGGTTTCGTTTTCTTTTTTTCCATAGGCATGCAACTGCCACTGTGTCACACCACTAGTACCACCGCAATGAGGAAATTTCACCCGCCCAGGATTGCCAACGTTAATCCCCATTTCACGTGGAGCCAGCCCTGGGCCTAGCCTTAATTTCTAACACAAATTACAGGTAAGATAAGCGTTTGGTGGGAGGTAGTATAATGGAGTATTATTTAGGAGTAGACGAGAGATTGACGGTTGTACTACTAAAGTCCTACGACTGTTCAGGAAAACAAAGTTACTGTTACACCCCCGTCCCCCACCCACCAGACTGAAAAGCAGTAAAAAACAGGTATGGTCAGATAAAGTTTAAAAATGTATATTTATGTATCCCTAACAAAATAATCTCCCTCAAGACCCACCCTAACCCCAACGATTGTCTTTGAAACGTCCCAAAACGATCCCAACTCCCAAATCCCACCCCCCAAAAGTCTATAAAAAAAGGGCAAGGGACACTCCACTACTGGAGGGTGCTGGTGCATTTTGCGGCATGGGCATCATACTCCTTGCGGAGGGTGGCCAGCTCGGAGCGGAGGCCCTTCACCAAGTTCTTATAGTTCTGGACCTCCTGCTCCAGGTAGGACATTCGGACTCCTAGGCGGCGTTGGCGTGCCTTGCAGCTCCTGTGGGGGGCAGCTGGTGTTTCTGTTGCTTGGCGGTGGCGGTTGGCTTTGTTAGCCCGGCTCGGTCCCGCTGGAGCACTGCGCATGCTGGCGTCCCGTGGGGTCACGGAGGAGGATGCAGCGGTCCCAGTCGAGGATGTTGTTGTTGCACCGGTCGACTGCGTGTCCTCCTCCTCCTCCAGGGCCACCAGCCGCCGATATTCGGCGACAGTGGCATCCAGCCTCCGTTGCCGGGCCATTCTAGCCTGCTCCCTCCGTGATGTTGATTTGGAAGGAGCAACTATATGAAGAAAGAAAGACATAGTCTGTAACCAATGCTCCTTAGCATTAATAACACAAAGTGATTGAGCCGAAAGTTGGGTCACAGTACAAGTAGCAAATTGAAAGCACAGTACATAACTATTGAGGACAGTATCTATGTAACCTCCCACTTCTGCATCCTTGCTCTAACATTAGTGGTAGTTTAATGAACAAATTCTACGACCACTATGGACTTCCATTACAGTCGACTATGACAGTACACCAGTCTTATTCTTCTTCTTCTCTCTTGTTTAGGAAAATTGGTACGTTATCTTATGCAAGCCGGCAGAATGACATTGACAGCACAGTGAACTTGCACCCGAGAAAAACAGTTGCACACCATGATGAGTGAGACAGACTTGCGTTACTGTACCGGTCCAGTACATGCAGGTGGTGAAGCTATTACTTTTCTATTACGGGTGGCACTGAGAATACTCTGTTACAAGGGCTACTGCTTAATTAATTTACCTTTCACCCTACAGTGCAAATGAGTACTAGAAAAGGAAAATGAAGAAGCTAACTAATTTGATTATCTATCACTTCACATGGGACGTATTTGATGACATATGGGATGACTTTAGGTGCTTTGCTTAATATTGAGTGAACAGTGATACACCCACACATGAATGACGTACTACAAGTAAACTAAAGTTATTAAGAGAGGTACGGAGTGTCCACCGTAATAACCAGATATATGCTGTGATTGCAGTCGCAATACAAAGTACTGCTACTATTCATGGTAGTATTGGACACATTTACAATTTCTTTTCCTTGCCTTCCCTGCACTGGAACGGACGTGCGGGTGCGGTGGTACATGCTCTTCAAGGTAACACTTAGTTCATCCAGCGACCATCTACTCTCTCTAGATACACATGTGCTATCTAAGAGTCAGAGAATACCATGCTCCAGGCATCCATTCATTCAAAGTATACGCACACATACAGTTTCTGTTTCACCCACCCAGGCTGCTGTCCTTCCACCCATCCTTGCTTCATCATTGACCCAGCTATGCACCATACCATATTCTTTCCTTCCCAGCCACCTCGGGGGCCAAGCAAACACATATCGTTCTTCTTTGCCAGCCATCATACAATTTCGCGTCCCACTTACTTACACCCTTCTTTCGCTTTTCGTTCATCCCATCCATCACGTTCGTCTAAGAACTTATTGGGATTCTTCTCACCAAAAACTTCACAGCTAGGTCGAAGTACATTTCGAGGAGGCTACTACCTGGTTGATTTGTAATACACCCGTGCAGAAAGCACACTATGCAGTCTTCAATCTCAATAAGTAAGGAATATATAGCTTACCTGTTTCCGCCACCACCGTTTGAGCCCCCACAGGACCGTCCGCCGGCTCTTGCACCGCCTCCTCCCCAGAGTCCTCCGAGTCCTCGCCCAACACCGCCACCTCCGCGCTGGCCCCGTCACCAGATGTTACACCTACAAAGTACATTTAAGAATGTTAGAATACACCACTCACTACTATATAATATTTGGTCTAGGAGAAATGTTAAAAAAACAGAATACAATGTAATAATTTGTGACTGTCTACTCTAAAGTAAAAATGTCCCTTTTTCCAGGGAAGGCTGTTGTCTTGCTGCACTTTTATGCACAACTGATGAATGCTTGCTTTTTATTTTTAACACGCACCACTTTTTCTCCTAACAGACAGAAGCTTGACTCCTAAGAACACGACCAGGATCAAGTTCAAACCAGGTGAGAGCTCGGCTCGACCACAAGAAATGTGTCCAATTAATCGTCAGCACTAACCACTTTTCCGTTTTCAGTGAAATAGTTTTATGAAAAAGTAGATTTTAATAAATGTGTTTACTTTTAATAAAGCTTTTAAACTTAAATAGACTCTGTGGTTTTTGGTCCTCCAGACTAGAGTGGATGAGCTAAAGGTTTTGGAATTTTTGCAAGCATGAGTAGTGCCTCTGACACTTCTTGACTGTGCTGTGACTCCGTACTCTCTTGTCCTGCGTACGATAATCTAGAGATCATTGGGGATCAATAATCAGTGACTTCGGGAGCTGAATGACTCTGCCACACTATCTAGTCAGTAAGGAGACAGTGCATAGAGCTATTGCTGAATAGAATGGGAGTCCAATGGAATTGCCAAATGTCCAATCTTAGTTAGCTACACAGACAGACTAATAAGAATAATCTAGTAATACCACAGGGAGTCATATTAGAGCCAGGATAAGAATTTATATCCAGTCTACAAGAAGATCAAAGACGATTTAGAAAAAATCGAATGAGGAACGCTAGGAAAAAATAGGTACTCTTTATTACAATTAAAACTTACTGGGGCCAGCAAAGGAGCCCTCGCCTGCCCGATCCTGGCCTGCATCCTGAACAGCACCCTCCTCCTCCTGTGTCCTCTTGCCCTTGGGGGGAGCTGATGTACAACATGAAAGACGAAAAGACCAGAAAACATGGATGAGATTTGTCAACCAAATCAACCATTTCGAAAGAACAATAACAACATTTTTTGGAGAAATAGCAAATAGATAGACAACTATTCCACGGGATCTATCTCATGTGGTATACTACGTTATTCGTATTGCCTGATTTGCGGACCGTTGACTTAGAAAGTTCCTATGTAACTCAATAAACAGACTACTAAAGAGGTTTGGCACTGCAGGCAGCAGTCCGCAGCACGCGAAGTGACAGACAAAGTCCATCCTGCTTGCAGATCAGTGAATACTCAAACTATCAATCCACCCACCACCACCACTATTTCTTCTTATAACCATGTGTCTAAAGGAAGGAGTGGACTTCAGTCTGTTGGGGCTGATTTAGAAGTCCCTTGCGGCTCATTTTCCTCCATTGTTGCGTGACTTTTGTGACGCAGCGGCAGAACAAAAGACTCGCCATGGTGTTGGTGCGGCGTATATATTAAAAAAAAGAAATTATGGGCGATGCATCACGTTGTAAAGCCCTGCGCCATCAGGGGGCTTTCCGGCGCAAGGGAGGGCGTACCTGCGCAGGGACGAATCCTAAAAGTGGCTGAGGGAAATCTACAAGATGTCAATCAGTCACTTTTAAGACAATGATGCATGAGTCAAACCCTGCGCGCTTGAAGCCGACGTACGGCTTGATGCAGCATTGGGGAGATAGGGTACCCCAGAGCATTGCTGGAGCTGCGCCATCGTTGGCACGCAACTCCAGCAATGCGCCGCCTTTACGGCACAGATGCGTAAGGCTTCTGTGACGTTTTGGGCCAATGGGTGGTGGTGGCATGGCACACAATTACTGCCGCATCCCTGCTACTTTGCAGGGATGCGCCGGTAATTGAAAATATGACCCTTAGTGTCTAGCATTACGCAGTTCTTATCTTTACACTACACTCATACATAATTTCTCAGGCCAATGAAATGAACACAATGTACAAAACAAATAAGCATAGTAGCAAGCAAGGCTACTGAGAAGGAGAGCAGTGCACCTGAAATGCATAGAAGATTTTCAAATATAATTTACCTACAATGTAATCGGCAGCATTATTGCTCTTGGTAAAGAACAAAGATTTGCAAATAACAGAGCCGGATAAAACAGAGTAGTGATGAATAGCTACTACTACTCACCAAGCCCGGGGACCTCTACGCCGAGCGCGTCCAGCAAGTCCCGTTCCCGGTCCATGACATCGGTCCAGCGGTGGGTGGCCTGGTTATATGTGCGCCGGACCCCAAAGAGCTTATACATGGCCCGGCACACCTTCTCCCACCGCTTCCGGCGCTCCCGGATGCCATAGCCAGTTGCGATCTTGCCGCCTCCCAGGATCGTCTTGGGGAGGCGGCGCTGGACGTGGAAGATGAGTGCCGCCACTTCCTCCGCGCTGAAGATCTCCCGCGGCACCACTTGCTCCCCCCTCAAACGCCCGCACGGGAGCCGAAAAGTAAGTTCGCAATTGCGAAATTGTCCCAAAATCGGCGCGAACGCTCGCCAACACAAAAAACGGGAAAATCCGCAAATCCGCGAGAGTTCGCGTATCTTCGCGGATTGCGAATCCGTAAATCCGCAATTTCGCGTACGCGAGATCAGCTAGATCCGCCCATGCTTAGTCTGGGGCCTTCGTGAGGGCTATTTATCTACTTCTTTTTTGTCCCTCCTTCTATAAGGTGCACACATGCTCTAACGTGAGGCGCTCACTTGTCTTCTTTTCGTCCTCAGTAGATTTTCTACTGTTTTCTTTTTTCAAGCGACATGCGGATCAGGTGGGAGGTGCTGCATTATAGTCACACATTTGTCAGTCTACAATGGTAAGCATGAAACAATGTTTGCCCTGCCACTGTAGTTAATAGCACAATTGGTACTACAGTCCATTTAACTTTACAAGCCCTGGGTACACCTTGCCCCACATGCATAAGTCAAGTATGCTAATGAAGATAGTACTAATTCAGCCACCTTAGAAGGAGGAATACAGACACTTTACTGCTGGTTAGCAGAGGTACAGTACTAAATCTATTTGTACACCACCCAGAAGATGGTCATTTCCTACATAAACTCTCTGAAGTTTTGAGAGAGATGCATGAGGAAGGCCTGCATGTTAACTCTTATAGTAATCCAGGTAGAACATGACAACAGCTAGTGTTTTTGACATTAGTGGAGCAATTTCAGTACACCTTTTAGCAGAAAACAACAATAAAATACAGTGTCAGAGGCAATATTATTCAATAGAGTTGTATAGATCACTATCAAACAGTACACACAGTTGCACATGTTACCCAAGGGGCTTTTATTTGAGACATTTGCCTGTAAAACTCTAATTTGGTGGGAAGTTTGCTGTTCTCTGCCTGAGATATCCATGCACCATTTAATAGCCCTGTATAATTTCTAACCAAAGAGCCCATAATAACTTTGTGGAATTTTCAGCCTGACCCTAAGGGATAGTTTATCTGCATGGAGCACCTGTATTGAAAATGTTGTAACCTGAGAGGGTGCCAGCCAGTCTTAAAGTCTAATCTACTGGAATCACCTGTGTAGTAACTCTGTTCTCTAAAGCTTGTGATGTCTGTGTTAAACCCCAAACGAACTCTAACACCAACATTTTTCATGTTATTCTCCATTGCTTGTGCACATACAATATTCAGATGTAAAAACACACCCAATACTCAACACAAATAATTTAGTGTCATGTGTTTTTGGGCGATGCATCACGTTGTAAAGCCCTGCGCCATCAGGGGGCGTTCCGGCGCAAGGGAGGGCGTACCTGCGCAGGGACGAATCCTAAAAGTGGCTGAGGGAAATCTACAAGATGTCAATCAGTCACTTTTAAGACAATGATGCATGAGTCAAACCCTGCGCGCTTGAAGCCGACGTACGGCTTGATGCAGCATTGGGGAGATAGGGTACCCCAGAGCATTGCTGGAGCTGCGCCATCGTTGGCACGCAACTCCAGCAATGCGCCGCCTTTACGGCACAGATGCGTAAGGCTTCTGTGACGTTTTGGGCCAATGGGTGGTGGTGGCATGGCACACAATTACTGCCGCATCCCTGCTACTTTGCAGGGATGCGCCGGTAATTGAAAATATGACCCTTAGTGTCTAGCATTACGCAGTTCTTATCTTTACACTACACTCATACATAATTTCTCAGGCCAATGAAATGAACACAATGTACAAAACAAATAAGCATAGTAGCAAGCAAGGCTACTGAGAAGGAGAGCAGTGCACCTGAAATGCATAGAAGATTTTCAAATATAATTTACCTACAATGTAATCGGCAGCATTATTGCTCTTGGTAAAGAACAAAGATTTGCAAATAACAGAGCCGGATAAAACAGAGTAGTGATGAATAGCTACTACTACTCACCAAGCCCGGGGACCTCTACGCCGAGCGCGTCCAGCAAGTCCCGTTCCCGGTCCATGACATCGGTCCAGCGGTGGGTGGCCTGGTTATATGTGCGCCGGACCCCAGAGAGCTTATACATGGCCCGGCACACCTTCTCCCACCGCTTCCGGCGCTCCCGGATGCCATAGCCAGTTGCGATCTTGCCGCCTCCCAGGATCGTCTTGGGGAGGCGGCGCTGGACGTGGAAGATGAGTGCCGCCACTTCCTCCGCGCTGAAGATCTCCCGCGGCACCACTTGCTCCCCCCTCAAACGCCCGCACGGGAGCCGGGCACGGGGTGCGGGACCCTTCCCCTTCTCAGGGTGCTTCCCGGCTCCCTTTACCATGGTCTGGGCAGAAATAAACTTAAATGATAAAGAAGAAATAGAATAGTGAAGAAGAAAAGAAAAGAGTTTAAAAAAGTAGTTTAAAAGTAACTAAAAGTAGCAGAAAACACAAAAATATACAGCTAGAAAAATAGAGGGATAGATAATAAGTAAAATAGATTAAATAAACTTCAAACAAGCAAAGGATGGCAGAGATTCAGAGAGGATACAGAAAGCATGCCCAGAACCATAGCAATGAATGAGAAACAAGATGGCCGCGCCCGTTCACGACCGCGTGGGTAAGTTCGCGCGAGATTTTCCTCGCGAGCACGCGCGAAATTGAACTAGCGAGCAGCACAGTTTGCGAGATTACACATAGCGGCCGGAAACGGAATTACGTCACGCAAACAAGATGGCCGCGCCCGTGTACGACCGCTAGGGTAACTTGGCAAACGTATAGCTACAAGCGCCTCGCGAACACGCGCAAAAGCACGCGAACATACACGTCGCAAAAAAAAAATACGTGTATTCGCAAGCATTCGCGGCTCCCGAAATCGATCTCGCACGGATTCGCGCTCCAAAAAACGCGCGAAATTGCAGAAAAAACGATTTTTGCTAAACTGAAAGCAATGAGCAGGTGCAAAAGTTCAAACTTAACATTTGTAACATTCACTGTAGTGCTTCCTGAGGGGCCCCTCCAGAGTTTGCAACTATTCTATGACCCTGCTATGACCCAAACAGCAGGCTCATAGAATAGCTACAAGTAGACCATAAAGGTCCTGTGAAAAAAAATTTCACTGCAACAGAAAGCAAATTACAGATAAGGAAGGAAGCAGGTGCCAGCCAGACTGGAACTTTCTAAATAACTGACACATTAATCAACCCCCAATTAATTCATGGCAGTTGAAGTAGGGGAGGTGTGCTTGCTTTTTTCACCCCCCATAAACTACAGTGATAAACAAACCTAATGGGTGGCAGTGAGGATGTACCAGAGGGTGGCATGGGTGTCCCAGAGGGTGGCAGTGGTGAAACAGAGGGTGCTATGAACCTGTGATGATAAACCAGACGTAGAAACAACATAGTCGCGGCCGTTGCGTGCTGAAAAGTAAGTTCGCAATTGCGAAATTGTCCCAAAATCGGCGCGAACGCTCGCCAACACAAAAAACGGGAAAATCCGCAAATCCGCGAGAGTTCGCGTATCTTCGCGGATTGCGAATCCGTAAATCCGCAATTTCGCGTACGCGAGATCAGCTAGATCCGCCCATGCTTAGTCTGGGGCCTTCGTGAGGGCTATTCATCTACTTCTTTTTTGTCCCTCCTTCTATAAGGTGCACACATGCTCTAACGTGAGGCGCTCACTTGTCTTCTTTTCGTCCTCAGTAGATTTTCTACTGTTTTCTTTTTTCAAGCGACATGCGGATCAGGTGGGAGGTGCTGCATTATAGTCACACATTTGTCAGTCTACAATGGTAAGCATGAAACAATGTTTGCCCTGCCACTGTAGTTAATAGCACAATTGGTACTACAGTCCATTTAACTTTACAAGCCCTGGGTACACCTTGCGCCACATGCATAAGTCAAGTATGCTAATGAAGATAGTACTAATTCAGCCACCTTAGAAGGAGGAATACAGACACTTTACTGCTGGTTAGCAGAGGTACAGTACTAAATCTATTTGTACACCACCCAGAAGATGGTCATTTCCTACATAAACTCTCTGAAGTTTTGAGAGAGATGCATGAGGAAGGCCTGCATGTTAACTCTTATAGTAATCCAGGTAGAACATGACAACAGCTAGTGTTTTTGACATTAGTGGAGCAATTTCAGTACACCTTTTAGCAGAAAACAACAATAAAATACAGTGTCAGAGGCAATATTATTCAATAGAGTTGTATAGATCACTATCAAACAGTACACACAGTTGCACATGTTACCCAAGGGGCTTTTATTTGAGACATTTGCCTGTAAAACTCTAATTTGGTGGGAAGTTTGCTGTTCTCTGCCTGAGATATCCATGCACCATTTAATAGCCCTGTATAATTTCTAACCAAAGAGCCCATAATAACTTTGTGGAATTTTCAGCCTGACCCTAAGGGATAGTTTATCTGCATGGAGCACCTGTATTGAAAATGTTGTAACCTGAGAGGGTGCCAGCCAGTCTTAAAGTCTAATCTACTGGAATCACCTGTGTAGTAACTCTGTTCTCTAAAGCTTGTGATGTCTGTGTTAAACCCCAAACGAACTCTAACACCAACATTTTTCATGTTATTCTCCATTGCTTGTGCACATACAATATTCAGATGTAAAAACACACCCAATACTCAACACAAATAATTTAGTGTCATGTGTTTTTTCTGATTAGGTGGCCCACTAAATGTCTATGGATAGAGCCCCCTAAATCATTTTGATATCTCTGAATGGGGGAATGTGTTCCACAGAAGGGCACTTGTTTGCTCCCCTAATGGTTTCCCAAATGGAAAACATTAAAGGCATTCCATGTCCATTTAAAGGAAATAGGATACTTAAAAAAATAAAATTGGTTTCCCATTTGGGAAGGAAAATACAACAATATGGTAGTTTGCCCTAACCTGCAGGCCACCATCCTTTTATTCAAGGGAATACAGAGGAGGATACAAGTTGCAACCGACCAAATTATTATTCACTAGGCAGGTTCTTTTGTGAAACCTCACTATCACAATCTATTAGGATTTGCAAAATTCACGTAATTTGCTTTTGCATAGTTACGGGAAAATGGTATTCAGACAAAATATCGAAAATTAAATATCAAGATATATAAATATAGATTGGTAATATTGTGATACAGAAATATCATTGACAAGAATCTACATTTTAAGATATATAATATCGATTTTAAAAATAACTAAATTGTTAATAATATTTACAAAAATATCTGTGTTAATATCATTGTTAAAATATCTTTTGCTGTTGATAATATCGTTTTGTAATTAATTTGATATATTTTGCTATATATTTTAATTGCATATGTTATAAATTGCTTGTATAATTATTGTTAATGTTTTTTAATATAGTTTGTTAACTTTTAGTACTTTTTACATTTAATTTAATAGTTTTATGTAATGTTTAGTACTATAGCAGGGTGTGGGGTTTACAAGGGTAGAGGGTGAAAAGTAAATAAATTATAATGTATTTTGTAAATAATTTTCTCATTCATATTAATTATTTAATTGATAATTATTTATCAATCAATCAATCAATCAATCAGCAATTTGTATAGCGCACTACTCACCCAGTAGGGTCTCAAGGCGCTGGGGCGGGGGTCCGTTACTGCTCGAAAAGCCAGGTCTTGAGTTGTTTCCTGAAGGAGAGGTGGTCCTGGGTCAGCCGTAGGTGGATGAGGAGGGAGTTCCATGTCTTGGCCGCCAGGTAGGAGAAGGATCTTCCTCCAGCGGTGGCTCTGCGGATTTGTGGTACGGCGGCGAGGCTGGCCGATCGTAGCTTGCAGGTGGGTGTGTAGAAAGTGAGGCGGTTGTTGAGGTACTTCGGGCCCATGTCGTGGAGAGCCTTGTGTGCGTGGGTGAGGAGTCTGAACGTAATCCTCTTGTTGACGGGGAGCCAGTGCAGGTCTCTCAGGTGGGTCGAGATGTGGCTGTGGCGTGGGATGTCCAGGATGAGTCGTGCGGAGGCATTCTGTATGCGCTGGAGTCTTTTCTGTAATTTGGCAGTGGTTCCCACGTAGAGGGTGTTCCCGTAGTCCAGTCGGCTGCTGACGAGTGCCTGGGTGACTGTCTTCCTGGTTTCAGTGGGGATCCATCGGAAGCTCTTACGGAGCATGCGCAGGGTGTTGAAGCACGATGACGACACGGCGTTGACTTGTCTGGTCATCGAGAGGGAGGAATCCAGGATGAATCCCAGGTTTCGTGTGTGGTCCGTTGGCTTGGGGGTGGTGCCCAGGGCAGGAGGCCACCAGGAGTCGTCCCAGGCGGAGGGCGATGATCCCTGGATGAGAACTTCCGTCTTGTCTGAGTTCAGTTTCAGCCGGTTGTTCTTCATCCACTCTGTGACGTCTTTCATCCCTTCGTGTAGGCTGGCTCTGGCGGGGTCGTTGGTGAGGGAGAGGATCAGCTGGGTGTCGTCGGAGTAGGAGATGATGTTGAGGTTGTGTTGGCGTGCGATGGCTGCGAGGGGGCTCATGTAGACGTTGAAGAGGGTGGGGCTGAGTGAGGATCCTTGTGGTACGCCACAGATGACTTCGGTGGCCTTGGATCTAAACGGGGGGAGGCGGACTCTCTGGGTTCTTCCGGCTAGGAACGAGATGATCCACTCCAGAGCCTTCCCTTGGATACCGATGTTGCTGAGGTGCTGTACTAGAGTGTGGTGGCAGACAGTATCGAACGCTGCAGATAGGTCCAGGAGGATGAGGGCCGCTGTTTCACCGTTGTCGAGCAGGGATCTGATGTCGTTGGTGGCTGCGATGAGGGCGGTCTTGGTGCTGTGGTTGGCTCGGAAGCCAGACTGCGTAGGGTCGAGGGATCCGTTTGTCTCGAGGAAGGCGGCGAGCTGTCTGTTGACGGTCTTCTCGATGACTTTGGCAAGAAAAGGGAGGAGCGAGATGGGGCGGATGTTCTTGAGGTCGGTGGGGTCTGCTGTTGGTTTCTTCAGGAGGGCGGTAAGCTCAGCGTGCTTCCAGCTCTCCGGGAAGGTGGCGGTGTTGAAGGAGATGTTGATGATGTCCCGGAGTTGGGGTGCGATGATGGAGTCGGCCTTGTTGAAGACGTGGTGGGGGCAGGGGTCGGTTGGTGATCCGGAGTGGATGGTGTTCATCGTGCTGGTGGTGTCTTCGGTGCTGACCGGGGTCCAGTTGCAGAGGGTGGTGGTGGGGGCGTTGGTTTGGTGGTTGGGTGCGTGGTCTGTGCGCCGAAGCTGTTGTGTATGTTGGCGATCTTGCGGTGGAAGAAGGTGGCGAGTGAGTCGCAGAGGTCTTGCGAGGGTGTGATGTCGTTGTTTCCGTCGTTATGGTTGGAGAACTCTTTGACGATGCTGAAGAGTTCCTTGTTGTTGTGGGTGTTGTTGTCCAGTCGTTCTTTGAATGTTGTCCTTTTGGTGGTGCGGAACAGCTGGTGGTATTTGCGGGTGGCGTTCTTGAGGGCAGTCATGTTTTCTGTGGTCTTGTCGTGGCGCCAGGCTTTTTCAAGGGTGCGGCTGTTTTTCTTGGATGTTTTGAGTTCGTCAGTGAACCAGGAGGCTTTCTTGCTGCCGGGTCTGCTGAAAGGTTCTTCAGTGGTGCGAGGTCGTCGGCGCAGTTGGTGAGCCACTGTGTGAAGGTGCGGGCTGCTTCGCTGGGGTCTGTTGCGCTGGCGGGAAGGTTCAGGCTGAGGGCGGTGGTGAGCTGGTCGGCGGTGATCTTGCTCCAGCTCCAGCGAGGAACCTGTTGCGGGTGGTGGTGGGTCGTGGTTCTTTTGAAGCTGAAGTGGACGCAGCTGTGATCCGTCCAATGAAGTCCAGTGGAGTGGCTGAAGGAGATGTGCTTGCAGGAGGAGAAGACGGGGTCAAGCGTGTGGCCGGCGTAGTGGGTGGGGGTGTTCACCAGTTGCTTGAGTCCGAGGTTGGCGAGGTTGTCCAGCAGGGTGGTGGTGTTGCAGTCCTTGGTGTTCTCCAGGTGGAAATTGAGGTCCCCTAGGAGGATGTAGTCAGGGGAGGGGAGGGCGTGCGGGCTGATGAAGTCTGCGATGTCTTCGCTGAATTGGGTGCGTGGTCCCGGGGGTCTGTAGATGAGGGTGCCTCTAAGAGTGGCCTTGGGGTCGGTGTGTATCTGGAAGTGGAGGTGTTCGGCGGCGGTGAAGGAGTCATTGGAGTAGGTCGTGATGCGGATGGTGTTCCTGTGGACGATGGCGATGCCTCCTCCGGTCTGGTTGATGCGGTCCCTCCGGGTGATCTTGTATCCGTCCGGGATGGCTATGGCGATGTCGGGCGCTGAGGAGGCGCTCATCCAGGTTTCCGTGAGGAAGGCGACGTCTGGTGAACGGCGTGTCTGTGGACGGAGCAGGTGTTGAGCAGGATGCACTTGAGGTGGTTGTTGCTGGTGCCTGGTCTCTTGGGTGCGGTGCAGGTGCAGGTCCGGAGGCAGGTGAATTTGCAGGCTTGGCAGCTGAAGGGTCCGTGGGTGCGTTTCGGGGTGGCTAGGTAGCAGGCAGGGTTCCGGTCGGGTTTGAGTGCGTTGAGGGTGGCGGCGTTGTAGGTCTGTCGTGTGGGCTGGCATCGTCGGGGACCAAGGGTCCTGGCGCTGGGCGCTGTCCAGGCGTGGACGGGGGTAAACGGGCTTGCCTTTGGCGTGCCTTCGGCGCACAATCGGCGCACCCGCTGCGCGTGAACGCTGCACGTACCTGCGGGTTCCATTTAAGGCGAAGTGGGAGGGAGGAACAGCTAGGAGGCGGGAGTGGGGGGGCCAATGGGGTTAACAGAAAAGAAAAGGGGCGGGGCCGCGAGGGAGCAGCGGCGGGAAGCAGGGAGCGGAGGGGGGATCACACCAGGGGAACAGTGACAAAAATACAAGGCGCAATAAACCTACTATACAAAAAAGAAGCACTAAACAGTAAATAAACAGTAGAAATACAGAACACTGAAAACTGGGCACAGAGGGGCAAAAAATGGAAAAAACGGGCAAAAAGAGCGATCAGCAGCGAGGGGGCACCGAGGTCAGGGAAGGACCTGTGGCGCTGGGGGAGAGCCGCGCCTACAGCTGGTGGGCCGTGCGGCGTGGGGATTCTCATTGTTTGATTCAATGCTGTATTAGAGATAGATGACACAGGCAGAGAGTGAGATGACACAGGCAGAGAGTGAGATGTCACACGCAAAGAAAGAAATGACACACACAAAGAGAGAGATGGTGCAGGGACTGAGTGAGATGACACACACAAAGAGAGAGATGACACACACACAGAGAGAGATGACACACACACACACAGAGATGACAGACACAAAGAGAGAGATCGTGCAGATAGAGATTGAGATGACACACGCAAAGAGATATATGACACACACAAAGAGAGAGATGCCACACACAAAGAGAGAGATCGTGCAGACAGAGATTGAGATGACACACGCAAACAGAGATGACGCACACAAAGAGAGAGATGGGGCAGAAACAGAGCGAGATGACACACGCAAAGAGAGAAATGACACACACAAAGAGAGAGATGGTGCAGGGACTGAGTGAGATGACACACACAAGGAGAGAGATGACACACACAAAGAGAGAGATAACACACAAATAGAGAGATGACAGACACAAAGAGAAATATCGTGCAGACAGAGATTGACATGACACACGCAAACAGAGAGATGACACACACAAAGAGAGAGATGGGACAGAAACAGAGCGAGATGACACGCGCAAAGAGAGAGATGGCGCAGGCAGAGAGTGAGATGGCACACGGAAAGAGAGAGATAGCGCAGGCAGAGAGTGAGATGACATAGGCAGAGAGTGAGATGCCACACACAAAGAGAGAGATGACACACAGAAAGAGAGAGATGGTGCAGGCACACAGTGAGATGACGCACGAAAAGAGAGAGATGATACACACAAAGAGAGAGATGGGGCAGGCACAGAGTGAGATGACACACGCAAAGAGAGAAATGACACACACAAAGAGAGAGATGGGGCAGAAACACAGCAAGATGACACACGCAAAGAGAGAAATGACACACACAAAGAGAGATGCTTGATACTCCTTAGCACACGTCTAGTATACCATGTTACAGATATATACATGTGTTTCCACAATACAGTTCGCACACAAAATAAATTCTTATTCCTTTTGTTCAGGGTTGGTTGTTGTTTATTTCAGGAGACGTCACAGCCGACACGTGTTTCGTCGTTTTGGGGAATGTAACCCCCGACTTTTTCAAGGCTATTCTCCAATGTTTCTTTTTGTTATTATTTGAGGTGATAATTCCAACCCTCAAAGGGGTTCTTGTGGGGATGTCGTGGGTATAATGGAATCTTCGTCCATGTATTGACCAGAATATTGGTTCAATATTTTCAAGCTTATCGCTGTATTCTTCTCGGGAGATTATTCGCCCCTTCTGCTACATCTCTGTTGCCTACACACAAAGAGAGAGATGGTGCAGGGACTGAGTGAGATGACACACAAAAAAAGAGATGACACACACAAAGAGAGAGATAACACACAAAGAGAGAAATGACAGACACAAAGAGAGAGATTGTGCAGACAGAGATTGAGGTGACACACGCAAACAGAGAGATGACACACACAAAGAGAGAGATGACACACACAAATAGAGAGATCGTGCAGACAGAGATTGAGATGACACACGCAAACAGAGAGATGACACACACAAAGAGAGAGATGGGGCAGAAACAGAACGAGATGACACACGCAAAGAGAGAAATGACACACACAAAGAGAGAGATGGTGCAGGGACTGAGTGAGATGACACACACAAGGAGAGAGATGACACACACAAAGAGAGAGATGGGGCAGAAACAGAGCGAGATGACAGTCGCAAAGAGAGAGATGGCACAGGCAGAGAGTAAGATGGCACACGGAAAGAGACAGATAGCGCAGGCAGAGACTGAGATGACACAGGCAGAGAGTGAGATGTCACACACAAAGAGAGAGATGACACACAGACAGAGAGAGATGGTGCAGGCACACAGTGAGATGACACACGCAAAGAGAGAGATGACACACACAAAGAGAGAGATGACACACACAAAGAGAGAGATGGTGCAGGCACACAGTGAGATGACACACGCAAAGAGAGAAATGACACACACAAAGAGAGAGATGATGCAGGGACTGAGTGAGATGACACACAAGGAGAGAGATGATACACACAAAGAGAGAGATGACACACACAAAGAGAGGGATGACAGACACAAAGAGAGAGATCGTGCAGACAGAGATTGAGATGACACATGCAAACAGAGAGGTGACACACACAAAGAGAGAGATGGGGCAGAAACAGAGCGAGATGACACACACAAAGAGAGAGATGGCGCAGGCAGAGAGTGAGATGGCACACGGAAAGAGAGAGATAACGCAGGTAGAGAGTGAGATGACACACACAAGGAGAGAGATGACACACACAAAGAGTGAGATGACACACACAAAGAGAGAGATGGCCAGGCACAGAGTGAGATGACACACGCAAAGAAAGAGATGACACACACAAAGAGAGATATGACACACACAAAGAGAGAGATGGGGCAGGCACAGAGTGAGATGACACACGCAAAGAGAGAAATGACACACACAAAGAGAGAGATGGTGCAGGGACTGAGTGAGATGACACACACAAAGAGAGAGATGGGGCAGAAACAGAGCGAGATGACACACGCAAAGAGAGAGATGGTGCAGGCAGAAAGTGAGATGGCACACGGAAAGAGAGAGATAGCGCAGGCAGAGAGTGTGATGAAACACGCAAAGAGACAGATAACACACACAAAGAGAGAGATGGGGCAGGCACAGAGTGAGATGACACACGCAAAGAGTGAAATGACACACAGAAAGAGAGATGGTGCAGGGACTTAGTGAGATGACACACACAAGGAGAGAGATGGCACACATAAAGAGAGAGATGATACACATAAAGAAAGAGTTGACAGACACAAAGAGAGAGATCGTGCAGACAGAGTTTGAGATGACACATGCAAACAGAGAGATGACACACACAAAGAGAGAGATGGGGCAGAAACAGAGCGAGATGACACACGCAAAGAGAGAGATGGCGCAGGTAGAGAGTGAGATGGCACACGGAAAGAGAGAGATAGCGCAGGTAGAGAGTGAGATGACACACGCAAGGAGAGAGACGACACACACAAAGAGAGAGATGACACACAGAAAGAGAGGGATGGTGCAGGCACAGAGTGAGATGACAAACGCAAAGAAAGAGATGACACACACAAAGAGAGAAATGACACACACAAAGAGAGAGATGGTGCAGGGACTGAGTGAGATGACACACACAAAGAGAGAGATGGGGCAGAAACAAAGCGAGATGACACATGCAAAGAGAGAGATGGTGCACGCAGAGAGTGAGATGGCACACGGAAAGAGAGAGATAGCGCAGGCAGAGAGTGTGATGACACATGCAAAGAGAGAGATGACACACACAAAGAGAGAGAAGGGGCATGCACAGAGTGAGATGACACACGCAAAGAAAAAGATGACACACACAAAGAGACAGATGACACACACAAAGAGAGAGATCATGCAGACAGAGATTGAGATGACTCACGCAAACAGAGAGATGAAACACACAAAGAGAGAGATGGGGCAGAAACAGAGTGAGATGACACACATAAAGAGAGAAATGACACACACAAAGAGAGAGATGGTGCCGGGACTGAGTGAGATAACACACACAAAGAGAGAGATGGGGCAGGCACAGAGTGAGATGACACACATAAAGAGAGAAATGACACACACAAAGAGAGAGATGGTACAGGGACTGAGTGAGATGACACACACAAAGAGAGAGATGGGGCAGAAACAGAGCGAGATGACACACGCAAAGAGAGAGATGGTACAGGCAGAGAGTGAGATGGCACACGGAAAGAGAGAGCTAGCGCAGGCAGAGAGTGTGATGACA
This sequence comes from Lissotriton helveticus, assembly GCF_964261635.1. Lineage (NCBI taxonomy): Eukaryota > Metazoa > Chordata > Amphibia > Caudata > Salamandridae > Lissotriton > Lissotriton helveticus. The sequence goes on along the minus strand of NC_136059.1, from coordinate 722,989,140 downwards.
CACGCAAAGAGAGAGATGACACACACAAAGAGAAAGATGGGGCATGCACAGAGTGAGATGACACATGCAAACAAAAAGATGACACACACAAAGAGACAGATGACACACACAAAGAGAGAGATGGGGCAGGCACAGAGTGAGATGACACACGCAAAGAGAGAAATGACACACAGAAAGAGAGAAATGGTGCAGGGACTGAGTGAGATGACACACACAAGGAGAGAGATGACACACACAAAGAGAGAGATGACACACACAAAGAGAGAGAAGACACACACAAAGAGAGAGATCGTGCAGACAGAGATTGAGATGACACACACAAACAGAGAGATGACACACACAAAGAGAGAGATAGGGCAGAAAGAGAGCAAGATGACACACGCAAAGAGAGAGATGGCGCAGGCAGAGAGTTAGATGGCACATAGAAAGAGAGAGATAGCGCAGGCAGAGAGTGTGAGGACACAAACAAAGAGAGAGATGACACATACAAAGAGAGTGATGGCACACACAAAGAGAGAGATGGGGCATGCACAGAGTGAGATGACACACGCAAAGAGAGAGATGACACACACAAAGAGAGAGATGACACACACAAAGAGATAGATGGGGCAGGCACAGGGTGAGATGACACACTCAAAGAGAGAAATGACACACACAAAGAGAGAGATGGTGCAGGGACTGAGTGAGATGACACACAAGGAGAGAGATGACACACACAAAGCCAGAGATGACACACACAAAGAGAGAGATGACACACACAAAGATAGAGATGACACAGGCAGAGATTGAGATGACACATGCAAACAGAGAGATGAAACACACAAAGAGAGAGATGGGGCAGAAACAGAGCGAGATGACTCACGCAAAGAGAGAGATGGCGCAGGGAGAGAGTGAGAAGCACGCGGAAAGGGAGAGATAGCGGAGGCAGAGAGTGAGATGACACACGCAAGGAGAGAGATGGCGCAGGCAGAGAGTGAGATGACACACGCTAAGAGAGATGGCACAGGCAGAGAGAGAGATGACACACGCAAAGAGAGAGATGACACACACAAAGAGAGAGATAGCGCAGGTAGAGAGTGAGATGACACACGCAAGGAGAGAGACGACACACACAAAGAGAGAGATGACACACAGAAAGAGAGGGATGGTGCAGGCACAGAGTGAGATGACAAACGCAAAGAAAGAGATGACACACACAAAGAGAGAAATGACACACACAAAGAGAGAGATGGTGCAGGGACTGAGTGAGATGACACACACAAAGAGAGAGATGGGGCAGAAACAAAGCGAGATGACACACGCAAAGAGAGAGATGGTGCACGCAGAGAGTGAGATGGCACACGGAAAGAGAGAGATAGCGCAGGCAGAGAGTGTGATGACACATGCAAAGAGAGAGATGACACACACAAAGAGAGAGAAGGGGCATGCACAGAGTGAGATGACACACGCAAAGAAAAAGATGACACACACAAAGAGACAGATGACACACACAAAGAGAGAGATCATGCAGACAGAGATTGAGATGACTCACGCAAACAGAGAGATGAAACACACAAAGAGAGAGATGGGGCAGAAACAGAGTGAGATGACACACATAAAGAGAGAAATGACACACACAAAGAGAGAGATGGTGCCGGGACTGAGTGAGATAACACACACAAAGAGAGAGATGGGGCAGGCACAGAGTGAGATGACACACATAAAGAGAGAAATGACACACACAAAGAGAGAGATGGTACAGGGACTGAGTGAGATGACACACACAAAGAGAGAGATGGGGCAGAAACAGAGCGAGATGACACACGCAAAGAGAGAGATGGTACAGGCAGAGAGTGAGATGGCACACGGAAAGAGAGAGCTAGCGCAGGCAGAGAGTGTGATGACACACGCAAAGAGAGAGATGACACACACAAAGAGAAAGATGGGGCATGCACAGAGTGAGATGACACATGCAAAGAAAAAGATGACACACACAAAGAGACAGATGACACACACAAAGAGAGAGATGGGGCAGGCACAGAGTGAGATGACACACGCAAAGAGAGAAATGACACACAGAAAGAGAGAAATGGTGCAGGGACTGAGTGAGATGACACACACAAGGAGAGAGATGACACACACAAAGAGAGAGATGACATACACAAAGAGAGAGAAGACACACACAAAGAGAGAGATCGTGCAGACAGAGATTGAGATGACACACACAAACAGAGAGATGACACACACAAAGAGAGAGATAGGGCAGAAAGAGAGCAAGATGACACACGCAAAGAGAGAGATGGCGCAGGCAGAGAGTTAGATGGCACATAGAAAGAGAGAGATAGCGCAGGCAGAGAGTGTGAGGACACAAACAAAGAGAGAGATGACACATACAAAGAGAGTGATGGCACACACAAAGAGAGAGATGGGGCATGCACAGAGTGAGATGACACACGCAAAGAGAGAGATGACACACACAAAGAGAGAGATGACACACACAAAGAGATAGATGGGGCAGGCACAGGGTGAGATGACACACTCAAAGAGAGAAATGACACACACAAAGAGAGAGATGGTGCAGGGACTGAGTGAGATGACACACAAGGAGAGAGATGACACACACAAAGCCAGAGATGACACACACAAAGAGAGAGATGACACACACAAAGATAGAGATGACACAGGCAGAGATTGAGATGACACATGCAAACAGAGAGATGAAACACACAAAGAGAGAGATGGGGCAGAAACAGAGCGAGATGACTCACGCAAAGAGAGAGATGGCGCAGGGAGAGAGTGAGAAGCACGCGGAAAGGGAGAGATAGCGGAGGCAGAGAGTGAGATGACACACGCAAGGAGAGAGATGGCGCAGGCAGAGAGTGAGATGACACACGCTAAGAGAGATGGCACAGGCAGAGAGAGAGATGACACACGCAAAGAGAGAGATGACACACACAAAGAGAGAGATGGTGCAGGCAGAGAGTGAGATGACACACGCAAAGAGTGAGATAGTGCAGGCAGAGAGTGAGATTAATAATGAAACTGTACTGCACTGTTGCTGTGACACAGTTGCCGTGCTATAAACTTAGTTATTTGTAAACTAGTGTTTATATTGTTTACTTATTGTCATTGCTATGTAGTATGTTAGTAGTGGTCTATAATATGTTATTTTTTCTTTACTACAGATTGTAATCATCTATAGAAAGATAAAAGAATATGCGGACGAAGGAAAGAAGAAGAAAAAGTTATAAACATGCTTTATTGTCCAAGAAAACACAATTAGAATATTCATCCAAAACACAATCTTCAGTGAAAAAAAGAATGCTCCTGGTAAGCAAACAAAGGAATTTTTTGGAAATTAACGCAATGTAAAAAACATCTGGATATTGTTTCAAAGAAAAAAAATCATCTGTAAATACAAAGAAAAAGCAGAGCCCCCCAAAAAATGTTAGACCTGTAGAAGGAGATGATATTGTCTTTAGTAATAGACGGAGAAATCCATTTATTGACTATCGTAGATGAATGTTTTAAAACAGAATTGTTTTAAATTTATAAAAAAATGTTAAAAATTATAAAAAGAAAACTGAAAAAAAAAAAGTATAGTGAAGATTGTGGATCAGGCTTTTGAAGTGAAAAAAAAATATACAGTTTAGTAATTAATAGAATTCGTACACTAGATAAGGTAATCAATGTTTTGAAATCGAAATGTAAGTGGAAAAGAGTAATTAATCGGACTAATTTTTGTGATGTTTTTTCTGGAGAATGGAAGCATAGTTCAAGTTGTGAGCCATTTTTTAATGAAGAGAGTTACTTTCAGGATAATGATTTGGTGCATGCAGTTGACACCAGTGGTCGAGCATATGAGGTGAAGGACGGTTGTCCGGTTGTCCGGTTGAAAAAGAAAAAATTGTGCCTAGAAATGCAGAAGAGGTGTTAGCTGATGAAGTTTTAGGGAGATGTCCTAAGGCTCCAGTGTATACTTGGAATTGTAGTAGTATGACAGGATTCAATTGATTTGTTTTTCAATTTCTTACGGACATATACTAAGAAAAGTCTAAAACAAAAGATGAAGATGTTGCAAGAGTTATATCCTTGCAGAGTGACAGAAAAAACAGGTTTGCATGGGCATTCACTGGCTTGTCTTTCGAGGAAAGTATGTCAGAGTGTTTTTCACCATTTTAGGATGTTAGCAGTGCATCATAATAAAGTGAGGAAATTAGTGAGAAGGTTGTATTATGCAAAAAGTCCAGCACTTAAGCTAAAACAGTTAAACAGTGCTCTTTTGCATGGATCTGAATTAGATGTGAAGAACATTTGTGAAGAAATTGAGTTTTGTTATTTTGGTGAAAAAGAGGACAGTGCAGAAACCGATACAGTAATAGAAGGTAATGTGGAAGAGAATGTACAGATTTCAAGTACAGAAAAATTTGCCCATGAAATTACAAAGTTTAAGGTCAATTCAAGTGAAAGGCCTAATTTTTCTTGTGTGTGTTGTCGACGAACTCATTATAAGAATCAGACTAGGTTAGTTGATTTATATGTAAAAAGTGAAATGGAAAATAATAATGAGTGGAAGGATTTTGCAGCTTATTTGTTGGTAGAAAATTGTTTTGATTTGGGTTCTGATCAACGTATTTGTAAATATTGTTATAATAAATTGAATGAAAACAGAATGCCTGCTAAAGATGTTCATAATAATCTTGAGTTGGTAGACATTCCTTCTGAATTGATGGATTTAAATACCTATAAGTCTATTCTGATTCAATGTGTGCATCCTTTTCAGGCTATTGTTCGCATGGAGCCTAAGACAGGGAAATTGCCTCCTTCAGATTTACAGAGAGGATTAAAGGGAAGAGTTTTATATTTGCCTCTAGATTTTAAGAAAAATATTGATACAATTGGTGCAGAAAAAGTGGAAGAGGAACCTCTGGTTATTCTAGTTAATGGTGTTCCGACAAAGAGCAAGAAAATCTGGCAAGAATTAGTGGATGTTAGGAAAGTCAAAAAGGCAACGTTGTATTTGGTAAACAACAATCACTACTACAAAAATGTATATGTTGGAGAAGAGGAAACAACTGTAGAAGAGGACAGTGATTTCTCAGCTGGGCAAATTGAAAAAGTTGATGTCTCTAGAACTGAAGAAATGTATGAACATTATAGTGTTCATCCTTTGCATTCCAAAGAAGTAATGGGGAATGCTATTGACTTGTTTCAAATGAAAGAAGCAAAAGGAAGTCCCATTAGTGTATGGGAAGAAAGTTTGGAAGCTTGTTGCTTTCCTCAGTTATTTAGAAAAGGTCAAGGTGGACGATATGACAACCGACCTGTTCAAATTCCCGCATCTGAATACCGGACTTTAAGATTATATGCAGAAGATCCAAGGTTTTGTCAATGCATTCCATATTTGTTTCATCTACTGTTTGTGAGTGACTTGTCTTGACTTTCTTATGCAGTGAACCATATACTGAAAAGTGGAGTACATCTGCAAAATGTTTCGGCAAAGGACTTTAATGATAAAGTCAAACTGCAAGACAGTATTTTGGAATCTCACCTAATTAATCTCATGGCATGTCAGCGTGATACTAACGAGTATTGGTACCATCGTCATGGGGAATTGAAATGTATGCTAAGAAACTTAGGAACTCCTACATGGTTCATCACTCTTAGCTGTGCTGAGTATGCTTGGGAAGACTTACTTCAATTTCTACGAGAGTCAAATACAAACATTGAAAATATAGAATACAAGACACCTGGAGAACTGTGCTCTTTGGATCCAGTTAATGTATGCAGCTATTTCAATCATAGATTTGAAGCTATGATGTCTTTTATCAAAAACAAAAAAAATCCTCCGCTTGGAGAGGTTTTGGATTTCGTTTGGAGAAAGGAGTATCAAGCAAGAGGTGCTCCTCACATACATATGCTGCTATGGATCAAATATGCACCCAAATTTGGAACAGATTCGGATGACACAGTGATGAGTTTCATTGAACAGTATTCTACATGTGCTGTTCCGAAAAGTACAGAAGAAAACAATTTAAGACATCAAGTTTTACGCTTTCAAACCCATCGTTGTGGAAAATACTGTCGTCGAAAGTTCAAATCCAAGGACAAGTTCTACACAAAATGTTGTTTTGGATTTCCACGACCAGTAATATCTAAACGAAGAGTGAACAATTTTATGTCTTCTCTGTGATATACTGTGACAAGAAAATCACCGAAAAATACATACAACTTAAGAAGAAATGAAGAGTCCAAAAACATAAATGACTACAACCCAGTCATTTTGTCCATGTGGAATGCTAACATGGATATTCCATCAGTTGCTGACAACTTTATTGCTGTGGCTCGATATGTGACGTCTTACATCACAAAATCAGAAAAGACGGAACTGAAGGAAATGTGGGAGGAAATTTCACATGAAAAGAGTCTAAGTAAGAAATTGTACAGTTACAGTCTGAAGATGTTGTCGCATCGAGAAATTGGAGAATATGAATGTTCTAATCGGTTATCATCAGCAAGTCTATATGCCAAATCTAGAACAATCATTTGGGTGAGTCTAGGTCTTGCTGCAAAACGAAACCGAGTTTTGAAATCTGTACAAGAAATTGAGTATTTGGCGGAGAAAGAACCAAACAGAACAGATATTTTGAAGACAAACAAGTTGGATACATACTATCCAAATAGAAGTAGTCATCTTGAGAACGTTTGTCTCTATGAAGTTCTGCAAAGCTATACTTTTAAGAGGAACATCACAGAAGATATCAATAAAGGAGTATATGCTGTAATTGGATGTGAAGGATGTCTGGTGAAACAAATAAAAGGCCAATTGATTAATCATCGAAAATTGAGTTGCGAATCTCCTGACAAAAGAGAATTTTACTTTTTAGCTCTTTTGCAACTCTTTAAGCCATGGCGTACAGAAGAGGAACTACTTGGAGATTTTCTCAGTTATGAAGATTCTTTCAATGCAACCAAGGATAACATAGAATGTCCTGTTTTTTTTCAAATTATCTGCAAATGTTGAACGAGGAAATACAGCAAGAAGCTACAATTGCAGCAGAGATTGCTAGAGACAGTTCTCAAGACAGTCAGAGTTTTGCTTCACTGAGTCAGGATCCACTAGGAGGAACAATTATCCAAAATGAAGCTGCCACTGCCATAGATGAAGTGGAAAGAGCCATGGAACAAGCTCAGGAGGATGTAGTTAACTTAGAAGATTTGGAAAAAGAACTAAACGTTGAGCAGAAACAAATATATGAGGAAGTCACAGAACAGATTGAGCATGGTTTATGTCATGAGAAAAAAGAGTGCTCATGTACGCCAGACTGCAGGCTGTATATGCGGAGGCGAAAGAACTGGGGCGACTGCCTGATTCTATGACGGAGGCGCTGGTTGTGCCCCTGCTGAAACCGGGCAGGGATGCTTTAGATGTCGCTTCTTTTCGTCCGTTGTCTATGTTGACTGTGGATTATAAGATTCTGAGCCAATCCTGGCCACCCGGCTCCTGCCATTGATGACCTCTTTGGTACATAGGGATCAGGCGGGATTCATCCCCTCCAGGAGTACCTCGATGAATATCCGTCGGCTGATTGAGGTCATTGATGGTGCTGCCTTGTCGGATCCGGGCCCGGTGGTGCTGGCGGTTGATATTGAAAAGGCGTTTGATAGTTTGGAATGGGATTTTTTAGATGGTGTGCTGTTGAAGTTCGGGGTTGGGGAGGGGTTCCGAGGCTGGACAAGAGTGCTCTATTCATCGGCTAAGGCACGGGTGCGGCTAGGGACGCTGGTCTCCTCGGTTTATCCGGTATGTAGGGGCACGAGGCAGGGCTGCTCGCTATCCCCTCTGCTCTTTGCTCTGGCGATGGAACCCTTAGCGGCACAGGCAAGGCTGGGAGTTGTTTACGACGGGATTACGCAGGGACTTGACTCGCATTATATATCGTTGTACGCTGACGACTTGTTACTGTACCTAGCGGACGCTGGAAGGGCCCTGGAAGGCGCGGTGGATATGCTGGGCAGGTTTGGGAGGCTTTCAGGCCTCAGGGTGAACTGGACTAAGACGTGTGTGTTTCCGCTGCGGAAGGCCACGCTCTGCCCACAGCTCACGAGGCCGGTGGTGTGGGAACCATCTTGTTTTCTGTACTTAGGGGTGCGCATCTACCATGCCACGGCGGACCTCCTTGAGGGGAATGTGGGGCGCTGCATTAGGGCGTTGAGAGGCAGTATGGACTTCTGGGCCTCCCTCCCGCTGTCTGTACTGGGCCGAGTGGCGCTGTTGAAAATGGTAGCACTCCCGAGACTGCTCTACTATTTTAGAACGTTGCCGGTGTGGATCCCGCAGGGCATCTTTCGGGAGCTGAGGACGATGGTGACTGGTTTTCTCTGGGGCCACGGTCGCAGACGGGTGGCACTGACCACCCTGCTGAGACCCAAGTGTGAGGGAGGGATGGCCGTCCCCGACTACGAGTTATACTATTTGGCAGCGCAGCTCCAGGTCCTGACGCAGAACGTGGCCAGAGAATTCAGGGGGCCCGAGGTTGGCCGGGGGGTCGGCGTTCAGAGGCAGGTCTTGTCGTCTATCGTGATGCAACAGAGACTGGCCAGTAGGGAAGTCACGATGGAGGAGTGGACACTCAGATTGTGTTGGAACAGATATATGAAAAGGGCTGGGAAGCGCCGGCCGTACGCCCCGGAGATTCCGTTGGGAATGCTCACTGCCTTACCGCACGGGGGTGATTGGTCCCAATTGTTGGAGTGGGAGGACCTGGGCTTGCAGATGGTAGGTGACCTGTATGTGGATGGGACGCTGGTCCCGTTCCAGACCTTGCAGGAGCAGTTCGGCCTGCCGAATGGTTCCTTCTTGCTGCATGCGGCGGTGGTCGCGGCTCTGCGGAAGCACTGGGGGGGCGGATTGGCTGAACCGGAGGTGTCGGCGGTGTGCCAATATGTGGTGATGGCTGCGGGCACCGTCAAGGCGGTGACCTGCCTCCACAATAGGATGCTGAACGAGGGTCTGGCTCCGTTGGTCGAGTTGAAGTCGCGTTGGGAGGCCAGCATCGGTAGGCCAATTCCGGACTCTGTTTGGGGTCAGGTACTACACAGGGCCTGGAAAGAGACAAGGAATGCGAGATTCCAACAGGTGCATTATTTTGTGCTCCATAGGGCATATTTGACCCCGGAGAGGTTACGTCGACACTTCCAAGTGCTTGACGCCATGTGCCCGAGATGTTTGGAGCCCGAGGCAGATCTTGACCACATGCTGTGGGGTTGCCCGAGGTTAGGGGACTACTGGGCCGAGGTAAGAGACCTCTTGAATGCTGTCACAGATCGGGAGGTGGACTTTGACATGGCCGCGTGCCTGCTTCTTTGGTTCCCGCATACCAAAAAGACCAAGGTGACGAGTAAATTTATTGGGTTGGGTCTGATACTGGCGCAGCGAGAACTCACTTGGCATTGGAAGTCTAAAATGGGGCCGTCTGCACGGAGGTGGAGGAACGAATTGGTGAAGTGGTCGGGCTGTGAGAGTGTGTCACGAATGCGCCAGGCGACTAGAACGGGTAATGAAAAGAGCTTGGATCTGGCACGGTCATGGGAGATGGTGGTGCAGGCATTGAGGGACCACTTAACTGAAGGCGACGAAACTGACCAGTTATGAACAGGGATTCCATGTGACCGCTTGTTTGTTACAACTTCCTGCTAGTTGTCAACCTAGAGCAGGAGGGGATTGGAGATACCCGCGTTAGCAGCAGTTGGGGGGGGGGCTTAGAGTAGGGTGGGTTGCCAGCGACTTCCCGGAACCGGATGGCCCAGGAACGTAGTCGTGTTGATTTTGTGATAAGACATTGAAGTGACCTGGGATTGGGTGGGGAGGAGATGGTTGGTTGTTTTGGGATAAAAGCAGAAACGAAGGACTACACTTGACCCGTGTCCCGCATAGGGCATACACCGAGGTACCTCCAGCGAACTGCTTCATTGACGCGCCGCCCAGCCTCCGGGATGTGGGCTAATCGGCTGTGTATTGCATTGCAATAGTGCTGTATGATGGGACCCGCTGGTGCATGGGTTGGTTTGTTGGTTGTGTTTCTTCCTGATTCTGCAATAAAAATATATTTAAAAAAAAAAAAAAAAAGGAGGGTATGACATATGTTACTTTATCTCGAGTCAGAACTTTTTCTGGATTGTACTTGATTGATTTTGATGAGACAAAGATTAGTGCAGATCTAAATTGTGTAAAAGAATATAATAGGTTAAGAAGAGAGTATGCACCAAATTTACCTCAATATCCTCTATTTGAAAAGTGTGTGGTAGGCCGAAAAAGAAGAAATGAGAAAAATTGTAGTGAAGTTGTAGCAAAAAGAAAAAAAGTAGATGAAACAGTAATTGTAAGCAGAAAGGAAAAGGATTCAGTTAAAGATGTTGTTGGATTTCAGTTTGAAAACAGGTCTGGTGTCAACTGCTATACTAATGTAGTGGTTAATGTTGGTTTTTTTCTCCAAACTTTACAAGAACAGATTGTTGAAAATCGGGATCAAAGATTTTGTTGTTTGTTGAATTCTGTGTTTGAGAAATGTAGCAGTGATAGAACAAAAATAGAAAGTGTTTCTGAAATTCGAAATGTTTTAGACATATGTTCTGGTCTAAATCAATTTTCACAGAATATTCAGCAAGATTGTCAGGAATTTCTAATGTATATGCTTGTTGTATTGCAAGATGAAGGTATAGATGTAGAAAATCTCTTTGGCCTTTCTTATAAATGGCAGCATAACTGCGACAATTGTTCCTTTTCAAGTACTACTACAATAGACACTGAAAGATTTATATATTTGCCTTTACCAGACTGCAAATCAGTGTCTTTTAATAATCTAGTTAGAGAAGCAAATCAAAACATGGTCTGTACTCAATGTAAATCTGCAATGCTATCAACATTATTTATACAAAGATATGGAGAGTATGTAATTTTAATGTTCCAACGATGTAGACCTGATGGAACTAAATTGACAACTTTAATAAAAAATGTGTGGCTTCTCAATTATCAATTTCAGGAAGAACCTTTGTAACTGCAGCAATTATTTTCCATGATGGTCCTTCGACAACATCAGGACATTACACAGCTTATTTAAAATGTCAAAAAGGCTGGACTAATTGTAATGATACTCAATTGACTTTCAAACAACGTTTGCCTTTTGCCTTACGAAATTCTTACCTAGTGTTTTTACAACCGTAATTTTAGGAAAGGTAATTGGCCTATGAAGATTGGAGCAGTTAATAAAACTTAGTCTGCTGTTCAAAATGATTTTGTGAGTGAGAGTGATCAAGATAATAAAAAACTTGTAGTTGTCATAGAGGTAGTATAAGTGTATCACATAGTGAGTGATATCGAAATTATAGTAAATTTTGATCATGAGTGAGGTGGAAATATAACTATTGTTACATAATGAAAAAGATGTTGGAGCTTTTCTTTCAGAAAGTCGGGTAAATGGAAGTTTAAGAGTACTATTGAGTAATTTTCAAAGAAAAGGACTTTCCATATACTATTTGGCCTCGTGGAAAAGTAAGTGGATCAAAAATGAGTTAAGATATGTTTTTTCTAATTTTTACATTATTTATTGGAACGTTGTATGGGTTTTTTAAATACAATCTTTTTGATTGTGTTTTTTTTTGCCCGCTGTCATATGATGAGTAGTATTGAACTCACTGTTTTTAGTGAAATTCAATATATTCTGAGGACAGCAAAAATAAACCATATAACATGTTGTACAAGTTATTTTGTATTTTGTATTGTGAAATATATATTATACTCTCCTTGTCTCACGCTCACACACCTTTACCCACCCTCTATCACCCCTCTTTCCTCAACTTCACTGCCCTTCTCTCACTCTCCCTCACCCCCGTTCCCTTACTCCGGTTCACTCACTTATCCTCATTACCCATCCTTAACTCCCCTTCCCCTCACTCTCCTCCCACACTCACCTTTTCCCAGTCCCTCTGTTTCACTCCCCTTCCCCTTCTTTCCTTTCTTTGCTCCCTCAGTCATTCCCCTTCCTTCACTCACCTTACTCCACTTCACTCACTCCTTCTCTTACTCCCTCTGTCCTCTCACATTCTCACTCCCCTTCCCTCACTCACTCTCTCTTACCCTCACTCCCTCCATCCCCTTACTTTGTCACTCCCCCTTCCCTCATAGTCACTCCCTTTAACTCACCAACACTCTCTCACTTATCTTTCTATGCTCCCTCACTTAGTCCCCTTCTCTCACTCCTTCCTTCACTACCTCTATTTCCTCACTCCCTCACTCGCCTTGTCTTACGCTCACTTGCCTTCATCCACCCTCTATCACCCCTCTTTCCTCAACCTCACTGCCCTTCTCTCACCCTCCCTCAACCCCGTTCCCTTACTCTGGTTCCCTCACTTATCCTCATTACCCATCCTTAACTCCCCTTCCCCTCACTCTCCTCACACACTCACCTTTTCCCAATCCCTCTGCTTCACTCCCCTTCCCCGTCTTTCCTTCCTTTGCTCCCTCAATAATTCCCCTTCCCTCACTCACCTTAGTCCACTTTACTCACTCCTTCTCTCACTCCCTCTGCCCTCTCACTTCCTCACTCCTCTTCCCTCACTCCCTCTCTGTTACCCTCACTCCCATTGTCCCCTCACTCTCTTACGCCCCTTCACTCACCCTCACTCACCTTCCATCCCTCATTGTCATGACTGTACCCTCACTCACTCCCCCTTCCCTGTCACTTACTCCCCTTTCCTTACTCCTCTTTCCTACTTTAGTTTTGATAACTCACATTCCTTTAGTATCTTACTCACCTTCAGTTCATTTCTCTCTCCCTCTCTTCCTCTCTGTCACTGAATCTATCCGCCTCATTATCCTCTTAGTAATTTGCTCTCCCTCTATTTCTTTTTCCCTCTCTCTGTCCTTCACCATTCCTTTGTTTCCCTTTCTGTGTCCTTCACTCCTACTTTATCTCTTAGTACCCTTTTATGACTTTTAATCTCCTGCCTTGTCTCTTGTATTTTGAAATATATATTATAAAAATTATAACTTATTATTTGTTTTCTCTTCCACGGATATTACATTTATTAAAAATATGTCATTAAGTTTACATTACTTATAAGGTAAGTTTGACAAACAAAATGTACTTTCTCATCACTCTTTTCCTTAACCTCACTATTCTTCTCTCACCCACCCTCACCCCCGTTCCCTTACTCCGCTTCCCTCACTTATTCTCATTCCCCATGTTTACTCCCCTTTCCCTCACTCCCCTCCCACACTCACCTTCTATCAGACCCCCTGCTTTACTTCCCTTCCCCTCTCTTCCCTTCCTTCACTCCCTCACTCATTCATCTTCCCTCACTCACCTTACTCCACTTCACTCACTCCTTCTCTCACTCCTACTGTCCTCTCACTTCCTCACTCCCCTTCCCTCACTCGCTCTCTCTTAGCCTCACTCTCTCCGTCCTCTCACTCTCTCACTCGTCTTCCGTCACGCTCACTCCCTATAACACACCCACACTCCCTCAATTACCTTTCTTTGCTCCCTCACTCAGTCCCTTTCTGTCACTCCTTCCTTCACTCCCTGTATCCCCTCACTCCCTCACTCCTCACTCACTTTTATCCACCCTCTTTCACCCCTCTTTACTCATGCTCACTGCCCTTCTCTCACCCTCCCTCACCCCCGTTCCCTTACTCCGGTTCCCTCACTACCCCTCATTCCCCATCCTTCTCTACCCTACCCTTTACTTTCATCCCCCACTCACCTTCTCTCAGTACCTATCCTTCAGTCCTCTTCCCCTCTATTCCCTTCTTTCGTTCCCTCACTCATTCCCCTTCCCTCATTCACCTTAGTCCACTTCACTCACTCCTTCTTTCACTCCCTCTGTCCTGTTACATCCTCACTCTCCTTCCCTCACTCCCTCTCTCTTAGCCTCACTACCTCCGTCCCCTCACTATCTCAGTCCCCTTCCCTCATGCTCACTCCCTTTAACTCACCTACACTCCCTCACTTACCTTTCTATGCTCCCTCACTCAGTCCCCTTCTCTCACTCTTTCCTTCACTCCCTCTGTCTCCTCACTCCCTCACTCCCCTTGTCTCACGCTCACTTGCCTTTATCCACCCTCTATCACCACTCTTTCCTCAACCTCACTGCTCTTCTCTTACCCTCCCTCACCCCCGTTCCCTTACTCTGCTTCCCTCACTTATCCTCATTCCCCATGTTTACGCCCCTTCCCCTCACCTTCTTTCAGTCCCCCTGCTTCACTTCCCTTCCCCTCTTCCCTTCCTTCGCTCCCTCACTCATTTTCCTTTCCTCTCCCACCGTACTCCACTTCACTCACTCCTTCTCTCAGTCCCTCTGTCCTCTCACTTCCTCACTCCTCTTCCTCACATTTATTTATGCAGTGCACATTCATTGAAAAAAGAATGAGAGAATATATAAGGAATAAAGCTCTTTTTGGAGAATTGGAGGTAGTTCTAAAAATAATTTATTTTTTTCTTCTTTTTTCGATTTTATATTTTTATACTTTTTCAGAACGATTTTATACTTTTTTGGGGGGGTTTTGGGGAGAAAAACAAAACCAGGGAATCCAAAACTGCTCAACAGGAGCAAAAAAAAGGGGAAAAATCAGTGGTGGGTGGAGCAGCGGTGTTCTCCGAACAATAAGTTCTACGCTCTGCTCCCCATAGCAAATCAGTTCGTCGTCCTGCAAAGACCGGCTGCACGTTGGGAATTAGTCTGGCAGCTTGTCTACCAGAAGGTGTTGCTCCACCAGTCGAGGTGCTGCGCGCCATCTGTTGGGGGATTGCGTGCCAGGTCCCTGACACTCTCCCTCGCATAATTGTTGGTGTGCCTCCTCTCAACATGCCTGATTAAGGTGGCATTGCCAAAGCTGTACTTTTTTGTTGGGTCACCACGTGACAAGGTGGTGCCACAGATTTTGCAGCACACCTTCGCCGCATTCACCTTCTTTTCACCTTCGGGGAAAGTAAAACATTTCCAAATAAAATGTTCTTTTACTTTGCGCCGAGGAGGGTCCTCTGGCACAAACTCTTCATCAGAGTCACTGGAGGTTGTCTGTCTTCCAGCCATTCTCCAGAAAAAAGACAAGATGCTGCAGAAGAACCAGGGAACAGCTCTTGCTCTCTCCAAGTTCAAAGTGGTAGTGAGGGAAATGGGTGGGGGCTTTCAATATTTGGAAAAAAAAACTGTTATGAACCAATGAAAAGTGTTGTATTAAGGTCACATGGCTTGCCGCGCTTACGCTACATGCTCCGGAGCGCTTCCGGGTGCGCTAATGCGGCTCGTACGTAGGCGCTTCCGGGGGTGCTTACGCGGCGCGTATGAATGACGTTTTACTTGATTTTCGGAAATGTGTTTAAAGTTAAAATACGGTTATTTAAAATCAAAAATACTACTTTTATGAGTATGCCACTGAATGTCTTGCATTATTATTTACTTTAAATACATAATTATATATTTTTCGCTTGCGGGAATAGCGCTCACGCTACGTGTACGGGTGCGTTTATGGGTGCGCGCACCCTGAGCGCTCCAAAGTTAAAAAAAATTTAAAAAACATAGGGAAAATACATTGAAATATTACTATTACAAAAATATAGAATATTTGAATAATTTTAAAAAAATATATAATAATTAATAGCTATAAAAAATAGCTATTAAAAAACGTAATAATTCACTTTAAAAAACGTAGGTTTCAAACTCATTATAGTTAGGAATTCATTAGCATTTAAAAAACCTTTGAAATTCACTGAAAAAACCATAGGTTTCACACCAGTTATAGTTAGCTGAACATTTTACTCATACAATACCATTGAAATTCCCACGTTATAGTTAGTTGGACTCACTGTACCTCGCGCCCCGCAATCCACTGGTGAAGATGTCACATTTCGGGCTGGACTGTTCCCATGAGGCACAGGGTCAGACTGATTTGCATATAGCCTTGTCTGAACTGGGGTGGCAGAGTGGGCTAAAGAACGGTGATGGATCAAACCCAGATCTTTTGACTGGGTGTGAGTGTTTGATTGGTTCAGATGCTCCGTCCATCACCACCCCCTTTTGTACCGATGATGTCACATATTACATCATTCATGACATGGTCAGTGACATCACTGATGACATCACTGATGACATCTCAAATGACATCACTGATGACATTATCCAGTGACTGTGTGTTTCTGTAAAGTTTAATATGTTTTACATATTCAAGAATGAGTGGAAGTTTAAGTGTCTGGATGAAGGATATAGTTGGTGCGTGACTGACTGTATGAGTGAGTGATTAAATGTGTCTTACTGAATGCATGGGTTAGTGACTAAACTGTCTGAATGTGTGCATCAGTATGTCTGTTGTTGTGTAAGCTGCTGCATGTGTTCATCAGTAGCTATATGAGTGGCAATATGGGTTATTGATTGGCTGCCCAAGTATTTTTATGGGAGACTGAGTGTGTGTGTGGGTGGCTGGGTGGTGTGTGACTCTGTGCATAGCTATGTGAGCAGTTGATTCACTAGGTGTATGGGTTCAAGAGTGCATGAGGAAACAGCTGTATGGGCGGTTGACTGTGTGCATGGCTGTGTTGGTGAGTGAATGGATATCTCAGTGCTACATGTCCAAGTAAGTACATATGTAAAACACAGTGCATGTTAGAGTTGGCATATATAAATGACTATACATGAGAGCCAGTGATTGTGCGAGTGGCTGTATGGATCAATGTGTACTTGTATCAATGATTGTATAAGAGAGTAAGTATGTGTTAGTATATGTTTGTATAATTAAGGTGTTGTCTGTATAAGTGTATAGATGTGGAAATGGGAGTGTGATTGATTCTTTGCATAACTGACTAGGTGTGTGAGTACCTCCATGGATGAGTGGCAGTGTGTGAGAGTCTGTATAGGTGTATGAGTGCATATGATAGTGTTGTATTGATGAGTGACTGTATGTATGAGTGATTGTATGGGTGAATGAGTGGATGTGTGTGTAGACCTAGGAATCAGTGAGTGCGTATGTAGTGAGTGGTATTGGTATGTCAATGGTTTCAAGAATGGTAGTCTGTATTTAATACTGGGTGTATCAAAGGTTATATTAGAGTTTGAGGAGGTGCATTGTATTATCACATGAATGATGTCATCAGTGTTGTGATCAGTGATGTCAGTTGAGATGTCATCAGTGATGTCATCAGGGATGTCATTTGAGATGTCATCAGTGATGTCATCAGTGAGGTCATTTGAGATGTCATCAGTGATGTCATCAGTGATGTCACTGACCATGTCATGAATGATGTAATATGTGACATCATCAGCAGTGGATTGCGGGCGCGCGAGTTATAGTGAGTCCAACTAACTATAACGTGGGAATTTCAATGGTTTTGTATGAGTAAAATGTTCAGCTAACTATAACTGGTGTGAAACCTATGGTTTTTTCAGTGAATTTCAAAGGTTTTTTAAATGCTAATTCCTAACTATAACGAGTGTTAAACCTATGTTTTTTTCAGTGAGTATATATATATATATATATATATATATATTCACTGAAAAAACCATAGGTTTCGCACATGTTATAGTTAGCTGGTTCACTCATATAAAACCATTAAAATTTCCCCGTTATAGTTAGTTCAGCTAACTATAACTCGCGCGCCCGCAATGCACTGCTGATGACGTCACATATTACATCACTCATGACATGGTCAGTGACATCACTCATGACATCTCAAATGACATCACTGATGACATCATCCAGTGAATGTGTGTCTTTCTGAAAAATAAATATTTGTTATATATGTATATCTAAAGGATGATGGAAGAATAAATGGGTAAATACGTGCCTAAATGTTTTTTCTTGTAAAATTGATTGTATAACTGACTTATTAAGTATATCTCAGTGAATACATGTATTAGGGACTAATGTTTGAATATGTAAATATCTGTATCAGTGTCTCAATTTGTGTTTAAGTGGCTGCATGGGTTAGTGAATAGCTACATGAGTGTCTATATGGTTATTAGTTGTTTTTTTGAGTATCAGAATGAGTGTCTGTATGGTTTGATGGGGTATTACTTAGCAAACAGATGCATGAATGACTGACTTACTGTTTCTATGTGTTTTGAAGACTGCATGTGTGCAGCACTGTATGGGTGAATGAGTGTGTGTATGGGTGTGTTAGTGAGTGAATGACTGCCTCAATAGTGTCTTTATGAGTAAGTACATATGTTTTAAACTAGTATATGTGAGTATTGATGTATATAAGTAAGGATATATGACAATGACAGATTGGAAGAGTTCCTGTATACATAAGTATGTGTTTCTATATCTAATTGTTTAAGAGAGTAAGTATGTGTACATTTCTGTAGAAATAAATGTAGTGGTGTGTTTAGAGCTGTATATGCAAGTAAATGGATGTTTGATAGTTTATTTGCATGTGTGAGTATATGTGTGAATAACTCTATGTATACGTGTAGGTGTGTAACAGGATGTATAGGTGTATGAGTATGAGTACATATGATGAGTGAGTACATGTATGAGTGACTAAATAGAACTATTTGTGAATGAGTAGATGTGTATGTAGAGTTTGGAATTACTGAATAGGTTGTTCTAACTGGTATTGGAATCTCCATTTTTTTGAAAGTTTTAGGTTCTATTTTTGAATGTATGTATCAAAGGTTATATTAGGGTGAGAGGAGGTCTGCCACTCTTTCACAAGGATGATGTCATCAGTGATGTCATCAGTGATCTCATTTGAGATGTCATGAGTGATGTCATGAGTGATGTCACTGACCCAATGTCATGAGTGATGTAATATGTGACGTCATCAGCAGTGCACTGCGGGCGCGCGAGTTATAGTTAGCTGAACTAACTATAACGGGGGAATTTCAATGGTTTTGTATGAGTGAAATGCCCAGCTAACTTTAACATGTGTGAAACCTATGGTTTTTTCAGTGAATATATAGATATACATTGCCTACTTAGGACCTTGTTTCTATTCAAAAGTGCTTCTTCTTTCGCCAATATATTTGGCCTCGCTCCCTCTACTTGGAAGAGGCTTATTTCCAACTTAATGATGTGGCTTGTTACAAAAGGTGTGATGTTGGCATTATTAGGAAGGTTCAGGCAGAGTGCCAGACGCTCTTATTAGGGTGGAAAAGTGCAGCACTATTGAGCCTTGACGAGTTTAAATTTCTAAAGAACAATTACCCTATAATGCCTGTGTTTTATCTAATTCCTAAAGTCAACAAGAATCTGCAAACTCCCCACGGCAGACCTATTATCTCTGCTAGAGGGGGGCTGCTGGAAAACATCACTCTGTATATTGATTCCTTTTTACAGGATTTTGTAAAATGTCTTCCATCTTATGTACAAGATTCCAGTGATTTATTAAGGAAATTGGATGAAGTTTCGTGGGACTAGAATTGTTGGTTAGGGACACTTGATGTCTCTACATTATACACCAGTATTCGACACAATGATGGTTTGAGAGTGATTACATTTTACCTGGGTAATAGACCAATTGAAATGCATGAACACAATAAGATGTTGATCGCGATGATTTCATTTTGTTTACACAACAATTTCTTTATGTTTAACAACCAATATTTTCAGCAAATCAGGGGTGTTGCCATGGGGGCCTGTTTTTCTCCCAGTTATGCCTGTTTGCATATGGGCTACTGGGAGGAACAGGTCCTCTATGGCGTACACCATGATTTATTTGTTAAACATGTAATCTACTGGTTCCGCTTCATTGATGACATTTTTTTTATTTGGCAGGGCTCTAAACAACAGGCCAGTGACTTCATTGATTTAATCAACGTTAATGCATACAATATTGCCTTCACCTCTAGCATCAGTCAGGAGAAAGTTTGTTTTCTAGACGTGGAGATCATGGTGAATAATAACAAACTGGAGATGGCTTTGTACAGAAAACCGACAGCAGGGAATACAGTGCTGCATGCCCAAAGCCATCACCCATCACATTTGATACGTAGCATCCCTTCTGGGGAGATGCTGCACATCAGACGTATTTGCAGCACTGATGCCCATTGCAGGGTGGCACAGGAGGCCAGCAGTAGGCGGTTTCTGGAAAGAGGGTACACCAAGACTACAATAGACCAGGCGATTCGGAGGGCAAACTCCATTCCTAGGAAAGATGCTCTGCTCCATAAAAAATCCCAGGTGGTGAATAAAGCTGGCAATAAACAACCGGTCAGGATAATTTTAACCTATAACAGACAGCATCAAGCCCTCCTCAGAATTCTAAATAGGAACTGGAACCTGGTTCGCAATGACCCACTTATAGGCAGTCTGATGTCAGGTAAACCTGACATTACCTTCAGGAAAGCACGCTCATTGAGTGATGCGTTGGTTAAATCAAGTCCTGAAGTTTTAACCAATACTTCCTGGTTACAGACGAGCAAGGGTTTTAGAAAGTGTTCCTCATGCAACGCCTGCAAACACGGGGTGAACAGGACGGCATATAATACACCATTTTCCGATATCCCCCGTGTGATCCACAAACCACTGACGTGCATTACAGAGTTTGCGGTGTATGTTCTGGAGTGTCCGTGTGGCCTGCGATATGTTGGGAGCACCAAGTTGCAGGTCCACAAATGGATACTCCAGCACATCAGGGCCATCAACACCAGTGACACCGCTTACCCTGTCGCCCGTCATTTTAAGGAACACCATGGTAACAACAGCCAGCTGCTAAAGTATTTTGTTATTGATTCAGTGCCTCCCCTGAGGAGGGGGGCAATCGTGAGTCTATTTTACGAGCACTGGAAACCAGGTATATAGTGGAGCTTGATTGTAAGTGTCCGCTTGGTCTTAACGCCAGCGAGGACTTTTACACTTGTTTATAATCTCCTTATTCATCATAATCATTCAAATATTTGGACTGATTCTTTGTCGAATTAGATCAACCCCTTTACTGTATAAACAAAGTTTTTGAAATGGGGAGTCCTAGCATTGTTAATATCAAAATATTCATTTTTTTCTCCTCTTCTTCCATTTCTCTCTCCTCCCAGTAGTGTGTTTGTAACATTTTTAAACCTGTTTTTAATTCAACATCGTTGGATTCCTTTATTTACTGCAATTCTTTGCACATTTTTTTCTGCACATCTTTACACAATGTTATTCGTTGTTAATATTTACAGTGGGGCTTGTTAGACAATGTTTACAGCAGAAAGGTAGAGGTTGATATAGATTTTACCCACTTGGGTTTTATTGATTTTAGGGCATTGCCTTACAAATCTAGCTACATTTTCTAAACTCCTCTATTCTGCCAATATGAATTTATTCATGTAATAATTTAATCGCCATTTTTTAATACGTTCTTTTAATATCTTTTTAAAGGACTGTTATTTTAGCGGTCTTTTAAGATAATTAACGTATTTTTATGCTTGTCAATATTTCCTATACCCAGTTATATTAGGTTGGGTTATTGATGGTGACTGATCAATGTGTAGTATGTTGTCTATTTCTTTTTCATACTCCCACATTGTAACAACCAATGATGTAACTGTTTACTTTGCACTCAGCACTTTAAAAATGTCCCTGTTTCGCAGGACACGTCATATGACCAAGGCCTCTGGGCAGGCCGAAACGTTATGCTGGCAGGGCGCGAGAAAACTCAATAAAATACCTTTCTTCACCTGCACCTTGGGTCAGCTCTCGATCCCTTCTCTGGCAGCGTCTGGTGATTGTTGAGATTGTCGCGGACCGGGATTCGAGTTTTGTCTGCACATATATATATATGGAGCGCTGCGGGGGGAAGCTGCCACCTCTGGGGAGGACCTGCCAGACGATCCTAGTGCCGTGAGGGGAACGGCTGTAAACTTATCTGTCCCAGCAACCCGACCGCCGCGAGGGCAAGGCACTACATCCCCCAGGTGCCCCCGCGGTCGGGTGACGTCAGCGGAGCACCCGGAGGCGCGGGACAAAGGCGGGAGAGCCGAGCGCTGCCGTTGAGCGCTGCGGGGGGAAGCTGCCACCTCTGGGGAGGACCTGCCAGACGATCCTAGTGCCGTGAGGGGAACGGCTGTAAACTTATCTGTCCCAGCAACCTGACCGCCGCGAGGGCAAGGCACTACATCCCCCAGGTGCCGCCGCGGTCGGGTGACGTCAGCGGAGCGCCCGGAGGCGCGGGACAAAGGTGGGAGAGCCGAGCGCTGCCATTGAGCGCTGCGGGGGGAAGCTGCCACCTCTGGGGAGGACCTGCCAGACGATCCTAGTGCCGTGAGGGGAACAGCTGTAAACGTATCTGTCCCAGCAACCCGACCGCCGCGAGGGCAAGGCACTACATCCCCCAGGTGCCCCCGCGGTCGGGTGACGTCAGCGGAGCGCCCGGAGGCGCGGGACAAAGGCGGGAGAACCTCTCGCACCGTGAGTCGCGCGCGGGAGCGGCCGGGCTAAGGCCGGGACAAGGGCGGGACCATCTAAGGCCATCATAGGCCAGAGGAGGCCGGGACGGGCCACCCCCCTGGCCGTGCATTTAAAATAGGTAAGACATCTTGTGTTAAGTCATTCCAAGTCCCTGTAGGTACCTGCTGCTACTCACAACATGTCTTCTAAGGGGGCCCCGAAAATTCGTACCGGGACTAGGGACCTGGCCAAGGGGACGATGGTCCATTACTTAATCAAGACAACACCGTCTACTGTCCAACATCCTGTAAGAATAGCACGAGATCGATTGTCTACTGACTGTTCCTATAGCGACATCACTCCCCCTCAGTCTGCCGTCGCATCACCAAACCTATCATTCCTGGAGGAACTTAATAGTTTATGCAAATCCAAGTACGCGGCCGTTAAGTCGACATCTGAGCACACCAATGCCTCCTTTTGTCCTATAGTCATCACAAGCCCCCACGTCAGTTCATCATCCTCACCCTATGGAAAGCTCTTCGGTACCCCCCTCTGCCCACCTGAAACAGGTAACACGAGCCCCATAATATTCTCCCAGGACCTTTCTGGTGAAAGAAATCGACCAGCGGACAAACATACAGGCACCCAAGTTATGGACAATAAATTGCTTGCACCCCCAATTTCACCAACACTCTTGGCTCAGATACAATCTATGTTTAACGCCGCATTACACCCTTTAATAGATAGAATGAATGATCTTGGGGAAAGGATCACGGCAATAGAGGAAATGACCATAACAAACTCGCTACTCCTAAAAAACATGGCAGACCCTAATCAATCACAACCTTTAAGCGACATTGTAAAGCCTTTACCAACTCCACAAAGTAGTGTTCTTCAACTCCGACGGGCAACACCAGGTATGCTAACTCAATCCAGCGAGAAAGCTCCCACCAAAATAAAACCTACACACAGCTGTTCCTTTAAATCGGGGCTGAACAAAGTAACCACGCCTCCTAAAGGGCCACTCCCCAAGAAAAGGAACACGCAAGGAAAAACAAATCACATCCATTTACCACCGGAGGCTGCCCCGTTTGTGGGTGTCCTTTCTGGGGTGCCTGAACTCACAAAGGGAAAAACTGAAAGTGAACAGGAGCTGAGAAATAAGGCACTATTTTGGCTAACAAAGAATAGACCCCTACCCCCTGACATCGACGGTAGAATACAATGTGTCAGAAGGGTGGGATGGTTGGGTCCGCTTCGAAAAGAGAGATCCGGTGATCTGGTGCTGATAAAGTTCATAAACAGCAATTTTGTCCCTTACCTCCATTCTTGGAAACCACAGATAGGAGATGGACTCATACACACCTGGGGCTTATCTGATTTTTATCCCAGAGAATCACTTCACCCCCATACAAGATCATCGAAGAGACTATCTTTTGGGTGGGCCAAAATCGCTCCGGGGTGAGGGGTTCTCAATATCCAGACTTTGATGTGATATACTATTGATTTGATTTGATCTTAAAGATTTAATTTTTTGTTATAAGGTCATTTACTCTGATATGATTTGAAATGTAATTGTGCATACATTTTGTAATGTTTGCGTAGAACTATGCTAACATGATTTCCACTTACGTTTTATATTTATGAAGCATACACTTCTTTTATCTTTGTTATCTATGTTTATAATCGGTTCACATGTGTCTATTTTGTAATGTGATTTTTATGTACTTTTATGGCTATGAAATATAGTCGAATAAAGTTTATTATTATTATTATTATTATATATATATATATATATATATACATATATATATATATATATGTATATATTCACTGAAAAAACCATAGGTTTCAGCCCTTATATAGTTAGGAATTAGCATTTAAAAAACCTTTGAAATTCACTGAAAAAAACATAGGTTTCAGGCCTTATATAGTTAGGAATTAGCATTTAAAAAACCTTTGAAATTCACTGAAAAAACCATAGGTTTCAGGCCTTATATAGTTAGGAATTAGCATTTAAAAAACCTTTAAAATTCACTGAAAAAACCATAGGTTTCAGGAGTTATATAGTTAGGAATTAGCTTTTAAAAACTAATTCTATTAGCGGATAACGTTTAAATATATTAATATCCTAGTGGGACCACCTGAGCAGCCCTAGGGGGTCAGGGTGTTTCTACCCTGCCCCCTTTTTGTGTTCTACACGTTTGTTTTTCTGCTTTCTTGTGCCTCAGTCTACTAAGACCCAAGATGGCTGCCAACACTTCCTGGTTAGAAGTGTTGACAGCCAATGAGCATGCAGCTTTCTCGGGAAGGCATGCTGATTGGCTGTCACTGTCTATCAACACTAGCACAAGATGGATGCCAACACCTCCTGGTTAGAAGTGTTGACAGCCAATGACCATGCAGCTTTCTCAGGAAGGCATGCTGATTGGCTGCCACTGTCTGTCAACACTCAAAACCAGGAAGTGTTGGCAGCCATCTTGTGCCTTGTTAGAACCAAGGCACAAGAAAGCAGTGAAACAAAGGTGTGAAACTCGCAAAGGGGCCAGAGTAGAAGCACCCTGATCCCCCACGCATACCGTGCGCGTACGTACGCGTACGGTACACGTACGGTACATGTACCCCGCGACTTTTTCATTTATTTTTTTTGCCTTGGGGGTCCTTGTGGGACCCCCCTGAGCAGGCCTAGGGGGTCAGGGTGCTTCTACCCTGCCCCCTTTTTGAGTTCTACACATTTGTTTTTCTGCTTTCCTGTACCTCACTCTACCGAGGCACAAGATGGCTGCCCACAATTTCTGTTTTAGAGTGTTGACAGAGAGTGGCAGCCAATCAGCATGCAGCTCGTGCACGTAGGGGTACGCGCACGTACGTGTACGTACGCGTACGGTACGCGTACGTACGCGTACCGGTAAGCTTAGGGGTAAGCTTAGGGTGAGCTGCTTTAGATATATATGTGTTTTTGAAGTTAATTTTCATAAAAACCACTGGAGCAATTTTCACCAAACATAGCAAAGGCACATCTGCGTACCAGTCCCTACAATTTTGCCAAGTTTGGCGTAATTTTGTTCAGCGGTTCGGGCTGTAGACTTGTCAGACCGTCCTATGGAAATTAACATGGGGAAAACACGTTTTGGGACCCCCCTTTTTTCTCGGCCCCCCCTTCACGAATCCCCCCGAAACTTTCAGGGAAGGAGCGCAGCGGAGCTGGCCAAAATTTTGGAAAATTACACACAAATTCCTCAACCGGCGCCAAAGTTAATCCCAATAGAATGTTGCGGATTTCCTATGGTAACCAATCCTAACTATATATACCTACTGGCTATCGCCAGTAGGGTATATATATATATATATATATATATATATATATATATATATATATATATATATTGCCTACTTAGGACCTTGTTTCTATTCAAAAGTGCTTTTTCTTTCGCCAATATCTTTGGCGCCGTTTGACAAATCTTTGCGAAAGTTTCAAAACTAATGGTTCGCTCAGGTCAACTCCTGTCTTGAAGGTTTCAGGGTGATTCGTCAAGCGGGGGCCGAGAAAAAATGGGGGTCCTAAAACGCATTTTTCCCAGGTTAATTTCCATAGGTGCTTTAGACAAAGCTCCAAAAACGAGAGAGGGACCCCAAACCAAAGGGATAGGGTACCAGAACTAACTTTATGTCAAATAAGAATTCCCTTTGGGCACCTTACTTTAGAGACACCAATTCTTACACACAGCTAGACAAATATCCTTCGGACATACAAAACCCAGCACGTAGAGCAATACAGTAAATAACAATATAATCCTATAAAAACAAATAAGTTCAGTATGCACAATTTATTTCATATATTTTAAAAAAATAGATAAAAGACATATAATTAAGATTAAAATAAAATAAAATTGGGAATACAGACAATATAAAAAAGGAACAACTCATATACAAGAATCAAAACGGTTCCTAAAGCTAGAAAGGGAGATACACAAAAAAAAGGTAGAAATTCCGCGACACTCAGAATAGTCCTTGATCGGTATACCTTGTACTTCTCCCTTTATTTCAACGCGTTTCAGCGGACAATTAACATATAGCCGCCTTCATCAGGAATATATTAGCTGTCTTCCCAAAACAACACTTCTGAAATTTAAACAAAATATATTTTAGATTCCAGAAATACTACACTATAATCTAGTACATACGCCTGAAATTAAGAGAAAAACAGAATTCATGTCATATAACTGTTGCTCACGAGATAGGGTCCATCATACCCTGGCACACACTAAGACAGTTTCAAAACATCTAAAAAACATTAATCCTCAATATAAAAGCAAAAATAATAACAACAATACATATACACTCATAGACACATTATAATAGAAGCATCAAATAATTTTTCTGTGTAATAATCCATTAAAAGAAAGTTTGTCACAATAAGCAGAAGAATCTTTCATTGCTGTTGGCATCATTTACAGGGTGCATAGTTCTTTATGCTAATTGAGTAGCAAGACATTAAAATATGTAAGTACCACGTCTTTGGTCGTATAGAGGACTGTTAAGCAAGATCAATAGAGTGTTTACTGACAATTAACATATTTAAAATTTCTCTTGTAATCCCAGATTTTTATATACGTATCACTGGTTGCCAATTTATGAATAGACAACGGCTTTCTTCTTCCTTTCTTATTAAAATAAAGGTAGATATATTGATAGCCCCAAACCGCCTTTGAAATTGGGATAGAATTATGTACACTTATGCCCAACATATTATGTATTGCAGATACCAGTGTGTGATCGACTTAGAATTCTACTGTCTCATTATACGCGGACTTTTAGAAACAGGGAAGGAGGTTACAATTCCCCACCGTAAAGCAGCTTGCTAATAAAGGTTTGTGCATCTATTCGACTTTAATTAATTTTCAAAATGGGGATGAGATAATGGTGTTCACTTTAACCAATCTCCAGTATGAACCATAAGCAATTGCTATGAATAGCAGGTACATATGTCTGTCAATTAGAATAAAGAACTATGCACCCTGTAAATGATGCCAACAGCAATGAAAGATTCTTCTGCTTATTGTGACAAACTTTCTTTTAATGGATTATTACACAGAAAAATTATTTGATGCTTCTATTATAATGTGTCTATGAGTGTATATGTATTGTTGTTATTATTTTTGCTTTTATATTGAGGATTAATGTTTTTAGATGTTTTGAAACTGTCTTAGTGTGTGCCAGGGTATGATAGACAAAGCTACAGCCCGAACTGCTAAACGGAATTACACCAAATTTGGCAAAAAGGTAGGTCTTGGTCCAGAAAAGCGTGCCTTTTTAATGGTGTAAATCCATTCAGTAGTTGCTGAGAAATTTTAAAAGAAAATTATGTATCTGAGCACCAGGGAGGATTTGCGAACCCTCCTGATCACGAGCTTCATTCTGATTGGCTGCCAACATTCCAAACCAGGAAATGTTGGCAGCCATCTTGTGACTCGGTAAAAAGAAACACCCTGACCCCTAGGCCTGCTCAGGGAGTCCCAAAGGTACCCCAAGGGTCTCAAAAAGCATTAAAAAAAGTCAGGATTAAAGCTGGGTCCGCGAATCCTGCAGAGAAAATTAAAAAAACCAGTGCGGGCTCCCTCACTTTGTTTTAATGAGCCCCGGGTGGACCAAATCCCGGGGGCAATATATAAATATATGCAGGGGACATGCAGGCCCCTTGCAGCCCCTGGGACCGCCACCTCCCTGGGGCTTGTGTAATTAGGGGTGGGGGCACACAGGCCCTCCCAAACCCCAGGGACTGCTGCCTCCCATGGGCTTTCTTTAACTATGCATGGGGGCACGTTGCCCCCACAGCCCTGGGGACCACCACCTCCCTGGGGCTTTGTTGAATTGTGGCAAAAAGCCCCCGAAGCCCTGGGGACCGCCACCTACCCTGGGATTTGTTTAATTATGTGAAGGGGTCCTTACAGGCCCACCCAACCCCCAGGGACCACCACCTCCCCAGGGCAATTGTAAAAATCAAATGTGGGAGGAGCTCCTGCCCCCCCATACTTCCCCAGGGACCACCATTTCCCGGGGGCATTTAATAAATAACATACGGGCATCTGTAGCGGACCGCGGGGACCACCACCTTCCGGGGCTATTTACATGTTGGAAGGGGCGTGATGTGGCCTCCCTCCTGGAGCCCTTGATGGCCCTGGGTACCGCCACCTCTCAGGGCCGGCTCCTGCAATGTCTCAGGGTGCCCACCCCCGGGACATTGCCGTTTACTATTGCAGGACGGGAGCATGGCTCCAGCCCTGCATAGCAAACACTGCGTTGCTTCTTGGGAGCGAGCGCAGGAAACCTGCTCTCACATCCAAGAAGCAAAGCAGAATTGCTTTTGAGTAAAGGGAGCTGCTCCCCTTGCCCAAAAGCAATGCTGGCCCCTGTGAGAGACGGGGAGCTGACAGGAACCTTGGAGGCGTTGGGGCTCCCCCCATCGTCCCCAACGCTGAGGGCCAGCCCTGGAGGACCCAGGGAAGGGGGGCCATGTTGCACCCCTCCCACGAATATAAAAAAAATAAAAAAAGAGGCCAGGCCCCAGGGGATGGATCCCTGGGGCCAGAAGTGGCCCTGGGAAGGGGGCCGGGTGGCACCCCCATGCAAAAAATGTTTTTGCAAAAAACAAGGCCAGGCCCCGTAGGATGGGGTCCCAGGACCAATAGTAGCCCAGGGAATGGGGACTACAGGGCCATCTTCCCGTTTATAAAATGCTCAGTCCCTGGCGGATGGGGTCCCCACGGCCCAAAAATAATTAAGGGAAGGGGGGCCACACAACCCCTCTTTCTAAAACATAAGTTAAAAAGCCACCATCTCGCCAGATGCCCCGCCTCCTCCCTGCACCACTGTGCAAACGCGCCTCCTGGTGTGTTCTGGATTGGGGTATTAAGCCCCATTGAATACCAAGGGTTCTTAGGGGCCACTAGCCCACCAGGTACATCCAGTAATCCCCACACAGTGGGATTGCTGGGAGGTGGTTCAAGGCCACACCACTTTTTACACCACTCTGTAAATGAACCGCATGGCGCACTGCTGGTGGGGCGATGAGGTCCCTTTTTGTGTCCTGAGGATTTCAGGACTAAAGATGACTTTATCCCCCAAGCAGCAGTGCGCCAGGAGCTGCATTGCAGAGTGGTGCAAAATGGGGGTGTGGCCTTGGACCACCTCTCAGCAATCCAGCTGTGTGGGGCTTACTAGAGATAACAGGAGGGCTAGTTGGCCCCCAGGGACCCTTAGGAGGCAAGGGGACTTCATCCCCCAACCAAGAGCATGCCAGGAGGTGTGTTTGCAGAGAGGTGGCGAAATGGGGCATGGTCTCTATATACCTCTCAGCAATCCCACTGTGTGGGGCCTACTGGAGGTAACGGGTAGGCTAGTTAGCCCCTAGAGACCCCCAGCAGCAAAGTGGACTTTAATCCCCATCCAAGAGTGCGCCAGGGAGCGCGTTTGCAGCGTGGTGGGGAAAAGGGGTGTGGCCTGTAATGACAGTTGTGTGGGACTTACTGGAGGTAATTGGAGGCGTAGTTGGCCCCCAAGGTTGTCCTTCGGGGCAAAATACCCCTCCTGTCACCTTAAGTAAGTCTCACACAGTGGTATTGGTAAAACATCTTCAGAGGCCATGCCCTCCTTTCTGCACCGCTCTGCAAAAGTGCCTCCTGACATACTACCAGTTGGGGAAAGAAGTCAACTTTGCTCCTGAGAAACTTTGGAGGCCAAGAAGCCCTCATAGTACCTCCTGTATGTCCTACGCAGCAGAATTCCTGAGCGCTGGTCCGAGGCCCAGCCCCCTTTCTCCACCTCTCTGCAAACGTGACTACTAGTTAAAGAAGCAATTTCAATGTAATAGATTTCACATTTGCGAGAGTTAGAGTTATAGGAATTGTAAATGTAAATTGGAGTGGAGTGGATGTAGGTTTTGTGTAGTGGAATTATGTGTTATGATGTGCAGTAAAATTATGTAGATAGACTTTTACTTTCATATGGATATAAAGTATTTGGTATTTAGTGTAAAGGTATTATGTAGAGTGAGATTATGTGTTATTGAGCGTAATTACATGGTATGGTAGTCTGGGTTGTGGAGTGGTAACCTCGGGTTTAGTCTTCCTCATTTCCATTGAAGCTAAACTATAAACTCAATGAGACCAAAAAAGAAGGAACCACTGAGGAGCACTTCTGGACCTAGTCAGTGGTATGAGCAGGCCCACTGGAATTATGTGACTGTTTAGCTGCACTGACTTTTGCACAATTATACATTTTCCGCATTAGCCACATAATCCATCATCTGCTTCTTAATATGTAGGCTTGAACAAAAAAAACTTGTTTCTGGCTCAAACATTATCAAATATGCAGCAACAAGTTTTACAGCATGGTGGAAGGCCCTTTGCAAACCTAGAATGGTCCTCTGTTACTTAAAGCTAAATGTGGGTATTAAATTGGTACTAATGATGTGCAAACCACTCTTGCTTCTTTCTGCGCCTCTCTTGCCTCTTTCTGTATTTCTTTTCCTTCTTTCTGCACCTTTCTTTCTTTTTCCTGACTAATAGTGGCATAAATTTAGCGCTATAGGAACCGAGATTCTATCCCGACTTAGTGGAGACATTATGGTTGAGAAACAGAATGATGTTCTTTCCTGACTTCAAGCATGAAGTCCAGAAACTAAGGGCCTATTTTACTGATAGCAAAAAATGCCTTGGCCTACAAGGCATCACATATGCTATGTTGTTCCCTGTCAGATTGAGGGTGACCTTGGGAAACAATGTGCAACTTTTCATATCGCCGCAGTCCCTACGGGAATGGATAGACTGCCTTCCTCATCAAAAAAAAGATGTTTGCACTGAAGATTAGATGGCATAGCCTGTGGGCACCTCTGAAAGGTGCTAAAAGTGCCTAGGGGCCTGCACCATCTCAGTTACAAGTGTGTTATGAACTCCGGCAGGTTGTGGAGGTAGGGGCTGCCTTGAATAGAAGAGATTACGCTCTGCCGTCTGTCATTTGAGACAGTAAACTACGTGACTCAGACTCAGATCGAACAGCTGCCTCATCTCTGGGATCTGCTAAATCTTTGCCAAAGATTAACCCCAGCGCATCAAATGAGATAATCTAAAATAATTACCTTAGTTTGATTATGCATGAGAGCTTGTGGAATGTCAATAAAAATGCTGTACTGCCAGTCTAATTAATTTTGAAGTGATTTTCCTGTATGCAGGTCCCAAAATCCTGTATGCAGGGCCAAACCTTGAGGTGATTATTCTGTTTGTATACTGCAGATGGTTTGGTTATGCATGAGAGCTGGTGGAATGTCAGCAGGAATACTGTAATTCTGGGCTAGCTGCCATGCTGGGTTCAATCCTGAGTTGATAATATCCTGTATGCAAGGCTCAATCTTGAGGTGATTATTCTATTTTGTATTCTGCAGATGGTGTGCTGTGGGGCAAGGGAGTATCTCCAAAGGCGCCTCCCTCTTTGTGTTATTTTTGTGCTTGTAATGCATGCACATGAGTTGGATTGTTTCCAACTGGTTTGGATTGGGAGCCGGTTGCTTCTGGTCCTAGGGATGGGGAGTTGGGTTGGTTTATTTTCTTATGGTATTTTTATAAAGTAACCCTTGCCTGCTGCTCCTGATATTATTGGCAGAAAGTAGGGCCCCTATCATGCGTGCTGGAATGATCCTCCTTCTAAATGCATCACAGGGTGATTTCCATGAGGTACAACTTCTCCTCCTGCAATGCCCAAAGTCTTAATAGTATATCTAAAAGATACAAGGGGTATACCTATCTCAAGAGGTGGGGAACTCACATAGCCCTGCAAAGGGAAACTCATTTTAATAAGCCTGAAGGATTGGCTCTCCACAAGAGGTGGCAGGGCCAGGTGTAAGCCACGACTTATTCAGTTTTGGCCAGAGGTGTTTTGCTTTGGCTAAAACCGGGAGTACCATTCCAGAAAACAACTAAACCTGTTGATCCAGAGGGTAGCTACGTGGTCATCTCTGGCAGGACAGGACCTTGCTATTGTCAGAATCTATGCTCCTAATACAGACGATGGGGGGTGGGGGGGCGGTTTCTTGTTGATATGTCTAGGGCCTTGGCACCTTACCTGACTTAGACCATATTATTCGGTGGCCATTGTTGCCAATCCCATACTGGATCATTCACACCTGTCCCTGTGAGATTCTCCAGTGACCTGGAAAGCTCACATTTTTACTACATGGCAGCAGGGGGGACTGGTTGACTTGTGAAGGCGATTTCACCCTGTGGCTTAAGACTTCATTTTTTTCAGGTTTGCATAAACTTGTTGTTCAGCTTGACACCTTTTCATGCACCTGACTGCCCATGGTGCGGTTCATGGAATAGAATATTTGTACCAAACTGTTTCACATCATAACACAGTGTCAGTCTCTATAAATTGGGAGTTCAAGCGACCTTGCATTCCAGTTTGGAGACTGTGGGTGGAGGCACTGTATAACCTGGTCATTTAAAAATAATATTGGAGAGACCATAAGTGCTTATTTTGCTGACAATGGAGGTACCGCTGCATCCCCTTTATTGAGCAGAATGCTTTTTAAGACAGTGATCAGTGATCTGCTGTCTATTGCAAAAGTGGTTAGGGTATGTAAATTGCTGGTAGGTGAGGTAGAGGCTCAGGAAAAGGTGCTTCAGAATCTTGAACAGCTCTTACTCGAGGCAAAGAAAATCACTGGCAGCCCGAGGTGAGAGACTGCTGCTTTGATTACAGGTAATATCTCACTCATGCTCATGCAGAGCATATTAAAACAGGTTCTTTTTTAGTGTGCCTTATTAAAATAAGAGGTTCTTTGACCTTGACGTAACACACTCACAGAGGAGAACCATTATAAAGCCATGGCACCATCAACTCAAGATTTAAAGAGTTTTATACATCCCTCTATACCCCAGTGCCCACGCCACAACCGCAGGATTTTGAGAATTTTTCGGGTAGTCTGTGGGTACTTTCACTAGAAGATGCAGATGATTCTGGGGGAGATAATACTATACATGAAGTTAGAGCTGCCATTATAAACATGGCACGTAATAAGGTTCTTAAAGCTGACGGCCTGCCTTTGCAGTTTTTCCCTGCATATAGGGACAGCTTGACACCAAAACTAGTAAAACTTTACTATGCAGCTCTGGAGTAAGGCAATCTATAAATGTCTACATGTGAAGCTCTAGTCATCCCTTTCCTGAAACCTGGATGCCTTACCACAGATGTCAGTGCCTACCAGGCATTCTCAATGCTCAATGGGGCCATAACATTCTTAGTCAAAATCTTGTGGACCGACTCCTGCCCCACATGCCCTCTTTGATTCATATACATCAAGCGGATTGTATTCCTGGGTGTAATATGGCACCTATTATCCAGATACTCATCTCATACCTGAACAATGGCCTTTTGGATAAATGGTTACCACCTGTTATGGCAATTGACATTGAGAAGGCCTTTGATAGTCTGAGTTGGGAATTTTTGTATCAAGTAATACCTCGAATGGGGTTGGGTACTGGGTTCATTCTCTGGATCAGGCTTCTCTACACGGGTCCTAAGGCATGGGTTTGCACAGGCAAAACTGTATCTGAAACTTACGATGTAATGTGCGGAAATAGGCAAGGGTGTCTATTCTCCCCCAACTATCTTTGCCATCGCAATGTAGCCCCTGGCAAGCTGTTCTCACATGGGAGGATTTTACCGTGGGTTGGAGATCCAAGGGCAATCCCATTATGCGGGATTATGTGCTGATGATATGCTACTCTTTCTCTGGGATGTCAGGATGGATTTACCTGGAGTAATAGACCTATTGGGGAGCTTTGGTGCAGGTTTGGGCCAGCAGATTAATTGATAGAATTCCCAATTGTTCTCACTCTGTGGAGATGCTGGTCCTCCATGGCTGGCAGAATAACAGTGGCTAAAATGGGGGAGCTCCCAAAATTGCTTTCTTTCTCTGCCACGCTACCATTGCAGGTGCCTCCTCAGCTGTTCCGGTACCTGCAATCCCTACTTTTGGCCCTGATCTGGGGGACAGGGAGGCGTAAGGTGGCACTGTTAATATTGAGAAAGTCAATGTCAATGTGAATAACAATACATTCATTTACAAAAATTAAATTGCATCTTTATTTACAAACTTGCCCACTATGAACGCCATGTCAACCCCGACTCAGAAATACATAGTCAGGCAGGATCTATGACCCAGGCCCGAGGTCACAGGTGGGGTGGCACGTAGCTGGCAGACAAATGCATGAACAGGAAATTCAAGATCAATCCCACAGATAGATGCAGTGACACCACAATGATCCAGGGAGATTGGCCCCCAAAAAACACACATGGCCAGAGGGGTATGCATGTGCCTAAAAAACACCATAAAGTTGTGAATACATAGCCAATCAAGACACAGCTCACACAGTACATGAAGTAATCATGTGCTTCCCACGCCATACATCTGGACACGAAGCTACTGACCGCAAGGTGTCCACACAAGGTCGAGGCCCACCTGAATTCCTCATTGAATACATTCATTTATTGCTCCAAAGAGAGCATTCACACTCCTTACCAAAAAAGAACCAGCAGTGCTATTTTATGATATTCAATGAATTATATAAAGCCCAGTTCAGATCAATTGTAATTTGAAACAGTACTCAGACCCTTTGGTTGTAACTGTCCTACCCGGCCGCACTTTTTAATTAAACAAACTGGTCCCATTTCTACTAAATGCCTCTTCTTTTTTAAAGGTATTTCATTTTCAAGCATCATTTTGGCGAGACTATTGGAGCAGATTGGTACCTTGAACTTCAGTCAAAGGAAAGAGACCCTACTTGGAGAGATTCCCATTTGCACACCAAGGAAGCTGAGTAAACACTGCAATTTATTGATTATTTTGCTGAATCTGCACGGCAGAGGTCCTTCCTGAAGCAGTTGATACAGAGGGGAAAGAACTACATCATAACCTTAGTAAAGCATGTGGAATATGGCAAACTAGGGAGAAGCATAAAAAGATAAATAGTGCTCTGCCACTGAGAGAAATCTTGCACATAACCTATGTTATATGTCCCAGCTAAGTAGTCGTTAGGCAGCCTTGTAGGCAATCCGGCTGAAGTCACCTTTTTTTGATAGTCAGCATGCTAGGAAAGGTGAATATTTATGTGAATATTTATTGTATAGCCCTTTATGGCTCCCAGGAAACTGTTTTGTGGTAAAGCTATCCTGATTGGGTGGAGTTGCCACCAGTTTTTAAAACAGTGGGTATCTGAAAGAAGTGAGAGATGTTGGTCGCTTTGACCACTGGGCATGGTACAGATGATACACTTAGCCCCTGGGTGTGATACAGGGTGCTATTGGGACTTTTAGGGAAAAAGAATTAGACCTAAGAGATTAGGTGTAACTTGTGATTAGCTAAGAGGGCCCTGTGGTTCTCAAGTTATTCTCTTTTTCCTCAAACTATTGTTATTATCTTTGTTCTGGAGCTGACATTGACAGACTATCATGCTCACTTAGTCCCATGTACCATGCAGAGCTTCCCCTGGTCGCAAGCCAAGGTGCTCCTGTTCTGGAACCCTGACACCAGAACCATAGCTGCTGCATGTACTCCCCCATGATCTACCAAAGGACCCATAACATGCCACCACTGCCACTTCTCCTGCGGCACAGGACTGCCAGACCACACCAGATCCTGCACGGCTTTCGCTCAGAAGACCACAAACAACCCGAAACGGCTCCAATGCATCCTGCTCAACGCCCACTCCCTCTTCTAACATGCCATGGAAATCTGGGACACCATCACCACCCACTTGCCTTCATCAACAAAACATGGCTCAATGCCTCCTTGAACCCTGATATCACCACTACCACTCCTGACAGCTAAAAAATGATACACTGAGACTACACCAACAAAAACAGGGGCGGCATCGCCATCATCTTCAAGGAAACCATCTGATGCACCATCCCTTTAACCACTTCACTTCCTACCAGCTCAGTGGTGGTATCCTGAGACTGGTCTATCAGCCCAGGGTTTTGTACCCTGAGTCTGAACAGGAGACAGGGGTGGGCTCTCCCTCACCCTGTTCCCCCCTCTGGGGCCCTGCACTTTCTGCTTGAGAAACGTGTACCCAGAAAACAGAACTGTTAGGGCACCTGTGGTGCCTACCCCTCCCAGTTTCCCTGACACCGGGGCAACTCATTTCCAGAACACTTTCTATTGACATCTGGGAACTAGCTATGACCCGCCTCTGGGTCAACTCCCCCATGCCAGGGACTCCAGAGTCATAGAGCAGAAGAAATCATGCCCATGGGATAGAGTTAGCCTACGCATCTACCGGGTTTACTGTTCTAGAGTAACTAGCCTCTCCACCATCATGGTGTGGCTAGCCCAGGTGTGACCACATTCACTCCCACCTGGTGGAAGTGAGGACTCTGACCCTCAGGTATAACGTAGCCTCTGAGTCCACCTTCTAACTAAGGGAGATCATGGCATGGTCTATGACTTTCCCCTGGGGACTACGTTCCCCTGAGGCCACTTTTGCCACCCCTGTAGTGGTACCACCAGCGGATGGCTTCTTGTGAGAGACAAGGCCCCCTGCTTGTGTCCTAACTGGAAACAATTAAAGCAGCAGAGTTGGAAATGCGGTGCCTTGAGCCACTATCCACTAGAACCTCCACACTGTTTCTCAGAAGGGACATGGGATCCCTTTCCTTCCCCCTTACTCTGGCACCTGTCTGCATCTTCCTTAACCTCCTCCTGACTCTGCTGGGGGAAGCCTGAACTACCCTTCTTGGCTGGTGCTTCCACACACAACCTCTTGTCGGCCCTGCTACTCATCCAGCAGTCTGCCTCCTGAGCAAGCTTCCTGGAGCCAGTAAGCCTGCTGTCCATCAAGTGCTGGCACACCTCTGGAAAACATAGACCAGACAAGTGCTCCCACACAATCAAATGTTACAGCCCGTGGTAATCTGTTTCTTCACAGCCCTTCATCCAACCATCCAGTGTTCAGTAATGAAAACC
Organism: Lissotriton helveticus; assembly: GCF_964261635.1. Lineage (NCBI taxonomy): Eukaryota > Metazoa > Chordata > Amphibia > Caudata > Salamandridae > Lissotriton > Lissotriton helveticus. The sequence goes on along the minus strand of NC_136059.1, from coordinate 722,951,776 downwards.
TACACATTCAAGCCATGTCTGGGAATCAAGTATATGCTCTGCCTAAACATGTCCCTGTACGTCTTTGGGGTAAGACCATACCTGGTGATCAATGCATCCTTCATGATAGTATAGGTGAGTTTATTCACTTCCTCTAAGGGTAGCAAGGTGTCCCTCCCCTACACTCTGAAGTAGTTCCACAATCCTGCCCACAATCATGCTCAGGGATCCCATTCATGTGGAGAGCTGCCTCATAGCCCTGAAACCACCTCTCGATATCCTCCTAATTGGTATACTCTTTTACTAGATTCTTTGGAACGTGCACCTTTCTCCCAAACTGCACAAAAGAAATGCAGCACCATCTGTGTTGGACCTGGCCATCAAATTCAGCTCCTTCAAGCTCAAATCTTGAGCTACCATTATCTTTATCATCTTTTCTCCATAGCCAATTTATCATTTTCTGCCTCTCTGTTGAGCTTGTCTAGTTCCAGCTGGAGCTCCCTCTGTTGCTCCATCTTGAGCATTTCCAGCTACATCTGATGCTTCCTAGCCTCCCTCCTGTCCTCCAGCTCCTCTGAAGACAGAACTCTTGAAGAAACACTGCTGCTTGGCCTGGAAGGTGCCTTCCTCCCAAGTGGATCCTGGTTCACAAAATACCCATGCAGGCTCTGCTCCTCCACATCTACATTATTATTCCCATTCTTTGTGTGCTCACCAGCTTCCTTTGCTGGCATCTAGGACCTCAGCACCTTTTGTAGCTCCTCTTTCTTAGTGATGCCTCTAACAGGAAATGTTATCTCCTTAAAGAACATTTTAAGCGGAGGTCCACTATAGGCATTCAACCTCTCTAGCTCAAAAACAAAATCTGCAGCTTCAACTGATGGTTCACCAGAGTGAGACATGATTGTGGTCAAAACTCAAGAGTTGCAAAACCGGAAAGAGAGAAAAAACCTGTACGCTGGTACTTAATTGTCAGCGATATGGAAGTAACGCACACCAATTACTGTATGTAAAGTACAAATACAAGTCCTAGCCCAATGCATTCACCAATGTTAGATAGTTGGTAGTGGTTTGTACCCTGTCAAAGTAGAGACCCTCACTCTAGTCAGGGTAAGGGAGTCACACAGTTAAGATAACCCCTACTCACCCCCTTTGTCGCTGGGCATGGGCAGTCTGTCTTAACTAATAGGAAATGTGTAAAGTACTTGTACACATACACAGTAATACAGCCAATACACTATAAAAGGCATCGACACTAGTTAAGAAACATAGCCAATATTTATCAGAATAAAAGAAGACTAAAATGACAAAAATACAACATACTCGCATCAAAATATCACTTTTAAAAAATTAAGCACGTTTAGTCCATAGAAAGCAATAGATGTGTTAGTTTTAGCACAATGTTCCTTTAGATGCCTGAAAAGTCAAAGGGGATATTCTCAAGAACGTGTGATAATCACTGCAAAATTAGCTTAACGCACCTCTTCATATCGCAGTCCATCACGGGAAAATAACGCTGTGTTAACTAAGTATTTACAACACAGAGGGACCATGCGATAGGCCCACGATAACGTGTCAAATGCCTGCGATAAAGTCAACGTGTTGCCGTAAAATTGCAAAACACGAATGCAAAGAAAGTTGCGATGAGGCCAATTGCGATACAAAAATCTGCAAAAACCAGCGACAGGCCTGCAACTCACACGCGTCAGGTGGGAAAAATCACTATAAAAGAAGGGAAAAACAAGACAAATGCCAAACAACCGCGAAGCACAATGTATGTTGCCGGAACAAGTACAGAGGAGAACCAGAACCTCACACGCCCCTCGGAGGACCAGCCTGGGACCTCGGGGTTAGGGAAGGGCAAGAAGAAGAAGAGTAGGAAGACGCGCTTCAGTCCGCAGGAATACAGGATCCTGATAAAGGAGGTGGTAGAATACCATCAACAACTGTTCGTCACCTCCACTGTGTCATTGGCAACAAAAAATGGACTATGGCAGTTCATCGTGGACAAGGTGAATGCCATCAGAGTACTGAAGAGGAAAATGGAAGAGGTCAAGAGGCGTGGAATGACGTCAAGTGCAAAACTAAGCTGAAGCTTGCCAACAACCGGAAGGCAGCAATGTAGACTGGAGGTGGGAGTCCTTTACCACAGGAGGAACTGGACGATATGGGGGAAATAGTTTCCACAGTAATCAGTGGGGAGACGGTAGCAGGAGTTGGGGGACCGGATACTGCTCAACATGACCGGACAATATAGCACCAGTGTGAGTAACGTCCAGGAACTGTGGGGGGACGGGGGAGATGGGCACAATGGCACACATACACAATTAAGTAGAGCACATCTGCAGACAAACCATGCCCCAGACCCCCAACTCCCACCAAGAGACCAATGTACCCAAGTATGCAACTTCTCAGCACCGTATACGCACAGAAGTCAAAGGCACACCGCATGTAAGGAAGAAGGGGCAGCAAAATCAGAGCTGCAGGGGCGACACCCTCAAAATGCAGCACACACACATAACATGTAGAGCACATCACAATTGACAATGATGTGGTACAACCCGCAACATGTCCACAACAGAACACAGGACACAACAGGTGCCACTTGTGTGTAGAAACTGGCCAATCACATTGGGCATTGCAGGGGAATGTGAGATGAGAATGTACAAGTATAAATACACATCTGTCATGTTGTTGAAATGTCCACTGTCCCCCATCAAATAGGCAGCTGCCCCCAAACAGCCAAAATGTACACAGTCATGCAGTCCGAATGAAAAAATGTACAATGCAACAACATACATGTGAACACATCATTAAACTGCATCTCCCCTTCACATTGCAGAGGGACAATCAACACCTCCTGCAGAGCAGCCCGAACCTCTCTTCTCTGATGACAGAGGACCACCACAGATTCGACTCTGATGCCCTCCAACAGCTCTTGGAGAACCTCCGCACCCCACCTCCAGGAGCAGGGCAGCCCAGCTCCACCGAGGAGACCCCACTCCCTGCACAGACCACACAGCAGGCAGCACCCACCACCACAGCTGCCTCCCAGGACCCCACAAAGAACACATGGCCTTCCAATGCCGTGTGTTGGGGTGCCAGGAGAATCTGGCTGAACAGTTGCAGGTGGGCTTTGACTGGCAGTCAAACTAGATGCCATAAGTGGATGTCTAAGTCCCATCAGGCACCACTAACGGTCCCTAATGGACACCCACAGTTCGCGCCATGTTCTCCCATGGACCATGGCTGACATCGCTGGAGCCCTGACTCAGAGAATAGAACAACTGACCAGTCAGAGTGGCACTAGCGATGTCACACGGGTGTTGGACCACATGCAGAGGTCAATGGAGACCATGGAGCGGACTCAGGCGGAAAGAGCGGCTGGCACGGCTGCACACCAACGAGAGGTAGCTGGGTTCCTCAATGACCTCAGGACAATGCTCATGGCATTGCTGCCACAAAGCCTGGTGCTGAAGCATGCTGCAGTACCACTACATCCACATCTCCACCCCCTGAAGTGTCAGTGCCACTCAGAGCGGCAGACATTCCAAATCCGGCCACTGATATGCCACTTCCACACAGTGCTGGAGACAGAACAGCACCACCCACATGCGAGGCACCTGAAACTGCAGAGGACGAAGATGCGGATGAATCTGCCATCATGGTAGAAAGGATGCAGTAGCATGCATTTCCGCCATAAGGCCTGTTTCTGCTTGGTTCTGCCTTCTGCATCATCACCTTCCACTGTCCCCCGATACACTCTGCGACACTCACCTTGGAACTCGACATGGACTGCCATATCCTGTTTGATCGCCAATGACACAGCAATCAGACAGCGGACTGAACTCTTCCTCTTTATTTATTTAGTTATTTTATTTTATTTTTAACACTTATAGAGCGCACAAATACCAATCGGTGTCATGGCGCTAAGTGGTAACTCCCTGGGTATAGTATTGCCGGACTAGAGAGTAAAAAGCCATGTTTTGAGGTTTTTTCTAAACGCTAACAGATTGGTGCTTAATTTGAGACACAGGGGAAGTGAGTTACATGCCTTGGTCGCTCCCATGACAAAGCTCCTACCCCCCCCCAGCGTGCTTTCCTGATCCGAGTTGTTTTAATCAGTCCCATGGTGCCAGACCGAAGTTGTCTACCTGGCCTGTACCATTGGAAATGATCCTGAAGAAACACTGGGCCTAAACCATGCAGTGCCTTAAAGACAATGCAGAGGGCTTTAAAGAGAATCCTCTTCCTCATCAGCAGCCAGAGCAATGAGTGTAGTTCATTGGCCACCGATGAGAATTTGGGCAAGCCCCGGATCAGGCGGGCTGCTGCATTTTGTAAAACCTGGAGTTTGTTAAGCACCCCCTGTTGAGCCTCTAAAAAAGAGGCTGTTACAGTAGTCAAGGCGTGAAAGTATGAGTGCCGTCACCACCGTTTTTCTGCTTCCTTCTAGTAAGAAAGGCAAAACCTTCCTAATGATTTTCAGAGTGTAGTGTACAGATGAAGTCAGCGCCTTGACCTGGGGTTTAAAAGAAAGTTGCTGGTCTAAGATGACTCCAAGATTCTTCACCTTTTGTACCGGAGATGGTGGGGGTCCCATATCTGGGGGCCACCACTTGGAACTCCAGAGATTTATATTTGACCCAAAAATAAGCACCTCGGTCTTAGAGGAGTTCAGTTTTAAGCAGCTTTTGGCCATCCAGGTGCTAACTTCAGACATACAATCCTGGAACCTAGCTGCCACCCCCAGCTCCTTCCCTGGAAGCACCGATACCACAATTTGGGTGTCGTCTGCGAAAGACGTTAACTCGAACCCATGGGATCGGATCACTGGGGCAAGGGAGGATACATAGATGCTAAATAAAGTGGGGCTAAGGGAGGATCCCTGAGGGACCCCCCGGGGAGTTCGAAAGGTCTTGATTTGAAATCACCCATAGCCACCACTTGTACCCGGTCTGTCAGGAAGGCCTTCAGAATATTGAGTGCTTGCCCCTGGATCCCGCAGCCTTCCAATCGATCCATCAGCATAGCATGGTGAACCGTATCGAAGGCTGCTGACAGATCCAGAAGAATCAGCACCGCTTGGCCCCCGTCATCCAGCACTTTCTGGACCTCTTCTGTAGATTTGATCAGGGCGGTCTCAGTGCTGTGCCCTTCCCTGAACCCATGTTGGGCCGGGTCAAAACCCTTCGAGTTACGCAGAAATGATCAAAGCTGGGAGTTCATAATTTTTTCTATGAGTTTTGCCGGCAATGGTAGTCTGGCAAGTGGCCTATAGCTATTAGGGTCTGTGATGTCTAGCGAGAGTTTTTTGAGTAGTGGGCGGATGGAGGCCCGCTTCCAGACTGTGGGAAAGACCCCTTTTTCGAACATTAGGTTAAATATGTTGGCTAGGTGGTCGGAAATGGGGACAGCTGCCAGTTTTACAATTGCCGTGGGACAGGGATCTTGGGGTGACCCAGATTTAGTTCCCATCAAGAGTTTTAAAACCTCATTTGAACTTACTGGCTTAAAGGCCGATAGCTTTTCCTCAGAAGATCTGGCAGTGGGGGCCCTGAGGGATCCCTCCATAAGACTAAGGGCCACCTGATGTTCTAGCATGGTAAAAATTGGTTGGACTTTATTCAAGAAGAAATCAGCCAGTGATTCACAAAGTTCCATGTTGGGGGGAGCCGTCACTGGTTAAGGGGTGGTTAAACTGACCACGGTGTCAAAGAGCTCTTTGGCCGAATTTTTAGCTTTCTCAATTCGGTCCGTATAGTAGGCACTCTTGGCCTTCCTGATGCTGTCTTTATATGCCTTTAGGCTGATTTTTAGCCTTTCTTTTTCAAACTTGTGATAATTCACTCGCAGGATCCGCTCTAACTTTTTAGAGTTTATTTTTGCTTCTCTGAGCTCGTCCGAGTACCATGGGGCTGATGGAACCTGCCTGGCAAGCCGGCATATCTTGGACGGAGCTAATCTGTGGCAGGCCCCATCAAGCTACTCTGTATATTCGGAGGTGGCATTGTCCACATCCGTGGGCATGACTGGCCTAGAGGCTGTCAACAGATTTTCAAGGATTGTGCCATCAATGTTCTTCCATGGTCTGCACATTCTTGATAATTGCCCCTCTCTCCGTGTATTTTTAACCATAGGGCTAAGGATGGTAAATAATATCACCCCATGGTCTGTCCAGGACACAGGTTCAACCTTAGAGAATACTAGATCAGGATTGTTAGTGAAAATCCCGTCTAATGTATGGCCCACCTGATGTGTTGCCCCAGAGACCACCTGGGTCAGATCCACTGCGGACATTGCTTCCAGTAAAGCCATAGTGTCCCCATCCGTATTTCTTTCAAGATGAAAATTAAAATCACCCAAAGCCGTAAAGGAGTTGGTGCAAAGAGCTTCTTCCAGGATACTTCCCACTGCTTCTAAAAAAGTGGATTTCGCCCCCGGCGGTCTATACAGGAGGCAGCCCTTAAAGGAGTGATGATTAGAAAGCTCCATCTTAAACCCCAGGGCTTCGCATGCCTCTGAGGTCACTGGGAAAAAGACTCCATGCAGGGACGCCTGATAAATGATGGCCAAACCCCCTCCCTTTTTACCCGGTCTGTCTAACACAAAATTGCAGTAATTTGGTGGAGTGGCCTTTACCAGATCGGGCCCGACGCAGTGGTCTTGTCATTTGCTGAAGGACGCGGGCTGGCCCTCCACGGGCCAACATTGTAAAGTGGGGTGTGCATGGCCCTGTACTGCTTCAGCAGCATCACTCCAATTAATTTGCATTAAACATATATAATCACACAGATGTGTCATGTCTCTGGTCTTCCAAGTGTGGAAGTATGGATGAATGTAGGCCCAGTGATTCCCCCTTACGTCCATGTTGCTTATGTTGTGGGACTTGGGTCACAGGGTGGTACATTGCCGAATGCTGTCCGGGTGGCGCCGACACAACAATGAGGAGACACTCATTAGTTACTTCCTTGTCCTGGCCAGTACGGAACCACGCCCAGAGCCCCGTGGTCATTGTTCACACCCTAACACTGGACTGGCGTACACCAGGCCAGCCCTCTCCGCCTACGCTCACATGGGACGACAACAATGCTACATATGCCAGGTCTTCCAGGTAGTGATCTGCTGATCACAGGTCTAGTTGTCAGCATGCCACAGCCACTCCCTCACGGCTGGTTTACACTCACGCCATACCACACCCATCCAGCACACGCGTCACAAGACTTGTGACCCTGCCAATAAAAAGGTCCTGGTGTATGTGGTGGATGCCATTTCCACTCTCTATCTGGGTGCATCCCTGTGGTGTGCATGGAGGCATGCGGGCCTAGGTCCCTGCAACATCACATTCCCCAGACCAGGAGGTGACAGGCTGTCATCCGCACCACGTTAACCAATCATACAGGGTCCATGATTTGTGGGGCCCAGGCTTAATGGCACCAGATACACTGCGGCCGGCAAAAGCACACCGCCACAGGATGGTGACTTTCGGTGCACTGAGGTAGGGGCACCTTAAGTGCTGAGCGGGCGTGCAGCCTGTGATGATGCCCTATCCTGGCGGTCCAGACTGGTGTCGATTGATGTGAGCCCTGCTAGATCACGGTGTAGGCCTGAGCCCGCGGGCAGTGTGTTCCCACTGCCACGTGGCGTGGCCTTGCGGGTCACAGAGTTAGTGGCACCCCAAGCGCTGAGCGGGTGTGCAGCCTGCGATTATGTTCTGTGCACTGGTATGTCTTCTGCCTTAGCGAAATCAAGACCCAGAATCAAATGTGAGACCTGGTGGCCAGTGGAATGGGGCTGCATGATGTGGAGGGTGCCATGTTCGCTGGCCCCGGGCTCAGAGCTTGCACCGGCACACGGTGGGCCCTCTTTGCGAAACACTGGTGGCGGAAGGTGAGCAGTGAGGCCTGGGTGCACATGGGCGGGCATGCACCGCTGGGCCATGGGAGGGGCTGGGGTGAAGCTGCCTGGGTGCCCAGGGGTGGGCAAGCACCGCTGGGTGGTGGGAGGGGCCGGGTTTCAGCTGCCTGGGCACACAGGGGCCGACAGACGATGATGTCATGTGCAATTGTATGAACTTTGTCATTCATGTATGTGGACTCTGTTTCAGATGACGGATCTGTTTCAGATGTGGGACCTGATGAACGGCACTACATACAGGCATGTGGTTGGAGACACACCAGTGTCAGCAGGTGAGCAGTGAGGCCTGGGTGCGCAGTGTTAGCACTCTCTTTCCCTGTCCCTCTCTTCTTTTATCTGTGTCTTTCTCCCCCTCTCTTTCCGTCTTTCCCTCTCTCCCCTCTCTTTCCATCTTTCTTTCTCTCCCACTCTCTTTCCGTCTTTCTCTCTCTCCCCCACTCTTGCTGTCTTCCACTCTCCACCTCTCTTTCTGTCTTTCTCTCTATCCCCCTCTCTTTCCGTCTTTCTCTCTCCCCCTCTCTTTCCGTCTTTCTCTCTCTCCCCCTCTTTCCATCTTTCTCTCTTTCTCCCTCTCTTTCCATCTTTTTCTCTCTCCATCTCTCGTTCCGTCTTTCTCTCTCGCCCCCTCTCTTTCCGTATTTCTATCTCTCCCACTCTCTCCATCTTTCTCTCTCTCCCCCTCTCTTTCTGTCTTTCTCTCCCTCTCTTTCTCTCTCTCTCTCTCCTTCGCTCTCTCTCGGTCCTTTGATGAGCGCAAGACACACCTTCTCATCTGGATTTTTGTCTTGCAGGCTGTGATCTATAGATTGTCCCAGGGAGAGCAGCCATGTGTCTTCATTTCTGTTCTGTGTTTATTTGAATACATGTTTGTTTGTTAATTCGAAGGTGAATGTGTGATGCTCATTTTTGTGCAACATCAGGCGGACTATTTGGTATATGATTTCATGTAATTGATGTGGCATGTCTTTGCCCAGGGGATGGCCTGGGAATGGGGGTTCCTGGGGGTGGTGGCGGTGGGTGTTGTGGCCCTGTTGAGGCTCCCAGCTGCATGATCAGGGGCTCCATGGCATCTGTTGTTCTTCATGTGTGGCTGTGGGCTGGGCTCCCTTTTCTGGTGCAGGCTGTCGTCCGACTTTACACCAGATCAGAGCAGGTGTAAGTTTCCTGCTGCTAACGCACCTTATTGCCTGTTTTGGGTTCTTAGTGTCAATCTAGCTGGTCGTTAAGAATGTTTCAGAGTGGTGTTGTCGCGGCTTTTGGCACAGGAACGCCTACTCTGCATCTCATTAGCGATAGTTGCCTGGGTCATCTGTGGTGATGTTTTTGTGGCTGCTTTCGCAGGTTAACTGGTGATATGGGCTGTTAGCACCAGCTTGTAAATGGGGAGATAAATTTATCGCGAGTTTGGCTGTGATAAAGTGCCGATAACTTGGCGATAGCTTCATGAGAATATGCCCCAAAGATTGTGTAAGGCACAGGGGAGGTGAGGGGCTGGAAAAGCAAAGCTATGCATTGGTTCCTTACACGCAGGGGAGGTGATGCATTAGTTCTTTACTGGCAGGGGAGGTGATAAGTCAATCAATCAGGGTTTGGAGAGTGCACTACTCACCCATGAGGGTCTCAAGGCACTGAGGGGAGGGGAGGAAGGCAGCTACGAGGTCATCCGAAGAGCCAGGTCTTGAGGTATTTTCCGAAAGCTTGTAGTGTAGGGCTTCATCTGATGCTGAGGGTGAGTTTGATCCAGGTCTTGGCCGTGATGTAGGAGAAGGGTATGTCCCCCGTTCTTGTTCTGTGGATGCAGGGTAGTTCGGCCAGGGCTTGGGCAGCAGAACGGAGGTTTCTCTTGGGGGCGTGGAAGGAGATTCTTTCAGGGAGGTCTCGGGGTCCGATGTTGTGACGTGTGTGAGCAGCTTGAAGGTCACTCTTTTTGATGGGGAGCCAGTGGAGGTCTCGGAGGTAATGGGTGATGTAATTGTGTCATTGGATGCTGAGGATGAGTCTGGCTGTTCTTCATGGTCTGGAGTTTGTGAAGGAGAAATGTGTTGATTCCGCTGAAGAGAGTGTTTCTGTGGTCTACCCTGCTGGTGATGAGAGCGTGGGTGATACGCTTCCTGGATTCAGGTGGAATCCATTTGAAGGTCTTCCAGAGTATGCGGAGGGTGTTAAAACATGTGGAGGATACGGTGTTGATCTGTCTGTTCATGGTGAGAGAGGAGTCAAGTATGATGCTGAGGTTGGGGGCCATGGTCCTTTGGGGTGGGAGGGTTTCTGAGGGCATTGAGCTTCAGGCAGCTGCTGCTTATCCATGATGCGAGGTGCTTAATTCCTTCCTGGAAACTGTGCCTGGTGATGTTGGGTTCCTTGGTGAGGGAGAGGATGAGCCGGTGTCATTGGCGTAGGATACTATGCTGATTCCATGTTTTCTGATGATGGTTGCAAGGGGGCCATGTAGATATTGAAGAGCGTGGGTTGAGGGAGGATCCTTGGGGCACTCTGCATCTGATATCTGTGGGTTTGGAGAGGAACGGTGGAAGTCTTATGCTTTGTGTTATGCCGGAGAGGAAAGAACGGGTCAATTCCAAGGCAGTTGCCTGTATGCCGGAGTTGTGGAGTCTGGTGGCTAGTGTGCAGTGGGAGAGAGTGCTGAAGGCTGCTAAGAGGTCTAGTAAGATAAGGGCTGCAGTGTGGCTTTGATCGAGGAGTGTGCGGATGTCATCCGTGGTGGCTAGGAGGGAGGTCTCAGTGCTGTAGTTGCTTTGGAATCCGGATTTAGATGAGTTGAGGATGATTCTATGAAGTGCATTAGCTGGGTGTTGATTTTCTCAATGACTTTGGCGGTGAAGGGGAGGAGAGAGATGGGGAGGAGTTCTTGTGGTCCCTCGGGTCTGCGGAGGGCTTCTTGATTAGGGGGAACAATTGATTGTCCATCGTAGTTCTGGCGATGGCATAGGCGGCCCTGTGGAAGATGTGCAGTGGGCAGTGGTCAGTTGGTACTCCAGAGTGGATGCTCCTCATAGTCTTTGGGGTGCCTTCTATGGTGACAGGGTTTCAGGTGAGGAGGGTTGGCTGGGAGGCGTTGCTGGTGGATGGTGTTGGGTCGGTTCCATGGTCTTGGTTGTCAAAGTTGTCATAGAGTGTCCTGATCTTGTGGCGGAAGAAGGAGCCGAGTTTGTTGAAGAGGTCCAGGGAGGGAGGGACATCAAAGGTTTTGCTGTGGCGTCTGGTGATTTTGTGTATGATGGTGAAGAGTTCCTTGGAGTTGTGGGACTTTGAGAGGATTCTGTCCTGATGAGTTGGTGGTGTGACGTGGTGGCGACCCTGTAGGCGGTGCATGCTTCCACTACAACTGTCTGTTACTTATTTCTGGGCAGGTTCTGGGCAGGGGAGGTAATGCATTGGTTCAATACTGGCAAGAGAGGTGTTGCGTAAGTTCCTTATTGGCAGGGGAAGTGATGCGTTGGTTTCCAGACACTCGACCTCAGTTCCTTACTGCTGTGCAGTGTAAATAAATAATTGCATCAAGGAATGATGCATCAAAAATCCAGAGATGCTGCTTCAATGCAACAGTGGCAATGTATCAATTGCACAGCCACGAAGCAGGCGCTGCATCAATTCCTCAGCCACAAATCAGTTGCTGTGTTGGAGTCAGAGAAGCTGCCATGACATCGTGACATGAGGCTTGAGACTCACACTGCAATATTTTTCATGCTGCAGTGCAAAGGCAAGCTGGAGCCCCCAGTGAAAGCCGTGGTTGATGCGTCGAGTGAGTACTACGCTTTGGTGCAGGCTGTGGCAATGCGTCAAACCTTTACAGCGTGCATCAAGAAAACAGCTGGGAGTTGATGCATGGATTTTCTTGGTAAGGTCACCAGGTTACACTTCCAAGTGCCAAGGAACTGGATTTGGCACCACTTGGCAAGTCAGGACTCTCTGCAGAAGAGCACTGGCAGGTGAAGTCTTTGATGGCCCTGAAACTTCTTAGCAGGAGGCAAGCACACACAAGCCCATGGAGAACCTTTGAAGCAGGATGTAAAAAGTAAACACTAGTCCTTTTACTCCCAGGTCAGAAGCAGGGGGTGGAGACAGCTTGGTGTGGTGACAAGCATAACTCTTTTCAGGTGTCAATGACAAATTCTTCCAACACTCTAGCCCATCAGGTTATGCAAGTCACACCTCAGCTCCCGTTGTATGACTATCTCGAGTGAATGCACTAGAGCCTAACTGTCAGCCAACCCAGATGTGTATTCAACAGGCAGGCAGAGGCACAGAATGGTTAAGCAAGAAAATGGCCGCTTTCGAAAAATGTCATTTTTGAAAACATAATTTAAAAAACAACTTCATCAAGTGATGCATTTTTTAATTGTGAGTTCAGAGACCCCAAATTCCAAATCTCTATTAGCTCCCAATGGGAAATTACCTTTCAAATATATTTCAAGGCAATACCCATTTTCCCTATAGGAGGGATAGTCCTTACAATAGTGACAAATACAATTAGCAGTATTTCAATATCAGGAGATGTAAAACACACCAGTCTATGTCCTACCTTTAAAATACACTGCCCATGGAGCTGTCTTGAGCCCACCTTGGGGTGACTTGCATGTAGTAAAAATCAAAGTTTGGCCCTGGCAAGTGGGTGTACTTGCCAGGTTGAAACGGCAGTTTAAACCTGCACTCACAGACACTACAGTGGCTGGTCTGAGACATGTTTTAAGGGCTATTCATGTGGGTGGCACAATACATGCTGCAGGTCCACTAGTAGCATTTGATGTACAGGGTGTAGACACACCTGGTGCACTTTATTATGAACTTACTAGTAAATCACAGATGACATCAGAACACTCATTTACCATGGAGAAACGGAGGCCCTCACCCTTCTCAACCTCTCTGCTGCATTCAACACCATCTCCAACCACACCATCATCAAAAAATTCTACACCGTAATACAGCAAAACGCTCTCAAGTTGATCATCTCTTTCCTTACACGATGCACACAGAGCATCAGAAGGCCTCGATTCACCACTGCACCCTAAAACATCATAAGTGGCGTACCCCATGGATCATCCTTCAGCCCCACCCCGTTCAACATCTACATGACCCCACTCACAAACATTGTCAGATCCCATGGACTCAACAATCTCCTATGCAGATGATACTCAACTAATCCTTTTTCTCACCGAAGACCTCTCCAATGCTAAAACCAACTTCTGCAACGCCAAGTTCAACGTAGCCAAATGGATGAGGGACAACTGCCTCAAAGTCAACTCTGACAAAACAGAAGCACTGATCTTCAGGAATAACACCTCTATATGGGACACAGCTGGTGGTCAGCAGAACTCAGACCTTGACCCACACTGACAGACCATGCACGCAACCTTGGCATCATCCTCAAAAGCCAACTGACCACAAGTCAACGCAGTGTGTCCCCCTGCTTCCACACCCTTTGCATGCTCTGCAGAATCCTGAGATGGATCCCAATTAATACCAGAAAGCCATTACCCATGCCCTTGTCACCAGCCGCCTGAACTACAGCAATGCTCTCTATGCCAGAATGTCCATCCAGCTCCTCAGAAAACTCCAGACCATAAAGAACACTGCAACCAGACTCATCTTGGACCCCGCCCAAATAGACCCACATCATGCCCACCTTAGAAACCTCCACTGGTTCCCATCCATTGGCGATGCCGTTCAAGGTCCTCAACCATGCCTACAAAGCACTACATGATCAAGGTTCATCCTACATCAATAATCGGCTGAGCTTCCATCTGACCATAAGACACCTGTGCTCCACCTCACTCACTCTCGCGCACACACACACACCTGTGTCCATCTCAGCTTCAGCGGGGACACTCCTTCTCTTACATCACCACCAAGACCTGGAATGACCTGCCCCTCTACCTTCATACAGCACCCTCCCTGGTGGACCTCAAAAAGAAACTCAAGACCTGGCTTTTGACGGAGCATGGCACCCTCAGTACCCAACTACTCCTAGGAGTGACAGTGCTGAGCTAAACAAATGCTGATTGATGGATTGATATATGCAATATTGCAGTCTGTGGCCCTGATTTACTACGTCCTTGTGCCCATGCAAACCAATGCAGAGTGATGCACAGTATTAACTATCCAGTGCAAAATATATATTGAGGTGGAAAGGGACCCTTTTGTGAGTTTGAACACTTCTTTGATTTTAAATCAGCCAAAACGCCGGAAGATTTTAGGCCCACTATACTAATATTGCCAGACCATGCTTTGCATTAGCAACTGATGCCTAGTTGAAGCAAGCATAAAGAAGGGGATGATAAATGTGCTAATTTGTCAAAAAACAATGTATGGCATGTGTGCCAAATTTGTTTAGGCATAGGAATTTGCTCAGGACGTTTATGTTTCTACTACAAATTCATTATACAACAGTAATCTTTCAGCTTTGCACCATGGTGCACGGCTATGCCTCGTGCATTACAGCCTTGTTAGATTGCCAGGACAAGGGATGGCAGCAGCAGAAGGCCATAATCTTCATAGATATGGCTCTATGCTGTGTTGTCTCCCTTGCACAAAGCGAGGCTGAACATTTAGTGGCTGCACAGTATTGCATGAAAATGAGCAAATGTGCCATATTTGCAATATATTAGAGTAGTTAAACTTGAGTCAGGCTTCTAGGATTCCTTTGTCATGTTGGTCAAAGAGGTCAATATAGTCCTTGTACTAGCTCGTCCCATTTTGTACGACTCTTGGGGCTGTCACGCTAACTCATTTAATGCAAACTATGCCCAACCACTCTGAAAGATATTACTCCTGCATAATCATGCAAAAAAAGATGACATAATTTCTAACATGCTAATAAAGCCTCAAAAACAATTAAAAAAACTCAGATGTTACACAAATTCATCACATGCAGCATGACTCACAGCCCTATGAAATCAGTAGGCAAACAAGTAAACCTTAAGCCTGTTATGCATTTTTTACAAGAACTTTGGTCCCTAAAAGATGAAAAATATTTCAAAGGATGGAGAACTCACAAAGAACCAGTGATTTCAGGTGGGTATCCTGACAGTGGCTGTCTGGCTCATTTTGCACCAAAATATAAATCTGGTCCATGAAGTACTCTTCACCCTTTTGTCTCCACAGATGTACCATACCCAGTAGTCCATGAGCCCCACTATCTGCTTTAAAACACAGGGGGCCAAATGAAAGGCCATTCTGTTTTGCAGGGAGCAAATTGCAATATTTTGTGACTCACAATTTGCTACTCACAAAACGGAATGTACTAATGTGTCTCACACACATTTAGTGATTCCCAATAGGGTCGCAAATGACCTGCCTCATCAATATTCATGAGGAAGGTCATAATTTGTCACCCATTGGGAATGGCCAGCACTCACAAGGATGGGAGTTTCCTGGGGTTAGCTGATCACCATGTCTGTGACTGCTTTTTATATAAAGCAGTTTTTTTAATGCAGCCCATTTTCCTTAAAGGAAAATGGGATGCATTTAAAAAAGGAAAATTAAATGTTTCTGTTTTATTTTTTAAGAGTAGGTAGTGATTTGTGGATAAGTGTGGCTCACTGGTTAGAGCGGTAGACTCTGATGCAGAGGTCTGGCCTGGACCAGGGTTCAATTCCCGTTGCGGCAGGGTCTTGGGCTCAATGTCCTCGGACCCGATAATTCTCTTGCCTCAGTGCCTACTCTAATCATGGGTCCCACTCTGCAACTCTGGGCAATAGCTTGCTTAATCTCCACACCGGCCCTACCGCTAGGATGCCTGGCTTCACCTTGGGGTGCCCAGGAGTGGGCACCTCACAGGAACAGGCCAGGACGGGTTCCTCAGCGGCACAGCGCGGGGACACACTGGCTAGTGTAACCAGGCGCTTTATAAGCTCAGTATTATTATTATTATTATTATTATTATTAATCCCTGTCTGCTCTTAAAAAAAAGTTTTGCTGCCCAACACAAAGGAGAAGGGGTATCATGGGGACCCCTACCCATTTGTGACTGGCTTACCACCTACTTAAAGTGGGTGGGAACTGCAATTGTTTTGCGGTCACATTTGCGGTCATAAAACAATCATACATGGCAGTGCAACTCGCTATTAGGAAGGGACACCATTGGCACACCCCTTCCTAATAGTGACTCATTAATCCTGTGCTGTGAGTCCGTAACAGGTTACCAGTTCACAAAATAGGGTTTGTACATATGACTACCCTTTTTAGCTGTCGCAAATGGGTCGATTTTTCAGTTGCAACCGCTAACAAGCATTGGCATAGCCAATAGGTCTCGCTTTTGGGACCTTATAAGTATTTAGTTATGCAACACAATATCCTTGGTGCAACAACATCAACCATTGCATGGCTAAACACTTATAAGGTCCCCAAGGCGAGACCTATTGGCTTTGCCAATGCTGGGAGACAAGCTACAGAAACCATAATGTTCCCGGACACAGAAACGCTCTAAATGTACACCATGTGCTTCGGGCAAACTGTTGGTGTGTCACGGACTTGAGTTATGTTGATACTTGAAATTAATTCCCAATGTGGAAGTCAATGTCCATTACTCGCATAAACTGAAGACAAGTCCTACATGCCATCAGACATGGTGGACTTATCAAATCAGCCTACTTTTCTCCCATCCCCTCAAACTTTCAGCTCCCACCCCTAAGTGGTTCCTGCTTTGTAGATGGGTATGGTTTGAGCGAAAAATGTCTGCCCCATTAGCGGACTAGGAAATTTGGTGGACCGGCTGCTGCGAACATGGGTGAGTCACTGCCTCTGCCACAACTGCAGATCAGTTAGGAAACAGAACTGAAGTTTGTATGACTAACGCAGTACTTCATTCGAGAGAGAAATACAAGTATGATTTGAGTGCCCTGTAGAAAGATGGGTAAGAAAGAGCACAGCCGCCAGGCTCCCTACAAGTCTTTCCACGCACTGCCTCCAGTCCTGAAATTTTCACCCATCATTCATTTCAGATGCGTTAGTCTAATTTGTTCAACTAAAGCAAAGTAACTCTACAAGGAGGAATGAGCCTGTCACACAAACACCCAGCACTGGAAACCGTACACGTAATGACTGGAGGGGGTAGTCATCATAACGACACAGCACGTGTGCTACTGGTAAACATATATTTTGCAATTGTTTCACTGGATTCCGTACATTTTGAATATTCTTGATGTTCAGAAATGCACCGAATTAGACCAGATTGAGGAGAGGAATATTTCTGAGAATCTTTTGTGGTGGTCATGTGACACAGTTAACTGATGAAAGTAAGTACATGAATGTCAAGTATATGGAGGAAGGCCCTGGAATAATATCTCAGAGTCTGGGCTGTTGCTGGGTGTTTCATTAGATGTTTAAAAAACATAAATAGAAAATGTCATCTCAATTTTTCACTTAAGAAAACGTTTTAACTGAATGATGTTTAGTTACGCAGTGGAAATCCAAAAGGGGCACTAGGATATTGCAGCTCTGAAGAATATGGCAGGTTATGTTATGTTAAATAAGCTTATAAAGCGCTTGTGTACCCGGAGGTGTCTTGGCGCTAGCTGGAAAACAGCCTCATCTAGGCTCAAGAATCAAGTGGCACGGTATCAGGTGTAAGTCAAGTGGAGTTAAATTACCAGGTTTGTAAGGCTTTCCTGAAAGCCAAGAGATTGTTTATATGTGTAAGATGAGGAGGCAGGGCATTCCAATAACGAGAAGCACTATTCACAAAGTGAATGAAAGAAAGAGGTACTCTCAACCAACAGAGAAATCCAAAAAGGCAAAACCAGAGGTTTCATATGGGACATTTTCTTACATAGGCATGACTATCCTTCAGACCAATTACTGCGCTTGCATGCATTATCAATGGCGGGATCAACTTCCTTTCAAGCAGATTTCATATGAGGTAACTACTGACATGCGAAACTGATAATATTGGATACAGTATAAAACAATAGGAACTAATTGTGCGCAAGATGCGTTTCCTTCGTACAGGCCAGGCACATTATTAATTGTTCAGGCATTGTTTCTTCTTTGCAAATGAAAACGATAAACGGTGAACTGTGGATTATACAAAGCAAATGAAGGCAGCAGGCATTGGGTGAAGGTACTGCACAATTCACCAGACTATGGTTATCATTCCAGCAGCTCATCACATCACATCTAAACTTGTGACGTGGTATCAATTCAACTATTGCCTCCTGAGAGTCATTTCCCATCAGTGACAGACACTGCATGTGCACTGAGTAGGATCCCAAGATATCAGTGAGTTCATTGGTCAGGTCACAATTCCGAGATGACATGTTTGAGCAGTGCTAAGGAATGTGCCACACTCGGTCTCTGCTTCAAATGAAAACAAAGAAAAGTAAACACGTGCAGTGAGGGCGCGCTTTTCATCCTCACTTGTTAAGGACACAAACAGCTTCCATTAACAATAAATGTGTCAGCAAATATGATAAACAGGATTTCAGTTATATTTTGAACATGGCCAAAAAACAAAAAACAATGCAGTGCAACTTTGTATTTTCAAGGGGCATTGGCAATGCATCACAAGTCACAAATCTACCATTCACGAAGCTAACAGCAAAGAAAAGCAATCTCATCCCTAGTGAGATCAAAAAAACAAGCTGGGCTATCAATGGAAAGCAGGCAAATGAGTGTGACTTGCAGAGCCGGTCAATGGTAAGAAACGGGCAGCTCCAAGCCTTGCTGTGCTCTTGGTAAGCAATATGACTTAAACAATATGCCCCGCGGCAACAAAGTCTAGTAAGCTCGATCTAGCAAATAGTAGCTAACTCAAGTGGTCTCATTCGACCGTCGAATGGGTGTCCAACTGTCTTTGTCATTTTGTAAGGCTGAACTAGTTTTGGGTTTCTTTTCACAGGAACTCGTGCTTGTTTCCAACGCTGTTAGAGCTAAAACTATGGCAGGATGTTGGAGCGAAAAGTGTTATACGTGAGTGACCTCGGTGTGGTTGGGAGGGTGGGGGGTCTCCAGAGAAAGAGGGAGAATTAACTGTGAATATGTAGTGGGCAGATGAGTTAACAAGCATTGGCCGTGCCGCAGTAAAGCCGTGCAGCAGTGAAAGTGGCAGCAGGGGGAGGGGGCATGGGTGATTTCCTTTCGGGAGTGTGCGACCATATATCGCCACCATATGGCGCCGCTCGCTCCCGAAAGGAAATCGCCAAGATGTGCACGCGTTGCATTGCAAGCAATGCAACGCGTGCACCTTTTTGTCCCCAAAGCTGTGGCGAAGGCTACAGGTCTCTCTCTCCTATGCAACGCATGCGCGCTGCATAGGCGAGACCTAAAAAGGGTGATACATCAGGCCCGGGAATCATTGAAATTGGCTGAAGAAAACCCCTTTGTAGCAATTCTTATTTTCCTGCAAGTATACTCAATGTAACGGATGCCCCTCCACATACTAAGAGAAACAGGTTTGTGAGCACCATATCGTACCTGAGGCTTATGCAGTATCATTTATTTGGGATTAGAGTCATGGTCATTGATTCACCAAAATGCCATAAGTAGTGGATTTAATATCACCAGGATGTACTATTTTTAAAGCCCTTCATGGCAATAGCTATGCGTTCATCTCTTCTAGGATTCAACTACATATTCTCCCGGGATCTGCGCTCCTTTCATTTAAACCTGCTAGTCCCTCACTCTTTTAAACGTAAGAATCATGGAGGCTCAATGTTTGCTGTTTTAACTCCACAATTTTGGAACTCTCTATCTGTAGAGATGAAATTGGTTACCTCCTACACACAGTTCAGAAAACTGCTTAAGACTCGATTGTTTGCCCACGCATATGACATTTAACCTCAGTTTCCTGTTATCACCTTCGGCCTCATTAGCGCCATGAAACTGCTTGGTGTACGCGCTTTAAAAAAGCTTTTAATATAACATAAAGGTCATTCAACCTCCAAATGACATGACAAGAAGCAATATCACTTGACCATTTACCATATACTATCACACACAATGATATCACGGATAAACTACCTTAAAATCAGGATTAACAGAATAATATAACACAGATGAAAAGATAATGATTATTAACATATACACCAACAATGGTGTTGCCATGACATGGCCGAGGTACACCACCAAATTCCTATCTATTGATTTCCTGTGGCAGACACAAACAGGTTTGTTCTATTATAAATTCAACGGCTAATTTACAATCTGAGCACATCCCGTAGCGCAGGGGTCAGACGTATGGGCCTGAGCACTATACTTCATTCACTCAAAATGAACGGCTCTGCAGTCAAATAATCACCTTTTCCCAACATCAATTGGAGGAATATTTGCTCAATTCGTTTCAAGTGGCCACAAAATCTCTCTAGATGAATTGATTTATCTTTGCCCTCAGTTGAGGTCCCACTATCACTGGCGATCCAGCACAGTTCTTTTAGGCAACTACTTGACACAGGTTGCCTGTTTCACATTTTTTCTTATTAGAAACCTAACTGCGGAGGACAGTCTACTGCATGCTGCATGTCTCAAACTCGGAATTCCACATGGTTGCTTACATGTTCTAACTGGGGACCACACAACATAGATTGGGCTAATCTCACAGCAACTCCTGAGCAGTCCCATTCAGGAGTACCTCTCTGAAGCATCACATGCATTAGTAGCATTTTGGCAAAATCGCCGCATTTATCCTTTACATTGGGCAGGTGCTTCCTCAATCCTGAAGATGACCTTGTCTAAATTATATGCTTAGAGTTGATACGTTAATATGACACAATAATAGTGTACTGTTTTTATTTGATTCTAGAGCATTCCACTCCTTGTCAGAGTGTGTACCAACCACTAGTGCATCATGTCAGCCAATATTTTGTGTATACAGATAGTATAACACCAATACATTTTACACTCAGTTATTTCACCTGCATTGCATTGCTGCGCCGTTCGGGATCTGCTTCTTACTTGCAAATTGATTTAAATATACAATTGCAATTATTTATTTTTGGTGTTTTATTGAGAAATGTATCCAATCTCTTGATGCTCCAAGTTAATGTTCCTAGAAAATAGAGAATCACCCTTCCCCCGAAAGGACCATTGCTTTGCTTTATTAATTTAGAACTCAAACCCATATAAGCAATGAAGATATATCCAGGTATCGTGTCAAATGCCCCTTTCAAGCATGAAGTGTCTAATCTCTGTAACATATGTCTCACCTCACCACAACCGCCATATGTCAGGAACCTAGAACTATGCTGATGCACAACATCGGATTGCCAAGGACAGACACTGTCCTTTGTTTGTTGGGCCTTCCTTTGGTTCACGGAAACAGCTGGACATGCTTGTGCTCGCATCAGAACCTGCCTGTGCTCGCTCACTGTGCTGTGTCATGCGATTCAGCAAGGAAGGAAAGGAAGAAGAGGAGGAGGCAGGTGGGGAGCTGGACAAGCACAGAAGTGCAGACCAATGGCATGATGGCCTAACATCCCAGGACAGCCCGTATCCTGCAGTTGATTTAGCAGCAAATATTATTGTTTCCATTTAGCCAACAACAACACAGACGGCGACCACAGGGCAACCAGAGGAACCCAAAATTTGCCTGTTAGGGACACAGTAAGCAGGGCTGATTTTTCCACTTCCTGAGGAGTTGGCTGGCCGAGAATCAGGTGGGTTCACATGGGAGCTTGTTTGGGTGCAAGTCAGATGGGAAGCTGTGGCGAGGGGCAGACTGAGTGCTGTGGTCGACATGAGGATGGCATAAGTTGGAGTAAAAATAAAAGAACAGATAGAAATGTTACAGCATCTGAGGTATAACAGCAAAGTGGGTGTCATTGTATGTGTTATGGAGACTTGAATACCATATTTTGTAAAAATCACATCCTAATGTTCCATTAAACGTGATTGTGGGAAAAAGTTACACTAGAAGTATTTCCAGCTTTTTGGTGAATGGTTGTAAAATTAGTGAGGCAAGATTGTCTGGCATGTTACTTATGCTTGTCTCATCAAAAATCGCCAAAATGGTGGAAATAAATAAATAACATGCTCATAACATGGTAATGCATGGGAATTAGCTGTCAAATGAAGCCCTAATGAGGATGGAATGATAGGCAACATACTGGAGTTATATAAAGTCCCAAAGGCAGTCTTTCTCTCCTGGAACCGCTCTAAAACAGAGGAAACTATCTGTAGGTTCCTAGAAGAAAAGGAATACATTTGCCTAAATAGGTGCAGTCCACAAGATTTCCCAGCAGGAAAAACATTGTGAAATGGTATCCAAGGTATGACCCATAGACTATTTTTGTACACATCTGGCAACTCCATAGGTTAAAAGAGCATTAAATATTGGATCTAAAAGGAAGTAATCACTGGGCAAAGAAGGTGTCTGTCTCTGTGGCATTACATGAGCTTAAATATAACCCTGAAAGAGCCTTACCGGTTAGAACTATATATCCCAAGAAATCATCAACTTGTGTAGATTCAGCCCAATTCAATTATATTGCTACCAGGTGGAACCTGTGTAGAAGCTGGATTTAATATCTCAAATAAGCTGGCATGGTATAGTTCAATAATTTATGAAGTTGTTGGGTGCCTTTAGATTGTTAACACATAAAAAACAAATATTGGCAACCTGGTGGAGCTTAAATATAACCATGAAAGAGCTTTACCGGTTAAAACTGTATATCCCAAGAATTCAACAACTTGTGTAGACTCAGCCCAATTCAATTATATAGCTACCAGGTAGAACCTGTGTAGAAGCTGGATTTAATATCTCAAACAAGCTGGCATGGTATAGTTCAATAATTTATGAAGTTGCGGGGTGCCTTTAGATTGTTAACACAAAAAAGACAAATGTTGCCAACCTGGAAAGGGAAAGGGGAATTGTTTTATGCAGCCTACCGACAATAAAACAGAATCGACGAAAACCAAAAACGAAAAAAACAAAAGCAGTTATTACTCAAGGTATGGATAATACAATAACTACAGAGAAACTACAAAACATTGATAAAAAAGAATAGAAAAATAGAATATGAATTGACAAGTAGATAATATTATAATAGTAATGGGGAACTAAAGACAGCTATACAAGGATATTGAGGACAAAAATATAATAAATATGAATTTCTGTGGGTAAGTAAACCTCAACTGTTCTTAATTCCAAATATATATGTACCTTGACGATATATATAACTTCAATGTACGTAACTGTGGAGATAAGGATAGTAAATCTATAGTTATCTTCTTGATATTTTGGTCTATGATATATTTGACATGATATTTTGGCCACATAGTATGTTGCCTTGCTACTCTGACAGACAACCCAGTTCTGGAGATTGGAAGATAATGAATTTGAGACAAACTCAACTTCGCTAAAAATGTGATGGTAGTAGAAAAATGGGAATATCACCTTCAGAATCTCTTTGGTAAGCACAATGTAAATCTAATCCAGGAAAGTGAGGGAATCAAGGACTCTTTGATGAGGTTAAGGTCATAAACATTATCCAGAATTTGAACCTATTTCAAGAAGCGAAACCTGATAATCTGCCAGATTTTGTGGTTAAAAACAACATGGAGGGGCAGGCAAAATCTTCCATTTCAATAGATGACAGTGATCAGGAATAAGGCCTGAGTCCTAGAAGGGGTAATAGTAAATCCTATCTATAAAAAGGATGATGGGAGTCTACCTCACAACTATAGATTAACTAGTTTGACAGAAAGACTATCTAAGATGTTTGCATAAATTCACTTAATCCATTTACAGAAATAGATAATGTCAAAGCTGCTAGCCTTAGGGTGGTCTTTACCTAAACCTTTTGCCCTTCACTTTGTGCTAAAATTAGTTTTTGTTAGCCTAAGGACTCTGTGCACTATACCATTGCCAACCAGTGCTAAAATGCTTGTGTTCTCTCACTTGCACCTGATTGGCATCTTTATTTTGTTTATTAGTCCCTTGTAGAGTTGTATACCATATATCCAGGACCTGCAAATTAAATGCTATTAGTGGGCATGCAGCACTTATTCTGCAACCCTCATAAGTTTCCCCTTAAAACATGCCCCAAGTGTGCCATTGCAGCCGGAATGCTGCTTTAAACTGCCAATTCGACTTGGCAATATAACCTCTTTGACAAGCCTTAAACTCCCCTTTCATTGTATAGTAAGAAACCCCTAAGGTAGGCTTTAGATAGCCCGTAGGGCAGGCTGCATTGTAATTAGAAGGTTGGATATGTACTTTTAAGTTTCATATCTCCTTGTAGTGAAAAAACCCTCAATTTGTTTTTCTCTACTGTGAGGTCTACTTCTCCTATTGGATAACATTGGGTTGCCCTGTTACATTTAATGAGAGCTAACTTTTGATTGGGAACAGGTAAATATTTCATGGTTGTGTCTGAGTTATTATACTTAAAAATTCTCTTAAATAGTAAAGATGGATTTTAAGTTACAATTCTGAAAATGACACTTTTAGAAAGCTTGAATTTTTCTGCTCTGTTTGGTGCCAGCATACAGTTTCTTGGTCACATGACTGGGTGTAGTTGGTGGCTGGACTTTGTTTCATCCCTGCATAATTCTGCGGAGCAGCACTCCGCGAATCAGCCCACCCATAAAGTTAACCCAAGAGAATCTATTGGACAAGGCAAGGTTTCCGTATGTGTACAAATTATTTGATCATAGTATGCGTGTTAGAAATGAGATTTCTGGTTGGCTAAGGCTTGCGCCAAAGCCAAGCAGAAACCACCACTCTAGTCAGGGCAAGGGAGTTACACGCCAAGGATAACCCCTGCTCACCCCCTTGGTAGCTTGGCACGAGCAGACAGGCTTATCTCGGAGGCAATGTGTAAAGCATTTGCGCACGCACACAGCAACATTATCCCAGGCACACTGCAAAAGGAACTCCACACAAGGTTATATAACAATAACTTTTGTATTGTCAAAACACATCAGATAGTAATCAAGCAATATACATTGTGCCAACTGGCACGGACAATATTCACAAGGGATTATTTACACCGGACAAAGCCACGTGGGCCACTGTCAGGATCAGCACTTAGTAGAACTAGCACTTAGTGTAACTGTAACACCAAATAACAATTATAGACCACAACCAGTAACCACTGGTAACCGGTAGGTACACACTAAGTAATACTAATAACCATAGGCATTGATCATGCAGGGACACATAAACTCACTAGTATAAACTATACTAGGCTAAAACAACCTCCTAAGCATGAAAACACATTCGGAGGTATCACAGGCATAAAGGCATTGCACATTGCGCATAAATCACATTAGGCCTAACTAGTATAAATACAGTAGGCAATATCCTCACTAGTCTAAACACATTAGACCCTACCCCCTATGCATAACTTACATTTAGGGGCGTAAATCACAGTGAAGCACAATCTCACTAACACAAACCTCCATAGGTAAAACCATCTCTAGAGGTATCACATTTCCTAGCACCACATTTAAAGAACATATCACATTTAGAGCCTTGCGCCCTATCCACAAACCAGCCCCCCTGGCCAACTGACCATCTCAAGAATGGGCGCAAATGCCCTGTGTCCCGAATGTCAGGGCGCGCTGCCAATGCAGCGCCAGTCAGGGGTGCGCCACCGGCGCAAACCTAAACGTTGCAGCTGCTCACTACTTGCTGGGCAGCTGGGAACAAGAACAGGGCCTAAAAGCTGCAGCTGGCACTAAGTGCTGCGCAGCTGTGGAAGGCCTGGCACCTCTGTGCCACTTTTGTCCCTCCCAGGGACTTGTACTCAGAATTGCGCCTAAACGGTGCAGCTGCCCACTACTTGCTGGGCAGCTGGGAAGTAAACTGCGGCATGAGCCCGCACTGGCCCTCTGAGCAAACTGCGCCAAACGTTGGAGCCCTCTAGGCTCTGAAATAACTTAAGCCACTGTTGGAGCCACCAAGGCTCTGAAAACAAGCATGCCCATCCTTGGGAGCCACCTAGCTCTGGAAAGTCAAATATGCCCAACCAGGGGTATCACTGACCCCTGAGGAGCCCACTGGGCCCTTTAAGTAAATATGTCCCCAAACAACAGCACTTTAAATAAATAAAGCATGGGGAGAGCCACACAGGCTTTTTAAACAACAATGCCCCCTGTCGTTGGGGTGGCCCTCTCGCAAGTGGGGGCCGCCCAGGTGCCGACAATGCACCGCGAAATGGCCCCAGGGGCGAACACTGGCGATCAAGCTAAACTTGCCACCCTGGAGCGCGCTGGCTCCGTCACCGATTCACCAAATATGGGAGCCCTCGAGGCTCTAAGGAAAAAGAATCTCATGGGGCAAATCGTTGGAGAAGCCCTCTGCCAAGTGGGGCTGCTCTGAGCGAGGCCCCGGCGTGGTGCCTTGACTTCACCTCCCCAGCTGGCTGTACTCACCGGCTCGTCCGGGCGGGGACTCCTTCTCGGTGGGGCCGCACTTCTCCTGCAGGGCTTCCCTGTACTCCTGGGAGCCCCGCACTGCATCGGCCATGCTACCTCCGGATTCACCCGGGTCTCCTCCATCTGGGACCCGGGCTCTCTTCCACCCGGCAGCAGTCGCGGGGCTCTCCTATCCGCTTGGGAGCCCCTCGCACACACGCTCACGCCGGCCCCTTCACCCGGTCCCCCATCTCGGGACAGGGGCTCCTCACCAGCACTCGAGGAGGCGGGGTGGGCTCCTGACCTCCTCTCTCGAAGGCCTCATCTCCTGCCGGGCGTGCGCGGGACTACCTCTGTGAAACCGGAAGTCCCGTCCGCCACCAGGCAGATGACTGCCTGTTGTCGGCCCGGCCACGGCAGTGACTCTATCGGGGTACAACGAGGGGTAGGCTCCCTCGAGCTCAAAAATAAAGCTAGGAGGTGGGGTAGGCACCCGCTGGGACTTCAATAAGCGGGGTCGGCAACCGCAGTATTCATAATTCCGAAACGAAGATGCAGGGTGGGCACCTGTACACGGAGCATATTCAGATACAATGCCAGTGGCCATAAGGCAGGGTGGGCACCTGCATTAAATAATAATTAAGCGGCCTTCAGGCAGGCTGCAAGGGAGGCACCAGGGGCCATAAGGAAAGTGCCCTGCCACAAAAAACGAAGCGCCACTTCAGCAGGTCACAGCCCCCAGTGCTCCCAAGGAAGAAAGACAGCGCAGGGAGAACTAGGGGCATCCAAATAAACGAAGCCAGCACTCTCAAGGTACTGGGGCAGCCCCCAAGTCTCTTCCAGGTCCAGGAAACTATCAAGCTACAGCACAGGGTCCAAAGAAAAGGGTCCTGGAGGCCAGGTGGACCAAGCAGCTCCCAACAAGGAAATTCCTCCAGCATCCAGGGGCTGGGCAGGGCCCAGGGAGGCAAGGCTTCCCCTGGGCCCAGCAGCAGCACGCCCCTGGTAGATTAGAGTACAGGACAAGAACATTTTCATGGGGTCACAGCCCCTCTTTTATACACAAAATCCCTTGTCTCAGGCTGCAGGGCAGGGGGAGAACCAGTTACAACCGGTTTTTGAGCACTTTGTTGTGCTCAGCCCCTCTCACTATTCACAGGACAGGCTAGGGTCATCAGTCGCACCACAGGGGGCGGAGCCAGCATTGTGTAGGGAAGGCCCAGCCCTATTCAGGTCCCAGGTGCACCCCTCCCTCACATCAACATGCAGATCTCTCCATTCACCACCGGGGCAGACCCATCCTGACTTCTGGAGCCAGGCACACCAGCCAGCTCCAGCCAATCACAAGCCGGGCAGCCAATTCACATTCACTGCACAGACATGCCAACTTCTAGAAGTGGCACTTCCACACCAGACACAATAAATTCGCGCACATCATCGCGCAGCATTTAATCACACGAGTTCGCACATACCAAACTCGACCCTGCACTCCCCACACATCAGGAACTACCATGGACACACATATTACCCATGCATTCCCATGGGAGGGCAGTCCACTCACCACACATACACAGAGAGCTCACGCACTTTACACTGTACCACCGTGAAAAAGTGCGCAGAGGCCTAAAATCACCAACACCAGGTTACAGAAACAGGCTAGGCAAAAGCAAAATGTTTCGGGGTGAACCTGCCAAAAGGGCCAAGTCCAACAATGCATTTATTGTTTCATGAATTTGGAGTGGATTATAGCCCCATATAGTTGGTACTAGAATTCAATAGCCTGATGCAGAAGATTGGTGGAAAATGTCACCACAGACTCAATGCTAAATGCACTTTATTACAAATGTTAGTAGACTGTTTCGTAGTTAGTTTTGTACATAAAATGTTTTTTAAAACATGTGTTTTTAAAATATTATACATCACCACATAAATCGGCAATAGATTAAATGGTTAATTTGTATTTTTTCAAAGCAATGGTAGACTTAGGAAGATTTATGAAAGCAGTCACAAAGAAGATAACGCGTGAGAATATGACAGAAGAGTTGTAAATTAATTAATTTTTTTTAAAGATTGTAGGGAGTGATTTTAAGGACAAATTTGCCAGAATGAACATATTTTAAATCTCTCAAGATTTTTTAAGCTTCTTTTATGTCATGCATGCCATTAACGTGTGTTGTTCTAATGTCCTCATATTGTAACTACCTTGACTGCACAATGCTTTTCGTGGTCTGTATATATTGTACTTCAATCGAACTATCCTGCATTATATGTAAAGCGCTCTGATACCTTCTGGTCTAGATAGCGCTATATAAAACCTATAAATAAACAACAGACACCATATTAAATAACACAGACTCCATATTAGGGCACAACCACTATGGGCCTCATTACAATGCCAGTCAGATGAGTGTCTGACTGGAATTGTGTCGGAAAAGAAACCTCCTGACAAGGAGTCACGGGCCAGCTTCCCAAATTACGATACGTCCACCTCCACAACAGTCAGAAAGTGTAATTTTCCTATGGTGGCTTGTGCTGAGGGCCGCCGCATAAGCCACAATTGTAAAAGTACACATTTTAAACATTCATACACCTTGTGGAATATAGGAAAATGACTTAATAGCATTTGAAGAACTTTATTAGGACCTGAGGCCAACCTTGAACTGTTCCCCGTAAATCTCCTACCTTTTAAGCTTAATTATAAACTGTTTTTAATGTTTCTATTGGTGTTTTATATTTTTGTAAAGATTTTAATTAATCATGTACAAAATAAACATTACTACCTTTTTGTGGCAGGAACCATATGGTGCATGGATGTTTAAGGGGGCACCTGCAGACCTCATAGAAAAGACTGCGACGGGACCAAGGCCCTCATGAAATGCTGTCTGAAATGGACATCATAATCCCTACTGTGGTGCCTGAGCAGACACCCCCTCGTTGTCGGGCCGGTAGGAATGCAATTGACAGCCTGTCAGTTGCGATCCGACCGACATCGTAATGTGGGTCTATGTGTCCATGAAATTGTTCACATGCTCAAATAAGGCCAAAACAGGCTCAAACAACTTAAAAAATAACTGCCCAGTGCTTTTCTCCGTAAATAATTAGCAAACTATCTTCTTTATGAATTATTACAACACAGCAACATATCCCATGTTTTATCACCCCTTGTGCTTATTATAGTAAGTAGTAAAAGGTGTGTCTATGTACACAAAAAATGAAACTACATTTGATAACACAACAATTTACGTTATGGGTAAAAGGGGCCGCCTATGAGAACTGAAAGTAACCTGGAATTTTTTAAAGCTCTAGAAACTGAAAAAACACACTTTTGTGTCACCTTTGCAAGAAAACATTCTTTATACTATTAGCCTCCCGAAAAAACAGAATTAGAGTTTGTTTGGAGGAAAGAGAGAACACGTTGGTGTTGGTGATGCTGCCCCAGACTTACTTAATTAATTACAATCCGCACCCTAATATGCAGACTCCATGACACGGGAATCCAAAACAAGGCCTCGACTGGATCCCCTCCTTCCTTTCCGGCAGAACGCAGTGGGTCAGACTCACCCTTTCCTCTCGGACCCTACACCTACCACCTGCATAGTCCCCCTGGGGTCCTCCCTCAGCCCTACGCTATTCAACATGGCTCCTCTCGCCCCCATCGTCAGAACCTACAGACTCAACATTGTGTCACACGCAGATGACACCCAACTCATCCTCTCCCTATCCAACAAACCCAACACCGCTAGACACAACTTTCGAGAAGGCATGGAAGCTGTTGCCAAATGGATGAAAAAGAGCTGCCTACAACTAAACACCAACAAAACGGAAGTACTCATCATGGCCCCAAACCGAGATGCCTGGAATGAGACCTAGTGGCCCCCCACCATCAGAAGCCCGCCCATCCCACAAACCACGCACGCAACCTGGGAATCATCCTGGACTCAGAGCTCAAAACGGACCACCAGATCAACGCCGTCTCGTCCTCCTGCTTCCACACCCTCCGCCTCCTAAGTATGACCTTCAAATAGATCCCCCTCGAAAACAGAAAGACCGTCACTCACACCCTGCTCACCAGCAGGCTCAACTACGGCAACGCACTCTATGCCGGGATAAACAAAAACCTCAACCACAAGCTACATAACATCCAAAACGCCGCCGCAAGACTGGTCCTCAACCTGCTTAGACACTGCCACATCTCCCAGCACCTGCACACACTCCACTGACTCCCCATCAAAGCTAGAGTCACCTTCAAGATGCTAACCCACGCTCACAAGGCCCTCCACGACACTGGACCAGCATACCTGAACAGCGGACTCAAATATCACGCACCCCAAAGGACCCTACGATCAGCCCAGCTCTCCTACGCCATGGTCCCCTGCAACAAAAAAGACCAGATAGGGAGGCCGCTCCTTCTCCTTCCGCATGGCCAGAGCCTGGAACGACCTTCCTCTCCACCTCAGACAGATAACATCGCTCCTCATCTTCACAAGAAACCTCAAAACATGGCTCTTCGACAGACCCTCTCCTTGATGAACTGGAACCTGCGAACCCCACCCCCCGTGCTCCTTGAGCCCTTACTGGTGAGTAGTGCGCTTAACAAACACCTGATTTAAACAAACAAACACCTGATTTGATTTGGTGTAGAGCAGCACCACAAGTCTTCTTGCTGCGCTGCCTTTCACCAATTTGAAAGGGCAGGAATGCATCTGTTAAGTAAATCTGGGGAAGCATCAAAATCCATGGGTGTTGCATGGGAAATCCCACCACAAAACACATGGAACGCCTCCTTGATGCAGGGTAAGGCAGAACAGCAACTTGTGCTGCTTTATCTGATTCCCTATTGCTGGAAAGTGGGCTATTTGTAGAGATAAGTACGCTCCTACGATTAGGAATATGCCCACTAACACAGGTCCGGTAAAGATCTCAGTAAATTTGTCCCTTACTCAACCCTTGACAGCTGACAATAAGCAGTCAGGCCTAACTTGGGAGACAGGAGTGTAAAGAATTTAAAACACTAATACATCAAATAAGTAAAACACAGCACACAATAAAAATGCCACACCAATTTATTACAATATGTAATATGTTTTGGAACAAATCAACACCAAAATGACAAACATTCCCTGTAGGAAACTGGAGTAATGAATTTTTAAAGATTAACCACTATATAGTGCCACTCTGGGACATCTGGTCACACTTAACCAAATCAAAGTCAAAGTTTGAGGTCGACCGTAATTGAGTCCAGGTCGAATATACTAAGCGGGAGGCCTTGGCTAGTGGAGACCATGGGGGTACCTAATATGTAAACATAAGGTAGATTATCTCTTGTAAAGTGATACCACCAAAGTCAAGTTTTCACACAATTTACATTTAAAAACAATCTGCAAACCCAGGCTGCCTTTAAAATTACAGTAGGCACTCAGCATTGCACAAATGCAAGTTTTGGAAATCTGCAGAGCCCAAAACTTCCATGCCCTATTACATACTAGGGACCTATAGGGTCGGCCATTGCCCATTGTAAGTGCACCCTATTGCATGTACCTTTTTACACATAGCACTGGGCCTGGTTAGCAGAGTCCAGGGTACAGTCTGAATCACTCACCATCAGTATTTTTCAGCAAACAATGCGGTTGAACAGTGCAAAAGTATGACTTTTTAACACAGCCCGCACCAAATGAAAGGTGATGGGTAACTAACCTACACCTGGTAGTCCTTATCAGCTAATTGAAAAAAACCTGAAAACGCCATCCACATTGGCATGGAAATCCCCAGGTCTGTGTTCCACTGTGAAGTGAATCCCCTGTCGGGAAATGGACCACTTCAACAGCTTGGGAATCTCCCCTCTCATGTGCATGTGCCACCGGAGAAGTACTTGGTCAGTTTGAACACAAAAGTGAGTACCAACCAGGTAGGGTCTCAGCTTTTTCAGGGACCAAACCACTACAAAGACTTCCCTCTCAATGACAGTCCTTGAATGCTCTCTTGGGAGAAGTCACCTGCTAATCAAGGTGCTCCTTATTTTCTTGTGCCAACACTGCCCCAATCCCTTGGTCTAAAGCATCGGTCTGAACCACAAATTCCTTTGGTAGTCAAGTACCAGTAATACTGGTGATAAACACATAGCCTTCTAACACTCTGGGGTCCCCATAACATTCTTTAACCTCTTCCTATAAGTGAGTTCTGTCAGGGTAAGGACAATTGTCCTGAAATTCTGAAAACATCTTCTACAGTACCCAGTCAGATCAAGGAATGCCCTGAACTGTGTCTGGGTAGTGGAAGCTGTCCAATCCAAAATGGTTTGGATGTTGGCCTGGAGAGGCTGCACATGCCTTCCACCTACCAGGTGGCCCAGGAACACCAAAGAACACTGCCCTATTTGGCACTTCCTGTCCCTAATAGTCCGATAAGCCTGCTGCATAGCCCGAAGCACTTCCCTCAGGTAGTTAAATGATGCTCCCAAGTGGAACTACACCCAGCTTTATCATCCATATAAGCTGCATTGAACTGCTTCAACCAAGACAGGACCCTGTTCACAAACCTGTGGAAGGTGACAGGGGCATCATTTAAGTCAAATGCATTATTTTCAGTGAGGGCAGTCAAATGTATTCAGATACTTAGCAGTCCCTAACCTATCAATGAGCTCATCAGCCCTAGATATGAGCATCAGTGCTAGTGACTGCATTCAGTCCTCTGTAGTCCACACAGATTCGTACCTCCTTATTTTCCCCATGGGGATTAGGTTTGGGCACCTCTGGTCTAGCCCATGGACTGTCAGAGCACTCAATTACCCCACAATACCAACATCTTAGCACCTCAGCCTTGATACTGGCCCTGACCCGTTCTGATGAACTGTACAGTTTATTTTTGAAAGGTGGGCTGTCACCGGTGACAACGTGATGCACACACCAATCAAAGATGCTTGGGGTCAAAGAGAACAGACCAATAAACTGTCCTACTACCTGCTTGCAGTCTCTATGATCCTGGACTGTCAATTTGGGAGAGAGTACCACTCCGTCCACTGACACATATAATAATAATAATAAGCACATTTATAAAGCGCATGGTTACACTCGGCCAGTGTGTCCCCGCGCTGCGCTGCAACTGCACGAATCCCACACCCGACAGTCTCTCTTCCCAGTTATCTCGGGGGAAAAGATACGTTTTAAATTTTTTCCTGAATCTTGCACATTGCACATTGTTAGAGAGGAGGTCGGTCACTGGCTCAGTTTCCTACTCTTCTCCCTCATCTGTGACCAGTAACATGGTCATGTCTGCCCTGTCAAGATAGTATGGAGCATTCTATCTTCCCAATAGATTCTGTGGATCACACTGTCATCCCTTCATTTTGCTTTAACCCTTTGGGTGCCATGGACGTAACCATTACGTCCAAGGCACACCATTCAGAAATCCCTCTCCTGTGACCAGGTTTTTTTCACGTTTTTAGTCTCGGGAGCTGGGGAAGCTGACCAAGGCATTTTTTTCAGTGTAACGACGATTGGCGTGCATGGCACATCAACGTCATTACACTGAAAGTAAAATTAAAATTAGCCGATCCGCTCATTTCACTTTCATTGCCTACGTGCTCGCAGAGTTATCTCAGTCCTCGACGACATAGGCATACCGGGGGGCAGAAAGCACACTAGGCACTGAAAGTGAAAGTGAATTGAGCCAATCTGCTCATTTCACTTTCACTGCCTATGTACTAGCAGGGTTATCTCAGCCACCGGAGCACATAGGCAGACCCGGGGGGCAGATGGGACAATAGCCCACCATATGCCCCCCAGGGGGGGCAGAAAGCACACTAGGCACCAGGGATTATTTCTATTTCAATATGTAGGGTTTGGGGCCGACCAAATGGGTATGCCAATGCCCCTACCTCCAAAAAGTAAAGGGGTGGTCGTTCTGCCCCCCGGGGTCCAGATGGGAGCAATAGCACCTTATCTGCCCCCCATGAAAGCGGAAAGCACACTAGTCACCTTGAATGTTTGTGTGTTTTTAATATGTAGGGATGGAGGCTGCCCAAAAATGGGCATACCAATATCCTCACCCCCAACAAACGCTTTTGGACAGTCTTTCTGCTCCCCAGGGGCAGGTGGAGCATTAGCCCCCAATCAGCCCCATGGAGGGCAGAAAGCCCACTAGGAACCATTGGTGTGCCCATTCTGGGCCCCCAGAAGAGAAGATAGCCACAGTTTCCCCGTGGAGGCAGGAAGCCCATTAGGAACCAGGGTTTTTTAAATGTAAATTTAGGGGTGGGGGCTGCCCTGAACGGGAAGTGTAATGCCCCTACCCTTCCCACAAATAGGCACTGTCTTTCTGCCCTCCCTGGGGGGAAGAAAGCCCATTAGGAACTAGCTAGGAATTACATTTGTATGTACATTTAGAGGTGGGGGCTGCCTGGAATGGGCAGGGCAATACCCCCTCCCCACCAAACAATAGACACAGTCTTGCCACCCCCTGGGGGCAGATTGGGCAATAGCTCCTGATTTATCCCACTGTGGTGACAGAAAGCCATTAAGGGAGTATTTTCTTTAGCCAATGCCCCCTCCACCCACTCAAAAACAAATGGATAATCTTTCTTCCCCTGCTGTGGGCATATGGGAGTTATAGACCCTGATCTGCCCCCTGAGAGGAGCAAAAAGCCCACTTAGAAGCCAGGGAAACATTTTTTTTTAGTAGTTCAGGGGTGAAAGCTGCCCAGAATGGGAATACCAATGCCACCAAACCCCCCCCCCCCCTCAAAAATAGCCACAGTCTTTCTGCCCTCTCTTAGCGGCACATAGGGGAAAAAATCCTACTAGGCACCAGAGATATATATTCAGGCAAGTGTTGCTCCCCTTTTTTTGTGCACACACTTTGGCTATTTCTGCCCACCTTGGGGGCAGATAAGCAATATTTTTAGGCTCATCTGCTCCCAAGGTAAGCAGAAAACAACTTGACACTAGCGAAAGTTTCTGTGTATGTGTGTGAATCGGAGTTCAACTGACGGTATGTGTCTTCTGGCATTTGGCTGGCTGCGTGAGAACATGCATTTTTCTGGCAGTGTGTGTGGACTTGTGCTTAGCTGGCAGTGTGTGTAGACTAGTGCTTTTCTGGCAGTTTGTGTGGTCTTTTGCTTGACTATTGGTCTGCATAGATGGCATATTATGGCGGTGTGCGTTTATTGTCACTTAGCTAGCAGTGCGTGTTCCCTAGATGGTCGCTGAGTCTGGGACTAAACATTAATTTTGATGTCTCCAGTATAGGTTTTGGCCCATTTTCTGTTGCAGGCACCAGGCCTACCTACACAAGTGAGGTACCATTTTTATCTTCAGACTTGGGGGAATGCTGGGTGGGTGGAAGTTTGTGGCTCCCCACAGATTCCAGAGCTTTCTGTCACAGAAATGTGAGGAAAATGTGTTTGTTTTTTACAAACTTTGAGGTTTGCAAGAGATTGTGGGTAACAAAACCTGGTAAGAGCTGCACAAGTCACTCCATCCTGGATTCCCCTAAGTGACTAGTTTTAAAAAATGTACAGGTATGTACGTTGCCCTAGGTGTGGGCTGAACTAGGGCTCAAAATCCATAGCTAAGCACATTGCAAAACAATGGTCTATTTTTACTGGAAAAATGTGATGTGTTCACATTGCATTTTGGGCTTATACTTGTCTTGGGCATGAGGCCTACCCACACAAGTGAGGTACCATTTTTAACGGGAGACTTGGGGAAATGCTGAGTGGGTGGAAGTTTATGGCTCCCCACAGATTCTAGAAGTTTCCATTACAGAAATTTGTTTTTTTTTTACAAATGTTTAGGTTTCCAAGGGATTCTGGGTAACAGAACCTGGTGAGAGCCGCACAAGTTACCCAATTGTGGATGTCCCTGTGTGTCTAGTTTTTTTTTTTATTTATTATTGTTCTTAGCACAGCAAACTGCAGACAACATCTCGAGTTAACATTCAACAAATACATCATCCAATAATAAAGTCCAGATTATATTAGCTTTCAAGAGAGATAAACTCATGACTCATAATAGTCTCGGAAGGCACCCCAGATTTTAATGCCCAGTCTTTTTTTCCTTAATCCTTTAATTGAGAATAAACTCCACTCCAAATTATATAAACTTAGCATTTTAGCACGCCATTGATGAAAATCCGGTGTTTTTTCCTGTAACCATTCCCTGGCGAATCAAAGGCGTGCAACTGTCATCGCAAAAAAAATAAAATGCCGGTGTTGAAAAAGTGTTTCCGAGTTATTGTCTTTCTGAATTTTTCCTAACAGCCTCATTGCTGGAGAAATGACTACCGTAGTTTTAATCACTGAAAAGATGAAGTTTTCCAAGTGCTCAATAAATCCCTTTAACTTAACAAAGTTGTAAAAAATATGTATCGCTCCGGCATCCTCCTCACCACAACGAAAACATTTACCTTGGCTTCCCACTACCCATTTTGCCATTCGCTTGGGCGTATAATATAAATCACATAATGACTTAAAAAACTGAGCTTTCAAATTCGCCGACATGAGCCCCTCCTTAGACAAAATTAAAAGATCTTCTACGTCAATCTCGAAGTCTCCTAGTGACTCTCTCCATTTCAGCTGCACTTTTTCTAAATCATCTTTCTTAGCAGAGATCAAGGATTGATAGATCACTCCAATTTTGACTGATCTGCTAATTTCTTCAATAACTTGATGTTGAATTAATTTCCCACCCCGTCGAGTTAAATAATCCCGTATTTGTAGATATTTAAAGAAGTACCATCTGGGCAGTGAGTATTCATCCTTGATCTCTTCAAAAGATTTACACATCCCATTCTTGTTAACCATATGTCCTAACATCTTAATGCCTTTCTGCTGCCACTTATTAGACATTACATCAGAAAAAATGCCTGGTAAAATCATATGTGCATTAAGCGGAGTATAATATGACACTCTTGGTAAATCCATATTTTTCATAAACCATTTCCAGACCTTAAAAGCCCCCATGATTACCTTGAACCTTGTTCGCTTGAAATAGCTCCCGTCAATTTCTTTTACAAAAATATGCTTTGCATTTGTCCCTAACTGTATATCAAAAATATTTGACATGTTAGGATCATCCGCTTCATTTGCTCCTATTATTAGAACTTTCATTTTCAATAAAAAATAAGTGACATAATAAAGAAAAAAATCAGGTACCCCCATTCCTCCCCTTAAAACTGGCAACGTCATATATTTCATTGCCCTTCTAGGTCTCCCCAGGCTCCATATAAATTTCCCGCATTTAGATTGCAGGTCCTGTATTTTATCTTTAGTTATTTCTAAAGGTATCGATCTGAACAAATACAATACCTTTGGCAATATATTCATTTTTATCACATTTGATCTTCCAATGATGGTTAAGTACAACCTTTCCCATCTGCCCAAGGATGCCGTAATTTTTGCCATTAATATGTTCCAATTAACCTGCACTATTTCCGACATATTTGCCCAGATTAGAATTCCCAAATACATCACTTCTTTAAACACCCTACTATCTAACCAAGTAATTGTATCAGAACAGAGAATTTGAGTTTTAGTCTCATTCAATTTATAACCTGCTATAAGACCGGGGCACTGTGCTAATCGTTCAATTTCTTTAATTGCTGTTGCAGGATTAGTTGTTGCCACTGCTATATCGTCAGCGTAGGCAAACACAGAATAATAAAAATTATGAACTTTATAGGGAGGAATCAAAATATTCTGACTCAATAACTCAATAAAAGGGTTTATATAAAGAGCAAATAAAAGGGGAGAGCAGGGGCAACCTTGTCGCGTACCTCGTGTTATAATAACATTATCAGAGAGTTGGCCCATAACTGATATCTATGCTACAGGTTTTAAGTACAGAGATTGTATTGCTCTAATAAATCTCCCCCCGAATCCCATTTTTCTCATTAATTGCCAGAGATACTCCCATTGCACTCGATCAAACGCTTTTTCCGCGTCCAACAGAATCAGCGCTAGGTCATTCTTATATACTGAGGCAGTATCAAAGAGAGAGATAACTGTATTTACATGTTCTACCGTCCCCCTTCTGGGAATAAAACCATGTTGATGCTGTGATACTAAAGGGGTAATACAATCTGACAACCGGTTAGCTAAGATTTTAGAATACATTTTATTATCGGAATTTAACAGCGAGATCGGTCTATATGACCCAACGCAATCTGCTGGTTTGCCTTTTTTACAGAAGACAGCGATAGTGGCTTCTGCCCATGTTCTTGGGGGATTTTCCACCTGAGCTTCCCTCACTGTTTTTAGAAGTTCTTTTTTAATATCCTGATAAAATTGTGTGTATATTTCGCTGGGTAGTCTATCGGGACCAGCAGCTTTACCCTTTGCTAAACTTTTAACAGCCCTCCTCTGTAATTATATCCTCTAGCCCCAGAGAGACAGTTAAGTCCACCATTTTTAGGCCCTTTGCTAATATTGTATTCCTGTTTAATCCAGGACCAGATGGTCCCTCATATAGCTCAGAGTAAAATTGTTGGAAAATCTTAAGTATCTCCTGTGGTGTCGACTGCATCACCCCTGTAGTATCTCTCATTTGAGCAATATTTCTGGCCGACTCTTTAATACGTAATTGAGTTGCCAACCTTCTCCCAATTGCTTCACCATATTCATGTCTATCCATTTTTGAAGAAAGATACTTCCTAGCATTTTCCTCAGACCAGATACCTGAAATTTTCGCTTTGTCCCTGGCAACTTTATCCTCCAATATAGTTAGACCTGGCCCCTTATTGATTATCTCCTGCATTAATAGTGTTTCAGAGCAGATTAATTGATCATATAATCTATCTAACTCTAGTTTAGCTTTTTTCTGAATCCTGCACGAGAAGCTTATACATTCTCCCCGAAATCCAGCTTTGAAGGTGTCCCATATTATGCCTTGTGAACTGGATCCCTCGTTCTCTTCAAAATATAGTTTCATCCATTTTCTTATATGTTCTTGAAACTCCTCGTTAAAAATTAATTTCCTGTCAAATGTGAAGCTAGTTTGTCTAGGTTTATTTAGTTCCATATCAATCTCTAATAGTAACGGGGAGTATTCAGATGAAATTCTAGGATAAATAGAAATAGTTGAACCTGAAGTAGTTGAAACAGGAGTAAAAAAATAGTCAAGTCTAACTAATTTTTTATGTGGGTAGGCATAAAACGTATACCCCTTATCTTGTGGTCTTAATTGCCCCCACACATCCACCAACCTGTGGTCCTGTGCCAAACTTGCCAATGCCTTGTATACTTTTGGTTTACGGCCTTTGTATATAGCCCGCCCTTCCTTTATAGCAGTATTAGTCAAATTTATGTTCATATCTTCACAGATAATTATAGGTTGGGCCCAAGTAGTTAACTCAGTATTAATTTCCACTAAAGCCTCTGGGTCATCTAAATTTGACTAATGAAGATTTGCCTGCGCACACCCGTGGTATCTGCTAAGTACTCCGTGTGAAAATTGTTTTAACCAGGTGTGTGTGCTGTTTGGTAAGAAGGCAGCCAGCCTAATTGAAAATAAGCATCTGGTGGAAACACCACTAGTATTCCAAACGCACAAATTTGAACCATAAATATTACAAAGCGTTAGCTTCTTACCTTCTACACTTATTTCCGCTATTGCCCATCTTCCTTTTTTATCTGCCAAAATTTTTCCTATTACAGCAATGTTACCTTTAGACATAATAGCTACACCCCTAATCAGACTAGTTTGACCCGTAGCGACTACAAGTGTATATCCCAATTCTCTTAAGACCAATCTCTTAGACCAAGGTAAGTGAGTCTCCTGGATACATACGATATGTGGTCCTATATACCTCAATTCAGCAGCGACTTTCTGCCTTTTATTCACATTATTGAGTCCTGATACATTTAAAGAACACATTTTTAAGCATTTAGTTGCCATTGAAAAATTCTAGATAAGTTTCCCTTTATTCTAGTATTTCGGGTTATATTCAAGATCCAAATCATTTCTAAACACTCATATACATCAAAAAACATAATACTTCATACCAACACTAAATCATAATTAGACTTCTCAATTTGCAGTTCGCTGTGTCCAAGAACTATTTTTTCCCGCTTTTCCTCCCTACACCTCCCCACTGTGCCACCCACAAAGCCCCCCCAGACAGGTGTGCCCCTCCCCCCTCCCCAACCCTTTATTGAGGTGTTAGGACTTATGGTCCTCTTGATTGTGAGCTTGCCCCATTCTCCCTACCTTCGCCCGTGAACTTAGTGCTAATTTAAAGAAAAGAAAACGACACAATATACTCATATGCGTCTTCAAACTGGCCTGAGGGCTAGACAGTATACATAATTACCCAGCTCTTAGATAAATCTCTAAGGATATAGTATAATCATTATGTACTCTTTCACTACTTAGGCTTGCGCATTAACTAAATCTAATTACATTGAGTCCAAAAAAGTCTTAGCTGCCAGTGATGTTGTGAAATAATGAGTACGCTCTTTATACACAATTTTCATTTTCGCAGGAAACATAAGATAGACCTGAGCTCCTTTGGATTGAAAAAGAGGAATAAGCTGTCGCAATTGCCATCTCATATCCACCGTTTGTTTACACAGATCCGGGCGGACAAAATATTCACAACCAAGTGCGCCGATTTTTTTATCCGGTCTTGCCTTCTTGTATACTTCCTCTCGCGCTAAAAAGCTATTAAATGCCACCAGTAAAGCTCTTGGTCTCTGATCGCGCTGTTCCGAATGGTTTAGTCGTATTTTAAAAGGAAAACGGTGCGCTCTTTCAACTTCCCGGTCCCAATCCCATCTGGTTGAATCTGGGAATGAATTTTTAAGAAGCTCGATTATAAAGCCACGAGGATCTGTCCCCTCTTTTCCTTCCATTATTTGTAAGAATCGTAAATTATTTCTCCTCGAGCGATTTTCCAAATCAATGACTTTCCAGTTAATCTCTTCTTTATGGGTCAGTTGTTCGGCTATGATCCTCTTCTGTTGTGTTACCTCGTCCTCCAAAGTCGATATGCACGTCTCAGCCTCAGTAACTCTGCCCAAGAACTCTGCATGAGATTTAGCCAGCCGCCTAACAGAGTTTTGTAATTTCTTACATGAGTTTTGCACTCTTAGACTGTCTTGTCTGTGCTCCTCTCTGTGTCTCATCATAGTCTTGTAAATAAGCTCGAGTGATATCTCATCACCCTGCTCCTCACCAGACTGTGAAGCAGCCCCGGTGTGATCATAATGCTCATCCAGTGTCATCCGCAGTCGGCGTACAGTTTGCCCAGACTGTCCCTCCGTTTGCTCAGAGCTCCCCTCTACAGCCTCATAGCTGCTATCCAAACTTCCTTCAGCCATACTCATCTGTTCAGCATAATGCTGAGCAAGATCCTCCGTAGATGATACGGAATGCTCTGATAAAGAGTAAAAATCTGCAGAATCTGTACTCTCAATGTATCTGACAGGGGTGATACCACCAGGGAGACCAGCATTACCAGCATTAACCACAGGCTCTTGAACTATGACGGTCTCAGTCGGCTGTATCTCATTCTCTTCGCACAATCCTTCACCGTCATCATTATTTAACTGAACCTCTTCACTCAGCACATTATCAGAGCCTCCTTGTGACCCCTGACTAGTCTCAATACGCTGTATCAGAGCCTCAACAGATTCAACAGGCACGGTATCATTCTCAGAGTCCTGACTTAGATTGTGCTTGTACCTTTTAAGAGCTCCTTATTTTTCAAAGTATTAAAAAGTTCAGGAATACCTTTAGTAACTTTAGCAGTCTTAGCGGTCTTAGGTACTTCATGCAGTGCACTCTCCTTCCCAGGCAGTCGTGAATTACCTCTTCCAGCCTTTTCAGGTTCCTTGGCCGGTGCCTCCGCTCGACTGTTGCCTCTGCTCGGAGTGTTCTGCAATGGTGTTGAAGCAGCGTTATCTCCTCTCGAATTTGAACACTCTCCCTGTGTCTCAGCCCCAGGGGCAGTCTGCCCCCGGCCCCTTCGCCCCTTAGGAGGCATTGCTTGCAAGTTATTTAGCCAGGTAATTGCCAAATCCGAAGAAAAAAGAAAAAGCCGTGTCTCCGCTATTATTTCTTATGACTCGGCTCGACTATGCTCTCCGAGCTTCTGGCCCTCGCGCTGCAGTGTCCACAGGTGTGCCGTCTTACTGGGCACACCCTCCGTGGCCAGCGCAAAGCAACCGCTGCGGTCTCACTATCCCGCTCCTGCCGATAGCAAGAACAAAGTGCCGATAGATGCCGATAGCAGAACAAAGTGTCCGCTTGCCGCTCCCAAGTTCACAGGCGACTACAATCCTTCCTCAGCATTAGGCGCGGAGGTTATGTCCTTCCATCAGGTTTCCAGCCCTCATTTTGCAGAAGACGCCGAAGTTCGCGAGGTC
This sequence comes from Lissotriton helveticus, assembly GCF_964261635.1. Lineage (NCBI taxonomy): Eukaryota > Metazoa > Chordata > Amphibia > Caudata > Salamandridae > Lissotriton > Lissotriton helveticus. The sequence goes on along the minus strand of NC_136059.1, from coordinate 722,909,208 downwards.
CGGCAGAGCAGCTAGCTCACACGACCGTGACGGTCGCCATCTTGCCCCACATTTGCTCCTCCGAGGAAAGCTCGTGTGTCTAGTTTTTTTTAATGTACGTTTGGTAGGTTTCCCTGGGCACTGGCTAAGCTAGAGCCTAAAACCCACAGCTAGGCACATTGCAATAAAAGTGTCAGTTTTCAGTGGAAAACTGTGATGTGTCCATGTTACTGGGAGCCTTAGAGGAACACAGAATAGTAGAACAAGTGTTATTACCATTTGTCTTTCTATGCATTTCTGCCTTCCAAAACATAACACAGTATGTAAAAGTATTTTTGTACAATACCCTCTAATTCACATGCTAATATGGATACCCACATATTCGAAGATGCACAAATAACCACTGCTCCTTAACTCCATATCTTATTCCCATTTCAGAAATACATAGGTTTCCTTGATAACTATTTTTCACTCTTTGTATTTTACCAAATAAATTGCTGTATACCTGGTACACAATGAAAAACCATTGCAATGTGCAACACAGTTATTGGCTCTGGGTACCTCAGGTTCTTGGTAAACCTACAAGTCTCATATATCTCTACAACCAGAAGGGTGTGCGGATGTAACAGTATATTGCTTTAAAAATTCTACCATAGTTAGAAAAAGTTACAGGAGAAATTGTGAGCACATAAGACTGTTTTTTTAACTACATTTCAATTTTGTTTTATTTCAACTGTTATTTTCTACAGGAAAACCTTGAAGGATCTACACAAGTGGCCCCTTCCTGAATTGAGAATGTTATCTACTTTTCTGAAATGTATAGCTGTTCAGGTTCCATTATTGGTTTCATACCCATTTCTACCACTAACTGGAAGGAGGTTGAAAGCACCAAAAATAGGAAAAATAGGCTATGTCTGATCAAAATGCAAAGTAAAAATCTTGGTTTTATGACAAAATGCTGCCTGTTCCTGAGAGCTCGTAAGATAGTGATTTTAACATCACAAACACTTTGTTGATACCATTTGCAATGGAATACACTGATGCTTTCTTCTTTAGCACTTTTTTCCCATTTATCCCCCGAAAAAACACATTTAATTGTATTTTGCCAAATTTCTTGTTCCCCTCCAATGGAATCCACAAACCACGGGTACCTATAGAATCTTTAGGATGTTGGAAGAAAAAGACACAAATTTGGCATGAATACCTTATGTGAACAAAACGTTATGGGGACATTGCTGTTTATAAAAACGAATACATTAAAATGGCTGCAAACTAAAGTGGGCACAAAGTAAAGACCCCATATAATTTAATAGACTTTTTTTTACCTGATTTTGATGGAGGCTTAAAAGATCATTGCATAAACAACAATTGGTGGACAGAATGCAGAACAATGTCATACATTCACCCCAGTACAGAGATCTGGGCCTAAATCCATAGTTTTCTTTGCACTCCACACCACCCAGGTCAGACATGGCCATATGCAAATCAGCCTTGACCCTGTGCCTCAAGGGAACAGTCCAGCCCAAACTGCCAAGCCTTGTCTTTCCTGGACCGGAATCAAGCATCCAAGGACTGGTTTCTGGCTATCAGCCATCATCAACCTGGATAGCTTGACTCCAGTGGTGTGGAGAGCATGGGACTTACGTCTGAGCATACCCATCCCACTCGGGGTGACAAATGCAAAAACAGCAATTGCTGGACAGAATGCAGACCAATGTCATACATTCACCCCAGTACAGAGATCTGGGCCTAAATCCATCGTTTTTTTGCACTCCACACCACCTCAGGCCAGACATGGCCATATGCAAATCAGCCTTGACCCTGTGCCTCATGGGAACAGTCCAGCCCGAACTGCCAAGCCATGTCTTTACTGGACCGGAATCAAGCATCCAAGGACCGGTTTCTGGCTATCAGCCGTCATCAGCCTGGATAGCTTGACTCCAGAGGTGTGGAGAGCATGGGACTCACGTCTGAGCATACCCATCCCACTCGGTGTGAAAAATGCAAAAACAACAATTGGTGGACAGAATGCAGAACAATGTCATACATTCACCCCAGTACAGAGATGTGGGCCTAAATCCATCATTTTTTTGCACTCCACACCATCCCAGGTCAGACATTTCCATATGCAAATCAGCCTTGACCCTGTGCCTCATGCGAACATTCCAGCCCGAACTGCCAAACCATGTCTTTCCTGGACCGGAATCAAGCATCCAAGGCCTGGTTTCTGGCTATCAGCCATCATCAGCCTGGATAGCTTGACTCCAGTGGTGTGGAGAGCATGGGACTCACGTCTGAGCATACCCATCCCACTCTGGGTGACAAATGCAAAAACAACAATTGGTGGACAGAATGCAGAACAATGTCATACATTCACCCCAGTACAAAGATCTGTGCCTAAATCCATCGTTTTTTTGCTCTCCACGCCACACCAGGTCAGACATGGCCATATGCAAATCAGCCTTGACCCTGTGCCTCATGGGAACAGTCCAGCCCGAACTGCCAAGCCATGTCTTTCCTGGACCGGAATCAAGCATCCAAGGACCGGATTCTGGCTATCAGCCATCATCAGCCTGGATAGCTTGACTCCAGTGGTGCGGAGAGCATGGGACTCACGTCTGAGCATACCCATCACACTTGGGGTGACAAATGCAAAAACAACAATTGGTGGACAGAATGCAGAACAATGTCATACATTCACCCCCGTACAGAGATCTGGGCCTAAATCCATCGTTTTTATGCACTCCACACCACCCCAGGTCAGACATGGCCATATGCAAATCAGCCTTGACCCTGTGCCTCATGGGAACAGTCCAGCCCGAACTGCCAAGCCATGTCTTTCCTGGACCGGAATCAAGCATCCAAGGACCGGTTTCTGGCTATCAGCCATCATCAGCCTGGATAGCTTGACTCCAGTGGTGTGGAGAGCATGGGACTCACGTCTGAGCTTACCCATCCCACTCGGGGTGACAATTGCAAAAACAACAATTGGTGGACAGTATGCAGAACAATGTCATACATTCACCCCAGTACAGAGGTCTGGGCCTAAATCCATCGTTTTTTTGCACTCCACGCCACCCCAGGTCAGACATGGCCTTATGCAAATCAGCCTTGACCCTGTGCCTCATGGGAACAGTCCAGCCCGAACTGTCAAGCCATGTCTTTCCTGGACCGGAATCAAGCATCCAAGGACCGGTTTCTGGCTATCAGCCGTCATCAGCCTGGATATCTTGACTCCAGTGGTGTGGAGAGCATGGACTCACATCTGAGCATACCCATCCCACTCGGGGTGACAAATGCAAAAACAACAATTGGTGGACAGAATGCAGAACAATGTCATACATTCACCCCAGTACAGAGATCTGGGCCTAAATCCATCGTTTTTTTGCACTCCACACCACCCCAGGTCAGACATGGCGATATGCAAATCAGCCTTGACCCTGTGCCTGATGGGAACAATCCAGCCCGAACTGCCAAGCCATGTCTTTCCTGGACCGGAATCAAGCATCCAAGGACCGGTTTCTGGCTATCAGCCGTCAACAGCCTGGATAGCTTGACTCCAGTGGTGTGGAGAGCATGGGACTCACGTCTGAGCATACTCATCCCACTTGGGGTGACAAATGCAAAAACAACAATTGATGGACAGAATACAGAACATTGTCATACATTCACCCCAGTACAGAAATCTGAGCCTAAATCCATCATTTTTTTGCACTCCACACCACCCCAGGTCAGACATGGCCATATGCAAATCAGCCTTGACCCTGTGCCTCATGGGAACAGTCCAGCCCGAACTGCCAAGCCATGTCTTTCCTGGACCGGAATCAAGCATCCAAGGACCGGTTTCTGGCATTTCAGCCGTCTTCAGCCAGGCTTGCTTCAATCAAGCGGCAAAGTGAGCAAAGGGACTCATGTCTGAGCATACCCTGCCAACTTATAGCGAAAAAAGCGGTACAAAAGGGGATGGTGTTGGACGGAGCATCTGAACCAATCAAACACTCACACCCAGTCAACAGTTCTGGGTTTTATCTATCACCGTTCTTTAGCCCATTCTGCCACCCCAGTTCATTCATGGCCATATACAAATCAGTCTGACCCTGTGCCTCATGGGAACAGTCCAGCCCGAACTGCCAAGCCATGCCTTCCCTGGACCGGAGACAAGCTTCCTCGGACCGGTTTCTGGCATTTCAGCCGTCTTCAGCCAGGCTTGCTTGAATCCAGTGGCAAAGTGAGCAAGGGACTCACGTCTGAGCATACCCTGCCAACTTATGGCGAAAAAAGCGGTACAAAAGGGGATGGTGATGGACGGAGCATCTGAACCAATCAAACACTCACACCCAGTCAACAGATCTGGGTTTAATCCATCACCGTTCTTAAACCCACTCTGCCACCCCAGTTCAGACATGGCCATATGCAAATCAGTCTGACCCTGTGCCTCATGGGAACAGTTCAGCCCGAACTGCCAAGCCATGCCCTACCTGGACCGGAAACAAGCTTCCTAGGACTAGTTTCTGGCATTTCAGCTATCTTCAGCCAGGCTTGCTTGAATCCAGTGGCAAAGTGAGCAAATGACTCACATCTGAGCATACCCTGCCAACTTATGGCGCACAAAGCGGTACAAAAGGGGATGGTGATGGACGGAGCATCTGAACAAATCAAACAGTCATACCCAGTCTTGGGTGAATGTTTTGCCATTGTGCAACATTCTGGCCCCATGGACCTTTTTGTAGAAACCGTTCTGGCCGGCATCTTTGGCGGAGAAGCCTTCACCCCTGGTTTCCTTGTTGAACGCGCTCTGTCCCAACCCCAGCTGTCCGCCCAGACCCATCCTTGCACGCCTCCTAAACTTCTGGGACAGAGATATGGCGCTGCAACTGGCGAGAGAGCGAGACACTATATCATGGCAGGGCTCGGTGTTAGCCCTGTTCCCTGATTTCACCACGATGCAATAGTGCAGGAGGCAAGACGCAAATACAATGGAGCCAAGGCTACCTTCCGGAATCTGGGACTCAGATACGATATGTTATATTCAGCTCGCATTCAGGTGGATGTCGAGGGTAGATCCTGTGTCTTTGATACTCCTACCGTGATTCAGGAGTTCTACAGGGAATATAAAGGGAGCGGCAACCAAAAAAGTAAAGACACATCCAGTGCTACTCCCCCTCACAGTGGTTCGGGGCCAGCGTGGAACTTTTCTCCTCCGAATAACCCAGGTTGTCTGCCTCTGGTCAGTATGGCTCAGTTTTGCATGTTCTCTTCTTGTATCAAGATAGGATGCTTTTTTCAACAGTATTGTTAACTGCAAAGTTGGGTTTCTGACATGGCGTTGCCACATCCACTATCTAGGATGTTTACGTGATGCATGTTACTGTCTGTTCTACAGGTTTTATCTCTGCAAAGGGGTGCATAGGGATGGGTGGTGATATTCGTAATCACTGGTTACCATTGTTCACATTTCAGTTTACTCACTGTATCACGCAGAGTCCTAGCTGTGACCCACAACAGAAATCACTGTCTATTTGTTCAAATGTCAGCATTGGATAGCCTGTCCACTTTCTCCGATCTGTAACTAATCACCTGGAACGTTAGGGGTCTCAATAATGTCAGAAAAGGGAAGCATATTTTGCATTACATACAATGCCATGGGACTGACATCGCATTTTTACAAGAAACTCACTTGTTTGAGGTAGAGTCTACAAAGTTTGTTTCGAGTTGGGACCCGCATCGCTATTTTGCAAATTACAGACACCGCAGTACTGACACACAAACGTTTCCCTTTGCAGTTTCTCAAAGCATACAATGAAAGAGAGGGGCGCTATACCATGGTAGTGGGTCAGCTAATGGGTCACCGCATAGCGCTCATTAGTATATACGCCCCAAATGTAGACAGCCCAGAGTATTTCCACGACTTGCCTGTACAGCTCTTGCAACTCTACGCTGAGTACGTATGCTTGATGGTGACTTTAACATCCTACTAGATCCAGCCCACGATAATTCCTCTACTACTCTACTCTACCTGACACTAAACTGCACACACGCTGAGCATTACTAGACCTGTTTGACTCAGTTGGCCTGGTAGATATTTGGTGGCAGCGCAACCCGGTAACCGCTGCATATCATCATTATTCTGCCCAGTACGACACATGGACCAGGCTAGATTAACCGTTTATCTCCCACAGTTTATCTAATTGGTAGAAGTCTTCCCAGCATCTCTCCATAACGCACTCTGATCATTCCCCCTTTGTGTTGCAGTTTCGTGTTTTTAGGCTTGAGGGTAGTGAGTGGCATTGGAGATTCTCGGGGTCGGCTTTGATGGATGATCTATTTAAATTGGAACTTCAGGTGGCCAAAGAGGACTATTTTGAGTTAAATACTGGATCAGTTAACTCCTGGGCAACACTCTGGGAGGCCTTTAAGGCCTACATGCGAGGTGTTTGTATCTCTAAACAGGCGGGGGTGCTGAAGGACCTTACAGCCACGATAGCCCTTATGGAACAGCAACTGGCGACGTTAGATAGAGAGCAGATCGAGTGATCTGACCAGACCAGGCTTGATCGCCGCCTGACCCTTCTGGTGGAATTCAGGGAGGCTGCTGAGCAAGAAAGTCACTTTTTAAATAAATATGCCTACGCCAGCCGTTACAGGGAAGGTAACAGACGGGGCCGAACACTGGCATGACTCCTAAAACCCAAGCCTGGGCGAGCATGCATCACCGGAAATCGATCCACTACAGGCCAGATCCTCATGGACACCCCAGAAATACGGGACAAATTTCTATCATATTATTCTACATTATATACGTCCCAGGTATCTCACAGCAAGGCAGACCAGGAGGAATATTTAGCTGAGATTGCCATAATCTGGCTTTAGGAATTCATGCAAGAGTTCCTGGCGGAGCCATTCTCCGCAGAGGAAATCATTACCGCTATAGATGCTATAAATGTCTCTACCGCCCCTGGCCTAGAAGGCTTTCCTGGTGACTTGTATAAGACCTATAAGGACTTACTGGAACCACTGCTCCTCGAGGTTTATAATGAGGCCCTCGAGGGTAAGGAGCTGCCGCCCACTCTGTGAGAAGCTGTAATAATACTGCTTCTTAAACCAGGGAAAGACCCGCTGGCCTGCGGATCATAAAGGTCACTTTCCCTCTTAAATCTTGGCTATAACATCTTGCTAAGAAATATCATGTTAAGGTTGGCCTTGTTGCTTGACCAGATAATTTCCCCAGCCCTATCTGGATTTGTCCCCCACAGACCGACTGCCCTGAACTTGAGGACACTGTTTGCTGTAATACATGGAATCTCTATGGAGGTTCCGGCGGCCGCAATCCTTCTTGACACTGAAAAGGCCTTTGACTTCAAGGAGTGGCCTTTCTTCTTAACAGTGATGAGAAAGTTGGGCATGCCAAAAGTTTTATGACCTTACAGCGTTGCTCTATACCACCCCTACTGCTCGGCTTTGCTTAAACGGCACCCTATCGCATTCATTTAATCTCGCCTGCGGCACCAGGCAGGGATGCCCACTCTCCCCATTGCTTTTTATTATAGCTATGGACTCTCTGGTCCTACACTTTCAAGAGCTTCACCTGCTTAGAGGTCTCCAGTCTAAAATGGGCCCTCTCCTCATTTCCCTCCATGCGGACAACATCATTCTTTATGTTCGTACCCCACGGGGAAAATGTAGAGCCTCTTATCAGAGAGATTATGCGATTTGGTTGTTACTCTGGCCTAGACATAAATTGGGGTAAATCAGAGATATTCCTTCTTACACCGTGTACCACGAGATGGAACTGCAAATTCCCCCTTGAGTGGTGTGAGAAGTCAGCTAAATATCAACAAAGAAACAGAACAGATTATCCGATTACACTATGCCCCAGCTATGCATAAATTAGAACTACAAGTGGAACGAATTATGCGAGTCCTCCTCTCGCTCGCAGGCCGCGTGGCGCTAATAAAGATGATTGTTCTCCTAATGTTTTTGTACTTATTCAATAACATCCCCATCCCACTTCCCAATAGATTTTTTCCTCACACTGCGCTTTTACCTTATTAGGCTGGTTTGTGAGGGGAAGGGGACCCAGGGTTGGTTGGAACATTATGACCCTTCTGTAGGACAGAGGGGGATTCAGTGTCCCTAATTTTCAATTATATTATTTGGTCGCGCAGTGCAGCTTCGCACATTCCTGGTATCATCCGGATGCGCGGATTCACTACACCAGTCCCGAGGCTGACTTGTTTTTTCTCGCCTCATTGAATACGTGTTGCCACGGGGATTCCCAAGAGAGCCCCAGGATATTCAAACTATATCTACTACCAGTTGAGCTTGGCAGAAGTTAGCGCAAGTCACTGGGACCCACACTTTATACTCTCCTAAGATTCTGATTTTAAATAACCCATGGATCCCCATTATGGAAGAGAAACTGGTACAGCGCACACTTACTAAATACTTAATAAGTAAGATTGGAGACTTGTTCACAGGGGGCATGTCTTTTCTAGCACAGAAGAGGGGAGGTTTAGCGAGGCAACATTTATGGACCTTTTTATCTTGAATCGGGTCCACTGTGCACTGAGAGTGGTGATTTCTGAGTTCCCTTTGGAACCCGAGTTCTTCTTATTTCTAAGACATAAAGCGTTTGAATGTTAATAGGTCCTGGCAGAAATGGTAAGATCCGGGTGGCGTGGGAGCTAGATCTTGGGCACCCCTGTTCAAGACTCACACTGGGCTTTCTGCTGTACGCAATTTAAAGAGGTACCCCTAAACAGTATTCACACAAATTAATCTGTTTCAAGTTTTTGTGGAGGGTCTAAATGTCCCCGGAGAAAATGCACACTATCGATCCAAACAGATCATATACCTGCTTTAAGTGTGGTGCACCACATGCGGATTTTGCCCATATAGCCTGGAACTGCATTAAGAATGGGAACTACTGGAGAGAGGTGTATAACATGATAGCAAAAATTATAAACTTGGTGGTGGAGCCCACACCTGAGATCACACTCTTGGGCTATGTGCATGGTTTTACAAAGGGAGGTGCACAAATTAACAGCCATTGCCCTTCTGCTTGGCAAGAGGGTAATAGCTCTTAAATGGGGTTGTAGAGCCTCCCCTACAGTTAAAGCCTGGCTTAACAGCCTAACACACTGCAACACGAACAGTGAAATCTACGCTGAACAGCCAGCCTCTGACATCCCAACCAAAGGATATTTGGGGACCCCTTAAGAGCTACTTGCTCGAAGTTAGCACTGCCCCCTCTTCACAACAACTGGCTGTGATTGTCCCCACTGGAGTGGGGTGAATTAACCCTTGTCACCTACTTCAAAATTACATTAGTTGAATTGGGGTGGGGGAAGTGTGACTCACTGGGGGAATGTTTAAACCCTGGCGTGGATCGGTGATTGCAATTATAAATACAAGATGCATATGCTTCTCTGAGATTTATTTGTGTTATATTGGGGACTTGGCTTGCCAAGCAAATAACAGTTTTTTTTCCTTGCTTCGTGCTTTTTCAATTTGTAAAATTACAGTGAGTAACCATGTACAGGATGTAGTTATTATGAAAATGACACATAAACTTTAAACAGACAAGGCTGTTACTTTCAATCAATGCATAAGGAGACACCTTCATGCGGTTAGGAAGGCCTCCTGGCAGCATTTGCTTTGTCCGAATCAGATAGGGAACTTGTCTTTCTGACTGAATCGGAAAGGCTTCTGACCGACCGAGTACGATGTGAGTTAGGCTTTAGGAATATCCCATTCCAAACTCAATGGCATTCGGAATGACCGAGCCGTAGAATCATACGTCTCTGCAGGCTGTGTTTCTAAACGACTAATTACAATGCTGGATTCAGACAGCATTTCCAAATTGTGCCGTCCGACTCAAATCAGCAGTTGCAATCAGACTTTGGGGGCCCATAGCTGGCCCCCCCCGCACCTGGAGCCTTCACAATTGAGCCTGTGCGGGTACCCTTGGGTCCCCCCTTATCAGTCATGCAGAGTGCGGCAGGCAAGGGATCCCATTTTTCCCTCATCGCTTTCTTCAATGGGAGCCTATGCATTCGTCAGGATATAGGCTCCCATTGAAGTCAGTAGGAGTCCAACCAAATTGTTTCTGGAAGCATCTGGATGCATTGCATTCAGTCGGTTGGATGCTCCCGATCCGAGTCGGTCGGAAACCATTCCCAAACCAATTCAGTTGGAATGATATCCTACCAACATCAGACTCATGCCTTAAGTGTATATGCTACAATTCACCTTTAAAATAAAAATAAAATGGACTAGCCTATGTGCCTGTGACAGAAGTAGCTAACCTCTATGATTTACTAATAGAATGTCCTATCTACCAACAAAATAAAAAAAAATTAAGCCCCATAATGGGTTAATTCAAAGACACTTTGATTGGCAGATTACATCGCTCCAGTCACAGATGCCAACCCACATTTTAAATACGATGGTGGAATGTAAATGAAAACACCTTGGCACAGGAAGCCAAAGTACACATTGTAGTTGATGTATGGCACAATGCATTTCAATCCACACTAGGCCAAACCCAAGCTACACTTTATAAATGTATAGAAGCATTACTAAAGAGCAAAGCTACCAACAACTACAAATGGAACAATCTGTTGGCCGAATTGCACCTAAACTTAGCAAACAAACTAAAGAATGTATGGTATGCTACAAGTTAAAGTTAAGCTTTTCCTAAACAACAAGTGAGTTGATTACTTGGAAATGATAGCCAAAAGCATATCATATGATGAATAGTAACCTATAAAAATCCCAAAAACTTGCCACAAAATCTAAAGCAAGATGACAAACCATTTGAGACATAAATAATAATATTTTATTACATCAGTCTAAACTTTAAATATTATCCAATATTAAAAAAGACTGAGGTAAATAAATAATATATACCTTATTTACATTAAAATATGAACCTGGAGAATGAAAAAACCCAAAACAACAAACTTAATCCCTCACATAAAAAAATATAACGCATAAATAACACATTTCCAAAAAAGAATCACTTACTATTTACACAAACCATAGAATATAACATTTCCGAACCAAAATAAAGAAAATAACCATAACGTACTGTTCAGTAGCTTCAGTTATTAGTCAGTGAAAAGGTAATAATCCACAAAAAAGGAGAAAAATATTTTCCAAAAAGGCACCAAAAATGAAACAATTAAACAAATCCAATAGACATCCCTCAAAGCAATGTAAGCAAGTATGTAGGAGCCATTAAAATGCCTGAAAAAGTGTTTAAAAAAATAAACTCTCCTGAAAAAAAGAAATCAAAGCAAATCACAATATTTTAATATAAACCAGAAGTGACTCCTTTTTTTTTTTTTTTAAATGGCAACTCTCAATGCAAATAGGACACATTTGTTAACAATAAACTTTAAAGCAAATAAGCAAACCCACCCACAAAACACATAGCATTCCCAAAAACACATAGACATTAAAATAAATCATCATAAGATAACATCACATATTATGACATAGCAAAACATTAGTAAAACAGTGTAGGAAAACTCCACAAATAACACTATAAGTAACTTCTAAAACTCCCCATGCATTCCCTACCCCTCAAATTCCTTAAAAAATCCTTTATAAAGGATTTATGCGTTCCGATGAAGAGCAGCACCTTAACGTGACCTCTATCCCACAAGGCTACTAAAAATGACACATATAGATGAAAAAATAGAAGGTAGCTGTAATCAAAAATGGCTGATAAATGAAACAAAAAAAAGACTATCTCCCCATAAAAATGAAGAGAAACACATTTATTAATATTGAACAAACAGATTTTAAAATGTTAAAACATATTAAACATGTAAAATATATTACAAATTGCTATGAAAATGTAAAATAAAATGTGAAGTATAAATGAAATACTACTATAAAATATATACAATTGCCAAATCCGAAGAAAAAAGAAAAAGCCGTGTCTCCGCTATTATTTCTTATGACTCGGCTCGACTATGCTCTCCGAGCTTCTGGCCCTCGCGCTGCAGTGTCCACAGGTGTGCCGTCTTACTGGCCACGCCCTCCGTGGCCAGCGCAAAGCAACCGCTGCGGTCTCACTATCCCGCTCCTGCCGATAGCAAGAACAAAGTGCCGATAGATGCCGATAGCAGAACAAAGTGTCCGCTTGCCGCTCCCAAGTTCACAGGCGACTACAATCCTTCCTCAGCATTAGGCGCGGAGGTTATGTCCTTCCATCAGGTTTCCAGCCCTCATTTTGCAGAAGACGCCGAAGTTCGCGAGGTCCGGTAGAGCAGCTAGCTCACACGACCGTGACGGTCGCCATCTTGCCCCACATTTGCTCCTCCGAGGAAAGCTCGTGTGTCTAGTTTTTTTTAATGTACGTTTGGTAGGTTTCCCTGGGCACTGGCTAAGCTAGAGCCTAAAACCCACAGCTAGGCACATTGCAATAAAAGTGTCAGTTTTCAGTGGAAAACTGTGATGTGTCCATGTTACTGGGAGCCTTAGAGGAACACAGAATAGTAGAACAAGTGTTATTACCATTTGTCTTTCTATGCATTTCTGCCTTCCAAAACATAACACAGTATGTAAAAGTATTTTTGTACAATACCCTCTAATTCACATGCTAATATGGATACCCACATATTCGAAGATGCACAAATAACCACTGCTCCTTAACTCCATATCTTATTCCCATTTCAGAAATACATAGGTTTCCTTGATAACTATTTTTCACTCTTTGTATTTTACCAAATAAATTGCTGTATACCTGGTACACAATGAAAAACCATTGCAATGTGCAACACAGTTATTGGCTCTGGGTACCTCAGGTTCTTGGTAAACCTACAAGTCTCATATATCTCTACAACCAGAAGGGTGTGCGGATGTAACAGTATATTGCTTTAAAAATTCTACCATAGTTAGAAAAAGTTACAGGAGAAATTGTGAGCACATAAGACTGTTTTTTTAACTACATTTCAATTTTGTTTTATTTCAACTGTTATTTTCTACAGGAAAACCTTGAAGGATCTACACAAGTGGCCCCTTCCTGAATTGAGAATGTTATCTACTTTTCTGAAATGTATAGCTGTTCAGGTTCCATTATTGGTTTCATACCCATTTCTACCACTAACTGGAAGGAGGTTGAAAGCACCAAAAATAGGAAAAATAGGCTATGTCTGATCAAAATGCAAAGTAAAAATCTTGGTTTTATGACAAAATGCTGCCTGTTCCTGAGAGCTCGTAAGATAGTGATTTTAACATCACAAACACTTTGTTGATACCATTTGCAATGGAATACACTGATGCTTTCTTCTTTAGCACTTTTTTCCCATTTATCCCCCGAAAAAACACATTTAATTGTATTTTGCCAAATTTCTTGTTCCCCTCCAATGGAATCCACAAACCACGGGTACCTATAGAATCTTTAGGATGTTGGAAGAAAAAGACACAAATTTGGCATGAATACCTTATGTGAACAAAACGTTATGGGGACATTGCTGTTTATAAAAACGAATACATTAAAATGGCTGCAAACTAAAGTGGGCACAAAGTAAAGACCCCTTATAATTTAATAGACTTTTTTTTACCTGATTTTGATGGAGGCTTAAAAGATCATTGCATAAACAACAATTGGTGGACAGAATGCAGAACAATGTCATACATTCACCCCAGTACAGAGATCTGGGCCTAAATCCATAGTTTTCTTTGCACTCCACACCACCCCAGGTCAGACATGGCCATATGCAAATCAGCCTTGACCCTGTGCCTCATGGGAACAGTCCAGCCCGAACTGCCAAGCCATGTCTTTCCTGGACGGGAATCAAGCATCCAAGGACCGGTTTCTGGCTATCAGCCGTCATCATCCTGGATAGCTTGACTCCAGTGGTGTGGAGAGCATGGGACTCACGTTTGAGCATACCCATCCCACTCGGGGTGACAAATGCAAAAACAACAATTGGTGGAAAGAATGCAGAACAATGTCATACATTGACCCGAGTACAGAGATCTGGGCCTAAATCCATCGTTTTTTTGCACTCCACACCACCCAGGTCAGACATGGCCATATGCAAATCAGCCTTGACCCTGTGCCTCAAGGGAACAGTCCAGCCCAAACTGCCAAGCCTTGTCTTTCCTGGACCGGAATCAAGCATCCAAGGACTGGTTTCTGGCTATCAGCCATCATCAACCTGGATAGCTTGACTCCAGTGGTGTGGAGAGCATGGGACTTACGTCTGAGCATACCCATCCCACTCGGGGTGACAAATGCAAAAACAGCAATTGCTGGACAGAATGCAGACCAATGTCATACATTCACCCCAGTACAGAGATCTGGGCCTAAATCCATCGTTTTTTTGCACTCCACACCACCTCAGGCCAGACATGGCCATATGCAAATCAGCCTTGACCCTGTGCCTCATGGGAACAGTCCAGCCCGAACTGCCAAGCCATGTCTTTACTGGACCGGAATCAAGCATCCAAGGACCGGTTTCTGGCTATCAGCCGTCATCAGCCTGGATAGCTTGACTCCAGAGGTGTGGAGAGCATGGGACTCACGTCTGAGCATACCCATCCCACTCGGTGTGAAAAATGCAAAAACAACAATTGGTGGACAGAATGCAGAACAATGTCATACATTCACCCCAGTACAGAGATGTGGGCCTAAATCCATCGTTTTTTTGCACTCCACACCATCCCAGGTCAGACATTTCCATATGCAAATCAGCCTTGACCCTGTGCCTCATGCGAACATTCCAGCCCGAACTGCCAAACCATGTCTTTCCTGGACCGGAATCAAGCATCCAAGGCCTGGTTTCTGGCTATCAGCCATCATCAGCCTCGATAGCTTGACTCCAGTGGTGTGGAGAGCATGGGACTCACGTCTGAGCATACCCATCCCACTCTGGGTGACAAATGCAAAAACAACAATTGGTGGACAGAATGCAGAACAATGTCATACATTCACCCCAGTACAAAGATCTGTGCCTAAATCCATCGTTTTTTTGCTCTCCACGCCACACCAGGTCAGACATGGCCATATGCAAATCAGCCTTGACCCTGTGCCTCATGGGAACAGTCCAGCCCGAACTGCCAAGCCATGTCTTTCCTGGACCGGAATCAAGCATCCAAGGACCGGATTCTGGCTATCAGCCATCATCAGCCTGGATAGCTTGACTCCAGTGGTGCGGAGAGCATGGGACTCACGTCTGAGCATACCCATCACACTTGGGGTGACAAATGCAAAAACAACAATTGGTGGACAGAATGCAGAACAATGTCATACATTCACCCCCGTACAGAGATCTGGGCCTAAATCCATCGTTTTTTTGCACTCCACACCACCCCAGGTCAGACATGGCCATATGCAAATCAGCCTTGACCCTGTGCCTCATGGGAACAGTCCAGCCCGAACTGCCAAGCCATGTCTTTCCTGGACCGGAATCAAGCATCCAAGGACCGGTTTCTGGCTATCAGCCGTCATCAGCCTGGATAGCTTGACTCCAGTGGTGTGGAGAGCATGGGACTCACGTCTGAGCTTACCCATCCCACTCGGGGTGACAATTGCAAAAACAACAATTGGTGGACAGAATGCAGAACAATGTCATACATTCACCCCAGTACAGAGATCTGGGCCTAAATCCATCGTTTTTTTGCACTCCACGCCACCCCAGGTCAGACATGGCCTTATGCAAATCAGCCTTGACCCTGTGCCTCATGGGAACAGTCCAGCCCGAACTGTCAAGCCATGTCTTTCCTGGACCGGAATCAAGCATCCAAGGACCGGTTTCTGGCTATCAGCCGTCATCAGCCTGGATATCTTGACTCCAGTGGTGTGGAGAGCATGGACTCACATCTGAGCATACCCATCCCACTCGGGGTGACAAATGCAAAAACAACAATTGGTGGACAGAATGCAGAACAATGTCATACATTCACCCCAGTACAGAGATCTGGGCCTAAATCCATCGTTTTTTTGCACTCCACACCACCCCAGGTCAGACATGGCGATATGCAAATCAGCCTTGACCCTGTGCCTGATGGGAACAATCCAGCCCGAACTGCCAAGCCATGTCTTTCCTGGACCGGAATCAAGCATCCAAGGACCGGTTTCTGGCTATCAGCCGTCAACAGCCTGGATAGCTTGACTCCAGTGGTGTGGAGAGCATGGGACTCACGTCTGAGCATACTCATCCCACTTGGGGTGACAAATGCAAAAACAACAATTGATGGACAGAATACAGAACATTGTCATACATTCACCCCAGTACAGAAATCTGAGCCTAAATCCATCATTTTTTTGCACTCCACACCACCCCAGGTCAGACATGGCCATATGCAAATCAGCCTTGACCCTGTGCCTCATGGGAACAGTCCAGCCCGAACTGCCAAGCCATGTCTTTCCTGGACCGGAATCAAGCATCCAAGGACCGGTTTCTGGCATTTCAGCCGTCTTCAGCCAGGCTTGCTTCAATCAAGCGGCAAAGTGAGCAAAGGGACTCACGTCTGAGCATACCCTGCCAACTTATGGCGAAAAAAGCGGTACAAAAGGGGATGGTGATGGACGGAGCATCTGAACCAATCAAACACTCACACCCAGTCAACAGTTCTGGGTTTTATCTATCACCGTTCTTTAGCCCATTCTGCCACCCCAGTTCATTCATGGCCATATACAAATCAGTCTGACCCTGTGCCTCATGGGAACAGTCCAGCCCGAACTGCCAAGCCATGCCTTCCCTGGACCGGAGACAAGCTTCCTCGGACCGGTTTCTGGCATTTCAGCCGTCTTCAGCCAGGCTTGCTTGAATCCAGTGGCAAAGTGAGCAAGGGACTCAGGTCTCAGCATACCCTGCCAACTTATGGCGAACAAAGTGATACAAAACGGGATGGTGATGGACGGAGCATCTGAACCAATCATACACTCACACCCAGTCAACAGATCTGGGTTTAATCCATCACCGTTCTTAAACCCACTCTGCCACCCCAGTTCAGACATGGCCATATGCAAATCAGTCTGACCCTGTGCCTCATGGGAACAGTTCAGCCCGAACTGCCAAGCCATGCCCTACCTGGACCGGAAACAAGCTTCCTAGGACTAGTTTCTGGCATTTCAGCTATCTTCAGCCAGGCTTGCTTGAATCCAGTGGCAAAGTGAGCAAATGACTCACATCTGAGCATACCCTGCCAACTTATGGCGCACAAAGCGGTACAAAAGGGGATGGTGATGGACGGAGCATCTGAACAAATCAAACAGTCATACCCAGTCTTGGGTGAATGTTTTGCCATTGTGCAACATTCTGGCCCCATGGACCTTTTTGTAGAAACCGTTCTGGCCGGCATCTTTGGCGGAGAAGCCTTCACCCCTGGTTTCCTTGTTGAACGCGCTCTGTCCCAACCCCAGCTGTCCGCCCAGACCCATCCTTGCACGCCTCCTAAACTTCTGGGACAGAGATATGGCGCTGCAACTGGCGAGAGAGCGAGACACTATATCATGGCAGGGCTCGGTGTTAGCCCTGTTCCCTGATTTCACCACGATGCAATAGTGCAGGAGGCAAGACGCAAATACAATGGAGCCAAGGCTACCTTCCGGAATCTGGGACTCAGATACGATATGTTATATCCAGCTCGCATTCAGGTGGATGTCGAGGGTAGATCCTGTGTCTTTGATACTCCTACCGTGATTCAGGAGTTCTACAGGGAATATAAAGGGAGCGGCAACCAAAAAAGTAAAGACACATCCAGTGCTACTCCCCCTCACAGTGGTTCGGGCCAGCGTGGAACTTTTCTCCTCCGAATAACCCAGGTTGTCTGCCTCTGGTCAGTATGGCTCAGTTTTGCATGTTCTCTTCTTGTATCAAGATAGGATGCTTTTTTCAACAGTATTGTTAACTGCAAAGTTGGGTTTCTGACATGGCGTTGCCACATCCACTATCTAGGATGTTTACGTGATGCATGTTACTGTCTGTTCTACAGGTTTTATCTCTGCAAAGGGGTGCATAGGGATGGGTGGTGATATTCGTAATCACTGGTTACCATTGTTCACATTTCAGTTTACTCACTGTATCACGCAGAGTCCTAGCTGTGACCCACAACAGAAATCACTGTCTATTTGTTCAAATGTCAGCATTGGATAGCCTGTCCACTTTCTCCGATCTGTAACTAATTACCTGGAACGTTAGGGGTCTCAATAATGTCAGAAAAGGGAAGCATATTTTGCATTACATACAATGCCATGGGACTGACATCGCATTTTTACAAGAAACTCACTTGTTTGAGGTAGAGTCTACAAAGTTTGTTTCGAGTTGGGACCCGCATCGCTATTTTGCAAATTACAGACACCGCAGTACTGACACACAAACGTTTCCCTTTGCAGTTTCTCAAAGCATACAATGAAAGAGAGGGGCGCTATACCATGGTAGTGGGTCAGCTAATGGGTCACCGCATAGCGCTCATTAGTATATACGCCCCAAATGTAGACAGCCCAGAGTATTTCCACGACTTGCCTGTACAGCTCTTGCAACTCTACGCTGAGTACGTATGCTTGATGGTGACTTTAACATCCTACTAGATCCAGCCCACGATAATTCCTCTACTACTCTACTCTACCTGACACTAAACTGCACACACGCTGAGCATTACTAGACCTGTTTGACTCAGTTGGCCTGGTAGATATTTGGTGGCAGCGCAACCCGGTAACCGCTGCATATCATCATTATTCTGCCCAGTACGACACATGGACCAGGCTAGATTAACGGTTTATCTCCCACAGTTTATCTAATTGGTAGAAGTCTTCCCAGCATCTCTCCATAACGCACTCTGATCATTCCCCCTTTGTGTTGCAGTTTCGTGTTTTTAGGCTTGAGGGTAGTGAGTGGCATTGGAGATTCTCGGGGTCGGCTTTGATGGATGATCTATTTAAATTGGAACTTCAGGTGGCCAAAGAGGACTATTTTGAGTTAAATACTGGATCAGTTAACTCCTGGGCAACACTCTGGGAGGCCTTTAAGGCCTACATGCGAGGTGTTTGTATCTCTAAACAGGCGGGGGTGCTGAAGGACCTTACAGCCACGATAGCCCTTATGGAACAGCAACTGGCGACGTTAGATAGAGAGCAGATCGAGTGATCTGACCAGACCAGGCTTGATCGCCGCCTGACCCTTCTGGTGGAATTCAGGGAGGCTGCTGAGCAAGAAAGTCACTTTTTAAATAAATATGCCTACGCCAGCCGTTACAGGGAAGGTAACAGACGGGGCCGAACACTGGCATGACTCCTAAAACCCAAGCCTGGGCGAGCATGCATCACCGGAAATCGATCCACTACAGGCCAGATCCTCATGGACACCCCAGAAATACGGGACAAATTTCTATCATATTATTCTACATTATATACGTCCCAGGTATCTCACAGCAAGGCAGACCAGGAGGAATATTTAGCTGAGATTGCCATAATCTGGCTTTAGGAATTCATGCAAGAGTTCCTGGCGGAGCCATTCTCCGCAGAGGAAATCATTACCGCTATAGATGCTATAAATGTCTCTACCGCCCCTGGCCTAGAAGGCTTTCCTGGTGACTTGTATAAGACCTATAAGGACTTACTGGAACCACTGCTCCTCGAGGTTTATAATGAGGCCCTCGAGGGTAAGGAGCTGCCGCCCACTCTGTGAAAAGCTGTAATAATACTGCTTCTTAAACCAGGGAAAGACCCGCTGGCCTGCGGATCATAAAGGTCACTTTCCCTCTTAAATCTTGGCTATAACATCTTGCTAAGAAATATCATGTTAAGGTTGGCCTTGTTGCTTGACCAGATAATTTCCCCAGCCCTATCTGGATTTGTCCCCCACAGACCGACTGCCCTGAACTTGAGGACACTGTTTGCTGTAATACATGGAATCTCTATGGAGGTTCCGGCGGCCGCAATCCTTCTTGACACTGAAAAGGCCTTTGACTTCAAGGAGTGGCCTTTCTTCTTAACAGTGATGAGAAAGTTGGGCATGCCAAAAGTTTTATGACCTTACAGCGTTGCTCTATACCACCCCTACTGCTCGGCTTTGCTTAAACGGCACCCTATCGCATTCATTTAATCTCGCCTGCGGCACCAGGCAGGGATGCCCACTCTCCCCATTGCTTTTTATTATAGCTATGGACCCTCTGGTCCTACACTTTCAAGAGCTTCACCTGCTTAGAGGTCTCCAGTCTAAAATGGGCCCTCTCCTCATTTCCCTCCATGCGGACAACATCATTCTTTATGTTCGTACCCCACGGGGAAAATGTAGAGCCTCTTATCAGAGAGATTATGCGATTTGGTTGTTACTCTGGCCTAGACATAAATTGGGGTAAATCAGAGATATTCCTTCTTACACCGTGTACCACGAGATGGAACTGCAAATTCCCCCTTGAGTGGTGTGAGAAGTCAGCTAAATATCAACAAAGAAACAGAACAGATTATCCGATTACACTATGCCCCAGCTATGCATAAATTAGAACTACAAGTGGAACGAATTATGCGAGTCCTCCTCTCGCTCGCAGGCCGCGTGGCGCTAATAAAGATGATTGTTCTCCTAATGTTTTTGTACTTATTCAATAACATCCCCATCCCACTTCCCAATAGATTTTTTCCTCACACTGCGCTTTTACCTTATTAGGCTGGTTTGTGAGGGGAAGGGGACCCAGGGTTGGTTGGAACATTATGACCCTTCTGTAGGACAGAGGGGGATTCAGTGTCCCTAATTTTCAATTATATTATTTGGTCGCGCAGTGCAGCTTCGCACATTCCTGGTATCATCCGGATGCGCGGATTCACTACACCAGTCCCGAGGCTGACTTGTTTTTTCTCGCCTCATTGAATACGTGTTGCCACGGGGATTCCCAAGAGAGCCCCAGGATATTCAAACTATATCTACTACCAGTTGAGCTTGGCAGAAGTTAGCGCAAGTCACTGGGACCCACACTTTATACTCTCCTAAGATTCTGATTTTAAATAACCCATGGATCCCCATTATGGAAGAGAAACTGGTACAGCGCACACTTACTAAATACTTAATAAGTAAGATTGGAGACTTGTTCACAGGGGGCATGTCTTTTCTAGCACAGAAGAGGGGAGGTTTAGCGAGGCAACATTTATGGACCTTTTTATCTTGAATCGGGTCCACTGTGCACTGAGAGTGGTGATTTCTGAGTTCCCTTTGGAACCCGAGTTCTTCTTATTTCTAAGACATAAAGCGTTTGAATGTTAATAGGTCCTGGCAGAAATGGTAAGATCCGGGTGGCGTGGGAGCTAGATCTTGGGCACCCCTGTTCAAGACTCACACTGGGCTTTCTGCTGTACGCAATTTAAAGAGGTACCCCTAAACAGTATTCACACAAATTAATCTGTTTCAAGTTTTTGTGGAGGGTCTAAATGTCCCCGGAGAAAATGCACACTATCGATCCAAACAGATCATATACCTGCTTTAAGTGTGGTGCACCACATGCGGATTTTGCCCATATAGCCTGGAACTGCATTAAGAATGGGAACTACTGGAGAGAGGTGTATAACATGATAGCAAAAATTATAAACTTGGTGGTGGAGCCCACACCTGAGATCACACTCTTGGGCTATGTGCATGGTTTTACAAAGGGAGGTGCACAAATTAACAGCCATTGCCCTTCTGCTTGGCAAGAGGGTAATAGCTCTTAAATGGGGTTGTAGAGCCTCCCCTACAGTTAAAGCCTGGCTTAACAGCCTAACACACTGCAACACGAACAGTGAAATCTACGCTGAACAGCCAGCCTCTGACATCCCAACCAAAGGATATTTGGGGACCCCTTAAGAGCTACTTGCTCGAAGTTAGCACTGCCCCCTCTTCACAACAACTGGCTGTGATTGTCCCCACTGGAGTGGGGTGAATTAACCCTTGTCACCTACTTCAAAATTACATTAGTTGAATTGGGGTGGGGGAAGTGTGACTCACTGGGGGAATGTTTAAACCCTGGCGTGGATCGGTGATTGCAATTATAAATACAAGATGCATATGCTTCTCTGAGATTTATTTGTGTTATATTGGGGACTTGGCTTGCCAAGCAAATAACAGTTTTTTTTCCTTGCTTCGTGCTTTTTCAATTTGTAAAATTACAGTGAGTAACCATGTACAGGATGTAGTTATTATGAAAATGACACATAAACTTTAAACAGACAAGGCTGTTACTTTCAATCAATGCATATGGAGACACCTTCATGCGGTTAGGAAGGCCTCCTGGCAGCATTTGCTTTGTCCGAATCAGATAGGGAACTTGTCTTTCTGACTGAATCGGAAAGGCTTCTGACCGACCGAGTACGATGTGAGTTAGGCTTTAGGAATATCCCATTCCAAACTCAATGGCATTCGGAATGACCGAGCCGTAGAATCATACGTCTCTGCAGGCTGTGTTTCTAAACGACTAATTACAATGCTGGATTCAGACAGCATTTCCAAATTGTGCCGTCCGACTCAAATCAGCAGTTGCAATCAGACTTTGGGGGCCCATAGCTGGCACCCCCCGCACCTGGAGCCTTCACAATTGAGCCTGTGCGGGTACCCTTGGGTCCCCCCTTATCAGTCATGCAGAGTGCTGCAGGCAAGGGATCCCATTTTTCCCTCATCGCTTTCTTCAATGGGAGCCTATGCATTCGTCAGGATATAGGCTCCCATTGAAGTCAGTAGGAGTCCAACCAAATTGTTTCTGGAAGCATCTGGATGCATTGCATTCAGTCGGTTGGATGCTCCCGATCCGAGTCGGTCGGAAACCATTCCCAAACCGATTCAGTTGGAATGATATCCTACCAACATCAGACTCATGCCTTAAGTGTATATGCTACAATTCACCTTTAAAATAAAAATAAAATGGACTAGCCTATGTGCCTGTGACAGAAGTAGCTAACCTCTATGATTTACTAATAGAATGTCCTATCTACCAACAAAATAAAAAAAAATTAAGCCCCATAATGGGTTAATTCAAAGACACTTTGATTGGCAGATTACATCGCTCCAGTCACAGATGCCAACCCACATTTTAAATACGATGGTGGAATGTAAATGAAAACACCTTGGCACAGGAAGCCAAAGTACACATTGTAGTTGATGTATGGCACAATGCATTTCAATCCACACTAGGCCAAACCCAAGCTACACTTTATAAATGTATAGAAGCATTACTAAAGAGCAAAGCTACCAACAACTACAAATGGAACAATCTGTTGGCCGAATTGCACCTAAACTTAGCAAACAAACTAAAGAATGTATGGTATGCTACAAGTTAAAGTTAAGCTTTTCCTAAACAACAAGTGAGTTGATTACTTGGAAATGATAGCCAAAAGCATATCATATGATGAATAGTAACCTATAAAAATCCCAAAAACTTGCCACAAAATCTAAAGCAAGATGACAAACCATTTGAGACATAAATAATAATATTTTATTACATCAGTCTAAACTTTAAATATTATCCAATATTAAAAAAGACTGAGGTAAATAAATAATATATACCTTATTTACATTAAAATATGAACCTGGAGAATGAAAAAACCCAAAACAACAAACTTAATCCCTCACATAAAAAAATATAACGCATAAATAACACATTTCCAAAAAAGAATGACTTACTATTTACACAAACCATAGAATATAACATTTCCGAACCAAAATAAAGAAAATAACCATAACGTACTGTTCAGTAGCTTCAGATATTAGTCAGTTAAAAGGTAATAATCCACAAAAAAGGAGAAAAATATTTTCCAAAAAGGCACCAAAAATGAAACAATTAAACAAATCCAATAGACATCCCTCAAAGCAATGTAAGCAAGTATGTAGGAGCCATTAAAATGCCTGAAAAAGTGTTTAAAAAAATAAACTCTCCTGAAAAAAAGAAATCAAAGCAAATCACAATATTTTAATATAAACCAGAAGTGACTCCTTTTTTTTTTTTTTTTAAATGGCAACTCTCAATGCAAATAGGACACATTTGTTAACAATAAACTTTAAAGCAAATAAGCAAACCCACCCACAAAACACATAGCATTCCCAAAAACACATAGACATTAAAATAAATCATCATAAGATAACATCACATATTATGACATAGCAAAACATTAGTAAAACAGTGTAGGAAAACTCCACAAATAACACTATAAGTAACTTCTAAAACTCCCCATGCATTCCCTACCCCTCAAATTCCTTAAAAAATCCTTTAAAAAGGATTTATGCGTTCCGATGAAGAGCAGCACCTTAACGTGACCTCTATCCCACAAGGCTACTAAAAATGACACATATAGATGAAAAAATAGAAGGTAGCTGTAATCAAAAATGGCTGATAAATGAAACAAAAAAAAAGACTATCTCCCCATAAAAATGAAGAGAAACACATTTATTAATATTGAACAAACAGATTTTAAAATGTTAAAACATATTAAACATGTAAAATATATTACAAATTGCTATGAAAATGTAAAATAAAATGTGAAGTATAAATGAAATACTACTATAAAATATATACAATTATCTATTATGTATTAAAAAAGTTATGTTAAAATGATGTCGAAAATATGTATATAAAGCCATATATGACAAGTAAAAAAGTCAAACAATGAGAAAAAAAGTTGAAAATGTAAAACACGCCATACAATTTAAATATGATTTACATTTTTATGTAAAAATAAACAGGTATTACTTTTTAAATGATTTATATATGTATACATATTTTTTTATTTTCCAATATGTATGTATAAAAATGTAAAATTATTAACAAAATACTCTTAGAAAACAGTTAAAATTAGAAACATTTGTTAATTTATTATATAAAAATATTTATTTATACTAATTTGAGGAAGGTGTTTGACACTAATGGGGTAACATTTAGTATTCCCACTACATTATATACCAATTTGAGGAAGAGGCTGGAAACTATTGGGGTGACATTTATTATTCCCACAAAATCTAAAGCAATTAGAGGAGGGCATTGGACATTAAAAGGATGACATTTACTATTCATTCTCCAATATAAGCCAATTTGTGGAAGGTGTTGGAAACTAAATGGGTGACATTTACTATTCCCACTCCAATCTAACCCAAGTTGAGGAAGGTGTTGGTCACAAAAAGGGTAACATGCACTATCACATTCCAATTCAACCCATTTGGGAAAAGTTGTTGGGGACTAAAGGGGAGCCATGTACTATTCCCACTCCAATCTATACCAAGTTGAGGGAGATGATGGACACTAAAGGAGTGACATTTACTAATCCCACTCCAATCTATCCCAATTAGAGGAAGGTGTTGGTCACTAAAAGGGTAACATGTACTATTCACATTCCAATCTAACCCATTTGGGGAAATGTG
This sequence comes from Lissotriton helveticus, assembly GCF_964261635.1. Lineage (NCBI taxonomy): Eukaryota > Metazoa > Chordata > Amphibia > Caudata > Salamandridae > Lissotriton > Lissotriton helveticus. Next base: position 722,883,898 of record NC_136059.1, on the reverse strand, counting down.
TTGGAAACGAAAGGGGAGCCATGTACTAATCCCACTCCAATATATACCAATTTGAGGGAGGCGTAGGACACTAAAGGAGTGACATTTACTATTCACACTCTAATCTACCCCAACTGGGGGAAGATATTGGACACTAAAGGAGTGATATTTTCTCCATCGTAAGCCAAAATAAGGGACACTAATGGAGTGACATGTGAAATGTACTATTTCCACGGCAATCTAAAACATTTTATGCAAGATGCTACAAACCAGAAAATATATCAACACAATTATTACTTCATACTACCTCAAACGTTTGAGTAAATAATAGAATTAATAAAATAAAATAAAAACCACTTTAAAAAACTTGCAAAAACTACAAATGTATTATTCATATGTATACATTGAATTCTAAAATATTTTTAACACTATTAGTGGACAATTATTTACTGCAGTTTCTACCCTTCCTTGCCTTCACAGAGCGGGGCCTCTTATTTCCTGAGCCGGGTTCCAGGAGAGGTGAGGTACACTCCCTGTACAATTCCGGTGAGTAACATTGGCTAAATTGAGTGGCTTACTTATAAGAAGCCAGTGATAGGATTTCTTCTCCAGATAGGACTAACTTTATTTACTTGTTTTGTTTTTCTTGATATAGATGTATGATACACCAATTGATACAGAGGAACACGAATTTGGATCATTCACATATATCCTTTTCAAATTGATTTATTCATTTACTTTTTCATGCAGTAGCAAACGTTTAGAACTTTGGCCCTGAAGAAAGCCGCGGGATTAGGTCCTTATTGGCTGAAACATGTTGGCCCTATATACGCAGTTATATGTTTAAACTGCTGTCTTTGCACTGTTCTTGTTTTTAGTGAGGGAAAGGGCAATCTCTATTAAAGTTCCTTTTATTGATCCTTTACCCTCTTTTAACTCACCACCTTTTTGTTTCTTGCACTGCACACGAACCCATCATGATCATTTGCTCATGGGCACTACAGCGATTGAGGGTGCGACCCAATTGAGTATGGGTAATGGACAGGTCTCGATGATCAAGAGACACACCATCACACCCTGGATGACCAGAATATTTGATCTATACATCATTTTGATGGGAATCTAAGACTTCTCTGTATGGGTCTTATCAACAATCTAAGTAGGTCTGTCTGTAGTTTTGTCCTGTCACATATGTAGATAGAATGATTTGTTTTGCTCTACTAGCGCCAACTCACTTTTGTAGGAGTTTTGTAGCTGCTTGGAGCACCTGTTAGCTCCAATATAGACCCCCAGTTTTTCTTGTTGTTAGAATTATAGTTATGGGGATAATATTCTGGGCAGTTCTTTAAATTCCCTTAGACCCTTCTGTTCATCGTTTGTTAATTATTATCTACCCTTATACCCATAATAAAATCATAAGCCAAAATTAATAATCATAACAATAAAAAAAACAAATTATAAAATGTAAATACATGTACAATGATATTATAATTTTCAATGAAAAACATTTTAAAATAACTTCTTAAAATCTGTTTAATTAAAATTGTTACATTTAAATTTCACAATATCAAAATTAGAAAATGAAAATAATGTACTTTATTACATTTATTTTGTATAAATGTTTTAATTTACATGTTTTTATTTAAATTATAATGTTGCTATTTACAACAAAATTCATTTCAATGTTATTGTAACCAATGTATATTTTAATTAATTATAAATTATGTATAAAAAAGTACTATTGTAACAAAATAATTTTATACATTTTCCATTTTTTTTTGCTTATCATTAAAAATGTAACATTAGATTCACTTTAAAATATACACTTTTTAATAATCTCCCCACCCATAGCCCCTGACATATCACATGCCAAAAAAAGTAAATCCATTATTTTATACATAAATACAATTTAAAAAAACAAGTTTTAATAGTCATAATTAATAAATTACCTTATTAAAAACTACAATTAATAAAATCAAAGAAAAGTATATAATAAAAACACTACAATAAATTACATACAAAATAATACAATTGTTATAACATACAGCAAACGTTTCTAAATTAATATTTTTTACATTATTAAAAACAACTCTTAAAACGATATTTTTACAATTGATATTCCTGTCATGATGTTTTTGACATCCCAATATTATTGCCACGATAAGTTTGTATCACAATATTTTTTTCAGGTCAATTGACGTAATTCCTGTTGCTTGATGATTTAAATGTGTTTAATGGAAACATTCAACAATAGAGGTCTCTGTGACATATTCCAATCACCTCCTTTTAGTATCCTGGTTTCTGAAACCCCTCCCTACAGTATGTCTTTCCATGTTTAGTATGTCATATTCAAGGGCTCCTGCTAAAATCCCCCCAAAAATTCCCATCATTGGCCTACCTCAACGCTATCTTGAATACCTACGATACAATTTGAAAAATGGGCATGAGAGGAACCAACATCTAACTAAACAAGCATGGGCAAAGCCAATAGTACTCGCCTTTATAATACAAGTGCCATGCTTATGGCTTTGCCAATGTTTTTACCCTAGGGGATGATGGACGGAGCGTTTGAGCAAATCAAACATTCACCCCCCCATCAAGTGATCTGGGTTTAATCCATCATCATTCTTTAGCTTACTCCACCACCCCAGTTCAGACAAGGCCATATGCAAATCAGTCTGACCCTGTGCCTCATGGGAACAGTCCAGCCCGAACTGCCAAGCCATGTCTTCCCTGGACCAGAAACAAGCATCCTGAGACCGGTTTCGGGTTCATAACCCTCCTCAGCCAGGCTATCTTGGATCCAGTGGCAAAATGAGCAAGGGACCCACGTCTGGGCATACCCTGCCAACTTAGGGCGAACAAAGCGATACCAAAGGGGATGATGGACAGAGCGTTTGAGCAAATCAAACATTCAGGGTATGCCCAGACGTGCGTCCCTTGCTCACTCTGCCACTGGATTCAAGATAGCCTGGCTGGTGAAGGTTATGAACCCAAAACCGGTCCCAGGATGCTTGTTTCTTAAGATATCTTCAAAGTGTACATTGAATTCAATACTTTCAATCTTTATTAAAGACATAGGCTATTTTTTAACTACTTTTCACACATGAACTCTAAAAAGAACTTCCGACGAAAAAGGAAACGTCAGAATTCAAAGAACAAAGTTTGCCATTGTTCAATTAACTTTCCCCAGGACTCAGAACTGAAACAAATAATACATTAATTTGCTACTCAGGAATGGCCCAAGGAGCATATGTATGGGCCTCCAGGAGAAATGTAAATTTCTTCCTAAAATACCAGCTAAGTGGGTGCAGAGGCCAACCCCTTACTCCCAGCACCATAAATCCTACAATTTTGTGCCAAGTCATAGGCGTCAATGCACCATAGAGAACAGAAGAGATAAAACACCCGAATATAAGGTCTGCTACTTAGTCAATCCCTAGAAAGAATATAACTGCTGTGTGCTTTTACGGAGGTGTGGGCAGCAACACTGAGAAAACGAGGAGTGGGGATGTGTTTGAAAAGCAGCAAAATACCAGCTAAGTGGGTGCGGAGGCCAACCCCTTACTCCCAGCACCATAAATCCTACAATTTTGTGCCAAGTCATAGGCGTCAATGCACCATAGAGAACAGAAGAGATAAAACACCCGAATATAAGGTCTGCTACTTAGTCAATCCCTAGCAAGAATATAACTGCTGTGTGCTTTTACGGAGGTGTGGGCAGCAACACTGAGAAAACGAGGAGTGGGGATGTGTTTGAAAAGCAGCAAAAAACACATACACTCCAATTGAGTGTTCAAAGAAAAAGAATAGTCCAGTGATGTGAGTCACTGAAGAATAAATGTCATCCGATCAATAGGATTGTAAAGGAGCAATGACTAATGGGATGACCAAAATAAGGAAAAGGAAAGAAAGCCATTAAATAAGAATCAAGCAAGTGAGATTGACAAGAAAAAGCAACCAATGATAAGCAATTAGCAAAGCAGGCAGTATCGGTTTTCGAGGACATATAGCTAAAACAGGTCTAATGAAAAACAAAGACGTGCTCTTCAATATACCTCAATTTATTGAAAATTCTGGGTTGAAATAGAAATAATACAACATAAAAAATTGTCTCATAATATACTTGCTTTTAAATTCAACACAGGATTTGTTTTTTAACATTTGTTGTTGTTTAACCCCGTGCGTATTTGCCAACCATTACTCCTGTGTGAAGATTTGTAATATTTAACATATAACGCAGCAAAATAAATAACTGAACACTTAAATGAAAAACAAAAGTGATTTGCAAAGGTAGATGAAATGAAATATCATTCTTAAAAGGAAAATAATATGTTGTGGACTTGAAAAAAATGAAAATACAATTGCCGAACAATTCTCGCCTTTAAGGGAGGAACTTTCAAGCAGCCGGAACTCTGGTCTTGCTGACCAATGTGTCAGAACAATAACCCTGGCAACAGTGACTCAATGACATAACAACTACGTAGCCCAGGACAAAGCCACGCCGAAACTAGCAATGATACGCCTTTGCTCGTGGAACATAAATGGTCTGGCAGCAAAATCTCAGGACTCAGACTTCCTCCAATATTTTAACAACTTCGACATCATCATGTTACAGAAAACATGGCTCACAGAACCACAGCATATCCATGGCTTTAGCTGTTTCGCTCGCTCCGCAACTAAGGGAAGCAAAATGGGCCATGTTTCAGGGGGGATGGCGACCTACATCTCAATAACATCCATACTAACAGCGGAAGTTACCGGGCCGGAAAAGGATGTAGCACTAGCAGTGAAATTCACTCTCCCATGGGCAGAAGCAAAGTCTGAAGTAATTCTGTTCAATGTTTACATCCATCCGAAACGAACAAAAACTGACACGGCAAAACTAATAGAACAAGTAATCTCCCACGTAGACAGCTCGGAAGTCTCAAACTTTATTCTGTCGGGGGACATGAATCTATTTTTAATGGGAACATCTGAGTCAAAGGAAGTACGTCTCCAATCACTACACTACAACTTACCACAGCAAAGCTCCTTTACGCATGGGAGGCCGAACAAGGTAAATCGTCCGTTCCTGGAAAATCTTGAGCATCTAAACCTGAGGGCCCTAAATGGAAGACCACCCAACGACACTCCCCCAGCGGCAAGCTACCACACTGAGCAATCAATCTCGCTTATAGAATACACGTTTGTTAGCCTTCCAATGCTGCAATATGTAACATGCTTTAAAATGGGCGATATAGGGGACAGTGATCACCGACCACAGGAGACTACTCTAGCGGGTACAGCTAAGCACAGTATATTTCCCATTTTACAATTAGGCTCAGGCTACACAACCAACTATAAGAGGATCAAGTTCTCGACAGAATCCATAAAGATCGTAACAGATACAGCAATCAACCTCATATCGGCCCAATCACCTGCCGAGAACCAGATAAATGCCTGGGAACGCTTTACAAGTAACCTTAGCACTCTAAAAGCAACAGCTATTAAACCAAGGCCCTTTTATGGGCAGTCACAACCGAATAAACTATCTACGAGTCAAAGATCACAAGTAAAAAGAATGAAAAAATCAATAAGCGGCTTACTTAGATCTTTACACCTGGACCCACGCAATATTACGCTTAACTCTAAGGTGCGGGAACAGAGAACCACACTAGAGAGGCTGAAATGGAATATCAATAACAACAATGAACAGGACCTCTGGGCCAAACTCTTGCATAACATCAAGCATAATGCCAGCGACAGATTCTGGAAAACGGTCAATAAGATAATACACCCGAACCACGGGGGCCTTACCTCCTTCATACTAGAGGAAACATGGGCAACCTATCTAAAGTCCCACTTTAACAGCCAAAGTCTTACTGACTTAACTCTGGGGAAGATCGAAATAGCCAAGGAACCAGTTGATTCTAGCAACTGCAGCAGGGCAAGCGGCAGCTCCCCTCCCGCAAACCACGAAGATGGCTTTTGCTTAAAGACAATTAGCACACCTCAAATCGCTGGAGGAAAGCTATACAGCAACAAAAGTTCACCCGCCACTGAACAGCTCTTAATCAAAAAACAGATCAAGAAGGGAAAAAAGGAGGGAGCACCGGGGCCGAACGGAATCCCACCAGCCGTGTTTAAGGAAAAAACGGAGGACTGGGTGAAAATAATCCAGTCACTATTTCTGGAAGTACGACACCTGGGCACAATTCCAGACTCATGGAAAGGGTCGATAATTGTCCCTATTCACAAATAGGGCAGCAAGAATTTACCAGCTAACTATCGATTAGTTGCCCTGATCGATAACGAAGCCAAATATTTTGCGGGCACATTGCTGGAGGAACTGTCAACCTGGGCAGAAAACAACAAAATAATCCCGTTAAACCAGACAGGATTCCGAAAATGCTCCGGTACAACAACCAATATTATGGCAATGTCACTGTTAATCGACATGGCAAAAACCAGGAAAATGCAGCTCCACATCTGCTTTATTGACTATAGTGCAACTTTTGACAATGTGGACAGGTCCAAATTATGGTCCAAGTTGGTCAGATGGGGCATTCCCAACAACCTCCTATCAATGATCATGCTCCTACACTCCGACACCTGGGTTCAGGTAAAACTGGACTCAGGAACGCACCTCTCAAGGAAAATCTAAATATCGAAAGGGCTGAAACAGGGTTGCATGCTGGCCCCCATGCTATTCAATCTATTCATGGCAGACCTAACCCTGGTACTTGATAAATGCAATTCGCACGCACCCAAATTAGGGGGTTCCCCAATATCTAACTTACTCTACGCGGACGACCTTGTCCTACTCAGCTACACGGCAGTGGGCCTGCAACATCTCCTGAATTGCCTAGAGGTCTATGCAGAAGAAAACAGTCTCTTAATAAACCTAAGCAAAACAAGGACCATGCCAATCAACAAGAAACGAAAAAAGCCCCATCAAAGGCACCTGGGTACCAAATACATTGAGCCAGCAGAGACTTACAAGTATTTGGGCATCTACATAGATAAAGAAGGTTTAATCAGCAGCCAGCAACAGGATATCAAAAGGAAAGGGATGATCCTCGCACTCTCTCTGAAGGGAGTATCAGCCAAACTACTCGGCCCCACTCTGAACCCTCTCTTGATGATAGCCCGGGCCAAAATATTACCTTCGATTACCTACGGCACCGAGGCACTGCGAGGGAGAGTTAGCAACCTCCTGGACAAAACACTGCTCAAAGCATATAGAACAATGTTCAGCCTCCCGACCTACACCTCACCGGCACAAATTCGTTTGGAGTTTGGTCTCATAAAGCAAACCTGGGCCAGCTATGGAGCTTTCATCAACTGCTGGCCCAAGATTAGGTCAGCAATCCCTAACACATTAAATCACCTCCTCTGGCAAGAGATTCAACAGAGGCAGAACTCACCCGCAGGGCAATATCTTAAGGAGGCTTTGATAACACTGCCTCCATTCAGCGTTCAAAAAAACGGTGTGGAAGACGTTGAAGACACATTCCTTGCTAGAGGACAAAGCGACCTTTTCGGCTAGAGCGCACGCTTGTATGACTCTGGCCACATATAAGTCCCTAGCCCCAAAATATTATTTTAATTTGGGATACTCAAAAATACTGAAACAAAATGTTATAAAGTTCAGGCTAGGAGTGTTACCAACCACGCAGCAGTTCCCTCCCTGGAAAAGGGTGCAGGCTTTCTCACAATGCAGTCTGTGCAGTAAGGATCAAGGTGACATCACACACATGAGAGAGGTCGGCACTGTCATTCCTGAAGGCATACTACCTCTGTTAAATAGTTCTCTTTCACAGGGTAAAGTCCCCAATAACCTTAAAAAGGCCTTACTTATTCCCCTGATTAAGAAAGCAGGAGCCGACCTTCTTGACCCGTTAAATTACAGGCCCATTTCACTGCTGCCGTACTGTGCTAAGCTATTGGAAGCACATGTCTGTGCCAACATGTCCAAATTCATTGAAGAAACAGATTATTTGGAATTTAATCAAGCCGGCTTCCGTTCTTGTCATTTGACTGAAGCAGTCATTCTGGCGGTACAAAATACCCTGAGGCGGAATGCGGACAACGGGACTCACCAGGCCCTGGTCTTACTGGACATCTCGGCGGCGTTCGACACGGTTGACTATACCATCTTGGTCAACCGTGTCGAATAGGCTGGCCTTAGGGGACCTGCATTGAGCTGGATCCGCTCATTCATCACGGGCCGCACCCAATCCGTAAGGCTGGGCCCTTTTACTGCTCCCACTATTTCCATCACATGCGGAGTACCTCAGGGCTCATCTCTGTCACCTCTACTTTTTAATTTGTACCTGCGCCCGCTATTGTACTCCCTAAGAAAGGCGAAAGTTACCATCTTTAATTATGCGGACGATCTGCAACTCATTTTCCCTTTGAACACCAAGGATTCGGTGGAGGAATTCCAAAACACCATGGCACACATCCAGGTTTGGATGAGCCGTAACCATCTGAAACTTAACCCAGGCAAGACTGAATTGGTCTTGCCTGGACAGAGTGTGTTAAGTTGGAGCCCATGTTTTTGGCCATCTAGCATGGGGGACCCGCCGGTCAGATCGTCCTCAGTTAAAAGCTTGGGTGTACTAATTAGTGAAGATCTTTCTTTGAAAAGACAGGTAGGCGCGGTAGTGTCTTCCAGTTTTTTTCAGCTAAAAAAAATAAGAAAAATTGCCTGCTTTCTTTCACAGGCTGCCCTTATTCAAGTCATAATTGCTTTGGTCCTGTCTCGATTGGATTTCTCCAATAGTCTCTACTTGGGGCTTCAAATTGGAGAGTTAAAACTTCTTCAGAGGGTCCAGAATCAGGCCGCCAGATTGATTCTGGGACTCTCGAACAGACAATCCATTAGACCTGGGCTGAAACACCTACATTGGCTGCCTGTTGCGCAGCGTGTGGCATTTAAAACAGGTTGCATCCTTTTTAAATCTTTACAAGACTCTGGCCCTAAATTTATAAAAGACCTGTTTCTCAGATATGTTCCTTTGCGAAACCTACGTTCCGCTCAAAAATCTTTATTGACTGTTCCATCCTATAAAAGGAAGCGTTTAGGTGGTTGCTGTTTTGACCATCTGGCAGCCACCTTTTGGAATTCCCTTCCTCTGCAGTTGAAATTGAGTGGCAACCTTCTTAACTTTAGACACTCCCTTAAAACTTGATTATTTTCGCAGGCTTATTGCTGAGATCATTATTATTTTCACTTTTAACTGTTGTGTTGTGTTCTCTCCTATAGCGCCATGAAGCCCCTGGGCGTACGAGCGCTTAATAAATGTATATTAACATAACATAACATAACACATCATCTGTACCTGCATGGAGCTGAGTCAAGAAAGGAGACAGCTGCTAAAAATGTCCCTCAATCAAAGAGGGATCAGGTCAAGGAGACAAGCAGTCCTGGCATGCTTTGATCCTTCATCGGCGCAATTGAAAACAAGGCTAGTCAGATTCCTCGTAGCAGCTCGGTCAAAAATGCCAAACTGACTCCTTTTCTGCAGACAACTGGTCTACGGGGGCAAACTTTATTAAGTGGATGGCCAACCGCCACAGCGGATTGCAACTTTTCTATAGGTCGCAAAGGCATAACTAGCCGGGTCACTATAACTGTATTGACACAGAAAGTCCTTTGCAGTTCATGCTGCGACACTCATGAATGAGTATGAACATTTTAGATATGGACCTTTTTAAATATGGATCATTTTAAAAATGGAATTACTTCTTTTTTTGTATGTATTGCAATGGTTTTAAGTAACTGTGCCAATAAAGTTTTACCTTACCCTAATTGCCGAACAAGAACTGGAAAAGTAAAAAGATTTAGATTTTTTGGGGTGAATATGCTCCTTGCATGATAGCCTACCCCACTATTTGAAAAGTTCTGCTTCTATCATGAACAATAGACAACGAAATTTCATGGACATGAATCAAATACATTCTCTGTTCAAGTATTAATATTCTTTAATCACTCTTGTATATTTATTTATTTACTTGATTTGTATAGCACTGGTTAGTGCCAGAAGCAGCATTGCATGCAGCACTAGTGCATTTATACAAATTAACCTACTTGCTAAGTGTCATGCAGGTGCAGTAGGAACTGCTAAAACAAATGAGTGAAGGAGGAGGGTCACAAAACAGTTTTGACTGGTGCTATTTCCAGGTCCTTGACTCTATGTTAAGGTAGTGGCTTTGTCCAAGCACCCTTTTACTACTTTGTTAAGAAAACAGGATGATAGAGCTGGCAATGCATAGCAAGTGTGTTTGTGCTTATATTTGTTGTGTGCCACTTTGATGTGGTTGGAATCTTTAGTTTTATGTGCTGCTGTGCGTTTGTGCTGAATTATTGCAATATGTTGTTGAGTTATACTCTGTAGTGTGCTTTGCCTGTTATGCTTTAATTGTATTGGTATATTTCTTTGTGCATGTTATTTCATTATGTCCTGCTGTTTACTTTTGAGACAAACAAGTGCTGCTACATTTCCAGCTAAACTCTTGCCTATGAAGATTCCATGACAAGCTACCATTTACCATTACCAAATAGTAGTAAAATAGCACTCTCCTGCTCAACCAGTCAGACCAAAATTGTGACTGACTCTTAACTTACCGCTCACGGGGCCATACCATGACGGATTTGTTGATGCAGATCCAAGTGCCTGTTTTATGCACCGGCAGTACGCAAAGTGAGTTCATTTAATCAAAAAACAGTGAACAAAGCTTGCCTCTTTCTGTTTCTGAGCTGTACTGTCGGCAAAAAAGAGTCTAACTCAGATAAAAGTTGGGTTACGTTAATTCACTTTGCACACTGTAGGTGCATAAAACAGGCTCATAACGTTGCACTGCACCAGCATGGCCCATCATGATTATGCCCCTAGTGTTTACTTTAATTGATACCACCCCATGTCTCAAATTAACACTTGCTGGGCTCACTTAGTGTTATATGGCCCTTTGGCCCAGATGTACTAAGCCCTTTATAAGACATAAACCCTACAATTTATAATATACAAAACCCATTTATAAGTCAGAATATGTCTGCCCATTCATAAAATGGGCTCTAAGACCAATACCAAATCAAAACTTTGAAGAGGCGTGGATGGGGAAGTTCTTCCAAATTGTGATTCTGTTATCAATGAACCAAAGGTTTGCAGCAGCAATTCTGGCTGCAAACTATTTACCAGCTACCAGCTCCTCAAAGGAAGTGATATCTGATTCACAAATGGAGCCCGTCACAGCTGCCACCAGCCAGACGCCACAACCAGGAGCAGGGGACTACATCCCTCACAAGGCACAGCTGCATTTTCACGCCAGAAGGCACCTATAATCAGCTCGGGGCTTCTGCAGCGCGAGAGCTCGTCACAGCCATATCTGTGTCAGGAAGAGGCGGGCGGGTGTAGTAAAGCATCTCTTAGTTAAATGTAATAAAAGAACGAGAGATCCAATTAGCATATTGTAAATTAAAGTTAAGGGTTTTATTTGAGAAGGAGAGAGAAAAACCCACGACTACAAAGGTCGAGGTCTGAGACAATATCTACGGAATGTAACCATTCCAGAACACATCGAATGAGAATAAGAACTTTACACATAAAACATTTTTTAAAGATATAGGGCCTCATTAGGATGGCGGGTGGACTTTGCCCGCCTGCCATCCTTGCGGTAGTAGGGACCGCCCGGTAGGGGGTCCCGTCGGCCGCATTCCTACCATTGTGGCGGGCGATGCACTTATCACCACCCGCCACAATGGCTGGAAAGCATGCTGTGCACTTCCATGCACAGCATGGCAGGCACTGCGCGGTGCCTGCCATGCTGTGCATGGAACTGCTGTATGGTACCCCCCATGTGCACCCCCAACACCCCCAGAGTCCCTGGGGGCCCACAACGGGCCACCGCAGGGACTCTCCGCATGCCTGCCACGGAAAGGCATCCACAATTGCCCATCATAATATGGCTGGCGGTGTCTGATAGACACCGCCACCATATTATTCCTTTTCCGCCCCGGCCTCAAGGCGACCGGGGCAGAAAAGCGGCGGACGGTCTTTCCATCCGCCGAGTTCCCCCCGCCATACTAATATGGCGGGAGGGAAACAAATGCGGATGTCGGGCGGATTGCCCCCGATAGGCTGGCGGTGGCTATCATAATGGGCCCCATAGTGTCATCAAATATGAATATTACTTACATACTACACATCCCCCATTTTATAACGGAAAATGAAAAACACTAAACAAACCAATAATACAGCAAATCAAGAAAAACAAATAATCAAAATGTAAAATGCAAATCATAACAACAATCAATAGATACATTAGTCCATTACATAGTCCCAAAAACGAGAAGGTACAGATCTAACTCTACCAGTTGTATTAATCTTACTACACCCATCCCCCTTCCATCATGAAAAGTAACGGGAAGAGAAGTAGAAAAAGGAAACATTTTTGATGAATCTCCTTCCACTGTAATATCTGGTTGACTGTTTAGCAATTGAGAATTCGGTACAATAAAATTGTCACAGACACCAGAATTTGAATCATTTGAAATATTCAAATCACGCTTGTAATTGGAAATTATATCAGCTTGTTTAGGTGTAATTTTGACAAGAGCATTTTTGTTCCACCAACCTTTGTCCTTGAGAAGAACAGCCATACGTGAAACTTTTAAAACTTGTACTGGAGCTGAAAATTTCGATTGACCTTTAGAAATTTTTCCAGGTTTTTTGATGATAACCCAATCACCAGTAAATAAAAGTTTGTCACAAACATGCAAACGTTTATCATAATTCTGTTTGTAACATTCTTGTTTTTTCTTAACCTGATCACGAACATTATTCAAATCAACAGTACTTTGAGAGGAGTTTTCCAATAACCAAGCAGGTTTAAGTTTTCAAATTGGAGTTCGACCCCTAAGTAAAATAAAAGGTGAAACAACTGTAGTGCTGTGAGGTGTGCCATTATAATTCCAAATTTTGTGGCATAAAAATGTTGGAATATTTAAACCACTAGCGCAAGCTGTTTGTACAGCTTCTTTGAGTAAACGATTAGCATGGTAAACAAGACCATACGAAGATGGATTATACAGAGGAACAAGCGTGTGTTTGACATCAGAATTGCTCAGAAATATATCAACATCTTTAGCAACAAAATGTGAACTATTATCGGTTACTATCTCTTGTGGAGTACCTTCAGAGTAAAACAATCTTTGTAGAAACAAAATGACAGACGTAGCGTCAGGACTCTTCACAAAAGCAAAATAAATCCACTTCAAAAAGAAGTCAATGCCAACAATTAAATATTTGTTTTCAGAATTGAAAACGGAAAAAGGACCAGAGAAATCTAATCCTATTTTTTTCCATGCACTGCTTGGCCACTCTACAGGAGTTAGAGGTGAGTTAGACGACTTCCAATGTTTGTCTGAACAAAGACATTGGGTACCTTGATTGATAAAGGACTTGACCTGATTATCTATGCCTGGCCACCAATAAGTTTGTTTAATTTTATTAACAGTAGCGGTGGTGCCAGGATGCCCTTCGTGTGCCAATGAGATTATGCAGTCTCTGCTGCCTCTAGGAGGAACACATTTATCTTGTCGTAATAAAATATCATCAGAACATGACAATTCAGAAGCAATTTGTGCAAAACTTCTTTCCTCTGTGGGCAGACTTCTGTCCATGGGCCAAGCTGAAATTAAGTATTTTTTTACTTTTTGTAAACAATCATCATATTCAGAATTGCGTACCCAATCTTCCTTAGTAATTTTGAAATCTTGCACAACATCTTCAATGGTAAACACACATTCAATGTCAGAGCTAACCAAGTCATGAACAGGAAGAGGAATGCATGACAAGCAACCAGCTCTTATATTTTTCCCACCCGGAAGGTATTTAATATCAAAATTGAATTCTTGAAGTCTAGCTAGCAATCTAACTAGACGAGAAGATGCTTTGTTGGAAGAACTCTCGCCAAGCATGTAGATCAATGGGTTGTGATCAGTAAACAACTGAAACCTTGTCCCCCAAATGTACATGCAAAACTTTTCAACAGACCAGGTACAGGCCAAAGCTTCACGCTCAATTGTGCTGTAATTAAGCTCAGCAGGAGTCAATGTGCGCGAGGCTATGGTACATTCTTCACCATTGATCATTTGGCTGAGAACAGCTCCCAAACCTTTGAAGCTGGCATCCACTGTTATTATGCTTTGAATACCATGGGTGAAAGGCTTAATTGCTAGAGCTGTAATAATCATATTTTGAATGGTCTCAAAAGCAGTTTGAGTGTCAGAAGACCACACAAACTTAGCATGTTTTTAAAAAGATTCCTGAGAGGTTGAACCACCAAAGCATAACCCCTGACAAAACAAGCATAATACTCACTTAATCCCAAAAACGCCCTTAAAGAATTTATTTATTGAAGTTGTGTATAGCGCTAGCTGGACCCGAGGGTATCAGAGCGCTTCACAGTATGTACAATTATGAACAAGAGAATTTTTGGGGCAGTAAACAAGACCATGAAAACAATAAGTCTGCAGATCGTCCACTTGAGAGCAACGAGGGACATAGTTCGAGAGCTCCAGGCTTCGGGAGAGGGTGGTAGCTGTCCTGCCCCCAGATAGAAGTGAGAATCTCGTTATGCCAGAGAACGTTCTAGGAAGAGGGCTTTGAGTAATGTCTTGAATTTCAGGAAGGAGGTGGGCATTCTGATATGGGGGGATGGAGTTTCGGAGCATTTCCCGAAAAGGATTTGTTTGCGGTTTTGTGCTTCCGTGATTTGAGTGGGATGAGAAGAAGTGTGTTGGAGCTGTACGGAAGCTGGCTCGCTGGTGGATAGGGAGCCATTTCAGTTCCTTGAGTGCCGGAGAGATGTGCTCATATTTCTTTGTTCCTGTCACCATTCTTGCTGGGGCGTTGAGGGTAGTGGAGAGAGGACCTAAGTGTGATGTTGCTGACCCGGTCAGTGCATTCTTAATGGCATCCAATAGAGAGCTATTATGTTTAATGCCAACACTTGACAAATTGTGACCCAAATAGTCAACATCTTTAGCTAAAAAGTTACATTTTTGTATGTTGACTGTGAGACCATGATTTTGTAAAGTACTCAAAATGTTTTCAATTAAAATGTAATGTTGATCTAAAGATTCAGAGTGGACCAAGATGTCATCCTGGAAAGCTTGGATACCAGGGCAATTGTCAAACATTTTATCCATCAACCTTTGAAATATTCTAGCCGCGGAAGCTATACCAAAAGGAAGTCATTTTTACATGTATACACCAAATGGTGTAACGAAAGTGGTCAGATGTTGAGATTCTTTTGCCAAAGTGATTTGGTGATACGCTGATTGTAAATCTATGGTAGAGAAAAATGTACTGCACCCAATATTAGCCAACATATCATGTATTTTGGGCAAAGGATGTGCATCTACAACAATGTTACGATTTAGTACTCTTAAATCTGCACGCAAACGAATCTCAACAGATTGTTTGCGTGCGACGACTGCTGCTGAAACCCACTCAGATGATTCAATAGGACAAATGATATCTTGAGCCATCAATTGTTCAATGTGTTTCTTAAGGTCTTGCTTGACAGAAAGAGGTACAGAATGTACTTTTTGAACTACGGGGAAAACCTTCTCTTCCAACTTGATAGTTTGTTCAATATTTTTGACCAAGCCAATTTCCTCGCTAGAAACATTTTTGTATCTGTCAAAAACTTGGATCTTGTGTTACATTTTCCTGAATGGCCAAAACAGGTAAGTCGCCTAAAACCACTGGCTCAGGATGACCAGGTTTCAACAGTATGCCTAAACTGGCTTGATCAAGCTATCCTAAAATGTCTCTGCTGTTAAGTGCAAAATATATTTTAGTATGAATCAGTCTGCCTTTAAAATCAATGGTGTCAGAGAAATATCCACGCATAATAATGTCGTAACCACCAAATGCTTTGGGGTTAACATCTGTGGGAAACAATCTAGTATCACGCCACAATTTGAAAACATTTTTTTCATCTAATATAGTGATTGGCAAACCGGCTTTCAACTTCCAGAGCTGCAGAGGAGATTGGACCCAACGACCCTATATTACTCGTCTTTACCGGAGCTTGTACTTTGCTGTACTTTGCTGTTTTCAAGAAATCTGACACGAGTGAGTTGTTCCTACAATTTATTTTCGCTTAAGCCTGGCAGACTGTCAACTGTCAACCGCTTCTCTTACCTGGCATCTTTTAGATTCGTCCTCCATTCCATGTGCGCATGCCGCCTTCCACGATTGTGACGTTGTGTTTTGATCGCGTAGCTACGGCGTCAAACACGTAATTTCGTCATCACGTTGGTGGCCATTGTTGGTGGTTGGGTTAATTTTCATTGGATTTCATCGCGTGTAAGGTGTTTTAACAGCGCAAATTTACCAATTGCCTCAAGTTTACCATGTGCTTCATTTATTTTTGGATTTAATCGCGTATACAGTGTTTCAATAGCGCAAACTCGCTGATTATCTCAGCTTTATCATCGTCTTCACTTATTTTGGATTAATCAACTGCTACATTTTCATCTTTAAGTTCAACAAAACTATAAGTAAGATTTATTTACCTTTTATATATATATATATATATATGTTTTGATCATTGATAAATAGACTACGTCATGGCAGATTTGAATAATGGTATTGTTGCTCCACCCTCATTTTTAAAAATAACTGGTAAGCCTCCTACTCCGTGGCATAAATGGTTGCGAGTTTTTACCAACTATTTAGAAGCAATTGATGCATTGGAGTACTCATCTTCTAGAAAAAGAGCAATACTATTCAATCATTTTTGATAGTTTGGCAGTTGTGCAAAACCCTTCTTCTGATGACTATTGGAATGTGTATACTGAGGCTTTAGCACGTTTGGGCAAACATTATAAAGATGAACCTTCAGTAATGGTTGAACGTCACGTTTTCTTAAAAGGAAACAATCACAAGAGGAGTCCATTGAGAATTATTTGGTGTATCCCATCCTCGTCGCCAAATAATGTAGTAATGGATCTCTTAGTTAAATGTAATAAAAAGAACGAGAGATCCAATTAGCTTAATGTAAATTAAAGTTAAGGGTTTTATTTGAGAAGGAGAGAGAAAAACCCACGGCTACACAGGTCGAGGTCTGAGGCAATATCTACGGAACGTAACCATTCCAGAACACATCAAATGAGAATAAGAACTTTACACATAAAACATTCTTTATAGATATAGTGTCATCAAATATGAAAATTACCTACATAGTACAGCGGGGCCACCCCCCTTGATCATTGCTGGAAGTTGCTTGGAACTGGCTGACTCTTTCCCACAATAGCTGGTACAGAGTGTTCTGGAATGTTTTCTGTTGGAGAAAGGTACTAAAACTCGGCATAGGCCTCCTTGAATCTGTAATTGGACTTACCAGCTGCAATTTAAACCTACTATTGGGACTTTAAACCTGCGGGTGGGCCTAGAGTGGGTGGTTGTGTGTTCCATATAGACAGCTTTTCTTAGGGCTCAAGGGCTGTATAGAGGGCATTGAAGGCATACCGAAACATTGGGTAAACTAAAAGGCCGAAATAGGACCCAAGGCATGGATCATCCAAAAAAGAGGTCATCAGGCCCAGTTTGCCATGAGACAATGGATAGGATAGAGTCGATTTTGACTGAATGTCACAAAATAGTCCACTCTGGGTCACCTCCCCCACTCTCCCTGCCAGGTAGTCCCTCTAACCCTGATAATGACCCTAGAGTCTTGACAGCCATCTCCACCGTAACTCCAACCAGCAAAAAAACCTGTTAGGCAAATGCCGGAGATGTTTAAAAAGCACACACAAAGATGGAGCAAAGGCTTGGGTACTAGGCCCTTTGTCCTAGAGCCTGGTTTAGCCGCCCAACCCTGTAATGAGTCAAGGGATCCCCTTGATGTAGCGTACGACACACAAGTAGAGAGTCACAATGGATTTTAAGTTCTTGCAAATGAGGATGTTGGGGCATCAGGAGGTGGAATGGTTGACCCTGAGGAAATCATTAAAACACCTGCAAGTGAGATACAGAACCTGAAAACACTAATTGAGTCCCTAAGAGACCAGGTTGTTGCATTGAGAATGGAGGTGGCAAGCTAAACAGAGAGGGAAAACTGCCAGAAGGTTGCCCATATAGAGGCCCTGTTAGCCCTCCCATCCACGGCCACAAAGGGAAGTGAAGATGGGTGTCTGGGATCCAGCAGGTTGGATAATGGCAGATCAACATGCAGTATTGCCTCCACCAGGCCCACACCACTCCCCCACTCCCACCCTGGAGGTCACCCTATTAGTGACCCTTATAATAAAACGTCAGACAACCTGCAGGGTGTTGGCCAAGGCAGGGGAGGGGGTAGGCAATGTGATAAATTCCTAGGCAGTTAAGGTATAGTTGACATGCTGGCTGGTCAATACATTAAGAAAAAAGTGATAACCCTGGCTCCGTGCAGAACATAACACAATTTAAAACATGGATATTTCTTTTATTCTATATATTTTTATTAAAAAGAGGTGAAACAAGTTGAATATGATACACATTTGACATCAATATCTCTGGAGTTAAAAAGAAGAAGGGTACATAGCTATTTTTGATACAGTGGTTCGACCCTACGTAGCGATGGGTATGAGCTGTATTACACAAGAGAAAGAATCAATACAATAAAAACATATTTTTTACATTCATATAATGCACCATTTATACAAAGCGATTAATATAGTGTGGCTGAAAACTGATAGTAGTCTCAACGCGCGTTTCGGCACAAGAGTGCCTTCATCAGGAGTGCCACAAGGGAATCGATTTCCTATTAAAACAAGAATGTGTATATATATACAATCATTATTATTTAAAATCTGATATATGGATACATGTACTCAGTGTTAAAAACATTTGTTCTATAGTCTGAAAAGTCTAGTTCGCAAATGAACGTGCACGGAGCCAAACATATTGTGCTAAATCATTCTAGGTATGCCATAGCTAGTTTAGGGAAACAATTGAATACAATCGAAAGGAACATGTGGACAAGGATAAATTCAATTTAAGCAAAGATGACAGCAACATTCATGAGCAACCTATGCTTGATATTCTATGTAGCTATAATTGATGAAATAGCTGACGTCGTGCACTTTAAACATTTTTTATGGTGAAAATGCACAACATGAATCTGGGTAAATGCTTTTCCATAAAGAATGACTCAATATATTAGTTTTGATCTAGGTGCTACGAATGGGTCTTTTTAATGGATGGTATGAGCAAGCACTGCTAGGTTAGAGGGTGCCTAATTCGATTGACTTTTAAATAAAACAAAAAAGTTAAAAAAAATAAATACAAAAAATGTACCTTTAGAGAGGTTATTCAGGCTTTTTTAATTTTTTTTTTTTAATTTTTTTTGGGAAGGCGGTGGGTTCGAGCAGCTAAGGATATGTAGAGAAGTCCCCATGGTAACTTAGGATAATCTATGTTTAAATTTATATATGAAAACATATAAGTTTTTTTGCAACGACAGATATAAGCAAAACTGAATTGTGAGACCAAGAAAATAGAGATAGTGTTAGGTGGGGGGTAGGATCATAGACAAAGGTGAGGTTATCTTAGATGAAAGGTGTACCTTCAGGTCGGACCAGGGGGGGAATTTGGGAAAGGGGGTAGTGAGGGGTGGTGTCTATACTTGAGCCAGAGATCAGGGCAATCAAGCAGTGGGCTACCTAACACAGGTTCCCAAACGCTCTAATGTTGGGTACAAAGACCAGGACTCACTTAAAAACATGCTTGTTCATTGGTTTTAGGGCCACTCACCAAGGCTACTCAATTCTTAGAGATGGTATTAAGTATGTAGAAAGACTGCCTCTTACTGGGTCAACAAGGGATATGATCCAAGTTAGTTTCTTTGACAAGGATATGGTTATTGGATTATTTTTGGTTGATTTCAGCACTATTTCACCTGTGAATTCCTCATCTCCATCAGATATAGACCCCCAGTTGGGCCAGACTCAGTGTTCCTCAGCCTTGCCCCGGCAGGGTATCTCACCAGTAGTATGGGTGATTGGAGACATCAACGATGACTTCGGGCCGAGGATTTGATATCTTTAGACAAAAACATAGGGTCTCAAGGGGCATCTTTAAAACCGCCCCAGTCAGAAGTCCCATCCCCTCAGAGTTTGCATTTACTTCTGAGGCTTATTGCAAATCAATTGCCGTGGGCCCAAGGAGGGGTAGAATTTCCATCGCTCCTGATACTGTAGAAGGGGAGGATCCCACTGATCACTGCAGTGACCCCAATCACCACAGAGTTTGTGATCGCTATCTCAGGTTCCTTGTCTGGAACGTGGCAGGGATTCCCCAAGCTACTGGACAACCCAGATCAGTGTGCCTTTGTGTACTCCCATGATGTGATATTACTTCAGGAAACCTGGAGGCTGTTCACCCCCCATAGAAGTTGGTTTTCTGCCTATGGCTTTAACACCACTAGGAAAGAGATGGGTAGACCCTCAGGATGTTTAGCAGTCTGGGTCAAAACTATACTGGGGTCCACAGTCGAGCTCCTCCATGTTGAATCTCACGACATAATAGCATTAGAGCTGACACTTCATAGTGGTTGGAAAATCAGGATCTTTAATGTATATAACAGAGTGATGCAGGGCTCTGAGGAAATCAATACAATACGAATCCTAGACCACACTCTGTCTAAACTCTCAGACAACGTTCCCATGTTAGTAGTGGGTGATTTTAATTGCACCTTTGAACCCCTTGCCCTTACTCCACCAGATCTGACTGAGAGGCGGGACTGTGAGTGGCAAATCCCACAGTTAGATCTCCCTACAGTCAGGTGGACAAAGAGAGGAGGTCAGGTGTTGGCCCTCACCTTGCAGCATGATCTGAGAGCTACTAATGGGAGAACAAACTCTGACCCAAAGGAGACTCCACTTTTAATAGACCTGGCCATGCCAGCAGAATTGACTATTGTCTGGTTGCCCTCAAGCTCTGGCCCCTAGTTCATGACATGGCAGTGGTCAAAAGTACGGATAGTGACTATAATGCTCTTGTTCTTTCCTTTATTAAGCAGGGCACCCATGAATCTGACATAACAGGTAGACATGATCTGGGCATTCTATCAATTGCGAACAGCCAGAGATTAATCAGATGGGACTGGGTGGAGGAACACCCAGGGGTCCTTGATGTAGTTAAAGGCAAAGTTCGCCTGGAACTAGAACAACCAGCCAAATACCCCACGATTCATGTAGTGAAGATTCTGGGTTCCCGCCATGAGCTACTCTACAGTACAGTAAGATCAGAGACACGTTGAGTAAACCGTGTAAAGTGAAAACAAAGGCAGCAAATTGAACACATTTGAGGTGTAATTCCCAGGTTGGTTGGTAGAATCAGGACTGCAGGCAGGCAAAGGGGGCGCTTGCATGTGCAGCGAAATGAAAAGCACGCCCAACCATTGTGGTATGTAGAGCCAAGAACAGGCAGGCAATGGAGATAGCTAAGAAGAATTGGAAGGGTTCCCCGTGGTCCTCCCTACAGAGGGCGCTGACAGCGAAAGACCCCAAGTCTTTCTGGAGCAAATTAGCGTACTGGCTCATGGGTAACAAGCCAGCCCTGGAATTCACGGTCCAGCTTGAGGAGTGGCTAGCTCACTATGGATCCCTTTATGATTCAGTCATTACTGTAAAGGAGGAAGTTAGCGATAGGAGGGGAGAGATTCCTAGAGGAGTGGGTGGTGCTCTGGTTTTTACCATCGAGAAAACGCAAGCAGTGATTCACTCATGTGTTCCAGCCTGCGCCCTGGCACGGCTAGAATTCCAAATGACCTAAAGAAAGAGGACATAAACCTCTGGGGCTCCTACATAAATCTGCTGACCAACATCATTACATCCGGTGCCACTATCCCTCTTCGTGGAAAATAGTAGAAATAATCCCCATCTACAAGAAGGGGGACAGTGCCAAGCCAACAAGTTATAGGCCCATAAGCCTCATTGACTCCCTACAGAAAATATTTTGTGAACAGATATTGGTTAGGATCCAGGTTTGGATCCTGGAGTCCAGAATCCTGAGTGACTACCAAGCGGGCTTTCACGAAAAAACTAGTACATTGGACCATGCTTTTCGCCTTCTTTGTATTTCTTGGAAGGAAGTAGCTGTAAAGGGAGGGAAGCTCTATGTGTTGATTTACCGTCTGCATTTGACTTAGTTCCCCAAGCCCGTTTATGGAAAGTCCCAAAAGAGATGGGTTGTCCGGGAAATCTTTTAGATATTTTAATTAGATGACACGCACCAAACACAGCTCAAGTTAGGTAGGGGGAGAACAATCAAATAACAGAGACTTTTCCAATCCAACATGGAGTGAGACAGGGATGTGTGTTAGCTCCCACTCTCTTTACTTTTTTTATTAATGGGGTGGTCGTTTTTTTTAGACAGAGATGAGTGCTTAAATACTTTTACTGATGATCTTTACCTTTCATGCAGAATCCATTGTGCATTTACTATTCTTTTGTCCATACTATATATCTCTGAGGACAAATAGATAATTCCGTTATGCCGAATGGTTGGTCCCAGCCACTCCCTAGAGGTGTTGATAATTTAGTTCACTGACACACGCAGGGTAATGGTTTATGGCCTTGTCAAACACTGGTATGCACTGTGGATCAAGTGTTCTAAATGTATTGCATGAAGTACTGTATTTTGTAACTGCTTTTACTTTTCCTGTTTTTTAAAACTATTTTATGGCACCTATGTCTTTTTGAAACAAAAAAACACAAACATGCTTTTTCTTTTATTCCCCTTGTGCTGTGTACTTTTTAAGATCTCTGTGATCGAATCGCTATATGATGATGATGAAGATGATGATGATGATTCACAAATGAGAAGTGGTCTTCATTTTGGAATGAAATTACAGGGATGGTAGTGTGCTGTCCCCTGAAGGCCACCATCCTTATGATTGAAGCCAACCACAGGAAATCACAAATTGCTACCTGTCTAAAGAATATAAATTAGGTAGGCCATTCTGTGACCCCTGTGGTTTGTTATTTTGTAAAGCAACCCATTAGTACATAGGTGTGATCAAAAATATGAGTTCATTTGCTAAAGGTCGGTGCGCAGTTTACAACCATTTTTTGTGAATGAAATAATGGTACATCTAGCCTTATGGTTCCTAGGATCTGGGCTTCAGAGAAAGGACGACTGTATTTTTAGAAGACCCTGTCCCTCTTATGAGTGGGGAGATCCATCCACGCGTTTTTTTGCGAAGAATAAGAGTGCTTTTACAAAGACATTCATCTTCATGCATAGAGAGGTTTTATTTCAATGCTAAATCGGAATATTGCCTTTTATAGTTGTTCTAATGTGAGCAGAAGGTTATATTGTTTTTCCATGTCTCCCTCATCCTTATGAGTTGAGTGTCTTGAAAACTAGCATTCAATGCTTTTTGGTTGCTGAGTGCATTTTTCAAATTAGTACTTATTTCAGCTATGAGCTATTTGTAACTTGCTGTAAACTTTTATTTTCTGCACTGTTTCATAAATCGTTCACTTATGGGTGCATTGGGAAATGTGGACTATATTTATCAGCACTTACCTGTTCCAACGACGCAAGCATATATTTGCAGAAGGCTAGAGTGAAAAACTACACCAACTGTGAGCACACTTCAAAATAGAAACAAACTCAGAAGAAATACCAAGACAAAAGTCCCCAGCACAAGTTACCAAATCAATAAGTACTAAAAACATAAACTGTGACCAGTGCAGAAAACATAGATAATTGAAACCAGCAGGCATTCTCTCTGCTAAGAAATGTCTGGGGACAAACGTATTCCACTGGCATGCAGTTTAGCAGTACGAATTCAAGCTGGAAACACTTTATAGACCTACAATTGATTAATCCAAGCACACGCAGGGACATAGGACAAATATTTACTCTGGTAAAGCTGATTAAAGATACAATCATTATCGGAAGGAACACAAATAGTAAAGATACATCACGACTCCTAATGAACCTATTAATTTGAAGGGTGCTCCTTTGTTTGTTCTCTGTGTTCATTTGCAATTTAAAAGGGTGAATAGAGTAATTAGCGTCGTAAAATTAAACAGGCTAGCATTTACCAACCTAGCATAGCTCCAAATCCGTTGTCTACCGGCCCTGAAGAGAATATAATGCTATTGAAGCTTAAATCTCCCTTTACATGTTGATACATTGCAGTACGCATAAGGATGCTTGCTGTGTGAGCACTTTTGTAGGCCACGGTGTGTGCGTTCCTATGCTGGTAGTGGAGCATGTGTTGGGCACAGACCATCGGAGTCATTAACCAAGGACATGACACTTTAAAAAATATGACCTTATCAAATGCTGGACATTTTTTAATGGGGAATTTGCTCTTTCGCTGAGCCATTGGCATCTTACGAGACAAATATATTTACAAAATTAGTTGCACAGTACAAGCACGTCCGGTAAATATGACACCAACACATAGGCTCGACGAACCAAAGTCTATAACTTTGTATAACTATGTATAGCCACCTCTCTTCATCCATTGGCGTGACGTTGCATCATTCACATTTTGCTTCTGGCCACTATAGCATGGGGCAGTGGGATAACCTATTTCAGCTCTAGTTAGCTTCTCTTTGAGTGACTGCATTTTCCACTTTCATGAGGAGCACAGCCACGGCCGGCAGTGGGAGGAAATGCAGGGCGGTGACGTGGGGAGGGGGGTAATAATGTATGGATTACGGAGTTTTACAGGTAAGTAAACATTTAAATAAATAAATTTCGTTGACTACACTGCATCCCAAAATGCGATGCAGTGCGTGCAACGAAATTCGTTTTATTTATTTAAATGTTTATGTACCTGTAAAACTCCGTAATCTATACATTACTACCCCCCACCCTGCCCCTTCCCCTCCCCACGTCACTGCCCTGCATTTCCTCCCACTGCCGGCCGCGGCTGCCAATCACTGTGAGCCTGTGGCCAGAAGAGCTCACCTCGACCACACCCGCGATTGAGGCTGCCGTCAGATGGCGGCCGCTGAGAGCATGCCCCAGGCAGATGCGGAAGTAGCCCGGTTAGTCCCAGGTGCGTCTGCCTGTAGTGCCCCACTCACCTTGGCCCACAAAATTGCTCTTTCTGCTGCTTTCCACTAGTTCGCTAACCCCGACTGCCTCACCAGGCCTTATCCTCCCTCAGCAGCACCAATAACTCTTGCCAGGCCCGTTGCAGGAGGGGAGCAGAGGAAACCCGCCCCCCAGCTTGGGCCCTCCTTCTGGCCCAGGGTTCCACCCAAGGGAGCCAAGGCAACGCCTGCAAAGTCCAGGCCAGTAGTTCCAGGACACCAAGATTCGGGACAAAGGATCCAGGACCTGCCTCAAGAACTGCAAGGTCACAGGAGGCTGGAGGTAGGTGACCATCAGAGCTCAACCTAGAATCCAGCAAGTGCTACGCAGAACGGGGGGGCATGACCAAGAACTCTACTTGTCTTCTGCTCGTGCCCCCCTCACCGTTATTATGCCAGAGTCAGGATTATCTGGCCATTGAGCAAACAACGTAGCCGGTCCCTACAGCCTCAAAGGGCCTGAGAAAGGGATCATCAGCCTCCTCAGGAAAGGAGCAGTGCATTATAATGCTCCAGTAGCACAGCCAAGAGCATGGTCAGAAAGAGATGCTGGCCAGAAGCACGATTCAGAAAAGGGGGTGGTGATGAACAGAGTGTCTGAATTAAGCAGACCACTCTTACCCAGTCCAAAGATCAGGGCTTGATCCATCACCGTTATTTATCTCACTGCCCCATCCCAGCTCAGAACCTGGCTATATGCAAATTAGTCTGTCCCTGGCCCAGTGCATCATGGGAACAGGGCAGACCAAACTACCAAGCCAATTCTTCACCAGAAAGGAGACAAGCTACCGGGGACCGGTTTCTGGCATTTCAGCCTCCTCGGCCCGGCTTGCTTGAATCCTGATGGAGCAGTGAGAAAGGGACTCATGTCTGAGTATACCCTGCCACACCTATAGTGGCCAAAAACGATTCAGAAAAGGGGGTGGTGATGAACAGAGTGTCTGAATTAAGCAGACCACTCTTACCCAGTCCAAAGATCAGGGCTTGATCCATCACCGTTATTTATCTCACTGCCCCATCCCAGCTCAGAACCTGGCTATATGCAAATTAGTCTGTCCCTGGCCCAGTGCATCATGGGAACTGGGCAGACCAAACTACCAAGCCAATTCTTCACCAGAAAGGAGACAAGCTACCGGGGACCGGTTTCTGGCATTTCAGCCTCTTCGGCCCGGCTTGCTTGAATCCTGATGGAGCAGTGAGAAAGGGACTCATGTCTGAGTATACCCTGCCACACCTATAGTGGCCAAAAACGATTCAGAAAAGGGGGTGGTGATGAACAGAGTGTCTGAATTAAGCAGACCACTCTTACCCAGTCCAAAGATCAGGGCTTGATCCATCACCGTTATTTATCTCACTGCCCCATCCCAGCTCAGAACCTGGCTATATGCAAATTAGTCTGTCCCTGGCCCAGTGCATCATGGGAACAGGGCAGACCAATGCCAGAAACCGGTCCCCGGAAGCTTGTTTCCTTCCCAGTGTAAGAATTGGCTTTTGTAGTCTGGTCTGCCCTGTTCCCATGATGCACTGGGCCAGGGACAGACTAATTTGCGTACAGCCAGGTTCTGAAACTGGGATGGTGCAATGAGCTAAAAAACGGTGTTGGATTTAGCCCTGATCTCTTGACTGGGTGAGAGTATTCTGCTTAATTCAGAGACTCTGTCCATCACCACCCCTTGTTGTAAATATTTTTGTCCACCCTAAGCGTGGAAGGGTATACTCAGATGTGAGTCCCTTGCTCATTGCACCATCAGGATTCAAGCAAGCCGGGCCAAAGACGGCTGAAATGCCAGAAACCGGTCCCCGGAAGCTTGTTTCCTTCCCAGTGTAAGAATTGGCTTTTGTAGTCTGGTCTGCCCTGTTCCCATGATGCACTGGGCCAGGGACAGACTAATTTGCATACAGCCAGGTTCTGAAACTGGGATGGTGCCATGAGCTACAAAACGGTGTTGGATTTAGCCCTGATCTCTTGACTGGGTGAGAGTATTCTGCTTAATTCAGTGACTCTGTCCATCACCACCCCTTGTTGTAAATATGGCCAGAAGCACGGCCAGAAAGAGGCAAACAGACCACGTGTGTGAGAGGCCGGGGGCAGTTAAAGGGGGGTGGGGTGGGACAATCTTCAACCAGTGCCTCTAGGTGCCATTTATGCACAGCCACTAATCCAACCCCCAATGGAAATGTATAGCCCTCAGAGTAGGGCCCACCAAAGGAAGGACCACTTGTCCCGCTCCCGCTCAATCCTCCACGGGGCAGAATTCAGAGCTACTTCCAAATCACACAAACAATACAACCCCAGCCCCAAACCCGCAAAAGGCGCAAAGGAAACAACAACAAGACACTCTCTATCCCTAACTAGGACAGCTTCAATGAGCCCAGAGCCGCACAAGCCCAAGCGGCAAACTAAGGAGATCAAACTCCCATCTCACACTCCAACAACTCTAGAAGCGCAAATAGATCCTCAAATCCCTGGCCCAAATGCCTCTAATCATGCAAGCAACAACTACTAATCACTACTTGCAGCACCATTCGCATGAAGGGGGCAGCTGACAAACTATCCCGGCAAGCCCAGCAATTTCAAACCAGGAGGACCCCTCTTTTTATAAACAGGATACAATAGCTAAAGCCCTACTCTGGTAATTTCAAAAAATGGATTGATTTAATTCAGTCGATAGCAACAAGCCTATTGGTCTTGGGAAACAGGCTAACCCTGATTGAACACAAACTTGGCCAGACAGATGTCGGCCAATTCTGCTCTTGCACCCAATTAATGGACAGACTGATCTCATTACCAGAACTTTTGTGGGCTTTATTAGACAACGTAAAGAAGAGTTGCTCACCCACGAACACTCAGGAAGACATCGCAGCTGCGACAAATAGCTACCCACACCATCAGGGGAACCAATACATCACTCAGTAATGCCATGCCGCAGTGTTAACATGGCTGCAAATGTCAAGACCAACGCAACCTTAAGTCCCCACATAAATCTACAGTCACTTGTGAGCTCTACTCAGCAAGCCCCTAACTTTTACTCCTCAGAAGAACCACCTATCTCCTGAGAGAGAGCAAAAAAGAAATTTAAAAAACTCTCTGAAACAGTGCCTACAAAAAAGGCATCTGGTGACAACAGGCTTAGGTTCGACAATTGGCCCTTCCAAACAACAAAAAAAGCCAACCAAATCTTTCCAATTTTCAACAAGAATCTTAATCTTGGCAACAACTTCAGCACAAATAACTCAGTTGCAATAGACACAGGGGCATGCAACCAGAAAAAGCATCAGCTTTCCAATCCAGAAGACATACAGAGCACCCAAAGAATGGCAAACACAAATAAACCCCAACACGGCAACATACGCAATCTGGCATTGATTCCCCCTCAAACAACGGATACGCTAAGACCCATGGTAGAAAAGCCACTTGTGCACCAGTCCAGCGCAGGAAACATTATAACTAACAAGAGTGAATATTACCATCCTACCTTGCGCTGCGCACCGTTCAAACCATGGCTCTCGCCCTTTCCTCTTGCGCGGAAAGGGCCACCTCACCAAATGGAACACAAACCAACACCAACCTGCCTCCCACGTCTGCCTGCACATAGGCAACATCTATCCATACCCAACCCCCACGCAGAACCCTAAACACCACCATGGCCAAATGTATGAGGAATGAAGCACAGGCTCAGAATAACTTGATAAGGGGAGTATGAACACCTGGGACCTCACAAGGACCTCACAAGAACCATTCTAGAGGACCTAGTCTCTGAGAACAAACGAACATCTAGCCCACCCCAACCTAGTAATTTCCAGGGTAGAATAAGGACACACAGAAGTACAGTCATAGCTCCCCGCACTATATACCCAGGAGGATCAGCTACAGTCAAGAGTCCAGGGCCACAGCACCCAGGGACTTCAAACAAGCAAGTACTTTGGAAAGTGAAATCCGAGTACCCCCAACCGAGCACTCAGAAGTAGCAATACATTCCTTCCCCAAAGGTGCTGGCAAATCAACAATTACCAAATGGGACTCAATAGCAACCAGAGATGCCATTGTCAAAGAGGCCCCTACTTTCGAGGAATGGGGCATTGAGCTAGAGCCCACTTGGCCATAGAAAAATATCCTCATGTTTTAATCGAAACCCCTCTAGAGCAGGCATACTGAAGGGAGCTTGGGGTGCCACCCACGACTGGCTGGTAATGTCTTGGCTGGCATCTAACCCCCCTATAGTCCACTGTGACACCAAGGACTGCACCATTACCTGGAAACCTACAGACTAGAACCATGAGGGGACAACCCTCCAGTCAACACCGAGGGGCAGCATCTTCCATCATGCTACCTAGCACAAAGTTGATCCAAAGATCAACTTTCCATAATTTCCTGGAACAGGGCGAGGTTTACAAGCCCTATCCATTGAAGGCCTAAAAAGCAGCCAGAAGCCCTTCTCCCTGCTCCTCATTAATTGCTGTTTGAACCCCCGCAAAACTTCACAAGCACGTGCTATGGGGTCCTTGTGCTCGAGCATAAAAGCAATGATCGAACCTTACTCTGCTCATGAAATTGTGCTTGCAGGGGACTTTAACACCAAACAAGATCAGTTTAACAAACTACTCACCACATTTGGTCTAAAATCAGAAGACCAGATTACAAAAATAGTGGGAGCGTGACCGGCCCCACATTCAAGAAACTCTCCATAATTGACTACATCTTAATGTCAAGCTGCTTAACAAATCATCTCCAGGGTCTCGACATAGTAACTCACACAGAAAGCGACCATAATCCTCTGGTCGTAAGCCTGAACTTAAACCACCAGATAGCCAACACTGGCCAGGAGCTGGGCTACTCTACAAGAGACTAATAAAAGCCCCTAAGTGAGGATAATCAAGTGGAAACCTTACCATTCGCTCCAGGTGGCCAAATGGCTCGACGAAGGGAGACTTTGGTTCCAGGACCAACCAGGAGACCTACTTCTAACAAACTGGGACCTCAAGACCAGAAATCTGGCAGTATCACTCCAGGGTAACTGGGCCCCCCAAGCGAAATCAGAAGCTACACAGTCATCTACACAGATCTCTGCTACAACGGAGAGTTAACCTCATGCTGAAGAACCTGAGAAAGAGAGCCCACCTGCTCAAACTTAACCCAACAGCTGCAAACTTATCGGATGCAAAAGAAGCCCAGAAAACCCACAAAAAAAAACATTTTGGCCGCGAAACAAGCACAACAAGAGGCCGACTGGAATTTCTTTTTTTAAATGCTCATGGAAGGGTTCCCTAGCCCCATTCTGGCAGAATGTGCACAATCCAAAATCCCTTGGGCCTCCAAGGGCAAATCCATTTCCAGCATTAGTATGGGAGAACTACGTGGAGCCACCAGTTCCTAGCATACAACCTTACAGTAACTACATGCCCTGTCCCGCCGAAAGCAGAAGAAAACCAAGCCTCAATTTCATCTATGGAAATAGTAAAACTAATAAAATCTATGAAGGGCAGCGGGCCACCTGGTCCAAATGGGCTACCTTCAGGGATCATTCGATCAGCCCAGAGGGCTGGGCTGTGCTACTAACCCTGCTATTTAACACCCCTCACATA
Organism: Lissotriton helveticus; assembly: GCF_964261635.1. Taxonomy (NCBI): domain Eukaryota; kingdom Metazoa; phylum Chordata; class Amphibia; order Caudata; family Salamandridae; genus Lissotriton; species Lissotriton helveticus. The sequence goes on along the minus strand of NC_136059.1, from coordinate 722,853,231 downwards.
TTGGGCAAAACACCTGAATCTTGGAGAGGTTCAATACTATGCTCGATTTACAAAAAAGGTGATCTCCTAAATCCAAGTAAGTTTTTAAGCACTACAAATGCATGTACTCTTTAAACATTCCTAACTCCAGCTATATTTATTGGATTTTGTTGCTTTGGTCTTGTTTTGTTCATAAAAATATATTCTATTTGTCTAACTTGGTGTGTAGTCTTTTTGTTGTGCTTTCACGGTGTTACTGCTTGAGGTGTTGAACAAATACTGCCATTGCCTCTTAAGTTAAGCCTGACTGCCCTGTGCCAAGCTGCCAGATGGTGAGTACAGGTTAATTGATGGTGTGTATCTGACTTACCCTGACTAGGATTTTGGTTCCTGCTTGGACAGGGTGCATTCCACTGTCAACTAGAAACCCAATTTCTCATAAGGAGTCTATCCCTGGGGCAGCATTCTGAAGTCTTACCCAGAGAATGGTTACATCTCCAGGGAAACATGGTGAATTACATTTTATGATCATCCACACTGATTGTATTTTATTATTCTTTCTAGGTGTTTTTTCTACAGACCTTGTGTGTTTGTAGTACCATGGGCTCGTGTTCACCTTGGTCCATTGGTTCATCATCTTTTACACTATTGGAATCCAGCGCGTCACAGTTTGGATCATTTGGTGCCTATGGCAAGAGACATTTGGGGGACGATGCAGTGGTGGCTGAATCCCGTTAATCTTTCAAATGGGATATTGTTATTAATGTCTTCTCCTTGTATTCTAACTACGGCTTCAAGTCACTTAGGTTGCAGAGCCACTTCAGGAAATCTATTAATTCAGGTGAGGTGGTTACAGAGGGGAAAATCTTGCTCTTCCAATTGGAACGAAATGATGGCAGTTTACCATGCTCTTTTTTAATCTCAGATCATCTGTTAAATCAGGTTGTGTTGGTACAAACAAACATAACTGTCACAAAGACCCATTTAAATAAATGATAAGGGACAGAATCCAAGCCTCTTGCAGAGCTTGCTTTCATTATAATGAGTTGGGCAGAAAATCATCTAATGGTTCTGTCTGCAACTGATATTCAGGAGAAGTACAGTGTTTTCGTAAACAGATCAACCAGGGTTTCCCTGCTTCCCATGACTTTTGTCTGTCTCTCCAGGTCTTTGAGCAAACATGTCAAAGGTTTGGCACTCCTCAACTAGATCTATTTGACACAGCTGAAAACGCCTTAATTCCAGAGTTTCTCTCCAGGTTTCAGGAGGACGTTTGTTGGAGTGTAGATACCCTAACTTCCCCTTGGCTCCTGTACTTCAATTTGCTTTTCCTTCTTTTCCCTTAATTCCCAGGCTCCTAGCCAGGCTGCAGAAGGAGAAAGTGAAGCCCATTCCGGTAACTCCATTTTGACAGAGTTTGGCTTGGTTACCTCTGCTGAGGCTAATGCTTATAATGCCAGCAAGGAACTACATGTTGACAAGTGTGCTCTCTAATTCCCCCTTCTTTCCCTAGATACGCAGGAGAAAGTAGTTGTTGGTATGGAAGCAGTTTTTCCCCATACGGGTCCTCAGAAAAAACATAGAATGCTAACCATGTGCTTGGCAATGGGGATGGTTCCCAAGATTGAGGTTTGTACCACTTGGGAACAGTCTTTGTTGCCGTTTACATCAGAGTACGCGGTACCCCTTCCTTAGCAGTTGTTCCAGAATTATTGAAACAAATACAGATTGAGTATGAGGCAGGTCCTGTCCCGGACGTGGGAATGAAACTGATGGGTAATTTTGCCACGTCTCTGAAATCATGCTGAGCAATATAAAGGGGGAGCAGCAGCAGTGGCCATACACAGTTGCCTAGGAGAAACAGCTTCCAATATTAGGGAGCGAGAATTACCAAAAATGATTGAAGAAACCTATGCTGCATTAGGTAGAGATAATCTGGGAACCAAAGCCGGGAAGTCACACATGGTGGGTAGTCCTGACAAGGACAACTCAAAGCAAGCACTTGCTTCTTCTAAAAAGAAATGGGAAAACAAAAATTCTAAAAATAATAATTCCGAAAAGAATTCACGATCAAGGGGTGGGTCTCCCTAACGGGAGTCCTCTGAAAAGAGGTGCAACCTTAGGAATCGTGATAACATTAGGAAACCTGATAGGTATCAGGACACTGAGACACGTTCCTTTTGTTCCTGATTTCATAAAAAAATTGAGAGCAGGACGGGCGATCAGAACAAAAGCAAGAAGATCGACCAAAGACATAAAAGGAAACACATCGCTCTCCAGAACATATTATCAAACAGGAAGAGGAACCTAAAGCAAAACCTCAGTTCAAAAAGAAGAAAGTAGCTGGCTTAAAGATTAGACATGCCCAGGTTACTGAGGACTCAGCTTCTGAACAGGGAATGGGCTCTGATGATGATAGACAGTGCAGCAGAAGTAACAATAGCCCACCAGAACCTGAAGGATTTTCTGGTGACAGAACAGCAGTATTGAATGAACACATCACAGTGGAAACACCAGAGTTGGTGTCCCCCATAGGCTGTACAAAATTACACTCCAAATAGAGGGGGACATCTCAAGAAAAGTTAAAGGTCTCTTTTGGGAGAACTTAATATATGGATATAAAATACTGCTAGCAGAAAAAGATTGGCCGCCTGAGTTTGTGATGGATTGCACAAAAGGAGAAAGCATCATTTTGCCTGCTTTCTCCGACCTCATTCCAGAATCCTTAAAACATTCACACGCGGGAGTGGGTGATAGCGCTAGCTCTGGCATTATATTGCATACAAATCACATTTGCACACAAACGATGAAATGCGATTTGCGGCAACAGAGAAAATATTGTCCGCAGTACAGACGGCTGTAGTGAGAGAAAGAGCACTAGCACAGGGAAAACGCATCATCGTTGTAACCCCGCTACCAACTTTAGAAGCTGCTACCAAAGCGAGCAGTCCAAATGCAAAAGCACTACATCCGCGAAGGATACAATGGGTTAATTCTTTCGCTGCAACAGATGTAGATTACAGATACGATTCTACATTAAAAACACAAGCGTTCCTGCAGTACGAACAAGAATATCCTTTCCCGAATGAAATCTTGCCTCTAGAGAAATATGAATACATCATTTATACTGACATATCTGCTCAGCTTGCCAAAGGACGTAAATAACAGTAAAGCACCTCATGTGCTATAGTAAAGGGTCGTATGCAGGACGGCAAGTCCCATCCCCGTAAAACGTTCACACAATCTCTAGGAGACTATACAGAACAGTTGGCGGAGCTGAAAGCCCTGATATTGGCACTACAGTATACCCATCGGGAATTCCCCACACTGATAGTGTGCGATTCATTTTACTGTGTGCAGTCGTACAATGAATATCATGATTATTGGAGCCACAATAGGTTTAGAGGGTTGCACAATTAAACCTAAATTGTTATGAGAACAAGTGGCAAAGCTGAAAGTATGCCTGCCACGGGCTCAAGTTATTCACACCTTAAATCACCAGCGAGTTGGCATATACAATGAAGGGAATTTATTGGCTAATGAAGTCACCAAGGCAACAGTTCGAACTGCTGTCATTGCTGCAATCACTCGTTCTAGCATTAGGATAAACAGAGACATACTGATAGCTGTCAATGCCTCAAAGAACGGCTCTGCTCTTCCAAAGGGTATTCCACTCAAATACACCTTATGCTCAGATTCTAGGAGTGGGGGATAGAGTTATACCAAACAAAGACCGCAGATTAGGTTTATTTCTAGCTGCACACGAGGGTCGGGGCTCAGCACACTCAGGAATCACAGCCACAGTTTTGTTACTGAAGCGACGGTTCTGGTCGCCAAGTTTCTCTAAACAAACAAAGGCTTACGTTTTAAAGTGCGACATCTGTCAGCAGATGAAAGGTTCCATCGTAACACGGCCACCACAAACACCATTACTCATGTCATGCAGACCTCTTGCATGTGTCTATTTTGATCACTGCGGTCCCTTAAATTCAGACGGGGCTTACAAGCACATCTTGGTGACAGTAGATTCATGCTCTACATTTCTATGGGTTTGTCCTTAGTTCTCGGCTGACACTCAAACTGTTATTAAGGATTTACGAGTCTTTATTGGGAAATGCGTATTTGGCACGTTACATTCCGACTGTGGCCCTGCGTTTAGCTCTCGGGCTAACAAGGAAGCCACGGAAGGTATGGGCATGGCCTTGCGGTGCTCCTTGCCCTACCTTTCCGAGGGGAATTTGGTGGTGGAGAGTAAAAACCGGGACCTAAAGCAATTCTTAACAGCTGGGGTATTAGGTACAGGCGGGTAGTTGGGTCAATCACCTATATGGGGTCCAGAGGGTGCTCAATAATTTGCCAAGAAAATCCTTGGGAGGACGTCCCGCCATGAGATCCTTTTAAGGACAAGAATGTGGGTACCTGACCTCAATTGTGCCAGCACAGTGGCGGATGTAAAACCATTTGAATTGAATGATCATTTGGCTGTTTTACAGGAACTCAATTAATTCCCGGCACTACAAAGCAAAGTCTAAGTTAAATACACCACCACTGGGGAAGTGAAACCGGTAACGGCAAGACCTGTCTGGGTTCCGAAGATTGGGGACCTGGTCAGAAAAAAGATAATGGACAAGAAGGAGTTTGGGCCATCCTACAGAACACCTGTACCTGCCCTGGCAGTTCAAGGAATAAGAACAGTACTTTTTCCACCTCTTGCCGGCAAAAAAGAAAAAAAGATTTGTCTCCATTGGTCTGATCAAACCACACTATGTGGCCGATTCTCAACAGCAGGCCATGTGGAGTCCTAAGTAGCCACAGATCTCCTCTTGCTAGTGATAGAGCAAGATTTCGCATATTACGCAATGGGCTTGAGTCATGAACCTCGAATCTGTTATAACCCGGTAACAAAATTGTATGTTGTACTAATTTTCCTTTATTCTTTGAATGCGCGTGTATCTTAGTGATGCTTGCCTATGTGTTTTACTAATACGATTAATCTGTGTCCTTAAAATGGCCGCCGTTTGGAATATTGCTTCTGCGCATGCGTTAGTCACACTCACGTGACGTGACGTAGTTGTAATTCTGGAGGGAAAGGGTGCGCATGCGTAATAGCCACAAGATGGCTGCTTAGGTATTAACGTGGTGAAGCTCGGGCAGATGCTCTCGTGTTATTGTGTATTGCACTAATATAAACCCGCATAGTATATTTTTATAGTGATAAACCATAAGTATACAATCATGATGTGTAGTATATTCATTTATTTCTATGTTTGAATTTGTTTTCGCTTACTTTTCATGTACCACGATAACTGGGGGGTCTGACTGTGACGAGAACCATTCTGACGGTCCCTTCTGCGCATGTCGCGCAGCCAGGGAGAAATGTCCTTGAGCAGTGGAACTCAGCCAGCTGGCAGCCACAGTCAAGATGCTCCTGCGAAAGCCACCTCTGACCTAGGAGGATGGAGCAGAATTTGTTCTTCGTTTGTAACAATTGTAATTCTTCATTGTATTCTGTGAAACTTTTTGTGGGAACCCCAATCCTGCTAGGCGGATCCCTAGAATGTAAATTTGGGCTTACAATAGTCTGTTCTGATTGGTGTGTTAACCTAGCCTACTTTGGGACCAATCGAAATTGTGGATTCTGACACTTTGCAACATTGGGGGGTGGTACACTGACCCCAAAACAGTTTATCTAGCCTAGGTTCAGCTAGAGAAATTGTCCGACTTGTCTGAATAGCTGACCTGTCACTGACCCAACGCACTCAATAGGTGACTGAATTTACAGGGCGCTACGGAGCACTCTGTCCGAAATTGACCATAGACTTTAAGGGTTTTACTAAACCTTAAGTGCTGGCGGAGCACTTTGCTGGGGAGTTCGCTAACCCAATCGGGGTTCTGACTGATAGCTGCAGAGAGGGTGGAGCGCAGGTGTTGCTTCCAAACTGCGGGTGCTGGTCGTGCCTTGGTGGTCCTGTCCTGATCCTAATCTGGGTTTCCTGTCCTGTCCTGGGGTGTCCATTCTACACCTGCTGTCCAATTGATGACTGCTATTCCTTGGGGTATTTCCTGTCCTTGACTGATCCGTGGCCAGGGTTGGTTTTCACACCATTCTAGGTAAATATATAGATAGGGCTGAGCACTCTATACTGCACCTTTCTATTTTCTGTCTTTGCTTCAATAAAGAGATACCTTTGCACATGTTATAATTTCCATGTTTTTCGCAATCTACTATATGAATGACCATTGCATTTTTCATAGCATGTTCCTATGTTACCCTACCTTTTAGAGCACAATTCTCTCCATACTGTTTATGAATTTAGATGTGGTTTATAGTTTCTCCTGAATTCTATTCTTGAAATAATAATATTAGAATTATAACATGTTCCACTTCTCACCCTTCCGATAGATGGATAGGATTCCTAATTTTCCACTCGTTTCCATGAAGTACGTCCCAATAGTATAATTCTAGTACTTGCAATAAGTTTGCTCATTTATTGATGTCTATTCTTGAGTTTCAGTTTTAAGTCTACTTAGCGTGTTCCCTGTCGCACTATTTACAAAAATTTAAATGATTGCCCTTACACTTTTCTTGTATGGTTATGTTCTTTTTGTTATCTTGATTATCGATTGCCTTTTAACTGTAAGCCTAATGCTCTCAGAAACTGATTTCTAGATAAAACCTTTAAAACTTCTCAGTTGTCCGTGGTCATTTTATGAATATCAAAGGTATTTAAAGTTGGGTTTGTATTTTGTCTACTTTTCTTCACAGCTAGCTCCCTGATCCATTGTGGTCATAGGTACCCGTAACGGTGGATTGGTAAGTCGGGTACACTAGAATACAGTAGGAAGGAATCAGGGTTGCTGATGGTAGGTTTGTGAGGTCACCTGATTAATGTATATGGTGAATTGAAATGTATGGGCCCGAAAACTATATGGTGAAATTATTTGTCGGGTGACCCACGATCTCTATCACTAGTATACAGGAAGTACAGATGGAAAGACTAATAATGTTTTAAGACTCCAGCTGCATTTTTTTTTTACAGGGAATTGTATGAAGATACACCTCATTGCAACAGTATATTTTGTTACCAGCACTATGGTTATCACTTTTTACACAGAGCTAGTGTTCCGAGCACTGTGAATACTTACCATCAATGGTTAGTTCTGCTACATTCACACATATATTTGCATACTTTTCAGGGTTCAATACATCAGACCCAAGGTCATACTATTATAAGCTAGAGAAAACTAATGCAACTGCAAAGAAAATGATGCTGACAAACACCAAGCTCATATATTCAGCTCCTTTTATCTCCCAACTGTCTACACAAGGCTTCAACTATTGGAGGGACATGATAGACAAAATCCATCTGGGGTCAAAAGATTGGCAGGATCAGGCAACAGAGGCCTTATTTAGAGCTTGACTCATACCATTACAGATATTTTTCCTGAACAGAACAGTGCAACAAACTACCTCCTACAGGTCTGCAAAAATTAAAGACCTGAAGACACCGCACATCTCCTTGCCCATACCTATTGAAGGTATATCAAATGACACACTGATTAGTGAGGAGGTACTGGGTGCAATGCTGCAGAATGGTACATACAAGAACTCAGATCCCAATTTGAAGGGATGGTTGGTTTGGCCTATCGACATAAATAGGTGTTAATCAAGATTCAAGGGTACCACCAGAGAGTTTAGTATCCACAGGTATGACCCACTCTATGTACACACAGACGACCCAGGTGTAGTGGTTTCTTAGAGTTTTGGGAAGTTGTGCCTAGAATGGTTAAAACCTCAACACTACAACAGGTGAAAAAACACTTGTCCCTTCTAGCAGACAACATGGATCTTAGAGATTTCTTGTTATGCCCCAAGAAACCGCATAAAAAACGCTTCTTATATGCCATCTACAATGAACTGTGGAAAGTCTCCCAACAGGATGCTGCTGAGAGATTACGTGCAATTGATATGATTCATCTAGAAAAGGCACTGGCTGTGGTAGACGATGGTATGACCACACTTTCTTCACATTTATTCACTGAGCAACATTGTGTCCTCGGCAATCAACATAATGGAACAAGATTTGTCTGTTCTACAGCATGGGCAATCTCAATTGCACTCCATTATGCTTTTGAGCTGGAAGCTCCAGCACTGCAATCAAGCAACGTGCCATGGCGATACATGAACAACCTGTTCTCTGCTTACAATCTGACAGACAGAAAATTGACTGTGGCATGCAGAGATGCAACATACACCATGCTGCTCATTGAAAAATTAGAGAAGTTACCTTTTACTGTTGCAGAGTCACCGTCTACAGAATGGTTAAGTCATGGCTATATCAGACTGCCAATCATAACATTTCAGTTCCAATACTACCTTAGATACATCCAAGCAGGCAGATATGAAGCATTAGTTGAAGGGTTCCTTTGCCTCTTCTGTGGATTAGGCTGCATGTTGGACCTGTCAGGACACGTGGGAGTTACCGTATAGATATAGGTGCAGAAATAAGGACACTGAAGTTTTCTTAAGTGTTACTGACTGCGGGAAGGCTTTAAGTGGGTCTTTAGTGTGCAAAGAAGTGTCAAAAGCGAACGTATCTTGCTACTTGAAAGGCTCCCCAGCTGCTGTGATTCATCCTGTTTTTTAATTGCTTTCGAATGGAAGTTATTTAGTGCTGAATGATCAAGGCTGTTGTTGAATGGTGCCAGGCATTGCATATCAAGTCACAGTAAACTGCAGGGTTGTTTGCTGTAAGCAAGTATGGTTTCTCCCGGCTCGCACAGTTAGGGAGGCACCACTGTGGCATTCATTGAATGTTTCCAGTATAAGGCTTGATTCGCTGAGCAGACTGAAAGATATGTGGTTTCAATGTGACCTTAACTTTAGCCTGAGAGACTTTTGATCTCCAGGTTGTAAGGTCTTCAGCAGAGATATAGGCCCTGGTCTGTACGAACTTCCTGATCTATTTTATTGTCTGATATGAGTGGGATCGTACACTTATTTAAGCGACTTGGATCAGGTCTCTCAACCACCTTTCAGACCATCTTCTGAATAATTCCAGCATTCCCACACTCCGTACTTGGAAGCATTTTTGGAGGGCTTTTTTCGGTCCTGCTTTCGGTAGTGGGCATCCTGATTTTAATACTCTTGCTTTGCTGTGGATGCAATCCCTCAAGAAATGAAGAGAACACTGCTGGAACGACATTGTTGTGAGCGTATGGTGTTCTACCTGACTACGCCTCGGCTTCGTGAGCTGAGTGAGCTGTGTGAGCATTGGTTCCTGTCTTTCAGACCGGTCTGGCTAGACTGTGTCCTGCCTGTGTTCCTTTGCCTCTTCTGTGGATTAGGCTGCAGGTTGGACCTGTGTCTGACACTTTCATTGTTTGCGCCACCAGACATAGAAGCGCTACTAGTGCCTTTGCAGGCCCACAAGTGCATTTGTCCCCAGCGTTTTCCCATGTTGATCAAGGAATTTCTAGAGCCTACAAGGGATGCTTACACTCGAGTTGGAAGGGATATTGGCTCTGTTCCTGAGGTACAAGCATCTGTATCAAGCACGCAAGCATCTAATTCTTCCCCTGGCAACTGCCCTGGGAACCAGAGATGAACATCTTTGCTCACTGGCTATGATACTGGAAATTCTGGAGGGAAAGCCACCTGCGGACATGCGGCCGATTCACAGAACTAACTTAAGACAAAATACTAAACTTACTACCATTTTGGTATTCACAGAAGGCACTTACTCATTTTGGTATTCACAGAAGGAACTTACTCATTTTGGTATTCACAGAAGGCACTTACTCATTTTGGTATTCGCAGAAGGCATTACTCATCAATGAGTAAGTGCCTCAGCAATGTTGAGTCTTCAGTGCAGAATTCTTAAAACAATCTGACCTCTCCGTGCTGGCAACTTTTTAAACATTTACCAATTTGAATGTTGAGTGTGACTTTGTTTTGTTTTCTTCTCGACTCTAACTGAGCTTCATGGCTTTCAAGGTGCTCAGTGCATTAATCTCAATATCTACAAGTTTAGAGGACCTTTTGAACGCTTTGAAATGACTTTTTCTATAGAAATATTTTTAGGCTTTTAAAATGCTTTTAGTATGTTTTATTATAAAGGATTTTTATGCCTTTTAATAGTGTTAGCTTTATAATTACCTAGCTTACCTTGTTGACCTTTTGATGAGGAGTGGGTGTCATGTCTTTTAAGATTGTCCCATCATGTATATCCCATTCTTTACTTACATTGTCCCATTCACACGACAATAACAATTCTAAACAGGTGAACTTTTACCTAGTTGCTTATGTCTCTTTGACACCAGGCTTCAAGTATTCTATCGTAATCCCTGTACCTGACATACATACTGTCCCCAGGCACGGCAGAATTATTCTGTATAAGGGTCACCACTTTTTTTCATCCTTGGCCAACAGCCAGCTGTGCATGACCGCACCTGTTCAGAAAAGCATTGGTGATTGTTTTCACAACATTTATGATTGTTTTCAAAACATCCATGATTGTTTTAAAAACATATTGATTCTATAAAAAACCCTGAAGTGACCACTTTAGTATAACAGACCCTCACATCCCCCCAACAAATCAGATGAGAATTCTTTCCAAGCTGAGATGGGGTCCTGCATGTATAATCTTGAACACGCAACGGTCTGACATCCCTTGCAGGCGGTCATCCTCAAAGCTGACAGAGTCCATCATTCTAAACCTTCAGGTGAAGGGGCTGGTTCTTCCCTAGGGGGTTCATGGCTACATATACACATAGCTATACACACATACACAGCCAGGTTAGGCTAGGTACATTTAGCCAAATTACTTAGGGCCCACATTTTAGGAATATGCAAGTGCTACTGTTTTTATCTGAACTGCTTCTGTTCATCATACTAGCACTATGGTAGAAATGTATCTAATATCTACTATATTGGTACTAGCAATCTCTTTCGTATGCTTCTGTCTCTTGATTGTCGCAGCACATATGTTTTACATAAGGCTGTTGCTGGATCAATAAATACTTATTTATGGCATCTGTTTCTGTAATTTGTGATGATATAAAATATCATCAAAGAGGGGATTGGTGGAGCAAGGTTTCGCTCGTAAAGAAACTTGCTCGGATTCAATCCTCTCGAAATAAAACGTAATGCACTAATAAACATGTTTTGTATTACGAATATTGCACCACACAACATTTCTAGCATCTAGGGGAAGCTTGTCAATGTGCTTTTAACTAACCGTAACTCGAGTGTCCTAAAATGGCCGTCGCAACGCTGGAACTTTTCTGTGCATGCGTCTGTCACACTCACGTGACATGACGTATTCTCTGCTTGGTGGGAAATCTCTGCTTCTGCACACTAGAACTAAAGATGGCTGCTCTATGTTTTCACATGCTAACGCTTGCATTTCTGCTTTTACTAAATTGTTTGTTCTGCTTAATTCCTAAGGCTGTAGTTAAAATAAAGTAATGGGAATAAAGTAGAGATAAGTGGTATACAGTGCATTCATGTATTCTTTGTTCTAAAATGGTTTCTCTTTGACTACTATTAGCTCGTATTTGGGCCTGATGTAATCTTTCTGCACTCCATCTTGAAATTCTGCGACTGAGCAGAAGAGCTCAAGAGTCCACAAGTCATGGCATTGAACCTGTGCCAGTGACTGTCTTGCCTGAAGCTAAATTGAAAATTTGACATACAATGTATTTGGTATTGAAACATCCATTGTCGGGTGGAATAAAAAGTGCATGGGAAAATAAAATGATGGGAGGGAACATTAATGTGAATATATGAATCAAGTGACCTCATAACTGGTATGGTGTGATGACCTCTCTTCGTCTTTTGACCAATCAAATTGAGGGAAATACACACATGTGCAACATAGGGGGGTGGTACACTGCCCTGGAAAATGGTATAACTAAGGTAGGCTTAGCTAATTAGATTGTCCGACTAGTCCGAATAGCTGACCTGTCACTGAACCAACGAACTCAATAGGCGATCGAGAGCAGAGGTGCTGGCGGAGCACTCTGTCAGAAGAATCAATAACCCAATCAGGGTTCTGGGAAGGAGTTCGATAACCCAATCGGGGTCTGATTGTTAGATGCAGAGAGGGTTGCGACGCTGGCGTTGCACTTTGGCTGTGGGTGCCGATCCTGACCTGCGGCGGTCCTATCCTGATCCAATTTGGTCCGTACTTGTCCTGATTCTGGTATACACCTGTCCTGTCCTGTTGGCACCTGAACTATCGGGGGTACTGTCATTTATCCCAGCCCATGGCCATGGTTGGACTTCACACCAGTGTTGGTAATTATAAATCAATGTGGGTATGTCGTTGTATTGTTTCCCTTTTCTTACCCTTCCTATGTTTCAATGCTTAAAGAATGCGTAATATTTTCACATCATCTTGCCTTGATCATATACTTTCTAATTGAATGTGCTTTACTTGAATTGGTTTGGACTCTGACATTTAAGAATTTATATAGATAAAGTGTTTAAACCTTTCCCGAGTCTGGGGTTATTTTATGAATGAAATGTTTATATACTGCCTATTATTCTAACACCCTTGATCCCTTAGGATTCTAGGTACCGGTGACTAGGATTGGTAAGTCAATGGTATAGGTCCTAAATGGTTAATTAAAATGCTGATTAGCGTAGGTTTACCTGTTCAAAGTGTGTATGTTTATATCGGCCTAGGTAAAACGAGCAGGTGAGCCCGCACTCTATCATTAGGAAAAAATCGAACAAAGATAGAGCAGCTATGGGGCTGAAGTGCTGGACCTGTGTGTATAGTGTCACCAAAGAGGTGGCGTCACTAGCTACTAGATATGAAAAAATTGGGCGCAACAGTTCCGATACACGAAGCAGTGGACTGGAAAGAAGCCCTGGCACAAGCCACTCTGGTGAATATATTCAGAAAAGGGAGCACTACATATAGGTAAAGGGAAACAGGCTGAAGGCTGGGGTAGGCAGTAGGAATAGATGTTATATTTGATTGCATTCTCCCACGGTATCTTATTGTTCAATCCTTTTTTGTACGCATTAAGAACAAAAATCCAAAAGACTTCATGTGGTTTACGTATGTCTGTACTCATGGGTTCTTGTATGGCCTCAATTTTTTCCGGCACATGCCATCTGATTTCATTTGGATGAAGGTTTTTCTTGAGGTAGTGTTTAACTTATGGTGCAGTTAGTTTGGATGTGTATATCACTGAACGATGTTCTGTTAAGTGTGTCGCCAAGGTGCGAGAAGTCTCGCTCACTCCTGCTTCTCCACCTGCAAACACCTTCTCCCCACAGGTGCCGCAGAGCATATACAAGCTGACGTGTAGTGGTTTATTACCACTGTTACGATTACATAGCTTTCCATTAGATTTTCTCTGTTCTCTATGATGTAAAATATTATCAAATTCCCTTCCTTAGCCTTCAGCTGTGTGCACTAGTCCTTTCATTTGCTGAAAGTTTCATTGCATAAATGTTTCATATTGGTTAAAACATCTTCGGATGACAGCATAGAGAGTACTAAATACAGCTTTTACAAATGGGATGGTACTTGTTTGCTACCGTAGTCATGTGCAATTTTCTTGTGTTCTGATTTACTAAAGAAATGATAGTTTTACTCTCAGCATGTTGATTTTGTAGTTGGTCTAATTTGTTATGCAAGAATTGTGTATAAGAACCCCCTGATTTTGGGGGTGAGCCAGAAGACTTTCCTTTTCTGCTAGGGATGCTGTCCGACATTTTTGTTTTTGATTGTGCTGCTTATTTGGGACTAATATGATGTTTGACCCCTAGAATTAGTGAGCCCCCAATTTGTGAAAATTAGCGATTTGAAAATTGTGAGTCGTTAATTCTAATATTTGCAGAAAACTGTCCAGCAAATAGGGAGTAGCATTGCTGTTAGCATTGACACAAGTTGCATGTTGATGACCAGTCTATAATTGTGATTGCAGTCGCAAATTGTGGTCGCATTTAGTGACTGTGGTTTTAAAGAATGCACAATCTCTTCCTGAAACAGGTGAAGGACCCCAAAACATTAAGTGGTTGCCCTGGAGGATCCTGATCAGTAGTCAGAGCACATTGTAAAGTGCAGCAGGACAGACCAACTCTGCAGGCAGTCTCCAAGCATAGCACTGCAATGGCCAGCCAGCAAGGTGAGAAGGCAGCTAGGGAGCGCTGCCACAAACTGAAGTTTTTTGAGAGGGATATGGACATCCTGACAGAAGAATGCTGCAACAATCATGACCAAGTTGTTGGGTGTGCATCTAAGACTCCCCCAGAGTCTGAAAAAAAACATTTGGAGGGACATGTAGCCGCAGCAATGCGTGGGTGTGGCAGACAGGTCCATCTACAAGATGAAAAAAGGTGGTATGACCTGCACTCTGAGTCTAAGGATAGAGTGGCAGCACGGCTGCAGGGCATCCAGAGAAATGAATGAGCTCCATCTAATGTCCCCCCACCCTCATCTGTGGAAGTAATGATGGAGAGTACACTGGAGTTGGAGGCAGTGTGCAGCTTTGGATCCCTTGACACGTCTGAACCCCCAAACCCCAAACCACCTGCTGAATGCAATATGCCTACTATATCAAAATCCCTGCCCAAACCCTGCTCTCCACATGCATGCAACACACCCTCACCCACAAACACCTAGATGCACCTTTTAGATGATCAGAAAGTCACAGCTGGTGCATTAAGGGAATTGTAGTCAGTGACATAAACACTACAGTTACAGTCTGACATAAGCTGAACAACATTGTACGACCGCTGAGATATTGTCTCACGTGTTCATTTCATTCATCTCCCCTTTTGCCACAATGATACACCTGTGGGAGAAGAGGAAAGGCCTGATGATGCAGGCGAAGACCAGGGACAGATGGAGAAGAGCAGGATGGGGCTACAGTGACTCAGCCAAGTTATTTCCATGTCCAGGGCAGCGCTGCATTCAGTTCACCACAGGCTACTGCAATTCAGGCCCCAGCATCCCACCAGTAATCCACAATCATATGCAGTCCTGCCACCAGGGTCCGGCACCTGAGTCTATCACATCAAGCACAACGGCGTCAGCAATTAAGGCTTGATGCTCACTGCCAGGCAAGATCCAACAATCAGGCATTGTTTGGTGGCCCAAAACATGCCATGCTGCAGGTTCAGCACCTGCAGCAAAAATAAATATTGATCATTAACAACAAGCTGAGCCAGGGATTGAAACAACATAAGCCATTAGTTGGCTGATAACCGGGCGTGGCTGGTTGACAAATTTGATGGCCTCACAGGGGCATTTGGGCAACTGTGTACAGAGCTGTCAGAGGAGAGAGGGCAGCAACGGTGCATGGAGCGGGCCAGTTTAAGCAGGATGGAGGCAATGGCCATTGCAATTGTGAGGCGAGCGCAGCCAACCACCCAACACTCAAAGTGTAACATGGGCCTGCAGGTTGAGAAGGGCCACGGCAGTGGTAACGTTTTTGAGGCCTGCAACAGATTTCTGCATCTGTTGAGGAGATTCAGACTGCCAGCATTACCATTGGAGCAACTGGAAAAGCAACAGACAGTGGGGAGTCTAGCCGCAGTAGTATCTCACACATATGCAGCGTAGGAGGAGCAGCAGCCACCAGCCTGCAACTCCTCCTGCCAGATCCCCCCATGCCTGATGTAGAGGGAAGAAATAACTGGACACTGACATTGAGCCATGCAGATGCCCCATTATTGTTTAGGTTAGTGGTAGTGTAACCACACAACATGTACATTTATTTCTGCTATGATGTTCGTGATGGGCAGGTCATACAGCACGATTTTTGCGTGCCCTGAAAATAAAGGGTTATCTTTATTGTGAAATCTACATTTCTTGTTGTCATTTGTAGAGGGTAGTGTTTAAATGGATAGATTGTACCACGTAGTTATGTCTGGCTACGTGGTCCCGGTGCCTTCTCTCCTCTGCTGCTCTCCTTCCCTCAATTTGCTGTGTGGCAGGTTGGCCAACGTCATCATCCTCTGAGTCTGATCCAGACACTTCTATGGATAAGGCTCTCCTGCATGCAATGCCGTGGAGTATGGCATAGGTTGCCACAATTTTGCACACATTCTCAGGTGCATACTGCAATACTCAACCACTCTTGTGAAGGCACTGAAAGCACAATTTGAGGAGGCCCATTGTGCACTCAATCATGGACCTGGTGGGCCTGGGTGCCATGTTGTAATACCTTTTGTGTGGGTAGTTGGGAGACAAGTAGGGTGTGAGGATCCATGGCCACAGGGCATGCACACTGACACCATGTGAGATAAATATAAGCGTGAGACAACATACAGAGAGTAATGATTGGCAAATACATTGTACTGTGAACATGATATTCCAGTACCTAGTACATATCTGTCATCAAAATGCCCTCTTTCTAATCAATCTGGGTGCCATGTGTGCTCACCGGGAACCTGACCACTATGTCTGTGACAATGTTGAAGGCATTGTAGACAACTTGAATGTTGAGGGAATGGGTGTTTTTGCAGTTCTGGATTATGTATTCCAGGCAAGATGGAGGACATATGGGCATATGGGTCCCATCTATGCACCCCATGACCTGAGGAAATCTTGCTATCATGTAGAATAGCATGTTTGTATTTTGCTGTTCCACATCATTGCTGGGCTGGTAAATGTGTTGGTGTATGTGGTGGATCATGGCATCTAGACAATTGTAAAAGAAACACAAAATAGCACACTGCAACACCCCTCCGGCCACTGCTATGACGTCTTGGTAATGGATAACAGGTGGAGGGAGCACAACACCTGGACATGGGTCGGGATTGCATTGCTGCACTTCATACTGCTTTCTAGGTTTGGCTTTAAGTTAGCTATTAGCTCTAGAATCACATTGCTACTCAGCCTGTATTGCTGATAAATCTCTTCCTCTATCTTCTCAAACATGGTCAGGCTGACTATTAATATCCACTCCTGTCTCCGCCTCCTCTGCTGGAGAGTCAGAATCCACATTCTTCTCGCTATCACGTACAGGGCAGCTATTGTTGAAAACTCTTTGATGCGTTCTGTGGCTTTTTTTATAGGTTTGGCCCTGTTCCGACCTGTTTTGAATTGGTGGCAAATTGCATGTGCAAACAGGCCATTTTGTGACTATTCACAATTTGCGACTCCCTTGTACATGCTGGTTTTCGAGTCGCAACTGGAACTCTCTAATTGCGACTCGCAAAATCCACTATGCATTTTTTCAAAGTCGCAGATGGGTCGCATCATTACTTTGTGATTTGCAAATGCTTGTCGTACATCGTGCACAGCCATTTTTGCATTTGCATACTTGATTGCAACCGATTTGCGACTCACAAAACAGTCATACATTTGGCCCTAAGAATAGATTATGATTTTGCATACTCTGGATAACTTTGCACTTGAGAGACTATAGCCTGTACCGCCTATTTTTTAATCTTGTAATAAAGTCCTGCATCATTTTTCCTTGATCTAGAATTCAATTATTGAGTGGGCCCCATTACTTATTTGAACAGTTTTACTCAGCTAATTGATGTTCATGGGGTGCCTTCACATGCAATTTAATCTGTGGGAGAACCGGATGAGGTAACATTTTGGGGCATCAAAATTATTATTAACGATTTTGCCCTCACAACTGCGAACAGGACATGCATGTAGACTTTGGATCCAGAAGGGCCATGAAAAAGCATGGTCGTGCCCAAGAGATGCACGGAGAAGCAGTCAAAAATTATGTATTTGATGCGGTTTTCGATTCTGAGGCCCAGTTTTACTTTGATTTTGCACTGGGGTTGATCACATTTGCTACTCAGCCCTGATGCAAAATCAAATTTGGTATTTACTAAGCCATGCAAAGCCACTTTGCGTGGTTTAGTAAATACAATGTAACACTGAGTTACTTCGCATTCAGTAGGAGTTACATGGGCTGAATATAGCCATTCCCACTCATCCACCCACGTATATCGAGGCAAACCCAGATTTACAAATACTTGTAAATCTAGGTTTACACCAAAATGATATGTCTACCCAACAGAGGCATAACAAGGAGAAATATCTTTATTTTTGTCCCTTGCTTACTATTTCAATGTGTGCTGCATTTTAGAAAGAATAATAAGCCTTTAAGAATTGTTTTATGCAGGAAGGTGTTCCTTCCTACACAAAAACAATCCTGCCTGTAACAAAGGCAACCATGAGCTATAGTACAAGGGTGCCTGCATTAGTACTAGGCATCACACAGTGTGCCAGCACAAGGAGAGAGCAGAAATGCTCCATATCTATGTAAATATGGAGCATTTCTGCTCTCTCCCTTCACGCAACTTGGTGCAAAAAGTTCTCTTGCTATGCCACGTAGCGTGGATTTATAATAAAGGTGCACCTGACTACATATGTTCTTATTTGCCATTTCTAAGAAAGTAAAATTCCTTTATCTTTAGTAACTTGTGGGATAATTGAGAATTCAATTGGCAGAACGTGTGGACAGTGGCCAATGTATACTGCAAGCAACTGTACTAGGTATTAGTGCACAAATTTCCATGTTTCCAGTGCCTGCTTGGCCAACTTGAGACCTTGCACAAGAGTACATGTCCTCAGTGCTCACTAAGCATAGCTATGCCCAGAGATTATTACAGTCAGGGATTTGGCTATAGGGTATGTCTGAATTGCATTAGATGTGAATTTAAGCAGTGCTGTGATACCATTGCTAACCATAATTAGCGATGATCATTAATTTTTAGGATGCTGGATCCTACTTTTATTGTCCTTTCAGTTGTGGTATCAAAATCCATATTTCACGGAAATTATGTCATAAATATGTATTGTTTTCCAGAAATAACAAAATTACATTAACTCTGCAAATTACAATTTTCAACAAATATAACTACAAATTGTAAATCACCACAGCATCAAACAGTATTATGTAGTCCACTTTTCAATGTGCATTTTTTTGTTTCACCAACATACAGCATTAAAAATGCAGAACAGGCATTTTCTCGAGTTATGGTGACATTTACAAATCACTCCACCTTATGACTGGATCTCAAGTCAGGAAGACCCCAGAAGCAATATAGAACTAGAGATGTGCATACTATAAACGTTGCCTCTGTAGTTTTGCATCACCCCACCTTATTCCCTACACCTGGAAGTCTTGGAACATCTAGATTCAGGGAACTGGGGACATATTATCAAGCAAGGGCGATACATTATCTGGTGTTAACCTGGGCTTCTATGGGAATTGACAAGGGCATATTATCAAGCCCATTATCGCCGCTTTAGCGGCAGTTTCCTGCCGATAAAAGCGGCGATAATGTATCGCCCTTGCTTGATAATATGGCCCCTATTTCTCTGCTGTCAGCCAGGAATGATTTCCACTTCTTTTCGCTATATGTGTTCATCCGAACCATTAAGAAGCGTTTTAATGATCGCATGATTGAGGCTCGGGTCTCATTTACAATATTTTGACACACAGAAGTGCAGAAAGCCTTCCTGCCGCACTGCTGTGTGTCAAAAGAAAAGGGAAGTATTTCTCAGTATCTACAAGTTCCTGTCATTTTCCCCTGTGCTGGCGCTCAATGGGCTGCCATATGCCAACGCAGGCACCCTTGTACCATGGTGCAAGGGTGTCTGCATTGTAGGGCTGATTGATTTTGTCCAGGAATGGACACCTTCGTGCACATAAACAATCACGAGAGGTGTTTTCCTTGTTCTATGTATGTTTCAAATTGCAGCACACATAGAAAAGGTAAAAACAAGGCGAAATAAAGGTATTTCTCCTTGTTGCCAGGGCCTGACTGGCCGTAGCAGGCACCAGGCATTTTCCTGGTGGGCCGGAGGGGTGGTAGCCGGTTCTGGACTGGTGGGGGGCGCTTTTGTTACTTGGGGCAAGTTTTGCAGCAGTGCTGCAATATCAGCCTCTTGTACCAAAAGCAGCAGCAGTGTTTCCCACCAACACCCCCCATTGGGGCCAGTCCTACTTAATTGCCAGGGCTGGTTTGCGTTCTCAGTCCAGCCCTGACCTCCCTTACACCTCCCATGGGGAGATGTAGGAATCTGACTCATTCCCAGGTTCATGAAACCTTGTAAATCTGGGAAGGCTTCAAGACCCATGGATGTTGCATGGGAACACCGACAGCATATCCATGAAACGCCCCTTTCATGCAGAGTCATGTGTGAAAGGTGGCCATATTTGCAAGGCCATGAAAAGCCATGCAGGGTGGCTTTACATGGCCTTGTAAATATGGACAGGCAAACTGCGCCGCCAGTGCGTCTAAAAAAGAGACACACCGATAGTGCAATGGGCTTGCAAATAAGCCCATCTGTGAGGAAGGGGTCCTGCTTCCCACAGGTCCCTTTTGGGTGTTTTTTTATTTTAGTTTCTTAAACCTATGCCAACCTAACACTTCAAAAGAATGGGGAGGTTTAAAACATGTTTATAAGTGCTACACAATAAAATGTAAATAATATATATTGACTTGATTCGTTTTTTCTGTTGCAAAAATATTCCACTTATTAACAGTAACTGGAGAAAGTTTTCAATGGGGTTTAGGAGTTCAGTAGGTGCAGATTACAAATATCTCTGAGGTACTGAAATAAATAATTTAAGTTGCTTTGAAAAACTATATAATAATGATAAACACAATCCGTTAGTAATTCAGAATGATCACCAATATTCCATGTCATCATTCATTACATTTGACAGAACTAGTATTGCATTGTAATGGGTTGAAAACAGAACCATAACTGATGCACATTCATACTTAATTTATATTTAATTGTAGGCACATTTATATTTACTTTTCCTGGGAAGGCAAATTCATTTTCAGGTTGCTTATTTGATTTCACTATCGTTTAATTTTCACTCTTTTCTAGACTTCTATTCGGTCTTGTGTTGCAGTGGTGTGTCAAAGGATACCTGCTGAACCATTGCAGATGGGTGACAGATGTGATGTCAGCTTCCATATCAGCTGACTGCATCTCTGCACAGCTGGCTTGTCAGAAGGATTTGTGGAGCCCAGGTTAAAAGCTGCTCCTGGGGCCATTCTGATTTTGTCCCAAAATGTTTTCAAGCATCTATGGAAACTATTACTTTTTAAAACTCTGCAGTGACAGTCACTGGTAAGAAGTTGAGTGTTTTAAGACCCATACTAGGTTGAGAGTTCATGTTGGAATAGTATGGAAACAGGAATAGTAAAATAAGATTGTTAAAACTATTTGGGCAAGGATCAAAATGTACTAAGAAATATGGAAATGTTATAACACTGTTATGTTTATGAAAAGATGGACGGACTAGAACTAATGCAGTCAAATCTTGTTCAACACTGTTATTCAGTAAGTAATTGACCTGACCCTAGCTAACCAGCCCTTCAAAAACGGCTGCATGCCATCACATTGGCAACAAATACATTGCGATACTTAAATCTTTCAATAAAGAATGAGACAAAAATATTTTAGTCCAGAATATTATCAACAAATGGGTAGGTATATAATTTAAAATTATCAATTATATTATATGAAATTATATTTAATTAAGTTTAGATATTAAAGTTTCATGTAATAACAGTTTGTCAAACAATGAATACAAAATAACTTACATTAAAATGTTTAATAGTAACCGTGAGAAAAAATTGTATATATAATAAAAACATATAGCATATTATCTTGAAAAACTAAATGAAAAAAGGATATTCCAAATTTTTTATGTCATAAATAATTGAAAAATAGTTAAAAACAATATAAAACATTAAAAGCATAGATTTACTAATCCTACTCCAATTTGAGCAACAGTAGGCAATGTGCTGACCTTTGGAGGGTCACATTTCCTGTTCCCACTCCCATCCGAGCAACAGTATGGAATGTGTTGGACTTTGGAGGGTTCAGAGTTACTATTCCCTCTCGATCCTAGGCAAAATTAGGTAAAGTTTGGGCTTTGGGGGTTCGGGGGCATTTTTAGTATTTCCACTCCAACATTTGTAACAGTAGGGAAAGTTTTGGACTTTGAAGGGGAAAGGTTAACTATTCCAACTCCAATCCAACGAACAGTAGGGATTAAGGACTTTGGAAAGATCAAGTTTTACTATTCGTACTGCATTCTGAGCAACATTAGGTAGTGTTGGACTTTTAAGGGGTCAGATTTTCAACTCTCCCTACAATGTAAGCAAAGGTAGGAAAATTGTTTGACTTTGGAAGGCTTATATTTACTATTCCTACACCTATATATAAAAATATATTTAAAATAATAAATGTAATCATTAAATATATAAATAAAAATGAATTGAAAAATCAGAATGATATATAACATAAAATTCTGTAAAAAAATTAGACATTGTCCGCTAAAACACTTCCTGCCCTAGTACCCTAAAAAGCAAAAATGTGCAAACAATTAAAATACAAAAATACATAATATAACAAAAATGAAAAATATAAATATTACATTAATTAGTAAATAAAACAGTAGCAATTAATAACATTATTAAATATAGAAGTAATTAATATGATAAATAAACAAATGAACCAATTAACAATTAATCAACTATTATTTAAAATAACAACTAATCAATTGATTGATTTACATAATTATTATCAATTTAATGATTAAATTACATGATCAGTAAATTAGAAATATTAATTTACATGTTGAAAAACTTCTCACCCTATTTCCCTACAAAACTAACAACTCACTACTTAAATTAACAATTTCAAAATTAAACATAAAACATATATAACCA
This sequence comes from Lissotriton helveticus, assembly GCF_964261635.1. Classification (NCBI taxonomy): domain Eukaryota; kingdom Metazoa; phylum Chordata; class Amphibia; order Caudata; family Salamandridae; genus Lissotriton; species Lissotriton helveticus. Next base: position 722,830,553 of record NC_136059.1, on the reverse strand, counting down.
TATATAAACTATATAAAAGAAATTAAATACAAATATAATTCCAATAATAATACTTTATAGTAGAAAAGTTATCAAAATATTAAAGTAATAGTATTTTAACAATAAATCAAGTACCTAAAAAAAGAGATTTTTACCATCAAGATTAAGTCCCACGATATTTTTGACTTCATGGCACTCTAGACACAATATTTGTGTTGCACAATATTTTTTCAACAAATATTTTGACCAAACAATTTAGAGACATCATCTGTAACAAAACCTAATCATTAATATCAGCAGTATTCAAAGTAAACTCGGGCACAGAAACCACAGCCCTTTGCTGTCACATAAAGTGATCTGTCCTGGTGAGCAAATAGGTGACAGCAAAAGGAAAAACTGTGCTTTTATCTCTATGATTTCCAAGCTTCAGGGGTGGTCCACCCTTCGAGCTAGGCCTAATTTTAGCCTGCAACATAGATGCTAAATATTCTTTTTGCCTGTGTGTGACATTTACACGTTTTCAGTATGTCATATGTGACCTTGACACATTTTCAATATGCTTATGTATGATGTGCCAGTGTTCTAGGTGTGACACTATGGGGCTTATTACGATGTCGGCCGGCTTTGCCTCCACTGACACGGTATCAGTCTCGGGACCGACCGACCTTCGGTCGGCAGATCTGACCGCCTGATTACTTTGCGACCGAAAAGTGTTCGGTTGTATACTCCCTTTTCTCTGTGGAAGCTTGTGTTACGACCATAAACCGGCTGTAATACAGGCTCCCATAGAAAAATGGGTGTATGTGTAAAAACCCTGCACCCTGCGACAGGCACCGCATGGTGCATGCTTCACAGTGCAGGGATTTGATAGAATAGACATTGTTTATGCTTTGCAGTATTAATGAAAGTTAGCATACTAGACGAAGAAGGCTCGGTGTATTTGTGCTGCCCGACTTGTGAGAGCAGATTATCTTTGCAGTGGTTGGATTACTAAAACACTAGATAGTCGTGCTGTGAATAGCGCTGCGATTGCACTAGCTTTTATTTTTTAAATCAAATTGTAAATCAGTGTATCATGTTGTAATTTTAACTATCAGCCACTTACTTGCACAATACAAATTTACAAATCACACGCTGTTTTGTGGACTATTCACCTCCGTTCCCAGGGCCATAGAAGGGAAGATTGTTCAGCCATTTTGGTTGACAGTCTAGTTGCTGACGAGCTGCACTTGACTGCCTATTTAAGACGGCTATTGCAGGCACGCGGCATACTAGACGAAGAAGGCTCGGTGTATTTGTGCTGCCCGAGTTGTGAGAGCAGATTATCTTTGCCGTGGTTGGACTACTAAAACACTAGATAGTCGCGCTGTGACTAGCACTGCGATTGCACTAGCTTTTATTTTTTAAATCAAATTGTAAATCAGTGTATCATGTTGTAATTTTATCTATCAGCCACTTACTTGCACAATACAAATTTACAAATCACACGCTGTTTTGCGGACTATTCACCTCCGATCCCAGGGCCATAGAAGGGAAGATTGTTCAGCTATTTTGGTTGACAGTCTAGTTGCTGACGAGCTGCAACTGACTGCCTATTTAAGACGGCTATTTCAGGCGCGCGGCATACTAGACGAAGAAGGCTCGGTGTATGTGTGCTGCCCGAGTTGTGAGAGCAAATTATCTTTGCCGTGGTTGGATTACTAAAACACTAGATAGTCGCGCTGTGAATAGCGCTGCGATTGCAATAGCTTTTATTTTTTAAATCAAATTGTAAATCAGTGTATCATGTTGTAATTTTAACTATCAGCCACTTACTTGCACGATAAAAATGTACAAATCACATGTTGTTTTACGGACTATTCACCTCCGATCCCAGGGCCATAGAAGGGAAGATTGTTCATCCATTTTGGTTGACAGTCTAGTTGCTGACGAGCTGCACTTGACTGCCTATTTAAGACGGCCAATGCAAGCGCGAAGCGCACGCAGGCAGCGGGCGCGCCGATGGCGCACCGGAGGCGCGCCAGAGGCAAGCCCGTCTGCGCCCGTCCGCGACTTGACCGCGGCTAGCGCAGGTCATGCTGCCCAAAATGCCTTCACTCGGTGCTTTACATCTCACCAACGTTGGATCCCCTATTCTAGGGAAGAGTTACTGGCCATAGACAATCGAGAGACAATGCCATTTAATATGACAACAGCTAACGGTAAGCCTCTAAGATGTGGTCTAATTAATTGTAGGTCACTTATTAAACACTACTCTGAGATATCTTGTGTGGTAGAAGATCTAGATCTTGACATGATGTTTCTAACAGAGACCTGGACTAACGATAATTCCACAGTCGAACTAGGCCTGGCGTGTCCAATTGGATATAAATCGCTGCATAACCCCAGAGCGACGGGTAGAGGTGGAGGTGTGGGGATGATCTTCAAGGAGAAATGGAATTGTGTTCCTTTAGCTCTGATGAAATTAGGGAAATTGAACTCCTGGGATTCACTATACAGGGAACTAAAGGAAACCTACTGTCAGGAGTAGTGTGCTACAGGCCCCCGGGACGATCAACTCACTATCAGAATTTCTATGAGATCATCGCAAACTTAGCCCTGACCCACGCCAGATTAATTATATTGGGGGACTTCAATCTTTTGGAGAATGGGAATCTGGGGAATCATCAGAGAGATTTACAGCAGAGTTGTGCTAATTTGAATCTTCAACAGTTGGTACATCAGTCCACTCATCAAGAGGGGCATATATTAGACCTAATATTTGCCAATGAAGTTGATACATCAGTACAAGATATTCTACCACAAACATGTACTGATCATTATCTAGTCCTTTTTAATACTAGTGTATATGTCCGACAGGAAGAAAAAAGGGTCACGACAACATACAGACTGGATAGGAAGTAGGCCAGATTGGATAACAAGCTTTGGTCGAAGAGCATGACTATCTAATCCCAACTGATTCGGTGGAGGAAAATTATCGAAAGTACTGCAGTACTATAGTTAGGAATTTAGGTCGTGTATTACCAAAATTTAAAATTAGAAATAAGGAAAAGTCTTCAGCCCCTTGGTTTGACGCGTATCTAAAAGCACTTCGACTTCTCCGTAGAAAGGCAGAAAGGGACTGGAGAAGACAGTATGAAGATTCAGATAAAAAATACTTTAAGTTAGTCCAGCTTAATTATAAAATAGCCATTGCTAAAGCAAAAGCAAATTTTTATGCCACTACCATCCTGAACTCCAGGAATAGCACAAAAACACTTTTTAAGATTTCTAAGTACATTACTTTGCCCATTAATCAATGTAACAAGACAATTGCCTCACAACAGCGTTGTGATGATATTTCGTGTTATTTTCAGGAGGAGATTAATAACATTGTTGGGAATCTATCCCCTCATAATATTCAGTCCATAGATACTGAACTGGATGAGCCAGTAATTGAGCTAAGTGACAACTCCTTGTTAACTTCTTTTCTATTACTCACAGAGGACTCTTTTGCTAGCACAGCTCATAGCATCTCTTCAGGCTCCCCATTAGACCCTGTTCCCCACAGAATTTGGAAACAATTTGGTAAAATTATGTTCCCTTGGCTTCATAAAATCTGTAACCAGTCTTTGGAAGAAGGCGTGGTTCCATCTGTATGGAAGCAAGCATCGGTTTCTCCGCTGCTAAAAAAAACCATCGCTAGATTCTACACTGCCTGCCAGTTTTAGGCCAATCTCTCTTCTTCCCTTTCCAATAAAAATTTTGGAAAAGACAATTAGCAGAATTCTATCTAAACATCTTGAGGATAACCAGTTGCTGGATGAATTCCAGTTTGGTTTTCGACCAGCACATGGCACTGAAACGGCACTGACCACAGTGATGGATAATCTTCGGCTGTGCGCCAACAGAGGGGACGCGTCGATCCTTGTCCTTCTAGATATGTCGGCGGCTTTCGACAATGTGAGTCATGCCATTTTTATTGCAAAGACTGTGGAACAACGGGGTGAGAGGAAGAGCTCTTGAGTGGCTGCAATCTTACCTCCTGGGTCGCCAACAGACGGTGACTTTAGGACAGTTTACATCAAAAGTCTCTCCTGTCCATTATGGAGTTCCACAGGGATCATCAGGCAATCCCATCCTGTTTAACATTTATCTGAGACCTTTATTGTCCATCATTAAGTCTTTTGGTATCAGCGTGATAAACGACGCGGATGATACCCAACTGATTTTCTCTCTAGAGGGTAAACAGGAGACATCGCTAGAGATTTTCCAGGAGTGTATGCGGAAAACGGCTGGATGGCTCAAGAGTAATTCCCTTCAACTTAATGGGGGGAAAACAGAGGTAATGTACTGCTCAGCTGCAAAAATTCCAAAGCATCCCCCGACTGAGTTCAGCTCACTCCAGAGAAAGATTCTCTAAGCCTGACTAACACCGTACGAAACCTTGGAATACTAATGGACGCCAACCTCCAAATGGTGTTCCAAGCTAATAAAACTATTCAAGTTTGCTTTGTTTTAATCCGCATTTTGCAAAATACCCTCCCTCTACTGCCAGATGATTCCCGATTACTGCAACTCCCTATATTTGGGGGCTCCCCAGTATGTCATCCAGGGGTTGCAACGGGTGCAGTCGGCAGCAGCTAAGGTGGCTCTGCATAGATCATGGAGCTCCTCCACAACTATGGCACTGAGGGATCTCCATTGGTTGCCAATAAAAGAGCGGATAAACTTCAAGTCATTATGTATCGTTTTCAGAGCGGTTCATGGATATGGACCACTACCCCTGCAGGATAAATTCAACTGGTATGAGCCTTTCAGACACTTACGGTCTGCTAACACAGGCCTAATATCGGTTCCCAGATTTAAACGGTCTAGAATGGGCGGTAGGGCCTCAGTGTAACAGCTGCACAACTATGGAATGGGCTGCCACAGAATATTAGGTTAGCCGATTCCTTGATGGATTTTAGGAAGGGTTTGAAAACCCTATTGTTTCCTAGAAGTTAGTCAATCTGTTATCATTACTTGAGCCGCAGGTACAGTTGTTCCGTGTTTGTCTGAGCGCCAGGATGCCCGTAGGGCGATAGTAGCGCTATACAAAAACGTATTACATTTGCTGCACCAAATTCTATTTGGGAACCATTTTAGGGTGTTCAAAACTGATCTGGTTCAATTCCAAGAAATCCTCCTCTTTGAGTTTCGTTTCCTCACTTGGGTTTTGTTTCAGTAATGAGCACACTGTTCATGTTAGCACATAACTTTCCCATTAGATAAAGGCCCACTCCCCCTTGTCTGGTGGTGGGCTCCAGAAGGAACAACCTTGGACTGTGTTACTTTGTGTAAGATATGAGTGCTGAGACCGTTTTACAGTATTTTGCTGCACCTGCTTGGAAAATTCCACTGTGGGCTTGTTTTAATCCGGTTACAAAACGTACATAATGTATCTTTATGCTTGTTGATTTCAGTTCCCTTTGCAGCACTCCTGCTGACTGGGCAGATGGGGCTCTGCTTTTAGTGTATATGAATAAACAGTTTTTGGTTCGTATTCTCTACTCTCTAACCGACTCTTCATTTAGTATGGGAGACTGAGAGGTGGTCATTAGTGACCTGAGTGGCCCCAAACGGGTTACTTCCTTCAGATTCACCGGGGGTACCCTAGGTCGGACAGCAAACCAACCGTGTAGGTTGTAAAGCATCCGACCGCGGTCGGAAGGCTTTCCAACAGACCACGTAATTGGCCCCTATGAGTGGACCTTTACTCCAAATACATAAAACAGTAAATATAATGAGTTAAGATTCACAGTATTTTCTGGAATTAGTTTAAGACAGCAGAACTATCCCTTAGGTGAATCATATTTTGTAGGCATTTGCCTTTTAGCAATTGAGATGTAGCTCAGGTTTTTACAAACCATGTAGACTCAGGCCTCAGAGAGCCCAGCTATAGCTCAAATTGCACAGATCTGACTGCCTGCATCCTTGGACAGTCATACTGTTAAAGGATGCAATGTTTCAAGTTCATAGCTGGCTAAACTTAAGAGATCAACCAAGTAGCCCAGGATCAAACTATTTGATACCAAAAGGTTTGGAATGCTTCACTTGAAGTGCGGGGCCTGAGTAGTCTTTTAACTTTCCACCCCACTAATGGCAGTTGTACGGAGCACTTTCATGTCCACAAACTCACCAATTCACAGGAGGCAATTTGCGATAGTAAAAATGCCTTTTCTTGTGTACAAGCCATGAATTGTGATTCAGTAACAGGGTACTAAATCACAATTTGGGTTTGTGACCCAATACCGATTCTGTATTTGGAAGGGGCATGTTTATGGCATCTCTTCCACATACAGAATTTCTGTGGTATGTATTATGACTGAATTCTGGTCACAAAACGTGAATATTTTACAACCTCCTCAAAGGAAGTGAAAAGACATTTGCAAATAAGAATGGATCCTCAAAGGGCCCTTCCCCCTAGTGAATGTTGAAAACAATGGGGCTTATTTACAAGCCCCTTGTACTGCCGGTGCATCACTTTTAATATGGGGAAAAGTGATGTACTGTGGTGCAAGGGACTTGTAAATAAGCCCCAATGTTTTTTAAGAGAAGACAATGGTCTGAATGACCACTGCCTTCTCTTATAAAATGTTAGTTTAACTTTTCTTTTTTCGTTGCCTTTAAGGAAAATGGGTTGCTTTTTAAAAGCAATCACAGACATAATGGTTGGCTAACCTCAACAGACCACCATCTCTGTGAAGGTTGCAATTCATAGGGTGTCACACCTTGCGACCTACTTAATTAATATTTAAGATGTAGGGCAAATTGTGATCCTACCTTTAAATACATGTGACAGTTTGCAAAAAAAAATAAAAATTGGCACAAATTGAGACCAGTATTTTGTGACTTGTTCTACATACATCTGACACTAGTCCTCTCATGCATCATTAGGTATTCCAGACAATTCACCCGATTTAATATCTTAGATAATAGTTTGGACTTGATGTGGCAGGTGAGCTGAAAGTTGTTTGTGGCCCAACTGTTCATGCCATGTCAAACTCAACAGCTTTCGTGCTCAGTGAAGCTTCCAGCCCTACCCCATGAGAGAATGTATAAGCAGCAAAACGTCCTTTGCAAACCCTTGCACCTCCAATCATTCTCTTCACAGTAATACCAACATTCTAGTTTAGTTTCCAACCAAGTCCATCCCATTCACTGTGCAAAGAAGACAAAAAGACAATTGTATTCAATATTATCAGCCCCGAATGTGCAGGTCATCAGACATGGAGACTCTGCGGGTACAGGACATTCAGACCCAGAAGAGTCAAGTCCTCCTCAGCACTCTGGATTTTGACATGTTACAGGTCATGCAGGATGAGACCATGCTCTAAATGCTGCTGCACATTCCTGGGTTAAGGACATGCTTCTTGAAATCATAGGAGTCAGCACTAAGACTTCACTTTGCTACCCCTTGCACATTTTTGTAAATCAGTGCCATGACTAAAACCGACTACATAGCACTTTGTTGCCAAACTGGCTGATTTCAACGATGTGAGCCCAAGCATTTATAAATTAACTACAATTGAAAAATGTATTGCATCTCAGTTGCGGGAATGTGCATAAAAAAATGAAAATACGTTCATAAAACAATCGATTAGGGAAATGGGATTTGTAGAGCGCTGCTTATCACCAGAGAGGGTATCTCGGTGTTTCTGCTGCTGGGTGGAGTCAGTCAAACAACCAGGTTTTCAGACCCTTTCTGAATTCCTGAAGGGAGGTGGAGGTCTGGAGGTGGAGGGGAGGGGTAAGCGGTTTCAAATCTTGGCAGCCACGTAGGAGAAACAGCGACCACCCATCTTGCTTCAGTGGATGCAGGGACTAGGCGAGGGAGAGGAAGGTGGACTACACTTGTCTGGAGGGCTGATGGAAGTTCACACGGTGGTTTATGTTGGCTGGTCCCGGATTGTGTAGGGTCTTGTAGGTGTGAGTTACAATCGTGATTAAGCCTCAGTTTAGTTCACAGAGTTTTGCTGCGCAAAACCCCACAAAGTTACAAAAAAACTCAGCAAAGTTCCGCAAGTGGCAGAGAGTAGTGCGAACTGCTGTTTGCACTGGTCTTCCCGCTGCTCGGGTAGAAATTGTACCCGAGTGGCAGCTTGTGCTCGCAAATTTACCATTTGCAAGCACAGGCAGGGAAAAACTCTGCTGCACTGCGCGAAGTGACGTTTTCTGCATTCTGCAAGCTCTGCGGAGCGCAGAAAACTCTGCAAACTCCACAAACGGAGCGGAGTTCTTCGCCCAGGCCTAATCTTGAACTGAAAACTCTTGTGGACGGGGCGCCAGTAGAGTTTCCTGGGGTGTGGGGTGATGTGGGCCCATATGGGGAGATAGAAGAAGAGTCTGGTGGCTGCATTTTGAATGGTGTGTAGTCTCTTTAGCAGGTGTGAGATGATCCTGTAGAGCATTACCATAGCCCAGGCGGCTGGTAATTGGGCCCTCAGTGGCAGTGCATCTGGTGCTGGCCAGGAGCCACTTGAAGACTTTCTGGAGCATGCAGAGAGGGAGGAAGCATACTGAGGATACTGCATTGATTTGGTTTTTCATGGTGCGTTTTCTGTCCAGTATGATGCAGAGGTTCCAGCTGTGTTCTTTGGGTGTGGGTGAGAGTTCAAGTTGTCCTGGCCATGAGGAGTTGTCCCACTGGGATGAGTTGCTCCATTTTGTCAGTGTTGAGTTTGAGGCAGTTGGTTTGCATCCAGCTGGAGATGCTGGTCATGCACAGGTGGAAGTTGGCCTTGGTGGTGGAGGGGTCTGCGGACAGACAGTGGATAAGTTGGATTTCAGCTGCATATGATTTTATGTTCAGCCCATACATCCTGACCAAGTCAGCCAGTGGGGTCATATACGCGTTAAACAGGGTAGAGCTGAGGGAGGACCCTTGGGGTGGTCAACAACCTACAACCTAAAGAATACTAGGGGCTACTTTTTTATTCAAAATCTGCATTGTTGTACTCAGTCACAGCTGACCAGCTATGTTGGAACTTGAGGTTTTTTAGCTTTTTATTTGAGTTCTTTTGAATTCAAAGTGCTATGCATTTTGATGATGTTTAAAACACTCTTTAATTAGCAATGGATTATGGCAATTGTTGCTTAATAATGTTTTTTGTAACTTTACTGTGAGAACTTTGACAGTCGAGTAGTTCTGAATTACTTGGAAAAATGTGAACAGTGAGAACGAATGTCCACCTTGTTAACAGTATAATGAATCCAAAGTACTGCAGAGACACCTTCGGCCTCATTTACAATATTTTGGCGTCGGGCAGCACCACAAGCCTTCCTGCTGTGCTGCCCCACGTCAAAAGAAAAGGGCGGGAATGCAGATACAACCGGTTCCTGTACCCTTTCTCTGCACTGGTGCTCAATTGGCTGCCTTGCACCAATGCAGGTACCCTTGTACCATGCTGCAAAGATGTCTGCGTTGTAGGGATGAATGTTTTTGTGCAGCAACTGACACCTTCCTGTGGTAAAGCAATCAACTGAAATGATTTCCTCTTGCTATTTGTGCTGCTCAATGCAGCACACATAGAACGAAGAAGAAACTAGGAGGAATACAATTATATTTCCTCGTTGCACCTCCCCTGGGGAGGCATAGGTTTTTTTACGTATTCTCAATCGCAAATAGCTCATTGGACTATTTGCAACCAGTAAAATCCATTTTCAAATGTACCAACCCTGTTTTGCGAGTTAGTAACCTATTACTGACTCACAAAATAGGATTTGCAAGTTGCAATTAGGAAGGGGCATGGCAAAGGTGTCCCTTCCTAATAGCGAGTGTCACTGGTATTAAGGAATGTTTTGCAAGCATGAATGCGGTCGCAAAACATTTGCAGTGTATCATCAATTTCAAATTGGTGGTCAGCCATTTGTAAACAGGAAAGAGTCTGTAAGGGACCCCTTCCCCTTTGTATATGGGGGCGCCTACATTTTTTCAAAGCAGGCAGTGGTCCCATGAACCACTGCCCACTCTGAAAAAAATAAAAGAAAGCTTTTCATTTTTATTTTTAAAAAGTATCCTGTTTTCCTTTATGGAAAACGGGTTGCATTCCCCCCCCCCCCAAAAAAACTGCTTCATTTAAAAATCAGTCACAGACATGGTGTTCTGCTGACCCCAGTAGGCCACCAACCCTGTGAGCGCCGGCAATTCCCAATGGGGAGCAAATTGCACCCCGCCTTGTGAATATTAATGAGACAGGTCCTTTGCAACCCATTTTGTAATTGCATGCATTGTCCCAGATGTTGTTATACATCAGGTTTTGAAACTCACTAAAAATCGCAATTTGTGAGTCGAAAACCCTGATGCCCATACATGCGACCCTAAGGGTTACATGTACGGCTATTGCCTTTTGCAACTCGCAATATGAACATTTACGAAACTCACAATTTGCGAGCTGCAAAAGCAAATGTACTCATGTGTCTCAGACACATTCTGCGACTCCCAGTGGGGTTGCAATTGACCTGCTTCATCAATATTCATGAGGCAGGTGGCAATTTGCAACCCATCGGGAATGGACAATAGCACAGGGATGGTGTCCTCCTGGGGACAGAAGACCCAATGTCTGTGTTTACTTTTTAAATACAGCAACTTTTTTTAAAAAATGCAGCCCGTTTTCCTTAAAGGAAAACAAGATGTTTTTCAAAACAAAAATGAAAAGTTTTCATTTTTTAAGAATGGTCAGTGGTCCGTGGGACAACTGCCTGCTTTAAAAAAATGTTTTGCTGCCAATCACATAGGGTAAGGGGTTCTCTGGAGACCCATTTCCATTTGAGAGTGGCTTAAAACCTACTTGAAGTAGGCAGTAAACTGCGATTGTTTTGCGACAGCATTCTGGTCGCAAAACAATTGTACATGCCTTTGCGACTTGCTATTAGGAAGGGATGCCCTTGGTACGCCCCTAGCCCCAAGCGAAGGGCAAACCCTATTTTGCAACTCACAAAATAAGGTTGATACATGCCACAACCCTATTTAGCATTTGCGAATGCCTGTATCTCCGCAGGGCCGTTTCTGCCATTAGGTAGGACTAGGCGGCCGCCTAGGACGGCAAAAGGGGGAGGGCGGCAAAAAACGTGTGCACGTGAATGTCGGGGTCCCTTGGAAGGCCCCGGCACACTTTAGTAGAGTCCTGTTTGAGGACGCCGCAAGCACAGCACTGTGCCCCCGTCTTGCACATATGGGGAGGGCGCCTTGATTCCCCGAGGAGCAGCAGAGGAGCTAGACGAGCCGATGGGGGGCATCATCAAGCAGGGTCCATGGCTCTGCTCGGAAGGACTTTAGTTAGAAGGTGCCGAGACCTGCACGTCCGTGGTCCCGGCCTTTAGCAGGGCCTCCCTCCCAGTGCTGGCCTCTAAGAACTTGGACAGCCTCAGGTCGTCAGCTGTGGGCAATGCACAAATATATCTATTAACGTCAATGCCGAACTGCAATTGAAGACGTTACACGGAACTTTGAAGTGCCTAATCCAATTTTTGTCATGTTGGTTTCTTTTTAAACATAAAATACTTACATAAAAAATTCTTTCCCATTTCCCGAACTGGGAATGGAGGTTTGCAATGCCTGTGTTTATAACACACACTATGTGGAGTTAAGCCAGACCATTCATGCCAATTGTTAGCAGGGCAGATAGCGGTTATCTCAAAGAGGGAGTGAGAGCGTTACTAGGAGCTCGATTCTTCCTTCAGTAACACCTGCCGCTCCCACCCAGCTCATGGATGCAGATGTGAGGCAGGCAGGCCCAGAAAGCCCTGACCAGGTCCACAGAGCCTTTCATTAGCTCCGCATTTCATCCCTTCCACAGAGCCGGATGGGGTCAATCTCCCATTAAGAAAGAATCTTTGCCTTTGATTGCAGCCAGCCGGCACTCAGGAAAGGCATCCTCACGGGCCGCTTCCCACAGAGGCTTGAGTATATTGGCTTCGCAAGAAGGGATGTCTGTCCAAGCCAGAACTCGACATCCTCCCACGGCCACCATCAGCTCAACGCTGCATCCCGGCAGGCCCCTTCTAGTAAGTAGTAATGGTGCAATGCTGCAGAAGACGGATGTGCCCGGTCATGAGAAAGCACTAGAGACAGGCTTCCTTTCTTAGCGCTGCCAAGGGCTTCTGTGGTATACAATATGAAGTTTATTTCAACCAAAACTTTTATTTTTAATGGCGTTGTCTTGAAAATGTGCTTCTGATCAGTTATTTTATTTTTGGATCAACGTCTCCGCCTTTTAAGCCCTGCTCCTGGTGCCAAGGGGAGAGGGGTAAGGGACAGAGATGCCAACATAGGAGCTGGGGAACCAGGTTCGAGCCTCCGTGTCGGCTAAACATCCTGTGATTCTGGGCAAATCACTTAACCTTCCTGTGCCTACCAAAAATAAATGTGTCCTTGTGTAACATAAGTGGCACTCATGTAAAGCGCTCCAATACCTTTGGGTCGAATTTGCCTAAATATAACTGCAAAAAGTAAACGTGCATTGGGTACAAATCTGGCCTCGCTTTAGGCCTTTCCACGTGACTCCGAAGGTGTTCAGAAAATTACAGTAGGGCTCATTCCCACCCTGGCACAGGCAGCTCAAAGCTGTAATCCTCACAGGCCCTATTTTGGAGTGGGGGCCAGTTGAAGTGGACAGATCCACAAAATGCACGTGCCCGATCCCGTAGAAGCAGGCACGCCTAATCTGATGGCGCTCCCCAGCTAGGACTTTTGAATGAAACAATTTGGAGTTAATGTCAGTTACATAAAGTTTATATTTGATGGTCCTTCCTTTGTGTTTAACAAGTGTTTCTGAGCATTTGGTACAGATTTAGGTCAACTTCACCCCCTGCTTTCACTGCCCCCTCCAAGTCATGTAGTATTTCTTAGCCCTGGGGCTCCACTTGGTAAACACGTGTCTTGAGTTCAAATTGCAGGTGTTTTGTACATGAATCCCTGACCCCAGCAGAGCGCAAGAACAGCGGGATGTGCCCAGGGAGGCAAATCCTGGGAATTTTCCCAGACTTGACACAATACTGTTCTGTGCTTTTGCTACACCTTTGAAAGCAAAAAAATTGGACACGGGAGGGGGGCGGCATTTTTCAATTCTCACCTAGGGTGGCAAAACACCTAGAAACGCCCCTGTATCTCCGTTTGCGATAACTAAAAATGGTCGTACATGAGGCCCTAAGTGATTTGCACAGAATCACAGGATGTTCAGCCAACTACGAGGCTCGAAATGTATTTGCCAATTAGAAAGTAAGCAGCTCTGTCGGTAAAAGCAAATCCTTTGGGTAAAAGCTCCTGCTTCTAGCCAAATAGGTATTAAAACCCCAATTCTAATCCAGACTTTTCTGTCTGCACATTGTGTTCAAAGTTTCTCACATTCTTGGAGCTGGGAAGCCATATCCTGCATTTGCTTCTGTATATGAATTTTAAATCTGCATTCTTATCAACACATTTAATTCAAGCACTAAAAATCACAGAAGTTCAAATAAGTGGCTTATAGAGCGCATTGAAGCAATGCTTCACAATTGATTTCAGTTGAATGAATACCCGAAATAAGCTGCAGTTTTTCAGGTAATTGGCAATGAGAGCATTAACTCTCTCCATCACTCCCACTCACTTTAATGGAGATTGGAGAAAGGGCATGTTAATAATATTTTTGCTGTAAAAAGTAAGACCTGACCATGTAATTTGCAGTTTTGTATACTTGCCAAATAATTTTCCGCTTCATATGAGCTTCTTTCGCTAATCGTAAACTTATAATTGCACGGACCAGCTGGTAACAAATGTAATTCATACTCTCCTCATTAAAAGAAATATGATGGAGGAACTGCCAGGCACCAGTACAAAATCTTTTGTCACATTAGTATTTGTACTTTTCAGTATATTTAAAAAGGTCGATACTTGACTAAGCCAATTTTCTAATAATATTGACACAGTTGTTCTTACAGTTTGATCATTTTAGTTCATATAATAAGAAAAATTCTAATTGAAATAATTTCAATTACTTGTACTTCCTGCCATTTCAATAATTTCAATAATTGCACATTGACTTGGTACGATAGGAACTGAGAAACCACATTCTCTATTAATGTATTCGTTTTAAAGGTTCTGAATAACACAATTAGATAACATATTCAAATGTCTTTAAGTGTCATTAGCATAAAAATGGAAAATTGTTCAGCTGTTAAGTCTCATGCCGATGTGCTTTATATTGATTGATTAGACAGGAAAAGTTTAAAACTTGATGAACCACTGATCTAAGCAGTATTTTTATTATGGTTAAAAGTAAATGTCTGCTAAGAACTTACAGCCCGATTCATCAACCAAAATTGCGATCACAATAGCTGCAAATTAGCTATTGCGATCGCAATTAAAAGAAAAGCAATTCATGAACCAAAAAAGTCCAAAATTGCGAAATCGCAAAAAATATTTTGCGAATTCGCAAAATAATTAGCAGAATCTAGGTGGAACCCCTTTAGCGATTCGGAAATAGCGAGACATGATTCTGCGAAATATTTTGCGAACTCGCTAAATAACCGCAAACGCAATTCATGAAAACTCGCAAATAGCGAAAAATGAGAAAATCGCTATTTGCGACGCGCAATTTAAGGAGAACCCAAAGCAGGTGGTAACCATGAAGTCAATACAAAAAAAAAAAAACTAAACTAGCCACAGGTGCAGGGTTGACCAAACACACAAAAGGAGACACAGTTGGAGCATGAGGACTCTACATGATGGTCAGGCGGCGAAGGCTCCAGGCTGCAGCAAGGAACAGACGCAAGATCCATGAGCGAATATTCCGCCTGCGGATCACCCTACTGGGCCAAACTGAGGAGCAAATTTACTCCAAGTACCGCCTGAATGGGGCAATGATCACTAAGCTGATCCGGGACCTAGACCCCCTGATGCAGCACCCAACAAGGAGGACCAATGCCGTGCCCACCCATGTCCAGGTCTTGTGCAGCCTGCACCTCCTGGCCTCCGGAGGCTTCCAGGGGGTAGTTGCCGTTGCAGGGGGGATCTCCCAGAGCACCATGTCCCAGTACCATAGGAGTTTCCTGGAGGCAATGCTGACCCGGCTACACCATCACATCACATTCCCAACCACCCAACAGGACTTGAATCAAACCAAGCTTGCTTTTTACAACATTGCGCAATTCCCACATGTAATCGGATGCATTGACTGTACCCACATCCACATCTGCCCACCTGCACAAACCGAATACATGTACCGGAACCGCAAGTCCTACCACTCCCTGAATATCCAGATGGTGTGCAACGCTAAGACAATCATTACATACATAGTGGCACAATACCCGAGGAGCACACATGACTCCTTCATATTCCGGCACAGCGGCATGCACACACGACTGGCCAGGGGAGACTTTGGCGAAGGACACCTTCTAGGTAAGTACATGTGCCACCAAATATTACATTGTGACCATGTAGCTGCGCATAACATGCACTCACCTTCTGCTCCTTTCATTTAGGTGACAGCGCCTACGGTCTCCGTGAGTACCTCAACCCTGCCACACCGCAGCAACGACATTACAATGCTACACACATCCGCACAAGAAATTGCATTGAGAGGACATTTGGGATTTTGAAGAGCCGATTCCGCATACTTCACAAGACTGGTGGGGCCCCCCAATACCAGCCTGAGGTCTGCTGCCTTATCGTGGCCGTGTGTGCAATACTCCACAACATTGCTACCAAGCGCAGGATACCTGTAGAGATCTCTGGCAGTAACTCGGAAGGGGACAACCGCCCGCCTGCACATGTACGTCATGCACGCGGGGAGAATCCTGCTGAAGGACACAGGCGCCGCAACCAAATCACAATTAACTGTTTCTAGTGCACCCACTCCCCTCACCCAACACTTCACTAATGCATGCCAATAGAAATAATGACATGAGTCTGATTAACTGGTACTGAATAAATATTATTGTTTCATTCACAATAATGTTGCATTTTACTTACAGTTACATGACAGCTGTATTGACTCATACAACCCCATGTATGTGAGGAGGGCATGCTTGTTTCGTCAGCATGGCCCTGCATGGTACACAATAAATTGTCAGTGGCGCCTCCGGGTGGAAGCTCCCAGTCGCCTTTCCACATTTTCCTCAGCATTTGCCCGTGAGGCAGCAGTGGGCCTGGTGCTGCGGCGGGGTATTGTCACCAGTGGCACCGACAGGCTGCTGTGGCTTGAATTGCCCTCACTTGCGTCATTCCCCCCACCTGCCTGGCCATGGCCAGTCGGCTGCAGACTCTGCACTGCAGTGGTGACTTGCTCCAGTGCCCTAGCGACATCCTGGCAGCATTGCACCATTTGAATTTGCATGGCCAACGAGCGATGTGATAGTTGGGAGGTGGCATTCCCAATAATGTTGAGCGTGTGTACGCAGACAGGTGGGTCAGCAGCTGGCGGTGACGGCGCCAGTTGACGTCATGCTGGGTCAACATGGCCTGGGTGTTTTCCTCTACTGCCGTGGTCATCCTCTCCATTCTGTCAGAGAGCTGTCCCACATTCCTTGCAGTCTTGTGCAGCTGCAGGTGAATGGCTGCAAGATGACGTGCCTGCTTCTGGTGTATGCGGAGCATACGGCGCTCAATTGACAGGCCAGGTACCCGCACATTCACCCCCCTGCCGGCGCGTGGTGTTGTGTCGCGCGCCTCCCTCACCAGTCCGCTGGACTGTGTTCTCACAGTGGCAGTGCGCCGTGTTTGTTTCCGTGCTGCAGCTGTTGTTGCCAGTGCCACTGGCATGGGTGTCACACGGTGCGGTTCTGGCGCGCCTGTTGTTGCTGTGTGGTATATAAATAAATAATACCGGATCTAGGTTTTACTGGACATAGTAATAACAGATAGCTCAATAAATAAGAGTCAAGATTCGAGGTAGTAGGAGTTTGCAGGTTTAATACAGCATAAAGGACAGGAACAGGACAACCTGCACAGGAATGGGATGGCAGCGCTGCCGGGGGCTGGATCAGGATCGGCGTAACATTTAATAACAGTACACAAGTATATATACTAAAACAGTTGCATTACAATGAATACAGTAGGCGGAGCAGTGGGTGTGGTCAATAGCAGTCGCGAAAGATAAGGGTGAAAGTAGGTGTAACAAGAGGCGTGTACATAGACATGTGATGTAAACGTAACAGAATATGTCATAAATGGGGCGGAAACATGGAGGGGGCTACCTAAGGAGCCGGGACCTCTAACCTAATGGTGCGCGCAAACTGACAATGACGTGTTACTAGGAGAAGCTGGGGGCTATGAACTCTGTGCTAGGAGTAGAGACTGAAGTCTGGAGAGTCAGGGCGACATGTACCTAAACCCTATCTAGTATCTGATGTTTAGAGGACATGTTGATATAAACTAAAAGTCAGGAGGGGAGAGGCTAACGGACTCTAAGACTGGAGCATGCATTATTCTACATGTAGTGCGTGATGAAGAATATGAAATGACCATTAAATGCAGTATTTCTCTTACATGGAGACGTAAAGGCTAGACAATGACGGAAACTATTGATGCGATTCAGTAGTTTAGGAATGCAGAGAAGGAGGGCTGGACTGATAACTAGAATCATAACATACTCTTGGCAGACTCGTAGGCAGAGCCAGGCTGAGCCGGGCACTGTGAGGCAGGAAGTAAGTGAAGGGTCGAGGATACAGGTGGGGGCTGTATCGCTCCTCAGCGAGGGTACAGGAGACAGGAGCTGCTGGTGTCCGGGCCCTTTTGAGGCCTAGAAACGGGGACTTTTCAATGAAATAACGTGCACACTGAGAAACGTGGCAACGTAACTTTACATAGGCCTGATATTCATAGTTTTCACGAGAACTGGAAACTGGCATACTAGAGATGGACACAACTGTAATTGCGTCTTTAATCGAACATGGGGAATACATATGCATATTAATCATGCACACATAACATAAGATGGAGGACACGTAGGGACACAGAACATGGCAAAATTTACTTTTCCACATTCCCTCCTTGTCACAACGTTTCCATCAGGAAACATCAATATTCATGATACCATCTATCATTTCATACAGTATCATTTGCTCGTCTCGAATTTTCTTGGAACGGGATTTAAAACGGGACTTAGGACTAGGAATACAAGAGGTAGCACAAATGCCACAAATCGCAGGGCCACATTGTAAACAGAGGCAGCAACTGAATATGATCGCTACTGCAATACCCAGAAATGACAATACCTTCCATCCCCAGGTGGAAATTATATTCCAGAACCAACCGGACCATGTCCAGGTGCCTGGATCTTGGTGTAACATATGGGCAATTTTATGGAGTCTGGTTATAGCTGAATAAACAGACGGCGCGTTATTAGGAATGAAAATGCAGCAACTAGATCCGATGACTCTACAGGCCCCGCCCCTATCGGCCAGTATGACGTCAAGGACGAGACGATTCTGGAGCACGACAATTCTCATAAAGGATTGCTCTTCGGTTAAGTTACTTAGAGCAGAAGTAGTCTCAATCACTACTGCTTCAAGGGTTCTCGTTAATCTACGTATCAGTTTACTATTCACGACAGTACCTAAATAAGGGAAGACACCTTTATTGATATCTATGTATTGTTCTAGAGCAGTTTCAGTATAATCGACAATCGGGAGGTCTCTTTTGTGTCTAGTATGTACTAGGTGGGAATTCCTATGGTAGTCAGGTGGGGCTAGAAAAACTGGTGGCAGTAGGAAGGCAATGTAACAGGTTCCCTCCCAATCGAGGGGTAGACGAACATATGCAGTCTGACCACAAACAAAATAAGAATGACGTGAAGCTTTAAAAATAGATTTCCTACTGTCACTATACTTGACAATAGTAGTACAATCACTATGTCCTACATGTACGGAACCATTCTTTCGGACACATAATTCGCCTTTAACTGGTAGTACTGACATAGCAGGTAAGTCTGGAGTAGTATCAGACTGAACATTTAGGACCATAAAATTCGAAGAATAATTACCTAAATTATAAACTTCATTTTCTAGATCTAACCCTGTTCTGTGGGGAAGACCTTGCTTGTCTGGAAAACATGTACTGTTCAGAAAAGACATATCTGTTGAGGATGACGTTAACGTGGACCATGCTCCACATGAACCATTATGTGAAAATGGATAAGGAAAGAGTGGCAGAACTCCCTTCGGTGTCTGGAAAGGGGGGAGTCGACCACACACCCAACAATTAGTGGCATTGTTGGTCTGGTGTGAATAATGTAACATGCGGATAAAAGAATTATTTCGCATAGCGAGACGATAAGAGAGTTCATGAGGAGGCAGATCACTAAACGTGTGCTCTACTGTAGCATTAGCAGACTTATTTACATGAGAAACTGGAAAATACAAATAAAATGCATAACATGTGCAGGTAGTCATGAGGCTGAAAAACAATATGAAACTTAAAAAAACGATACATCGGATTGAGTTTTGACTAACTTTCTCACTATGGGGGTCTATTATATACATGTCAGAAACCGGTCTAACCGTTTCACCTAGGGGAGGACTTAGACAATCAAACTGGCTGACTTATTTTACTAGACCTTAATTTGAGCTTATACTCCTGTTGCGGAGTTTTCTCTAACGGGGGGGGTTCAATATCATTGTCTTTTGCGGGACAGTCCTTAAGAATAGTACTTTGGCAGTCCTTAAGATCCTCGGAAATGTTCTTTGAAACAGGCTTCAATCCAAAAAATCTTTTCACATGTGACAGGTGGACCCAGCCCTTCCTGCCTTCCAGCTTGACGGCAGTACGGGTGGCCAGGAGGACCTGTCGGGGTTCCTTCCAGCGAGGCTCCAGCGGACTTGAACGATCAAAGTTCCTGACAAGAACCAGATTTCCGGGAACGATCTCATGCGGTGCCACCTCGGTATTGTCTGGAAATGCGGCGGCAACCTGTGAACGACAAGAGTGTAGGGCAGACATCAAGGAAGCTAGGTAATCTGTCAGCATATTACTTGAAACATCGGTAATACTTCGAGGTCTAGGTGTACCCCACATGTTAGGGGGGCGGCCGAATACGACTTCATACGGGGACAGACCTGATCTGGAGTGTGCGACCATGCGCATATAAAATAAAGCGACTGGCAGAGCTACTAGCCAGTCCACACCTTTCTCTTTACAAATCTTGGCAATACGGATTTTCAAGGTTTGATTATGTCTCTCTACTAGACCAGCTGCTTCAGGGTGGCGTACACAATGGAACTTCCACTGGTACCCTAACAAAAGGGAAACATGTTTCATCAACTCGGATGAGAATGGCTGGCCGTTATCAGAATATACGACTCTAGGGAGTCCATAACGGGGGAAGAACTCACGAACCAACTGCTTGGCAGTGGTCGCGGCTGTGTAATCTGGGACTGGATATGCCTCTGTCCACCTGGACAAAGCGCATACCACTACAAGGACATACTTGAAACCTCGACATCGCTCCATCTGAATATAATCCATCTGGAGGACTTCAAAAGGGTGGTCAGGGGGCTGGAATCCACCTTGTTCCACCGGGACACTTTTACCTGGATTAAACTGACAACATATCATACAGGTACGGACTTTCTGCTTGGCTGCAGCTCGTAAATGCTTGTTGAACCAAATGTTCTGGATACTGTCTAACATAGCTTTTTCTCCTAAATGTGCTGGACTATGTGCGGTATTGATAATGACTTGAACCATGGAGTCGGGGAGAAACCATGTGGCTTTACCCTTCGTTACCCATCCCTGATCTGTCTGGACCCCTCCTTGTTCGGACCATTTCTTGATTTCATCGGGAGTAGCATGTAACTGGATATCTATGACATCTTGAGTAGGGTCCTTAACTGTCATACAAGTAGTCGGATCTGGAGTATGTGTCTGTGTCTTGTTAACTGGAATGTCTGGAGTCTGTGCTGTAAGCTTGGCTGTGCGATCTGCTAGATCATTACCTTGGGAAATAATGTCAGTAACTTTCGTATGTGCTTTGCATTTCATGATAGCAATAGATGTCGGTAAGTGTATGGCATCTAACAGAGCTTGAATAAGGAGACCATGCTGAATCTTGGTTCCATGAGAAGTCATGAAACCTCTCTCCTGCCAGAGCACTCCAAAGTCGTGTACAACTCCAAATGCGTAACGTGAATCTGTGTAAACATTAACTTTCAGGTTCTTGGCGTGTATGCAGGCTTGTGTCAGAGCAACTAGCTCTGCTGCTTGAGCAGACAGGGTGTCAATACGGTGTGTATCGATAACTTCAGTGTCAGTAGTCACTGCATACGCGGCTACTAGTTCTCCTGTACTTGTTCTCATACATGAACCATCCACATAAAGTGTCAGGTCGGGATCTGGTAATGGAATATCTGTCAGATCTTGTCTTGGCTTAGTCATAATGTTAACTACTTCCACGCAGGATTCGAATTAACTGACGGTAACAGTGTAGCAGGATTTAGAACGTTGCAGCGTCTGATTTCTATGTGTGGCTGGAACAGTGTCAGTTCATAACCTGTTAAACGTGCAATTGTCAAGTGCTGAGTCTGGGTTCGGTTTAAAAGAACTTCCACGGAGTGTGGAACTTGTACTGTCAAGGAATGTCCTAATACTATGGAATCACTTTGTCTGATAGCTAGAGCTGTGGCTGCAACTGACTTGAGGCACGCAGGCAGAGCCTGGGCTACAGGATCTAATGTGCTCGAAAAATAAGCACATGGCTTGTATTGTCCTGCTTGATCTTGTGTGAGAACAGATAATGCTGTACCTTCGCGTTCTGTGACGAAAAGTGTAAAAGGCTTACTGTAGTTCGGTGTAGCTAGAACAGGAGCTTGGCATAAAGCTTTCTTTAACTCATTGAAACTAAGTGTATGTTCAGATGTCCAAGGGAGGACAGTCGATACGGCTGCCTCCTGCGTTGTTAACTGTATCAGTGGTTTAGCTAGAAATGCATACTGAGGAATCCATTGTCTGCAATAAGAAGTTAGGCCGATAAAAGCACGTACCTCCTTCTGTGTCTTGGGCTGAGGAAGACTCGCTATTAACTGGATACGGTCTGGTGTCAACTGCCTACCCCACTTGGACAGTAAGTGGCCTAAGTAGATCACTTGCTGGGCACAGAATTGAAGCTTTGAAGGGGACACCTTGTGCCCCATCTCTGCTAAGAAGTACAAGACTGTAAGAGATGCTCGCTCGCAAGCACGTTCAGAACGGGCTGTGATCAGTAGATCATCGACATACTGGAGCAGGGCAGTGTCAGTTGGCATGTGAATGTTGTCTAGTTGTCTCTTAAGTGCTTGACTGTAAATACTAGGACTTTCTGTGAAACCTTGAGGAGCTCGTGTGAACATATAGCTCCTTCCATTTAAACAAAATCCGAAAAGAAACTGGCTGTCTGGATGAATGGGGACACTGAAAAACGCGTTCTTGAGGTCTATGACTGTAAAAAATGTTGCTTCGGAATCAATGGCTGTCAATAGGGAA
Source organism: Lissotriton helveticus (assembly GCF_964261635.1). Classification (NCBI taxonomy): domain Eukaryota; kingdom Metazoa; phylum Chordata; class Amphibia; order Caudata; family Salamandridae; genus Lissotriton; species Lissotriton helveticus. Next base: position 722,808,121 of record NC_136059.1, on the reverse strand, counting down.
GAGATGTCTGGAACAACTGGGTACTGGGGAATAATACATTTATTGAGTTCTCGAAGGTCAATCACTAATCGATATACTGGGGGTGCATTTGGATCAGTACGTTTCATGACTGGAATGATCGGAGAATTACATACATTGGAGTCAGTTTCTACAACTACTCCTTGAGCGATGAGCTCGTCAATAATTTTGGATAAGGCTGCTACAGCCTCAGGTGGCAATCTATACTGTCTGATTCGTGGTAGGACTACACCTGGTTTGAGAGTCACACGATGGGGTGTGATTTGCATGAAACCTACATCAGTTGGACCTCGTGCCCATAGATGCTGCGGAACATTAGACAATCTCGGATCAAAATCTCGTAATATATAGTGACCCTTGAAGTCACGTAAGAACAGTCGTATTCCCTCTGGGGAGCAGCAAATAACTGCACCTAATTCTTTCAGTGTTTCAAAGCCTAACAGATTTTCTGGACACGACTTTGTAAGTAACAGATCAGTAGTGCGGGACAATGGACCTACTTCTAGAGTAACTGGCTTAGATATCTCGTTTACAATAGGCTTTCCTGAAAATCCAAGGGAAACATTTCTAGAGCCTGAGAGCGGAGCCCCTGGAACTTCGGCGTGACTAATGGTGGTCCTACTTGCCCCTGTATCAATCAGAAACTTTCTGTCTTTCCCTAGTACTTGACTATGAACATAGGGACCCTCTTGATCTACAGGTATCTCGATGAGAGGCAAGCCTACCTCCCTCTCTAGGCTGTTTCATGAATATGGCTGATACTCTGGATACTCGGATTGTGCATACTGGTACATCTGCTGTGTAACATGTTGTGTTGCAGCAATAGGCTGCGGTGCTGGAACTGTCTGTTGTGCATTCTGTGGCTGAGAAGTCTGTGAAACTTGTTCTTGTCTAGGCGGACGTGGTCTTTCTTTAGTCTTACCAGTAGCTATATTGTGTTTCAGAACTGCACACTCGTTTATGAAATGACCTGGCTGTTTACAATAATTGCATGTCCCTTTAACGGGAGCTGCAGAATGACTCGCTTGATTCGGACCCCTCTTCTGACTGTCTTGAGGAACAGATTGTGCAACTAGTACTTTCATTTTCGTGTCTTTCATACGTTTTCTCTCGTGTTCTTGCTCTTCTCTGATTCTATTCTGATACTGAAGCATCTGTAACATCTGGGACGGGGTACTAGCTTGCCATGTACTTTCGACTTTCAAAACTCGATTCTTAACTTGTGGGCTTGAATTCTCGACTAATTTAGTAACAAAAAGATGAGGGTATGACTCACTACTTGTCTTGAGGCCACTGTTTATAATAAAACATTTTTCAAATCTAGAATAAAAATCACTAGTGTCTTCATCTTGTTTCTGTTTACAGGCTGAGATTGCATCCCAGTCTTCCTTTTTAGTGGCTAATAATCTTGGCAAAACTTGTATCAATAATTCAGGTAATTCTTTACATTTCTCTCCTAGACCGGTACCTGGTACTCGTATCTTATCTTCAGCTTCGAGAACTGCCCAATCGATCTTTTTCTCTCCCACCTCCCATTCTTTTTCCTTGAGTTTTTCATATATGCCTGCGGGCAACAGGACTTTTAACATTTTAATTATATCTGGATACGTGTATTCTCCCATACGGAGCATGTCTTTTAATTCTCGGTGGAACCCTGCTGGATCTTTGTCGTGACAGGGAATTAATTTCTTCATCTCTAAGAGTTCCATCTTTGTAATCGGAGTGTAAACAAACACTCGTTGCATTTCACCATCTGTTGTCCTGACTGGGTGTACTTCTCATAACGGGTTCTGTCTGTCTATGTAAAACGGTTTACTTTCTGGAGGTGAGACATGAACAAAATGTGGGTTCAAAAACATACTATATTTATGGCGTTGTTCTAGAATGACACTAATTAAATCGGTACCTAAACCTTTCCATCTATACTGGAGTAACTCGTTCAGGACATCATGTAACGGACCTGGATCAGAATGTTGACCTTCATACAGAGTAATGAGGTGCTGGATCATATACATACCCACCAGTCGCTGCTCGGCTGGGGGCAATTTCAGAAACATGTGTGCCACTATTTCGTCTGGAAAAGTGGTAGAATCAGTAATCCATCGGACTGCTGATCGGACTAGTTCTTGTTCATGCATAGTACTTAATTCACTATAACCGATTCGTGATTTCAGAATTTGATCGGTAGCTTGAAATACTTGTTCTAGAGAACCTTGTTCTGGTGCTGGATGATGAAAAACTGACTTGTGTTCTAGGCGTAAATGGCGGTCTGGAAATCTAGATTTTCCTACATACGCTATTCTGGCGGGATTCTCGTCCTCTACCTCTTCAGTAGAAGAGTCATTCTCTTTCTCGCTTGCTTGTGCTGCTTTACGTTGTTCGTGTAACTTTATTATTTCTTTACGGATTCTCTTGTACATACTCTCTATACTACTGATAGTTCTGTGTTTACCCTCGGCTATATTATCACTCCACCTTGTCAGGATTCTCATTTCGGCTGGATCTTTGGTCGGGTAATCTTGTTCCCTTATTAAACAATTAATCAGAAACTTTAATATCATGAGCTGGATCTCAGCTTTCCTTTGAGACATGGCTTCGCCAATACTTTCTGGATCATCCCCTGTACGGATGAAACAATATATTCTGTCTAGATCTTCTTTCATATCTGGTAGGGTGTCCAAATACCCTGTCACCCGTCTTACACGGATGGAATATATAACTGTACTATCATCACCTGCGACTGGATCATAGCGGCATTCAGTAAGGGCTCGTCGGATATCTGCAACGGACTTATATTTGGGCGTACGCTGTAACGCACATTCATGTAACTCGACTAACGTTAAACGTTGGTGTGGTGGCGGGGTACCAGGAGGACCTCCTCCTGCGGCCCCTATACTGGAATCGTCGACTGATACTCTTCGTGCTGGCAGAGTGGGAAATTGTAATGTAGGCTGGACCGGGGGTACCGTAACAGGTACTCCGGTGACTGGAGGAGCAGGATTTACATTATTTACAGGGACTGGCGGAACAGGATTTGCATATTCTGGGACTGTGTCGTCCAAATAGGACGAAATAAAAATATCAGCTGCGGTCGGTTTGTGACGTAGCTTGGTCGGAACTAATGGTGGCGGAAAATTACTGGATGCCTCCGGGGTTGCTTTTGGCAAGCCCTCGGCAAGAAGAGGATACATACCCTTAATGAGGGCATGCCTCTGTCTATCTGACTGTTCGGTTTTGACTCGTTCACCTATCTCGATTAATTCCCTTTCGCGGGCTCTTTCTAAGGATTCTCTACTTAATTCTGACTTTCTGATTTCTTTTTCGGTTCTTTTATGAGATTCTTTGCGCCATAACTCGATGGCATCTTTCTGTGACTGTCTGGCTTTCTTTTTCCATAATGCTTCTTCTACTCGCATGATGCACTCGGCATCCCATGTACCCGATACGGGCCATCTATACTTTTCTTCTAACTGTTTGGTATACTCTACCCATAAATCTAGATATAATATGGCACTTATGCCATGCTTCTGATACATAAAGTGACCTGGACTGTCCCTAGGCGGGACAGGAACTGCTTCTTCTAACAGACCTTTTCTAGTTCTTAACTGACGTAGTCTGGAAAATAACGGCATGACTGAACTGTAATCTGGACACAATTACAATACACAATGAACACGATAATTACACCACTCTCATACCACGACATTAAAATACATGAAGAACATTTAAAATAACAGTTCGAACAGAATACCACCTGGAATACTGAAAACAGAATACATGAATTTCCTCGAGAACAGGACTGACTAGAACAGAAACTAGATGCACTGCTAAAACAGTACGAAACTTACCGGTCTCATAAAGAGACACGTCAGGACCCGCATCCACCGAAGTGGACACTTCGTTTTGGGATCTGTGTACCACCAAACCCCACGGACCAGAGACAATTAGATTGACCCTGTCTAGATACTACCCCAGCAACGGTACTCACCGGGCAGCAAGAACGGAAGGCCTCGGACTGGACTGGACTGCTTCGACGACGGACAGACGAACTTCGGACTTCAGTTACGGGTGGGCCTCCGGATACCTCGGACCTTGGACTCTCGGCTTGGGCTCTGGTCGGGACTCGCCGCGTTCCTCCACCGCCTCGTCTGGATGCTGGACCGCCACCTCCGTCTCCTCCCTGGGCCTGAGGGATACTTGAAGCAGAAATATCTGCACGTGCACGGTATGGTTCCGTCACGGCTGCAGAGGGTCAGGGGGCCGGCGTGGCTTCACCGGCGCGTGGGGAAAGGGCAAGTCCCTGTTTGGGCGCCATTATGTGGTATATAAATAAATAATACCGGATCTAGGTTTTACTGGACATAGTAATAACAGATAGCTCAATAAATAAGAGTCAAGATTCGAGGTAGTAGGAGTTTGCAGGTTTAATACAGCATAAAGGACAGGAACAGGACAACCTGCACAGGAATGGGATGGCAGCGCTGCCGGGGGCTGGATCAGGATCGGCGTAACATTTAATAACAGTACACAAGTATATATACTAAAACAGTTGCATTACAATGAATACAGTAGGCGGAGCAGTGGGTGTGGTCAATAGCAGTCACGAAAGATAAGGGTGAAAGTAGGTGTAACAAGAGGCGTGTACATAGACATGTGATGTAAACGTAACAGAATATGTCATAAATGGGGCGGAAACATGGAGGGGGCTACCTAAGGAGCCGGGACCTCTAACCTAATGGTGCGCGCAAACTGACAATGACGTGTTACTAGGAGAAGCTGGGGGCTATGAACTCTGTGCTAGGAGTAGAGACTGAAGTCTGGAGAGTCAGGGCGACATGTACCTAAACCCTATCTAGTATCTGATGTTTAGAGGACATGTTGATATAAACTAAAAGTCAGGAGGGGAGAGGCTAACGGACTCTAAGACTGGAGCATGCATTATTCTACATGTAGTGCGTGATGAAGAATATGAAATGACCATTAAATGCAGTATTTCTCTTACATGGAGACGTAAAGGCTAGACAATGACGGAAACTATTGATGCGATTCAGTAGTTTAGGAATGCAGAGAAGGAGGGCTGGACTGATAACTAGAATCATAACATACTCTTGGCAGACTCGTAGGCAGAGCCAGGCTGAGCCGGGCACTGTGAGGCAGGAAGTAAGTGAAGGGTCGAGGATACAGGTGGGGGCTGCATCGCTCCTCAGCGAGGGTACAGGAGACAGGAGCTGCTGGTGTCCGGGCCCTTTTGAGGCCTAGAATCGGGGACTTTTCAATGAAATAACGTGCACACTGAGAAACGTGGCAACGTAACTTTACATAGGCCTGATATTCATAGTTTTCACGAGAACTGGAAACTGGCATACTAGAGATGGACACAACTGTAATTGCGTCTTTAATCGAACATGGGGAATACATATGCATATTAATCATGCACACATAACATAAGATGGAGGACACGTAGGGACACAGAACATGGCAAAATTTACTTTTCCACAGCTGAGGTGGCCCTGTCCACAGGGGCAGGTGGTGGTACTACTGCTGGTGCTGGTGCTTGCCCTGATCGTCCTGGTTGAGGGGAAGGATGGACGTCTCCCTCGGTGTCCTCAGGATTGTCATCTATTTGCAGGACCTCACTATCAGTGCTGGGTTCTTCAGCGCCACTTGTGATGTAAAGTGGACGTTGATTAATGACATGTATCTTGCACATGGAAGGTTGCTACATGCAAGCAGGCTAGCATTCCCTGACTGGCTGTAGGATTGACTCTCACTAGACAGGTATGGCTGTATGGGGCTAGATGGAAATTGTGGTCAGACTACATGTCCCACAATGCAATAGGGCTTTTCTGGTGTGCATGGGCTGCATGACTGGGGTTTCTAATGGGTAGCTCTGGGGTAATGGCCATTGTTAGGGGACAGGGTCGCAGTCGCATGGCACTTACCTTAGGATTCTTGGGTGGGTCGGGAGGAGTCCAGCCGGGTTACCCCCACGCATGTCTCGGGATTCACGGTGTCCTCCACAAGGTCCTCCAGTGGGGTGTTGGGTGGTACAGTGGGCTCTCCTCCACCTGTTGCGACACGCTCCCCCAGCCTCTCTGCAATCTTCTCCTTGGCATGCCCTCTGAGGTCATACCACCTCTTCTTCAATTCTTCTATGGAGCCCTGGGTCACTCCCACGGAATTTACTTTGGCGCGGATGCGCATCCAAATGATTCTTTTGTCCGCCTCAGGCACCCTCCTTGAGTCCTTCCCAAAGAGCGGGTCATGGTCTTTGCTCACTCCCTCAATTAGGTATTCCAATTCTTGCTCTGAGAATTTGATTTTTCGTTTCCTTCCTGAGGAACTGCTCCCTGCTGCTTCCTGGGACATTTTCTGCTGTGGGGTGTCTCCTGAATTTGAGCTGGAGGTGGTCTGGAGCTCTGGACAGTGCTGCTTCCACTTCAGGCTCAGTATGCAGAATGAGGGAGGGAACTGCCTGCTTCCTGGTTGTGATGTCATCACTGTGCTCGAAATGCGACTTCCCGTTTTTGCGATCTCGCAATTTGTGATTTCGGTAATTGCGAGATCGCAATTTCAACATGGAAAACGTACGATTCTGCAAATTTTATGCGATTTTGGCAAAATCGCAATCGGCAATTGCGGCCGATTGCGATTTGCTTTTTATAAACGCATTTGTTCATGAATTCCATTCTGCGAATTCTAAATTACGATTCGGTATTTCTCGCAATTTGGAATTCGCAGAATTTGGGTTTGATGATTCTAGGGGATAGATTTAAATATTTGCAGACAGCTACAATGTTTTCTACAAAACATCACACAAGTTGTTAAGGCTGGGAGAACTATAAAAATCTGATTTGAATGTGGAATGTATGCATTTAAGTTTAAAAGGCCATATGTCTACACCATGTTACATGTGTGTTCAAAACATTATTTACAATTAAATTTTGTTATTTGTCAAAGACACACATTTCACATAAAACGCAGTACACAGTGTGCATATCAATTGTATTCCCAAATATACATTTTCCACCCCAATATCACAATCCAATCTCTTATTCATGAACAACACAAACACATCCTCTCACATACTCCACTCATTCCAATCCCAGCCACAATTAACATACACTACCTGTTTCAGCAGGGAAAGATCTCCAATTTCTGCATTGTGGTATTGTGAACTAGGATTTCTCAAAAGGGCAGTCAAAGAATGTTTTAGTGGGAAGAGGGTAGTAACATTCCACATTCTTCAGGACCACCATGTAGCGTGATGCGCCAATCTGTGTCTCAAGTCATGGCCATATCCCACTCATCAAATTGTATAACAAAGTATGGGTATTTTAAAAACATAAGGCCTTCCAGATGGAGCATATTAGGCACTACATGAGGGTATCTTCTTTTATAGACTATTGCATCATAGAGGCTTTTGTTTCAAATTTGGAATATCTATACGTTCTGCTTCTTTCAGAATGCTTAGGTACATCCTATTCATGAAATGATACAGGTAAAATTAAATCTGAGTTCCTATACCTCCCAAGCAGGTAAGGGAATGTATGCAGTGTGGCTGGTCAGCAAGATACAGACCACAGATCAGTGCCCCCCATTATTGTTACCTATACTTTATCGGAGTTCAGTTTGGGACTGTGGCTGCATTGCATTCTCAGACTCTCTTTCTATATTACTGGAAAGACTCAGCTGAAGGTATCTAAGAAAGAGCTGAGCATCATCAGATTTAGACCTGCCAGCCTTAGGGTGATCTTCCACCAGACCTTTTGCCTTCTCCCCTCCTGTTTGGCTGTATTCGTTTTGGTTGGCCTTATGAACCTGTGCACTTTACCACTGATAACCAGTGATAAAGTGGTTGTGCTCACTCACTAAAACATGGTAAAATTGACTCACAATTGATTGGCATGTTTAATTTACTTATATAGTACTAGTAAAGTAGTATACCATATATCCAAGGCTGTTAAGTTAAATGCTATTATTGGGTCTGCAGCACTTATTGTGCTACCACCTGAAAATATGCCTCCGGCCTGCCATTGCAACTTGGGTGCTGTTTCAAACTGCCAAATAAACTTTTTGGCAAGCCCAAAACTATGTTTTTAATACATTTAAGTCACCCCTAGGCTAGACCCTAAATAGCACATAGGGCAAGACGCACTGGGTTCTAAAAGTTGGTTATATACTTTTATATGTTTTGACAGTAAAAAACTCACAAATTCGTTTTTCACTACTGTGAGGCCCACCTCTCCCATAGGATAATATTGGATTACCTTATTACATTTAGTAAGTGATAACTTCTGTTGGGGAGCAGGTAGAAATTTCATGTTTTGTGTCTAGGAATTGTAATGTAAAATCCTCTTTAATGGTAAAGTCAGATTTTAAATTCTGAGAATGCCACTTGTAGAAATTTAGAATGTTCTTATTCTAACCATTTGATACCTGCAGCCTGCTTTCTGGGTCATAAGACTAGTTGTAATTGGCAATTAGCCTTCGTGTATTCCTCTTAGACAATCAAACAAAAGGAGGGTTGGCAGGGGTGGTTTCTTTATTTGGACGTGGGGGCATTGTCCACCTGTTTACTTTGTTGCCCTTATGCCCCATAAATGCTTTGACTCAATAATTATTTTCCCGAGCGCCCAGCAGTGAACTGCTTGTTTATTGCACCACAGGCGGAGTTTGCCTTTCAGTTTCAACATGAGTGAGGGAGAACGTGGGTGGGACTTAATGGACACAGGTTCAGATTGACAGCTGGGCCTTCAAGTGAAGTGCATCTGCCGGGTTGGGCAGTTGACTTGTGGTGCCCAGCCAGACATGCACACTTGAACTCTCTCCCATTTGCAGAACGTTAGGAGGCCGGGGGGTTACAGCCAGTGACCCCAAGTCTCCTAACGCTGGGCTCACCTGACTGAGCCAATCCTCTCGCTACTCTCATGCTCTTTACTAATACAACAGCAAAGGAGCAGTGTCTAGATCGGCTCATAGTCAGGAGACACGGGGAGGGACTGGCGGGCCAAGGTATTCAACAAAGCACGGTCACAAGGTTCCATTAGGCATGCCCAGAGGCTGCTCCTCGTGAATTCTCAGCAAGAAATGTTCAGGTAAGAACCTGTTTTGTTAGCACAGCACCCCTCCATGCGTTTTGTCTGTGGAGTGTGCCTGTTGTGGTGGTGCAGGCTGCGATTGGAACTTTCACCCACCTTGGCATAGAGCGGCTTGACGATATCTCCTCAGCAGCCACCCCGTGCCTGATAATTGGGTAATGACCCCATATAACGACAATGAATCAAGACTATATTTCCCAGAATGCAGTAGCCAGTTGGAGGAAATCCTTGACTGTTCTATGGTCTTCCTGACAACATGGGGTTGTCCGTTTGTGCCCACTCAACCCAATGATCACTGTGCTGTGTGTGATGCCTGATTCTCCAACCATTACGCCTTCAAAAGTGAGGCCAGAGGCACACACACATGGACCCAGAATATCAGCCATGTTTCCAGTGGTTTGGATACCGACAACATGAATTTCAGTGCTGTCTACCCTGCTGGCATCTTGCTTGTGTGCAATAACTGTGTGGCATACAGAAAGTTCATAGAAAAACACAAACCCAGCATGCACAAAATGGTCAGTCCGGAAGCAGAATTAACCTGTAGATGTGAGGCTTCAGAGGCCAGAGCGAACAGCCAAATAAAGCAGGAGAGACAGTGAGGCCCCAGAAGAGAGGGAAGTGAAGAGCCAGCGGGACAATGAAGCAAAAAACTGCAGCAGATGTGAGAGACAGATAAGCAGCAAACTCTATGTCTTTAGCAAAACCTCAGGGCTTGTGGCAGAAATGTGCTAATGAGACCCCAGAAAAATGCCAAGCCCATCTCCTTCAAGACCATGGGGCAAAACAGCTAACGGGGGGACTAGAAGAAGAGCATATGATGCTGTGGACAGGATCCCTCTTCTATTGCATCATTGCCCGCTTAGATGAACAACTGCTAAATTGCTGTCAGTGGTACTCAACTGGACAATCAGTTGCTGGGAAAAATGGTCTTTGAAGAGCAATCAAGTAATGCACTGCATTGATAAGTGCTAGCTGCAAGGGTAATTCTGTTTTCATGAGTTTAAAGTGTAGATCACCAAGAGGAACATTTGTAACTAAAATGGGATGAAAATTAAGTGAAAAACATTCTGTGCGAGGTCTTGGCACATTCATATTTTAGATCTAGCAGAAGGCAGTAAAAAGGAGGGGTTTGAAATCCTAACTGATGCTCCTGTTGAGAATCTTCATGGGTTAAAAAGAAACCTGGTCTTGAAATTTCTGGATTTTTTCTGAAGTCAATTCAATTTGCATTTCCATGCAACAAGATTAGGTTTGATTTCACTGTACTAAGTTAAAAACAAATGGTCCTTCCTACACATGGTGTTAGCTTTTTCCTGTAAGTGTTAGCTTGACGTCAGTGCATAGATGTTGTGGCATGCTAAGGCATGAAGCTTTCTTCTCAATGCATGAGACGTGCCATGTTAAAGCCACTGCAAGCATCTAGTTTCCCCATGATCAACCCCTATATCATATACAATGTCCAGCTTGTTGAGGAGCCTTGGTCGAGGTCTTTGTTGAGAGAGTGCATGAGGAGTGGAAACCAATCCAAAGAGTAGCTGGAAGTTCCAGTCGAAACATGGGCTGATAAATAGGCATGCCATTGTGGGATTGTCCTTATAAGAGTGGACTAATGTATGAGGCATGGGCTGAAAGTGCTGCTTTTCTCTGTGTCTAGCTTGAGCCTGGACTTTCACACCTGTTCAATTCCTCTAAAAACTGTGTATGAAAATTGTGATTTTGATGCGTAACATGTCCAGGGTTGAGAGTACGATTTTGGAGGTGTGGCTTGAGTGTTTACAAGTGTAATGTTTTAGTTCCTAATATTTTATCTCCTAAAGAGGGATTTTATCCAAAGGCTTTGAGTGATAAATGTTAAAAAAATGAATTGTCCTACCAAAATTGCAGAATGATGAATGGCATAACTGACCAGGCATTCAAACTTGTGACATCGAAGTTTGGACAGATTTGATAGCTGGTGTATTAACCACCTTTGGCTCCTACCTGATATGGATTTAGATTCTTTTTGTTTTTAAATCTTTATTTATAAATTTTTCTTGATGAACAACAAAAAGAAAAACAGTCAGATAGGTTACACGTGTTCGAGTTACAATCACTTGACAATCATATAGGCACTTTTCACGAGCAGTTGATCCGAGCAGGCAGGAAGCATTTATACATCAATCCTTATTCATTTCAATAAAACAGATTCTTCATAATACCAAACATTAAGAACCGTAGTGCGTAAAGATCCCTGACCGCCACCCTAGGCGATCGGCAGTCTGTAAGGGGCTCATCCTTTACTCATAAACAGGTCTCTAAATTGTACCGCAAGAGTATCTACTGGTGTACCTCCTGACGTGTCAGTAAAATGGGCCATAGTGAGGTGGTAGCTACTGCCCTTGCCCATGGCTGTCATCGTCTGATTCTGCAGATGTTGCTGCCTTTTTCAATAGATAGGCCTGCAGCGGGCCCCAAATATCTTTTGGCCTGTTCCGTACAGGCAACAAATCAGCATATATATTGTTTTGATCCTGGCAATAAACTATATCACCAATCCATTCCTTAAACTTAGGGGCTCTCCCTCTACCCCAACGACAAGCAACCCGTCTCTTAGCAAGTAGCAGAGCAATATCTATAAATCTCCGAATAGACTTAGGCACATTCCGTGTGTATCCCAATAGCATAGTTAACGGGTCTCTATTAATCACCTCTTCCGTCATAATCTGTAAGGCATCCTGTACCTGTGACCAATACTCGTATACTCCAGGACACTCCCATGCCAAGTGGATAAATCCCGCCCCCTCTACATTACAGCGATCACATCTATCGCTATCTGCCAAGTAAAAGCGTAGCTTTCTAACAGGTGTATAATAAAAACGCTGTAAGAATTTAAAATGAATGATCTTTAACCTACAACTAGACGAAATATTAGCTGTGATGGCACAACAATAGTTCCATTGTTCTTCAGTAATGTCTTGGCCCATATCTACACTCCATTGCTGTCGCGCCGAACTCTAAGGCCCCTTGCGCTATAACCTAATGTTATTATACAGTCTAGAAACAAGATGGCGGCCATCTGACAAAAGCATGGCATGCAGTGGTAGAACTACTTCCGGTTCGTCCGGAAAATTGGTCAATACTTCTCTCAAACCCTGTCTAAGTCTGATGTAATAAAATACCTCCAGAGGAGTAGGTGTCACACCCTGAAACAGCTGTTCCCTGGTACGGAACTGCCCATTAAGGAACAGGTCACCCCATGTGGCAATCTTTGTGCGTTTACACAGCAACTGAAAACCCGCCTCCTGCAGGAGCGATATGCGAGGGTGATATGTGAGAGGCATTACAGGGGAATATAATTGCGGAGCATTAAGGACCCTTGCTATTCTACTCCACGCGTCTATGGTGCATGTCACCGTGGTAAACGGCGTGTCTATGCCCTCCACTGTGCCCTGTATCAGGCCATTAAGAGGAAGAGGGCACGCGATCCAGTCCTCTGCTGCAATTTGTGGCATACAAGGTGTGGAATTGAGCCAATGATAGGCCTATTGCGCCTGGACAGAAATATAATAGATTTCGAAGTCTGGCACATCAAAACCTCCTTTATCATAAGGCTGGGTTAGAATGGCCCATCGCAACCGCGGTTGTTTACCCCCCCAAAAGAGACGAATGAGTTCCGATCTTAACCGTTTAAAAAAACAAGCGCCAGGGTAATAAGGCACATTCTGGAATAGGTATAAAAACTGCGGCAGTACCACCATCTTTATAAGCGATGCCCTTCCCGCCATTGACAACGGCAGCGCCTTCCAGCGTGTAACATTGTCAGCTAGTTTCGTGATGGCCACCCCATAATTCAACCTAAGTGTCTCATCCTTACTCAGGGATATCACTATTCCCAGATATCGAAGATCTGTGTCACACCACTCAAGTGGGTAATCCAACTGGAATTTCGTAACTGCACTCGTGAGCGGGAAGAATTGCGATTTCTTCCCATTTATTTGCACACCCGATAGCCTCCCAAAAACGAGAAACTCACGTAAAATAGGGTTAAGATTGATTTGAGGGTTTTTCACATAAAGCGTGATATCGTCTGCATATAACGACACCCCGATCTGATGTTGGAAACAGTTAAAGGCACTGTCTCTGTGCAATTGACGGATTCGACATGCCAGTGGCTCGATCGCTATAGCAAAAAGTAGAGGGGAGAGAGGACACCCCTGTCTGGTGCCCCTTGTTATGAGCATCGGGGACGATAGCAATCCATTAACAACCACTCTAGCAGTTGGTTTGGTATATAGCAGCTCTATCCATTTAACAAACAATTTTGGAAACCCCATCCTATGTAATATAGTAAAGAGGTACGTCCACTCGACCGAATCGAACGCTTTTGTCGCGTCTAAAAAAATAGCAGCAACTGGGAGTTCCGGAGCAATCGTCTGTATCAAAGAGAACAAAGTTCTAAGATTATGTGTAGTGGCACGGCCCGGCACGAAGCCAGCTTGATCTGGTAACACTATCTTAGTCATGATCAGTGAGAGGCGTGTTGCGAGTACCTTAGCAAGGATCTTCGCATCACAATTGATGAGAGACAGTGGCCGATATGAATCAGTGTCCATCGGGTCCTTACCTGGTTTCAACAAGGAGGTTATCACTACCTCTCTCATCGATCCCAGCAATTCCCAAACTTCCAACGACTCTTCATAGACCTCCTTAAGGACCGGTGCCATTATATATATGTAACACTTATAAAACTCCGCAGGGAGTCCATCTAGTCCCGTCGCTTTGCCATTAGCAAGTGTCATAATCGCGTCGCGTATCTCATCCAGCTCCAATGGTGCACTAAGGAATAGTTTATGCACATCACTTAGCCAGCACAGTGCAATGTCATCTAGGAAGCTCCCCATTTCCACCTCGGCTGTTTGTTGTGTAGTATATAGCTGCCCATAATGCATCAAAAACTCTTCCTGAATCCTCTCCGTATCCTGACAGCGTGTGCCCTCTGGTGTGACAATCTCTAATATATTGGCACTAAAGCGCGGCTTCCTCGTTATTGCAGCCAGTACTTTACCAGGTCGTTCCCCTTCACAATATCTACGTGCAGTCCAATACTTTCCCCTGAATTTGACTTCTCTCGCTGCCTCTTCCTCATACTCAGATAGTTATCCCTAAATGTCTTGTGCGTCCCTGTATCACTCCTTCTTGTCATCTCAATTTCTAACTCTTTCAGCTCGCACTCTAACTTACTTAGTGTCCTTTGGATGTCTCTCAACACCCCACCACTCTTGGATATGCAAATCCCTCTAACCGTGACCTTGAATGCCTCCCACACCACTTCTACACTGTTTACCGAATCCTTGTTCCTGGGGAAAAACTCTTCAATTTCTACTCCCAACTCTGTCTTAAAAACTGTGTCTAGCAACATGGAGGGGAGCAATCTCCATGGAGGTCTTATTTTATTGTGTCCTGGAATAGTCAGTTGCAACAACACTGGGCAGTGATCAGAATATGTTCTGGGCAAATGTGTTACCGTACCTATACCCGCACAGAGCCCTCTTGACACAAAGCAGTAGTCTAGCCTAGGCCATGTATTAGCGTGTGATGTAAAATGTGTGCCCTCTCTATGCGCATGATGTGTGTATCTCCAACTATCTACCAGCCCGGCTTCCTCTATTATGCCCCATAGCACATCCCTCGCTTGCCTGTTATACTGACCACAACGATCCGACCAATCCGTTCCAGGAACTAATGCAACATTAAAATCACCCCCCCATATGACATGAGTAGCTCCCACTCCCAATACATGTCCCCAAAGTGTCGTGAAAAAATTCCGGAGTGTCCACATTAGGAGCGTAGCAGCTCACTATCGCAACAGTATCGTTGCCCAGTCTGCCCCATAGTAGCAAATAGCGCCCATTAGGGTCAAGGATCTCACCCAGCAACTGAAAAGCAATCGATTTCTTGATCAACACAGCAGTACCCCTAGCGTACGAAGAATATGATGAAAATTTCCTGACCGAAGCCCATTTACTAGCAAATTTGGGATCCGATTGTGGGCGGATATGCGTCTCTTGTAATACGGCTATATGTACATTGTGCCTGTCCAGATAAGCAAAAACGATTCAAAAGGGGGTGGTGATGGACAGAGTATCTGAATTAAGCAGAACACTCCTACCCAGTCAAATGATCAGGGCTTGATCCATCGCCGTTTTTTAGCTCACTGCACCATCCCAGTTCAGAACCTGGCTACATGCAAATTAGTCTGACCCTGGCCCAGTGCATCATGGGAACAGGGCAGACCAAACTACCAAGCCAATTCTTTACTGGAAAGGAAACAAGCTTCCGGGGACCGGTTTCTGGCATTACAGCCGTCTTCGGCCCGGCTTGCTTGAATCCTGATGGTGCAGTGAGCAAGGGACTCACATCTGAGCATACCCTTCCACACTTGTGGTGGCCAAAACTATTCAAAAGGGGGTGGTGATGGACAGAGTATCTGAATTAAGCAGAACACTCCTACCCAGTCAAATGATCAGGGCTTGATCCATCACCGTTTTTTAGCTCACTGCACCATCCCAGTTCAGAACCTGGCTACATGCAAATTAGTCTGACCCTGGCCCAGTGCATCATGGGAACAGGGCAGACCAAACTACCAAGCCAATTCTTTACTGGAAAGGAAACAAGCTTCCGGGGACCGGTTTCTGGCATTACAGCCGTCTTTGGCCCAGCTTGCTTGAATCCTGATGGTGCAGTGAGCAAGGGACTCACATATGAGCATACCCTTCCACACTTGTGGTGGCCAAAACGATTCAAAAGGGGGTGGTGATGGACAGAGTATCTGAATTAAGCAGAACACTCCTACCCAGTCAAATGATCAGGGCTTGATCCATCACCGTTTTTTAGCTCACTGCACCATCCCAGTTCAGAACCTGCCTACATGCAAATTAGTCTGACCCTGGCCCAGTGCACCATGGGAACAGGGCAGACCAAACTACCAAGCCAATTCTTTACTGGAAAGGAAACAAGCTTCCGGGGACCGGTTTCTGGCATTACAGCCGTCTTCGGCCCGGCTTGCTTGAATCCTGATGGTGCAGTGAGCAAGGGACTCACATCTGAGCATACCCTGCCACACTTGTGGTGGCCAAAACGATTCAAAAGGGGGTGGTGATGGACAGACTATCTGAATTAAGCAGAACACTCCTACCCAGTCAAATGATCAGGGCTTGATCCATCACCGTTTTTTAGCTCACTGCACCATCCCAGTTCAGAACCTGGCTACATTCAAATTAGTCTGACCCTGGCCCAGTGCATCATGGGAACAGGGCAGACCAAACTACCAAGCCAATTCTTTACTGGAAAGGAAACAAGCTTCCGGGGACCGGTTTCTGGCATTACAGCCGTCTTCGGCCCGGCTTGCTTGAATCCTGATGGTGCAGTGAGCAAGGGACTCACATCTGAGCATACCCTTCCACACTTGTGGTGGCCAAAACGATTCAAAAGGGGGTGGTGATGGACAGAGTATCTGAATTAAGCAGAACACTCCTACCCAGTCAAATGATCAGGGCTTGATCCATCACCGTTTTTTAGCTCACTGCACCATCCCAGTTCAGAACCTGGCTACATGCAAATTAGTCTGACCCTGGCCCAGTGCATCATGGGAACAGGGCAGACCAAACTACCAAGCCAATTCTTTACTGGAAAGGAAACAAGCTTCCGGGGACCGGTTTCTGGCATTACAGCCATCTTCGGCCCGGCTTGCTTGAATCCTGATGGTGCAGTGAGCAAGGGACTCACATCTGAGCATACCCTTCCACACTTGTGGTGGCCAAAACGATTCAAAAGGGGGTGGTGATGGACAGAGTATCTGAATTAAGCAGAACACTCCTACCCAGTCAAATGATCAGGGCTTGATCCATCACCATTTTTTAGCTCACTGCACCATCCCAGTTCAGAACCTGGCTACATGCAAATTAGTCTGACCCTGGCCCAGTGCATCATGGGAACAGGGCAGACCAAACTACCAAGCCAATTCTTTACTGGAAAGGAAACAAGTTTCCGGGGACCGGTTTCTGGCATTACAGCCGTCTTCGGCCCGGCTTGCTTGAATCCTGATGGTGCAGTGAGCAAGGGACTCACATCTGAGCTTACCCTTCCACACTTGTGGTGGCCAAAACGATTCAAAAGGGGGTGGTGATGGACAGAGTATCTGAATTAAGCAGAACACTCCTACCCAGTCAAATGATCAGGGCTTGATCCATCACCGTTTTTTAGCTCACTGCACCATCCCAGTTCAGAACCTGGCTACATGCAAATTAGTCTGACCCTGGCCCAGTGCATCATGGGAACAGGGCAGACCAAACTACCAAGCCAATTCTTTACTGGAAAGGAAACAAGCTTCCGGGGACCGGTTTCTGGCATTACAGCTGTCTTTGGCCCGGCTTGCTTGAATCCTGATGGTGCAGTGAGCAAGGGACTCACATCTGAGCATACCCTTCCACACTTGTGGTGGCCAAAACGATTCAAAAGGGGGTGGTGATGGACAGAGTATCTGAATTAAGCAGAACACTCCTACCCAGTCAAATGATCAGGGCTTGATCCATCACCGTTTTTTAGCTCACTGCACCATCCCAGTTCAGAACCTGGCTACATGCAAATTAGTCTGACCCTGGCCCAGTGCATCATGGGAACAGGGCAGACCAAATTACCAAGCCAATTCTTTACGGGACAGGCAACAAGCTTCCGGGGACCGGTTTCTGGCATTACAGCCGTCTTCGGCCCGGCTTGCTTGAATCCTGATGGTGCAGTGAGCACCGCCCCCTTTTCTGAATCGTTTTTGGCAACTATAGGTGTGGCAGGGTATACTCAGACATGAGTACCTTGCTCACTGCTCCATCAGGATTCAAGCAAGCCGGGCCGACGAGGCTGAAATGCCAGAAACCGGTCCCCGGTAGCTTGCATCCTTTCTGGTGAAGAATTGGCTTGGTAGTTTGGTCTGCCCTGTTCCCATGATGCACTGGGCCAGGGACAGACTAATTTGCATATAGCCAGGTTCTGAGCTGGGATGGGGCAGTGAGCTAAATAACGGTGATGGATCAAGGCCTGATCTTTGGACTGGGTAAGAGTGGTCTGCTTAATTCAGACACTCTGTTCATCACCACCCCCTTTTCTGAATCGTTTTTGGCCACTATAGGTGTGGCAGGGTATACTCAGACATGAGTCCCTTGCTCACTGCTCCATCAGGATTCAAGCAAGCCGGGCCGACGAGGCTGAAATGCCAGAAACCGGTCCCCGGTAGCTTGTATCCTTTCTGGTGAAGAATTGGCTTGGTAGTTTGGTCTGCCCTGTTCCCATGATGCACTGGGCCAGGGACAGACTAATTTGCATATAGCCAGGTTCTGAGCTGGGATGGGGCAGTGAGCTAAATAACGGTGATGGATCAAGCCCTGATCTTTGGACTGGGTAAGAGTGGTCTGCTTAATTCAGACACTCTGTTCATCACCACCCCCTTTTCTGAATCGTTTTTGGCCACTATAGGTGTGGCAGGGTATACTCAGACATGAGTCCCTTGCTCACTGCTCCATCAGGATTCAAGCAAGCCGGGCCGACGAGGCTGAAATGCCAGAAACCGGTCCCCGGTAGCTTGTATCCTTTCTGGTGAAGAATTGGCTTGGTAGTTTGGTCTGCCCTGTTCCCATGATGCACTGGGCCAGGGACAGACTAATTTGCATATAGCCAGGTTCTGAGCTGGGATGGGGCAGTGAGCTAAATAACGGTGATGGATCAAGCCCTGATCTTTGGACTGGGTAAGAGTGGTCTGCTTAATTCAGACACTCTGTTCATCACCACCCCCTTTTCTGAATCGTTTTTGGCCACTATAGGTGTGGCAGGGTATACTCAGACATGAGTCCCTTGCTCACTGCTCCATCAGGATTCAAGCAAGCCGGGCCGACGAGGCTGAAATGCCAGAAACCGGTCCCCGGTAGCTTGTATCCTTTCTGGTGAAGAATTGGCTTGGTAGTTTGGTCTGCCCTGTTCCCATGATGCACTGGGCCAGGGACAGACTAATTTGCATATAGCCAGGTTCTGAGCTGGGATGGGGCAGTGAACTAAATAACGGTGATGGATCAAGCCCTGATCTTTGGACTGGGTAAGAGTGGTCTGCTTAATTCAGACACTCTGTTCATCACCACCCCCTTTTCTGAATCGTTTTTGGCCACTATAGGTGTGGCAGGGTATACTCAGACATGAGTCCCTTGCTCACTGCTCCATCAGGATTCAAGCAAGCCGGGCCGACGAGGCTGAAATGCCAGAAACCAGTCCCCGGTAGCTTGTATCCTTTCTGGTGAAGAATTGGCTTGGTAGTTTGGTCTGCCCTGTTCCCATGATGCACTGGGCCAGGGACAGACTAATTTGCATATAGCCAGGTTCTGAGCTGGGATGGGGCAGTGAGCTAAATAACGGTGATGGATCAAGCCCTGATCTTTGGACTGGGTAAGAGTGGTCTGCTTAATTCAAACACTCTGTTCATCACCACCCCCTTTTCTGAATCGTTGTCCAGATAAGCAAGCACATTCCAACCCTTTCTAGAATCATTGAGGCCCCGCACATTCCATGACATTATCAACAGTTTACTTCCTGCTTTATCAGCCATCATCACTTGTGATACCAGTAACAATATCTTCTCCTACCTGCCCCGACCACCGCCCATACGTGCCAGAACAAACTCTCTAATGCATCTGCAATTTCGTGTGTAACCCTTGTCTGCTGCAACCAAACTCCCTGCCCCCCCTTCCCATTGACTTTCCCCAACCAAGTCAGACATCCCCCAGTCCACCCCCCTCCCCCAACTACCCATACAATCATACCTCGAGTGGATATTTGTCCTCTGAGTAATCCCACCTTCATACGCCCATCGCCTTACATTCGTCCCCCATACAGTCCAGTGGCTCCAACATGAACCAGTCTGCAACATCCACCCCCAGCAATAACCTATGCTAAACACAATCCTAGCATCACCCTCCCAAATCCTATCTGAATAATCCATGAACGACAGCTCCACACTTTTACCCATTCCACCCCCCTTCCCCTGAAGCAACCCCAACTCTCCAGCATCCCCGCCCCTCCCCCCACCCATCACCGCTAGCAAACTCCCCAATAGCTGCAGTGTAAAGAACAATGTTAATGGGGTACACCCTATTAGGGTCATCTAAGGTACACACTTTGCTACCTCCTTCTCCTCGCCCTTCGATCTGAACCACCCTATTAGGGCATGTCGAGGGAAGGGGATGGTGCCTGGCATACATTACCACCTTGTGTCCAAATGCCGTCCTTAGTATTCTCGACCATCCATAATATCAGTACGACAACAAAGTCCCCATTGCGGTTTCATAACAACAGCACGCAATGCGGCCCCAAACTTATAGCACATCGGTGAATAATAAATCCCATCAGACTCCGGACATATTTCAGTCCTCTTTATTCTCCTCTTCTTCCTCTGCATGACGTTCTCCACGATCACGTTTCAGTGTTTTTAGGAAATCCTCAACCTGTTGCGGGTTCAAGAAGAAGTATTGTTTCGCCTGATGCGTGACCCTGAGCTTCGCCGGGTATAGTAAAGCATAGTCAATTTGTAGAGCCCGCAGTTTTTTCTTCACTTCCAGAAACTTTCTTCTTTGTTCTTGCACAATGGGCGTGAAGTCCGGGTATAGTGAAAAATTAATCCCATCACACGTCAATTGGTTGGTGTTTCTTGCAGCCCTTAGTGCAGTATCCCTGTCCCGATAATTTAGTAACCTTGCTATTATCGGTCGAGGCGGAGCCCCGGGTTTGGGCTGAGGACCAAGGGAGCGGTGCGCCCGCTCAAGGATAAACTGCTTGGAGAAGGCATCCGCCCCTACCGCTGACTGTAGAATCCTTTCTACATATTCTTCCATCCGACCTTTGTTTGTAGACTCCGGCACGCCAACCACGCGGATATTATTGCGACGGCTGCGCGCCTCCAACTCCTCGTTCTTTGCAGCTATTACTCTGAGGACGTTGTCCATTCTCTATTAATCAATGTGATGGCCTATATCGATGGGGTCCCCAGGGTCTTTTTAATGATCGGGGGCTGTGCAGCCCCCGTTACTTTTTTTTCTAAAAATCAGCCTCTTAGATGGGGTCCACAGGGCCTTCACAGGCTCGGTGAGGGGGGTAGCATGGCCTTACTTAAATATCCCCAACCCCGGGGGATGGGGGTCCTAGGGGCCCAACATGGGCTTAGGGAAGGTGCAGCACTCATGCCCCCTTCCCATATATGCAATAGAAAAATGGCAGCAATCCCTTTAGAGTTTCACCACAGGATCATGGCAAAAGCAACTGATTTTCTTTTTTTATTTTGCTCCAGGTGGCCCCTCTGCACTCCCTCACAATACCTAATCAAGCAGGCTAGCCCTACACTACTATGTGTATATATATATATATATATATATATATATATATATATATATATATTCACTGAAAAAACCATAGGTTTTACAGGCGTTGTAGTTAGGAATTAGCATTTAAAAAACCTTAGAAATTCACCCAAAAAAACATAGGTTTCAGGGACGTTATAGTTAGTTGAACATTTAACTCATATAAAACAAGAGAAATTCGCCTATTATAGTTAGTTGATCTAACTATAACTTGCGCCCCCTTAATGCACTGGTGATGACGTCACATATTGCATTACTGATGACATGTAAGAACTCAAGGGCACCACGTTACGATCCCCATCAAGCTGCACAGCCATTTTTTGCAAAACAAATCCAATTAATTAAATCCATGACACTCTTCGCTTATTCCTCAATTTTGTCCATTCAAATGTATCCTCTTTAATTCTTTGTTTTCTTCAATTCATTTTTATCCATTTTTGTTGTGATTCAGTATTATTCAAATAGGCATAGGAATAATGCATGTTTCCACATGTCACGCTTTATTGGAAAACACCCAATGCATTTCAGGAAGAACCCTTCTTCGGGGGTATCTATAATAATAAAAACAATCATCACCAATAATTACAATTATCATGCTTATGGTGTAATAAACATACTGCATACACTTATGTTTCTACAACACTTAGCTTTTTAAAACTCACAGATGACATGTTCAGTGACATCACTGACAACATCACTGATGACATCTCAAATGACATCACTGATGGCATCACTGATGACATCAACCAGGGAATGTGTGTTTCTGGAAAGTTTAAATATCTTTCATATATATCTATGCCAAGGTGTATTGAAGAGTGAGGGGATTTACAAATGCCTGAATGGATTATTTAGTAGATGCGTGACTGACTGTATAAGTGAGTGAGTGAACTAAATGTATGGGTTAGTGACTAAACTATGTGAACATCTGTATTAGTCTCTTAGTTGGTATGTAAGTGGCTGCATGGGTTGGTGAGTAGCTATATGAGTATCTATATGGGTTATTGATTTGTTGTCTGAGTATCTGTATGGGTGCCTCAGTGTCTGTATGTGTATGTGACCGTGCATAGATGTCTGAGTGGGTGATTCACTGGTTGTATGGATTCAAAAGTTGATCTAGGAAGGGCTGTATGGGTAAGTTATTGTGTGTATGGGTGTGTTGATGAGTGAATTAATGTCTCAGTGGTATATGTGTGAGTAACTGCATATGTTTTAAGGCAGTATATGTGAGTGTTAGAATATATAAATGACTGTAGATGAGACTAAGTTATTTGAAGAGTGGGTGTATAAATGAGTGTCTGCTTGTATCAGTGATTGTATAATACAGTATGTGTTAGTATCTGCATAAATAAGTGATGTGGTGTGTGTATAAATAACGGAGTTGATGTGTATAACTGTATACATGAGTACATTGGTATGTGATTGATTCTTTGCATGACTCTTTGCATGACTGACTAGGTGTGTGAGTAACTATATGGATGAGTAGCGGAGTGTTACTGTATGTATAGCTGTATGATTTCATATTATAGTACTGTATTGATGAGTAACTGCATGTATAAGTGACTGGATGTGTGTACAGACCTAGGAAATAGTGGGTGGTATGTAGTATCTGGCATTTTTGTGTGTATGGTTTCAAAAATAGTAGTCTGTATTTTAGAGTGCGCGTATCAAACTTTACATTAGGGCATCAGTATATGCATCAGATTTTCACCTGGATGATGTCATCAGTGATGTCATCATTGATGTAATTTGAGATATCATCAGTGATGTTATCAGTAATGTCACTGGCAATGTCATGAGTGAAGTAATATGAGACGTCATCACCAGTGCATTGCAGGCGTGCGAGTTATAGTTAGCTCAACTAACTATAACAGACAAATTTCTCTGGTTTTATACGAGTCAAATGTTCAACTAACTATAACGTCCCTAAAACCTATTTTTTTGTGAATTTCTAAGGTTTTTAAATGTTAATTTCATATTTTAATGTTTTAAAACCTATATTTTTTCTATTTTATTTTTAAATATTTTGGAATTCTACTATACTTTTTTTTTACTTTATAAATGATGTAATGTTTTATGTCTTCCCCAAAAAATATGTATCTTTTTTTTTGTTGAGAAAACTGCACTCCTATGCCGGTAGCTCCATCGCCATGCAAATCCGATCCACCATATTGGTAAACTCGTAAATGATGCGCATTTCGTATCCGACGGGGACATCATATACGCATAAACTCGCCCAATCTGCTACTTTGGGATCCAACGGGTACGCAGTACCAAGCCACGCATTATGTCAATTACGTATGGGGTTGTGCCCACTGCGCGTTGCGTATGCGACGAGTGCATGCCGCCAGGCACTTTGTTACTTCACAGACGTATGGTGTCACGCTGGGTACGCCATTCCCTCTTTTTTTTGTCTCAAAAGTATATCTAAATGACTTTAAATAGTATATGACAGCAAGCGATAATCTAAAATACTATATTTCTGACTGTAATACACTTATATTATGATAAATATATTTTCTCAAAATCGCGTTGGGTGCGGCCTCCTTGCACGCTCGGTGCACGATTGCCATGTGACCTTAAAAAGAAGCATTTGATTGCTTCATAACATTTCCCATTGTAACAGTTGGACGACCCCACCCATTTTAGTCGTTCTCTCTACAGCGTTTGATGAGAGACACCACTTCACCTTAAACAGCTTTTTTGAAAAGTTTTTTTTCTGTGTACACTTCTCTCAAACCCTGTCTAAGTCTGATGTAATAAAATACCTCCAGAGGAGTAGGTGTCACACCCTGAAACAGCTGTTCCCTGGTACGGAACTGCCCATTAAGGAACAGGTCACCCCATGTGGCAATCTTTGTGCGTTTACACAGCAACTGAAAACCCGCCTCCTGCAGGAGCGATATGCGAGGGTGATATGTGAGAGGCATTACAGGGGAATATAATTGCGGAGCATTAAGGACCCTTGCTATTCTACTCCACGCGTCTATGGTGCATGTCACCGTGGTAAACGGCGTGTCTATGCCCTCCACTGTGCCCTGTATCAGGCCATTAAGAGGAAGAGGGCACGCGATCCAGTCCTCTGCTGCAATTTGTGGCATACAAGGTGTGGAATTGAGCCAATGATAGGCCTATTGCGCCTGGACAGAAATATAATAGATTTCGAAGTCTGGCACATCAAAACCTCCTTTATCATAAGGCTGGGTTAGAATGGCCCATCGCAACCGCGGTTGTTTACCCCCCCAAAAGAGACGAATGAGTTCCGATCTTAACCGTTTAAAAAAACAAGCGCCAGGGTAATAAGGCACATTCTGGAATAGGTATAAAAACTGCGGCAGTACCACCATCTTTATAAGCGATGCCCTTCCCGCCATTGACAACGGCAGCGCCTTCCAGCGTGTAACATTGTCAGCTAGTTTCGTGATGGCCACCCCATAATTCAACCTAAGTGTCTCATCCTTACTCAGGGATATCACTATTCCCAGATATCGAAGATCTGTGTCACACCACTCAAGTGGGTAATCCAACTGGAATTTCGTAACTGCACTCGTGAGCGGGAAGAATTGCGATTTCTTCCCATTTATTTGCACACCCGATAGCCTCCCAAAAACGAGAAACTCACGTAAAATAGGGTTAAGATTGATTTGAGGGTTTTTCACATAAAGCGTGATATCGTCTGCATATAACGACACCCCGATCTGATGTTGGAAACAGTTAAAGGCACTGTCTCTGTGCAATTGACGGATTCGACATGCCAGTGGCTCGATCGCTATAGCAAAAAGTAGAGGGGAGAGAGGACACCCCTGTCTGGTGCCCCTTGTTATGAGCATCGGGGACGATAGCAATCCATTAACAACCACTCTAGCAGTTGGTTTGGTATATAGCAGCTCTATCCATTTAACAAACAATTTTGGAAACCCCATCCTATGTAATATAGTAAAGAGGTACGTCCACTCGACCGAATCGAACGCTTTTGTCGCGTCTAAAAAAATAGCAGCAACTGGGAGTTCCGGAGCAATCGTCTGTATCAAAGAGAACAAAGTTCTAAGATTATGTGTAGTGGCACGGCCCGGCACGAAGCCAGCTTGATCTGGTAACACTATCTTAGTCATGATCAGTGAGAGGCGTGTTGCGAGTACCTTAGCAAGGATCTTCGCATCACAATTGATGAGAGACAGTGGCCGATATGAATCAGTGTCCATCGGGTCCTTACCTGGTTTCAACAAGGAGGTTATCACTACCTCTCTCATCGATCCCAGCAATTCCCAAACTTCCAACGACTCTTCATAGACCTCCTTAAGGACCGGTGCCATTATATATATGTAACACTTATAAAACTCCGCAGGGAGTCCATCTAGTCCCGTCGCTTTGCCATTAGCAAGTGTCATAATCGCGTCGCGTATCTCATCCAGCTCCAATGGTGCACTAAGGAATAGTTTATGCACATCACTTAGCCAGCACAGTGCAATGTCATCTAGGAAGCTCCCCATTTCCACCTCGGCTGTTTGTTGTGTAGTATATAGCTGCCCATAATGCATCAAAAACTCTTCCTGAATCCTCTCCGTATCCTGACAGCGTGTGCCCTCTGGTGTGACAATCTCTAATATATTGGCACTAAAGCGCGGCTTCCTCGTTATTGCAGCCAGTACTTTACCAGGTCGTTCCCCTTCACAATATCTACGTGCAGTCCAATACTTTCCCCTGAATTTGACTTCTCTCGCTGCCTCTTCCTCATACTCAGATAGTTATCCCTAAATGTCTTGTGCGTCCCTGTATCACTCCTTCTTGTCATCTCAATTTCTAACTCTTTCAGCTCGCACTCTAACTTACTTAGTGTCCTTTGGATGTCTCTCAACACCCCACCACTCTTGGATATGCAAATCCCTCTAACCGTGACCTTGAATGCCTCCCACACCACTTCTACACTGTTTACCGAATCCTTGTTCCTGGGGAAAAACTCTTCAATTTCTACTCCCAACTCTGTCTTAAAAACTGTGTCTAGCAACATGGAGGGGAGCAATCTCCATGGAGGTCTTATTTTATTGTGTCCTGGAATAGTCAGTTGCAACAACACTGGGCAGTGATCAGAATATGTTCTGGGCAAATGTGTTACCGTACCTATACCCGCACAGAGCCCTCTTGACACAAAGCAGTAGTCTAGCCTAGGCCATGTATTAGCGTGTGATGTAAAATGTGTGCCCTCTCTATGCGCATGATGTGTGTATCTCCAACTATCTACCAGCCCGGCTTCCTCTATTATGCCCCATAGCACATCCCTCGCTTGCCTGTTATACTGACCACAACGATCCGACCAATCCGTTCCAGGAACTAACGCAACATTAAAATCACCCCCCCATATGACATGAGTAGCTCCCACTCCCAATACATGTCCCCAAAGTGTCGTGAAAAATTCCGGAGTGTCCACATTAGGAGCGTAGCAGCTCACTATCGCAACAGTATCGTTGCCCAGTCTGCCCCATAGTAGCAAATAGCGCCCATTAGGGTCAAGGATCTCACCCAGCAACTGAAAAGCAATCGATTTCTTGATCGACACAGCAGTACCCCTAGCGTACGAAGAATATGATGAAAATTTCCTGACCGAAGCCCATTTACTAGCAAATTTGGGATCCGATTGTGGGCGGATATGCGTCTCTTGTAATACGGCTATATGTACATTGTGCCTGTCCAGATAAGCAAAAACGATTCAAAAGGGGGTGGTGATGGACAGAGTATCTGAATTAAGCAGAACACTCCTACCCAGTCAAATGATCAGGGCTTGATCCATCGCCGTTTTTTAGCTCACTGCACCATCCCAGTTCAGAACCTGGCTACATGCAAATTAGTCTGACCCTGGCCCAGTGCATCATGGGAACAGGGCAGACCAAACTACCAAGCCAATTCTTTACTGGAAAGGAAACAAGCTTCCGGGGACCGGTTTCTGGCATTACAGCCGTCTTCGGCCCGGCTTGCTTGAATCCTGATGGTGCAGTGAGCAAGGGACTCACATCTGAGCATACCCTTCCACACTTGTGGTGGCCAAAACTATTCAAAAGGGGGTGGTGATGGACAGAGTATCTGAATTAAGCAGAACACTCCTACCCAGTCAAATGATCAGGGCTTGATCCATCACCGTTTTTTAGCTCACTGCACCATCCCAGTTCAGAACCTGGCTACATGCAAATTAGTCTGACCCTGGCCCAGTGCATCATGGGAACAGGGCAGACCAAACTACCAAGCCAATTCTTTACTGGAAAGGAAACAAGCTTCCGGGGACCGGTTTCTGGCATTACAGCCGTCTTTGGCCCAGCTTGCTTGAATCCTGATGGTGCAGTGAGCAAGGGACTCACATATGAGCATACCCTTCCACACTTGTGGTGGCCAAAACGATTCAAAAGGGGGTGGTGATGGACAGAGTATCTGAATTAAGCAGAACACTCCTACCCAGTCAAATGATCAGGGCTTGATCCATCACCGTTTTTTAGCTCACTGCACCATCCCAGTTCAGAACCTGCCTACATGCAAATTAGTCTGACCCTGGCCCAGTGCACCATGGGAACAGGGCAGACCAAACTACCAAGCCAATTCTTTACTGGAAAGGAAACAAGCTTCCGGGGACCGGTTTCTGGCATTACAGCCGTCTTCGGCCCGGCTTGCTTGAATCCTGATGGTGCAGTGAGCAAGGGACTCACATCTGAGCATACCCTGCCACACTTGTGGTGGCCAAAACGATTCAAAAGGGGGTGGTGATGGACAGACTATCTGAATTAAGCAGAACACTCCTACCCAGTCAAATGATCAGGGCTTGATCCATCACCGTTTTTTAGCTCACTGCACCATCCCAGTTCAGAACCTGGCTACATGCAAATTAGTCTGACCCTGGCCCAGTGCATCATGGGAACAGGGCAGACCAAACTACCAAGCCAATTCTTTACTGGAAAGGAAACAAGCTTCCGGGGACCGGTTTCTGGCATTACAGCCGTCTTCGGCCCGGCTTGCTTGAATCCTGATGGTGCAGTGAGCAAGGGACTCACATCTGAGCATACCCTTCCACACTTGTGGTGGCCAAAACGATTCAAAAGGGGGTGGTGATGGACAGAGTATCTGAATTAAGCAGAACACTCCTACCCAGTCAAATGATCAGGGCTTGATCCATCACCGTTTTTTAGCTCACTGCACCATCTCAGTTCAGAACCTGGCTACATGCAAATTAGTCTGACCCTGGCCCAGTGCATCATGGGAACAGGGCAGACCAAACTACCAAGCCAATTCTTTACTGGAAAGGAAACAAGCTTCCGGGGACCGGTTTCTGGCATTACAGCCATCTTCGGCCCGGCTTGCTTGAATCCTGATGGTGCAGTGAGCAAGGGACTCACATCTGAGCATACCCTTCCACACTTGTGGTGGCCAAAACGATTCAAAAGGGGGTGGTGATGGACAGAGTATCTGAATTAAGCAGAACACTCCTACCCAGTCAAATGATCAGGGTTTGATCCATCACCATTTTTTAGCTCACTGCACCATCCCAGTTCAGAACCTGGCTACATGCAAATTAGTCTGACCCTGGCCCAGTGCATCATGGGAACAGGGCAGACCAAACTACCAAGCCAATTCTTTACTGGAAAGGAAACAAGTTTCCGGGGACCGGTTTCTGGCATTACAGCCGTCTTCGGCCCGGCTTGCTTGAATCCTGATGGTGCAGTGAGCAAGGGACTCACATCTGAGCTTACCCTTCCACACTTGTGGTGGCCAAAACGATTCAAAAGGGGGAGGTGATGGACAGAGTATCTGAATTAAGCAGAACACTCCTACCCAGTCAAATGATCAGGGCTTGATCCATCGCCGTTTTTTAGCTCACTGCACCATCCCAGTTCAGAACCTGGCTACATGCAAATTAGTCTGACCCTGGCCCAGTGCATCATGGGAACAGGGCAGACCAAACTACCAAGCCAATTCTTTACTGGAAAGGAAACAAGCTTCCGGGGACCGGTTTCTGGCATTACAGCTGTCTTTGGCCCGGCTTGCTTGAATCCTGATGGTGCAGTGAGCAAGGGACTCACATCTGAGCATACCCTTCCACACTTGTGGTGGCCAAAACGATTCAAAAGGGGGTGGTGATGGACAGAGTATCTGAATTAAGCAGAACACTCCTACCCAGTCAAATGATCAGGGCTTGATCCATCACCGTTTTTTAGCTCACTGCACCATCCCAGTTCAGAACCTGGCTACATGCAAATTAGTCTGACCCTGGCCCAGTGCATCATGGGAACAGGGCAGACCAAATTACCAAGCCAATTCTTTACGGGACAGGCAACAAGCTTCCGGGGACCGGTTTCTGGCATTACAGCCGTCTTTGGCCCAGCTTGCTTGAATCCTGATGGTGCAGTGAGCAAGGGACTCACATATGAGCATACCCTTCCACACTTGTGGTGGCCAAAACGATTCAAAAGGGGGTGGTGATGGACAGAGTATCTGAATTAAGCAGAACACTCCTACCCAGTCAAATGATCAGGGCTTGATCCATCACCGTTTTTTAGCTCACTGCACCATCCCAGTTCAGAACCTGCCTACATGCAAATTAGTCTGACCCTGGCCCAGTGCACCATGGGAACAGGGCAGACCAAACTACCAAGCCAATTATTTACTGGAAAGGAAACAAGCTTCCGGGGACCGGTTTCTGGCATTACAGCCGTCTTCGGCCCGGCTTGCTTGAATCCTGATGGTGCAGTGAGCAAGGGACTCACATCTGAGCATACCCTGCCACACTTGTGGTGGCCAAAACGATTCAAAAGGGGGTGGTGATGGACAGACTATCTGAATTAAGCAGAACACTCCTACCCAGTCAAATGATCAGGGCTTGATCCATCACCGTTTTTTAGCTCACTGCACCATCCCAGTTCAGAACCTGGCTACATGCAAATTAGTCTGACCCTGGCCCAGTGCATCATGGGAACAGGGCAGACCAAACTACCAAGCCAATTCTTTACTGGAAAGGAAACAAGCTTCCGGGGACCGGTTTCTGGCATTACAGCCGTCTTCGGCCCGGCTTGCTTGAATCCTGATGGTGCAGTGAGCAAGGGACTCACATCTGAGCATACCCTTCCACACTTGTGGTGGCCAAAACGATTCAAAAGGGGGTGGTGATGGACAGAGTATCTGAATTAAGCAGAACACTCCTACCCAGTCAAATGATCAGGGCTTGATCCATCACCGTTTTTTAGCTCACTGCACCATCCCAGTTCAGAACCTGGCTACATGCAAATTAGTCTGACCCTGGCCCAGTGCATCATGGGAACAGGGCAGACCAAACTACCAAGCCAATTCTTTACTGGAAAGGAAACAAGCTTCCGGGGACCGGTTTCTGGCATTACAGCCATCTTCGGCCCGGCTTGCTTGAATCCTGATGGTGCAGTGAGCAAGGGACTCACATCTGAGCATACCCTTCCACACTTGTGGTGGCCAAAACGATTCAAAAGGGGGTGGTGATGGACAGAGTATCTGAATTAAGCAGAACACTCCTACCCAGTCAAATGATCAGGGCTTGATCCATCACCATTTTTTAGCTCACTGCACCATCCCAGTTCAGAACCTGGCTACATGCAAATTAGTCTGACCCTGGCCCAGTGCATCATGGGAACAGGGCAGACCAAACTACCAAGCCAATTCTTTACTGGAAAGGAAACAAGTTTCCGGGGACCGGTTTCTGGCATTACAGCCGTCTTCGGCCCGGCTTGCTTGAATCCTGATGGTGCAGTGAGCAAGGGACTCACATCTGAGCTTACCCTTCCACACTTGTGGTGGCCAAAACGATTCAAAAGGGGGTGGTGATGGACAGAGTATCTGAATTAAGCAGAACACTCCTACCCAGTCAAATGATCAGGGCTTGATCCATCACCGTTTTTTAGCTCACTGCACCATCCCAGTTCAGAACCTGGCTACATGCAAATTAGTCTGACCCTGGCCCAGTGCATCATGGGAACAGGGCAGACCAAACTACCAAGCCAATTCTTTACTGGAAAGGAAACAAGCTTCCGGGGACCGGTTTCTGGCATTACAGCTGTCTTTGGCCCGGCTTGCTTGAATCCTGATGGTGCAGTGAGCAAGGGACTCACATCTGAGCATACCCTTCCACACTTGTGGTGGCCAAAACGATTCAAAAGGGGGTGGTGATGGACAGAGTATCTGAATTAAGCAGAACACTCCTACCCAGTCAAATGATCAGGGCTTGATCCATCACCGTTTTTTAGCTCACTGCACCATCCCAGTTCAGAATCTGGCTACATGCAAATTAGTCTGACCCTGGCCCAGTGCATCATGGGAACAGGGCAGACCAAATTACCAAGCCAATTCTTTACGGGACAGGCAACAAGCTTCCGGGGACCGGTTTCTGGCATTACAGCCGTCTTCGGCCCGGCTTGCTTGAATCCTGATGGTGCAGTGAGCACCGCCCCCTTTTCTGAATCGTTTTTGGCAACTATAGGTGTGGCAGGGTATACTCAGACATGAGTACCTTGCTCACTGCTCCATCAGGATTCAAGCAAGCCGGGCCGACGAGGCTGAAATGCCAGAAACCGGTCCCCGGTAGCTTGCATCCTTTCTGGTGAAGAATTGGCTTGGTAGTTTGGTCTGCCCTGTTCCCATGATGCACTGGGCCAGGGACAGACTAATTTGCATATAGCCAGGTTCTGAGCTGGGATGGGGCAGTGAGCTAAATAACGGTGATGGATCAAGCCCTGATCTTTGGACTGGGTAAGAGTGGTCTGCTTAATTCAGACACTCTGTTCATCACCACCCCCTTTTCTGAATCGTTTTTGGCCACTATAGGTGTGGCAGGGTATACTCAGACATGAGTCCCTTGCTCACTGCTCCATCAGGATTCAAGCAAGCCGGGCCGACGAGGCTGAAATGCCAGAAACCGGTCCCCGGTAGCTTGTATCCTTTCTGGTGAAGAATTGGCTTGGTAGTTTGGTCTGCCCTGTTCCCATGATGCACTGGGCCAGGGACAGACTAATTTGCATATAGCCAGGTTCTGAGCTGGGATGGGGCAGTGAGCTAAATAACGGTGATGGATCAAGCCCTGATCTTTGGACTGGGTAAGAGTGGTCTGCTTAATTCAGACACTCTGTTCATCACCACCCCCTTTTCTGAATCGTTTTTGGCCACTATAGGTGTGGCAGGGTATACTCAGACATGAGTCCCTTGCTCACTGCTCCATCAGGATTCAAGCAAGCCGGGCCGACGAGGCTGAAATGCCAGAAACCGGTCCCCGGTAGCTTGTATCCTTTCTGGTGAAGAATTGGCTTGGTAGTTTGGTCTGCCCTGTTCCCATGATGCACTGGGCCAGGGACAGACTAATTTGCATATAGCCAGGTTCTGAGCTGGGATGGGGCAGTGAGCTAAATAACGGTGATGGATCAAGCCCTGATCTTTGGACTGGGTAAGAGTGGTCTGCTTAATTCAGACACTCTGTTCATCACCACCCCCTTTTCTGAATCGTTTTTGGCCACTATAGGTGTGGCAGGGTATACTCAGACATGAGTCCCTTGCTCACTGCTCCATCAGGATTCAAGCAAGCCGGGCCGACGAGGCTGAAATGCCAGAAACCGGTCCCCGGTAGCTTGTATCCTTTCTGGTGAAGAATTGGCTTGGTAGTTTGGTCTGCCCTGTTCCCATGATGCACTGGGCCAGGGACAGACTAATTTGCATATAGCCAGGTTCTGAGCTGGGATGGGGCAGTGAACTAAATAACGGTGATGGATCAAGCCCTGATCTTTGGACTGGGTAAGAGTGGTCTGCTTAATTCAGACACTCTGTTCATCACCACCCCCTTTTCTGAATCGTTTTTGGCCACTATAGGTGTGGCAGGGTATACTCAGACATGAGTCCCTTGCTCACTGCTCCATCAGGATTCAAGCAAGCCGGGCCGACGAGGCTGAAATGCCAGAAACCAGTCCCCGGTAGCTTGTATCCTTTCTGGTGAAGAATTGGCTTGGTAGTTTGGTCTGCCCTGTTCCCATGATGCACTGGGCCAGGGACAGACTAATTTGCATATAGCCAGGTTCTGAGCTGGGATGGGGCAGTGAGCTAAATAACGGTGATGGATCAAGCCCTGATCTTTGGACTGGGTAAGAGTGGTCTGCTTAATTCAAACACTCTGTTCATCACCACCCCCTTTTCTGAATCGTTGTCCAGATAAGCAAGCACATTCCAACCCTTTCTAGAATCATTGAGGCCCCGCACATTCCATGACATTATCAACAGTTTACTTCCTGCTTTATCAGCCATCATCACTTGTGATACCAGTAACAATATCTTCTCCTACCTGCCCCGACCACCGCCCATACGTGCCAGAACAAACTCTCTAATGCATCTGCAATTTCGTGTGTAACCCTTGTCTGCTGCAACTAAACTCCCTGCCCCCCCTTCCCATTGACTTTCCCCAACCAAGTCAGACATCCCCCAGTCCACCCCCCTCCCCCAACTACCCATACAATCATACCTCGAGTGGATATTTGTCCTCTGAGTAATCCCACCTTCATACGCCCATCGCCTTACATTCGTCCCCCATACAGTCCAGTGGCTCCAACATGAACCAGTCTGCAACATCCACCCCCAGCAATAACCTATGCTAAACACAATCCTAGCATCACCCTCCCAAATCCTATCTGAATAATCCATGAACGACAGCTCCACACTTTTACCCATTCCACCCCCCTTCCCCTGAAGCAACCCCAACTCTCCAGCATCCCCGCCCCTCCCCCCACCCATCACCGCTAGCAAACTCCCCAATAGCTGCAGTGTAAAGAACAATGTTAATGGGGTACACCCTATTAGGGTCATCTAAGGTACACACTTTGCTACCTCCTTCTCCTCGCCCTTCGATCTGAACCACCCTATTAGGGCATGTCGAGGGAAGGGGATGGTGCCTGGCATACATTACCACCTTGTGTCCAAATGCCGTCCTTAGTATTCTCGACCATCCATAATATCAGTACGACAACAAAGTCCCCATTGCGGTTTCATAACAACAGCACGCAATGCGGCCCCAAACTTATAGCACATCGGTGAATAATAAATCCCATCAGACTCCGGACATATTTCAGTCCTCTTTATTCTCCTCTTCTTCCTCTGCATGACGTTCTCCACGATCACGTTTCAGTGTTTTTAGGAAATCCTCAACCTGTTGCGGGTTCAAGAAGAAGTATTGTTTCGCCTGATGCGTGACCCTGAGCTTCGCCGGGTATAGTAAAGCATAGTCAATTTGTAGAGCCCGCAGTTTTTTCTTCACTTCCAGAAACTTTCTTCTTTGTTCTTGCACAATGGGCGTGAAGTCCGGGTATAGTGAAAAATTAATCCCATCACACGTCAATTGGTTGGTGTTTCTTGCAGCCCTTAGTGCAGTATCCCTGTCCCGATAATTTAGTAACCTTGCTATTATCGGTCGAGGCGGAGCCCCGGGTTTGGGCTGAGGACCAAGGGAGCGGTGCGCCCGCTCAAGGATAAACTGCTTGGAGAAGGCATCCGCCCCTACCGCTGACTGTAGAATCCTTTCTACATATTCTTCCATCCGACCTTTGTTTGTAGACTCCGGCACGCCAACCACGCGGATATTATTGCGACGGCTGCGCGCCTCCAACTCCTCGTTCTTTGCAGCTATTACTCTGAGGACGTTGTCCATTCTTGACAGCCTAGTAGCATGAGATGCTGTAGTATCATCATTGTCCGAAATTCTCCTCTCCGCCTCTGTAATGCGTTCCTCATGAATGTCTATCTTCTGCACAATAGCGTCCATCCTGGAGGATAATCGATCTACCTTGTCCACCACCGTTGCGAACCCCTGCTTCATTTCCTGCAGTAGGAGATGCATGTCCGGTGCAGCTGTCCCGGAGCTAGTCCCCGCTTTTGATGGGCTTTGAGCACCCCCGTGTCAGACACCGTCCGCACATTTTTCTTCGATGGCGGGGCAGAATCAAAGGATATTTTTGGCTGTCGATTATCCTGCCGTCCCATGGTAGCACCCTTAGCTGATTTCACTGTGGTTAAAGAGGTCGCCCTAAGACCACCGCCTCGTGGCAAACCGGAGTCCTTGTACATGAAATGGTACTCTCTCAGTGTCCAGTCCACCTGTCCTCCGTCGAATCCGCCGCTCGCGCCTGTGGCACTGAGCAACTACCTCACTCTCTCTGGCACTTATGCACAGAAAGTCACTTCGCGCCTCGTTGGACACCGCTCTATTACGTCGTATCCAGCCCTCGGTGTATGGTAGGCTTAAGCCAGTGAATCCACGGTGTGAAGGGATCAGTGCCGGCCCCCCGGCATCCCATAGATTTCAGGCTCTACACATAGTTAATTGCAACGCCTCCTAGGTCACAAAAAGTTCTTTAAGCGCCCTTCATATGCGCCATTCTCCGCTGTCAGTTCTGTACCACACTATCGTCTGTATTCCATTGCACAAGATAACGCTTTTATTCCTGAATTATCTGTAGACCTAATGTACCTGCACCAATCAACTGCAGAAGCCAGGCCACTAATCCCCAGAGCCTACTATCCTTATGGGTAAATCCCGCATACCCTCTCAGCCTGGTGCAATTTTTCTCCACGTAGCTTTATTATGGCACTATGTACACCACTCTCCAGCTCTTGCAAGTGTCCCATTTATTGCTCTGTACCTCAGTGTGTGTCACAGGTGCCGTGGGCGCTTCCTCAATTCCTTCGGTGCTGCCAAGACCTCCACGTGGCGCCCATATACTTTTCCCTATGCTCTGTCGCGCAACAATGCCTATCGCCAGGCCAGCAGCATTGTTCTGTTGTGTGTTTACACCAATATATAGGCCATGCAGTTCGATAGTTCTCAATCCTGTTTTTTGTATTTGTCACTTCTTCCCAAGCTACTTGAAGTAAGTCCAAAGGCCCATTTACTCCATCTTCTGGGGCAAAATGCAATTAAATTGGGGAGGGGTATGCAGCACCCCTCCTGAGCCTCCTTAAGCCCCAGAGATCCATCCAGCCTGGGCAAATACTATATCAAAGATGAGGAGGACGTTTGACCACCCTCCCCAAAGCTTCGTAGTCCCCAGGGACCCCATACCGTGGGCTGTTTGTTATTTTAAAGGGGAGGGAGGGGCCAGGTGGCCCTCTCCCAGAGTGTTATTTAGCCTTGGGGACCCCATCCACCCAGGACGCAATTACATATTTAGAGGGTGGGGGAGTGTGGTCCCCCTCTTGCTAAACAATCCCAGACCTCGGGAACCCCATCCCCAGGGGCTGCATTTCCTTAAAAAGAGGTGCAACCCCTCCCTGGCCAATTTTGATCTTGAGGTCCCAATACCCTGGGTCTAAATACAATTAAAAAGGGGAGGAGCTACATTGCCCCCTCCCAGAGCCTTCTTAGGCCCTGGGGACCCCATCCTCCCGGGCCATATTTTATAAAGTGGTGCTGCCCCCGAGACTAATATGACCCCAGGAACTCAATCCCCTGGGACCAAATACAATCAAAAAGGGGAGCGGGACATGCAGCCCCCTCCATGAACCTTTTTTTGGGCCCCAGGAATCCCCATCCCCTCTGGATAAAATATCTAAGGGGAAACTAGGCAGGCATTCCAGTCCCCAAACCATAATTGACCCCTGGGATCCCAATTCCTGGAGCTAAAAACAACAAAGGGAGGGCTGTATGCCTCCCTATCCTTACTAGGCCCTGGGAACCCCATCCCCTAGTGCTGTGTATTTTTTTGTAAGGAGGGGCCTTCCTCGGCCTTCTCGATCCCTTGGGACCTCATCCCCTGAGGCCTTCATTAAGTATAGGTTGGAGCCCTGGTGCACTGTGTGCACCCATAAACCATGTTGGGGTCCAGAGGGGAGCATCTTTAAATGTCCCTCCGGTGGGAGCAGACTTATGTGTTTGCTCCCATTTGGCAAGAGATTTAAAAATGCCCCCGCCAGGCTGGAGCAGGCACATGCTTCTCTTCCCGCACTAGTGCAGGGAGGGAACTACTACGTCATGAGGCTGGTCTTCCTGGGACACAGTCACTGAGCCGGCTCTAGAGGATTGGGTCCCCAGGACTTATAAAAATTCAGGGAGGGGACCACATGTCCCCTTCCTATTAATTAATGTGATGGCCTATATCGATGGGGTCCCCAGGGTCTTTTTAATGATCGGGGGCTGTGCAGCCCCCGTTACTTTTTTTTCTAAAAATCAGCCTCTTAGATGGGGTCCACAGGGCCTTCACAGGCTCGGTGAGGGGGGTAGCATGGCCTTACTTAAATATCCCCAACCCCGGGGGATGGGGGTCCTAGGGGCCCAACATGGGCTTAGGGAAGGTGCAGCACTCATGCCCCCTTCCCATATATGCAATAGAAAAATGGCAGCAATCCCTTTAGAGTTTCACCACAGGATCATGGCAAAAGCAACTGATTTTCTTTTTTTATTTTGCTCCAGGTGGCCCCTCTGCACTCCCTCACAATACCTAATCAAGCAGGCTAGCCCTACACTACTATGTGTATATATATATATATATATATATATATATATATATATATATATATTCACTGAAAAAACCATAGGTTTTACAGGCGTTGTAGTTAGGAATTAGCATTTAAAAAACCTTAGAAATTCACCCAAAAAAACATAGGTTTCAGGGACGTTATAGTTAGTTGAACATTTAACTCATATAAAACAAGAGAAATTCGCCTATTATAGTTAGTTGATCTAACTATAACTTGCGCCCCCTTAATGCACTGGTGATGACGTCACATATTGCATTACTGATGACATGTAAGAACACAAGGGCACCACGTTACGATCCCCATCAAGCTGCACAGCCATTTTTTGCAAAACAAATCCAATTAATTAAATCCATGACACTCTTCGCTTATTCCTCAATTTTGTCCATTCAAATGTATCCTCTTTAATTCTTTGTTTTCTTCAATTCATTTTTATCCATTTTTGTTGTGATTCAGTATTATTCAAATAGGCATAGGAATAATGCATGTTTCCACATGTCACGCTTTATTGGAAAACACCCAATGCATTTCAGGAAGAACCCTTCTTCGGGGGTATCTATAATAATAAAAACAATCATCACCAATAATTACAATTATCATGCTTATGGTGTAATAAACATACTGCATACACTTATGTTTCTACAACACTTAGCTTTTTAAAACTCACAGATGACATGTTCAGTGACATCACTGACAACATCACTGATGACATCTCAAATGACATCACTGATGGCATCACTGATGACATCAACCAGTGAATGTGTGTTTCTGGAAAGTTTAAATATCTTTCATATATATCTATGCCAAGGTGTATTGAAGAATGAGGGGATTTACAAATGCCTGAATGGATTATTTAGTAGATGCGTGACTGACTGTATAAGTGAGTGAGTGAACTAAATGTATGGGTTAGTGACTAAACTATGTGAACATCTGTATTAGTCTCTTAGTTGGTATGTAAGTGGCTGCATGGGTTGGTGAGTAGCTATATGAGTATCTATATGGGTTATTGATTTGTTGTCTGAGTATCTGTATGGGTGCCTCAGTGTCTGTATGTGTATGTGACCGTGCATAGATGTCTGAGTGGGTGATTCACTGGTTGTATGGATTCAAAAGTTGATCTAGGAAGGGCTGTATGGGTAAGTTATTGTGTGTATGGGTGTGTTGATGAGTGAATTAATGTCTCAGTGGTATATGTGTGAGTAACTGCATATGTTTTAAGGCAGTATATGTGAGTGTTAGAATATATAAATGACTGTAGATGAGACTAAGTTATTTGAAGAGTGGGTGTATAAATGAGTGTCTGCTTGTATCAGTGATTGTATAATACAGTATGTGTTAGTATCTGCATAAATAAGTGATGTGGTGTGTGTATAAATAACGGAGTTGATGTGTATAACTGTATACATGAGTACATTGGTATGTGATTGATTCTTTGCATGACTCTTTGCATGACTGACTAGGTGTGTGAGTAACTATATGGATGAGTAGCGGAGTGTTACTGTATGTATAGCTGTATGATTGCATATTATAGTACTGTATTGATGAGTAACTGCATGTATAAGTGACTGGATGTGTGTACAGACCTAGGAAATAGTGGGTGGTATGTAGTATCTGGCATTTTTGTGTGTATGGTTTCAAAAATAGTAGTCTGTATTTTAGAGTGCGCGTATCAAACTTTACATTAGGGCATCAGTATATGCATCAGATTTTCACCTGGATGATGTCATCAGTGATGTCATCATTGATGTAATTTGAGATATCATCAGTGATGTTATCAGTAATGTCACTGGCAATGTCATGAGTGAAGTAATATGAGACGTCATCACCAGTGCATTGCAGGCGTGCGAGTTATAGTTAGCTCAACTAACTATAACAGACAAATTTCTCTGGTTTTATACGAGTCAAATGTTCAACTAACTATAACGTCCCTAAAACCTATTTTTTTGTGAATTTCTAAGGTTTTTAAATGTTAATTTCATATTTTAATGTTTTAAAACCTATATTTTTTCTATTTTATTTTTAAATATTTTGGAATTCTACTATACTTTTTTTTTACTTTATAAATGATGTAATGTTTTATGTCTTCCCCAAAAAATATGTATCTTTTTTTTTGTTGAGAAAACTGCACTCCTATGCCGGTAGCTCCATCGCCATGCAAATCCGATCCACCATATTGGTAAACTCGTAAATGATGCGCATTTCGTATCCGACGGGGACATCATATACGCATAAACTCGCCCAATCTGCTACTTTGGGATCCAACGGGTACGCAGTACCAAGCC
The DNA here is from genome assembly GCF_964261635.1 of Lissotriton helveticus. NCBI lineage: Eukaryota > Metazoa > Chordata > Amphibia > Caudata > Salamandridae > Lissotriton > Lissotriton helveticus. The sequence continues at coordinate 722,767,798 of NC_136059.1, read as the reverse complement.
ACGCATTATGTCAATTACGTATGGGGTTGTGCCCACTGCGCGTTGCGTATGCGACGAGTGCATGCCGCCAGGCACTTTGTTACTTCACAGACGTATGGTGTCACGCTGGGTACGCCATTCCCTCTTTTTTTTGTCTCAAAAGTATATCTAAATGACTTTAAATAGTATATGACAGCAAGCGATAATCTAAAATACTATATTTCTGACTGTAATACACTTATATTATGATAAATATATTTTCTCAAAATCGCGTTGGGTGCGGCCTCCTTGCACGCTCGGTGCACGATTGCCATGTGACCTTAAAAAGAAGCATTTGATTGCTTCATAACATTTCCCATTGTAACAGTTGGACGACCCCACCCATTTTAGTCGTTCTCTCTACAGCGTTTGATGAGAGACACCACTTCACCTTAAACAGCTTTTTTGAAAAGTTTTTTTTCTGTGTACACTTATCTTATATGTTAGATCTGGGGGTCTCTAGTTGGCAATGGTATTCCTCTTTGTCCAAATAGGGACCCTTACTTCTAAGTCAGGATAAGGGGATTACACTCCTTAACCTCTTCGCTGTGGGGGTTATTCCCCCGCTGTGCTGGGAGGGAGGGGGGCGTGCACAGCGCCCTCATGCTCATGACGAGCTCAGCTCGTCATGAGCTACGGCGCTCTGGTGCTCATAACAAGCTGAGCTCGTCACAGGTGTATTGACTCCCGTGGAACGCTCAGCACAGCAGGGGAATGCTCCCCGCACCTGAGCGTTCCACGGGCCATGACGAGCTCAGCTCGTCATGAGCGTCGAAGGTGTTAATAACCCCTGCTCACCCCTTGGTAGCTTGGCACGAGCAGACAGGCTTATCTCAGAGGCAGTGTGTTAAGCATTTGTGAATATACACAGTAATACAGTGATAACACTATAGATGGACACAACACTGGTTTTATAAAAATAAGTATTCTTTATATAGACTTAAACACAGGACCACAAAAGAAAAAACCCCACAATACTACACTTAAGATTACTTAAAAAGATGATTAAAGTCTCTTATATCAAGTTGCTGTTAAATGCAACAAAGTTCTCAACAAAGTACCTGGATGCGTAACGCAATAGTGAACAAAAGGCTCGCAAAAGGGGAGATGCGTCGGTTCCATGATCCGGGGGAACGGTTGCGTCCTGCCTCAATGCTTGCGCAGTGTAGGGGACTCATCGTGAGCCTTACCGGCGGAGGTGATGCGTAGATTCTCGGCCTGAGGGCCTGTTGCGGGGTGCAAGATGGCGCCTTGACGCGATGACGATGCGACGATCTAGTTACAATGCGAGAAGATAGCGCCCTTGATACGGCGATGCGATGACGATGCGATGACGCCCTGGCAGCCTTGTGGCGACTCTGTACTTTGGAGCCGTGACAGGCCCTGCAACACGCTTCTCCGGTGATGCGATGGGGACTCTCACGATGGCGTCACACTTCTCCAGTGATGCGACAGCAGACCGCTTCGATGAACGCACGCTTCCAGGGAGATGCGACGAAGGCTCGCTTCTCCGGCGTTGTGATGATTTCAGCTGCGGCGGCCACACTCTTCTTCTCAATGTGTCGTGCTTCCAGCTCCCAGCGGCATGCAAGTGACTGGAGTCAGAATTCCCAGCAAGGAAATTCAGGATGGAGCTGGAGGTGAAGTCTTTTGGCCCTGAGACTTCAGCAGGAGGCAAGCACAGTTCAAGCCCTTGGAGAATATTCTGTAGATGAAAGTCCTTACAAAGTTCCTTCTCCTTTCCCTTGGCAATAAAGAAACCACTGCAGGCCAACCCAGCAAACAGCACACTGGCAGAGGGGCAATCCAAACTCCTGCAGCTTCCTTGGTTCTTATCCTTGGCAGAAAGGTTTCTTGTTCCAGAAGTGATCTAAAGTCTGTGGGACTGGGTCCCACTATTTATACCCCAAAATACTTTGTTCTCTGAAGGCTGAGAGGCCTCTGCCTATTCAAACCAGTTCCTGAGCACTTTGTTGACATGTCTCTTCTCTTCCTTTCACTGTGCAGGGCAGAGACATCAGACGCCCCACAGGAGGTGGAGCCAGCACAGGGGAGGGAAGATCCAGCTCTGGAGCACTCTGTTGACAGGATTCCTCTTCTTCTTTCACTGTGCAGGGCAGAGACATCAGAAAAGCCACAGGGGGTGGAGCCAGCATTGTAGAGGGACGGCCCAGCCCTATTCAGGTCCCAGGTGCACTCTCCCCCTACCATCTGGATGTAAATCTCTCTATTCACCACTGGGCTGTCCCAGACTGTCTCCTTGAATTTCCCCAGCCCTGTCACACACAAACCCAGACAAGGAATACACAACTCAGCAGAGGCGGGCTTAAATGGTTAGGCAAGCAAATACCTGCTTTCTAAAAGTGGTATTTGCAAACACAGAATATTAAAATAAACTTTACTAAAATATGTATTTTATTATTCTGAGTTCAGGCATACTAAACTCAAATTTCTACCATGTTCCCTGAGTCAGTTAGGATTATAGGAATGTAATAATCTTCACTGCCCATTCTGGCCTATGAGAACAGGTAGCCTTCAATAGTGAAAAACTAAAATGGCTGTAATTCACTATTAGAACCTGCTACACACATCAGGGCATGTCCTACCTTATGCTTACAATGCACCCTGCCCTTGGGCCTACCCTAGGGGTGTCTAATATGAAGCAAAGGGAAGGTTTAGGGACTGGCAAGTGGGTGCACTTGGCCAAGTCGACATGGCAGTGCTAGACTGCACACAGGCCTTGCAATGACAGGCCTGAGACATACTTTACAAGCTGCTTCTGTGGGTGGCACAACCAGTACTGCAAGCCCAACAGCAGTATTTGATCTACAAGCCCTAGGCACATATGGTGCACTGTACTAGGGGCTGACAGTAAATCAAATAACCCAATTGTGGAAAAACCAATCAGTACATCAATTTAACATAGGGAGCACTTGCACTGTGGCACTGATTAGCAGTGGCACAGTGCCCAAAACATAAATCCAGCAGAAACATATCAAAACAGAGGAGGCAATGCTTCAAAAATGGAAGGGAGACTCGCGCCAAGGATGTCAGGTCTAACATTATACTACACACAACATGCAAAGATCATCTTGATCAATATTCATGGTCTGTACATTAAGCCTTCTACGTGTGATGGCCATGCATCTCAAACGTTAAATCAAAAAACAAATGTGTGCTACACGATGCCCCTGGTGTGTGTGTACATATTATTGTGCTGCCTTCCATTCTGGGTATTGGTGGCTCTAAGGACTATCATCGGCCACGGGCAGAGTGCACATCCTAGATCACATGTGACAAACAGTAAATAGTGATGTGTAGATTTGTATTGCTGTACGCTCTGTTGTCAAACTTTACCAATATAGTGGTGTATCATATGTGAAACTTTCAGATTGACTTTTGACATACATTGCTTGACTGTAATGAGCGTTATCACTGTGTATGACGTAGCCTCACTGCTGATCCTTTCTCCACCGAGCACATTGTGGAGGAGTGTGGCTCAATGGTTAGAGCGGCAGACCCTGATGCAGAGTTCTGGCCCGGGACCAGGGTTCAATTCCCGCCTCGGCGGGTCTTGGGCTCAATTTCCTCAGACCTGACAATTCTCGCCTCGGTGCCTATTCTAATCATGGGCCCCACGCTGGAACTCTGGGCAACAGCTTGCTTAACCTCCACACCGGCCCCAACAGCGCTAGGATGCCTGGCTTCACCCTGGGGGTGCCCAGGAGTGGACACTTCACAGGGAAAGCCAGAAAGGGTTCCACAGCGGTATGAGTAATAGCGCTAGGAAACCGCTTGGTGGCAGTGCGCTCTACAAATACTTTGAAATTTACATTTAACATTTACATGTGTAAATGTACGCGATAGAAACATTTTCAATAATACCGCACACCATTGACATGCATGTCTATGCATATCCACAACCTTCACAACGATAGGTAACGTTCACCGTTCAATCTTTTTGAAAAGCATCTCATTAGCGATAGTTGCCGCCCTCCCGATACATACTACATTAATATAAATTGCGCATTCTGCGGTGTCAAAACTGCAAAAGAAACACACATAACTACACTTCCTGGCCAGGCAGGAACTGAATAACGCCCAGATCCCTGGAACAATTATTCACACCCCTACGCTTGCCTGTCGTACGCAAGCTCAGCCCACTTTGCGTACATATAAATAGGATAACGTCAACGCCACATGTCACAGTTCTTTCACACTGCCTCAGGTGATATGGCCGCATCCACCTCGCATATCACAATGCGCAATAAAAAAAAAGGGATCCATGACATGTACACCATCCTGCAATCAACACTGCAACTGAATTGTGAACACTGCTGCCTGTAGTGTTTGCACACACAACAATGACAGCAGGTGATCAGTGGGGCCTGGGTGCACAGCAGCTCCAATTGAGCGCAGTGCTGCGGGAGGGGTGAGCTGCATCAGCCTGAGTGTGCAGGTGCGAACAAGCAAAGTTCCCTGCGTAATGATGTGATCTCTGACCTTATTCAGTCACGTCTCTGTCTCCTTTTAAAGACTTGCTGGACCATACTGTAGGCCTGAGACAGTGGGAAGCGCTGATCTACAGACACGTGTTGAGCACAGTGTTGCGGGAGGGGTGGGCTGCATCAGCCTGAGTGTGCAGGTGCAAAAAAGCAATGTTGCTGTGCGTAATGATGTGATGTCTCACCTCATTCAGTCACATGTCTGTCTCATTTTAAGGACCTGCTGGACTGTACTGTAGGCCTGAGCCAGTGGGCATCGCTGCCCTGCAGACACGTGGCATTGGCTTTTAGGCCACTGTAGTGAGCTCATTACTAAGGGCCAGATGTAGGAAGGCAAATACCTATCGGTAACGGCCGATTTCTGCCATTACCGACCGGTATTTGGAGTTTGGGATGTAGGGGCATGTTAAAATACAGATTTGGTAATTTTACCGAATCGGTAAAATACCGAATTGGTATAATTACCGAATCTGTATTTTGACATGTAGGTAGCACTGTAATCAGTGCTACAGGGGTTTAAGAATTCTTAATTTACCAGCAACTAGAAGTTGGTGGTAAATATTGAAAACCCTTTAAAAAGCATTTCTTGTGCATTTTAAACAGTGCCATGTTGCAGACATACATGCCCTAAGGCATGTCTGTCTGCAACATGTGCACCCATGCACAATTGAGGGGTGCAACAGGGTGTCAAAGTGACACCCTGCCACCCTTCAATGTTTACCCCAATTACCGAATCGGTATTTACCGATTCGGTAATTGCCATTCATTCCTATGGGCTCCAGGCCCATAGGAATGAATGGCAATTACCGAATCGGTGAATACCGATTTGGTAATTACCGAATCATACCGATTCGGTAATGAAATCGGTAAAATTACCTACATCCCGATTGCCAGTTCTTAAATACCGAATCGGTATGATTCGGTATTAAAGAATTCGTAATCTGGGATTACCTACATCTGGCCCTAAGTGTACATGCACACAGGCTTCCACCACTACATTACACGTGCATATTATGCTTCTAGCATGCACTCTGTTCCTTTGTATGTGAATCATTGCTATAACATATTATTAGTTAACCTTGTTTATTGTCGTACACTCCAACTCCTCTTTGAACCAAGATTACCACTAACAGTTGGTAGATCGTACTTCAAAAACGAAGGATGCACTCAACTGGTGTTTTCTATTAAGCTTGAAATAAACCTTCATTTACCTCTAGAAGTTTCCACCATGAAAATATTTCTCCTTTTTTAGACACTGAATTGACAGACAATGGGTGGAGTGGGTGCTCACTCCGTGATGATGCCCTCGGCATTCTGACACCTTCCATTGTGGTATGAAGACACCGTCCCCGACCGGAGACCTGCTCTCCCACCCAACAAAAGTACCCCGGACTCAGAGCTTGCACCAGCACGTCGTTGGACACACTGATGGTGGCAGGTGAGCAGTGAAACCTCGGTGCGCAGGACCTACGATTGAGCACAGTATAGGGGAAGGGGCTGGGGTGCATCAGCCTGGGTGCGCAAGTGCGAACAAGCCATGTGGCCAACCGTAATGATGTGATCTGACCTCATTCAGTCACATCTCTGTCTCATTATAGAGACCTGCTGGACCATACTGTAGGCCTGAACCAGTGGGCAGCACTACCCTACAGACACGTGTAGAGCGCGGTGCTGCGGGAGGGGTAGGGTGCATCAGCCTGGGTGCGCAGATCTGAATAAGCGATGTTGCCGTGCATAATGATGTGATCTCTGACCTGATTCTGTCTCATCTCTGTCTAATTTTAAGGACCTGCTGGACCGTGCTCTAGGCCTGAGCCAGTGGGAAGCGCTGCTCTACAGACACATGGTGTTGGCTTTTAGTGCACTCTAGTGTGCTCATTACTAAGTGTACATGCACACAGGCTTCCGCCACTGCATTACACACGCACCTTATGCTTCTAGCATGTGCTCTGTTCCTTTGTATGTAAACGTTAGCATAACATATTATTATTTAACCTTTTGTATTCTCGTGCACTCCAACTCCTCTTTGAACCACGATTCCCACTAACAGTTGGTAGATCGTATTTCAAAAACGAAGGATGCACTCAACTGGTGTTTTCTATTATGCTTGAAATAAACCTTCATTTACCTCCAGACGTTTCCATCATTAAATTATTTCTCCCTTTTCAGGCACTGAATTGATTGAGCAAAAATGGGCAGCACGGGTGCTCAACCTGTCATGATGCCCTCTTGTTAACCTTCACTCACCTAAAATCCAGGTTGTTCAACTTGAGAGATAAGACGCTAATTCTCTTCCGCCCCTAAAAACCTATATTAGCCCAACTGGATGTACAACTCAGTTTGGCAAGAATAGATTCCATGGGGAAGGAGGAAAAATGGGACAAAATAATAAATAAAAAAGAAACACTCCACTGGTTACGGCTCACGTTGATTAGACGTCACTCCTTTCTAGCTTAAAAGCCTTCAGCAAGTCTTACTTCTGGGAGTTGACAAGTACATCTAAAGCATAAGCGAATATGTTATCACACTTCTCTTATAAAAACCATGTCTTCTCTTTTTCTCTGTAAGTTTTTAACATTAGTCAAGAAGATACCTTTGTATAAAACGTGATTCTGATTTATCATGAGGAGGTTTTATGACAAAATGCTATTATCCTAATCTTTAAATCTATGGAAATAAAATGACAACAATCACTGACCTGCACTGTTATTCTATAAACTATATCGTATGACTTTCGCATTAACTTACTAAATAATAACTTCCAAAAACATACGAATAGTATTCACAATATTCACTGAGTCCTAATATGCTCTCAATAAAGTTCTTTCTCTCCTCTTGTTTTTTCATTTTATGCTCAGATTTGGGATCGTGGCAACAGAAGAGTGCTGGATTATGCTCAGGGATTCAAAGGTAAGTCCTTGGAAGTTTCATTAAACACAAATATCTGTTCTTTCAGTTTTGTAGCTCCAAAGTCTTGATTCTGTAAACCATATTCGGAAAATCAAAGAATACACACTCACAGAAACAAATGGAGTTGGTAATTACCTATTTTCCTTTATGTGCGCTTCTCTCTATACAATCTTTTTCAAAGATCTTCCTTGATTTATGATTTGTATTTCTTTTGTTGCAGATCAGATTGGTTTCCCCTCCGGACTGGAAAGGAAGATTCACTGCGTTGGGGTCACTATGGAAACCCTGCCGAAGCTGGATCACCGCTGAAACACTTCTCGCGCTGGGAAGGTGCCTTGAAGACTGCAGAGGAACACATGGGACTGGAGCTGCTCTGGAAATCCGGTGGGGAAGAGGATTCAACGAGCACAAGCGAGTTCTGTTGTAATGTGGGGCCTTTTATACTGTTTCTTTGGGTGGGGTTCTCCAGTTAGGGTGTGGTTAGAAAAACATGGGAAGCATGCTTCAACTGCCATTAAGGCAATGTGCTGAGTATGCAGATGAACCCCTGATCTCAAACTGGATATCCAGTTTATTCCTGCATCATGGTGTACACAAATGTCACTTTGGCCTTTGCCTGTGCAAAAGGAGCAAACTTGAAAACCTCTCACAGTAAAATATAAAACAAGGAACATTATTCATGACAAAGTAAAAACAATAGACACACAGGGCCAATCCTCATTACACAGTAAGGGGCTGGGCTCTGTTCTTAGTACAAACCCTAACACCTCGTCATTCTGACGCCTTCCATTGTGGTATCAAGACACCGTCCCCGACCGGAGACCTGCTCTCCCACCCTACAAATGTACCCCGGAGTCGGAGCTTGCACTGGCACGTCGTTGGACACACCGTTGGTGGCAGGTGAACAGTGAAGCCTCTGTGCGCAGGACATACAATTGAGCATAGTATGGGGGAAGGTGCTGGGGTGCAGCACCCTGGGTGCACAGGTGCAGGCAAACAATGTTCCTGTAGCTAATCATGTAATCTCTGGCCTCATTCATATGTGTCATTTTAAGGACTTGCTCGACCACACTCTTCCTGGCGGACCCCAGCGTCCTAGACAAACGGGTGATGGGACGTAAACACTAAGGGCTGAGTGCAATAGGCCGACACTCTGTCTCCTCCTCCCTCTGTTCTTTTAACTCTCCCTCCCCTTCTCCCATCCACCCACTCCCTCTCCCTCCCATTCTCACTATCTTCCTTTCATTCAGACTACCTTTCTGTTCCTCTTCCACATGGCACACATACTTATGTTTCATTTTTGTCTTTCAGGTTGTGTACGCTGCTTCCGGAGGAGTCCCACACACATATTTCATGTTTTACTGTTGTTTGTTCTAATAAACTTGCATTTCCATTTATTTGTGTTGTTTTAATAAAGATAATTTTTTTCCAATAAATAAGTGGGTGTATACGTCTTCTTTTTCTGACAACACTTGTGTGTAGTTTATTGTGAAATTTGTCTGTTTATAGGAGGTTTTGAGAGAAAACATTTGTAATTTTGCGGTGCACCTCCCAAATATAAACTAATAGACTATTACATAAATGAATCCTGCGTAATTCTACAACTGCAAGGGTTCTATGCGTGTATCACTTTTACTTTATAACACCATAAGTACTGCCCGTGTGATTACAGGACCAATAAGGCACTGCCTAGGACCACCGCGACATCATGGACTGGCGAGGCCCACCCTGCATATTTAAGTAAAGCCCTGAAGGGTGGCGATCCCTGGACTTCAGTTGGCCTTGAAGCCCCCGAACAATTAGTAAACAATACCCGAGAAGGTGGCGATCCCCATGGCTACAAAACGTCTCTGTGCGCTTCCGCCCCTAATTTACATGTGACATTAAGATCCCCAGTCCCCGCAATATAATATTAGGATAAGCCACTGAACATTATCCACCAGGAGCCTAATTTAAATCAACGAGTGAGACCCCGCTTTTTTTTCACCATTTTTACCATCCGGATCCATTCTATTAAAGCAATACGAGATTCTTCTCCTCTTGCTTCAACTAGTCAAACAAGGATTTGCTATCACACGGTGAAAGCCATGCACCCGCCCTCTAATAGAAAACATAAATGTCCCGCTGATGCACACCCCGGGACATTGTATGAGCTGCCCCTGGGACCATGATGCATTGGTTAGTATAAATGCATACTAACTAAGCATGGGCGGATTTTGCGGATCCACGATTCGCGGATTCAGCGGATTCACGGATCGTGGATCCGCAAAATCCGCGGATTCAGCGGATTTGCGGATTTGGGGGCGGGGCTTCCTCGAGCGTGTGGGCGGGGCCAAACGGACGGGGCTTCCACGCGAGCGCACATGCCTCTTGTGTGTCTAAAAGGTCAGAGACCGATCAGAGCAGCAGATTAAGAGACAGAAGCCCCTGGTCACAGGAACAGCACGGGGGTTGCGCTCGTATGCTGAATGAGTCACTGCATTTGCGCTTCAACTAGTTCCAGCGACCAAGTGTGTGTCACTATGCAATCGCGCCGAAGTGCGCAGGGGTCCCTTGAGTGAAATGTCCATCATAGTGGGTAAATGGCGGGAAGACGGTGCACACCTTGAGTGTGTGGGCGGGGCCAAACGGACGGGGCGTCCATGCGAGCATGCCTCTTGTGTGTATAAAAGGTCAGAGACCGATCAGAGCAGCAGATTAATTTTTGGGCTGATGAATGAGTCACTGAATTTAAGCTTCAACTAGGGCACATGCTTTATTGATATTTGCAAGTGTTTCCTGTTGAGGTTTATTTTTTTGTGCCAGGACCGTCGTGCCCGAATGAACCCTGCCCTTCATATTTATTCAAGAAGACACCACTGTTGAAATAATTTACGATGGCGCCGGCAAGCTGCCAGCGCCATCCTGCAAAAGTTACTTAATTAGCTTCAACAGGAAGCTCCAACTGCTAAAATAAAGCAGGCGCTCGAGCCCCTGCTGTATCTTATCTGTTAGAGCTTCCTGTTGAAGCTAATTAAGTAACTATTGCAGGATGGGCGCTGGCAGCTTGCCGGCGCCATCGTTAATTAGGCGCGCTTGAACTTTTGACCGCAAAATCCGCTCCGATCGCGGATTGCGGATTTTCGGCAAATCCGCGAGAGTTCGCGGACCGCGGATTTGCCGAAAATCCGCAAAATCCGCGATCGGAGCGGATTTTGCGCTCATGCTTAATACTAACACTACTTACACAGGTGTAGTACAGTGACCAGAGTCTAGTGAAGAGACAGAGGAAGCGCAAAATCTAAAAATAATAAATCCTACCAGAGGTCGGATGACATAGTTCAATGAGCTGACAACCCTGGATGAGTAGTAACAGCTACACAAAGAAAACGGGTCTTCAGCACAATGCAAGTAACTTTGAAGTATTGGTGAATGCTGCCTTCTTTTTACCTTCTCCCACTTGTCGCCAAATTTATGTAGTGAAGAAGCAGACAGCAGTGGATCCGATAAGTAGATTTATTGCAGAAAAACAAGACACCTTAAACACCCACCAACAGGAGCAGACACAAAGGCAACCGTCTTCTCCAGCACCGTGTACAAACTCCCCAAGGTTCCCCTCATGACAGCCCTACATCCTAACATTACATACTTACCTTCTAGTAGAATTACAGACTAACATTCTACTATGTCTTACATTGGAATACTACACAGAGCACATGAAATGAAATGAAATGAAAACAAATTTATAACGCGCAGAACTCAGCCCAATGGGCATCAAGGCGCCTAACCAAAATATTTGCAAGTCCAGAGAGCTAGTTACTGGTAGGCTTTCTTGAAGCACCATGTTTTAAGGGCCTTTTTAAAGAGGGGCAGTGAGGATAAAGATTTAAGCTCCAGGGGGAGTGCATTCCAGAGACGAGGGGCGACTGTAGGGAAAGCTCTTCCTCCCCATCTGGTCTTCTTAGTCCGAGGAATTACCAAGAGATTCTGTTGTGATGAGCGTAGACTTCTGCTGGGAACATATCCAGAGAGAAGTGATCCCAACCCATCAGAAGTTCCTGCTTTCAGAGCCCTATATACTAGACAGATGATTTTGAAAGAGATACGATGCTCTACAGGAAGCCAGTGAAGACTCTTTCTGGCTAGAGTTGCAGAGGAAGAGCGGGGAATGTCTAGTACAAATCTTGCTGCCGCATTTTGTACTATTTGGAGACGCTGGATCAATCCCTTATTGATCTCTGCGTACAGTGAGTTGCAATAGTCTAGTCTAGAACTGACCAAGCGCAACCACTGTCTGTTTCCTAGCTTCCGGGGAGAGGTAATGCACTATTCTTCGAAGAGTTTTAATAACTCCCCAGCAGGTGGCCACCGTTCTATTAACCTGATGGGTCATTGCCAGCGAGGTATCAAAGATGACCCCAAGGTTTCTAGCTGAGTGTGAGGGGACAGGGCAAGTTCCCAAAGATGGCGGCCACCATTCATTTGACCATACATCCTGGTCATTTCCAAAGATCAGCACCTCGGTCTTATCACAGTTCAGCCTCAAGGAGTTGAGTACCATCCAGTCGGCGACTGACTGCATACAACTCCTGAAGCTGGACGCTGAGGTGCTAACCGAATGGGCCAACGACACCATGATCTGAGTGTCGTCTGCATACGACACTACTTCCATTCCCTGCGCTTTTACTAATCTCACTAGGGGGGCCACGTAAATGTTAAATAGGGTCGGACTTAAGGCCGACCCCTGTGGAACCCCACATTGTAGGGATTTAGCAGGGGAGAAGTATTCTCCCAATTTGACCCTCTGTTCTCTATGATCTAAAAATGAGGACAGAAGGCTCAACGCTGGCCCCTCTACTCCCATCTCCCGCAGCCGAGATGTTAAGATCGAGGGAGATAGGGTGTTGAATGCTGCGGTCAGATCAAGTAAGACTAGCAGCGTTGTCTGTCCCTGGTCCACTTTCATTCTGATGTTGTCTGTTACAATAGTAAGTGCGGACTCTGTGCTATGGAATTTCCTGAACCCATGCTGGGTCTGATCTAAAAACCCAGAAGAGTCCAGGAAGGCAGACAAATGCGAATTCAAATGGGCCTCAAGCATCTTAGCGGGGGCAGGAAGTATGGAGATGGGCCTGAAGTTCTTCAGGATTGTAGGGTCAAGGGAAGGCTTTTTCAGAAGTGGTTTGACAATCGCTTTCTTCCAAACTGAGGGAAAAACCCCCTGTGATAGGGCACCATTCATTATCTCCAGTAGAGGAGGGAGTAGTGTATCCCTACAATCCTTTAGCACTTTGAGGGGACAGGGGTCCAAAGGTGAGGAGGATTTGGTCCTGTTCAGCAGAGAGTTAAGGTTGTCCAATGTGATCGGTGGGAAATTGGAGAGAGTCTTAGTGGGATCTTTAGACCAGGCTTCTAGATTTGTAAGGGCCTGGATCGTGTTGAGCTCAAGTGATTTTTGCTGTGTTTCTAAATTAATGGAGATCTCATCGATTTTAGCATAGAAAAAAGTTGAGATCTTATCACAGAGCTCCTGCGATCCTATCACTGGGTCTGGGATTTGTAGTGAGCAAAGGGAATCTACTACCTTAAACAACTCCTTTGATGAGGTTAGAGAGGTTGTAATATCAGAGAAGAATTCTTGTTTTGTTTTGATGACCATGGTCTTATATTCCGCTAGCGATCGTTTATAGGTCTCTCTGTCCATGGTATCCCATGTTTTTCTCCACTTTCTCTCCTGCCTCCTACATCCCTGTCTCATCAACCTAAGTGTTTCAGTGAACCAGGGGGCGGAGGGTCTACGCCTTGCTGAATATCGGCGGGTTGATGGTGCTAGGGCATCTACTGCTCCAGCAATAGAGTTGACAAGTTTTTGTGCTGCCTGCTCTGTATCTAATGGAAGGGAGACGGAGCTAATGAGAGGGGCCAGGGCGTCATTAGTGATGTTTTTATAATTCCTTTTGCCCTCTCCCTGAGCCTGTCCCTTCTTCGGAGTGTCTACATGAGAAAGGGTCAATTCTATTGGCACTGCCAGGTGGTCTGTCCAAACCAGCGGTTCGGGAGTACCCGTCTTAACCCTAGGGTCGTTGGAGAATACGCCATCCAGCATGTGGCCTGCCCGGTGAGTTGAACCTTTCACCAGTTGAACAAAGCCACAGGCTTCAAGGGGCTCCACCAAGGACAGAGTGTCTTTAGAAGTGAGGTCATTTAGATGAAAATTTAGGTCCCCTAAAATAGTAAAGTGAGGTCTGCCAGCATATGGCTCCATGAGTCTGAGCAGGTCACTGCTAAAGTTTGATCTAGACCCAGGGGGCCTGTATATAAGAAGGCCTACGAAGGAAGCTGAAGGAGATGAGGAGATGAAGTAGTGCAGTACCTGGACGGGGTCAGATGGTGCCGACAGAGCATTAATACGGCAGGTAAGATGAGACTGGTAGAGAATCGCCAGTCCTCCACCCCTGCGCTTAGCTCTGTCAAATCTGTGCAGTGCATAACCTTCTGGGATTGCCATTAAAAGGTCATGACCTGAGGTCTCCGTGGCCCAGGTTTCCGTGACTAAGACCCATGCAGGTTTTCTAGATGTCACAAAGTCATGGAAAGCTACATTATTTTTAATTATGGACCGAACATTGATCAGGTATCCTTTCTCTAAACGAGAACCCTTAGACAAGGAGCAGATATTTTGAGAGGGATAGGTAATCATGGGGGTATTATCAGAGTTCCGGGTGTTCAGTGGGACTATGAGCTGTAGTTCCTCTGGGGTAAGCCTATGTTGGCATGTGGCGTCCCTAGGTTTCATGTCCAACATTTCCTGCAAAGTATAAGCGAATACTATCTGGGGAGATAGCTCAGGGGCCCCAGAGCGCAGCCCGTCCTAAGCGCGGACGGGCGCAGACGGGCTTTCCATCGGCGCGCCCGCTGCGCCCGCCCGCTGCGCGGACGAGGTGGCCTGTTGTTTTTATCCATATTGAGGGGAGGGGGAGGAGGGCGGGAGGGGGGAACAACTCGACCGGCAGGCTTACTCAACTCAAGATGGCGGCCAAAATCGATCGAGGAACTGCTTTCTAGTGCCTAACAACAGCAGCGCTGTGCCAGGGAAGCTTAAGAGCAGCCTCGGAGCGACGCTAATCTCGTTCCGAGGTATAACCGGTCATTTAAAAGTTGCAGTCTAAAATATTTACAAGTTTTAAAATCGCGTTATTTTTACATCAATAACGAATTACCAGTAAGTAAAGTGGATAGTAAAGAACCCCCGGCTTCCGCCTCAGGGGAGAAGTAAGTAATACTGAACAGATTTACACCAAATAAACAAAGGCGCGCTTTCTAGACCAAGGCCCTTCTCCCTGCCAAATGACTTTATAGTAATGAGCTTATGGTTTCATCCAGGAGTCTTAAGACCGGTAGGAGTGAGTAGTTTGCTTCCCACTCCCTGTATTATATAAACGCAAACTAACACTACTTCCACAGGTATACTACAGCGCCCAGAGCACATCACTTTACATCAATGAGCTCCCGATTTAGGCTCATGGTTTAATCCCTGAGCCTTCAGACCAGTAGGAGAAAGTAGTTTGCTACCCACTCCCTATATACTATAAACGCTTACTAAAACAACTTACACAGTTATACTACAGTGGCTAGTATCCTACAGTGCCCAGAGCCCATCACTTTATAGTAATCAGCTCGGTTTGATCCCCGAGTTTTCACACCAGTAGGTGTGAGTACTTCGCTTCCGGTATAGTATAAACACACAGTAGCAGTCAGTAGTTCGCTTCCCACTCCCTGAATAGTATAAACGCCTACTAACACTACTTGCACACGTATACTACAGTGCCCAGAGCCCATCCCTTTACAGCAATTACCCTGGTTTGATCCCCAAGTCTTCACACCGCTAGGCGTGAGTACTTCGCTTCCCACTTCCTGTATAATATAAACCCACAATAGCGGTCAGTAGTTCGCTTCCCACTCCCTGTATGGTATAAACGCGTACTAACACTAATTGCACACATATGCTATAAAGACCAGAGCACATCACTTTACAACAATGAGCTCACGGTTTAGGCTCTGCATTTCATACCCGAGTATAGCAGCATATCATCTCAGCACCATGTCACTCTCAGCAACACAGCACTTTCAGACAGGTAGGAGTGACTACTTCGCTTCAGTCTCCCCCATAGAGCTTACAGTGGTCCAACCCTCCTTTCCTACTTTTTTTCCCCTTTTTTCCCCTTATTCGCTTCAACAGAATCACAAAATGGCGACCAACACTTCCTAGTTGCAACCGCTCGCAGCGCTCGCAACCAATAAGCAGCAATCTCGTGCTCATAACGCCTCAGCAAATCAGATGCCAGAATTACCAAATATCGATATCTGTAAATTTCGATATTTCTCAAAAACTACTGAACAGATTTACACCAAATAAACAAAGGCGTGCTTTCTAGACCAAGACCCTTCTCCCTGCCAAATTTGGGGTAATTCCATTCACCCGTTCGACCTGTAGCCTTGTCTAAGGTTTCCTATGGAAATTAACATGGAGAAAACACATTTTGGGACCCCCCTTTTTTCTCAGCCCCCCTTGACGAATCACCCACAACCTTTCAACATAGGAGCTGATATGAACAAAGAATGAAGTGTTCTGTGTACGGTTTCTGAGTGTGCAGGAAGGATGGCGCCTGGGCTGGTAGCAGTAAGTGATTGGTGAAATGTATTACCAACAAGACGGTGCTACAGGTCAGAGGAGACCCCAAAACCTCTGTAGGGAGTGACAAGGGCTCACTCAATGAATAGAACAAAAGTCCCGTGTACACGTTAGGTTTGGAATATGGTCAAGATACTCATGGTAAACAAACAACCGCATCTAATGAAACAAGGTAGACAACTCTGTTGGAGGAAAATACAGAAATACAAGACACCACTGGTCTTTGCTGAGGCGCAACTTCACAGATGTCCGTAGAGACAACTGTACCCGACCGTCCTACCATTCCCTTCACTTGAAGTTATAACTATACCATGATACCATCTCCCATAACCCTTGCCTACCGGGTCGGAAATATCACCTGCATATCGAACCCATGATTTTTGACAACTGCCCTGAAGAGTCACGGGTACAGCACCCACATGGCGAAACACGTGTCGGCTGGTTGTTTGCTTTAATGTCACTCTTCATATTAGGAAGGCTAAATAAATTTCATTTGAAAAAAACTTTTCAGATTTGTCTACCTTGTTCCATTAGATGCGGTTGTTTGTTTACCATGAGTATCTTGACCATATTCCAAACCTAACGTGTGCATGGGACTTTTGTTCGATGAACAAAGAATTAGTTTGGAAAATTTCATGAAGATTCATCAAACGACGCCAAAGTTATAAGCAAAACAAAAAATGTTCTTCCTATGGAAACTAGATCCTAACTATAACTACCTACTGGCGACCACCAGTGAAGGACTGGACTTTTTAATAGTACCAGCGGTGCCAGGGAACAACACCTATAACCTTCATGGGATACCTGTTTCGGCGCACAAACTACAGAGACACGGGACACTTCCTTCGGCGTCAAAGATTCAAGGTTTATTACTGCAGGGAACACAGAAGTCACGGCAAGTACAACACGTGCAACTTGGGGAGACTGCTTCAAATTGGTTCTGTGGATCGCTCCTTTTATACAGATTTTACCCATAGGACATCATGATACACAAAGTTTACAACCCGGTTCCCATAATTATCCCTCAGAGGGGTCGCTTTGGTCACTTTGATGCACATAAGGTCCGGAACATAAGTGCGGAAACATTTGGCGGTTCTCAACTGTAAAAACCCATCTTCCCAACATTAGTGAATTCCAATCGGCAGTAAAACAGATTGAAATAGGAACAAGGACAGGTGCAGAGGAAGATGGATACAGTGAGGGAATCGAAAAGGGTGTAAAAGGGGAGGTATCAGGAAACACGAAATACAGGCATCAAAGGGACGTGCCTAATGAGATGCACGGCTGAGACAATAAACCGGCACGGCAAGATGGGCCTCGAGCGGGGCCATCTGCCTTACAGTATCATCCCCCTCATCATAAAGACATTTACAAAGAACATGTGTCTTCTACAAATATCTTGGAAGTCTCAGGGTCGTGAAGCGGACATCGTCCGTTCGCTGGCTACTTGAGGGCAAGAGACAAAATGGATGCTGTATCTAAGATGGAACCCGTGGGTACTAATAAAAACCCACATAACAAACGAACGGTTTGAGTTAGCTCAGCGAAACTGCGCATATTTACTGAACTTGTCATTTGCGGTTCATAGATACCAGACTCGACCATATTCGTGCGAGTCGAAAACATCACTAAAAATCGTCACGGAACCTCAGACGCTCCTTTTGCCCTCATGTAGGCAAGCACTAATCAGAATCATATTCGATATTCATCAGACCCTCGAGATGTTGCTGTAGCATAGCTCTATCCAGACGAGTCCCTTTGGTAACAGGTGGCTGTCTCATACACGTTGTAGCACAGAGGCCACATAAGGCAGGACCACACTGTACACAAAGGCAACACGTGAACAGGAACGCTACAACGACCCCAATGATCATCAGAATTTTCCAACCCCAAGTCGACATCAGGCCCCAAAACCATCCAAGTAGCGTCCAATCCCCTACACCCACGTGTATGGATTCAGAGATTTTATGCAACTTTGAGATGGCTTGATAAACAGTCGGAGCGTTATCAGGAATGAAAATACAGCAAGATGAATGGATCACCTTACAAACCCCACCTCGATCTGCCAAGATCACATCTAAAACCATACGGTTTTGTAACGTCATAAGTCTATCCGCCTGAAGTTCTGTGGTGATATTACCAAGGGCACTGGCAGTAATATTAGCTGTCGATTCTACCACTCGAGTCAACTGTCTCAGGTTCCTACTATTAACCATAGGTCCCCAAAACGGGAGGAAACCCTTGAAAAAGTCTCCTGCCTCTTGACCAGCAGTATCCTCTTCGCTAATTACACCTCTCACAACTCTAGTCTTGTGATAATCTGCATCTACAGTGAACGTCGGAGGCAACAAGTTGGCAATAAAACATGAGCCCATAAAGTCAGAGGGCAACCATGCATATGCACGATCATGACAAATAAAGTAGGTACCCTTGGCAGCCAGGAACACAGGGGAGGAAACCATTGGCAGAATGTAATTTTCAGTGCAAGCACTCTCTCCAAGTCGGGCTTTCGATCTACGGCCACGACCTATTAGGCAAAAATTACCAATGTGGGGTACAACCCATATCGGAGGTAAACTTTTAAGCTGTTTTTCATTAGTGAACACACTATATTCGCCTCTACTTAGAACCCTATAGGCTTGTACTTCTTCTTCAGGGATAAGCGAAGGATCATAGATATCGCTATCTAAATCCTCTATTGCTATCGACAAAGATTTTTGGTACGAAGTAGGACCAGAGTAGGGGGAACGTGGTTCTCGAATGGGGTGGAAACCCAGTGCGCTTCGAAACATTGTTTGAAATGCTCGAGCAGACCCTTGAGAGCTATATGGTAACACCAGATATGGAATTCCCTTATCCGTAGTATGCGGCATCAACCCACACACCCAACAATTAGTAGTGTTAACCACTAACTGATGCTGATGAAGGAGCTGAATAAAGGAATTATTGCGGAATTCTGCACGTCTAGCCTGCTCGTGTTCGGGTAGGATGTGAAAAGAATGAGGAGAAACAGTGGAGATGAATTTAAGGTCAGGGGTAGAAGTAGGTATGATAGAAGACAAGAAGTGAAACATTGTGTAATACACTGCACCTACCAAAAATGCAGAAATAGTCATAAACAGTACGAATATTTGGAATATGAAACATTTGGTACGACTGAGTTGCTGCAGCTTGAATCTTCTTGCTTGAGCTCTTTCCAAGTCCATCAGCTTCGAGAATGCCATTCCCTATGACCGTCCGCAACGTTTCTTGACGCACTTCGTTCTGTGTAGCAATAGTCAATTCCTAGGAGTTCCCAGGAATCGACGGTCTTTAACCTAGCGTCAAGACCTACTAACCAGGAGGAAGTACACGCGCGGCCCTACGGCCTTTATTTCACAAATATATATATATATATGTATAAAAAAAAATGTCTCTCAGCTGTGGAAACAAAAAGTGTAAGGAACGAAGCTTAATGAATATATACAAAATAATTACAATGGTATGAGTGTTCAAACTGATCATGGAAAACGGGATAATGCACTTGTCAAGGGACAGAACGGGGTTTTTTATTAGTCTTTAGTGCTGGATCTTAAAAAATATCGGGTTTTCCCAGGACGTGTCTGTTCGTTAAACAAAAAATCTGTAGAAGGGACAACGCCCTGTTGATCAGCTGAATGTTCTGCTCTTGAGTTTTCTGTTGACAAGTGTTCAATAATGTCTTTTTGCTGCACTGAGGATTCTCCGACAGGTTGTGCGTCGCTGAAAGGTACAAATGCCGGCAATCCTTCGGTTTCAGTTGATGCAATGCCTTTCCTCACCCACGAGTCTGCTGGCAACGGAATGGGGACTTTTTTGGTGTGGGTGGCATGCACCCAGTTCTTCCGCCCCTCAAGACGAACTGCAGTTCTCGTGGCAAGGAGGACTTGATAGGGTCCAGTGAACCTGGGATCCAAATTGTTCTTGCGCGAGAAGTTGCGCGTCACCACCCAATCTCCGGGCTGGAGTTGGTGGCCTGGACCCTCCGTCTGTGTTGGCAATGCTTCGTGAACCTGTTGGTGAATTAACCTCAGTTTAGCAGTCAAGTCATGAAGATAATCGATTAACATTGGATACTCAAGTTCACAAAAGACACCTGGTCTAGGGACCCCCCAAACATTGGCAGGACGACCGAACACTATTTCATAGGGACTGAGCCCTACTCGGGAGTGTACAGTTGCCCTTGTTGACAGTAATGCTAAAGGTAAAGCGTCAGGCCACGAAAGACCTGTCGTAGCCTGAATCTTTGCTAGTTTTAGTTTAAGGGTGCCATTGTACCCTTCAACCAAACCGGCTGACTGAGGATGGTTGGCACTATGAAATTTTTGAACAATCCCTAATCCGCGACACACGCTCTTCATCACGCTCCCAACAAACTCACTTCCGTTGTCTGACCACACAATTCTAGGCATTCCGTAACGGGAAAAATATTCTTTGAGTAAAATTTTCGCCGTGGACAAAGCCGTATTATCCTTAAGAGGGTAGGCCTCAATCCACCTAGAAAATGCACACACCACAACCAGCACATACTTCAGATTATTACATCTCTCCATGTGGATAAAGTCTAACTGGATAACTTCGAAAGGGTAGGCAGGAGGGGCAAAATGGCCAGGTGGAGTGGGAGTGCCCTTACCAGGATTGTGCATCAAACACACCATACAATTCTTAACCAAGCGTTCAGCACATTTCGTAATACCATCGTTCTTCCACACAGGAAACAGTAATTTACAGATGCCTTTCGCGCTAATATGTGCTAACCCGTGTGCCATAGTCACAACAGCCAACACATACGCATCAGGCAACATCCATCTTTGCTGTTCCGACAAGTCGATCCAACAACCATTCGCATCCAACTTCCCCGTACTTTCTCTCCACTTGGTCTTTTCAGTCTCGGTGGCCTCATTCTGAATTGCTTTCACACTCTCGATAGTGTTTTCACACATACTTGATTCTGCAGGCCACCTAACCGAACTCGTCACATACATTCGAGTGCTAAGGTTCCGAGCAGTCTCTTTAGCAGTTTCATCCGCAAATGCATTACCACGACCAACATCATCCGTCACCTTACGATGCGCACTACATTTAACAATTGCCACTTGCTTAGGCAACGTAAGTGCATCCAAAAGATCATTCACAAGCTGGCCATGCTGAATCTTCGTACCATGCGATGTCAGAAAACCTCTCTCTCTCCATAACCGTCCAAAACTATGTGCAACGCCAAACGCATATTGGCTATCTGTAAACACATTCACCCGTTTATCTCTAGACAACACACATGCTCTCGTCAAGGCAATGAGCTCAGCAGCCTGAGCTGAATTCTGACTCAACCTTGCGCTCTCCACAATCGTTCTCAATGTAACTATAGCATACGCAGTTGTTACATCACCATTCGGTAATTTAAAACAGGAACCATCCACATACAAAGTACCGTCGGGATCTGTCAATGGAGTATCTTTTAGGTCAATACGACCCTTGGTTTCCTCCTCAGTTCTAAGATAGCAGTCATGTACTGCTTCACTGCTTGATTCTGTGTCGATCGGCAGTAATGTTGCTGGATTCAACGCATTACATCGTTTTATCCGTATATGACTGGCCAGCAACGTCAACTCATACCCAGACAATCTTGCGCTCGTCAGATGTTGAGTTTTCGTTCGGTTCAATAGAGTGTCAACTGCATGCGGAACCATTACCGTGAGCATATTATCCATGACTAGACCTGCAGACTGTCGAATGGACGCCGCAGCTGCCGCTGTTGCCCTTAAGCAACTTGGCAAGGCTCTTGCTACTGGGTCTAAAGTCGAAGAAAAGTAGGCACATGGGCGTTGCTTACCACCAAAAGGTTGTGTCAAAACACTCAATGCGCAACCATCCCTCTCGTGAACGTATAGTGTAAACGGCTTACTGTAGTCAGGGGTACCCAACACAGGAGCCGAACACAGCGCATCACGCAATTCAGAAAAACTTTTCTGACATTCTTCAGACCAAGGTACTGGGGATGAAACATCCTTGCACGTAAGAGCTATCAATGGTTTCGCCAACAATGAAAAATTTGGAATCCATTGTCTGCAGTAGGACGTAATACCTAAAAAGGCGCGAACATCTCTTTGGGATTTTGGCACAGTCATTCGGGAAATCGCTGCAATTCTCTCTGGGGTCAACCTTCTCCCTTCTTTTGACAACAAGTGACCTAAATAGGTAACTTCTTGGCAACAATACTGTAGCTTTGAAGGTGATACCTTGTGGTGCAAGTCATGTAGATAGTGCAATAATGATACTGTAGCCGTTTTGCAAATAGTTTCTGTATCAGCTGCCACTAAAAGATCGTCAACGTATTGAATCAAAGCTGCACCTTTAGGCAATACAAAGGCATCAAGCTGACCTTTAAGTGCTTGGCTGTAGATTGATGGACTCTCACAGTAACCCTGTGGAGCGCGTTTCAGTCTAAAACTGCGACCTCCTAATGAGAATCCGAACAGGTCTCTGCTTTCCTCTGCAATTGGGATGCTAAAGAAAGCATTTTTTAGATCGATCACTGTGAACCAAGAGGCAGATGCTGGAATCATTGTTAGTAAAGCTGTAATATCGGGGACCACAGGAAATTGTGGAACCACTATTTTGTTTACCTCTCTCAAATCTATAACAAAACGATACACAGGAGGTTTAGTTGGGTCAGTTCGTTTCAGAATTGGCAATACAGGGCTATTACACACGTTTCCACGAGTTTCTTCAACAACACCTTTTCCAATGAGATCATGAACGATTGCTAACAGTGCTCGTTCGCCTTCAAGAGAAATACGATATTGAGGTAAACGCGGTAATCGCGCATTTGGTTTCAATTGAATCACATAGGGTGGAATGTCTAACAGGCCCACATCATTGGGACCTGTGGCCCATAAGGACGCAGGGAGGGAATTCAATTCCGGTGGGAATTTATCAACCGATAAATACATGGGAGAGATCACTCTCCTTCCCAATGTAAGCTCCACTCCTTCAGGGGGACAATACAATGTTGCATATAATCGTTTCAACAAATCCAGGCCCAAAAGATTTTCACCACAACCTGTAGATAGAATCAGTGGAGCCGTTAGCTTACGTGGTCCAATCATAAGAGGCAAAGGGTTAGAGACTGGGTTACTAGCAGGGGCGCCAGAGAATCCAACGGAAACATTCGTTAAGCCAGACAAAGGTGCGCCAGGGAGTTTTGAATGCATGATGGAACTTTTCGTCGCACCAGTGTCTAACAGAAAAGGCTCAACTACACCCGATGTAGTTACTGCAACGTAAGGCCCACTCTGATCGACCGGAACTGACACTACTCCCTCTCTTTGTCTTAGGCTGTCCTAGTAATGGTCGTTTGCAACAGTGTCATGCTCTACATAATAATCATCCACATTATACTGTGCAGACCGGACTGATCCCGTATTTCGCTGGTCAAAGCAATTATTCACATCTGATTGATTTTGATAACGGTCATTCTGATTGGGGAATGTACCACGACCTCTACCACGTGGAACCTGTTGCGGACCAACACCACGATTTCCTCGAGCTGACACACCATTTAAACGGTCTTTTAAAGCAAGACACTCATATTTTAGGTGTCCTTCTTTCCTACAGTACGCACACTGATTATATCCTAGTGTAGATCTATAATCAAAGTTGTCAGAACGCTGCTGTATCCTATCAGTCTGTGCTCGCGGTCGATACTGTTGTTGTGAATCATTTTGATTTGATCGTGGAGGATATGCTTGCTGCAACAAAACCTTCGTTTTGAGCTCCTTAGTTTTCTTTTCCACACGATCACTTTCTTCCTTTTCCCTATTTTCGTAATACTGGGCCGTTGCTAATATTTGCGCAGGGGTTGAGACCGCCCACGCACTCTCTGAATTCTTTAATTTATTGCATAGCTCAGGCAACAAATTCGACACGAATTTATCAACGAATAAACGCTGACCTCCCTCAGCGCCCATGTCCTGACCGCTGTGGTCGATAAACGCTTCCTCAAACCTTGTAAAGAAATCTGAGACACTTTCGTCCCTCTTTTGCTTACAAGCTGATAACTTATCCCAATTCACCTTCATCGCGGGCATGAGAGTTTTCATGAGCGTAATGATTTTCTGCGGCAAATCCAAGATCAACTGTTCAGGTTTAGCCCCACCAACTTGCAATGCATCAGCTGCTAGCAGTGCAGCCCAATCACCCCCTAATTCAGCTGCGTGATTGGCTTGACGAATTTTAGCCCAAACTGGTTGCGGTACAACATTGCCAAACAACATGTCGATGTCGGCAATATTCATAATAGAAGCTTCTATCAGTTGTGATAACTCCTTATAATAACCAGCCGGATTTTTACGCGGATCGGGCAAGGATTGCTTCACTTGCAAAACTTCCGATCGTTTCCATGGAAGATGTATCCACACCCTTCGAAAATGCGGCAGAACCGGAGGGTTTGCACCGGGGTCACCAGGTACCCATAGCGGCGGAACCTCTCTCATAGGATACTGACCAGGAACCGCTTTCCAGTTCTCAGTGGTATCACCTAATGACACTCGAGAACGTGCTGTGGGTCTGAATGCTAATAAGCGTTCCACGGCACGTCGTACATCGTCTCCTACAATCATACCGT
This sequence comes from Lissotriton helveticus, assembly GCF_964261635.1. Classification (NCBI taxonomy): domain Eukaryota; kingdom Metazoa; phylum Chordata; class Amphibia; order Caudata; family Salamandridae; genus Lissotriton; species Lissotriton helveticus. Next base: position 722,743,053 of record NC_136059.1, on the reverse strand, counting down.
TTGAAAAGTGACTTTGAAATTTAATCACGTCGGACGGTACATCATCTACATCATCATTGTACCATTCTTCTCTCAAAAAGTTACACATCTCCTCAAATACGAATCTCTGCGTAGGCTCATTAAACTGAGAAAACGTTTCAAAGACTATACGTGGAGTGTAATTGGCAGGATGTCTTATCCACCTATGTGCCATTGTTATCAATGACTCTTTCTCCCTACCACTAGGGATCTGACTCCGTCTCTGAGGAGTATCAGATGAATCCGACGGAAATAACGGACCAGAAAGAGGTGAATAAAGGGTAGCAACAGAATTAGGAACACGCTTACGAACAGATGGGGAAAGAAAAACAGGAGCAACAACACTAGAGGTAAAAGAAGGCATAGTAGGAACAGACAAGGTAGTCGGAGTAGCAGAAACAACAGTCTGAGAAGGTGCAGGTACAGGAGCAGTAGGAACGATAACAGATGGAGGAACAAACGTAAGGTTAACAGCGGGCTGGCCCGCAGCCGCTGGAGCAACAAGGGGTACAACAGGAGGTACTACAGGAGCAACTACAGGAGCAGTAGCACCCTGTACATAAGGAGGTGGTGATTTCATCAAATATGATAACAAAGAATCCTCCTTTACATCTTCTTCTTTCTTTTCTAGTTTATTCGGTAAAACTGGGTAACATTTATCTATTTTCATGTGATGCAATCTAGTAGCGATTTCCATATCTTTTTCTTCTTTGTCTTGCCTACATTCTTTTATAGCTTGCATTATCGGAACAAATTCTTGCTTTTTATCCTTTTTAAGTTGTTTGATTTCTTTCTGCTTGGCCTCTTTACGCCATATCCGAAAGGAATCAAACATAGCTGGCCTAGCTTTCTTTAAAAATAATTTAGCCTCAAGATTATCTAAAATCGAAAGTTCAAAAGTTCCGTGTGGTGGCCATCTAAGGTCACCGTCTTTCTTTGTATAGTGGATCCAGTAATCATTATAGATTATAGGACCCACACCGTGTCGACTATAAAGATCATGAATAGGAGTTCCAACTGGAGGTATCGGACATGAGTCCTCCAACCGGGAATCCATTGCGCAACATTTGAAAATACGAAACAAACCACTATGGCTAGGCATCGTGCACACTAACCTAGTATCAAACTTCAAGGATTACCGAAGCAATAAAACCTCGTGTAAGTCAAAACCCTCGGTTTTTGGCAATTGCAACTGTCAAATAATACTAAGAACCAATACTAAGAACCACAAATGCAATGGAACCATGCAATACAACAAAGCCGTAAGGCTATTACAAAGCTCGGAGAGCTATTACCACAAAGCCTGAGGAGGCTATTACAAAGCTCAATGAGCTATTACAACAAAAACCTTAAAGGTTAACACCAAAGCTTTCAAAAAGCTAAAACAATCACTAAGGACTGGGAGCGACCCACAAATACTTAACTCAGAACTTCAATGGCGTCACCAGGAAGGCCCGTCTATCGTCTCGCTTGTACATAAGGTCTACGCCGGGCGTCGAAGACAGGTCGACAGTCAGGGCATCGGTCCGTCGCAGCCGTCAGGAGGCGGGAATCTTCGCAGGGAAAAACTTCGGGCCACTTATTTCGACAACAGGATCGATGAAGCGGGGTGCACCTTCCCTCGGAGATTTCACACGAAGTTCCTCACGATCATCAGGCTTTGGACCGGACCGGTACCACTGAAGTCGCCCCATGTTGGGCGCCAACTGAAGGACTGGACTTTTTAATAGTACCAGCGGTGCCAGGGAACAACACCTATAACCTTCATGGGATACCTGTTTCGGCGCACAAACTACAGAGACACGGGACACTTCCTTCGGCGTCAAAGATTCAAGGTTTATTACTGCAGGGAACACAGAAGTCACGGCAAGTACAACACGTGCAACTTGGGGAGACTGCTTCAAATTGGTTCTGTGGATCGCTCCTTTTATACAGATTTTACCCATAGGACATCATGATACACAAAGTTTACAACCCGGTTCCCATAATTATCCCTCAGAGGGGTCGCTTTGGTCACTTTGATGCACATAAGGTCCGGAACATAAGTGCGGAAACATTTGGCGGTTCTCAACTGTAAAAACCCATCTTCCCAACATTAGTGAATTCCAATCGGCAGTAAAACAGATTGAAATAGGAACAAGGACAGGTGCAGAGGAAGATGGATACAGTGAGGGAATCGAAAAGGGTGTAAAAGGGGAGGTATCAGGAAACACGAAATACAGGCATCAAAGGGACGTGCCTAATGAGATGCACGGCTGAGACAATAAACCGGCACGGCAAGATGGGCCTCGAGCGGGGCCATCTGCCTTACAGTATCATCCCCCTCATCATAAAGACATTTACAAAGAACATGTGTCTTCTACAAATATCTTGGAAGTCTCAGGGTCGTGAAGCGGACATCGTCCGTTCGCTGGCTACTTGAGGGCAAGAGACAAAATGGATGCTGTATCTAAGATGGAACCCGTGGGTACTAATAAAAACCCACATAACAAACGAACGGTTTGAGTTAGCTCAGCGAAACTGCGCATATTTACTGAACTTGTCATTTGCGGTTCATAGATACCAGACTCGACCATATTCGTGCGAGTCGAAAACATCACTAAAAATCGTCACGGAACCTCACCAGTAGGTAATATATATATAATACACACACACACACCCACACACGCACACACACACACACGCACCCAACTGGCGGTCACCAGTAAGTAGTTCTAGTTAGGACCTAGTTACCATAGGAAAATTGCAACATTCTATTCCCAATAACTTTAGCATCGATTGACAAATCTTTGCGAAATTTTCAAAACGCGTGAGGCGCACCAATCCGCTCTTATCTTAAAAGTTTCAGGGTGATTCGGCAAGCCAGAAAAAAGAGGGGTTCCCAAAACATGTTTTCTCCATGTTATTTTCCATAGAAAACTTTAGACACGGCTACAGCCCGAACTGCTAAACGGAAAAGGTAGCCCTTGGTTCAGAAAGAACTCTTTTTTGTTAAATGGTGTAAATCCGTTCAGTAGTTGCTGAGTAAATCAAAATTAAAAAAATATCGATATATAGAGGCGCGCTGGATTTGTGCACCCTGCCGATCACGAGATGCATGCTAATTGGCTGTCAATACTTCAAGGCAGGAAGTGTTGGCAGCCATCTTGTGCCTCCGTAGAACCAAGGCACAAGAAAAGAGATATAAAAAACGCACAAAACACGAAAATGGGGCAGGGTAGAAACACCCTGACCCCCTAGGACTGCTTAGGGGGTCCCCAAAAAGCATTTTTTACTTTTTTTTTTTAATCACAGGATTCACGCTGGATCCGCAGAACTGGCCGCAAAATTTAAAAAAAACGAAAAATAAAGCCCCTGGGTGGGCCAAGTCCCGGGGCAGAAAAAAAATGTGTGGGGGGCTCCAATCCCTCCACACTGCCCTGGGGACCGCCACCTCCTGGGGCTTTGAACAAAGATTTGGGGGGCACACAGCCCCCCGCTGCCCTGGGGACCGCCACCCCTCGGCGCACTTATTTTTGAAATTATTTCTGTGTTGGGGAGCTCAAGCCCCTCCCATGTCCTGGGGACCTCCACCTCCCTGGGGCTCTAATTATTAAAATAGGAGGGTCCGTGACAGACCCCCAAGCCCCAGGGACCACCACCCCCGGGGCTTTGCAAATGGTGGGAGGCGGGCTGCACGGCCCCCCTCCTAGTGCCCTTGATGGCCCTGGGGACAGCTACCCCTCAGGGCCGGCCCACTAGTTACTTCCAGTAAGCACAACAGAGCTGCGTTGCAGGGTGGTGTAAAAAGGGGCATGGCCTCTGAACACCTCTCTGCAACACAGCTCCCTGGCACATACTGGAGGTACTTGGTGGGCTTGTTGGCCCCAAGGGACCCTCAGGATTGAAGAGGAATTAATTTCCCAACTTAAAACGCGCCACAGGGCGTGTTTGCACACATGTCACCTCAGGCCCGCCCCCTCCCTTCACCACTGTGCAAACACACCCTGTGGTGCGTTTTAAGTTGGGGGACTAAGTCCCCTTGAATACTGAGGGTCCCTGGTGTCCAACTAGCCCACCAGGTACCTCCAGTAAGTGCCACAGAGCTGCATTGCAGAGAGGTGAAAAGGGGGGTGGCCTCTGAACACCTCTCTGCAATGAGCCCTGTGGCGCTAACTTAAGGTACCTGGTGGGCTAGTTAGCCCCCAGCAACCCTCAGGATTGTAAGGGAATTAATTACTCAACTTAAAACGCATCACAGGGTGTGTTTGCATACATGTCACCTCAGGCCCCACCCCCTTCCTGCACCACTGTGCAAACACGCCCCCTGGTGAGTTGTAAGTTGGGGAATTAATTCCCCTTAACGACTGAGGGTCCCTGGGGGCCAACTAGCCTACCAGGTACCTCCAGTATGCACTAGGGAGCTACATTGCAGAGAGGTGTTCAGAGGCCATGCCCCTTTTTATACCTCTCTGCAACACAGCTCTGTGGTGCTTACTAGGGACCCTCAGGATTCAAGGGGACTCCAACTTATCCTCCAACTTAAAACGGCCACAGGGTGTGTTTGCACACATGTCACTTAAGGTCCCCCGTCCCTTCACCATTGTGCAAACGCGCCCGTGGCACGTTTTAAGAGGTAATTTTAATCCCCCTGCCCTATTCTGTACTAGGGGCTTACAGAGGAGATCATGCTAATCATAGGGGTACCCCAATGTATGGTGTTCCCGAGTGTAAGTAGGTGTTTTCCCTGTATTCTAAGTGTCTTTTAGCATGTCACCTGCTCTAGACCTGGTTAGTCAGAGTCAGTTACCACCAGTACCCATCTGAAAAAGTTGTGGGCACAGGATGATTTTGTAACAAGGCCTCTTTCTGATCCTCTGTTGGTTCTTTCTGCACATTTCTTGCTTCTTCCTGCACTTTTCTTCGTCTTTGAGGACTTCTGTTGCTTCTTTCTGCATTTCTTTTGCTTCTCTCTGTGTGTTTTTTCTTCTTTCTGCACATGTCCTACCTTCGCAGGCATAGTTAGAAACTAGCATTTTTAAAACCTTAGAAATTCACTTAAAAAACCTTAGGTTTCAGGCATGTTATAGTTACGAATTAGCATTTAAAAAATCCTTTGAAGTTCACTGAAAAAACATAGGTTACAAGCACGTTATAGTTAGAAATTAGCATTTAAAAAAAAACTTAGAAATTCACTGAAAAAAACATAGGTTTCAGGAGCGTTATAGTTAGTTGGACATTTCAGTCGTACAAAACCATAAAAATTCCCCTGTTATAGTTAGTTCAGGTTACTATAACTCGCGCGCCCACAATGTACTGCTGATGACGTCACATATTACATCACTCATGACATGGTCAGTGACATCACTGATGACATCACTGATGACATCTCAAATGACATCACTGATGGCATCATACTTGTGATAGAGTGGCAGACCTCCTCTCACTCTAATATAACCTTTGATACACACTCAAAAATACAAACTAACATTTTCAAAACAATGAACATACCAATACCAGTTACAACACACCTATTCAGTAATTCCAAGATCTACACACACATCCAGTTATTCACCAACAGTCCTATACAGTCACTCATACATGTATTCACTCATCACATGTACTCATACTCCTATACATCCTGTTGCACACCGCCACTCATCCATATAGTTACTCACACACATAGTCACACTTGCAAACAAAGTATCATACATCATTTTAATTGCATATACAGTTATACACACACTACCACACTTGCTTCTACAGAAACTTATACATACTTATTCTCTTAAACAATTACTCATAGAAACATACTTATTTATACAGGAACTCTTCCAATCTCTCACTCTCACATATACTCACTTCTATATACACCAATACTCACATATACTACTTTAAAACATATGTAGTTATTCATAAAGACTCTATTGAGACATTCATTCGCTCACTAACACACCAATACACGCACTCATCCACCCACACAGTCCTGCACACATGCTGTCTTCAACACATTCAAACAGTGGGTCACCCATACATACATCTATGCACTAAGTAATACCCCCACCCAAACATACAGACACTCATACTGATACTCAAAAAAACAACTAATAACCCATATAGACACTCATGTAGCTACTTACCAACCCATGCAGCCACTTATACACAAAGTGAAAGACTGATACAGATATTTACATATTTAAACATTACTCACTAACCCATGCATTCACTAAGATACTCTTAATCACTCAATTATACAATCACTTTACAAAAATAAAATCATCCATTTAGACAGTTATATAACCATGTATTCTTCCATCAGACTTGAGATATACATATATTAAACATAATTAATTTTCAGAAAAGCACGCATTCACTGGATGATGTCATCAGTGATGTCATTTGAGATGTCATGAGTGAAGTCACTGACCATGTCATGAGTGATGTAATATGTGACGTCATCAGCAGTGCATTGCGGGCGCGTGAGTTATAGTTAGCTGAATGAACTATAACGGGGGTATTTCAATGGTTTTGTACGAGTTAAATGTCCAACTAACTATAATGCCCCTGAAACCTATGGTAAAAGTAAAATCATAGCGATATCTAGAGACAGAGTTCAGCACGCGTACTGAAATCTGTTCAATTACGAGCACGAGCTGCATGCTGATTGGCTGTGAACTTTCTGTTAACACTCGAAACCAGGAAGTGTTGGTGGCCATCTTGTGCCTCGCTAGAACCGAGTCACAAGAAAACAGTAAAACAAAGATCAGAAATAAGGGAAGGTTGTAGGGTAGAGACATTCTGACCCACTAGGCTTGCTCAGGGGGTCATACATAAATGTTTAGGCTCTATTTTTTATTTTATTTTTTTAAAGAAAAATCGCGGCGTACGCGTATGGAAATACGTACAGTTATGAGCAGGAGCTCCATGCTGATTGGCTGTCAATACTCCAATCCAGGAAGTGTTGGCAGCCATGTTGTTTGTCGGGAGAGCAGAGTCAGAAGAAAACAGTAAAACAAAGTTGAGAAATAAGGAAACGGGGCAGGGTAGAAACATTCTGAGCCTATAGTCTTGGTCAGGGGGTGGTACATGGATCTTTAGGCTCAATTTTTATTTAAAAAAAAAAATGGCGGGGTCCTCGTGCAGTACTAGTACGCGGTGGAAAAGGTGAAAACAAAGTAGAAGTCTGTTTTATTCATTAGGTCCCGGGGGGTAAATTACAGGGGCAATTGTTCTGTATAATGGGGGCTTGTAAGGTACCCAGAGCACTGGGGAACGGCACTCCTCTGGTTTTAATTTTGAAGTATGCGGGGGGTTACGGCCCTACTCCCCGCAGTCTTGCTGAGCAGCACCCCTCGGGTCTTTTTTTAAAAATATTTATTTTGAGCTCTCTCTCTCTCTCCCTGTACACGTTGCGGGAAACGCCACATGTCTGGGGCAGTGATATGTAAAATGACCTTCCAGCTCCGGGTACCTGCATTGTTTGAAGATTTTTTTAATTAATGTTGGGAGGGTGGGCTTGATAATACGTCTTTGTAAATTCCCATAGAAGCCTATGTTCTGGTGTTAACATGGGCTTCTATGGGAAATACCAAGGCCGTATTATCAAGCTCATTATCGCCGTTTTATCGGCAGTTTCCTGCCAATAAAATGGCGATACTTTTAACACCGGTCCTTGATAATATGCACGTAAGTTTACAGGTCAAAAAAAGAGCAATGAGCCATGTTATCAACAAAACGCGATACATTTTCGTCGCTTTTATCGGCAGGAAACTGCCTATAAAGCGGCAATAATGGGCTTGATAATATGCCCTTGTGAATAACCATAGGAGCCCAGGTTAACACCAGAACCTGGGCTGCTATGGGAAGTTACAAGGGCCTGTTATCAAGCACAATATCGCCGCTTTATCGGCAGTTTCCTGTCAATAAAAGCGGCGATAATGTATCGCCTTTTGGTGATAATATGCTCCTTCATTTCTATGATAGCATGTAAAGCTTTCCTTTTTTTTGGTGTAGCAGCTGTACTCTCTTCGCATGCTCAGCGTCGTTTCGAAGCCCACGTTTTCTTTTTCATGGTCAACAAGCAAACCTTTCTTTATATCAGTTAGTAAATCTGTCGCTTTCTTTTCCCGGTTCATGTGTGTCATCCGCTGCTGTACTTTTGTACAGTATTAATAGTCATATTTTTTATATATTTATTTGAAAGGTAGTGCCGAGGCGCCAAACCGTTGTTTTTATTATGTCTGTTAGTTAGAACTCAGTAGTTTTCAATCCTAGTCTTGAATATCTTACTATAGTATTTCAACATTATTTGTATTGTGGGCCGTCATACCCCTCCCCCACAAAATAAAAGAAGTATGTAGTTTTTTTAATTAACTTTTATTAAACAATAAATATTAACGAAACTCAATGATAACTATATTAGAACTGGAAAAAAAACTTAAACAATGTTATAAACAAATTGTGAAATGGATTCCAAAAGGTGTCCGATTGGTAATCTGCAAAAGAAAAAAGAAAATTAGAGTTTAGAATTATGTAGATGTGAGTAAATGAGCAGAAGCATTACGGGGCATATTATCAAGAACGGCGGTAAAATTATCGCCGTTTCAGCGGCAGGAAACTGCAGCTAAAGCGGCGATAATGGGCTTGATAATATGGTGTTGTGAATTCCCATAGCAGTCAAGGTTCTGGTGTTAACCTGGGCTACTGTGGGAATTCACAAGGGCATATTATCAAGGCCATTATTGCCGCTTTAGCAGCAGTTTCCTGCCGCTTAAATGGCGATAATTTTATCGCCGTTCTTGATACTATGCCCCTACAAGTTTTGGTAACTCTACGGTTTTGCGTGTGCAGTGTGACTCGTACATTCCTGTTCTGTTATAGTGCCGCGTTCAATTGGTGTCTATATGGAAGTGCCTACTGCGTTACTGATGCCCGTTATGGCGACTTATTTCTAATGCATTCCTATGAAGGCTTTGTAGATCTAGGCCTCTGTGCTTACCGTTGTATAAACTTTGCGGGTAAACATTTCAGGCAGTTGAGGTCACAACGTATTGTGAACAATTCTTCTACACGTCTACACGTCGAAGACTGCAGTGTCTAAGTTTAAGAGAGAAAGAGAAATGATGTCACAGAGGGAGAGAGAGAGAAAACAACATTAAAACTGTGTCGCAGAGTCTGGAGTTGAGATTTTTTCTTGAAAAGTGAGATGTAGATTTACTAGCTCCTTGCATCACTTTACCCATGTTAAAAGTGACTCAAAAGAGGCGTAATAAGGTTGTGGATCTGTTTGTCAGACTGTTGTAACGGATCTGTTTTCAGTGCTCTGAGGTAATTATAGATTTTACAGAGAAGATGCTGTACACTACGCACTCTGGGCCATAATATCAAGCCTGGGCGACAAAATTATCGCCACTTTATCGGTAGGAAAGTGTCGATAAAGTGGCGATAATGGGTTTGATAATATGCTCTATGGAATTCCAATCAAAGCTCATGTTAGATGTCCTTCACATCTAACATGAGCTTCGATTGGAATTCAATAGAGCATATTATAAAACCTATTATGGCCACTTTAGCGGCAGTTTGCTGTCGATACAGTGGCGATAATTTTGTCGCCCAGGCTTGATAATATGGCCCTCTCTCGTTTCACAAATAAAGCTAACACTACAGTTTTACGAGTGCAGTGTACCTGGTACATTTTACTTGTTATAGTGCCGCGTTCAAGTGGTGTCTATATGGAAGTGCCTACTGCGTTACTAACGCCTGTTATGCCAAATTATTTCTAATGCATTGCTATGAAGGATTTGTAGATCTAGGCCTCTGTGCTTACCGTTGTATAAACCTTGCGGCCAAACACATAAGGAAGTAGACGTCACAACTTCACTTGGGCTGTTCTTCTATACGTCCAAGCAGACAGCAGTGTCTAAGTTTAAGAGAGAAAGAGAAATGATGTCACAGAGAGCGAGAAAGAGAGAGAAAACAACATTAAAACTGTGTCGCAGAGTCTGGAGTTGAGATTTTTTCTTGAAAAGTTAGACGTATATATTTACTAGCTCCTTGCATCACTTTACCCATGTTAAAAGTGACTCAAAAGTGGCATAATAAGGTTGTGGATATGTTTGTCAGACTATTGTAACCTATCTGTTGTCACTGCTCGGAGGTAATTATAGATTTTACCGAGAAGCTGCTGTACACTACCCAGTCTGGGCCATAATATCAAGCCTGTGCGACAAAATTATCGCCACTTTATCGGAAGGAAAGTGTCGCTAAAGTGGCAATAATGGGTTTGATAATATGCTCTATGGAATTCCAGTCGAAGCTCATGTTAGATGTCCTTCACATCTAACATGAGCTTCGATTGGAATTCCATTGAGCATATTACCAACCCATTATGGCCACTTTAGCGGCAGTTTGCTGCCGATAAAGTGGCGATAATTTTGTGGCCAAGGTTTGATAATATGGTCCGCTCTACTATCATAAATATAAGTTACACTACAGTTTTACGAGTGCAGTGTACCTGGGACATTTTACTTGGTATAGTGCCGCGTTCAAGTGGTGTCTATATGGAAGTGCCTACTGCGTTACTAATGCCCGTTATGTCGAATTATTTCTAATGCATTGCTATGAAGGAATTGTAGATCTAGGCCTCTGTGCTTACCGTTGTATAAACCTTGCGGCCAAACACATAAGGAAGTAGACTTCACAACTTCTCTTGGGCTGTTCTTCTACACGTCCAAGCAGACAGAAGTGTCTAAGTTTAAGAGAGAAAGAGAAATGATGTCACAAAGAGTGAGAGAGAGAAAGAGAGAGAAAACAACATTAAAACTGTGTCGCAGAGTCTGGAGTTGAGATTTTTTCTTAAAAAGTTAGACGTATATTTACAAGCTCCTTGCATCACTTTATCCATGTTAAACGTGACTCAAAAGTGGCGTAATAAGGTTGTGGATCTGTTTGTCAGACTGTTGTAACGTATCTGTTGTCACTGCTCGGAGGTAATTATAGATTTTACAGAGAAGCTGCTGTACACTACGCACTCTGGGCCATAATATCAAGCCTGGGCGACAAAATTATCGCCACTTTATCGGCAGGAAAGTGTTGCTAAAGTGGCGATAATGGGTTTGATAATATGCTCTATGGAATTCCAATCAAAGCTCATGTTAGATGCCCTTCACATCTAACATAAGCTTCGATTGGAATTCAATAGAGCATAATATCAAACCCATTATGGCCACTTTAGCGGCAGTTTGCTGCCGATAAAGTGGCAATAATTTTGTTGCCAAGGTTTGATAATATGGTCCTCTCTACTTTCATAAATAAAAGTTACACTACAGTTTTACGAGTGCAGTGTACCTGGTACATTTTACTTGTTATAGTGCTGCATTCAAGTGGTGTCTATATGGAAGTGCCTACTGCGTTACTAACGCCCGTTATGCCGAATTATTTCTAATGCGTTCCTATGAAGGATTTGTAGATCTAGGCCTCTGTGCTTACAGTTGTATAAACCTTGCGGCCAAACACTTCAGCCAGTTGGATTGACAACTTCATTTCAACAATTCTTCTACACGTCCAAGCAGACAGCAGTGTCTAAGTTTAAGAGAGAAAGAGAAATGATGTCACAGAGAGTGAGAGAGAGAGAGAGAGAGAGAGAAAGAGAGAGAAAACAACATTAACACCGTGTCGCAGAGTCTGGAGTTGAGATTTTTTCTTGAAAAGTTAGACGTATATTTACTACCTCCTTGCATCACTTTACCAATGATAAAAGTGACTCAAAAGTGGCGTAATAAGGTTGAAGATCTGGTTGTCAGACTATTGTAACCTATCTGTTGTCACTGCTCGGAGGTAATTATAGATTTTACAGAGAAGCTACTGTACACTACGCACTCTGGGCCATAATATCAAGCCTCGGCGACAAAATTATCGCCACTTTATCGGCAGGAAAGTGTCGCTAAAGTGGCGATAATGGGTTTGATAATATGCTCTAAGGAATTCCAATTGAAGCTCATGTTAGATGTGCAAAAGGGCACTAAAGTTATTAGCAAACTAAAAGATGCCTATACAAATAAAACTAGCGGTGGTAAAAAATATATATACAGTTGAACAGACAGCTAATTAATTTCAACGAAATTGTAAGCTTAGTGCTTGGGTAAAAGTGACAAACAATAACAATAACAAAAAGAACATCAAATAATTTAATGAGCACACAAATATCTGGGTTAGTGAAATGGGACAGGGCCAAAGTTCTACAACCAAACCGAAAATAGAACAGCAAAAAAAATGCACCAAGTAAACTGCAAATAAAAAATTCAGGGTAAAGAAAAATTGCCATGATGTAGTTCCCGTCTATTGTTCTTAACAGTGACGGTGACCACATCTTTCTTGTGGTACACGTTTGGTAAAAGGGAAGTTTCATTCAAAGGGATATAATGGATTAGGGACCAAAGCTATGGACAAGTGGGAAGCCCACTAGCGCCATCGTAGATGTTCCTGTTAGGGAATTCTGGATAGCCTCCTGCTGAGTAATTTATGCCCGACACCCTCCTGGACTACAAAATGGGAGTGGAGGATGTGTCAGAATAGAAGGACAACAATGGTCAACTCCATCTCTCCATGAGACGAGCAGATAATTCAGGTGGAGGAGGAACCGGTTAGATAAGTATCTTTACCAGATTAATTGTAATGATCAAAGCGGACAGAGGATACCTGTAGGCCTGATTATGAAAGCCATTTCATGTGTAAGTTTGTGTACATATGGTATGACCTGGGTGTAGGACTGCAAGGAATTCACAATAGATAACACTGGAGTCAGAAATTGTTCTGCTCTCACGTAATCCCCCTTGATGGTGTGATATTACATTGAAGTAAATGTCTTCCAATGGTTGGGTATTGGAATGTGTTGATTGGTTATTGGATTTACAAGTGATGGTCAGCCCATAAAGTTGTGAACACCTACAAATCCATGAGCCATAAGAAATTTACAAATTCCCCAGACCCATCCCACCCTGGCAATGTTCAGTGATTTCCTGCTGTAAAGAGAGGACTGAATCCCTTTTCAGGGATGTAGGAAAAGGAGCATTATCCTGACTTTCTCCTACGGATATGGGCTATGTGCACGAGAAGCAGTGAGGATGAGCACAGTTGCCTGGTGGGTTGGTGAAAGTTGAGGCAGTGGCTGAGGTAGGCAGGTCTGACGTTGTGGAGAGCTTTGTATGCGTAGGTGAGCAGATTGAATTGGCATAACCGTGGACTGGTAGCCAGTGAGCTGGGGCATGATATATGCTCTGTGGGGATGTTGAGGATGAGTCTGGCAGCTGTGTTCTGGGTAGCCTGGTGTCTTTGTATGAGTAGGTTTATGAAGTCGGCATAGAGTGTGCTGTCATAATCCAGTCTGCTGGTGATGAAGGACCAGGTGGCCGTGCTTCTGGTGTCAGTGGGTAACCAAAGGAATATTTTGTAGAGCATGAATAGGATGAAGAAGCAGGAGGAGGTGACAGTGTTGATTTGTTTTGTCATTGTAAGTTTGACGTCCACGATGATACCAAGGTTTTCGGTGTGGTCGGTGGGGGTGGGCGTGGGATCCAGGTCTGTTGACCACCAGAAGGAGTTCCATGGAGACCTTTTGTTGCAGATCAGGACTTCAGTTGTATCTGTTTTGAGCTTTAGGCTGTCAATTTTCATCCAGTTTGCTATGTTGGACATGGAGGTGTTGAAGTTGGTCTTGTCCTTAAGGGAGAGGATTAGCTGGGTGTCCCCTGCATAGGATACACTGTTCATTCCGATACAATGTTAATTCCATGGGATCTAATGAGATGGGTGGGTGATGCCATGTAGATGTTGAAGAGGGTAGGGCTTAGTGATGATCCTTGAGGGACTATGCAGATGAGGTTATTGGGTTTGAAGGTGCAGGTTGGGAGCAGGATTAACATGGTCCAGACGGAAAGGAAGGAGGCTAGACATCTTAGGGTGGAACCATGCATTCTAGAGTTGTGAAGTCTTGTGATAAAGGTGTGGCAGTCTGTGCCAAAGGCTGTGGAAAGGTTGAATAGTATAAGTGAGGTGGTTTCTCCTTTGTTCATAATGGGTCACATGTTGTCAGTTGCTGCGATGATAGCAGTTTCCTATCAGTGGTTTGTGCAGAATCCAGACAGCGAAATGTCAAGTAGGTCGTGCTGTTCGAGGTGGTTAGAGAGTTGTTGGTTGCTAGCTCTTTCCACGGTTTTGGGTAAGAAGGGCAGGAGTGAGATGGGTCTGTAGTTGCTAAGTTCCTTTGGGTCTGCTGTGGTTTTTTTTCAAGAGAGCTATGATTTCTGCATGTTACCAGTTGCCCTGGAAGATTCCTCTTTGGATAGAGGTGTTGATGATGGAAGTTAGGTGGGAACTGATCAGAGTTCCTCCAAGGTTGAAGATATGTTATGTTATGTTATGTTAACTTTATTTTCTATAGCGCACGGCTACTCCGACGGAGTGTCCCGGCGCTTTATAGTGGCAGCTCATAAAAAACATAACGAACACAGACATTCAAAGACAACAGAACAGCACGACTAAAGAGTAAAAAGCAGAGTTTTTAGGCCTCTCCTAAAAGACAGCAGATTGGAGGTGCAGCGTAAGGCCAATGGCAGAGTGTTCCAAAGCTGGGGCGCCCTCAAACCAAAAGAGCGCCCCCCAATCCGGGCCTTCCTCACTCTGGGAACCACCGCAAGAGACAAAGAATTAGAGCGCAATGCTCTGGTAGGACGATAAAAAGCCAGCCTGCGTTGGAGATATTTAGCTCCCAGACCAAAAAGTGCTTTATGGGCCAGGGTCAGTGCCTTGAAAATTATCCGCTTACGGATAGGCAGCCAATGGAGTGACTGTAAAAGACCGGACACTCTGGCTCGCCTGTGAAGGCCAAAAATGGCACGCGCCGCGGAATTCTGCACGACCTGTAATCGATGCACTAGATAATCCGGGAGACCCAGATAAAGCATGTTGGCGTAATCCAATCTGGAGCCAATCAAAGCTTGCACCGTTATCTTCCTGTGCTCTTCAGTGAGCAGAGGAAGAAACTTCCGGAGCATCCTAAGGATGTCGAAACATGAGCCCGTGAGGCCGAGAATCTGAGATCTCATCGCCAGATTGTTGTCGATCTTAACCCCCAGGTTTTTGGCCACCTGGGATGCCTGAGCTGGGGGGAACATATCTTTGGGCCACCATGCCTGCCAATCAGGGTCCGCGGCACAACCAAAAAACAGCACCTCCGACTTGTCAGAGTTGCATTTAAGGCTGCTCCGCTGGAACCAGTTGAACACCGTCCCGAGACAATCCCGAATGCTCTCTCCATCAAAATCCTCACCTTTCCTACATGTGAAGAGAAGCTGGGTGTCATTGGCGTAAGAAACGATCCGGGCCCCATAGGACTCCGCCAGTGCCGCCAAGGGGGTCATAAAGATGTTAAAAAGAGTCGGGCTCAACACAGAGCCCTGCGGAACCCCGACTCCCAATGGTGGCATCTCAGCAGAGCGCGGGGGACCCAGACCGTTTGTCAACGGCCAGCTAGGAAAGATGTAAACCAGCTGAACACTGTCCCCCTCAGACCGAAGTTATAGAGTATGGCGAGGAGCCCCTCGTGGGGGACGGTGTCAAAAGCCGCCGACAGATCAAGCATGACAAGCATGGCTTTGCCTCCAGAATCTAGAACCTCCCTAATGGCCTCAGACACTTCTAAAAGCGCCGTCTCGGTACTCAAATTGGGCCGGAAGCCAGATTGAGAAGGGTGCAGCAGATTGTTAGACTCCAGAAAAACGGATAGCACGCTATGAACGTGCTTTTCCATAATTTTTGCCAGCGCTGGAAGCAGCGATATAGGCCTGTAATTGGCCAGCGCCTCAGGGTCTAAACCTGGCTTTTTGAGGAGGGGGATCACCATAGCCCGCTTCCAGGCCTGCGGGACCATCCCCTCCCTCAGAGAGCGGTTCAGAAGTGGATTAATCAATGGGTTAACCACATCGGCCATCCTCGCCAAAAATTTGGCCGGGCAGGGGTCTAGCGGTGACCCTGATTTAAGGTTGACTAAAAGTGCCAAAGATGTAGAAAGAGAAATGGGCGAAAAGACGGACAGGGCAGAGTCAGGAGTAGGCAGAGAATCTAACCTAACCCCACTGCTGGGATGAACTTCCACTGACCTCCCAGGAAAGGAGTCCTGGATCAATTTGATCTTATTGGTGAAAAACTGAGCGAGGTCACAGGCCCAAGACTCAGAGGGAGCGGTTTGAGAAAGATTAGATCTAGGGGTAATGAACTCCCTCACCACAGTAAAGATCTCCTTGCAAGAATTGGAAGCTGCCTCAATCCTCCTCGCAAAGTAGCCCTTTTTCTCGCGAAGAATATCACGGTGATAGGCTTTAATAGCAGTCCTATAAGCAAGTCTAGCCA
Source organism: Lissotriton helveticus (assembly GCF_964261635.1). Classification (NCBI taxonomy): domain Eukaryota; kingdom Metazoa; phylum Chordata; class Amphibia; order Caudata; family Salamandridae; genus Lissotriton; species Lissotriton helveticus. The sequence continues at coordinate 722,726,652 of NC_136059.1, read as the reverse complement.
ACGGGTCATACTGGGAGCGCCAAACTCTCTCAGCCACCTTGCACTGGCGGCGGGCGGTAAATAGCGCTTCCGTAAACCACGGAGCAGAGACCCTCTTAGAAATAGCCCTAGGCGCCCGCACCGGGGCTAAATCATTCAGCCTATCAATCAGCCACAACTGCAGGGAGTCCACATCCCGCTCTAGGTCACCTGTGAAGGGACACGGATGTTCAAGAAAAGCCTGAGCTAAGGTCTCAGGAGTCACACGATGAAGTGCCCTAGAAGCAGACCCCTGCGGTCTGGACATAGTGCTAGACAGTTTCTCTCTACCCTGAATACAAAACCTGGCCAGCATGTGGTCGGACCAGAGCACCGGGACAAGCTCTATATCCTCCAGCGGCGCCGTGGAGAAGACCTGATCCAGAGTGTGACCCTTGTCATGTGTGGGGCCAGATAGAAAAGGCACCAGACCAAGGGGAGCCGTGATATCAGATAGCTTAATCACATCTGGATCCTCGCCCTCATCCATATGGAAATTAAAGTCTCCTGCCAACACACAATGCTCCACCCTCAAGGCTAGCCCTGCCACGGCAGCTTGGAGTTCATAAAAAAAAGATCCCACCGGGCCAGGGGGTCTATAGACCAACAGCCCACTAAAATCTTGATGGGGGGCCAGAGTAATGGAGAATGCCAGGGACTCAGAACCTGTGATAGTTTCTATCGGAATGATAGAGCAGGTAGCCCGCTTGTTAACAACAAGAGCCACCCCGCCGCCCCTCCCCTTCAGTCTATCTTGACGGAAGATGTTATGCTGAGATGGAATAGCCGTCAAGATACCCGGATTGGATGATTCACCCAGCCATGTTTCCGTTAGCATCAGACATAATGGTTGTTCTATCGCAAGGAGGTCATAGATCTCCAAAGCGTGTCTGCACACAGATCTGGTATTGAGAAGTAGGCAGAGATGTTTAGTTCCTACCTCTTCCCTCTGTGACAGTGCAGCCGGCGCATAGGCGGGTGCCCAACCACATCCAGGGCAAAGCCTCTTACCCCTGTAGCGTACAGGAAAGATTTTGCAAGGAGCGAAGTTCCTGCGACGAGTAGTAAACCATCCTACTACCCACCAGGAAGAGCCCTGGGACACCCAACCCGTCCGCCGCTCCGTCGCCTCCGTGACGCTGACGGGCGCAGACGGGCAGGACTCTGGCAAGACTCAGGCAAAGCGAAGGCCGACCCGCTGCGCGATCCCGCTGCGCTCAAAGGACTGGTTTAAGTAGTGCCTCCAGGTGAGGAGCAAAGCGCCCCACCAGGACACTCAATATGGCGCTGAAAGAGCGTCAATGCCCTTCCCAAGATGGCGCCCGAATGGCAGGCTCGGGAAACCCTCAACCAACCCGGAACCGGGCCCGCTCGAGCAGCGGTGTACAACAAATTAATGTGCAGGTAAGAGGACAGCCCAGAAGAGACTTCCAATTAAAATCAGGGGAAATACAAAAAAAACGAACAAAAATACAATACGGGAGATTAAAAGCACAGCGCGCTCACCACGTGGCGCTAAACGCTGTAATGAGCTGCCAAACCTGGCAAATGATTCCTATCAAAGGATTCAGACATCTCCCCCTACCTGTTTATGGACACTCCCCTGATTTATGATAGCACCCTCGTTAGTTCATGGCCACTTTCCTGCTTGTAGACAGATCCTCTGCTGGTCTATGGACACTTCTGCACTTTAAAAGCACTCCACTGCTTGTTACGGACACTTCTCTTCTTTGAGACAGATATGGTGGTGGCAGCTGCCAGTTGGGGGTGTGGAGTAGATGTTCTCAAGATTTTAGCTGTGTCTTCTGGGGTGAGGGGTTTCCAGTTTGTGATCTGGTAGTCCAATATGGTGGTGGTGTGGGGGCAGCTGGTCGATGAGTTCTTGTGTCTTGTGTCGTGGGGAGTTGAAGTTGCTGTAGATGTTGAGGATTTTGTCGTTGAAGAAATTGGAGAGGTTTTCTCAGAGTTCTTGCAAAGAAGAAATGGAGCTAGTGGCGTCTGAGGGGTTAGAGAATTCTTTGATGATGTTGAGGAGCTCTTTGCGGTTGTTGGAGCTGTTTTCCAGTCTGAGAGCTGGGGATGTTTTTCTGACGAATTCAGCAATTGTTTGTGGCTGCTGGGACTGCAGTGATCTTTGTTGGAATAACAGTGCTTGTTACTCTTTGGCTAATGCATTTTACAAATGTTTTTCCAGTGATAACATAAAACTCAACCTGCATTGATAATCTGTGTATATGGAAACATAATTGAATTAAACAAATTAAATGACAAACATTTAAACCAGAATATAATAAAGTAGACACATCACTCATCTATATTAATAGAACAGTAAAATATGAAATTTTTACAGCTGTGCACAGGAGAAAATGTATGATTTCTTTGTAATTCACCACCATCCCCATGGAGGCTCTTTGGAAGAGTTGCAGCTTTTCATGAATATTATGTAAATGATTAACACAAGTACACTTGTTCCTACATGAATGTATTTGTGAATACCCACAAGCGGTGGCCCAAAAATTGGGTATTTATCAGTGGGCTGTTGCTCAGAGACATTCACCAGAAAGATAAGCATTGACAAAGCGACATGCAGCACAAATTACATTTTACAAATGATGTCTGAGACATCCTGCTAAACATGCGCTGGTTTCCGGGAGCATTGTCATGCAGCTTTCTATTAAAATACTCTCCAACATCATTCTTGGGGGAAAAAACACACAACTCTGGAAGCAGACGAGAAAATGGAAGAAATGCTAGGGCATGCCTTTGAGTGAGCTATTGGCTTTGGCAATTGCGTAAGTGTGGGTAATGGTGGCCTCAGGAGGGAGAAACACATTAGGGCAATAAGGAGGGAAGAAACAGGTTGGTGCGGGTGGAATAAGGTAAATAAAAGCGCCATGATGCGGCCGGTGCTGACTGCCAGAAATAGTATCTGAATCACAACGCAAGCAGCGTAGGGGCACTAATAAAATGTCAGTAATCTCTGCTTGGTCCATGCAGTGAGTGCTGACTGAAAAGGAAGTGACACGTAGCATGCACTGCCCAATTAAAAGGCAGAAATGAAGAGTGACAGCGCTGTAAACAAACACTTAGCAATGGACGGGTACCAAGTGCATCATAGTATACAAGAGTCTCACAAGAGAGAGTGAATGCACAAGAACTAAAAAGCATTACGTTTTTCCATTATTACACCTGGAAATCTGCGACTGGAGCAGCTTTTCAGACATCGCCTACGAAAGTTTTGTGAATACCTAAAATACATAAGAATATGCTACTGCAGGAGTGAAAATCTTCAAGTGTAGTTTCAGGCATTTGTTTGTGAACGGGCACATAGCCTATAAACCTACATATATATCTTTATTGAGTGAAAAAGTGTTAGATGTGTAATTAGGTACACATCAAGTCTGACTTTTTCAAAAGTCTGCACAGAATATCATGTAGCATTTGTTTTGCTTAAAATTACAACAACCACGTATGTAATTAAATTCGTAATAGGGTTCAGAGATACAGTATCCGTTTTTTCCTCTTTCTTATGAATCTTGCACTGAAATCATTAAATATTTATGACCTCATATTCTTGTGTCATTTCTCCCGTGGCCTCAATAACTCAGTAGTGAATCTTGTAAGGCGAGATTAATTTAATGCATGCTGGATACGGTTGTTATTTATGAATAGGATTATGCAAGGAAGAATAATTTAATCACGTTGTTACTGTACTTGTTTAATTTTCTATATTATTTAAAATACTTGGAAAATGTAATTGCGAATTAAAATAATTCAACACCAAGCTCCGTCTTAATTCAGTACAACATAGAACTACGAACTAATGACCGCTCTGCTTCAAAACAAAAAACATTGGGACAGAGACAAAAAAGAACATACATTGGCGAAGCCAAAACTTCTAGCTGTTTATGGAAGTGCTGTCATTCAATGTGCGACTTTGTGTGAGTTGCTGTCCAAGAGATAAAATCATATAAGAAAGTTTCATTTTGCTGAGCAGACTGCATTAGCGCGATCAAGCAGAATCCTCAACTTCCAGTGTTTTGAAAATGAGTCCGAAGATAAAGTTTTTATTGCAAGTGAGAGAGCGCAAACTGACCTAAATGTATGAGTGCATCACACTTACCCGTAGTAAGCACAAATCATGAGGAGAAATGCCATGAGTGCTAGTAGTATCTGCAATTATATACTGAATGTATAGCTAATGTAGAGATTTAAGTAGAAGTGGAACTAATACAGAAATGTATGACACTATATGATTTTATTAGATGTGATTATTCCTGAATCCATGTCGTGTAGCTGCTAAAATGTAAGATGGCATGTGGTTAAACGCAGAATGTGGTAGGCCTCAGGGCCAGAGCTAGAAGGGAAGGTGTTTCTTTTCACGACATAGATTGCACTAATGTTTTGGTCATTGCATTAATGGGACATGATTTATAGATGTGTTTACTGAATAATAGAATAAGAGTATTAACATGCTTTAATTAATGAAGAAGTTGAATGCTATAATTATTATGAGAAATGCTGTAGGCCTGAAATGTTTTAACATTGATTTACACGTACTGGTCTGGGCCGAGAAATGTTGCGAAACTTTTTGGAAGTCTATGAGAGTTGGGATCTTGGCTGCAGATGTCTGTCTGCAAGAGAAAAGGGGGGATCCAATTATAAATAATATGAATAGAGGTCTGTTCAGAAGACGGCCCAGACATGGAGGAGGGTTCCGGAATGTTTTAAGGGGTATCAGCGGGCCGGAGAAGAGTCTGAGAAGCAAGGTCAACTCCAACGTATGAGGCCCAATACAAAGCAGCATGGAAAAAGCCAGAAGCTACACCACGTGAGGGGCGTCTCACGAGGGGCGTCTCAAATGTTGTTGACTGTTTTGTATTAGGGACAGCACCCCTGGGTGGAGTTAGAGCAGATGCCTGAGGACCCTTTAGAGAGCGGATGGGTAGGCAGAGAGGGGTCATGACTGGAGAACTATAGGTTTTCACCAAGAGACTAAGAGTGAGTGACTTCCCTTGGGGGTCATTCACTGCTGACACCTTTTGTTAGGTTGAGACTTGGTTAAGTAGGGATACCATCTAGAGCAGGGTAGGGACAGCCTAACCTGTGTGTTTTCCCTCCAACTTAAATGAAGGAGAGATCTCAATATGCGTCAATGCTGATAGCTTTATTATTCTTAGAACTTGTGCTGGTAATTTCCGTTGCTCGTCTGAGGGCTTTCAGGGAGCACATGTATGTAGTTGGACCTGTGTATCTCGTGAATCTCATTCTGAGATGCCTGTATTTGCAGCTTATCCTAACCTTACAATAAACTTTTGAAAGCTAGAAGTTGTTTGTGATCTTTTGGAGCGGGGTCCTTTTATTGGGTGAACTAACTTGGTAAGAGATGCACTTTCTTCCCTCAATGACAGGCAACAAAGGTTCAGTCGACCAGATCGAGGTTTAGATCAATAGTGATAAGGTATCGATCAAAATCTCGCCCTTCCAGTTGGTAGCAGAGGATGGTTGCCTTCTTGAGGACGGTGACCTAGGCCAGGTTAGCTTACCCCAAGGCCCCTAGAGATCGATGATCGGAAGAATCGCCCGCCGAAGAAGATCCGGATGACGTGAGACAGAAAAAGCAGCAGTATCGGTCGAGAGTGAGTATAAAGGGTCATGCGTGTTAGATTGCGGTGTTTTTGTATTGTATCTATGTTGTAATGTCTGGCGGAGTTGAATGTCTGTAGAGTGACTGTGGAACAGGTTGTGAGCGCGCGCAACCGGTGGAAATCTTAAGTTCAAGGAGAGCTTAAGTGGTTCGGGTGTATCGGACACCCAGAGTAATTGTCAACTAGTGTGAAGGGGGTCATGAGGTACCATTGATCACCCGAAAGACCGAGATAGGGGGAACGTAAGAGTGAGTGCGTGAGTAACGGACGCTGGTCGGAGGTTACTGTGTGTGTAAGCAACCTATCAGAGAGACGATAGACATTTCGTCAGTTGTGTTGACAATTACATATAGACTGTGGACGTACAGTCGAGGGAAGTGACCGCTTGGTCGGAAGTAGTCATTTTTCGGTGTATGAATGGGACGCATGCATGACCGGGAGACGAGTTGAAAAAGGAGGGGTGCTGCTGCGAAGCGGAGAAAAGTGACGTCAGGAAGTGTCGCGCTGTGATTGGCCAACCGGAGAAAGACCGCGCTGTGATAGGCCAGCTAGCAAAGACGTCAGAAAGTGTCGCGCTGTGATTGGCCGACCGGAGAAAGACCGCGCTGCGATAGGCCAAGTTAGCAAAGCCGCGTTAGGATTGGTGGATTGTCATCAGGAAGTAAACAGAGTAGCGAGGCTGGATATTGTGCGTATAATTATGAAGTGTTTTAAATGGCTGAGAGCGGCGTTTAAAAAAGAGAAGCGGGGATCGGATGAAGGGGAAGAAGCCCCGCCGGAGGGTACGCCGGCTCGTTACATGGCAGTGAATGTTGGGCTGCATACGATCCTTTGGATAACAGAGTGGAGTAAGATTACGGAAGGAAATGAGGAACTGACGTTCCCGAAGTACGGGACGTTCAGATTAGAGGTGTTACATCGATTAAAATCAGTCATGACCTCAATGAGACCCTTGCCTAGACCGACCCAGTTTGAAGCCCTTGATGCATGGATTAGGGCAGCGCATGTAAAGAATATGAACAGACGACAAGAAAGGGTGAAACGATCGGTAAGGGCAGTACAGGATGCCAGATGGGATGCGGATGCTAAAAGATGGAGAGTGCATAACATGGAAGTCAATAAACTGTACCCAGTGTTAGAGGTGCCCGGAAATAAAAGCCCCCTAGAAGAAGATGATGAGAGCGAAACAGAGGACAGCCTGATAAACAGATTATTGACAGACAGGCCACCCCCGTATAATAGAGCAGGGGGAGAGGTCGAGCATAGTGAAAGAGAAAAGGGGGGCAATGCAGGAGAGCATGGACCGCTTCCCAGTTCAGAGTGGGATCCTGAGGCAAAGAAAGAGCTGTCCCAGCCTAGTCAGGTGCAACAGGTACTCGGGAGGTTTGTGGTACAAAGAGCGCCGGAAACGGAGTGCGCCACATCCTACGCATTACCAGATGCACTACAGGTACCTGTTACCATAGGTCCTATAATATCGATATATGATCCAGAGAGAGCAAGAGGGGAAGAACGGGTACGGAAGGACGGAGAAAGAGCAGAGACGGCAAGGAGGAACGATACGATCAATTTCCCAAGTCAGATGCCGATACCAAGAGAGTGGAGCACCCCGGTGCACACAGCAGGGGATCCAGGAGGGGATCCTGGGGGCCCTAGATGGCCAGTGGATATGAGGGGATCTGGACGAAAATCCTTTCAAGAGCTAAATGAGTACATGAAGAAGTGGGATGAGGCAGTGGAGGCTCACAAGAGCATCATAGCTGCGGAAGCTGAAAGGGAAAGTCAGGACAGCAGAGCTCGGACTCACTGCGGGGCTGGGGAGAGCAGCCCGGAGTGGGACTGGAGAGAGAGAGATAGTAGGGGAGTCACCCATTGGGCCCGGAGTGGAGATAGAACGGACCTGGAAAACGGGGGCCCCGGGAGTGGAGGGGTGGCGCGCCCAATACTCAGTGAAGGGGAGAGGAGAACGCAAGAGTACAGAAACAGCTTTAAGTGTACCCACTGTGTGCCCGGCACCAGAGAACTGAATGGGAGTTGTGAGAGGTCGCACCATAGTCCCTGTGATGACGGACACGAGCGCAGCCCAGGGAATATGGGGAACCAGGAAGGATCGTATCGGATACTGAGCGATACTAGGCAAAGGGAGAGTAGCGACCAGAGGGAAAATAACAGAGAGGCGTACGGTGAAAGGAGAGAAGAAGGAGAGAGTGAGCAGAGCAAGAGTGGGGGTAACAGGCCCGTGTTCCATCACCTTCCAAGATCGGATGGCCGAGCATGGGACCTGGAGAGATGGGAGCAAGGGAGAGCACTCATTAACTCTCCCGAGCCCAAACGTAGAGCTCGGAGTTGGGATGGTAGGGAGACCAGTGAGCCCCCTTCGAAAGACATATTGCGAGCTGAGATAAAAGCCAAGAGACTCGATGTCGCCAGCTTAAGGTCAGACCTGGATGACATGGTAGATGGTACCCTGCCTTTAGAAAGAATGGAAATGTATGAGCAGGATGAAATACTGTATATGGCAAAGGACATCACTCGAAAGGCGAGAGCAATCCATGAGAAGTTAGTCGAACTAGCAGGCAAATATATGGTGGACCTGTCAAGAACAAAAGCATTACAGGGCAACCACAGGCTACATTACACAGATCGAGATCTAGATGAGAGGAGAACGATCGGGCTGAAAACGCACATAAGGGAACTGATCACTGGAATAAGGACATGGAGGGCACTAGATAAGTGGGAAGAGAGGTGGTCCAAGAAAGGGACCGTCAGGAGAAGCACGCTTGGTACGACACCAGGAAGGCTGCAGGGAATAGAAGCATACCCTTTGCGTGAAGTCGCAAATGGGAATTATGTGCATGTCCCTTGGAGTAGGGGAGATTTAGCTGCTTTTACCACCTCCTTCCCCAAATTACGGGAAAACCCAGTGGAGTGGTACAAGCAAGTTGAGAGATTTGTAAAAATCTCAAAGGTCCTATGGATAGATCTGAACACGCTGTTTGACATTGTAGTACCAGGAGATCTGTGGACAGCATGCAAGGTTAGCGCTGAGTGGCCCACAACGGAGCCGGAGAGAGATGCTAAGACTAATGGGCCGTCCGAGATTGTGATGGCAAAATTCGAGAGAGTGATGACTTGGCTGAAAGAGAAAGTGCCAATGCAAGACATAGATTGGGTCAGAATAGACCGAACTAGACAGGAACCCAAAGAGACAGTCCACGAATATTACGAGAGATTGCTGAAGGCGTTTAAACAGTATAGCGGCCTGGATGTAATGGATCCAAAAGACATAGGGCAATTTGTGTCCAAGTTCGTCCTGGGACTGAGACCGGATATTAGTTTAATGATTCAGCAACACTTGATTTGTTGGCAAAATAAACCCCTAGACGAAATACTGAGATATGCCAGGTACTGCTGTGATGAGATAGACTCCAAGGCTAAGAAACTAAAAGAAAAATTGATGGTGGTACAGATGCAGGCAGCAGGGAAGGGGGGACAGCAGCAACAGCAGCAAGGAACAGGTACAGGAGGAAAGAAGCAGTACAGTCAGAACAAGGGCAATGAGGAGAGTTCCACCTTTAGACCCAGAATAGACATAGCTGCCTTGAAGAAAACGACTAGGTGCCACCAGTGTAACGAGGTGGGACATTGGAAACGCGAGTGTCCCTACAATGTGGAGATAGGAGAACAAGAGATAGAGGAGGAAGAGGTCCAGAGCGCGCCTACAAGAGGGGTGACGCCATACCAGGGAAAGGTGCTCAAAGGGGGGGGGCTCCTCCCCGAGCCCAGTTCCCGCAACCTCCCCGAGTAGGGACTATGGGTAAGACCTATAGACAGATGCCCCTGTTTGTAGAAGGAGAAGAGTGCTATTATGTGGACCCATTAACCGGACAGAGAGTGGAAAGAGAAGACTGCACCCTCGGGGCAGCCTTGGAGGTGGACCAGAGGGGACCCTATGTCGAAGCAGAAGTAGCAGGGTGCCCCACGACATTTCTGGTGGACACAGGAGCCACTAGATCCACGATCAGATCAGCTGCAGTTCCAGACCTGCCCATGTCTGGAGAGACCATACAAGTGGTGGGGGTCGCAAACAGGAGAATAACCAGCCAATTGACAGAACCGGTACAGGTGAAAATAGGGAAGTACAGCGATGAGCACCAGTTTGTGGTTTGCGATTCAAGTCCTGTGTGTCTGCTAGGCAGAGACCTGTTGTGTAAGTTGAATTGTACAATATACTGTACACCTCAGGGAGTGGAGGTATTGACCAATGATGATGACGCAGACTTCAAAGTTGCAAACTCAAGAATATGCGTGGAGCTGTACCCTACTTTGACAGTAGATGAGCTCCCCTGGGACTTGAGAGAGACAGTGGCACCAGAAGTATGGGATTTCACTGGGGAAGAGATTGGATTGGTCAAAGGGGTGGACCCAGTGAAAATTGTAGTAAAACCGCATGCTGAGTTCCCAAGAACACCCCAATATAAATTGACTCCAGAAACGATTGCAGGCATAAAACCCGTGATCGAGTCCATGATTAAACAGGGAATACTGAAAGAAATCGTGGGTAGTCCATGCAACTCCCCGATTATGGGTCTGCAGAAACCAAATGGGAAATTCCGGATAGTTCAGGACCTCCGAAAGATTAATAACATAGTCGTTTCGTGTTGTCCAGTGGTACCGAATCCATCAGTGATACTGTTTCAGATTCCATTCCAAGCTGAGTGGTTCACTGTGATTGATCTTTGTCAGGCTTTCTTCTCGATCCCTCTGGACGAAGAAAGCCATTTTCTTTTCGCATTTAAGCTGGAAGGTCGCGTCCTAACATGGTGTCGTATTCCTCAGGGGTATACAGAGAGCCCATCGATCTTCAACCAGCTTTTGAAGAAAAATCTTGAAAGTCTAGTGCTGCCCCAGAAGTCAGTTCTGGTCCAGTACATAGACGACCTCCTCGTGGCGTCAGAAACAGAAGAAGCTTGCAGGGAGGACTCCATTGCTTTGTTAAATCACCTAGCTGCCAATGGGCACAAGGTGTCCCCGGGAAAGTTGCAGTACTGCCTGACAGAAGTGCAGTACTTGGGACACAGAATAGAGAAAGGCAAACGAAAGGTGTCACCAGACAGGATAGAGGCGATCATGAAAATGAATGCGCCTAAGACACAGAGAGAGGTCAGGATGTTCCTAGGGATGGTGGGTTATTGCCGACAGTGGATCGCGAACTTTTCACTGAAAGCAAAGCCCTTGCAAAAACTGACGCATAAGGAGGTGAGCGATCCGGTACCATGGGACAAAGACTGTTTGATGGCATTCTTACAGCTGCGAGAGGACCTGTGTCGTGCTCCGGCATTGGGAATGCCTGATTACAATAAACCATTTTTGCTTTACTGTTGTGAGAGAGAAGGTTGCGCGTTGTCTGTGTTAGTCCAAATCCATGGGAATGCCCGTAGACCAGTTGCTTATTTCTCGGCTACTTTAGACCCAGTAGCCGCAGCGTTGCCCGGATGTCTCAAATCCGTTGCTGCAACGGGTGTCAGCATTGAGAGATGTGAAAATATCGTCATGGGGCACCCGTTAGAGGTGTACGTGCCCCATTCTGTTGAACTGTTGATGACCAGGACCAAAACACAGCATCTGACCAACAGCAGGCTCACGCGCTATGAGCAAGTTATTCTTGCTGCAGAGAATGTGACCCTCAGGAGATGCTCTGTTTTGAACCCCGCCACCTTGATGCCACTCCCAAATGATATCGAGGATGATGATGAATGTACAGACCATGACTGCCTCGATGTGACTGAACTATGCACCAAACCCAGACCCGACATCGTAGATGAGCCACTGACCGACCCAGACGAAATTTTCTTTGTCGATGGCTCATGTGTAAGAGACGAAGTTGGGCAGTTGAGAGCAGCTTACGCTGTTTGTACAATTACTGGAGTTGTGGAAGCTGGGTGCCTGGAAGGAGTACACTCCGCTCAGGTAGCCGAGATTATTGCCTTGACACGTGCTTGCTTGGCAAGCAATCAAATTCGAGTCACCATATACACCGACAGCCAATATGGTTATGGGGTGGTTCATGATTACGGGCAGTTATGGTCTCAAAGAGGGTTCATGACCTCTTCAGGCTCTCCCATTCGCAATGGAGAGTTTGTGCGCCTGTTGTTAGAGGCGTTGCAATGTCCAGCAGGTATCGCAGTTGTAAAGTGCACCGCACATACCAGAAATGTGGACTTCGTCTCGAAAGGCAATAGATATGCCGACGAAGTCGCGCGGTATTGCGCGGAACAAGGGTACTCTTTCACAGAGGTGGAAGTGGGTGGAATAAATGTAAGGACTGAATTAGCCATGATATTGGAAACTGTTGATACTTGGGACGAACTGACAAACATGCAAGAAAATGCTCCTGATTTTGAAAAAGAAACATGGGAAAAGGCAGGATGTGTAGTGGGTGAGTCCCATTTTTGGGTCTCAGCAGACGGCAGAGCAGTGTTGCCCAATGAGATGGTGAGCCCAATGGCCAGACTCATACATGGTCCCGTACACCTAGGGAGAGACGCTATGCTGAGAGTGTTTAGACAGACCTGGTACAATCCTAAGTTTAGAATAGCAGCAGAAGCAGTGTGCCAGCGTTGTGTGACCTGTCAGCAGCTGAACGTAGGGAAAAGAACACCAGTTGCATTAAGCCACATAGGAAGGTCTGGAGGTCCATTCAATCGAATGCAGATAGATTTCATTGAAATGCCGAGGTGCAACCGCCTCCGCTATGTCCTGGTGGTTGTTTGTGTATTCTCCAGATGGGTTGAGGCATACCCTACACGTAGGTGCGACACCCTCACAGTGGCCAAGTTACTGCTTAGGGAACTCATTCCGCGCTTCGGGGTGCCGGCCTCTTTGGAATCAGATAGGGGAACGCATTTCAACAGCGAGCTTGTGAAGATGATTTGTGCGGCTCTGAACATAGATCAGAAATTGCATTGCAGTTACCGACCAGAAGCCTCAGGAATTGTAGAGCAGATCAATGGCACGATCAAAGCCAGAATTGCAAAAGTGTGTTCCTCAACGACCCTGAGTTGGCCTGACGCCCTGCCATTGGTCCTCATGAGCCTTCGTAGTACCCCAGACAGAAGAACGGGGTTGTCACCACATGAGGTGTTAATGGGAAGAGCAATGAGGCTGCCATCTGTCCCAACTACTGCACTGTTAAATATCACAGATGATATGATCCTGGACTATTGTAAGGGGCTGTCTGACGCCATTCATTCTGTGTCCCTTCAGGTGCAGGCTGCCGAGGTTCCATCGTGCCAGGGCCCGTGCCATGACCTGTATCCTGGGGACTGGGTCCTGGTGAAAAAACATGTGAGAAGAAGCTGCCTGGATGTTCGTTGGCGTGGGCCCTTCCAGATCATCCTGATCGCGAACACGGCTGTGAAGGTGGGAGGCCTGCCCAATTGGATCCACGCGTCACATACGCGAAGGGTTCCAGCACCTCTGGAAGAAACAGCTCCTCTCTCGGATAGACGTCCAGCAGAGGACCGAGAAGCCATAGAGGGGGCTAGCCAAGCTGTAGAGGTGCCAGCGGAAGCAGGGAACGAGTCTGACCAAGCTGAGGACGGTCAGTACAACAGCGAAACGGACGACGCTACAGAAGGAGAAAGTAGCTGGGAGTACGAGTCAGACACTGACAGGTCTGACAGAGAGCGAGAACAGACAAGAAGAAGAAGGAGTAGAAGGGCACGTGGAGAAGCTAATTGGCCGCAAAGAAGGAGCTCTAGCCTGAGGTCAACTCCAGAGATAACCCTTCCTCCGATATCAGAAGACTCAGACCCGGAAGAAGGTGCTCAGGGCGCTGAAGCACCGGACCGAAGAAGGTCAAGAAGAGTGCGTGTGCCTAGCAGAAGATACTCCACCCCTGAGTGGACATATCTGGCGACAAATGTCTTTGAAACAGGAGACAGGGAGGATCCGAGCGGTGGTGGTGTCCAGTTCTGAGCCCATCGTCACCGTGGAAATACGACTGTTGGTACCCGGAGTCGAACAAGAAGGGTCACTAACATTCATGCTCCCCAGACCTCCCCGCCTCAGCAAGTTAAAACACATGTTTCTCTCAGAATTGCAATTCCCCGACTTTGGTACAACGATAACAGCCCATGAAGAGCACAATCTTCGCTTGGAAATACTGAACTTTGCTATCGAAGCTGCAGGCACAAACCTGATAGTAGATGCTTAAAGGACTTTGTAAATAAAGCGAGCAGAAAAAGAAGATTACCTAGCGCCCAGGAAGCAGAGAATATTAGGGACCTTCCCTTGAGTTGATGGAGAAGGGCTAGGGTTGTCTTTATTGAACTGTTAAAGGACTTTTGCGAAGAAGGTTGTCAGCTTCCAGTTGTGTGGATTCTAAAGACAAAAAGAGTAAAAAGAGACTGTAAAGGAACGAGAAGAAAAGAACTTTGTGCCAAGATAAGAGAGAGCTATATTGTCTGACGAAATGGAAGCCGGCACCCAGAACCGCAGAGCTAAATGTATAATAGGTACACTAATAGTAGGAGTAATAATATTAATAGCTTTAGTGGTAACAATTTCTTATGTAAAGGGACATGAGGAAGAGGCGAAGGTAACTGATGTGAAATCTGTAGAAACGCTTACACCCACTGTTGCTGGTGAGAAAAGGGAAAACACTCAAGAGAAAGCGTTATTAGCTGCAGAAGCCCGCAGGTTACACGTAGATGAGTCCCAAGGAGACTTTAGGTCAAATGCTTATGCTAAACTCTTATATGAATACGTGGATGCCATGGAGGTTAAGGACTGTTACGTCTGCATGCAGTTGCCGGCGTCTGTAGATGAAGGCATTAGATATCATCACCTCCCGCTGACATATGGCATTACATGTAGCTTATTGCTTAGTATATTTTATGGGAGAGATAGTTTTGAATACTATTTCTCCAACTATGATTCAGTGTTGCCAGAAGTCCCAAATTATAAGCAGATGAACAAATGGGACTACTGGAAGAGTGAAGACAGATTGGCCAAGTTCTTCATTCCTTGGATTACCTTAGATACTTCACATGCCCGTAGAAATAACCTGACATGCAAAGTGTCAGAAGTCGAGAAGAAGTTCATAGGGCAGGTGGATGATCGTTACAGGAGACAAAAGATTTTGAAAAAAATCAGGACAATGGAAAACAGATTGGACCGAGGAAGAGAAGGCACACAAGAGAAAGGGTAGTAGTGGTCCAATAGCTTTAGATAAGACGCAGAGAGGAAAGCTATGTCTACACCGAGCCAAAACGTATTACGAAAATGTATACGTGGGAGAAGTCAGCTGTGAACATGCTTTCAATATAGAGTACTATACTAAAGATTTCCTGAAGGGAATGCAAGTGATTCCAAATGTGTATTTTGTATGTGGAAGAAATGCCTACGTGAGACTACCTGACAACTGGTATGGATCATGTTACCTAGCAATTGTCTTCCCCAAAATATATCATGCACAAGACTTAGAGATCATCGAGGGCAAGACATCATCGAGGGGAAGGAGAGATATAGGAGATGCAGAAATGGTTGGAGATGTCTTTGGAGCTGTGTTCCCTCTTTTGGGACTAATCCTTAATGATGTTAAAATTAGACGACTGGCAACAGTCGTCGACAGGTTGTCTGCCAGCACTGCTCAGTCCTTAATGCTGGTAGAAGGAGAGATGCAATCGATAAGGGCTATGGTTCTTCAGAACCGTCTTGCGTTAGACGTCCTACTAGCAAAAGAGGGCGGAGTCTGTAAGGCTTTGAAGGTCCAGGAATGTTGTACTTACATTCCAGACAATTCAAAGCCCCTTGAGAAAGTTATTAGGAACATAACTGATATTCACAAGGAGATCGAAGACTTGAGTAGAGAAAATGTCTGGGAAAAGGTGGGCCACGGAATGAGTGAAGTTGGAGGGTGGATCTCCACCCTAGGCAAAAGCTTTGTGTGGTATATACTAAAACCTATCATCATAATATTGATCTGTGGGATCATATTGTGGGGATTGGTGAGGGTATTCAAATGGTACAGAGCAAAAAGGTCAGAAAGGGCCCAAAGAGAGCAGCTGCAGAGATTGGCTGCCATACAAGATAATCAGTACAGGAGTCTGAGAGCTCTGGAAGCGCAGAGACAAGTTATGCTAGCAATAACTGCAGTTTAAATGTTAGTGATGACCCCGAGAGGTCATCAAAGGGGGGAACTGAGAGAGCGCAAACTGACCTAAATGTATGAGTGCATCACACTTACCCGTAGTAAGCACAAATCATGAGGAGAAATGCCATGAGTGCTAGTAGTATCTGCAATTATATACTGAATGTATAGCTAATGTAGAGATTTAAGTAGAAGTGGAACTAATACAGAAATGTATGACACTATATGATTTTATTAGATGTGATTATTCCTGAATCCATGTCGTGTAGCTGCTAAAATGTAAGATGGCATGTGGTTAAACGCAGAATGTGGTAGGCCTCAGGGCCAGAGCTAGAAGGGAAGGTGTTTCTTTTCACGACATAGATTGCACTAATGTTTTGGTCATTGCATTAATGGGACATGATTTATAGATGTGTTTACTGAATAATAGAATAAGAGTATTAACATGCTTTAATTAATGAAGAAGTTGAATGCTATAATTATTATGAGAAATGCTGTAGGCCTGAAATGTTTTAACATTGATTTACACGTACTGGTCTGGGCCGAGAAATGTTGCGAAACTTTTTGGAAGTCTATGAGAGTTGGGATCTTGGCTGCAGATGTCTGTCTGCAAGAGAAAAGGGGGGATCCAATTATAAATAATATGAATAGAGGTCTGTTCAGAAGACGGCCCAGACATGGAGGAGGGTTCCGGAATGTTTTAAGGGGTATCAGCGGGCCGGAGAAGAGTCTGAGAAGCAAGGTCAACTCCAACGTATGAGGCCCAATACAAAGCAGCATGGAAAAAGCCAGAAGCTACACCACGTGAGGGGCGTCTCACGAGGGGCGTCTCAAATGTTGTTGACTGTTTTGTATTAGGGACAGCACCCCTGGGTGGAGTTAGAGCAGATGCCTGAGGACCCTTTAGAGAGCGGATGGGTAGGCAGAGAGGGGTCATGACTGGAGAACTATAGGTTTTCACCAAGAGACTAAGAGTGAGTGACTTCCCTTGGGGGTCATTCACTGCTGACACCTTTTGTTAGGTTGAGACTTGGTTAAGTAGGGATACCATCTAGAGCAGGGTAGGGACAGCCTAACCTGTGTGTTTTCCCTCCAACTTAAATGAAGGAGAGATCTCAATATGCGTCAATGCTGATAGCTTTATTATTCTTAGAACTTGTGCTGGTAATTTCCGTTGCTCGTCTGAGGGCTTTCAGGGAGCACATGTATGTAGTTGGACCTGTGTATCTCGTGAATCTCATTCTGAGATGCCTGTATTTGCAGCTTATCCTAACCTTACAATAAACTTTTGAAAGCTAGAAGTTGTTTGTGATCTTTTGGAGCGGGGTCCTTTTATTGGGTGAACTAACTTGGTAAGAGATGCACTTTCTTCCCTCAATGACAGGCAACAAAGGTTCAGTCGACCAGATCGAGGTTTAGATCAATAGTGATAAGGTATCGATCAAAATCTCGCCCTTCCACAAGCGATGAACTTAAAAGACATAAGGACTCATCCCATTGAGTCGGGGTTCCTGCACCCGAAATGACCATAAGTGGGAACACTGGGCGCGAATTTACCAAGTTCATGAAATTGCCATTCCTCCTCAACTCTTTGTCAACAAAAAATGTATCAATGACGAACAAAAGCTGTTATTTAGTAAACTAAGTACTAACGGAAGTACAGACGTGTCAGCGGCGGGTAGGCGTGACGAGGCAGGACAGGGGTGAGTGTGCGGGTGTGAGCTGCTCGGGAGCAGGGGAGCCGGAGGCATGAGCAGTGCGGAGGGCAGAGAGCCGCGTAAGGCCCCGCCGATGGTCAGAGGAGGAGGCGAGGAGGTGGAAAACAGAGACAGAGCGGGCCCCGTTCGGTAAGTCGGCCGACGGCCGTTAAACAACGCGCTGAGCCAAGCCTGTGTTGGGGTGTGGGGTGCGGGTCGAGAGGCCTGTTGCCTCCTGTCTTTTGTGCCGCGGGATGCTCTCTTGCCCTAACTAGCCCCCCCCCCCTCACAGCAGTACGCTTCCGCGAGTCGTCTGTCTGATACCTCCTGCCTCACCAGTCAACCTCAGCGCTGCTCAAGAGCTGCTTCCTTGTTGTCCTCTGGCTCCTGGCTGCTCCCCTGCTTTGGCTGCTCTCGCGCTCAGTCCGGCTCCCACTGGCTCGCACGCTGCGCTCTCCCTGTGGCCCTTGCTCGCCAGCTAGCCCTGCCGCCTGGCCGTCACCTCCAGCTCTGGGGCTGCCCCCCCTGCCTTCTTACCTTGCGCCCTGCCCAGGGCCGGCCTAGCGGTGGACAGCTCGGCTGCCCCCTCCGCCCCTCCTGAGGCAGCCTGATCGTGCTATTTAATTGTGCGGTCGTTGGTTGGCCCCGGATAGGGCGTGAGGGGAGCGCCGTGTGAGGGTCGCTGCAGGTCAGTGCCTGGGGAGGGAGGGTACAGTCGAGTGGGGGGGTGCCTTTAGACCTAGCACCTGCACTGGCACCCATAGAGGCACCCAGAGAGGCGCGGGTGAGGGAAAAGCCACGCCACACTGCTGAATTTCACCAGCTGAACTCCTCCAGTTCTCCAAGGGGAAGCGAGTTCACCCACCACTTTGTTACTCAGTCTGCTGGGGATAGGTCAATTTTAAAGTCTATCCCCCTGGCAGGGTTCAGTGCCCCGTACCTGAAAATTTGGAACTGGGAATTTGGAAATTGCGCAGCACTAGTTATTCCTTTTAATCGGGAACTATGAGATCAGGAAAAGTAAGGAATGCTGCAGCGGCCCCCAGACAGAGGAGATCCAAACAGCCTGTTCTGGCAGAGAAGCCCCACCTGGACAGTCAAAAACCGCCCAGAACCTTGCAAGAAATAGCAAAAGCGGCAAAACCACCAAAACCACCATCGACGGATGGCATAGACCTACATAAAGTCAGCATTGCGGACAGGTCGAGAGTATTAAAATCCTCGAGTTTGCCGAATTATTTTAAAAAAAGATCCAATAATCAGCAACTCACCTCTTCAGCGGCAGTCCCAACCTTCGGAGGGAAGGAGGCCTGGAGCCCCGAGCTAACTAGCTGAACCAAGCGCATTCTCTCAGCACTCGGCCTTCTCCCAACCTTGGTCCTTTGAAATCAAAAAGCTGGCCCAACCCTCTGGAGTCTACATCTTTGGATCTTCACCCAGCGTTCAGCCCAGGGACCACGGGGGTGATGCAACTCTCAAGCAGAATCTTATCATAAATCATCAAGCCCAGCCGGCACTGGGTCAATTGGCTAAGCCTTCCACGGCGGACATAGAAGTATTAGGCCATTTGGAACCCCAGCCGGTGGGCCCTCAGCCTGCTTTAAGCCCCCGCCTCGACCCTACACAGCCATTGGAGCACCAACAATTACATACTAACCAAAATTCGGTGTTGCCAATGTCCCCCTCAAAGATTTTTCCTAGTCAATTAACTTATGCGCAAATCCACGGCCAAAGCACCAATGTTTGTTTAAACAATATTCAACTGCCTGTCTCATCTCAAAACACAGCAAGCCCAACGGAGCAGCCATCTGCACAACTCTCCGAGCATATTTCATTTTCTTCACCTGGAGCCATTATGCTATCACCACAAAATCAGTTAAAAACGCCCGATCCAAGCGAACAGCTCTTAGCGGATTTATCAATCTTTTTAAAAAAACACCAAAAATTCTCCCAATTCAACACCTAATTCACCACTTAATAAAAAACCTTACCAAGGAGAGTATGCAGCAAGCAGTGTCTGGCCACAACTCCTTCAGACTTTCGAACACACAGTCACTGCCCTAAATTACCATTCGGAAAAACTGGAGGTCCAGGTTGACCTCTTAAACACTTTAGCACTCTTTACGTCTGGGATCGACAACAAACTCAATAAATTAAACAACTTAATATTAGGGGCGCAAGCATTTACAAAGCTCGTCCAATCAGTTTGTTGCTGCTCCCCAATCATCGACTCTCTTTCCTCGCTTCCAGAGCTTTTATGCAGCATCATAAAGGAAGTTAAGTGCACCCATACATTCCAGCCAGCAACATCAAAACCAGCCTGGCCCGCTCCAATACCCCGCCAACCCTTGGCCCACCATAAATGAAGAAATAGAGTTATTGGATGGAACAGCCCCATGTACAATCCAACACAATGGGCAGGTGAATAGTGGGCAATCAGCAACTTCAGCAACAAGTGCCAAACCCACGATCGATAAAGGCGGCGCTTCGTGCGGGGACATAATCAACCCGGACCATTAAGCCACAGGGCTGAAGGACAGTCCAGGTTCTTTGAATGGGTCTATCCGGGAAGAACTATCAGCCCCCCCTCAACCCCGTAGCAAGAGAGAGCGCAAACGCCTAGGAAAAAACAGAAATAAAATCAGGGCCCACTCACACACAGTCGATCGACAGTTTTTCCCCATTTTTGAGAAAACAGCAAACAACAGGCCTCCAAGTGAGACGGGTGCCTCACCACCCCCGACGAATCGTCAAGAAGAACCGACTGGATCCGCCAGCCAACAGGGCACGACGAGTGCACCCGCCCCAAGTAAACCAGACATGGAGACAGCAATAGACGAGTCCAGTATAGCCACAGAAATCTTAAGGTTGAAAATCAACGAAACCAACGAGGCTAAGCCAAGGAGGCCGACGACGAAACAAGAAAAAACCAATTTAGCGCCGGCCCAAACCTCTCCGGAGTGGTCAATGTTACACCAAGAATGACCTACAAAAAAACAATTCACAACGATCATGTGAAGCAGCCTAGCCCCGCACAACTAACGTGGAAGACCCCCTATCGGCAGACCGACCCGAAGCATGAAATAGACGTAGGGCAGCGGCCCAATGAAATAAACACGTCTGAGCTCGCGACAAAAAACGATACGCCATATCAACAGCTCCTACTGGCCCCGGAATACAAATAAAAGGGCCGCCAAGATATTCTGAACAGATCAAACATACTGAAATTAGTGGGAGGCATCCCGTGGCTTGAAGGGCTGACCTCGGAGGACATTGAATCCATTGAGTTCATCCCCCCAGAGGCACCCAACCGTCTGAGGTAACTTTGGTGTCATTTAAGCGGGCCAGATGGGTGGGAGCCTTCCTAGAACACAAGTCCACCCTGCGGAATTGGGGCATTAGAGTCTACTCATACTCTACCCCTGGCTATCCTATTTCCTTGCTTCCTCAATCGCCGTTGCCCCAGCAAGGCGCCAGCAACAGACAGTCTGCAAAAGTTAGACCATATTCGATTTTAAAAAACGCATCAGGGCCATTAGACCACGTATAACTCTGCAAACAGAGGTCCATGAGGTCGACCCTAGTCAGGGCTGGTGGTGGCTTCCAGGCATCTTGTCATCTAAAGGCACAGAATGAATCCCAGTGGCAGGGCTTCCGCCCACGACAAACAAACCTCAGGGCGCTCCAACACGGCCCGTAGTTTTCCCCATTACAGATGAACACCAAAGATATGCCACATTTTCAATGTGCTCCTGGAACATCAGCGGGATCCATCATAAAATCGAGAACCAAGAAACTTTATCCTTCTTATGTGAGCACATAGCAATAACCCTGCAGGAAACTTGGGCAACAGACGGCCACCCCATTATTGGATTTATTGAATTTTGGAACCCAGCTCTTAGGGATAGCCCCTACGGCCACGCAAACGGTGGCCTATCAACGTACATATCCACCAACTTAAAAGGTACAATTAAACAACTACCCATCAAAGAAGACTGGATACTAGGGGTAAAAATCAACCTGTGGCGATCTCTGCGTTCCCTATTTCTTTTAAATGTGTATATCAATCCAAACCCCCATACCAAAAAAGTTCATCTGGCCCGCCTAACAGAAATTATGAGCAACATAGCGGCCGAGCATTCAAACTCCGATTGCATTGCCACGGGGGACTTTAACACCAACCTTTTTCAGGGAACACCTACAGAAACCGATGAACATCTTCTCTTCAACATCACAGAGGCCGTAACCCAAACCAGACCACCTAACCAAGTCAATTGGGAGAACTCTGTGTGTCGAGACTCTATAGTGCAGGCTTCCTGGTAATGAACGGCAGGTCCGCAGGTGACACTCCGCCAAATTGGTCTTGGTCAAATGGCAGCAAACACTCCCATCTAGACTTTACTATCTGAAATGCTGACCTCTTCTACTACCTAGTAACCTTTAGTATCCTCCCACGTATCGAAAGTGACCACAGGCCTCAAGTTATTTCCCTCAATACAAGGCCAGAGTCTCACAAACCGGCACCTCCAACCTGTCAGGGAATATATACTGAAAATCTAAAGCGACTGAAGTGGAGCGAGGACATCAGCCCCAAAATCCTACAAGCGAGCATGGACTATCTAAATAGCGGTAACAACTTTGACGCCGCACCGTCCGTTACATGGACGTGGCTCTGCTCCCATCTGACCAGCAGTTTTCCATCTAAAACGCAGGGTCACAGCCGAACTCAGTCTTGTAAGTTTGTAGTATCTCTAAAAACAAAATCACTTAAAAAAGCAAGAAACAACACGCTACGGCTACTTGTTAAATCCCCTGGGAACAGTGAGATCCTAAACACATATCACAGAACCCAAAAAGCCTTTAGGACGGCGATTACTGAAGACAAGCGGACCCACGAAAATCAATTCTGGTGTAAACTGGTGTGGGAGAGTAAAAGCAAAAACCCAAGGAAATTCTGGGCCCTAATCATCCACTCAAACTCGAGCTCTTTAAACCTTGGAACCACAAACATAGAAGAAGCAGAATGGGTTAACTACCTCACGGACCACTTCAAGTCACAAGCTCAATTAGACTTCGCAGGACATGGTCTGCAAGGAGAAACGGGCATCAGTCCTGGCCCTAAAGGGTGCCTCCCTACCAAGCTACAACACCTGTCTGACGAGGCTTATCAAGTGACCGAAGACAGGGTCATCACCGCAGTGACAAACGCCAGACAAGACGGAGCACCCGGGCCCAACGGCATCCCACAAAACCTTTTTAAATCGGACATAATCTTTTGGTCTGGATTGCTAACAAACCTTTTTAACTATGCACTGAGAACTGCTACAATCCCAAAATCATGGCGGGGCGCAATAATTCAACCTATTTATAAATCAGGTTTGCATGCTGTCCCCAATAATTACAGACTCATAGCCCTTCTGGATATTGAGGCAAAACACTACGCAGGGCTCCTCCTGGAGGACCTGAGGCATTGGGCAAAAGATCATAATCGGGTGCCAATTAATCAAACGGGGTTCACTGCCAACTCGGGGACAATGACCAATTTACTAGCGGTATCTTCCATTGTCGACAAAGCCCTCTCCACATCTAGGTTTGTGTTTTGTTGCTTTGTCGACTTCAAAGCCGCCTTCGATAGGGTCCCCAGGGAGGCCCTTTGGGAAAAGCTGAGGAAGTGGGGAATTCCAGACAAACTATTGAGTGCAATTATTGAACTGCACTCACGCACCTGGGTTCGAGTAAGGTTAGGGACCGGCACACATCTCTTGCGAAAAATTCCGACGACAGGCGTTAAGCAGGGATGCGTGCTGGCCCCTCTCCTTTTCAACCTGTTCCTGGCCGACTTATCCAGCACCCTGGACGACGTTAATAGTCACCCGCCAAAGGTAGGGGGCACGGCACGGCACTAAGTAATCTCTTATACCCTTGTGAGGCTGACCTGGTGCGGTTCAGCCTCACAAGGGTGGGGTTGCAAAGGCTCCTCGATACACTGCTGCAATATACGATTAAGAACCAATTAGAAGTCAACATGAAGAAAACCCAGGTAGTTCCGTTTGGGAAGAAGCGATATGCCGGTGGCGGATGGTCATTTAATAACTACGGCCTCGCCACAGGCAAGTCGTATAAATACCTGGGGATTCATTTAGACTCTAGGGGCAACCTTAAAAAGCAGCGTGATGAGATCGCGGTCAAAGCATAGGGATATTTAAGGGCAAACTGAACACCGCTCTAAATCAGCACACAACAAAAATTTATAAAAAGGTCCTTCAGTTGCCATACTCTGCTTCCCACCCACAGATCAGACTAGAGATGGGGTTATTGAATTATGATGCTTCCAGTATTGGGGTATTTCTTAACCTGTGCCACAAACTAAGACAATCTAACCCAGGCACACTAGAGTCCCTAGTCTGGCAAGAAATAAGTGTGAAGAACCCAGGAGGAACATTTAGCCGTCTTTTTAAGGACTACATTCAACAAATGTCAGCAGACGGCCTCTGGGCCCTTAACCCCAGTCAGTCAGCATTTAAGCTTGGAATTAAAAAATGTGTAAGAACGCGATCACTCATTAGTGACAAAGCACTGTTTGCAAAACGAAGCCACTCATGGGCAGTTATCAACTCTTATAATTACCTAACCCCTGCCTCCTATTTCTCCAGCCCTTATTCACTGTACTTAAAACGTAGTTTCATAACAATTAGAATGGGCGACTGGCGATTTTTGGAAAATCTACCTCCCTGGCGTCGTACCGAGGAAGATACAACATGCAGAGGGTGTGGCGAAGCAGCAGAAACGCTACTGCATTGGGTTTGCATTTGTCCAGCCTTTGATCTCCAACGTAGGTTCAAGCTGAGGGGGGAATGGAATCGGCTAGGTGTCCGGTCCTGTAGGCAAGCAATTATCGCGGCTTTGAGCCCAGACAACATAGACCTAAATATAAGGCTGACAAACCTGATTCAGCAGGCATATCGCAATTTTAAACAAAAGTGACCAGTTACATTTTTCCCCTAACCTTTTTAAATTATTCAACGTTTTTAAATCAAAAAAACCCAAACCATTAGGGAATTAGAGACAAGAATAGCTAAATAACTTTTACGACCATGGTTTGTTTTATGTATGTAATCCCAGATTAGGGGAGCAGTTTTAACAATATTTGCAACTAAGAGACCGAGGAAGATGAATATTTATATTTCTGCTGTGTGTTTGACTGTCTGTACTGTTTTTAATATTGTAAACAATATGAATCGGAAATTTCCCTTTTAAAGATATGTTTTATATCTAAATAAAGATTATTATTATTATGGTTGCCAGTAAAACCACCTCTGATTCCAATTCAGGGACTACAGGCACAGCCTGCCCCCACAAGACTTTATTCCTCTAATCTACAGGGTAAACAAGCAACCAGTGGCGGCTCGCAGAGTGAGTGCTGCGGGGTGGGGCAGGGGAAGGGTGGGGGTGTAGTGGACTCGGACATACGACTGAACGGAGTAAAGTAAGTAAATAAATAAATACACCTATTTACCTTGCGCTCGCTACATCGCCGAGTTGGCAGTGAGCGCAAGGTAAATAGTTGTATTTATGTATTTACTTACTTTACTCCGTTCCGTTTTAAAAGATGATTACTTCATGCCCCCCCACCAAAGTGTAATGGGGCACAAATAGTATTATATAACCATCCACAAAATGCCAAGGCCTTGAGTGACAGTCTTTCCTAGCAATGGCAAACCATGAAAAACACATGAAAGCGAATGCTGGAAGGGGGAGGATTCAAAGACCGCTGTTTTTCTGCCCTTCTTATTGTGGTGTTTTCAATAAATGATGACATGAGATTTTTCAAAATAGCTAAAGCTCTCTGTAGCCAGCACATCTGATATTCTTAGTTAATTCACTCCTTCAAGATTTGTCATAACCCACAAGGGGCAAGCCCGGGCTACTGGGCCACAGCTGTGGGGCCTGAGGCTGTTTGCCTCTGATGTCCTGTGGTCCATCCAACTACGGTTCAGCAAACTAGGCTTCCATCAGCACTTGACTGTCATTGGTAGTTGTGGGTAGCATTCACAGAATTCTCATGGAGGTTAGTGTGGGGGTGTAGCTAACTCAGCACTATAGAGTCATCTAAAACAGCTCCCTCACTCTCTCTTAGCATTAGACAATGCGTGTGTGGGTCTCAAGCACAGGTGCAGTGCTTTCGTTAATTCTCTTAGGAGGTACCAGGTACTCAGTCTCTGAGACTGTGTTATCTCACGAACTGTGAGTTCGTAGTAGGCCTTGACTAGGCTTCTGTGTGATTTAATCTATGCCTTTCTCTTAAGGTGGGAAGATGCACCGGAGGCATGTGCACCAGTCCTCTGTTTCGGTTCTAGTAGCAGATGTGGGGCTGTGTTGCAGAGTCTGGGATTGACAGCAACATTCCAGTTGTCTACGAGTCGGCATCCCTCTTCCTGGAACATGACGAGCCCACTGGATGCTGGGTCCTAAGGTTCTCAAAAGGGCCTCTTCCATTTGGGCTGATTGGTAAGTCTTGAGCTCAGCTGGGCAGACTTCTCGGGTTGAGACGGCAAGGCAGCCTACTTTCAGTTTCAGGTCTGCAGTGTCAGTTCAGGCACACTACTGATTAGTGCCTCAGGTAAGCTGCACCGGCACTCTGGCACACAGTGGCCAAGAGCCTTGAGGGATAAGGTTCATGTACAGTAGTGTCGGCCACTTAGTACAAGTGCCATGGCTGTTACGGCAGAGTGCATCCCTGGCAGACTTGGGGCAAGTGCCAATGGACTGTGCAGGTAGATTTTAATGAAAAATAAATTTGGGCAATCATTGGCAGTGCCACAGAACATTTGCTTCAGTAAGCGTGACTAGCTGCTACTTGTGCATTCCATTCACAATCTAAAAAGTCTCTCTTAGATTGATTTACAGCACAGGGATTAACTGTTCATGCCCCTGTGGGTAGTCAGTTCCTATTGCATGGTTGGTTCACTCCATCCCTTTTCTTCCAGACTGGGTACTTCAAGATGTTCTAGGATGAAGAGACAGCTCTTCCTCCAGATAAGACTCCAGATGATGCCTCTCACCTCTTGAAAGATAGCTGTCAGGCAGACGTCAGCTCTGGTTGTATAGTAGACCTCTGGGTACTATGTGAAGCACCCCAACTTGGTCAGAGAAAACTTGGAACTGGAACAACAAGTGGGTACGCAGCTTCCAGTCTTATTGCGGTCCCTCAGGAAGGGATATGTATTCACTGCCACCATAGTCATAACTGGTTTGCATCAATTCCCCTTTCATGTGTCCTGTTTAGGATGTCTTGTAGACTCAGCCTTTGTTTTGAGTGATGCTCCTCACAGCAGGGTCCTCTCCACATTGGTGCACCTTACATCAAGGCACAAATAAGTGTGATTTTTTAATATTATTATTGTTTAAATTTATATTGCGCGACAGCTACCCACAAAGGGTTTCCCGGCGCATACAAAAAGGCCATAACAGGCAGCGGCTGGGAAAACTTATTTGTCTAACAGCCAGGTTTTAAGCATCTTGCGGAAGTTGGAGTAGCTTGCCTCATTTCTAAGCGTAACAGGGAGGGAATTTCAATAGGACGGCCCTAAATATGTGAAGGGTTTTCCTCCCATCCATGCTAGGTTGAATTTGGGGACCACAAAGTTTCCTTGGGAGGCTTATCTTACATTTCTGGATGGGGTGTAGAGTTTGGCCAGAGTACAGAGCTAGTTCGGAGCCATTCCAGATTTGATTTTGTGCATGTAAGTGAGTGTTTTAAATTTCACACGGTTTTCAATATTTAACCAGTGTAGTTTACGTCGGTGTGATGAGATGTGTTCAAATTTCGGAACTTTGCATAGAAGTCTAACCGCAGCATTTTGGGCCATCTGTAGTCTATGGGTTATGGGTTCGTTTGAGCCAACATACAGGACATTTCCATAGTCAAGTCAAGAGGTGATCAAGGCATTGACTACAGTTTTTCTTGTTTTTTCTGGTAGCATCCAGCATATTTTATTGATTGTGCGTTCATACTCAGAGCCCCGTCGAGAGGTACGCCTAGGTTCCGTACTTGTAATGAGGGGGTGGGGAGATTGCCCATTTTATCTGGCCAATGTTGTGCGCTCCAAAGGTCTTTCTGTTTCCCCAGTATCAGTACCTCTGTTTTTTCTCCATTTAATTTTAGGAAGTTGGATTGCATCCAATCTGCTATATTAGTTAGTCTGTCTTGAGTGTAGAGGTATCATTTGAGTTAGGATTTTGTGCTGATAGGGAAAACAGGATTTGTGAGTCATCTGCATAGGAGTATATAGATAACCTGGATTTTTCAGCTAGCTCCGCTAGGGGTTTTACATAGAGATTGAACAATAGCGGACTTAAAATGGATCCCTGCGGAACACCATGTGCAAAGGAGTATGTTTGGGAGCAAGCGTTCTGGGAAAAACTTGAAACTTTCTGTCTGAAAGGAAGGCCTGAATCCATTTAAGCGGTGCAAAAGGGGGTGGTGATGGAAAGAGCATCTGAACCAATCAAACTCTCACACCCAGTCAACAGATCTGGGTTTAATCCATCACCATTCTTTAGCCCACCCTGCCACCCCAGTTCAGGGCCGGACTGGGAACCAAAACCGCCCCCGGCAAAGTGCTCGGCCGGCCCCCACTCCCCACTCGGGGGGGTTGGAGGTGCCGCCGAGCCCTTTGCTAGGGCTATGCTGCAAAAACAGCCCTCTAACAAAATCGGCCCCCAGGGGCTCAAAACCGGCCCCCACCCTTGCGGCGCACCGGGGGATTGCCTGGTGCCCGCTAAGGCCAGTCCGGGCCTGCCCCAGTTCAGACATGGCCATATGCAAATCAGTCTGACCCTGTGCCTCATGGGAATAGTCCAGCCCGAACTGCCAAGCCATGCCTTCCCTGGACTGGAAACAAGCTTCCTAGGACCGGTTTCTGGCATTTCAGCCGTCTTCAGCCAGGCTTGCTTGAATCCAGTGGCAAAGTGAGCAAGGGACTCACGTCTGAGCATACATTGCCAACTTATGGCGAACAAAGCAGTACAAAAGGGGGGGGGTGATGGACGGAGCATCTGAACCAATCAAACACTCACACCGAGTCAACAGATCTGGGTATAATCCATCACCGTTCTTTAGCCCACTCTGCCACCCCAGTTCAGACATGGCCATATGCAAATCAGTCTGACCCTGTGCCTCATGGGAACAGTCCAGCCCGAACTGTCAAGCCATGCCTTCCCTGGACCGGAAACAAGCTTCCTAGGACCGGTTTCTGGCATTTCAGTCGTCTTCAGACAGGCTTGCTTGAATCCAATGTCAAAGTGAGCAAGGGACTCACGTCTGAGCATACCCTGCCAACTTATGACGAACAAAGCGGTACAAAAGGGGGTGGTGATGGACGGAGCATCTGAACCAATCAAACACTCATAACCAGTCAACAGATCTGGGTTTGATCCATCACCGTTCTTTAGCCCACTCTGCCATCCATTTAAGAGCTGTTCCGCCTATACCTGTCTTGCTCAATGTGTTAATGAGCACGGTGTGTGATATGGTGTCGAATGCAGCGCTCAAGTCTAACAGAATGAGCGCCACAGTTTCTCATTTGTCTAGATGATGGCGGATTCCTTCCGTAACTCCTAAAAGAGTGGTTTCGGTAGAGAAACCTGCTCTAAATCCTGACTGTGAAGGGTAGAGTAAGTGGTGTGTTGTAACATATTGCGTCAGGTGTGCGTGTATGTGTTTCTCTAGAATTTTTGACAGAATGGGGAGCAATGATATGGGGCAATAGTTTTTGGCTTCAGCGGGATCAGCATTTGGTTTTTTCAGTAATGGGTGAATCATGGCGTGTTTTCATGTGGGGGTGATCACTGCATCTTCCATTGATGTATTTAGAAGATGGGTTATGACTGATAACACAGAGTGATTTAGTTGTTTAATAATAGTTACTGGTAGCAGATCCTTTGGCGATCCTGACTTAATGGATTTCAGTAGTGAAACCACCTTTTTAGTTGTAAGGAGGGGCCAGTCAGTTAGGATGCAATCAGCATCCTATGTGACTGATTGCTTGCCTGACGATGGGATGATGTGACATTGGCATGGGTGTACTAGAGTGTTAGAACTGGCTATTTCTGGTAGGCTAAGGCTGACGCCAAAGCCAGGCAGAAACCACCATTCTAGTCAGGGCAAGGAAGTCACACGCCAAGATAACCCCTGCTCACCCCCTTGGTAGCTTGGCACGAGCAGTAAGGCTAAACTCGGAGGCGATGTGTAAAGCATTTGCGCCAGCACACAACAGCAACAACATACTAAGCACACCACAAAAGGAACTCCACACAAGGTTATATTAAAATAACTTTTGTATTGTCAAAACACATCAGATAAAAATCACACATGTACATTGTGCCAACTGGCACGGGCAACATTCATAAGGGATTATGTACAGGACAGGGCCACATGTGCCACTGTCAGAATCAACACTTTGTAGATATAGAAATAGCACTTATAGAACTTAGAATAAGTATAGCAAAAAGAATAGCAGTTGTAAATCACATCCAGTAACTACTGGGGACAGGTAAGTACCACCTACGCAACCCTAAACACCTTAGGAGAATGTCACGCAGGGGACCAGGACCTCACTAGGACCACCTGTATCAAAAAGAACAACCACCTAAGTATCACACAGCATTTAGGGGTCTAGGAAAGAACACATTACCCATGATGCATAAATATACATTCAGAGGAGTAGTAAAGGGAAACACATGATGCATAAACCTACACATTCAGCGGTGTTAAGAACAGAGCACATGATGCATCACAAACACATTCAGAGGTGCAGCGCTAGAAGACACATGACGCCTAAAACATTCAGAGGTGCAGCGCAGGGAAAGAAAGACACAATTCAATAGCGCAAAGACACATGATGCCTAAAACATTCAGAGGTGCAAGGAAAAACCACACAATTGCGCAAAAACTCACATAAGCCACCACCTGTGGCAGTCCCTAAGCCAACTGGCCTTGTTGGGGCTAGGACGCCCTGAGTCTCAATGTCAGGGCCTAAACGGTGCAGGTGCCCACTACTTGCTGGGCACCTGTGAAATCTCAAGACCTAAGCGGTGCAGCCGCCCACTAATTGCTGGGCAGCTGGGAGTTAAATCTGTGGCATGGGCTCTCAGTAGCCCTTGGACATAAAACTGCGCCACACGGAGCCACACAGGCTCTGAAAATAGCTTAGGGGCGTTGGAGCCATCTGACTCTAAAATCTGTTGTGCCCCAGGAGCCCACTGGCTCCTTAAACCATCACACATGCCCACAAGCCTCCCTGGGCTCTCCAAACAACTGGGGGAGGACACGGGCCTCAGGGATCATTAACCACTTGGCTGCTAAGGTACATCCCCCTCTTCCCATTGACTTTCCATTGAAATCAATGGAAACTCCATGACGAGTTACCCTTGTCATTAGCACTGAAGGGGTTAACAGAACGGGAGGGCCGCCCGCTGCCATCTGGGGCCGCCCTGAATATACCCCGACCGTGGCGGAGCTCACAGCTCCTAAAACCATTGTGCCCCAACTGTTGGAGCTGCCCGCTGCTAAGTGGGGCCGCTCTTAACCGTCACTGCGCCTTGAACAGGCACCTACCGTAGCCCACACGGAGCCCCCCAGCCCTTCTACTCACCGGGCTGTTCTTCTCCTGGTGGGGGCTCCTCCGGGCACGGCACTTCTTCGGCGGGGCTTCCTGCTGTCACCGCGGGGCTCTCTCTCCTCCTAAGAGCCCCGCCTTCGCAAAAAGTGCCCGGCTTCACCTGGTCCTCGACCTGCGGTGGGGGCGGGCACCGGCAATGTGCCCCGCGCCCCCTCCGCCTCCGCCTCTCCTCACCGTACTTGCGGGGGTCTCCTACCACATGGGAGCCTCGCTGGAGCATACCCTGCCCAGATTCCTTCTCCCTCCGCCGCCGAGGGGGGCGGGACTTCCGGCAGTCTCGGTCCTTCGTGCAAGGACTTCCGGGTCGCCGCAGGCAGCGCGGCGGCCCCCGGTGCAGCTCCTACGGCGGGACTCTGGGGCAATGCCGGGTGGGCACCGGCTCCTTTGTACCTCAACATAAAGCGAGGTAGGCACTCGCTCAGGGCCACAAAGACCAGCAAAAGAAACGGGCAAATGCCGGGTGGACACCGGCTTTCTCTCACGTAAAATGCGGGGCAGAGAAACGCTCGAAACTAGGTAAAAGTACCGCAAAGCGCTCCCAGGTGCTAAGGGATCAAATACAGGGCTTCCAGGCGCTATAAATACAAATCAAGCGCTCCCAAGCGCTACTAGGCAAAAAAAAGAAGGTCCAAGTAAAAATGAAGCGCTCCCAGGCGCTAAGGCAACAATAAAGCAAATAAGAAGTCCTTCAGCAGTCCAGGACCTCAGCAGTCCAGGAGTAAGGGAGGGAGCAGCATAGCCCCCAGCAGGAAAAGTCCATCAGGTGTCCAGGGGCTGGGCAGGGCTCAGGGATTCCCCTGAGCCCCAGCAGCAGCACGCCCCTGGCAGATTCAAGTTAGAAACAAGAAGATTTTGGAAGGGGACACAGCCCCTTCTTATACACAGAAAAGTCTTTGAAGTCTTTGTGTAGGCAGTGTGAGAACCAGCCAGAACTGGTTATCGGGAAGTCCCTTCAGTATCAGGGACAGAGGTGACAGTCACCCAGCGTGGGGGTGGAGCCAGCATTGTGGCAGGCAGGCACAGCCATTCACTATCAGGTGCTAATCTCCTCCCACTTCCCTAGCAGCAGATGCTGCCTTTCATCCACGGGCTGACTCAGACTACCTCCTGGGGCTCTGCAGCCCCTGTCACACTCAAACCAGACAGTCAATCCACAAGCAGGCCCAGGCACTCCTGGGCTAGGCTCACCAGCCAATCACATGCCAGCAGACTCACTACACAAATATGCCAACTTCTAAAAGTTGTACTTCTAGACTAGACACAATCATGCCGCATACACCATTACGCAGCATTCAATCTCACGAGTTCTCACATATCAAACTCGACCCTGCACCCCCCACACATCAGGAACTACCATGGGCATACATATTCCCCATTCATTCCTATGGGAGGGCAGGTCACTCACCACACATACACAGAGAGCTCAAGCACTTTACACTGTACCACAGTGAAAAAGTGCGCAGAGGCCTAAAATCACCAACCCAGGTTCCAGAAACAGGCTAGGAAAAAGCAAAAAGTTTCGGGGTGAACCTGCCAAAAGGGCCAGGTCCAACACAACCCCCTTCCAGCCAAAACGCAGGGTAGACCAATCACTCCACTGATGGGCTTCCTTGCTTTGGGCGACAAAACACGGACACGGGCCCGCAAGGCAGGGACACCTTCCAGTTTTTCGCCACTCTGAACCTACATAGATTTCCCTCAACAAAAGCTCTCTGGCACAACTAGGGTACCCCACTGGTACACACTAGTCATCCACAGCCAGGACCAGGCCCTAGGCCATCCAAATCACAGGTCCGAACCAATCCACAGAGTGGGGGGCAGTAACCCCTGGCACACAATAGCCATTCTCCACTCTCCCTCTCAGTGTAGCTACAACTACCACTGAACCTTCAACCTAGGGACCACACCCTCAGGCTGACCAGAGGTCATGGGCAAGAATGCCCCACCCTACCTCTACATTCAGGTTCGCGCACCCTCACAGGGAAGCACTCACCAGAACACAACTCTCCTACCAGATCAGGACCTCACTCCATCACTGGTCTACCACCTGGAAACTATTTCACTTCTGAGGTACAAAGCACACAGCACAGTCCCTCTTCAAGCAGGTGGGGGGACACAGCACACAGCAAGATCCCCTTTCCTCTACCTTAGTAGAAACAACAGACTGCAGGTGGGCCCCAGAACACACAGCAAGGGCAGCCTCCTCAGTCTCTTCAGCTGATCTACTTTGGCAGAGATTCCTCTTGACCTGGAAGCTTGCTAATCTCCCAACCTAGGATCTAAACCCTCAGGTTGCACCGGGGTCAGAAGTAAGAACACTGTCCCTCTGCACCCCCTTCCAGAGTTCTGCACCCTCCCACCTTGGAGCGGTACCCCTAGAAGCCAAACACCCGGTCAGGACACTGATTACAGATGCCCTTCCCTCCAGGTCAGGCTGAACCTGAACCTGGCCTCCCCCCTCCTCGGGGAACAACCTCCAGAGGCCCCAAAAAATGGTCAAGCACTCTGGACGGTCAAATGCCCAGTGAACCAGGACTTCTGCACCCTCCACTTAGGAGCGGTACAGCCCAACACCAGGACCGCCGGAGTTCTGGTTACAGACACTCCCCGTCCTCTAGACACAGGAAGATCCCCCTCAAATGACCTGTAAGTACAGCCTAGGCCCCTGACCTGGCGCTCCCTTAGGGAACCCTCCAGGCCCTGAGACAGGGTTTCGGGCCAACGTGGGACACACCGTCCCACACTCACTCCGCCTCCACTGAGACAGGACGTGAGCCCCTACACCCCTACCATCCTATTGGGACCTAGCTGGGCTACACATGAACCTCTTCACCTACACAGGATCATCAGATACACAAGCCACTACTTTAGAATCACTCCCTAATGCCTCTGCAAGACATCTAGCACACCGCCAGATATCCACCTTCTTGTCCAGTGCCTCTGCAGGACCTCCTGCACACCACCAGAGGTACACCTCACGTGCAAGCTCCTTAAAAAAAACTCACACCAACTCCTCCAGTTCAACACAGCACTCATCCACACACTCCCTCCCCCCCCCCAGACTGGCGAGACAGTTCCTCACTGCCTCTGACTCTCAACCTGTACCCCTCTTACTGAGCACCAGGCACCATACTCTGGGAACTGGGAATGGGACTTCACGCACTGGACACATTTAAGCTGCCACCACTGGATCCTACCATACTGGGAAATCCAGACACACACGCTACACTCAGGGGATAACTACCCTCCCAAGCAAGCCATTTCTCCTCCACACTCCCTCTCTTCCATCTACCCACACAGGAACAGGAACAGGGATTGGACACTGGACCCAGCAAGGGATTCCTAATCTATGGAAACCTCCCCCTCTACTGGCGTCCCGCCCTGTCATTTTCTCTCATCTGCCACTAAACATAAAGCGCAGGAACACCATCTGAAAATGACACTCTTGAGGAAAAACAAAATCAAAAACAATAATCCCAAACATGTGACTATCCGAAAAATGCAGAGTTTTGTAATGTAGCCAGCTGTCGCTGTGGCACTGCGCAAACACAAGTTCAAATCCCACCGCTGCCACCAATGTTAGAATTGGCTATTTCTGGTAGGCTAAGGCTGACGCCAAAGCCAGGCAGAAACCACCATTCTAGTCAGGGCAAGGAAGTCACACGCCAAGATAACCCCTGCTCACCCCGTTGGTAGCTTGGCACGAGCAGTAAGGCTAAACTCGGAGGCGATGTGTAAAGCATTTGCGCCAGCACACAACAGCAACAACATACTAGGCACACCACAAAAGGAACTCCACACAAGGTTATATTAAAATAACTTTTGTATTGTCAAAACACATCGGATAAAAATCACACATGTACATTGTGCCAACTGGCACGGGCAACATTCATAAGGGATTATGTACAGGACAGGGCCACATGGGCCACTGTCAGAATCAACACTTTGTAGATATAGAAATAGCACTTATGGTACTTAGAATAAGTATAGCAAAAAGAATAACAGTTGTAAATCACATCCAGTAACTACTGGGGACAGTTAAGTACCACCTACCCAACCCTAAACACCTTAGGAGAATGTCACGCAGGGGAACAGGACCTCACTAGGACCACCTGTATCAAAAAGAACAACCACCTAAGTATCACACAGCATTTAGGGGTCTAGGAAAGAACACATTACCCATGATGCATAAATATACATTCAGAGGAGTAGTAAAGGGAAACACATGATGCATAAACCTACACATTCAGCGGTGTTAAGAACAGAGCACATGATGCATCACAAACACATTCAGAGGTGCAGCGCTAGAAGACACATGACGCCTAAAACATTCAGAGGTGCAGCGCAGGGAAAGAAAGACACAATTCAGTAGCGCAAAGACACATGATGCCTAAAACATTCAGAGGTGCAAGGAAAAACCACACAATTGCGCAAAAACTCACATAAGCCACCACCTGTGGCAGTCCCTAGGCCAACTGGCCTTGTTCGGGCTAAGACGCCCTGAGTCTCAATGTCAGGGGCCTAAACGGTGCAGCCGCCCACTAATTGCTGGGCAGCTGGGAGTAAAATCTGTGGCATGGGCTCTCAGTAGCCCTTGGACATAAAACTGCGCCACACGGAGCCACACAGGCTCTAAAAATAGCTTAGGGGCGTTGGAGCCATCTGGCTCTAAAATCTGTTGTGCCCCAGGAGCCCACGGGATCCTTAAACCATCACATATGCCCACGAGCCTCCCTGGGCTCTCCAAACAACTGGGGGAGGACACGGGCCTCAGGGATCATTAACAGAACGGGGGGGGCGGCCCGCTGCCATCTGGGGCCGCCCTGAATATACCCCGACCGTGGCGGAGCTCACAGCTCCTAAAACCATCGTGCCCCAACTGTTGGAGCGTCCCGCTGCTAAGTGGGGCCGCTCTTAACCGTCACTGCGCCTGGAACAGGCACCTACCGTAGCCCACACGGAGCCCCCCAGCCCTTCTACTCACCGGGCTGTTCTTCTCCTGGTGGGGGCTCCTCCGGGCACGGCACTTCTTCTGCGGGTCTTCCTGCCATCACCGCGGGGCTCTCTCTCCTCCTGAGAGCCCCGCTTCGCAAAAAGTGCCCGGCTTCACCTGGTCCTCGACTTGCGGCAGGGGCGGGCACCGGCAATGTGCCCCGCGCCCCCTCCACCTCCGCCTCTCCTCACCGTACTTGCGGGGCTCTCCTACCACATGGGAGCCTCGCTGGAGCATACGCCGCCCAGATTCGTTCTCCCTCCGCCGCCGCGGAAGGCGGGACTTCCGGCAGTCTCGGTCCTTCGTGCAAGGACTTCCGGGTCGCCGCAGGCAGCGCGGCGGCCCCCGGTGCAGCTCCGACGGCGGGACTCTAGGGCAATGCCGGGTGGGCACCGGCTCCTTTGTACCTCAACATAAAGCGAGGTAGGCACTCGCTCAGGGCCACAAAGCCCAGCAAAAGAAACGGGCAAATGCCGGGTGGGCACCGGCTTTCTCTCACGCAAAATGCGGGGCGGAGAAACGCTCGAAACTAGGTAAAAGCACCGCAAAGCGCTCCCAGGTGCTAAGGGATCAAATACAGCGCTTCCAGGCGCTATAAATACCAATCAAGCGCTCCCAAGCGCTACTAGGCAAAAAAAAGAAGGTCCAAGTAAAAATGTAGCGCGCCCAGGCGCTAAGGCAACAATAAAGCAAATAAGAAGTCCTTCAGCAGTCCAGGACCTCAGCAGTCCAGGAGTAAGGGAGGGAGCAGCATAGCCCCCAGCAGGAAAAGTCCATCAGGTGTCCAGGGGCTGGGCAGGGCTCAGGGATTCCCCTGAGCCCCAGCAGCAGCATGCCCCTGGCAGATTCAAGTTAGAAACAAGAACATTTTGGAAGGGGACACAGTCCCTTCTTATACACAGAAAAGTCTTTGAAGTCTTTGTGTAGGCAGTGTGAGAACCAGCCAGAACTGGTTATAGGGAAGTCCCTTCAGTATCAGGGACAGAGGTGACAGTCACCCAGCGGTGGGGTGGAGCCAGCATTGTGGCAGGCAGGCACAGCCCTTCACTATCAGGTGCTAATCTCCTCCCACTTCCCTGGCAGCAGATGCTGCCTTTCATCCACGGGCTGACTCAGACAACCTCCTGGGGCTCTGCAGCCCCTGTCACACTCAAACCAGACAGTCAATCCACAAGCAGGCCCAGGCACTTCTGGGCCAGGTTCACCAGCCAATCACATGCCAGCAGACTCACTACACAAATATGCCAAATTCTAAAAGTTGTACTTCTAGACTAGACACAATCATGCCGCATACACCATTACGCAGCATTCAATCTCACGAGTTCGCACATATCAAACTCGACCCTGCACTCCCCACACATCAGGAACTACCATGGGCATACATATTCCCCATTCATTCCTATGGGAGGGCAGGTCACTCACCACACATACACAGAGAGCTCAAGCACTTTACACTGTACCACAGTGAAAAAGTGCGCAGAGGCCTAAAATCACCAACCCAGGTTCCAGAAACAGGCTAGGAAAAAGCAAAAAGGTTCGGGGTGATCCTGCCAAAAGGGCGAGGTCCAACATAGAGCATGCTGGGAAATCATGTATACTTTCTTGTGAGACAATCTCTTTGTGTATTCCTTCAACTTTATTTATGAAGAAGGCTGCTAATTCTTCGCACTTGGTTTCAGTCAGTATTGGCGGTGTGGCCGAGGTTTCTGAGCGTGCGAGTTCCTTTACTGTGTTAAACAATGTTTTTGCACAGTTAGAAGCCTTAGTGATAGTTGCATTCACAAACATAGCACGGGCTAGTTTACATTGTTTGTGATAGTTGCTTAGTGCCTTTTTGTAAGCTTGTTTGGAAGATTGGGCGTAATCTCTCCTCCACTTTTTTCCAGGGTCTTACAATTAGTTTTCATTGTTTTACCGTAATTCCACCTCCCTTTCTTTTTATTCGATCCACTCTTGCTATCGCATAGTTAGAGGGTAAAGCTGCTGCGATGTCTGGGCCAGAGCTCTCATGAAGCCAGGTTTCCGTGAGGAAAACCGCATCAGGTTGATCATTGAACAATGGATCAAAGACGTTGGCTTTGTGTTTTGGAAGAGAGCGGCAGTTTATACTTGTCATAGTATAAGATTTCCTTTTGGGGATGGATTGCTTTTTGACGTAGGATATATTTGTGTCATGGTTAGAGGTGAAGTGGAAGCCACAGTGCACGCAGGTAGGAAAATCCATGTTAACGGGAGCTCTAGAGCTGTTCGGCATATGAGATGTATTGATGGCTTTCAGAAAGTCGGCGTCATATTGGTAAAACCCTGTCTTGGTTGTCTGTTTTTTTTTATTTCCTTAATCATAGAGGTAGCAGTCTTGACCCTAGGCCCCGGCCAGGCGCGGACGGGGCAGACGGGCTTGCCTATGGTGCACGTCCGCTGCGCGTTTCTTTAGGGACGTCCATTTTATCCCTCACTGCACGCACAAACAACTAGCCCGCTGCCCGTTCCGTTACCTCCAAGATGGCGGCTATCGGCGGCAGTAACGGTGTTGCCCAGCATCCCCTGAACAGCACCTATTCGTCTGATTCAGGAAAGGTGAGAGTAACGTGCAAGTATGAGGGGTGAGTGCAGTTTAAAAATTAGAGAACAAGCTTTTTAAAAATTAGATCACAGACAAAGAGCTCCCGGTTTGCGCCTCAGGAGTTGCGACGTTAATGGCAGGTGTGAGAAGTCTGCACCTGATTATCAGCCTCACCAACAGAGATTAGGCAGAGAAACAAAAGGCTGGTCTCTTCTAAAGGCCTCTTCATACTTTGAACAATAGGGACTGGAGTCCAACCTTTCATTCCAGCCATCTAACAAATGGCAGTATTAAGAAAGACTAATCAGCAGCTCTTTGCAGCAAAATAATTTTACTGATTTATTAAATGGACTCCGGTCTCCTCTTTCCCCCCTCCAGTGTCTAGGACCCTTTTCCTTCAGCCTCAGAAATTCCAGAAATACATTTCCTCTGTCTTATGTACATGAACAGGTAGAGGCTTCCACAATAAGACCGACAGGCCTATCCACTTTGGTTCACTCAGACCCATAATAGCTGTGTAACATGCAGACCACACTTACACATACAACACACACATGCTTGGATATTAGAAAAGGGATCCGGTTAGCTTGCAGCAGTGGAACTTTGCAAAAAAGGGCTGCTAGATCACCACTCCAGAAAAAAAGGGCAGTCACACCATCAGAGTACGCGAAAAACCTATTCTGCCACCACAGTTCTACATGCTACAACCAGGAACACTAGTCCAGTTCCACTAGGGAGAGTGTGCTTGGGTCATCCTCCAGGTCCAGGGCAGTTCCGGAGCTGCCCTATGTCAAGAGAAAGGCCTAGGAGTTCACACACACTTTAACATGAGTCCGGTGCCAAGAATCCAAACACCGGGATACCAGAAACTCACAGCTAGGGCAGGTGACATGACTGAGCACCATGCAGGGAACATTCCTGTCCCAACACCATTTATCACCTATTGAAATAGATTTAGGTAGTGTGGCTTAAAATTATATTCCCAATGACTATTCTTTACCTTGGAAATACTGATCAGAGTGGTTTTCTTTGTTTTTCTCATACCATGCCACTTCTCTGCAATCATGCTTTGTAGTATGATTATTTTTTATAAACAGGATGGTAAATGTCTAAGATCTAGGCATATTCTTATTGAATTGAATATTCCTAACCCTAGAATTATTCATGACAAAAGAGTGTGATGATTAAGAAAAGGTCTAATGTATATTAACCTAGTGGAATCCTGACTTCTAATTTGACCAAACCCTTTATACTTGTGTATATGACTTAAATGTTTGATAAATCCATTTAATCCAGGATACAACATTCTTTTTTACCTCTAATGCATCACCCAGCCCTCGAATCCACTTCTTACTAATAGTTTTCTAGCCCTTTGATCCACCAGAGTAATCATGCCTAACCCTGATCTTGAATAAACCCTCTCTTCAATGATGTGTGTATCCGCACCCTAAGAGAAATGAGAATAATGCTGAACATGACGGGAGAAGCTAGTTCAGTAATCTAGAGCAAGGAAAAACTTCCCTTGAAGGCCTTTTCTGATTTAATGGTAACATATACAAAAAACCAAGAATGATTTCTTTAAATACTTACAGTTACGTGATTTTTTACATAAACACGTGGGGTCACAGGATATTCTGCGTAATGAATTTATTGAAGCTATGTATAAAGGGGCAAAGATAGGAATGCTATATGAAATGTTACTTTCTAAGCAACGAGATGATCTAGATCTGCAAGATTCTAAATGGCAGGTTCGATTAGATAACTCAGTTTTTACATTACAAACTTCAATTGATTTGGCAAGTGAAGTAATTATGTCTGCGAATTTGAGAACACAACATTATAAAACTCTTTTTAATTTATACCATACACCAGTCAAAATGATGAAGTGGGGCGATATGTATGATGGTAAATGCTTTAGATGTCAAATGGAGGAAGCTGACATAGTTCATATATTTTTTGATTGCAGTGCATTAAATCAGCTTTTTTTATGCATTGAACGATTTTTGTTAGAAACAACTCAGGTGCCTTGCGTAATAAATCGGGAAATGTTGCTTTTTTGGGGTCTGTAATAGGACAGAATTTATACTGAATAACTACTCTAATCGTTATTTTATTTTTCTGGCCATGGCGGTGGCTAGACTGTGTATAGCTACAATGTAGCTGAAACCAGAGGCACCAGCGTATGAAAAGTGGCAAGCCAAATTTTACAATATATTTTATTTGGAATATAATTTGTATCGTCTTAAGTCATTGAAAAAGAAACAATTAGGACTGAAAGTATGGCTGCCTATGCTTCAACATCTAGACGTCTTGCTGCAATAATAATGTTGCTATGGTGTAATGATATATTTGGTAGATATAGTTATGAGTGCTTGTAACATATTTATCCCTATGCTTGTCAATTGTTTTTTTCTCTTTCTTCTTCAGCTTTTGTTTTGTATGTTATGAACCGAACAATAAATATATAAAAAAAAGGAAAAACTTCCCATAGATTGCCAAATATAAAAAGAGGCTCACAAAAATTCCTCACTTATACGAGGATCCTCTGAGATATTTTCTAATCCAAGACACCTAAATCATTTCCACCCTCTTACAACTGTGCACACTAGTGCTTGCAAAAATGTAGCAATCATCATTTTGAGGCCAGACATAATAGGCAACACTTGAGTAGGTTTAGTG
Source organism: Lissotriton helveticus (assembly GCF_964261635.1). Taxonomy (NCBI): domain Eukaryota; kingdom Metazoa; phylum Chordata; class Amphibia; order Caudata; family Salamandridae; genus Lissotriton; species Lissotriton helveticus. The sequence goes on along the minus strand of NC_136059.1, from coordinate 722,685,216 downwards.
CAAACAAGCCCTTCCTCCAGGGAGGACTGTCAAATTCACAACCAGAGAAACACCATATGGAAACTTCAACTCAAACAAAGACTCCCTTTCTTTTTCAAACACAGTGGAGTGACTGATGTTTTCAAGGAATACCAGAAATATCCGCATATAAAATCCTGTTCTTTGCAACAGCAGCCACAGTCAGATATCATACTCTAGGTGTCTTCTCCAATCAAAGTTATGCACATTTAGAAATTGTTATATGCAAATATAGAAATTGTTATATGCTACCTGATTCAGCCAAAGAAAAAAAAGTCAATATAGGTACATATCATCCCAACCCTACGTCTACCAAATCTGTCAGCAGTGATTGTCCTCAACATGTTCACAAGCTAATAATATCTGTGGTTCCACTAATCCATTACTCCCATCCTTCTTGGCAACCACAATCTTTCTCCATCAGAATTATAAATACATTCCCCATCTGAAACAATACAGCAGAGCACAGACAGGACTCCTTTTAGGTAAAATCCCTACATTCGGATAGAAGTAGAAATCCATTTTAATTAAACGCTTATTTTATTCACCTGGTTGTTTTACAAAACAAATATTCTACCAAATGGTTGCTTCAATGTGCTCTTCTTAAGCTGGCACCTTAACAAATACTTGCATTTCATGGATCCTGTGGAATGCGTTGACGTCAATCACTTTCTGCCAACAACCCAGATGGTGAATGGCTCTCTCAAGCTGCTCTATTTCTACTCAAACTATGAGGACGAAACAGAAGGTTTGTTCCAATGTGTTTGGATAAGTATGGAACACAAAGAGCTTTACAGCATGATTTGGATCTGCATTGACACATGTTTGTCAATAAAGTAATTCTCCTCATTCAAGTCCATCAGAGGTCATGCCTCAGGAAGATTTTATTGAGGAAAGGTCAGTGAAATGGGGAACAGCTTAAATGAACTTATTTTCCGAAGATCTTTCCAACCTATAGGCGATAAGCGTGATCCAACACAGTGAAGCTATTGAAAGCGTATGAACATTTCCTATAAAATGCAAGAGCTACTAGTGACAAACCTGCCTTAATAAATCATGTAAAGCATGCACAACTAATTCTTAGTTTGATTTTAATGTGACCAGTTTTGATTTTGCCCTCACTATAGAATGTGATTTTAACTTATAAAAAAATCCTAAAATGTGTGCAGTGGTACAATATAATTTGTATTAAATTAACACAACACTTTTGACCTTCAAGATAATAGAGGAATGCTTTTTAAATGTATGTCCATGTTATGTTTTAAGGATTTCTGCTTAAATTGCAAGTTCTTTTGCAGCTAATGTTATGTGTTTAGTTAAATTAAAATGTTTTCTTTAAGAGAAGGTTAGGAAGTGAAGCTTTATCAAATAAGATTCAGAATGTGTCATGGGAAGTATTTCACCTGCCTGATGGGTGACATGTGCAGACAGCAGAGAAGTGGAGATGTCCTTCTGGAGAGTGCTATATTCCAATTGGATGAAGAACAAAGATCATGGCACATGCTTTGCAACATTTCTTTTTTGATTTCTAAACGCATTGCTGGTTCAAGAGTTCTGATGCAGATTTCAACTTAGACTGAGCGATGGAGACCAGCAGAGGAGAAGACAGCAGATGCAGAGCAGGACAGATTCAGATGAAGCTGAACAGCAGGAGGCAGATTCAGCTGGGATGAGGGCAGATTAGATATAGGCTATGTGTTTCATTCTGACTTTTATCAAAACACCTAAGCTTTATGCTTTAACTAACTGTTTTGCCAAGGCTTACTTGCTCTATGCTTTATTTCTCTTTATGGGAATTACTGATTTAGCTTCATGCTAATCTCACTCTTGGTTCATTTTGAATTCTTCATGAGTTCTGATTGACATCATTTGTGCCACATTTTCTTGAAATAAATCCCTTTAAAACTACTCACAACTCTCATTATTGACTAAAATATTTACTTGCGTTTAATAACTTGCCTGTGTTTATAAAGGAGCTTTTTTGGTCAAAATACGGTTTCAAAGATTCATTACGTTGAAAACAGAATTTGGCGGGAAACAAAGGGTAATGATAATTAAAGGTAATTGTGCCACATTTACTAAAATTTCCTAAGAGAGATTACTGCGAGATTTCCGCACTATCACTGTTGAGGGGTGACACAGACTTTAGGGTTTATTATGGGATCTCAGGGTTACAACCCACACCTGTGCCCTCGTGATTTATGATCTAACAGGAAGGAGGGGTCAGGGGTTTAGGTAGTATTTTTTGTCCTGAGTGGAAAAAGCACTGCTACATAAATAAATCTCCACCAATCTTGGGAGAACAAATCTCTGGAATATCCTCGTATAAAGACGCTGAGTCGTAGAATGCAAAAATAAGTGTTCTTTTAATGATCCACTTGTGGACAAGACACCAGCCAACGCGTTTCGTTCTGTCAAGCAGAACTTCTTCAGGGCTGTGAGTTAAAAAGATATACAAAAAGTGTATAATGCCATGACTACCACATAAAATCACATGTAAATAAATAAATAAATAAACATATAAAAGAAACAATGTGTAAACATTACAAAAAAGGGTGGGTGCCTACAAACACACAAAATGATGTGACATATAGTTCTTAAAAAGGCTTTCTCATATGATAGTTGGGGAGAAAAACCACATACAAAGGTATTTATCATATCATTACTAACACCTGAAAACATCTATAACAAAACAAACATATATCAAATGAATATATATAAGTAAGCATTCCAACAGTATCGTGCCTACCATCACACAAATGATGTGGCGTATGGTTCTGAAAAAGGCACATCATTTTGTGTGTTTGTAGGCACCCACCCTTTTTTGTAATGTTTACACATTGTTTCTTTTATATGTTTATTTATTTATATATTTACATGTGATTTTATGTGGTAGTCATGGCATTATACACTTTTTGTATATCTTTTTAACTCACAGTCCTGAAGAAGTTCTGCTTGACAGAACGAAACGCGTTGGCTGGTGTCTTGTCCACAAGTGGATCATTAAAAGAACACTTATTTTTGCATTCTACGACTCAGCGTCTTTATACGAGGATATTCCAGAGATTTGTTCTCCCAAGATTGGTGGAGATTTATTTATGTAGCGGTGCTTTTTCAACTCAGGACAAAAAATAGACTTTTTCCCAAGGTTTGGGTAATGCTCCTGGGACAGGGAGCATGTGGAATGTGCACGCTGATTTATTGAGAATTGATTAAGTTGGGATCATTTGGATTGGTGCTTTGAGTGTGTGCTTGGGTGGTCCACTGTCCAATTCATGTTGTAATATAAATCAGGTTTAGGTAGTATTGTACATCTCTGACAGACTAGTGTCCTGCAATTGGATTGCATGCCGGTCAAAGAAGTACAGAAGCATGATAAAGAGGCCCCCTGTAATTGATGTGTACAGAGGCTATGCACAGCAGACACAAATGAGCAATTGTTTCTGTTGGACTTGGCCCTTTTTGGCAGGTTCACCCCTAAACATTTTGCCTTAAGCTCTAACATGGTGGTAGTGGTTTTAGGCCTTGGGGTACTTCAGCACTGTGGCCCAGTGTAAAGTGTGTGAGCTCTGTGTCACATTTAGTGAGATTGGCTGGCCCTTCCATAGGAATGCATGGGGGATTCTCTGATTAATGTAGGTCAGTGGTAAATCTTGATATGAGAGGTGCAGCGTGGTCAAGTCTAGTATGTGTGAAATGGTATTAATAAATGCTGCGCAAAGGTGTGAGCAGATTTATAGTGGTTATTTTAGAAATGTCCCTTTTAGAAGTGGGCATTTCTGTGTGCTTTTTGTCTGCCTGCCTGATGTGAATTGCATGTCTGGCTTTTGAGTGACAGAGGCTGGTGAGGTGTGGGTGGCTCCAGGAGGGGCAGGGTGAGTCAGCGCTAGGCTGAATGGGACACCTACACTTTGAGAAGTGGGAGGAGAAGTCCCTGGTAACTGAATAGGAGTGTGCCTGCCCTAGTAAATGCTGGCTACGCCCCTCTGTCGTGTGTCTGATGACGAGCCCCCACCTAAGAATAGCAAAGAGGAGTATGGTAAACAGAGTGCACCCAAACCAGTTGCATCTGGTTTCCCCAGCCCTCTGCTTTCACACAAAGGAAAATGTCCTATAAATGAAGGAGCTGTGACCCCATGGTTGTTGTGCTGTTCCTGACCTAGGGGGGCCTACTGGGGCTGCCCGGCTCCAGGAGGAGCCGCCATGAGGGACTGCCTCCCTGCTGGAGGGCCCTGTGTGCTGGCCTGCCTGGGCCCAGCCTTTGCACCTGGACAGTGCTATATCTTTTTATTCCTGAGTGCTCTTTATTTGTACTTAAATGAGTGCTGGTGGCCTGCAGCGCGAAGCTGCAACGTGCGGAATTCCCCCACACTGCCCTTTATTAAAGCGGAAACCCAACCCCATTTGTGTGCACTCGAGCGGGTGCCCACCCCGCGTTATTGCTCGCTGCAATGACGTGCTGTTGAGTGGAAGCCCACCCCGCTTTATTATTTATGTTTCGCGCGCCCACCCCGCTTATGCTGGATTCTGGCGGGTGCCTGCAGCACAAAGCTGAAACGTGCGGAATTCCCCCACACTGCCCTTTATTGAAGCGGAAACCCACCCCCATTTGTGTGCTCTCGAGCGGGTGCCCACCCCGCGTTATTGCTCGCTGCAATGACGTGCTGTTGAGCGGGAGCCCACCCCTCTTTATTATTTATGTTTCGCCCGCCCACCCCGCTTATGCTGGATTCTGGCGTGTGCCTACCCCGCCTTGATTATTTAAGTGACGAGCGGGTGCCTACCCTACATCGCCGCCAGGCCAATTTGAGAATCACCGCTGTGGCCCGATCCTAAAACCGGAATCCAGGCACCCGCGCCTGACTGTGGGCAGAATCTACCGACGAACTCGAGATCCTCGCAGACTCCATTTCCACCCCCTCTGCTCCCGTGGCCGGAGGAGAGCCACAGGAACGGAGGAGAGTTGCTACAACTGATCCGCGGGCCTCCCATGATGAAGGGAGAGCCCCGCATGCTGCAGCAACGGATGCGATCACCCAGAGGAGCGAGGTGTGACCAGCCGAAAACTCCCCAGGTAAGGAGTCCTCGAGGAGTCCCCAGTGAGTGAGGTCTCCCAGGTCAAGGCACATTTACGGTGCCTTCTCCCCCTGGTGTGGAAAAGGTCAGAGGAGTCGGGACGAGCCCCTGGTGAGTGGGGGCTGAAAGGCGGAGCAGTGGTTCTGGTTAGAAGTCCCGGAGTGGGATTTGAGGCCCTATCAGTTTAGAAGTCCCGGAGTAGGTCTTGGGGCCATTACAGTTTAGAAGTCCCGGAGTGGGACTTGGGGCCATTTCAGTTGAGAAGTCCCGGATTAGGACTTTGGGCCATTACGGTTTAGAAGTCCCAGAGTGGGTATCCACAGGGTCAGTGATGCCGAGCCAAATTCTCCAGTCGCCCCGCAAGAGAGAGCGGGCAGCTGCAATATTGGGGCATTTGCTGATTAAGGCGCCCCAGTGGGGCTTCAGGAGGCATAGTAGTGCCAGCCCCTTCCTTTTCCTTGGGGGCATTTTGTTTAGAGACCCGAAGAGGGGCTTAGGAGGCATGCCGGTGCCAGTGCTCAGTTTCACAGCTGCCAAGCAATTAGTGGGCAGCTGCCACGTTTAAGCTTGTGCAACTTTGCATATTTTGGTTGGCTGCATTGTCAGCCAGAGGGCCAATAGATGGTACTGTAGAGCCCTGACATTTCTGGACATAGGGCATTTGAGCCCCTTTGGAAGGCCAGTTGGCCAGGGGGTCAATTGAGTATTGTTAGGGCACAAGGCCCTAATGTGATGCCCCATATGTTTATGAGATGGTGCTCATGCTTACAGGTATTGCATAAGGTATTTATGCTTGTGATGCATACTGTGATGCCTAGTGCATAATGTGTTATGCTAATGAGGTTTGGGCCTAATGGAGATATGCCTAATGTCATGTTATGATATGTTAGGATGGTGTCTAATGCTAACGCGATAATACTAAGGTCATTATGATACCCGTAGGTACTGGTTATGTTTTATATTTGCATTTACTTACCTTTTCTGGTGGTTCTGACCGTGGCCCAATTGGCCTGGTCTTGTATATAATCCCCTGTGAATATTGCCTGTGCCATATGGCACAGTGTATATTGTGTGATTACTACTCTATTGTGTTTCTGATAATACAAAGGCTATTTTTGATATAACCATGTGTGGAGTTCCTTTTGTGGTGTGCCTAGTGTGTTGCTGCTGTGTGGGTGTTGTGCAAACGCTTTACACATTGCCTCCGGGATAAGCGTGACTGCTCGTGCCAAGCTACCAAGGGGGTGAGCAGGGGTTATCTGTGGCGCATAACTCCCTTGCCCTGACTAGAGTGATGGTGTCTGCCTGGCTTTGGCGCAAGCCTTAGCCAACCAGAAATTCTATTTCTAACAGTTTATTTTTGTATTTCTATGTTGAGAGACACAAGAAGCAATTGGGGGATGGAGTAAAAATGAAAGATTGTTGTGGGTGCGGTGGTAAGAGGCATGCCATCATCAACCAATTAGTGCAAGAGAAAACCCAAAAATATATTTTCGTTTTTTATAATTTTAACTGAGGACTGGCAGCACAATGAGTGCTCAGAGCAGGGTCCATAATATGAATATTAAAGAGCTGTATGGTCAGGATTAGTGTCTGCTTTTGAGTTGGTGTCAGATGATGTGCCTATAAAGCACAGATGAGCACTAGAAGCATTGTTCCTTAGGACACTTTGATGTCTCTCACTCTAACAGTATATGTCTCAGATGTTTAGGAATTGAAGTCATAAGCAAAGCTAAATCCTACACATGAACATGTGCTTTAACCATAATTGTCCAATGCTGGCCAAAGAGCAGCATAGGTACCCAATACCAATTCTCTCTCAGGCTTTAGACAGAACCACACTTCATGAGACTACTAAGCTTCCTATATCCCATCGCATGATGTTTCTAATTTATGAATAATTCAGGTTTCCCCCTTCTCCTGTTTATTCATGAACTCCCTTCTTAGATTTATATATTGATAAAAGGGACCAGCAACACATTCTGATATTGTGGGGAAAATAAAAATAGAGAAGGGTCTCTGGATAATTTCTGGTTATCTGCTCAAGGATCTAGGTTGCCTTGCAGATGAAACGCCTGGCTTTGGCAGGAGCCTGGTCAATCATTTCCAGCACCACTGTCCAGTCACAAAACCGGTGCCAGAAGATGTCAGAGAATGTATTCTCTTGAAGTGGAACAATCCATATAGTTGCTTGAAATACTGCTTCGAGGTCTATCAATATCCTAGGGAGAAGTATGAGATTGATTTACTAATATCCTTTTGGTATACCCCATTCTGACCAAACTGTTCTAGAGCGGCTCAGTGGAAGATGTAACAGCATCATTTATTGTGGACAAGAAGGTGGAAGAGGTTTTCAAAATATCATATTCAGTTCTAAAGTTTGTAGTTTTGCTTATTCATATTCAACTCACATCCCTTAGATATGTATTTTGAATCCTTGTTGGCAGCCATTGAGACAATTGAGAGATGGTGCAGTATTACTGGCCAGATGCAGGAAAAAACTATGCCCGAAAAGACCTTTGGTGGTGTAAGTGCTTTAGTCATCAATCAAAGAGTGACACACAGTTATTATTGTAAATTGTAATCCTTTAAATAATGCTTCTTTGATCCTGGTGATCTTTACTGTTGTACACTGCTGAAAACCATGAGAATATCTTCTCATCATCAAGTGCACAACAAAACAAAGAACAATGTTGCAATGTTTTAATTTATCTTCTGGATTAAACAATTAAGATGACACATTATGGCCTTGTTCTGGCTTTCGGAGTGCATTTAATCATGACCAGAGAGTCTTGTAGTTTATTGCTGATAGCTATGGTCTTTACATAAGGAATCTCTATGGTGCATGTAGAACATTTCTGTAGAAAATGGATTCTACCCATTTATTCCCCCTGGATTATTCACGTTTTAATACCCGGTTTTTGTACGTTTACTGTGAATGGGTCCCACTACCTAGGCATCACTCATTATCAGTCTCAGCCCATTTCCACAAAATGTATAAGTGCCAGTCTCTCTTTTAAAATAAGGCTCCTGCTTAGCCTCTAGAGTAAGAGGCTGGTAACAAGCAACATGTGAGCACATGTGCATGAACACATTTTGGGGCTGAGTGTGTGAGACTGCCATTTTGATCAGCCCTGTATCTGTAGCTTGTTGTATAAGGGACCCTTCAGTGAATGACACTGACCTGGTGTAGGTCTTGCAATGTGAGGGGTGCTTTCATAGTCTAGTTCTGCAGTGCTTACTGAAAGACTGTATTACACCTTATGGGAGAAATTTGCGCCACTGCACATTTTGCAGTGCTTAGGCCTAGAGATACAGGTCAGGAACTAATCTTAGGGTAAACAAGTGCCCCAAGTGCAGATCCATTTTCAATTTTGTGATACATTTATTCCTTATAACACTTTTTCATTTTTACCTAGCTCCACCATAATCTGATTCCAGTCCCTTGTCCCCCCAGTATGCCAAGTGAGTGAATCTACTGGCCTGCAGGTGGATAATAGTACTCCCTATAGGCCCCAGGATTCATCTGGAAACAGTTGCCTGAGGGGGTATGAGCCTCTGGATTTGTGCATCAAAAGTACCGCCCAACTCCAGTTGCGTGGAATGACCTGCCAACTTTAAGAGACTCCACCCGATGGTTTCATCTGGAGAGAGCTGCCTGAGTGGGAAGGAACCCTCAGACTTGCACTTCAAAAGTGCTGCTCAACCCCTGCCGTGCATAATGTGTGTGTGCCACGTCTGAGCAAAGCCAGGGCCTAGGCCATGCCCGTTTTTGCCTAATAGAGGATGAGCTGAGCCACCCCTCCCCCCCCTTGGTTTGCTTAAAAAAAGTGATATTGATTTCAATCCAGCCAATATGGAGTTTAATTTGCATATACAAATAGTAATTGAGTCCATTGTTGTTCTCAAGCTTGTATGCTCCTTATGTATTAAATGGCTATGGTTCTGGCTTTAGTTTACAGCTTGTTTAAATATCATGAATAGCGGTGTGGGCAAGATGGTGGCCGTGTGGGAGGTGTCCTGCTCTCCTTTGCCTGTGCTCTGCAGAGATTATCCCCTTTGAGGAGTGCAGCCATGGATGTTATTTGAGACTAGTTAAGAGGTGACAGCTGCGACCTCTAACTTGCTCCCGGATACTCCTGCCACTTCCTTTGGTACCCCGGCCTCAGAGGGGACAAACCGTTTGCCTCCTATGATGCCAGGGTTCACACAAGAAGTGCCAGAAGTAGCAGGGAGCAAGTTAGAGGTTGCAGCTGCGACCCCTAACTAGTCTCAAATGACGTCCATGGACGCAGCTGGGCTAGGAACACAGCAAGGGGCATGTGAACATACACAGTTTTACTACCGGGTTCTTGGATGATCAGATGACCGGTGATCAGTTACAGGCCAGAGACAGCTAGTGCAGCGTCCTGGTTGAGTTGTGTGTCTTAGCCAAATGGCAGGGAGCGAGCACCCCCGACCCCTTGGTACCTGGAGGGGATTCAGTGCTTCATTATATAGGGTGCTGGATATCCAGAACAATGACGGGCACCGCCTGGCAGCCCCTAGTATATGAGACACCCTCTAAATTCCCAGACGGGGGATGACTGCTACCAGACACAATACACCCAGATGTGGCCCCAGGGCCCCGCAGAAGGCTCCATTCATAGTGGCAGTGGTATATAGAGTGTGCTTCCTTGGAAGGATATCGATCCCACCAGTCAGCAACCTATGAGTAATCCATAAAGCCTGTGAGGAGTAGAATGGATCCTTCCTGGAGTTCTGACTGGGCTTGAAGTTTCAAATTAACCCTTACTGGAACTTACAGGGCAGCTTGGCATTCTAGAAAATGAATCACATGAAGGAACTTATGTGTTTTGTTAATTTAAGTACAACATTACTCCCATAACTTGGACATGGCAAATTTTGCACCACCCATATTGGTGTGGTAAACGACCCCTAATCATAATTTCACAGAGCCCATAATCCTAAAAAAGGCAAATGCCTGACATTCTACTATTAGTTGGTTGAGACTTTAAGTCAGAGGCACCTCTTGCGCAGTTTACAGTCAGTTCTCTACACCATAATTCCACTGGTGCTGGCTGCATAAGAAACTGCCCACAAAGGGTCTTATTATCTTAACAAAGAGTGTTTCTGTCAGCATATAGACTGCTTGTATGAATTTTAAAAGGATCTTCATTATTATTAGCTTGATATTGTACTCAGCAACTTTCAAGGGCAACACAAAACATGAAAGATGATCAGAATAAGAATGTTCTATTTAATTGTTACATCCATAGTAAGTCTCTTATTTTCACTGCTCGCCTATATCATTCCAGAATTTAATCACATTACATATAAATTGGTAATATTGTATTGGGGTTTGCAAAAGGTTTCAGAGCCTACCTCTCCGATGGGTGATTTACCCGAGGTGAGGATTCACAGAGGAAGAGGATTACAATATTGTATATTTTAAAATATAAAAACACCAACCAAACTGGTTTATCATATGTATTCTTCGATTCTACCATAAACTAGATCGTGAATAAGATCAAGAATTTTTTTTATTTCAGTAATCAAAGCAGAGGAAGGAGAAGTCTGGCAAATTGTTTTAAGAAAAGATGTAGATCTCTTTATTTGATTACAAGCAAAGAATCCTCTAGTTTCTAGAAAAATTAACACATCTAAGTGGCAATATAGTCATGTACGGTGTTTTGCTCTGTGTCGGTCTTTTTTTCCTTGTCCAGAGAAGTCACCAGAGGCACCTCATAAAACAAAACAAAAGAAAGTGAAACAAGACCATCACTCTGAGGATGCCATTGTTCCCTTGGAATTGAGAGATGTAATGCTGGCAACGTTTGGATTGAAAGCCCTGTCTTTGAAATCCAGACCAGTCAAAGTCACAAAGGACTTCCAGTTTCACCTGGTCTCAACAAAAAGCAAGCATGGGACTATCACTGAACGTTATTTTGTTATCCAGACCGTTGGAGCACAATAACTTTTCCCTCAATGTGTTAATTGTATGTGTCTTCTTATTCTATGCTGGGCCTCTAGGCTTTACTTTCACCTCAGGGATCAAGATTTGTGCCTTCCAATATCACAATGATTCTCAATATCCTGTGAGGCCTACTATTCTGTAACATTTTTATTAGCCTTCTTACTATTTACCTATGAGATAAGAATCATGGTGGCTGCGACCCCTCTTGATACATGGACCTTTGGCATTTGGCCTCAGGCTTTGGGGACGCCCCCCCTCCCCGCCCCCCAGCCTTTCAAGTAAGAAATCTGGGAATATCTGTAGGGCCCCCCAGGTTTCTGATGTAGTTAAAGTTAATTGTCAAAATTTAGAAACGATAGCTGACTGATTCAGGACATTTATGTAACACATTCAAAGCCTACAAACATCACTAAGCATTGGGAACCCAGGTACTACACTAGAAAGGTATACAGATTAGCCACTGGATACTGGGCAGAGTAGAATGAGCACAGAATTCAGAAGGCAGAGTATTAGAAAGAGAGCCAGTGTTTACTGAGGGAACCTGTCGTGATGACACAACCCTGCACGAAACAGCAAAAAAAGACATAAAACGTGTGACAGTAGATTCCGCCAATGCTTTATAAATAACCCCCAGCTTATGGTGATTTATATATTTGGTCGGCAGTGCTTCCACCAGAGGGGTGGAGTAATTTACTCTGTCCCCTTGACAAAACAATGGGCCGTCTACTGCAATATAGATTGGATACTTAGTCTCTGAAATAGAAATTGAAGATCGTCAGCAGGGCAAGGCAGCAGGCTTTGTCCAAAATGGGTTCCCCAAAGCTGTATATCTTTCAGATAATGTCCTGGTGAAGACTTCGACTTTTGGCAGGAAAGTTCAGAGTGGGAAAATGTCATATTTCACTCCTGTGGTAGGTCCTCTGCTAGCCGGATAATTTTGGTGCCCTCACCTGTTGAAGATTTCTACCTTCAGACTTAGAATTTGTTAGGAAGTGAGGATCCTTTCAGCAAAGCAAACCAGCAAGTTGAGTCTGAAAGAGACCGACCACAGCAGTAGCAGCTCAGCGGCAGTCTGGTGGTAAGAATTTTCTGGTTCTTTTGCCAAACATCCTTGAAATACTTTTAAGCCCCAGCTTTTAGTGATAAGTAGAAGGAGTACACTCTGATACTCCTGAAAGGGCCCCAGGCCCTTAGGGACACCACTTGGGGACCAGGTCTCTCTCCAGGAGAAGTTTCTAGCAGAGTCTAGCAGGGTCCAGGGCAAGTCCAGTCGGATCTGGTCATGTAGGCTCTTCAGTAAGATGGGCTTCTTGCAGCTTTTAGGTCCTTGTGATTTAAATGGAGGTTAGCCAAATAGCCTCGTTCTCCCCTCTTCTGCACTGGGTGTAAGTGGGAGTCCACAGGGACCAGCCCACTGGGGTTCTCTCCACAGGTCACAGTAGGAGCAGTCCTCTTTCTGAAGTCCAAAAGTGATTAAACAGGTGCAGTCCTTCTTCTGTCCTCCTCAGGTCTAGCACTATTATGAAGAAGGTAACCAAGCGTGCCACTTTTATTCCTGGCACTAGGTTGTGGGAGGGGGAAGCTTCCTGTCAAATAGGGAATACATTTCCAGCTTTGACATCATTTGTGGAGTGTTTGACATGGTCCTTTTGCAGGGTCATCCCTGAACGTTTACCTTCCTCCTCTATTTTTTTTGACCTGATGTTGGATGTTTTATGACTCTGGACACTTTACCACTGCTGATCAGTGCTAAAGTGCATATGCTCTTCATATTTTAAATTGATGTATGGATTAGTGACTCCGTGATTGGCTGATTTGGTTTACTTGTCTGACCCTAGTACTGTGCACTGAGTGTGCCCAGGGCTTGTAAACCAAATGCTGCTAGTGGGCTTGCAGCACTGGTAGTGCCACCCACAGAAGCAGCCTGTAAACATGTGTCTAAGGCCTGCCATTGCAGAGCCTGTGTGCAGTCTGGTACTGCCATGCTGACTGGGCAAGTGCACCCACTTGCCAGTCCCTAAACCTTTTTCTTAATACCAGACACCCCTATGGTAGGCCCAAGGGCAGGATGCATTGTAAGTATAAGGGAGGACATGCCCTGGTGTGTGTGGCATGTCCTGATAGGGACGTACAGCCATTTTCGTTTTTTACTATTGCAAGGCTACCTATTCCCCATGGGCCGAAATGAGCAGTTAGAATATTACATCTTATAATCCTAACTGACTCAGGGAACATGGTAGAAACTCGAGTTTAGTGTGACTGAACTCAGAATGATAAAATACATCTTTTAGTAAAGTTGATTTTAACATTCTGTGTTTGAAAATACCACTTTTAGAAAGTAGGTATTTTCTTGTCTAACTATCTAAGCCTGCCTCTCCTAGGTTGTGTATTGCTTGTCAGGAGTTTGAGTGACAGGGCTGGGGGAATTCCAAGAGACAGGATGAGTCAGCCCAGTGGTGAATAGAGAGATCTGCATCTAGATGGGAGGGATGAGTTGCACCTGGGACCTGACTAGGGCTGCGCTTTCCCTCCACAATGCTGGCTCCACCTCCTGTGGTGCGTCTGATGTCTCTGCCCTGCACTGTGAAAGGAGAGAAGGAATCATGTCAACAGAGTGCTCCAGGGCTGTGTCTTTCCTCCACAATGCTGGCTCCACTTCCTGTGCGGCATCTGATGTTTCTGCCCTGCACTATGAAAGGACACAATGAGTCATGTCAACAGAGTGCTCCAGAATTGGTTTGAACTGGGCAAAGGCCCCTCTTCCCTCAGTGGTCAAAGGATTTTGGGGTATAAATATTGGGATCCTGATCCCAAGAGATAAGATCACTTTTGGACAAACAAGAAAAAACCTTTGCTGGGGAGAGGAACCTGAAGAAACTGAGGAGAGACTATCCTTAAGCTGAAGTGCTGCTTGGGAGATTGGCCTGCAGTGGTTGCCTTACTGCCAAAGAAAGGAGAAAGGGACTGTGTGTACTTTCATCAACTTGTAAGGATCTCCAAGGGCTTGGAAAAGAGCTGCCTCCTGCTGAAGTCTCAGGGACAGCAGACCTCAAACCCCAGCTCCCCACAGTTCCTTGGGAAGTACCTGCTGCTGTTTTGGGCCTTCTGAGGGACTGCATGTCGCAAGGCGCTGGAAGCATGACTCAAGAGGAAGAAGCGTGTCGCTGCTGCTGCTGTCGCATCTTGGATGTCCCCGCTGTAGCAGTCATATTGCTCCGCTTTGAGAGAAGAGTCTCGCAACAAAGAGGAAGCGTGTTACCGTCGCTGCTGCTGCCATCGCATCTTGGATGCCGCCGCTGTAGTTGCCGTATTGCACCGCATGGAGAGGAGCATCTCGCATCCATGGAGAAGCGTGCCGCTGTCGGAGCTGCTGTCGTCGCATTTTTGGATGTCGCCGCTGTAGGTGCCGCATTGTGCAGAAGCGTCTCGCAACGTCCGAGAAGAGTGTCGCAGCCGAAGCTGTTGTCGTCGTATCGCGGAACAAGGGTGTCGCCACTGCAGCTGACGCATCGAATCAAGACTTCTCACATCATCCGAGAAGCGTGTTGCATCTGGAAGATCTTCACGTCTTTATTTCTTTGCACCAGAACTTTGCTGCATTTCCATCGCTGCAACATTTTTGTTGTGGAAGCGTAACGCATCGTAAGGTACATTGACTTAAAGTGTCGCATTTTATGAACTGAACAGAACTAAGCTAAATCTACCATTCTAAGTACAGTATCGTGGATTTTTGTCGTTTGTGGTCCTCTTTTAAGTCTATATAAAGAATACTTATTTTTGATATAAAACCTGTGTGGTGTCCATCTGTAGTGTTGTCACTTGATTACTCTATGTGGTCACAAATGCTTTACACACTGCCTCTGAGATAAGCCTGTCTGCTTGTGCCAAGCTACCAAGGGGGTGAGCAGGGGTTATTTTACGAGTTTACCCCCTTACCCTGACTAGAGGCAAGGGTCCCTTTTCGTCACAAGTACCTACCTGTGCCAAATAGAGACCCCCAAATCTAACATGGAGGTATTGGCCATAAACAATCCTAGAGTACCCTGCTCTGCCAAAGTCCAATGCAGCAGAATATTTCTTCCCCTGCCCAGTGCTCAGGCACCCCCTGAGGTGTGCCTAGGAAAATGAGGAACCCCTCTAGGAAACCAGTTCTGGAACAAGTTGCTCCCCAGTGGGATTGGTGCCTGTTGGACTTGGCCCTTTTGGCAGGTTCACCCCAAAACTTTTTGCCTTCTCCTAGCCTTTTTCTGTAACCTGGTGTTGGTGATTTTAGGTCTCGAAGCACTTTATCCCTGTGGTCCTGTGTAAAGTGTGTGCGCTCTCTGTGTACATGTGGTGAGACGGGCCTGACCTCCCATAGGAATGCATAGGGGATTCCATGATAAGGTGTGTCAGTGGTAATTCCTGTTATGAGAGGAGCAGAGTGGTCAAGTTTAGTATGTATGAAATTGTGAGAATAAATGATGCAAGATGGTGTGTGCAGATTTAATATGACTGGTGGGGAAATGCCTCTTTTAGGAGTTGGCATTTCTGTGTGCTACGTGTCTGCCTGCCTGATATGAATTGCATGTCTGGCTTGTGAGTGACAGGGGCTGGGGGGTGTGTGTGGCTCTAGGAGGGGATGGATGAGTCAGCGCTAGGCTGAATGGGACACCTGGGCTGGGAGTAGGGGGAGGAGTAATCCCCTGACTTTGAATAGCACTATGCCCAGCCTGTACAATGCTGGCTCCGCCCCCTGTGGTAAGTCTGATCACTGAGCCCCCACCTGACAAAGGGGCAGAGTAGCTTGCAAAACAAAGTGCTCCAAATCCCCCCTGAACCAGTTGCATCTGGTTCACCAGGCCTTGCACTGCAGACAAAGAGATTATGGAGTATAAGTATAGGGGCTGTGACCCCATGAAGGGGTGCAGTTCCTGTTCTGGGGTGTTGTTCCTGATGGATGGGGCTTGCTGCTGCTGGGGCCCAGGAGAAACCACCAAGGGGGCTTGCCTCCCTGCTGGAGGGCCCTGTGTGCTGGCTGCCCTGGGTCCAGCTATGCCCCAGAAACCTTAAGGACCTTGTTCTGCCTTTAGCGCCCTGTGAGCGCTATATTTTCCACTGCCTGGAAAGAGGAGAGGGTGGGCTCCGCAGAGCAGTACTGCAGCCCTTGGAGAGGGAATCCCAGCATGAGGGATTCTCCTGTGTTGCCTGCCGAGCGGGAGCCCACCTCCCTTTATGTATCAAAGGGTGGGTGCCCACCCCGCATTGGTGATTTTATGAAGCGGGAGCCCACACCGTTGTTGTGTGCCCGGCAGCGTGCTGCTGCATTCCAGTGGGAACTCCGGCATAGGGATTTCCCCCTGCTCCAAGGTGGAGCGGGAGCCCACCCCGCATGTGGCGCTAAGGCGGGTGCCCACCCCGCTCCATGCCAACTTTCCAAGGTGGGTGCCCATCCTGCATGACGCCGCTGAGAAGAAAGGAAGCCGCCGACACTACGAGCGACGAAACTGGAAGCTAGGTAGCGGGCCTGGTTGTGGACGGGGCTGAGAAGAAGTTGGACGGGAAAAGCAGCGCAAAAGCAGGAGACCCAGGCAGGAGCCCACCTCGCAGTGGGACGCACGCCGAAGAAAAACAGAGTCTGGCTGCTGGCGGGGCTCCCCGTGAGGGACAGGAGCGCCCGTGTGTCCCTGAAGGTAGGAAGTTGCCGGCCGGTGAGGAAAGGAGGAGGGAGGGCGGGAGCCTTCCCCGGCATCCCAGTGCCTGCAGCCTAGGACGATTGGAAGGTCCTAGTGAGTGGGGATTCCTTGAAGTATGCCGCGAGCCGCCCAGAAGAGGTCCTGTGATCTGGTCCTGCCGATGATGTGTCGCGGTCTGCTTTCGGCCAGCAAGAGGAATGAAGAGGAGCCTGCAATGACCCGGTGAGTGGGGCCTAACTGGAGGCAGCGTTTTAGGTTAAGGAGCCCTGTGGGGCTCACATAAGCATTCCTGGTGCCCCCCCCTGCAAGAACGATGGGAGGTGGCAGAACCAAGCCCTGGTGAGTGGGGCTTCTCCTTGGCATTGTAGGAACCAATCGAGGGCTCCCGGGGCACCATAGTGCAAAGCAATTCCCCCAGCTGCCCCACCTGACAGTGGGCAGCTGCAACGGTTGGGCGCAATTGTAGGAACCAAGTGAGGGTTCCCAGGGCACCGTAGTGCCGAGGTACTTCCCGCAGCTACCCCACCTGACAGTGGCCAGCTGCAACATTGCGCATAATCATTCAGAGAATCCCATGGGGATAGAGTCCCAGGAGGGGATCCAGGAGGGCACAATGAGTGCCAGTGATGATCACAGCTGCCATGCAATTAGCGGGCAGCTGCTTCATTTAGGCCAGGGTATGGTGAGGAGTTCCAGGAGGGGACCCAGGGGCACAGTGGTGCCAATGCATTGTGCACTTCCTGTCTGTTGCATTGGCAGCCCTGACTTTTGGGACAGAGGGCATGGGAGGCCCTCCATTTAGAAGCCAGTTGGACTGAGGGATAGGTTGGCTGTTGGTAGGGCGCAAAAGCCCTAACGTGATGCCGCTTTCACCATGTGTTTATGCCTCTAGTGATGATTTATGCGCAATGTTCTGGCCTAATAGTGGTACCTAATGTTTAATGTATTCATGCTTAGGAGGTTAGTGCATACTGTGGTTATGCTGGTAAGGCCCTTTGCTTAATGTGTTTATTGCCCATGATTAGTGTCTACTGTGTTTGGGCTCCTGATGTCCTAGTGCGTAAGTGTTTATGCTTAGGGGGGTGTTTCCTATGCTAATGTGGTTGTGCCCAATGGTAGGCTATGATATTTTAGGATGGTGTCTAATGTGACTGTGATAATGCTTAGGTCATTATTGTACCAGTAGGTACTGGTTGTGTTTTACATTTACTTACCCTGTTCTGATGGTTCTGACCGTGGCCCGATTGGCCCGATCCTGTATATAATCCCCTGTGAATATTGCCTGTGCCAGTTGGCACAGTGTATATGTGTGATTATGTTTCTAATGTGTTTATGCCAATACAAATGCTACTTTTTTATATAACCTTGTGTGGAGTTTCTTTTGTGGTGTGCCTAGTGTGTTCCTGCTGTGTGAGTGTGTTGCGCAAACGCTTTACACATTGCCTCTGGGATAAGCCTGACTGCTTGTGCCAAGCTACCATAGGGGTGAGTAGGGGTTATCTTCAGTGTGTAACTCCCTTGCCCTGACTAGACTAGAAACCCCATTTCTAACAGTACCAATCTGACTTCTTGGACAATGGCAGGCCTAAGTGTGAGTTTCATCTGCATGCGATGGATGTCCCAATTAAGCTTTTGCAGTTAGTGAACACACTCCCCTAGTCATCCTGTCAGGAGAAGGTCACATCTCCTCCCAGCCTAGTCCATTTTGTTCCCTTAAATGGGAGCCATTTACACCTCCAAGCAGGCTTCCATGTGACTGCTGAGAGTTAACTCGGAAAAGACTACTAGAGGCTTTAGGAAGGAAAATGCCAACTTTCTAAACGTGAGATTTTAAAAATATTAATTTTAAATCCAACGTATCCATTGGACTGGATTTTATATTCCTATTTATTTGAGTCCATGAACCATGGCTCTAGCTATTTCCAAACTGAAGGAATGCATTATAATGTGTTATAATGCAACCCTTTGCTTGTCTATGAGAGATCCAGTCTTACCACAGTGAAAAACGACCTTGGAGATTTTTCACTACCAGGTCATGTAAAACTTAAGAACACAAGACCCACTTTTTAAATACCATGCACCCTGCCATATGGGCATTTAGAGCCTGCCTTAGATGTGAGTTTCCATTATTAAAAAGGAAGGGTAAAGGTCCGGCAAAAGGTTTATTTTGTCAGGCCAGGTTGAATTTGTAGTTTTAAAACTGTCCACTCAGTCTGCAAGGGCAAGCCTGAAGGCAAATTTTATTTTCTCACTTTAGTGGTGGCACAATAGGTGCTGCAGTCCATGAGTGACATTTAACTCACAAGCCCTCAGGTATGCAGGGTACCGTATACTAGAGACTTGCAGGTAAGCTCAATATGCTAATGAGGGATTAGCAAATTATACACGTATTCAGTCAGAGCACATGTATTGGGGCCTGGTTAGCAGGACCCCAGTGCAAAAGAGATGAAAACCAGCCGCATCAGTCCAACAAGCATTTACAATGCAATAGGTTTCCCAATTACATTATTTTGAGCTATTGGCATTGTAAATGTCATTATTTTTTTTCCCCTTCGTGAAGCATTAATCAAATGGTGTAATGCCAAATGGCAATAGCTTAGTTTGTTGTAACTGCAAAATCTATTGCATTGCATTTGTACTAGTGTGAGTTTTGTACTGTCAATGGTACTGGCTTTTATTAATGTCAAACACACAACGGAATAGTAATACTGCTAGTCATAGTAATAATACATTATCATAAAAATGGTGTTAGTACTGTCTTTAAAAATAGTATCATATTACATATTCAGCACGCTCGTTCCCTGGCATGGATCCTTTTTGTCACAGTAGAGCAGCTCTCCTCGAACCAATCTTGAATTTTCCAAGAGTCTTGAAGGCTGGAAGGGGACAGTGTTTTGTTGCTCTATCCCCTGGACTGCCAAAGCAGAGGGGCTGGACCTGGCCAGGGGGTCTTCCGCAGTCAGAAAACACAAACTTGTCTGGTGTAAACACTCATAAACGAAGTAACCCCCAGAGGAGTAGGGATGAAAAGGACTGGGCAGTTATTGCTTTATCCGGTAGCAGAGATGAGCCAGAGGCGGCCGCACCTCATAGGGCGCTAACGCGCACATGCTGATGTGCCGGGATTGTGTCCTGTCATTCACTATAACAAAGTGAACATTTATTGCATACATATTAAAAATTATCCCGTCCGATGGCCAGCCTGGAGACTGGAGTTATTGGAGGCGTCCCAGAGGTGAACGCCCCCGAGTTGGTAGCGGGAGGCATTTTTGTCGTATTATTAGCACTATTTGCATATTCCCCTTGGAAAATGTTTCAACATTTCCCCCGGCTAGACGCTACATTGAGCTGTTATTTGGACACCACAAACAATTTGAGGAAGTGCTGGGCGTGATGTTTATAAAATCGCGGTAAGCCCAAATAAACAATATATCTCAGCAGATCTGACCCTGGTGTGGGCACTGGGACAGATGATGCCTCTGACTGGGCCCTGATCCCTTGCCATCGGACCCAACATGAGCTCCACATCCTGCTATCTGTGGCTTCATAAACAGACTCTTTGGGGTTCACAGACCACCCTTTGTGCACCTCAGATCCCGAAATAGGAAGAGGGCTTGGGGAGTCCACTCAAAATGGCACCTTTGTGTCCACAGGAGGATGAGGAGGCGGCTAGCAGGAGGTTGATGATTAGTGTGGGTCATTAACCTGTCAAAAAACTAAACACTGTCCCAATAATAGTGTCTTTAGGGAGAGTTATGGGGTCCGGGCGTGTAGGAGACAGCAGCTGCGGGCAAACAAGGGGAAACCAACCAGAAGTGCCCCTGGGTTGGGATTCCACTTGGAAAGGAAATGAATGGCGGGAAAGCGACACAGAGACTCTCCCAGACACATATGTTACCAGAAAAGAGGGTGGAGGGGGGGCAAGAGGTCGGTGTGTTGTCAGGTTCAGGTTCCTGGTGTTTATCTGTGGTGGAAAAGTAATACCGTAATGGAGCAGTAGGAATATTTAATTTACCAAATCCCCATTTCCACCACTTGCCAATTTAACTATGTATTTGCTGTGCGTACATAGCGCTGCACGCTGCCTCCATGCCTCTTCGAAGTGCTGGACTGTTAAAGCTATGGCTGAAGGGCTGTAGGTTGGGAGGTCAGATATTCTAAGTTACTGATTCTCCTGTAAGTTTCAGCTCTGCTGTTGAAAGCTGGTGTGTACAGTTCAGCTGTGGGTGGATGAATGGAGTGCAAGTTCTGGATTCAGGTCTGGGTCAGCACGTTACCTCACCTTAGGCCCCTATCTTACACTTGCTTGCGTCTGTTACCTCCTGCAAAACCTTTTTAGGCTGATGGGTGCATGGATGTGGGCCGCCATTTAATCCTGGCTCGGGTGGCTACGCAACGTTCTGCACATACTCAGGTCTTTTCCAGTGGCACTAACCTACGGTGTAATGTGCTTAGAAGTAGTCATCAGGCCAGCAGTGGAACAGAAAATTATGCTCCCCCCATGCACAACATCGCTCGGATACTTGTGTAAGATCCAGGGATGTCTGGAATTAAATAGATTTTAAAACACCAGTCGTACACGGTTTCCGTAATGAAGAGCGGCCTTTAAAATGTAACATTTTCTACAAAAGCGTTGTGCGCAGGTAACCAGCACTTTCGTGGAAGACTGTTTAAAATGAGGGAGCAATATGCCTATGGTCACTCCCAGTGCTTCTTTGTTACCGCCCTGTCTCCTTTTAGGATGGCCCATCCAGAAGGATCCTTTGCTGCATGGCTTGTTTATATAACAGGCCTCCTTTAGATAAGAAAGTGCTTCATGACAGCCGTGAAGCAAACGATCCAGTCCAGATGTACAGTCGCAAAAGGAGAAAGGGCTGTAAAAAAGAAGCCTTGTTTTCAATGGGAGGCCACTGTTTACCATAAACGATGACATCATCCAATGAAAATGAGGGTCGGGGCTTCGAGTCCCCTTCTGAAATCTCTTCATTAACAATATGTCTCGCAGAGCGACAGCGAATGCGCGCTGCAACGCTAGGCGAGACATAAAAATGGGATGGGGAAGGTGATCTAGAGTACTTTGCTTACATTGACACCTCCAAGAGAAAGGTGAGGAGCAACTTAACCATTTCCTTAGTAGTTCTCTTTATATAGGTGAAAGGCATTCTGTACTGGCAAGGTCAGTTCCAGATCTGTATTCCACTGTAAGGGTGATACCCTGTAGGGATATGGAACACCTCAATAGTGTGGGGTTTCCGCTCTCATCTGCATTGGCCATCTCAGAAGCCTGTGGTTATTTGGAACTCTGAGATGAGTCTCAAAACAGGTAGCCTATCACCTTCTTCAGTGACAAAACCACAGCAAAGGCTTCCATCTCAATGACACTCCAACGTTGCTCTCTGGGGAGGAGCTGCGTACTAATAAAGTCAACTGGTTCATCGTAGCACTCATTCTTTTAGTCTGACAACACTGTTCCAATCCCATGTTAATGGAATGTATATTAGGGTTGGTAGGGACCCATTACTGTTTTTAACTGGACCCATCCCACATAAACCCCTTGTCTCAGCCATTATACCACTATGGGCTGCTTAAAACCAGAGAGGTCAATATCAGGCAAAACGCGCTTTGATGGCCAAACGCACTACTAAATGTCCAATTTGTGTTAGCAGACCACCTTAGGGCACTAGTCCCACAACATTGGTTTATTCTACTACATTCCTGCCCCTCACTCCCTACCCCCAACCTCATCACAGTACAGTTCCAGGCATCTCTAGATTAGTAACATTATCAAAGAATGCTCCCAGTTGATCAGTCACATTGTTTTTTCGTTTTCTGAAGAAACAAAGAAAATGAAATCCTTCTTTGAGGCTTTGTTTTTGATCGGCATGCAACCTTGACATGGCAGCCGGACTGATTTGAACAGTTTAGTTAAAAGTGCTACTGCAGTGTAGGTGGAAATACTCTTTACAAACATTTCTTGCCCATCCAGAGTTAGTGGTTGGGCTGTGACTCTCTTAATGGGACATGTGACTGTCTTCTTTATTTTCTTTATTTTCTGGTGGGTTTGCCTATACAAGATTTGTTGTATTGACATAGATATGATGAAGAGCTTGGTGGGAAAATACAGGGTGAGAGATTTTTATTATAATGAGTAAATTAGCGATTCTCTCCTGGAATACTAATGGGTTGCGTACTAGTCCTAGAAAAAACAATATAATGCAATATCTTCGTGACTCAGACGCACAGATTATAGTGCTTCAGGAGACTCACCTTCTTGAATCTGAAATGATTTCATTAGTCAAAAAGAATAGGTGGATTGATAATTGTATAATGACATCGCAATCTGCACACATTAGAGGAGTGGCAATTATTTTTAAAAAATCCATAAAGGCGAGATTGGTCTCTAAGTTGGTTGATCCTGGAGGCAGGTGGGCAATTGCATCGGTTATAATATCAGGGTCCCCAATTACTATAGTGGGATACTATGGTCCTAATCAGGATGACCCATCAGCATTGAAAACTCTTTTTTCACATTTGTATTTATTTCCCGAGCCGGTTATCCTTGCAGGGTATTTTAACATAGTGTTGGATCCTCTTGTGGATAAATCCCCTTCCAATAGAGCCAAAATTCCATCTAAAACCAGGTCTTACCTGTTGGATAACATGAAGCAGTTAGGGTATAATGACATTTGGAGAACATTACATGGGCGGCAAAGAGGTGTTAAATTTCGTAATTACAGATACCATCACCAGTCACGTATTGCCTTTATCCTGATTAGTCAATCATTAATTAACTTGGTTAAATTGGCTTCCCACTTACCCTTTCACTTGTCAGACCATGTGGCAAATTATCTTGAGTTGGAGGGTTTTCCTAAGAGTCGTTTAAGAAACTGGTCTTTTGATCGCTCATTGCTCTCCTCGTCGGATTTTATTAATGCTCTTAATGTGGAGGTGCAACACTTTTTTGAAGAAAATCTTGGAACTTCCTCTCCTGGGGGCGTTTGGGATTCCTTAAAAGCATTTTTAAGGGGCTATATAACCAACAAAGCTGCATATAAGAACAAGAGCCACAGGGAAGCAGTGGCTTCTCTGGAATCAGAGATGATTAGAATACAAACAGAAATAGCTATGCACCCGGAAGCCCCTTCCACCACGGTACAGGAGTGGCAAAATAAAGTGGTCTCCTTAAAAGGGGAATTCGGATCAGTTTTGAATGCCAGGGTCTTAGAGAGATGGGAAGCCAGTAAATTGGCACATTTTGAGTATGGGGAGGGGGCTGGAAAGCTGCTCGCTTGGAAGACAAAGACCGAGCAGATCAGAAACAACATTGATTCAATCATTTCTGGCGGCATATCATACTCTTCGGATGTAGACATTAGGGACGCGTTCCGTGATTTTTTTAGTGAAATATATCGGGAGGATAAAAATATTGAGACCAAACAAGTTGAAGATTGGCTAGCTGGAATTTCTCTTCCTGCATTGTCATCAGAACAAAGCACCGTGCTCGAAGATCCTATCTCTCGGGAAGAAGTAAAACTGGCAATTATCAGCAGTAAAAAGGGTAGAGCATCAGGCCCAGACGGGTTGCCGTCAGAAATCTAAAAGGCCCTGATTCCAACAATCCTCCCCTTCTTAACTGAGCTGTTTAATAAGATCCTCCAAGACGGAATGCCTCCTCCTGCTTCTTAGAATAATGCCTTGATTACTCTGATACTGAAACCAGGAAAATCTGCAACCTGTTGCGGGTCTTACAGACCAATTTCCATCTTAAACACCGACTATAAAATCTTCACGTCGGTGTTGGTAAACAGGTTGGGGGCGGTGGCAACAAATATCTTGCGCGTAGATCAAAAGGGGTTTGTAAGGGGTCGCCAGCTGTATGAGTTGACCTATGATCTCATAGGTGCCATCGATATGGCTTTGTGGCATCACTCCCCCTGGCAGTTCTCACCTTGGACGCCACCAAGACCTTCGATAGGGTTAATTGGATCTACCTATCGGAGGTCTTGGCGAAATTTAACATTGGTGAGAAATTTAGGCGTGCAGTTAGGCTTCTGTATCAGAACCCATCTGCCTCTCTACTTGTCAATGGGGAATTGTCAAACCCTTTTAATATAACGCGGGGTACCCGTCAAGGCTGCCCTCTTTCTCCCCTCTTATTCGCTCTATACATTGAGCCCTTTGCTCAACGGATACATGACGATTGCAACATCAAGCCTTTTATTTATGAAGGATGGAGAGGAAAGCTGCCTTGTACGCAGATGACGTTCTCATTTTTACTTCAGAACTCCGTTCGGCATTTCCCGCATTATTTGCTTTGGCCCGAGATTTTGGATCCGTGTCCGGCTATGAAGTCAATGCCGCAAAGACGGACATAATGTTCTGGAATGATCCTGAGCCAGTGGTAGGGGTTCAGCTGAGTCCAGTCCTGCGTTACTTGGGCCTAAATATATATAATGATATAAATAAAATAGTTCCATCAAATTTCTCGCTTGTTGCCAAGGAGTGTCGTAGGTTAATGAATTCATGGTCATCGCTCCCGATATCACTATTGGGTAGATCTAACTTAACTAAAATTACCATTCTCCCAAAAGGTTACTTTCTTATTTAATACAATTCCTCTTTTTTTTTAACCCTCGATGATAGCCAAACTCCAAAGTGACATAAGCTCCTTCATCTGGAACAACCGTACTCCCAGAATAGCCTGGAAGAAGATCAGGCGCCGTAGAGAAAAGGGTGGTTTGGCTGCGCCTGATCTACAACTTTATGGCTGGGCGCTTCAACTCTCCCATGCCAGGATGCTCTTAAAATCTCCTTTAAACTCTGGCTGTGGGTATATGTTTGCGGCACTGCTTAGAGGGGAAAAGTTAGCTGACCACGAATTTTGGTTTAAGTTTGGTGACCCCAAGTTTTAAAAAAAAGTTAAATTGAAGGTGTTACGGGAAACATCGAAGACATGGGTGAAACTTACACGTTCCATTAAAATCGACTATTATTCTGCTAGGGCTCCGTTATGGAATTCACCCGGGTCCCCGAGTTGGCTTCTTGATAGTCTCGCAGCGCAGCTGAGAGAGGCAGGAATGGAGGTCTGGGGGGACCTTTTTGCGGATGGTCGCTTACTCCCGTGGGAGGTGCTGAGTTCCAAAATGGGGGTAGGTCTTTCTAGGTTTAAGTACCTGCAAATGCAAAGCTGGGTGCACTCACAGATTTCTGTCAAGGGTAAGTTTTTGTTGGGGGGAGAGTAACATGGTATCACTCTTAATAGATAAGTCTCCAACTAAGAAAGAGGTCTCATTCTGGTATAATCTTTTATTGGATGAGGTCGAGAGTGAGTTCCATTTGCCTGATTTGTTGTGGGCTGGGCATATTATCAATCATAGTGTGGAGAATCTGTGGCTTGAGTCTTATAAGATCATGTGGAATATAGTGAAACCCTCTTGGCTACGGCGAAATCATCTTTTCACCCTGCATAGGGCCTACTATTCGCCACAAAGACTGTCAAAGTTTTTGAATAATGCCGTTGTGGCATGTCCCAAATGTGGTCTGACAGCTGCTTCTGACCTGCACATGTTTTTTGATTGCCCACTTCTTTCACCCTTCTGGAATGCGGTTTGTTCATCACTCACCATTGCCTTGGGATCCCAGATCTTGTTATGTCCCGCTCTTGTTATTTTTGGGATTGCACCAGAAACTCAGGGTCGAGCTAAAAATCTACTTTTCTATGGAATCTTGCTGGCCAGGAGGGAGATATGTAGGAAATAGAAAGACCCGTTACCTCCTACTTGCTAGACTGGCGCACCTCAGTGTTACAAACATCCAAGACGGACCTATTAAGATCGGGTAATTCAGACAAGAGAAACTTCTGGCTTTTGCTAAACTGGTAATAGTGGTATACTCCACCATGGTTTTTTTTTTTCCCCAAGGTCCAATGATTACGCTGCTTGACACCTGTTTATATGTTTGTATACCCAATAGGGCGGGCTCGATATAGGATTGGGTATTTCATTGCAGCATATTTCCCTGTTGGTTGTTCCAAAGCGATGTTGTTGGAGGTTGGTAACTTTTACTGTGGGGTGACTCACCACCATCTATGCCCCTACCAGTGTATCTGTGACAGTATGTTCATCTCCACGCACTACTATTTGGTCACCAAGGGCGAATATGAGGACAAAAAAAAAAGAACTGCGTCATCTGCATATAAAAGTTCCAGAACCGCGTGGGTTCCAATTCGTAGGATGTCTTTACTGCATGACCCTAAGAAGGCATTTAGGGAGTTTATATAGAATAAAAATAGGAAAGCAGCTAATATACACCCCTGCCTAACGCCTCAAGTAATCCTTATTGGTTTTATGCAGTCCCCAGATTGTGTATAACGCACTTTTGTGGTTCAGTGCAGGCACCTGACAAGATCCAGCTAAAGGTGGTCAACACTCGCCAGTTCCATTGGTTCCCAAAAATTCCTTTTATCTACTAAGTCAAAGGCACAGGAGAGGTCCACACATGCCATGTGAAGCGCACTTGCCTTGACGTACTTCCCCCAAATTAGAGTTAATTTGAGAGCCTGCTCTACAGTCCCCAAAATGGGTCAGAAGCCATGTTGGAATGATGAGAAGAAACACATGGCCTCTGTCTAATTCTCCAAATTGCCCAAGATGGCCCACCCAAGTATCTTTGCTGTAGAATCTATTAATGAAATTGAGTGGTAGCAAGCTGGTAGGTTCTGATCATCTTTTTTATAAATTGGTAGTATGGTGGCCTCTCTAGATTAAATTCAATTACCCCTGACTGCTGCCCTGAAGACATTAGTTAAAAGTGGGGCCTAGAAGTCTTCGCTATGTTTTTTTAATAGAACTATTGTTACCCCATCAGGGCCTGGGGTCCTACCACTGGCAGCACTCCGGATAGCTTTGATGACAGATGCTAAGTCTATAAGGTCTACCAGCAAAGTTTCCATTTGATGGTAGGGAGTCAGACCTAAATATGTTTCCACGACCATCCCCCTCATAATCCAAATTAAATAATGAGAGTAAAATGATCAATCTTGTTCAGAGATATGGTACTCAATGCCAGTGGCTGGGTTAACCTTGAAAAAGGGCTGATTTACTATTTCCCCCAAAAGTCTGTTGTCTTTCAAACAAGCAGCTTTTTCTAAATCCTCCCGAGCCTTAATTCTGATTTCTTGCCTCCTATTCTCTAGGACTTGCTTCTAATTATTTGTAGCTCCCCTACGTCAACTATATTAGGTGGAGTCTTATTCCTAGCCATTTTTGGTGCCTTGAGTGCTGCTGAACATTTGGGGCTCAACCAGGATTTGGCAGGGTGCTCATTTGTTGGTTTGTTTGTATATAAATCATGTGACACAATTCTACTCATTTTAATAAAGCTCTCCAAGTTGTTACCTGGGGACATATCCAGTGAGAAACAGCAAGTAATATCATTATTAGCTACAGTAAACAGATTGTTTAAAAAATGTATTTGGTTCAACATCCCCCCAATTCATTCGGACCCTTTATTTGCAGAGTAGCTAGCAGGCAGCTTGTTTGTGTCTTATGTCTCTGGATGAAGATTGATTAAGAAGCATAAGAGGTTTCATGCAAGATGTGTTGTCAGAAGTACGGAATCTTTAATGAAATGAAATAAAATGAGAATAAGATTTGTAAAGGGCAACATCTGCCTGAGTGCATCTTGGTGCTAGCCAGTACAGCAGAAGGGAAAGGAGAGATGATAAGAACTAATCTAAAGAATAAAAAAAAGTCCTAAGATTTTTCCTAAAAAAAGACATTGAAGTACAGGTCTTCAGATGGTAAGGCAGGACGTTTGGCAGTAACGAAAATAATGCTTTTGCCACCCCAAAGAGGTCTTCTAAATTTAGGGACAACACGATTGTGCGCTGGCGCAGAAGACAAGGCTCTTGGTCGAGCATACCAGCTGAATTTCTTCCTTAGATATTTGGGTCCGATGCCATGCAGGGCCTTAAAAGCAACCCATAATGCCTTAAGGTCTATGTGCTTATGCACCAGTAGCCAGGGGAGCTAGACTAAGCCCTGGGAGGCAGATTAATGCTTGGGAATACCTGCCAGAATTCATGCTGCAACCTTCTTCAGAATCTGTAACTTATTGAGTAACCTCTTCTGCAAGTAAATATACAGAGCATTGCAGTTGTCCTATTTTGAGAGGATGAGGGCAGTGACCACTATTTTCCTAAATTCCAAGGGAATAAAAGGAAAACCTTTCTCAGAATCTTTAGGGTGAAGAAAGATGAAGATGTCACTGTGTTATTTTGCTTATCAAATGACAGATCATCAAACTACTACCCTAAAGATGTTCACTTTGGATACTGGAACAGGTGGTTTCCACTATCTGCCTGACACCAGACTGGAGACCAAAAGGAAGTATTATTACCTAAAAGCAATAACTCAATTTTTCCAGAGTTTAACTTCAAACAGCTATTAGTCATCCAGTGACTAATCTGTTGCATACAGCTGCAAAAATTGGCAGCTGATTCCTCCTGGTTTCCTGTCAAAGAGGCAACGATCTGTGAGTAATCTACATAGCTACTCACATAAACGGCAAATGGTTTGATATGGTTATCTAGGGGTGTAGCATGTAGGTTAAAAAGAGTAGGGCTCAATGAAGAGCACTGGGGTACACCACAATGGAGAGAGAAAGAACTGGAAGAGTGGCTATCCATAGCTACAAATTGCTTTCCCTCCGATAGAAAAAATTTGAGCAGTAGGAGAGCTGAGCCTCTGATTCTCAGAGCATCGATTTGGTCAAATAAAACATTGTGATCGACTGTATCGAAAGCAGCAGAGAGGTCTAGCATAATCAGTGGAGCAAGATTACCCCCATCCAGAATATCTCTCAGCTCTTCGGATGCAATTATTAGAGCAGACTCTGTGCTGTGTGGGCTCCTCAAGCCATATTGTGTAGGATCCAACAATTTATTGGACTCGAAAAAGCAGGTGAGTACTTGTTGATGAAGATGTTATAGATGTCGACAACCTTCATCTGAAAGTCAGCCGCGATGTTGTCACACAATGATTGACTACAATTGGTCTTATCCAAATCATCAACTTTGGCTACTTTTTAACAGTGGCAAGGAGTACCTTAGAAGAACTCTTCACTGATAGCAGTTTTTGAGAAAAATACACCACTTTTTTTGAGAAAATCAGTACTTTATATTCTGAGATGTTTTGTTTATATAAGATTTTTTCTCCGAGGTCGTAATGTCTCCAGCAGCTCTCCTGTCGTCTACAAAGCTATTTCAATTGTCTCAAGAGAACCATGGTTGGGAAGGAGTTAATCTCCTTTTGTTGACTGATTTGATGGGGGCCAGTTGATTGAAGGCTGAGATAAGCCAAAAAATACTCCTGAGTGTTGTAATCAAGGTGATTAGTAACTGTTGGCAGTGATAATTGCAGTATATTTGTAAAGCAAAATCTAATCGATTTTATGTCAAGCGTCGCAATTTGCAGCAAAGAGAGAAGGGGAAGATTTGCTTAGCTTAGTCTCAGATTTTAAATTAAACATCATGGCAGCGTGCTTTGACCATGCTCATGGCAGAATCATTGCAAAGGATAGTGAAATGCTGTCAGAGAAAATACCGTCAAGTGTGTGGCCCACAGAATGAGATGGGACGGTAACTAACTGCATCATGCCTAGGGAGTTCATTAAGTCTAACAGACCTTCAGAGTCCTTATTTTCAATTTTCTCCAGTAGGAAATTAAAATCACTGAGAACTGTGAAATATGCCATCTTGGCCTTGGCTTCCAGCAACTGACAAAAGCTGTGTAAAACATTAGACCTTGGACCTGGCGGTCTATAAATTAGCAAAGCGCTGAAAGAGGTGTGGTTGTTCAGTATAAACTTTAAGTTCAAGGCCTCATAATGCATGGTATAATTGAGAAGCTTCCTGACAAATAGTTGCTAATACGCTACCTCTCTTACCAGAGAGGTCAAGCCTGAACATCATGTAGCCCTCTGGGATGGCCAGCACTAAATCCAGGCATAAGCTCTCGTCGGTCCATGTTTCCATAACAAAGGCCGAATCTAGGCTGTGAGCTTGAAGGAATTCAAAGACTCCCAACTTGCATTGATTAAGGTGCTGTGAAGCAGTTGGTAAGTGGGCCTAATTTTAAATGGAGTTTGTTCATCTCTAGTAAATGTGCTGATTTTGGAGTTGAGAAATGTTATAGAGCAACTAGGGCAAGTCTGCAAATTGACCACTGATGAGGGATCGAACAAGGAGCAACATTGCATCCTACTGTGGGGACACAGTGTGAGCAGGTCGTTCCTGGCATACAAGCAGGCTGCCTATCTTCTGGCAGCAGACCAAAAGAGTGGCTTGTGCTGACTGCCGTCTGATTGCAGATGGGAACAGACACACTTGCCTTTGGTGCACCAGCAGTCGGCCCGCTGCACGTGTCCGCTGTGCGGATGCGCAGTTTGGCTGTTTTTCAAGACTAACATCCAGAGTGGGTAGAGGGGGCATGTCCAAAGCACTCCTTGATGCAAAACTGTGTGGGCAAAAGAAAAACTAAACTGAGGTCCAGTAACCCCTTTTGTGTAAGGGAAAGCGCCCTTGTCTTAGATAAGTACTGGTAAATCAAACGTGAACTAACCGAAAGAGGAGAAATTGCTAAGGCCCATTAAAGAAAACAAAGAAGGCTCTCCTTGTTTCTTCCTGTGAAGTATGGAGGGGGGAACAGCCATCACAACGCAACTTTTACCACGATTTGCATTACATCGCAGGCGTTACAACGCATGGGATGTTACAACGAGCAGTAAAAACTACACATACCATTACATCGCATGTGCTTTTACAACGCATGCAATGTAATGGCTATTCACGTCGTTGTGAGGAAACTGAGGCTGTTTCCTCACTACGCCGTGCACCGCCGTGAAGCAGGAAGCAGGAACAGGGAGCAGAGACGGTGACACTGGAACCACGAGGAAAGGGGTAAGGCTGATTGTGCTTGGGGTGGGAGTAGTGTGGGTAGTCGTTTAGGGTAGTGTCATAGTGTTTTAGAGTTAGGGGTAGTTTAGGGGTGGGAGTAGTGTGGGTAGTGGTTTATAGTGGTGTTGTAGTGTCGTAGGATTTTAGGGTTTAGGGTAGTGTAGTGGTGTTTGGGTAGTGCAGGGGGTTGTGCTAGGGATAGTGTTTTAGGGTTTAGGGTAGTGTAGGGGTGGGAGTAGTGTGGATAGTGGTTTAGGGTAGTGTTGTAGTGTCTTAGTGTTTTAGGGTTTAGGGTAGTGTAGGGGTGGGAGTGGTGTAGTGTAGTGTTTGTATATTGTAGTGTTTTAGGATTTAGTGTAGTGTTTTAGGGTTTAGGGTAGTGTTTTAGTGTAGTGTTTTAGGGTTTAGGGTAGTATTGTAGTGTTTGCAAAGTGTAGTGTTTTAGGATTTAGGGTAGTGTAGTAGTGTAGTGTTTTGGGTTTAAGGTAGTGTTTTAGTGTAGTGTTTTAGGGTTTAGGGTGGTGTAGGGGTGGGAGTAGTGTTTGTAGTGGTTTAGGGTAGTGTAGTAGTGTTTGTGTAGTGGTTTAGGGTTTAGTGTAGTGTTGTAGTGTTTGTATGGTGTAGTGTTTTAGGCTTTAGGGTAGTGTAGTAGTGTAGTGTTTTAGGGTTTAGGGTAGTGTTGTAGTGGTAGTTTAGTTTAGTATTTTAGGGTATAGGGTAGTGTTGTAGTGTTTGAGTAGTGTAGTGCATTAGGGTTTAGGGTAGTGTTGTAGTGTTTGTGTAGTGTAGTGCATTAGGGTTTAGGGTAGTGTTGTAGTGTTTGTGTATTGTAGTGTTTTAGGGTTTAGTTTAGTGTTGTAGTATTTGAGTAGTGTTTTAGGGTAGGGTAGTGTTGTAGTGTTTGTGTAGTGTAGTGTTTTAGGGTTTAGGGTAGTGTTGTAGTGTTTGTGTAGTGTAGTGGTTTAGGGTAGTGTTGTAGTGTAGTGTTTTAGGGTTTAGGGTACTGTTGTAGTGTTTGAGTAGTGTAGTGCATTAGGGTTTTGGGTAGTGCTTTAGTGTTTGTGTAGTTTTTAGGATTTAGGGTAGTGTTGTAGTGTTTGTGCAGTGTTGTGCTTTAGGGTAGTGTTGCAGTGTTTGTGTAGTGAAGTGTTTGAGGGTTTAGAGTAGTGCTGTAGTGTAGTGTTTTAGGGTAGTGTTGGGGGGGTCGTGCAGGGTAGTGTAGTGTTATTGTAGGGAGAGGACTGGGGTCGGGGGAGGGTTGTGTAGGGGAAGGGTTGTCACTTATCTTGCAAACTTTAACCCGTTCCGTGCTAGTGACGGAACCATTCCGTCACGAGCCACTAGCTCGTTGTGCTCATGACGGAGTGTTTCCGTCACGCCACGGCCGCTCCGCCCACGCTGCATCAATTCCACCCCTGGGCGGCTGAATTAATGAGTGGGCGGGGCAATGACGGAACCACTCCGTCATGAGCACAGCGCTCCCGTGGCTCATGACGGAGTGGTTCCATCACAAGCATGGCGGTACCGCGCGATCCCTCTCCCCCCCAGCGCCGCGGCAGAATTACCGCCGCAGCCAAGGCGTTAACCACAAGTATAGCTTTTCCATGTATGCCTTTGCGTTGTAGTGGCATGCGTGGTAAAGGCATACTTGTGATAAAAACGTGCGATGTAATGGCATGTTGTTGTGATTGACATCGCGTAGTAATACCCACGTTGTAATGGCACGCGTGGTATTAGTATGCGATGTAATGATATACATCCGGATGGAGGATTTGCATTATCCTGGGCATGAAAATCCAAGGAGAAGGTCAAATTGAGTGTTATAATCGTCTGATTTAGAGATTCTCTTCCATAAGTTGAATATATAAAGTGGCTAGTGTCGGCCCCTTGAACTTCAGATAACCCGCAAATCCGATCCCCAGTACCAGAGCATTTAGTGATATTAAAATCACCCAACTATATATTTGAGATGTTATTATTTCGTTGCCTATACACAGTTTCTAAGACTGTCTTCCTCAATGCTTGGACAATCTCTACGGGTTATGGGTAAAGAAATTAAAATAAACATTGATTAAAATTACATTTCGCAGATTTGTAATTGTAAATATTACATTTTATAGGATGGCCGAGATGCTACGACTTTGACCTTCACGTTTTTAATGTAATGGCACATGACACGAAAATAACAAAGCCCTCCTTTCCTCTTGCAACAGATGATCGGGTTGCCTGCAAACAATAGGATTTAAACCCGTTTAAGGCAATAGAGTATACAACCTATGTTTCCCGACAGCATACAAAGTCAAACCTTTGGATGTATGCCACCAAGACTTCATCGTTGAGTTAATGCAGCCCCCCGTAATATTCCAGGAGAGAATCTGCATGCCTTGCCCACAGTCAATAGTGTTTGTGTCCATATTTAAATTACACAATAACTGAACAGGAGGAGGGGATTAGGTGGCACCTTCGATGGAGGCTGGCTCTGGCGTCAATCATTTCTGAGCCCTGATAATACTTCAAATCGGTTGGGATGGGCAAATGATGCTAGAGGTGATAGTCTTTGCAGGGTCTTCTGTGTTTAGCTGTACTGAGCATTAAAGATGTAATCTGGACGGGGTGGCTAGATATATCCTAGGGGACGTGCCTTTATTTTACAAACATTAGAATACTCAGATATGACAGTAGAAAACGGACACACTTAGTGCAGATTTACAAGCCCCTTGCGCCACTTTTCCGTCACTTTTCCCATGTTAAAAGTGACTCAAAAGTTTCGCAAGGGGCTTGTAAATCAACGCGAGGATGTCAGGTTTCTTATTGCGAGTGGTTACATTATGCTCGCGACCCTCGCGATGAGAAACTACCAGTCCCCGTTGAGAAAGCTGCTGCTCGAGTAAAAATCTACTCAAACAGCAGTAAAAGACATCTCGCACTGTGCAAAATGCCGTTTTCAATGATTGCACAGTGCGGACAAGCGTCCGGCACTGTGCAATCATCGCAAACAGCGTACTACGCAGTTCGCGTAGTGCTACGCGTAGCTCGTGTAGTGCGAAGTGCACTACGCAAACTACACCCAGGGTTATTCTTAACCCTAAGTGGGCAATTATGTTGGGGCTCCAGGATTGTGTCAGGAGGATCTATAACCCTGGCTCCCCATGCACTTAGTTTGTCAATAGACGGCGTAATGCTGGTGATGAGTCGTTGGGCACGAGCGAGTGTAGCATT
Organism: Lissotriton helveticus; assembly: GCF_964261635.1. Lineage (NCBI taxonomy): Eukaryota > Metazoa > Chordata > Amphibia > Caudata > Salamandridae > Lissotriton > Lissotriton helveticus. The sequence goes on along the minus strand of NC_136059.1, from coordinate 722,650,295 downwards.
TGATGGAAAACCTGTTGCACAGGCTTCTTTCTCTTGCTTGTAAGTGATCAGGTTCCTGATTTACCCAGAGCTTCCGAGGGAGGCTAGTTTGGCACCCGTCTTTGGCGGTGTTAACCAAGGATGAAAGCTGATCTTCTATTTTTCCCAGACGGATCAGTATAGGTTTCAAAGTATCTGAGAGAAGATTTGCAATACAAGAATAAAATGCCTCAAATGGGGGACAAGACCCTGCCTTCACCAGTAGAACTGACGAAGTATTTTCATCCAGGCCAGAACTTTGCAGATGTTTTTGGGGGGCAAGGCATTGTTTTTAAGATTTCATACCAAGCTCTGCTCATTTCCTTTTCCTCCCTTGAGCTTTGGTATTTCATCATTGCCCGGGTTCTTATCAGAACGCTGGGAACAGTTAGCGAGACAATCAAGCACATCAATGGGAGAGAGAGAGGGACAATTGAATGGGGCGTCGGCCGGTCCACCGCAACTCTGGCTGCGGGCTCCAGGACCACAGCCACAGGCGGAGGTGGTGATGAAGACAAGGACAGTCTTCGTACTGCGAGTTCAATTTCCTTGTTTATGACACCCACGACCTGCTATATAAAGTCTGGCAAGAGTAGTACCGGTGCTGTAGGGGCCATTTTGTGTTTCCCCATAACTAGCACTTCACATGGTTCAAGGCCCAGTAATCAGGCACAGGGGGTTAACTGGGATGGAGAGAGTAGAATGTTTTATGACTTTTGAATGAGAATATCTAATAAAAAGGACACCACCAGAGATTGCACAGTACTTTAAAGGGCCCTCCGCATAGAGGGTCCAAGAGGGTTGGCCCAGCCCACCCTCGTCCGGCCACTGACGGGCGCATACAGGCCCGCACCTGAGCGCCCCGCACACGTCCTGTGCCAAGGGGAGAGGCAGCATGATATATTCGATGGCCACGCCGGTCCAGGCATACGGTGCACCCTGGGACAGGGAGTCCCACCACTGTGTGTGTGGGCAAATCAGGCAAAACAGAGCTGCCCCTCTGACCAGAACAGCAACTCGAGCCGCGAGGGGAGAGGCACCCCTCTATGAGCGATGGCCATGCCTCCTGCTCTAGTAGCTGTGGCGGGCCAGGGAGGCGGTGCACCCTGGGACAGGGAGTCCCATGGTGGGCAAAGCAGGCAAAACCGATCTGGCCCCCGACCAGGAGAGTGTGTTTATTTTGTAATGTGCTGTACTAAATAAATGCTTTCTGTATAGCACTCGTGCTTCAATGATCCTGGCAGGCACGAAACACAGCCTTAAAACATTTCAATGTAAACAATCGATGGGAGCCTTGATCATTTCATTTTATTTATAAAGCATGTTTTTATTATTCCGTAGATTCTATAAAGGGCCAGTAAATGTTAAGCTCGTCTCAAAGCAAAGGGCGAGACGGGGAATGGCAGACATTAGTGTTAAAAACACGCACAGAAAATATGAAGAAACATCTGCCTCTATTCAAATATAAAATAAATCCATTGCACTATAAATTACAAGCTGGAGGAGTTGGAAAGAAACGCTTTTTTATGTATGACAGACCTTGAGGCCATTTTAGATGGCAGTTTAATATTCAAAGCTGTCCTATTTATCCTTTTTAAGTGTTATCTTTACCAGCAGAATTGATTCACCTATGACAGCGTCAATAAAACACACGACAATCACAGAAAGACCTGGAATACAAATGCGGACTATGTGAAAACAAGCATTAAGGAAACTCCGAATAGGCGAAGTCTTTGTATAAAGCAGTCTTCTAAAGAATCGTGTGTTACTATATTGAACATAAAATTTAATAAAGATTTACGAAACCATGCATCTTGTAGAAATTGTTTTGTACCTCTACGGAGGGCCAAATCCTGGTCAAATTAATCATGCCGTAGGACAAAAAAAGGCAGTTTTCGTTTCGAACAGGAAGATGAGCAGTATATTGAAATGGAGATTGTTGAGGTCAAAACAGATGAAAAAAGCAGCCAAATGCAAATGAAAGGGAAAAAGTGAGACGGCACTATGTTCTTGTAAAGTCATAATATTATATTTAAGTTGGGGGGAGGGGGTCCCTTTTGCAGCCAAAAAACAGAAAATCATATTTTTTCTTAAAACGGAGAACAACTATCTTTATACATTTGGTAGCTAAAATATAATGATCTTTGACGAACCAAATAAGTAAGGATAACTGACATGGGCGAAAGAACCAAGAGCTACTTTGAGTCTCCAAAGAGAAGCATCTCTGGCCCAATGATATAATGGTTCTAATATTCCATTTTGATTAGTGCAAATATTGGGTAGGGTTGTTTATTGTAATGCTCATATGTCATGTTTTCAAGCTGTTTAATAGAGGAACCTGAAATGTGGGGTGTAGATACATTATATGTCCTACCAATCTATGCACTGTCTTTTTAAGACTAGTTAGAGGCAGCCTAGACTAGTTAAAGACAGTATTACCTGTCTTCTGGAGCGAATAGTATTACAATACAGAATATACAGAAACCTCGACTCATCCCATTTGTTCATGAGCTGCTTTATGGCAGCTCAACATTCGATTGCCCAACAGTTGTCGAGTGTTATTATTGCAATACATGCTTGAATAGTGAGGTGTCCAAGTATTGCAGTTGAGATGCTGTGATACCAGCTGTCCCTCTGTCTCACACAATGGGGCAGTCTAATACTTTGCACTGGTCTGCTAGGTTCTGGTTGCAGAGTTCCTTCGGTGGCACAAAAAGTGTCAGTATAATATTAGAACTTTGGAATGATGAGAGCTCCATTGAAGACAATGGATTAGTTTGTAATGGGTTATTCTTATTATAAATATGTAATTGTGTATGTCTGTTTTTCATTTCCATTCCCCTTCACTGAGTTCTGCATTGTATGTCATACCCTTAGCATGCACAGCGTTGTACTTGTTATCTTTCAAAGATGCATTGGTAAAGTTATTTTCCACTCTGAAGCTCCAACTGTTGAATTGCCATTCAACAGTTGTGCTTCCCTGTGGACAACTGTACTCCCGTGATGATGCTGGCAACGTGAAGTAAAGCTGACCCTTATTTACCTGAAACGTCTCTTTCATCATTCAATACCCGCATTGTTACATTTGGCGACGAGCGAGGCAGCATCTCCACTAATTTTGTATGGATTTTCAACTTCCACCTCAAACCACAAGTTGGTGTACTTCTCAAGCAGTTCGGGTGCCTTTCTTCGGATCAAGCATCTTTCGCAGTCATGCCGCCAGTTTCTCCGACCAGGATGTGACCTCATCCCGATCTTTTACTCAATTTTAAAGTTTTTGGCCATTTCCAAGGGATACAACGTTTACTGCAGTGACATTCTCTTCAACACGTCACTCACCAAAGCGAACGTGATGATGTAATCACGCAACATACCACCATCTTGAAGTCAGTTTCTACGTGAGTTTACTATTGTTTCTCCAGCCTTTTCATGACGCTTTCATGTTTCAAGGCTTACACTTTGTTACCTTAAAACCCAACGCGCATTCTGTTTCTGCATATTTGAGGCTTCAGCTGTTTCCCTCCATGCGCGATAGTTTTTTCACACGATTGGTGAGTGGATTTATATGTGATTTTCTCACATCAGCACTTTCATCAAATTCAAAACGGGAAATACAAAGTATTTTTTGAAAATAATTCTCTGTTAACTTGTCAATTAATTTGGAAGATTTCTGCTTTCCTCACTGTTGTGAGGTTAGCAGGCTAGTGGTTGTGGGTGGAGCTTAGGGGGTGGACAGGAAGAGGAGGGGACCGACGAGAGGGAGTTAGTTAGAGTAGGGACAGGAGACAGGCTGGATGTAAAAGAATAAAGCTCCAGTGCTGATACTCCATGGTGTCTGTATTTATTGTAGCAGGATGCTACAACTGGCGACGAGGGTGGGATATCGTTAATAACAACCCACAAGATCACAGAGAGACACCCTGTCCCTTGCAGCGTCGAGGGAAGAGCTCCGCTGCTGAGAAAAGCTGAGGCCGAAAGAGAAAGGTCAGGAGCAAGTGACCGCGGCCCTGAAGACGTCGAGGAACCTCGACAAAATCAATCCCGACCTGGGAGCGCTGAAACGCTCGGTCGAAGAAACCCCTGAGCGCGAGTTCCGCTGGGGGTGTGTCGCCTAGCAGCTGTGCAGAAACAGGAGTCGGGAGCTCACTCCGACCCTGTCCAGTGCCCCACAGCAAGTGGAGAGGCGCCCTGGTGAAAGGGGGCGCTGCCCTGAGGAGCCGCCGTCAAGCGCGATCAAGCGCGCCAGAACCGGAGCCTGTGCCGGTGAAAGTGCCTACCTCACGCCGGATGCGTGGGTTTTGGCACGCGGTCGGCCGAGAAGAGCGGGAAGCCAAAAGCAAGGTGGGAGCCTACCCCAGCCTTACCTACTCGCAGCCGCAGATGAGGAGAGGAAGATCCTGAGGTGTGCTGCTGTTGAAGACTGCCAACTTGTGAGTCCAGAGTGGACGAGAGGCCGAATGAGCAAAAGAGAGAAAACCTTGTGTGTGCAGTGACGGCGGCCATCTTTAAGTCACGCACGTTTCAAGACAAACCCCTTGACTGTTACACGGCGGCCATCTTGAAGTCAGGCACTGAGAAAAAAAAACAAGCATTGGCGAATAAACAAGCATTGGTACTCAGAAATAAACAAACATTGGCAAAAGAAACAAGCATTGGTACCCGAAAACAAACAAACATTGGCAAAAGAAACAAGCATTGGTACCCGAAAATAAACAAGCACTGGTACCCGTAACTAAACAAGCATTGGTAAATAAACAAACATTGGTGGGACCAAGCGAGTGTGACGAAGACGCGAGCAAGCACTGCAAAGATGTCCGATGATGATAGAAATCAGCCGCCACCGGCAGATGCCAAGCCCAAAGCTCCAGGTGGGTCGCACCTGCGAGCGCCCGAACCCCTCAAGGTGACCACTGGGGGGACTATGGGTCCCAAATGGCAAGAATGGTTCGAAGAATTCGAAGATTATATCGAAGGATCAGAAGTGATTGAGGATAAGAAAAAGTTGATTGCCCTGCGCAACTTGGCGGGGTGGGAAATAGTCAAAATAATCAAAGACCTTCCTGCCGCTGAGTCGGACACTTATGACAAAGTTCGTGACGCATTAAACAAGAGATTCCTTCACAAAAGGAACGTCGACTATGAACGCCATACATTTCACTCAGCTCGTCAAGGGAAAGAGGAACCAATGAGTGCTTTCATGATGCGCCTGAGGAGACTAGCCAAGCATTGTGCATTTGATAATTTCTCAACAGATGCTGCAATCAAGTCGCAGATAATTGATGGGTGTCACTCCGACCAATTGAGGAGACGATTATTAAGAAAGGAACATAGCCTTGACGACATAGAGGAGATGACACGCATATTTGATCAAGCAGAAGAGTATGCAGCAGACATTGAAACAGGACACAAAGGAAGTCGCGAACAAGTGCGACGCGTGCACGCCAAGAATGAGAATCGGAGACGCTCGAGTGACGAACACTGGAGATCACGCCAGTCATCACGTCGAGAGCGATCAAGACATCAGCGGCGAGAACCATGGAAGAAGGAAAGGCGATCGGAAAACGTGAGGAAATGTTACCGTTGTGGGTATGATTACCCCCATGTAGATAGCTGTCCGGCTATGGGTCAAAGATGTCGGAAGTGTGGTCGAACGAATCATTTTGAAGTAATGTGCGGGGAATACAATAAGGAGAGACGAAGTGGTGCCACAAAGACAGCTCAGCCTGACTCTCGAAGAGGTGCCCCGAGAACGTCCCGATCCGGCACCCGAAGACACCACGCACGAGCCGTCCAAGATCAAACTGAACAGTCTTCTGGGTCGTCACACTCCAGCCGAGAATCACGACGGTCCAGGTGGGAACGGAGGTCACCATCCCAGGAATCTAGACCGTCATCCAGAGACTCAACATATACCATTGAATATCTGAACTTAGCCATGGATCCAGACTAGCTTAAGACCTATCCCCGACTGGACATCAAAGTTGGCAATCATGACACACAATTTGTATTAGACTCAGGTGCATCCCTGAACTATATTCCAGTTACGGAATATGAAAGAATGAAGCCACGTCCCCCGCTGACCTTTGCACCAGTCAGAGTTTTTACATGGATGGCTAAGAAGCCACTTCCTTGCCTCGGGAGGTTTTCAACGACTCTTCAACATGAGGACACGACCATCTCAGCGGTCGTCCATGTCATTAAAGGCCCGGAAGCGGACTGTCTGCTGAGCCTCCCGACCGCTGAACGTCTTCACCTAGTAGAAATCCTTTTCAAGGTCAGTGGAAACCAAGATGTGACCCGCCAGTTTCCCAGACTATTTCAAGGACTAGGCAAGCTAAAAGACTGCCAAGTACGATTACATATAAATGTACAAATCAGACCTGTCGCTCAACACCCTCGACGGGTACCATTCCATCTCCAAGCTCTTGTAGAAGAAGAGCTCCAGGATTTGCTAGCCGCTGATATCATCGAGCGCACTGAGGGTCCATAACCGTGGGTGTCCCCAGTTGTTATCGTTCCCAAAAAGGGCACGGCCAACAAAGTCAGACTCTGTGTGGACATGCGCCTGCCCAACACTGCAATTGAAAGAGAACGACATCCGGGGCCACACCTGAGTGATATGATCTCGGCTCTAAACGGAGCAAAGATATTCTCAAAGTTGGACTTAAATAAGGGGTACCACCAGTTAGAATTAGAGGCCAAGTCAAGATACATCACCACGTTCGCAACCCATCTGGGGTTGTTCAGATATAAGAGACTCAGTTTTGGGGTTTCCTCTGCAGCCGAAATATTCCATGAAGCCATTCGGCAGGTCATTCAAAACATTCCCAATACCTTCAACTATAGCGATGACATCCTTGTCTATGGTTCGGATTTACGAGAACATGATATCGCACTCAATCGTGTTTGCCATGCACTACTGGAAGCAAACCTGACTCTTAACAAGGAGAAGTGCGAATTCCACCAAGACACACTAAAATTCTTTGGTCATATTTTCTCAGGCGCTGGCATGAAACCTGACCCCGATAAGATTGGGACTCTGAACAACACCAAGAGCCCCCAGGACGTCAGTGAGCTCAGGTCATTTCTCGGTATGGCCAGTTATTGCGCTCGCTATATTAGGGACTACGCTACAATCAGCCATCCCCTTCGCCTACTAACCAAACAAGGCCTGCCGTTTGAGTGGACTCCCCAATGTGAGAAATCCTTCAAAGAAATCAAGAAGGCGGTAGCATCTGCGGATCACCTGCCATATTTCAACCCACAAAGAAAGACTGAAATAACTGTGGATGCCAGCCCTGTTGGTCTTGGTGCCATCTTGGCACAATATGACAACGACTCAGATCCACGCCGAATAATCGCATATGCGAGTCGTAGTTTGACCGACCCAGAGCGAGCACACTCACAGCCTGAAAAAGAAAGTCTTGCCGTAGTATGGGCGTGTGAACATTTTCATGTCTTCATATATGGAAAACATTTCACTTTAATTACAGATCACCAAGCTCTTGTCACCATTTATGAAAATCCACGCTCCAAGATGCCCCCAAGAATCGAAAGGTGGGGCCTAAGGCTACAAGAATACACCTTCACCATCATCCACAAACCAGGGAAGTCAGAAAACCCGGCTGATTATATGTCCAGACACCCGGCTACATCTTCAGTCTCTAAATCGTCCATTGCGGAAGAGTACATACATTTCGTAACTGATCATGCTCTTCCTCCCGCCATCCCGATGGACGCCATCAGAGAGAGCACAGCACAAGATATCATCCTGCAGAAGGTCCTGCGCAAAATTCGACACAACAGGTGGAGGCATGATTCTCAGGTTGAAGAGACGGATCCTGTCCTTAAACAAGAAATGCTGGCGTTCCGGCACGTGTGCAGTGAGCTGTCAGCCACCACTGATGGCATAATACTACGAGACCAGAGAATTGTGATTCCCACTCAATTGAGACAAGGAGTGGTTGCCCTTGCCCATGAAGGACATCGGGGTATTGTGTCAACCAAACGTGCATTGAGAGAGCGAGTGTGGTTTCCGTATCTCGACCAAATGGTCGAAGCTGCCTTGAAGGACTGTCATCTTTGTCAGCTTACGAGCAAAAGTGACCCTCCAGCACCACTGAACATGACCCCTCTACCACCTGGAGTGTGGCAAGAAATTGCTATTGATTTCTATGGACCCTTGGCATCGGGCAAGTACGTGCTGGCCATCATTGATGAACACTCTCGATACCCCATTGCACGCTTTGTGCCGTCTACAAATGCCGTAAGTACTCTCAAGGTATTAGACGAAGTCTTTGCGGCCTGGGGTGTTCCCTCCAAGGTAAAGACAGACAACGGACCCCCATTTAATGGAAATGACTTTGCAGCATTTGCGAAACACCTAGATTTCCATCATCGTAAGATTACACCCCTCTGGCCACAGGCTAATGGAACAATTGAACGATTCATGTCCACGCTTAAAAAGACTTTTCAACATGCGACAGCGGAAGGAAAAGACCTACAAGTAGCCCTCAACGAGGTTCTCCGAGCTTACCGGACAACTCCTCATGCTACCACCGGGAAATGCCCAGCAACGCTTATGCTGGGGCGTCCCATGAGGAATCGCATCCCAACGTGGGAAGGGGCCTTACGACCATCATCATCACCCACTCAAGATCATCAAGAAATGATGGAGACAGACCGGTGTAGAAAAGACAAAATGAAGTCATATGCAGATCACAGGAGAAGGGCAAGGTCGCTCTCATTACATGAAGGAGACCGAGTGCTGGTCAAGCAAGAACAGCAGAAAAAGACCGACTGCCTATTCAAGGACGAAACGTTACTGGTTACAAAAAGGAAAGGAACTATGTTAACTGCTGAATCAGAACAGAGACGAATCACGAGAAATATCTCGCACTTCAAGAAATTGCCACGCGATACCACCGAGATCTCACTGAGTGAAATGGACACTCCCGGTTCGGAAGAACCACCTTCAGTCAGTCGTGAGAACACTGATCCAGTCAATGAAACACATAGTGACACTACCCTGAGAACCAGGTCACCACGACCTCATCGTGACATACGTCCACCCAAAAGACTTATTGAAGAAATGGACTAAGAAGTCAGTGTTTCCATTTGTTTTGTTACAAAGGGGGGAGATGTTGTGAGGTTAGCAGGCTAGTGGTTGTGGGTGGAGCTTAGGGGGTGGACAGGAAGAGGAGGGGACAGACGAGAGGGAGTTAGTTAGAGTAGGGACAGGAGACAGGCTGGATGTAAAAGAATAAAGCTCCAGTGCTGATACTCCATGGTGTCTGTATTTATTGTAGCAGGATGCTACACTCACCGGTCTCTCAAATAACATTTTAATACTTTGACTTTTCTTTCATTCAACTGGTTTTACAAATTATTCCTCGGCTCTATATTTAAACATGGCTTCAAACCATCAAGTTGTACAACTAAACCACTTTCTTCCGGTCTCAGGTAAACCGAAAGAATCATGGAAAACGTGGTTTCGCAGTTTTGAAAGTTATTTAATTGCAATAGATGCTGAGGAATACTCACCAAAATGCAAAGTGGCCATATTATATAATCATTTGTGCTGGACGACAAATATTTGACAATCTGCCAGCCAAGGAACAGTGATGGTAGAATTGTCTACACAGATGCTGTTCAGAGACTTAATAAAAAGTTTTTGAAATAACCTAACGTAAGGCTGAAACGGTTTAACTTTATAAAACGCAAACAAGACCCAAATGAGACCATGAGAATTTATATCAGTACTTAGAAATTTGGCTGCAAACTGCAATTTTGGTGCAACACTGGACATGTACATTAGACACCAGTTTGTGTATAGTTGTTATCATAAAAAATACAAGAACGTATCCTAAGTTGTAGAGACCTAACTCTATCAGAGGTTATAGACATGGCTAAAAGTATTAAGAGGGCCATTATATCTTCAAAATGTATCTCAAATGACAGTGTTTCTCCTGTCAATTTAGTACAAAATGAGTCTGTAATTAACGACATAGCGGTTAAAAACAAAGTTGCTAAACCTTTTCAAAAGAAAACGAATATTATTTGATACAGGTGCGGTTCCAAGACATATCTGGGCAATAGTCCCATTTGTAAGCACTCGGTAAGAAGTGTACTAATTATCACAAAACGGGTCATTTTTCCACTGTTTACAGGAGCAAACAGATGGTTCGTGTTAGTTCAGTCTCTTCAACTGATCATCCCAATTTTCATGTCTCTTCTCTTGATTCACCCTATCAGAGTCTTGACATTAATACTGTGGATTTAATTTCTCATAAAGATAAACAAAAGATTATTTTATCTATTGATAATAAGTCTATCAACATGATGGCAGACTCTGGTGCACCTGTGACCATCATCTCTGATTCTCGTTTCGATTTTCACTGGTCATCGAATGTTCACTTACAACCTTTAGACATTATTCCTAAAGCCTATGCTGACAAAGACATAGATATGCTGGATTTCTTTCTTTCTGACCTAACTTGCCTGGGTAAAGACTTTAACACAAAAATTTCCGTTGCTATTAAAGGCAAGAATAATATTGGTTGGAGAGATCTTCCTAAAATAGGTTTCAAGTTGGTGCCAGGGTCAGAAAACCAAGTCCAGCTCAATGATGTGTCTATTTCTCTAGTTTCTGAACATTTGAATCCACTCTTTAAAGGTATAAGTTCTGAATTCTCCGAAGTTTTCAACACTTCCATAGGTAAAATTAAAATTTTGAACACTTGATTAATGCCTGGTGCTATACCCATCACTCACAAACTTAGATCCATTCCTCTGAGTGTGAGGGAGGATCTGAAGAAACTACTAGACAAAATGGTGTTAGAAGGTAATATTGAACCAACTAATTCATCCCAATGGGTCAGTCCTATTGTTATTGTGAGAAAAAAGATTCTAGTATCCGCCTGTGTGCTGAGCTCTGCTCCCTTATTCAAAATATAAACATTGATTGTCATCCCCTTTCCAAAATCCAAGATATATTAACTGGCATCAGTGGTTCAACTTACTTCACTTTGCTTGATCTCCAGTCCGCAGTGCATATCACCATTTTTTTCTATCTTCTAAATCCTCAGACTTAACCACTTTCATTACTCCCTTCGGAGCATTTAAATATTTGAGGTTACCATTTGGCCTGGCCTTTGTGGCCAGTGTTTTAACAAATTGTATGGATTGTTTATAGAAAGACATTGAATTTGTGCAAGCTTATCAAGACAATGTACTTATTTTTTCAAAGAATAGGAAAGCACATATTCATACTTTAAAAGAGGTTCTGTCTCTCTTCAAAGTTGCTGGTGTTACCTTGGGCAATGATAAATGCACATTTTTTCAAACAGAAGTTGATTATTTAGGACAATCTATTTCTGCCAATGGAATCAAACCAACATTTTCCCTAACACAAGCAATTTCTAGTGTTGCAGTTACCAAAAACAAAGATTCCTTGAAATCCTTTCAGGAAATGACTGAATATTACTCGAGATTTATACAGGGCTACTCTCAATTTGTTCAACCTTTGCGTGTTCTTTAAAAAAAAAAAAAACATTTATTTGTTCTCTAGAAGTTAATATTGCTTTCAATCTTATCAAAAAGGTTATCATTGAGGCACTTGTATTGTCTTCTTTCACTCCTCGTACTAAATGTTCCATCTCCGTTGATGCCAGTCAACGTGGATTAGGTGCGGTACTTTGCCAGTGGATTGGTGCTAACGAGCATACCATAGGTTTTACCTCCAGAGCTCTCGCTACTGCAGAAATGAATTACAGCACTATCAAGAGAGAAGCACTTGCTTGCTCTTGGGCTGTCGAAAAATTTAAAAGTTTTATTTGGGGTTCCCATTTTATTCTTTTGACTGGATCACTGACATAATATAGAATGCCAAAATATCGACCTACCAAAATATCGAGGTAAAAATATAGAATACCAAAATATCAACCTCCTATCTCCAAACAGGTAAGTACAAAAATATCGAATTAAAAATATCAATGTAAAAAATATAGTTAGTCAAAATATCGAATTTTTAAAAATTCTTTAAATTAATAAAAAATTAATGAAATAATAAATATAATTAACTTAAACATAGTTAAAATACTTAAATAACCTTAAAATGTATAAATAATTAATGTAAGTAAAAAAAAACATACACATTGATTTGTTAATACATATATAGATATATAACGTAATATTAATAAAAAATGTACAATATTTTTACCGTAGGATAGCTGAAAGGGTATAATTACTATTCCAACTCCAGAGAGTGCAACAGTAGGGAAAGCGCTGGATAGCGTAGGGGTAAAAATTACTATTCCCACTCCAGAGAGTGCAACAGTAGGGAAAGCGTTGGATAGCGTTGGGGTAAAAATTACTATTCCAACTCCAGAGAGTACAACAGTAGGGAAAGCGCTGGATAGCGTAGGGGTAAAAATTACTATTCCCACTCTAGAGAGTGCAACAGTAGGGAAAGCGTTGGATAGTGTAGGGGTAAAAATTACTATTCCCACTCCAGAGAGTGAAACTGTAGGGAAAGCGTTGGATAGCGTAGGTGTAAAAATTACTATTCCCACTCCAGAGAGTGCAAAAGTAGGGAAAGCATTGGATAGCGTAGGGGTAAAAATTACTATTCCCACTCTAGAGAGTGCAACAGTAGGGAAAGCGTTGGATAGTGTAGGGGTAAAAATTACTATTCCCACTCCAGAGAGTGAAACTGTAGGGAAAGCGTTGGATAGCGTAGGTGTAAAAATTACTATTCCCACTCCAGAGAGTGCAAAAGTAGGGAAAGCATTGGATAGCGTAGGGGTAAAAATTACTATTCCCACTCCAATGAGTGCAACAGTAGGGAAAGCATTGGATAGCAGGAGGGTAAAAATTACTATTCCCACTCCAGTGAGTGCAACAGTAGGGAAAGTAAATACTTCACATATAAATAAAAATAAAATAAATATTAATACCAATTACAAATTAATTAAAATAATTAACAATTTTATATAATATACTAATTAGTCAATTAAAAATACAAATAACATTTAATTAATACAAATAATTACCTACTAATACAAATTATTTACCAATTAACAATAAATTAATTAACAATTAAAAAATGATTAAAAATTAGATACATTTAAAAAAAAAATGAATTACTTACAATCAATTTACTCCCCACCCTATTCCCCTATAAACCCACAACCCACTACAGAAAATAAATTAATAAAATTAACATAATTATCAATTAATAAATTAATTAAAATTAATTACCCATTATATTTAATTAATTACCAATTAATAATTAATTAACAATTAATTCAAAATAAATACAAATACATAAATTAACATATTTAATTATTTATAATTAAATAACTTCCCACCCTATTCCCCTATAAACCCACAACCCGCTACAGAAAACAAATTACTAAAATTAACATATGTATCAATTAATCTATTAATTAAAATTAATTACCAATTATATTTTAATTAATTACCAATTGATAATTAATTAACAATTAATTCAAAATAAATACCAATAAATTAACATATTTAATTAATTATGATTAAATTACTTCCCACCCTATTCCCCTATAAACCCACAACCCGCTACAGAATTATATTACGCAAAAATTAAATACCATAAAAATAATTAATTATTATAAATAATAAAATAAATATACACTTTTCAAACATATACTAACATAAAAAACACTTTAAAAATTGATATTAACTTACTTACCTCAAATTTGATATTTTTGTAGTCTATATTCTGTCCATTCTATATTTTTGTAGCGATCATTACACAAAGTTGCCTCTCAGTCAGAATATTTCCAATGTTGTCCAAATGCTGCGAAGCGCTTCAATTTGCTATCAACTTGACGCCCTCATATAGCCTTAAGGGAGTACTCATTTATAGACCTCCGGGCTCCCGTTCTGCGTTTTTGGCCAATCTTGGCTCGTTGCTCGAATCCCTGGTGACCGAAGACTCTTTTATGGTGCTGGGAGATCTGAATTTTCATCTAGAGAAGCATGAGGACGCTGACTCCCAAGCACTAATTGGAGACCTGAAGAGCTTGGGATTGGTCCAACTCGTTAATGCCCCAACACACGAGGCTGGCCACACGTTGGACTGCATTTTTTCCAACATACCTGGCATCTCCGTCCAGGACATCTTACCCCTAACATGGTCCGATCACTTTATCATCCTTTGTACTCTTCCTATGTCCAATACTCCCCCAATAAAACAAGCCCATCTAACCAAGGAGCCTTTTAGAGTATGGAAAGATATAGATAACTCCGCTTTTGCGGAGTTGCTGATTAAATCCCGCCCCACCATATCCACGGACCCTAATCTTGCCGCCAACAAATTTACCGAGTGGATAGGAAATGCTGTGAATCCTCTAGTTCCATTTAAGACCATATCTGGAAATAGAAAGACTCCGTCTTCCCCATGGTTCATAGAAGAACTCAGGAAACAAAAACAAGAATGTCGTAGGCATGAAAGACACTGGCGTAGGTCTTATGATCAAACTAGTAAAACACGCTATAAAGAGACACAGCTTATCTATAAAAAACTATTCTGGAAACTAAGAAGAAGTTTTTTGGCGATCAAATCGACTCTTCTAAAAACTCCAGTAAACAGCTATTTGAAGTAGTGAAGCAACTGGCAGGGAACCTTACAGTCACAGCGCCTTCTCCATCACAGGCCCTCTGTGACTCCTTGGCCAATTTCTTTTTCACTAAAGTCAATGACATTTACTCTGAGTTCTCAACCAACGGCACACCTGCTCTTCCAGCCATTCAAATTAAATCCCCTTCTTGCCCATTAGCCCAATTCCAAGGATAGAGTAGGAACAAATTAAGGACGTCATAACATCTATAAAAACTGGCTCTGTTCTAGACCCATGTCCTCCTAAAGTCTATCTACCGGTAATTGACGTTATCAGTACAATTATTACACATGTCTGTAATGTGATCCTTAGCTCTGGGACATACCCGAACATGTTAAAGAACACTCTTCTAAAACCCCTCCTGAAAAAACCATCTTTAGATAAGGAATTGCTGAAAAATTACAGACCCATTGCCAGTCTCCCATGTCTTGCCAAGGTGCTTGAAAGGGTAATGAATACTCAGTTGGCTGACTACCTTGAGCAAAATAAGTTATTGGACGACACGCAGTTTGGGTTTCGAAAGCTCCATGGCACGGAGACAGCTCTCATCAAAGCGGCAGATGATATTAGAATGATTAGAGACCATGGAGGGACAGCTGTCCTTATAATGCTAGACTTATCGGCGGCCTTCGACACGGTCAATCATTCCATCTTGATTGACCGTGTCGGAAATCTGGGCATCCGATCTAGCGCCAGAGACCTGCTTACCTCGTTTCTCTCTAGTAGAACTCAGGCAGTTACGCTGGGATCTTTCAAATCGCCGGAACTTGCCTTACCTTGTAGAGTCCCCCAGGGATTATCGCTAAATCCAACACTGTTTAATATCTACGTGTTGGACTTGGCGAGAGTGATCAAAACCTACCACATGAGCCTTACCTCCTATGCTGATGACACCCAGCTGGTGCTCGCTATCAACAATGATGGGGAACAGGTAGCGGCACTGTTTCAAGAAGGTATGCTGGCGATCAAAGACTGGATGCACGCCAACTGCTTGCGGTTGAACTCCGAAAAGACAGAGGTGGTCATTTTTGGCAAAATCGTCCCACAATGGTCTCCAGTGTGGTGGCCCCCGTCCTTAGGAGTTTTACCAATTCCATCAGCTAAGGTCAGAAACCTGGGTATAATCTTTGATGAGAAGCTTAATTTTGAAGCACATGCCAATCAGACAGTAGCAAATGCGCATCACAAACTCAGACTTATAAGGAAAATCACTCCATTTCTTTCAGATAGCGCCGGAAAAACTGTGGTGAGCACACTTGTGCTCTCCTCCTTGGACTACTGTAATGGTTTATTCACCAATGCACAATCCCGGGTGATTTCCAAGCTTCAAATGATCCAAAATGCGGCTGCTAGATTACTATCCAGGACCCCTAAATTTAAATCAGTCAGTCACATAATCAAGAGCTATCATTGGCTAACAATTAAAACCTGTATTAAATTTAAAGCACTGTGTTTAACTTTTAAAGCGATTCACAATCAAGGCCCGAGGTCTCTGCAAGAACAGCTCTCTATCTATTGTCCTTCAAGACATCTGAGATCAATGCAACTGCATCAACTGGCAGTCCCTCGCACTAGAACGGTTAACTGGGGAGACAGGCGTTTTACAGTGTCTGCAACCAGACTCTGGAACTCTCTTCCGCTGACAATCAGATCGGTTCAATCTCTTCTCCAGTTTAGGAAACAGGTGAAGACATGGTTGTTTAACCAGTAATGACCCCTTGCCTATATGCCGCTACCACTCAGAGATCCTTTGCTGTAATTTTAGCGCAAAGACGCCCACGGGCAAACGTATGCGCTCTATAAATTGTATTAATAAATAAATAAATAATAATAAATAAATAAATATATTCTGTCCATTCTATATTTTTGTTGTCTATATTCTGTCCATTCGATATTATGTCCATTCTATATTTTTGATTTGATATTAATGCTATCCTATTCGATATTTTTGTAGTCTATATTCTGTCTAGTCGATATTGTGTCCATTCTATATTTTTTAATCGATATTAATGCAAATCGATATTAAAAACTCGATATTTTGACTGTATACCCTTTTGACTGACTATAAACCACAAATAAACTTACTCAATGGCAACAGCACTGGCAAAGCATCCACAAGTCTGGTTCATATTCTTTCAAGATTGCATGAATATAATGTTTGCATTCAACATATTTCTGGTGGACACAATGTCAGGGCAGATTGCCTTTCTAGATTACCATTACTAGATGATTCCTCTGATTCAAAATACAATGATGTAGAATGTATTGTTGCTTCCATTGAAGATTTCCCTTTCACACTGGAAGGCCACCAAAATTCCTGTACTTTCTGTACCCATTGCCGAAGAAGCCTGGTTAAAACTTGCAATTGACTTTGGAGGTTCCTACGAGTTGTTATCACATGATAAACATTACATTATTGCCCTCATTGATTACCATTCAAAGTGGGTAGATTTCGACTTTTGTGAGACACCTAAAACTCGTTCAGTAATTAATTTCCTAATGAATGAATGCATGAAATAAAATGTATGTAGCGCGTAACTACCTTGAGGCCTCGTAGCGCTTAAGCAGTGTTTCTTTCAGAAGGATCACCAAATGGAATTGTTTCTGATAATGCTTCTCATTTCTGTTCTACATTGATGGAAAAATGTTTAGCAATTCATGACATCAAACACCTCAAGGTTGCTCTATACTCACCTTCTTTAAATGGTCTTATCGAAAGGATGAACAGATTTATCAAGGAAGGCATATAATCTGCCATGGCCTGCAATATTGATGCTGAAATTCTTCTCAGAAAAAAAATCTGGCCCTACCTAGTCACTCCACTTTCCACTAGAGGCATTTCTCCATTCAGATTACTTAAAAAAAGGGATCCCAATGGAAACATATGTTCTAATTGGATCAAGCTCCTTAAGAAGAATGATAATGGAAATGTTTTGAGACAACAGAATATACAGAAGAAACATTTTGATTCTTCTTACTCTTCTGCTTTGCATGATTTTAAAACTGGAGATTGGGTTCTGTTGGCTTGCCAAGTTAAAATAAACTGGATGGTTTTGCAACAGCTGTGAGCGTGTCCAGGAATGCTTTGGGGCGTTTTGGTGGAAATACGTTTACGCAGCTGCCCTTGCCCCGCTGGACTGCTCCATTCCACGATTGAAGGAGAGGCTGCGTAGTGGGAACTATTCCACAACCCAATATGCAGCACAGCTGTTGTGGCTTAAAGAAACCAACGCCTCATCTGGAGTCCTACCAAGGAAATGTAAATAGCTGCAAAGAATGCTTGCAGAACCCACTGAGGGTCGAAATACTATTAGAAAGGGACTACACATCCCAGCATGCATAAAGGAGAAAGCACTAAGCAACGCACACTGGGGGCGGTCATAATATAAGCATGCTTAATTGAGAGTTCTCTGCAAAGACATTCGTGAAGCCGCTCATGAAAAAGAGGTTAATACCTCGAAACGCGTAGGGCACAAGTCTTTTAATAACCGGAATGATCCTGGTGGCTTGCTGAGTTAAAATAAACCGGATGGTTTTGCAACAGCTGTGAGTGCATCCAGGAATGCTTTGGGACATTTTGGTGGAAATGTATATATATATATATCAATCAATCAATCAGAGTACTTGTAAAGCGCGCTACTGACCTGTGAGGCTCTCCAGGCGCTGAGGGGAGGGGGTGCTGCTACTGCTCGAATAGCCAGGTCTTGAGGAGTCTTCTGCAGGCGAGTAGATCTTGGATCTGCCATAGCGGGTAGGGAGGGTGTTCCAGGTCTTGGCGGCGAGGTAGGAGAAGGATCTGCTGCTGGAGGTTGTTCGTTGGATGTGGGGGACAGCCGCGAGGGCGAGGCTGGTGAAGCGGTAGAAGCTGAGTCGGCTGTTCAGGTAGGCTGGTCCGGCTTTGTGGAGTGCTTTGTGTGCATGGATGAGGAGCTTGAAGGTGATCCTCTTGTCAACAGGGAGCCAGTGTAGGTCTCTCAGGAGGGGGGTGATGTGGCTGCGGCGGAGGACGTTGACGATCAGTCGGGCGGAGGCGTTTTGGATGCGTTGTAGTCGTCGTAGGTGTTTGGCTGGGATTCCTGCATACAGTGCGTTGCCGTAGTCCAGTCTGCTGCTGACGAGGACCTGTGTCACCGTTCTTCTTGTTTTGGTCGGAATCCACTTGTAGATCCTGCAGAGCATGCGGAGGGTGTTGTAGCAGGAGTAGGAGACGGTGTTGACCTGCTAAGCCATGGAGAGGGAAGAGTCGAGGATAAATCCTCGGATGGGTGCATGGCCGGTGGGTGTTGGTGCTGTTCCCAGCGTGATCGGCCACCAGGAGTCGTCCCAGGCTGAGGGGGTGGGTTCGAGGATGAGTACCTCCATCTTGTCCAAGTTCAGCTTCAGACGGTTGTTCCTCATCCAGTCGGGTACAGCCTTCATTCACTCGTGGAGGTTGGTTTTGGTGGTGTCCGGGTCCTTAGTGGGGGAGAGGATGAGCTGGGTGTCATCAGTGTAGGAGATGATGTTGAGGTCGTGTTGGCGGGCCACTTGTGCGAGGGGGGCATGTAGACGTTGAACAACGTCGGGCTGAGGGATGAGCCATGGGGGACGCCGCAGATGATGTCTGTGACCTCGGATCGGAAGGGCGGGAGGTGGACGCTCTGGGTTCTGCCGGAGAGGAACCACGTGGTCCAGTCAAGGGCCTTCTCTTGGATTCCGGCTTCTAGGAGTGTGATGGCAGACCGTGTCGAAGGTGGCTGACAGGTCCAGGAGGATGAGGGCTGATGTTTTGCCATTGTCTATTTGGCGGCTGATGTCGTCTGTGACGGTGATGAGGGCTGTCTTGGTGCTGTGGTTTCGTCTGAACCCAGAGTGGGACGGGTCCAAGATGTTGTTGTCTTCCAGGTGGCGGGCTTTGAAGGAGGATCTCTTGGCTAATCTGATGAGGTTGTGATGTCTGCGGGTGGCGTCCTTGTGGGCTGTGTGGTTGTCCGATGTGCATTCGTGCAGCCATATCTTCACCAGTTTCCGGCATGCGTATTTGGAGGTCTAGGGCTCGTTGGTGAACCAGGTGGCTCTCTTGCTGGCGTGGTTGTTAGAGGATTTCTTGAGTGTGGCGAGGGTGTTGGTGCAGTCGTGGATGCACTGTCTGAGGTTGCGAGCTGCGGTGTCTGGGTTGGTGGGGTCGGTCGGTGGGTTTTGGGCGAGGGTGGTAATCAGCTAGTCTTCGGTGACTTTGCTCCAGCAGCGGCGAAGTAGCTGTTGGGTGCGGTGGTGCGTAGTTGGTTTATTGAAGGTGAAATGGATGCAGCGGTGGTCGGTCCAGTGGAGTTCGGTGGTGTGGTCGAAGGTGACATGGGTGCCTTTGGAGAAGACGGGGTCCAGCGTGTGGCCAGCAGCGTGATTTGATGGGTGCGGTGACGAGTTGTCTGAGGCCGAGGTTGGCGAGTTTGTCGATCAGGGTGGCAGAGTTGTCATTGTTGTTGTTCTCGAGGTGGAAATTTAGGACCCTGAGGAGGATGTAGTCCATGGAGGCGAGTGCGTGGGTGCTGGCGTGGTCGGCGATGGAGTCGCTGAATTGAGCGCAGGGTCTGGGGGGTCTGTAGATGAGTGTTCCTCTGAGGGTGGTGTTGGGGTCGGTGTGGATCCGGAAGTGCAGGTGTTCGGCGGTGTTGAGGGTGTCGTCTGCGTGGGTGGCGACCTTGACGGTGGACTTGTGGACGATGGCTATTCCTCCTCCGGTTCCGTTGGCGCGATCCCTGCGGGTGATCTTGTAGCCGTCCGGGATGGCTATGGTGATGTCGAGCGCCGAGGAGTCGTTCCACCAGGTCTCGGTCAGGAAGGCCACGTCTGGGGCGGAAGTGTCAAGCAGATCCCAGAGCTCGACGGCGTGTTTGCGTGCGGAGCAGGTGTTGAGGAGTACGCAGCAGAGGTGGTTGGGTCCAGTCCTTGGAGGTTTGGTGGTTGTGTCGCATGTGAAGCTGCAGGTGTGGCAGGAGAAAGGTCCGTGAGTCCATTTCGGGGCGGCTTGGAAGCAGGTATGGTTTTAGCCGGTGTTGAGTGCGTGGAGGGTGCTGGCATCGTAGCGGAGTCTGGTGTTGTGGCGTTCGCGGGGGTCCAGGGGTTCTGGCGCTGGGCGTGGTCCAGGCGCAGACGGGCGCAGACGGGCTTGCCTTTGGCGCGCCATCGGTGCACCAGCGGTGCGCCCGCTGCGCGGCCTCCAAAAGAGGGGGATAGGAAGGGAGGTGTAGCTGGGAGGCGGGAGCGGGGTGGCCAATGGGGAGCAGGGGGGCGGGGCCACAGGGTCGCAGAAGCGGGAAGGATCGGGAAATGGCGGCAAAACCGGCGGGTGGCAGGGAGCAGCCCGAGGCAGCTAGCGGCCGCGTGGTGGCGTGGGGAGCGACCTGCCTGCGAGCAGGGGCAGAGGTCAGGGTCAGAGGTCGTGCCCCACATATATATATATATATACTTACATATTGGATGGACTAGTGGTAACACTGTGATCAAGACCTGCGGTCGAAACGCGTAGGTGAAAGGGATTGTTTGTAGTCTCTTGTGTAATAAACCCTAATTGATGGATTGAGCGAGTGCGGACATTAATCTTTTCTTGGTGAAAATTTAATCGTGGGGACAGTTCATCTCCGCTGTCATGCACCGCCCGTGCGAAGTGTGCGCTTGCAATTGAACAAATTGGTGGATAATTACATATATATATATATATATATATATATATATATATATATATATATATATATATAAATATATATATATATATTTATTACCTACTGGCGGTCGCCAGTAGGTATATATAGTTAGGATTTTTTCCCTATGGGATTTTTGAAAATTCTATGTCTAATAACTTTGGCGTTTGTGGACGGAATTGGCTGAAATTTTCAGGAAAATGGAACATTTTGTTTCTGAGCAGCCCCTGAAAATTTTGGGGGGGTTCGTCCAGGGGGGGCCGAGAAAAAAGGGGGGTCCCAAAACGTGTTTTTAACATTGAGTTTTCCATAGGGCGGTTAGCCTCACTTTTAGCCCGAACGGCTGAATGGATTTGCACGAAACTTGGCAAAATTGTAGGGACTGGTAGCCCGATGTGCCTTTTGTAGGTCTCAATATATGTGCTCCAGTGGATTTTGAGAAATTAACGTTTAAAAAAAGATATATATCTGTAAGCGCGCTCTGGGCAGCGCTCCGGTCCGCGGACCTTAAGCGTACCGGAACTTCGCGTAGCTAAGCTGATTGGCTCTCCGGTGTCTGTCAACATTCTAAACAGTCCGGAGCGGCCGCCATCTTGTCTCTCGGTAGGATTGAGAGACAAGAGGAGGCCAAAACAAAGGGGGAAATAACCATAAGGGGGCATACTAGCTCCTCCCTGACCCCCTAGGTTTGATGTGGAGGCTTTAAAGGGGCCCCGCTAAGCAAAAAAAAAAAATTTTTTTTTTATTTTTTTTCGTGGTTAGCGCCCGGTACGCGAACCGGGAAGCGTTCTGGGGAGCGTATCACAATGAAAAATGAATGATAGACTTTTCAAATGCTGTATGTTAATTGATTGTTGGTTTTGTTGATTATTTATTTTTTTTTTTTTAAGTTTTTTTTATTGTGTTTCATAATTTATTAAACTTTCTAACATTTCATTGTCAGAAATTTCATAATCATGGAATATAGATTGTAGTCTCTGAGGTTGTAAAATGTCCTCATTTGCAAGGAGGTTATCTACTGCTTGTACACATTGCAGTAGTTCTTGGTCCCAAGATTCATCCATAAATTCAATCTCATTTGGATCAATGATTTCTGTGTTGGACTCTGGAAGGACAATTTCAAATGAAATGTTTTGTTCACTTTCCATTTTTCCTGAAATTTGCATAAAAAAATATATATTAGTAGAGGTAGGGCACAGTTGGGATTAATTTTAGATAGGCAGTTTTTAACAGAGAATTTATCTTTGGGCAGTGTATAGTATCAGAGTGGAAGTAGGAATATAAAAAAGTGTATCTAAATTTATAAGTACTACAGAGGGATAGTATATAACTAACAGAAAAAGTTTGCCATATTAACTTAAAGTGCTCAATATACTTCAGTTTTAAAAATAACAACTTACCTTTAAAAAGAAGTTGAAGTTATTAATGAAAATTCTAATAGAAATGTACACCAGGAAGTAGTAGTCAAAATGGCTGTGTTTCCTTCTCTTCCTTTATATATATTCGGGTACATAACCAATTAAATGTCAGGTAAAAAAAGTAGAAAATGAAAGTAACATTTTAATTGGTTGTCAATTCCAACACTTCAGATGTGTTTTGTGAAGTAATTTACCTCACGGTATTTAGTGAGTTCTATAGGCTAAATGGCTAAATGGAATTCCAATCAAATTTGTGAAAATGGTAGGGATTGGTATGTAGTATGAGCTAATCTATATTTGGTGAAATTGTCTCAAGTGGCTTTTGTGTGAACTACTTTCCCACCTTTTTTGATGGTGCGCTTCCCAGGAAGCGACCCGGTACGCGAACCGGTGAGCGCCCTGGTACGCGAACCTTAAGCGTAACGGGAGTCCACCATTTTGTGTTTCGGTCGAATTATGATACAAGATGGAGGGCAAATAATGTTCAGAATAGGTAGAAGGGGGCATGGTAGACTTATCTTGACCCCCTAGGTTTTGTGAGGGTGGCTGAGGAGGCCCATATGTGCGAAAAAAAAACATTTTTTTTTAAAATTTCGCGAGGTTAGCTCCCGGTACGCGTACCGGGTAGCGCCCCAGGGAGCGTACTTTGTTGAAAATTAGTAAAAAAAGTTAGAGTAAAATAATAATTGTGAGTGATTAGATGTAGGGTAGCTCTGAGAAGAGCTTTTGGGTTTATGGTACATTTTGGTACTTATAAGTAGGTACCAATGCACATTTTTAAATTCAGAGTGAAAACTCTGTTGCCCTCATCTGAGAAGTGAACTCCATCTCCTCTGTAGATATCTTGCATGTAGTAACGCAAGTTATTGTTGTACAGGGAGCCCATTCCATGGTCTCTCATGTAAGCTGAAACAGATTTGTTTACATGCTTCCTCGACTTCTCAATTTGTGGACAAAATTGGTTTGACCACCTCCATTTCTGTCTTTGGCATATATTTGAATATACCAAGGCAGTCTGAGGAAAAAGTGCCATTAATTGCTCAAAGGTGTCCTTTAAAAGCATTTCCAGACCTACACCAGTCAAAGTGCCCAAGTCATTACCTCCACAGTGCACAATTAACAGGTCAGGTTTGGGCAAATGCATAAAGGTTTTCACCAATGGTATCAATTGGTGACATTTTAATCCTCTGTGGCCAAACCACTTAATTTCCACATCTTGTAAATTGAGGTTAGGTAAATTCCTGCTTTCAACGTACCTTTGAGCCCAGTGAATATAACTATGACCAACAATCCAGACAGAAAACATGGTGAGAGAAGGTTCTCCTGCAGTCAGATGAAGTGTGGCAATGAAATGGCAGTTGAAAAAATGTGAGTTTGAAATGAAAAAAACTGTGGAGTTTCTGTGTTCATGAAGTAGTAACAGTGATTGGTGGATTTTGATTGATGAAAACAGAAAGTTAGGGTGTAGAGATGTGTTCTTTGAAAGATGTATTTTGAGTGGTCAATAAAAAATCATTAAATGAAAGAAAGCACTGGATATGCAGGTGCACTGAGAGTTCAGAGTTCAATTGCAACATTGTTGTGTGAATTTGCAAACACCAGAGTTTCTCCAAGAGGTGGTTGCTATGGAAAATAGGCAGAAAGGGCAGAGGGGGAAGGGTTTTCATTTGAAAAAAAGTGAGGGAAGAGTTTTGATTGGGTGACATGAGAAATATGTGTGAAGAATTACACCATTTCTGTGCTTTTCATAGCTGCAGACTCTGGAGTGCATACCTTTTGCTCTGCTGAAGACAAATTGGTGTGTTTCTGAGACTGTTTTCAAACTCAAAGTATTTGCTAAGGTGAGAAAATATTTCTTTACTTTAGATAGAGAATAGTGTGCTTTAAGGAGAAAATTATGATTTATGTGGCGCAAATTGCTTGTAAATATGCTCTCACATGTGCATGGAAAATTTAGATTATCAATGTTTGTGTTACATAGCCATGATAAAAGTGAACCAACCATGCAGGAAAGCCAAAAAAAAAACGCTTTCATGTGTTTCAATGACATTTTAAGTCATTTTCTGATGTGCAGTGTTTAGAAATTATGATTTGAAAATCGTTTTTGTGGAAAAGGAATTGTTTTTAAATTCATGACAAGGATATAATGGTGTATGGTTATTTATAAGGCAATTGACTGTCCTTGATGTTATTTTTCTCATTTTAGTGTAAGACCTTTCTCTGTGGCGCAAATTGCTTGTAAATATGCTCTTACATGTGCATGAAAATTTTAATTATCAATGTTTGTGTTACATAGCCATGATAAAAGTGAACCAACCATGCAGGAAAGCCAAAAAAAAACGCTTTCATGTGTTTCAATGACATTTTAAGTCATTTTCTCATGTGCAGTTTTTTGAAATTATGATCTGAAAATCGTTTTTGGGAAAAAGGAATTGTTTTTAAATTCATGAGAAGGACATAATGGTGTATGGTTCTTTATAAGGCAATTGACTGTCCCTGATGTTATTTTTCCCATTTTAATGTCAGACCTTTCTTTGTGGCGCAAATTGCTTGTAAATATGCTCCCACCTGTACATTGAAAATTTTGATTTTGAATGTTTATGTTACATAGCCATGTTAAAAGTGACCCTACCATGCAGGAAAGCCAATCAAAAAACGCTTTTATGTGTCTTAAGGACAATTTAAGTAATTTTCCCATGTGTAGTGTTTTGAAGTTATGATTTGAAAATCGTTTTTGAGGTAAAGGAATGTTGTTAAAATTTATGTTCGCCATATGCCCCCTAATTTCTTTTTCAGGGTTGCAGCAGGGTGTTCTTGAGACACCCCTGCACTTTTGGAATAAATTCCTAATTTGTGATGAGCAAATTGTTAATCGCAAATTGCACCTTCATTTATATGAGCCTCCTAGCCCATGGAAATGAATGGGTAATTTGCAATTAGCAATTTTCTCAAACAAATTTGGAATGGTAAAGAATCGCTATTTATTCCTTAAAATTCGCTTTTTTGGAAATGCAAAATAGTTATATGATACATATGGCGGTTGATGTCTAACAAGATAAGAAGCTTATGGATACATTTATGATGACTGGTGCAATGAAGTAGAAATCACTTACTTCATTGGTAGGCCTTTACAATAAATTATCTCCTCTGTATTCTTCATCAAGCATAACTTTAATCTGCAATCCTGAGTAGGCCTCACCTTAAACAAACCTCTGGATAGGCCACATCTTATTGTCATCCTGATTTAATCATTTATAATGCTAGGGACAGATTTATGATATGTGTATACCTCTTTTGTGCCACTTAGAAAACATTGTCCATGGGGAAATGACTTAAAATGTCATTAAGACACATGAATGTTTTTTTTTAAAACGTTTGCAATTTTTTTGGGTCACTTTCAACATGGCTATGTGTCTGAAACAGTCAAAATCTAAATTTGCAATGCACTGGTGGGAGCATATTTACAAGGAATGTGCTTCATGGGGAAAGGTCTTATAATGTAATATGGGAAAAATGACATTAGAGATACTGAAATGCCTTATAGAGAAGCATACACCATTATGTCCTTGTCATAAATTTGCAAACCATTACTTTTCCCCAAAAACGATTTTCAAATTATATTTAGAAAACAGTGCACATGTGGAAATTACTTAAAATGTCAATAATTCAAAATTTGTGATTCCTTAAATGCAATGTATCAAAAAAAAATATGTAAAAAATGATATTAAGGATTTGGAAACTACCACCAACTTCTAGTTTGTGGTAATTTGCGAATTCTTTTCAAAAAGCATTTTTTTTTTTAAAAAAAAAAAGGTCCCATATGACGCCCATACATGCCATTAGGGCATGTAGATGTAACATGTGCTCCCAAATTTCTTTTTCAGGGGTGCAGCAGGGTGTTCTTGAGATACCCCTGCACGCTTGAAAAAAATCCTATTTTGTGATGAGCTAATTGCTAATCACAACTTGCAACATTAATTCCTATGAGCCTCCTAGCCTATGGAAATGAATGGGTAATTTGCAATTAGCAATTTGCTCATTGCAAATTAGGAATAGTAAAGAATCGCTATTTATTCCTTAAAATTTGCTATTTATAATATGTAAAATATTTTGATGATACATATGGCAGTTCATCTGTAACAAGATAAGAAGCTTAGGGATAGATTTATGATGAGTGGCGCATCCCCAGGGATGTGACAGTCATCCTGCGCCACTGTTCCGCCACCCATGGTGTGCTGCATTTACAATGCGGCGCAGCATGGGGCAAAAAAGGCACAGATGCGTGACGCATCTGTGCTGTAAAGGTGGCACATTGCTGGAGTTGTATCGTAAGTGCGATGCAGCTCCAGCAAGGATCAGGGGTGCCCCATCTATACAATGCTGCGTCAAGACCTATGCCAGCTTCAAGCAGGCGCAGGGTTTTGAAGCAGCTTTCTCCTATCTGATTGTAAATGCGGCACACCATGGGTGGTAAAGCAGTGGTGCACATTAACTGGTGCATGCCTGGGGATGTGCCATTTAATATAAATCTGCACTTTAACATTTGAGTATGTGCAGGGGACACAGAGTCGTTGAGGCTTATCCAAGGTTAAGAACAGATGAGTCCTGTTCAGTGAAAAATTAGACATAGGCTTCACCTGCTCAGCATCGCTGGACATGGCTAAATAATAGCTGCAAAATGTTACTCTTGTTAAATAATTTTACTATTATAATCTGTGAGATTTGTCTCTTACTCTGCAACATCTCATTGTTGTTGTCTTTCTTTAAAGATAAAGACAACCTCAACATGAGCGACAATCTGCAATCAGTTGATTTTGACCTCATCATTGAACTTGTAATTGAAACATCAGTGGATGTTGATCCATTGGATGATTTAAATCCTGAGGATGAAGAAGAGCGTGATGAGGATGCAGATTTGTCCGAATTATATGATATAGGATGGGAAGCTGACCTGCTTGAGCCTTTGGAATTATAAACATTTATTTTTAAAATTTATAATCAATAAAAAGTAAAAAGGTAAACCGTTTAATTTAAAAATAAAGACACCTTCAAAAACAGGTTATGTGTAGTGTCTTCAATAAAATATTAAAATATGCTCATAAAATTAGATCAGATTCACATATAAAATAGCATAGGTAACATAAATATAAATCTCATTTCTTTTCTGCTATTTCTGTATTGTAAATTTGCAAGGACTAAAAAATCTTCTATTTAAAATGTCAAGTAGTGTGTTATGTTTTTGATCACTATTACTGATTTACTGTTTGATAATAATGTTTAATAACATTTTTATTATATTTTTCCTCAGATTCAACTATGCCTACAAAAATAAGAGAGATGAAGGCTGCAAAAGGTCAAAGACAGCAGGAGAAAAAAAAAATGCGATGAAGAAAGCACCGGGTAAGAGCTCTAAATATTTCATAAGAAATATTTATAATAAAAAAAATATTAGTACAGAAAATGTTTCAATCCATAACAACACAAGTAAATCAAATGGAAAGAAAAGGACAAATGAAAATGTTACTGCTAGAGCAAGAGATAAATCTGTGCATGATAGTAGAAGGAAACAACAGTTTACGGAGATTCGTAAACGAATGTTCCGTAACAGGATAATTGGCAATTTGTTAAAAAATATTAAGAAAGGTCAACAGAAATTAGTTTTTTATAGGAGAAAAAAAAAAGTTGAGAAAGTTATTGATCAGGCTTTTGAAATTAAACGTAAGTTATTTATTTTGATAATCAATAGAATTAGGAAGCTAAACAAGGCAATTTTTGATTTCAAAAGAAATAGTAGATGGAAGAGAATAGTTAATCGTAGTAATTTTTGTGAAGTTTTTTCTGGAGAATGGATACATAGTTCAAGCTGTGAGGCATTTTTTAATGAAGAGAGTTATTTCCAGGATAATGATTTGGTGCATGCAGTTGACATCAGTGGTCGTGCTTATGAAGTGAAAGATGGTTGTCCAGTTGAAAAAGAAAAACTTGTGACAACAGAGGCAGAAGAGTTGTTAGGTAATGAGGTTTTAGGAAGACGTGGTAAGGGTCCTGTGTACACCTGGAAGTGTAGTAGTATTTGCAGTGTGCGACAGGATTCCATCAATTTGCTTTGTGATTTTGTACGGTCATTTAACAAGAAAAGTTTGAAGCAGAAAATAAGGTTGTTGCAAGAATTAGATCCTTGCAGAGTGAGAGAAGTGACAGGTTTGCATGGTCATTCACTGGCTTGTCTTTCCAGGAGAGTATGCCAGAGTGTTTTTCATCATTTCAGGATGCTAGCAGTGCATCATAACAAAGTGAGGAAGTTAGTTAGACTGTTGTATTATGCTAAGAGTCCAGCAATTATGCTGAAACAATTATGCGCTGCTCTTTTGCATGGTTCTGAAATAGATGTGAAGAATATATGTGAAGAAATTGAGTTTTGTTACTTTGGAAGTAAAGAGGAGAATGTTGAAATTGAGCAAGAAGTAGAGGGTCATTTGGAAGATAGTGTACAGGTTTCCAGTACAGATAATTTCCAGAGGGAAATTGCGACGTTTGACATGAAATCAAGTGAGAGGCCTAATTTCACTTGTGTGTGTTGTCGACGCACTTATTATAAGAATCAGACTAAGTTAGTGGATTTATATGCAAAAAGTGAAAGGGAAAATAATAGTGAATGGAAGGATTTTGCAACATACTTGATGGTAGAAAATTGTTTTGATTTGGGATTGGATCAACGTGTGTGTACTTATTGTTGTAACAAATTAAAACAAAACCAGATGCCTGCTAGAGCAGTTCATAATAATCTGGAATTGGTTGAGATTCCTTCTGAATTGAAGGATTTAAATACTTATGAATCTATTTTGATTCAAAGTATCCATCCCTTTCAGGCTATTGTAAGAATGGAGCCAAAGACAGGGAAATTGCCTCCATCAGATTTACAGAGAGGATTAAAGGGAAGAGTTGTTTATTTGCCTCTAGATTTGAAGAAAAACATTAACACAATTGGAGTAGAAAAAGTGGAAGAGGAACCTCTGGTTATCTTAGTTAATGGGGTTCCGACAAAGAATAAGAAAATATGGCAAGATTTAGTAGATGTTAGGAAAGTTAAAAAGGCAACATTGTATTTGAAAAAAAATAATAAATACTATAAGAATGTATATGTTGCAGAAGAGGAAGTAAGTGAGGACGAGGATAGCGATTTGTGTGCTGGTCAAATTGAGAAAGTAGAACCCTCTACTAGTGAGGAAATATATGAACATTATAGTGTTCATCCTTTGCATTCAAAGGAAGTCATGGGGAATGCTATTGAGTTGTTTCAAATGAAACAAGCCAAAGGGAGTCCCATTAGTGTTTGGGAGGAAAGTTTGGAAGCTCGGTGTTTCCCACAGCTTTTTCCAACAGGTCAGGGAGGAAGATATGATGAGCGACCTCATCAAATTCCTGCTTCTGAATACCGGACTTTGCGATTGTATGCAGGAGATGCTAGGTTTCGACAATGCATTCCTTATTTGTTTCATCTCCTGTTTGAAAGCGATCTGTCTGGACTGTCATATGCAGTGAACCACATCTTGAAAAGTGGTATACACATGCAAAACATCTCGGCAAGTTATTTTATGGATAAAGTGAATGTCCAAGATAGTATTTTGGAATCTCACCTGATTAATCTCATGGCGTGTCAGCGTGGTACTAATGAGTACTGGTACCGTCGTCATGGTGATTTAAAATGTATGCTGAGGAACTTAGGTACTCCCACATGGTTCCTCACTCTGAGTTGTGCCGAGTATGGCTGGGAAGACTTACTTCAATTTCTACGAGAGGCAAATGCTAACGTAGAAAACATCGAATTCAAGACACCCGGAGAACTGTGCTCTTTGGATCCAGTCAATGTATGTAGGTACTTCAATCATAGATTTGAAGCTATGATGTCTTTCATCATGAATAAGAAGAATCCACCTCTTGGAGAGGTGTTGGATTTCTTCTGGAGAAAGGAGTACCAAGCAAGAGGAGCTCCTCATATACATATGTTGCTGTGGATCAAGGATGCACCTAAATTTGGAACGGATCCAGAAGACTCAGTGATGAGTTTCATCCAACAGTATTCTACGTGTGCTGTTCCAAACGCAAAGGAGAAGAAAAGCCTAAGAGAAAAAGTTCTGCGTTTCCAAAGCCATCGATGTGGAAAGTACTGCCGTCGTAAATTCCGAAACAAAGACAAGTTCTACACCAAATGTCGTTTCGGCTTCCCACGACCGGTGATTTCTAAAGGAAGAGTAAACAGTTTGATGTCTTCGCTGCGACATAATGTGATGAAGAAATCACCTAAAAACACTTACAATTTGAAGAGGAACGAAGAGTCCAAGTATATCAACGACTACAACCCGGTGATTTTGTCCATGTGGAATGCTAACATGGATATACAGTTTGTGGCTGATAACTGTATGGCTGTGGCTCGGTATGTGACGTCGTATATCACCAAAAAAGAGAAGACAGAATTGAAGGATATGTGGGAGGACATTTCCCATGAAAAGAGCCTCAGCAAGAAGTTGTACAGTTTCAGTCTGAAGATGTTGTCGCATCGAGAAATCGGAGCGTACGAATGTTCTGACCGGTTGTCTTCAGCAAGTCTCTATGCCAAGTCCAGGAGTATCGTTTGGGCGAGTCTTGGTCTTGCTGCAACGCGTAATCGAGTTCTCAAACCTGTGCGGGAAATTGAGTATTTGGCGGAAAAGGAGCCAAACAGTACCGACATTTTGAAGACAAACATGTTGGATACATATTATCCAAATCGAAGCAGTCACCTAGAGAATGTTTGTCTGTATGAGGTTCTGCAAAATTACATGTTCAAGAGGAACATCAAAGAAGATACTGAGAAAGGAGTGTATGCTGTAATAGGAAGTGAGGGATGTCTGGTCAAGCAAAGAAAATGCCACTTGATAAACCATCGAAAATTGAGTGGCGAATCTCCTGAAAAAAAGGAGTTTTTCTATTTAGCACTTTTGCAACTTTTCAAGCCTTGGCGTGCAGAAGAGGAACTGCTTGGAGATTTCCTCTGTTACGAAGACTCTTTCAATGCCGCCAAGGAGACCATAGAATGTCCTGCTTTTCCCAAATATGTAGAAATGTTGAATGCGGAAATTGAGCAGGAAGCAACGATTGCAGCCGAGATTGCCAGAGACAGTTCTCAGGACAGTCAGAGTTCTGCTTCATTGAGTCAGGATCCACTAGGAGGACCTCTTATTGAAAATGAAGCTGCCACTGCTATGAATGAGGTGGAAAGAGCCATGGCACATGCTCAAGAGGATGCGGTTAACTTAGAAGAGTTGGAAAGGCAACTCAACGTTGAGCAGAGGAAAATATATGACGAAGTTACCATGCAAATTGATCATGGATTAAGTCATGATAAGAAAGAATGCTCATGTACGTCGTTGAAGCCTGTCCGACTGTACGTGAGTGGAGAAGCGGGAACTGGAAAAAGTTTCCTCATTAAAGCAATTTCATGCTATTTGCAGGAAAGGACAGAGTCATCACTGTCTTGTGTTGTCACTGCTCCAACTGGACTGGCAGCACATAATATTAAAGGGATTACTTTACATCGTTTACTGATGCTGCCAGTGGAGCATGACAACAAATTAGAATATCACAAGCTATCTGGAGATGCTTGTTTTGAAGTTTCAAGAATCTTGAGGAAAATGAAACTTCTTATCATTGACGAAGTAAGCATGGTTTCCAATGTCATGCTTGCCTTTGTGCATTTGAGGATGCAAGAAGTTCTCAAAACAGAGTATGATGTGTTATTCGGTGGCAAACACATCATTGTTTTTGGAGATCTTCTGCAGCTGACACCAGTGAAAGGGCAACCTGTGTTCAAAATGCTCACGCATGAAGATACCAGGAAGTGCCTAGGCAGCATTGGCAACGTCAATATATGGTTAAACTTCAATTATGCTGAACTGCATGAAAATATGCGTCAGGCAAAGGATGAAGTTTACAAGACTATTCTACAAGATGTTAGAATTGGAAAAGTGACCGAGCATGGGAAAGAAGCTTTACATGCACGATTACTGTCAAATTTATATCCAGAACAAGATGTTGTGCCTGAGAATATTTTTCAGAAAATTACTGATAAGAAATCTGGAATATGTTTGATGCCAACTCTTGCAGAATGTGCAAAATTTAACAACAAAATGTTGCATTTAGAAAAGCAAGAGATTGTGAAAGTGGAAGCTATTGATAGAGTAGAGCATATGGGATCAACAATTATTTTGTCTGAGAATCTGAAAACAAAATTGGATTCATTAGAGAAG
Organism: Lissotriton helveticus; assembly: GCF_964261635.1. NCBI lineage: Eukaryota > Metazoa > Chordata > Amphibia > Caudata > Salamandridae > Lissotriton > Lissotriton helveticus. The sequence continues at coordinate 722,617,233 of NC_136059.1, read as the reverse complement.
AGTATATCTAAAACTGCAGGTTTTGAAAAGACTCTGAATGTGTGCTTGAACTGCCGTATAATTTTAAGAAGGAATTTACATGTTGAAAGAGGTCTGGTAAATGGATCAATGGGTAATGTTGTTGATTTTGTGAAATACAGAAATAGAGATGGAATTGAATTTTTAAAAATTAAATTTGATGGCATTGAGGAAGTACAGCTAATTGCTCGTTGTTCTGCTAGATTTTTGCTTGTAAAAGACTTATATGTTCGCCGTAAGCAGTTCCCTGTTTGCTTGGCATATGCGGTGACAATTCATAAATCGCAAGGTTTAAGTGTAGACACTGCATTGGTGAATATTGGCAGTTCTGTGTTCAAGGAGGGTATGGCATATGTGGCATTGTCACGAGTTAGAACTTTATCGGGATTGTACTTGATTGACTGTGATGTCAGAAACATTTGTGCAGATCTAGATTGTGTTAAGGAATACAATAGGTTAAGAAGAGAGTATGCGCCACATTTGCCTCAGTTTCCTTTGTTTGAGAAACGTCTGGTAGGCCGGAAACGAAGAAATGAGAACAATACTGGGCAGGTTGTAGCAAAAAGAAAAAAAGTGAATGAACCTAAAATTACAAGCAGAAACAAAGAGGATTCTGTTGAAGATGTTGTTGGTTTTCAGTTTGAAAACAGTTCTGGTGTCAACTGCTATGCTAATGTAGTAATGAATGTTTTGTTTTCTCTAAAAAATGTAAAAGAAGAGATTGTGGTCAATTCTGATCAAAGATTTTGCAGTTTGTTAAATTCTGTGTTAGAGAAATGTACCACTGATAGAAGAAACATAGAAAGTGTGTCTGAAATTAGAAATCTGTTAGATAGATGTTCAGGCCAAACACAATTCTCTCAAAATATTCAGCAAGATTGTCAGGAGTTTTTAATGTATATGCTTCATGTATTACATGCTGAAGGTGTAGATGTAGATCAGCTGTTTGGGCTTTCTTATCAATGGCAGCATGACTGCGAGAACTGTATGGTATCAAGTACTACTAGTGTAGACTCAGAAAGATTTGTATATTTAACTTTGCCAGACAGTAAATCAGTCTCCTTTAATAAGCTAGTAAAAGCTGCTAATCACAACATGGAGTGTAGCCAATGTAAATCTGAAATGATGTCCACATTATTTATACGAACATATGGCCAGTACATCATTTTAATGTTCCAACGATGTAGGCCTGATGGAACAAAATTGACAACTTTAATAAAAAATTTTGTAGCTTCGCAGTTGTCAATATCAGGAAGGACTTTTGTAACTACAGCAATTATATATCATGACGGCCCTTCAATATCATCAGGACATTACACAGCTTATTTAAAGTCTAGAAATGGCTGGTCATTCTGTAATGATTCTGTTGTAATTTTCAAAAAAAAATTGCCGTATGACCTTAAAAACTCTTACCTGGTGTTTTTAAAACCAAAATTTTAGGAAAATAATCTCGGGATATGATCTGTGGAATTTCAAGAAGTTCTAATGGCTCCTACACAATTTGGCCTTGAGGATAAGTGTAGTTCAGAGACATAACTTCTAATCATAGGATTGGACATCATGGACATGTATGTGCAGTTTAAATGAGTTCAGAAAAACTGTTTCTTTTCATAAGCTAATTAAAGCAGCCAATCAAAACATGGAGTAGAGGGAATGTAAGTCTGCAATGCTGTCTACTGTTTTACATTACTTTGTGATTAAAAGTGATGTAGAGAATTAAATAATTGTAGTACTCATAGAGGTAGTGTAAGTCTGCTTCATATTAAGCAGTATCAGTGTCATACGAAATGTAGAACATGACTGAGCAAGAAGGGGAAGATATTACTATTCCAGGATTGTGAAAATGATCTTCAACATTTTAATTCTGAAAGTTGCGGGAATGCCAAATGATGGGATTGGTTAACAAGAAATCCAAGAGTTATACATGGCTCTGACAAAATTTGGCCTTGTGGAATCTTGTGGTAGAGAGCAAGAAGTCATTTATTGTATGTAACATGTTTTTAAAAACGATGGAGATTTTCTTTCAGAAACTGGTGGGCTGAAAGTAATAACAGCACAAAAGAGTATAAGCTATTCATAGGACATCCTTGGACGTCATGGAAAGTAAGTTAACTTTAAGGAGTTCTGATTTTTGATTTCTGATCTTGTATGGGTTTTTTAAACACAATCATTTTGATTGTGTTTTTTTTTCCCCGCTGTTACATGATGAATACCTTCAAGTCACTGTTTTTAGTGAATTTTGATACATTCTGAGAACAGCAAAAATAAACCATTTAACATGTATAATTAATTCTGTAATGTTTCCATTTATGATGTATATGTAGAACTGTGTAGAAGGCATGGAGAAGGTGAGGCTTCTGTAAGTGTCAAAGTTGTTGCATGCAGTGCTGCACTTCTGCGTATTCTTTGATATGCTAGACTACATCTGCACAATGAGATACCTAAGCAAAGGAAACAGAAGTGATGTGATTGTGAAATGAGCAAAATAAATTGCATGTATTTCAATTACATCACCTGTGTTTCCTATCATTACGAATCACATTGTGCAGATCAAGTTTAGGTCTGTCCAGGGAAACATAGGAGGTTTGGACTTTGTTGAAGATTGCAGTGGACATGACTCACTTCATTGGTAGACCTTCACATGTATTATGTCTTCTATTCTCTTCAACAACTTGAAATTTCATCTGCAACCCTGAGTAGGCCTCACCTGAAACAAAACTCTGGATAGTAGACATCTTATTGGCATCCTGAAGCAATTATTTTAAATTTTAGTGTCTTGCGACACTTTTCTGAGAGAACAGCAATGCAAAAGATGCACCATGTTTTAAGATAGGCCTCACTTCATCTGCATCAAGATACTGTTAGTTTAAAATGTATATCTTTAGGACTGTGTAGGGGGCCTGGAGAAGAAGAAGCTTCTGTAAGTGTCAAAGTTGTTGAAAAACTGTTTGTCCTTCAATCTTTGCCCTTGTCTTTTGTAATTTTTCAATACATGTTTTTATATTTTTCAAATGTTTGTTCTCTCTTTCACAGATTGAAAGTATAAAAATAAAAAGTGAGGAATTTAACGACAATTATAAGGTAAGTATTTTGTACTCTTTTCGTTACATTTCTATCACATTGAACTACTATTAGTTCCACTGCTTCATTTCTTTAATCCTCAGTTTCCTGCCTTTGCTACTTCCCTCATTCCTTTCTCTATTACCTACTTACTCAACTCCTTCCACTTTTTTTCTCAGTCCCTCTCTTTTCATAGTTCCTCACTCTTGTTCACTCACTCCGTCTCTATTACTCTTAGTGTCTTTGACTGATCACTGTATCACTATTTGTTCATAATGCTTTCTCTGTGTAGTTGAAGCACACTAAGGGGCATATTATGAATGCAGCCAATAAAATTATTGCTCTTTTTATTGGCAGAAAACTGGTGCAAAAGCGGCTTTAGCGGCAGTTTTCTGCCGCAAAAGCAGCTTTAGCGACACATTTCTGCCTATAAAAGCTGCAAAACTTTTATTGCCTATGTTGATAATATGCCCCTATGTTATTTACATTAGGGCTATATTGTCCAGTATAACAATCAAAATTGCTCTCCAAAGACACCAGGCAAAGCAGACGCTCCCTCAAACAGATCACCAAGCGCAATTTACCCTACTTACAATCTAGCCTGTTCTCTGTCGAGACTTTAGCAATCTTTAGAGCACAAGATAAGATTTTTTTACATGGAAGAGCCATACGTATTGCAATTCTACTTAAGAAACAAGCATTGGCATAGACAATAGGTCTCGCCTTTGGGACCTTATACGTGTTTAGCCATGCAACAGTTGATGTTGCTGCACCAAGGATATTATGCTGCATAACTAAAGACTTAGAAGGTCCAAAAGTCGATACCTATTGGCTATGCCAATGCTTGTTTTTCTTTCACTTCGTTATCTATTTTGTTTTTCACAATTATACCATCTTCTGTCTGTTTTTTGGTAAATAGATCTATTAAATAGTATCTCTTCTTTACTACCTATAGCTGTCTTTCTTGAAACATCACTCTCTGTTTACTTTCCTTATACTTACTCTTTTTTTTTAAAAAGTTTTTTTTTTGGTTAGCTCCCGGTACGCGTACCGGGAAGCTAAACCGGAAGCGAACCAAAAGAAATAGAGCTTGCCAGAGTGCTAAACATTCTAGCAATTTTTTTGGAAAGGGAAGGTAGTTCTGAAAAGAACTTTTTTTTTTATATTTTTGTTCTCACAATTGCAAAACCTTCGCCCTATCTCCCTTCTTCCTTTCTGCGCAAAGATTGTGGAGAAAATTGCAAATAAACAGCTCATGCAACATCTAGAAGAACAAACCCACCTCCACTCATCTCAATCTGGGTTTAGAACCGGCTACTCGACGGAGTCAGCAGTTCTATTTTCCACTGAGCGCATAAGGCAGATAGTGGATGAAGGCGAGACAGCAGCTTTAGTCTTACTAGATCTGAGTGCAGCGTTTGACACCGTGCTGCACTCCACGCTGCTGTCTCGCCTGATGGAGATGGGGGTGACGGGGTCTGCGCTAGCCTGGCTGAAATCTTACCTGGCTGACAGAAGCTTTCAGCTACACTGTCCCCCCTTCAAATCGTCTCCACGCAGGGTAAGCCATGGGGTTCCTCAGGGGTCAAGTTTGAGCCCCACCTTATTTAACATCTATATGGAACCCCTGGCTCGCGTTGTGGAGACTTTTGGGGTGGACATTGTTAGCTACGCTGACGACACCCAGTTGGTGTTTAAACTCTCACCCGACCGCAGTCAAGATGCCATCAACTTCTCGAACTGTATGTCAGCAGTAGCAGTGTGGATGAATGACAACTGCCTTCGCCTCAATGGCGAAAAGACAGAGCTGTTGGTGGTCGGAAGAGCAACATCTACATGGTCAAGACTATGGTGGCCCAGTGAACTTGGGGACCCCCCCATTCCGAGGGAGTCGGTACGTAACCTTGGTGTTATGTTGGACACCGACCTCTCGTATAAGATCCACGTCAATAAAGTCACAGGGAGATGCTTTGGCCTACTCAAGGTTCTTCGTAAGGTCTTGGACCTCTTGCCTGCTGTAGCCAGAAAAACTATTGTTCACGCCCTAGTAACTCCACACCTTGATTACGGCAATGCCATGCTGTTGGGGCTAAGCCAAAAAGCACTACACCAACTCCAGTGCGTGCAGAATGCCGCCGCACGTTTAGTGCTTGGCCTTCCGCGCAGAGCTTCAGGAAAGTCTGCCTTGGCTAAACTCCACTGGCTTCCCGTCAGGGAGCGTATTAAATTTAAAGCCCTCTGCTACACTCATCGCATAGCCCAGAACAAAGGCCCGGATTATCTCAAAAACCTCCTGGCCATACATCGCCCCATTCGCAATCTAAGATCCTCTGGTGCGATGTTGTTTAAAACTCCCCGTATTCTTAGGGCCAGAATGGGCGGCCGCTCATTTAGGCACCTAGCCCCTAAATACTGGAATGCTCTACCTCTGAACATGAGAATGGAGCCATCTGAAATAGGATTCCGGAGGAAATTAAAAACACTCCTCTTCCCCACTTTATAATCCTGTTTCTCAGGCCCTAGGTAGAATTTATCAGTAATTAGCGCGGGGACTCACTGTTCTATGTGTAGCCAGGCGCTCTATAAATGCTAAAAATCAAATTTGTTGTTTTATATTTTTTTTGTATTTTTTGAACATTTTTTGTTTTTTTTGTATTTTTTGAACGATTTTATATTTTTTTGGGGTTTTTTTTGGGGGGGGGGGAACAACAAAAAACAGGCGTTGAAAAGGGCTCAACAGGAGCAAAAAAAAATTACTGGGGGCGGTTAGGGCAATTATGATTGTCATAAGCCAGGTTGATGGCATTAATACTCATGTTACCACATGATATCAACGCACCACAGTGCATACAAGTATGTTTCATGTGCCCAAAATTCTCTTGGATGTTTGGCACAGTTTCCCGTGCCTCTGCTGGTGTCAATGATATTGACGATGTTGACCTGGCCACAGGAGTTGCTGTTGGGTTTTGTTCCATATCCCGTATTTCCGCCCGGCTGTAATTAAGTGGATGCTTCCTGGTCATGTGCCGATGCATGGTATAGTTCCCATAGCTATACTTTTTATCAGTCCCTCTTGATAATTTCTCTTTGCAGATGAGGCAGGTCACATACCTCGCATTCACTTTCTTTTGCCCTGGAGGGATTGAATAAAACTGCCAGATGAAACTGGCTTTCCTATGGGAAACCCGGGGCACCTCTTCCAAGAACTGTGGTTCTTCTCCCTCCTCTTCCTCCATTTCTTCCTCTTCCTCCTCAGTGTTGGTGATGACCTGGGGAGGTGGTCCTCTCTTCCCATGAGGAGGTGGAGGTGGTGGTGGGGGTGCACCAGCTGAAGCAAGTACTGAAGCCATTGCTCTACTATGAATAAAGGTCTTCCTCTCACAATGATGAAAGTCAGAGTGAGGAAAGAAGGAGGGGTTTTCATCATTTGGGAAAAACAATAGTTCTCAACCAATGAAAAGTGTTATTTTTAGGTCACCTGACCTAGCCTTCCATAATTATGAAACTAAAAGTGAAATGAACCAATGAAAAGCTTTATTAACAAGTCACATGACTCTAACTTTCATGTTACGCGCTGCGGAACGCTCCCCGGTTAGCTTCCGGTTCGCTGCGCTTCGCGCCTCGGTCCGCGCCCGGGGACACTTCCGGGTGCGCTAACGCAGTACGTCACAAGACGCATTTCGCGGCAACGCGATACGTCGCGCTTTCGCGCCGCGGATCGCTTCCGGGGAGTTGCGTTTCGCGCCTCGGTCCGCGCCCCGGGGCACTTCCGGGTGCGCTAACGCAGTACGTCATAAGACGCATTACGCGGCAACGCGATACCGTAACTATGTTGATTTGTTACCGGTTCGCGGACCGGATCGCGGAATCGAATTGAGCTAACGGGAAGCTTCCTGGTTCGCGGACCGGGAGCGAAACAAAAAAAATATTTAAAAAAAATTATTAATAAACATATAAAATATATTTTTGGATTTAAAGAAGAATACATTTTACAGCTGTAGATATTAGCTTTTAAAAAACCAATGAAATTCACTGAAAAAACCATAGGTTATAGACCATATATAGTTAGGAATTAGCATTTACAAAACCTTGAAAATTCACTGAAAAAACCATAGGTTATAGACCATATATAGTTAGGAATTAGCATTTAAAAAACCTTATTTTACTCACACAAAACCATTGAAATTCCATATATAGTTAGTTGCACTAACTATATATCGCGCACCCGCAATCCACTGCTGATCATGTCACATATTACATCATTCATGACATGGTCAGTGACATCACTGATGACATCACTGATGACATCTCAAATGACATCACTGATGACATCACTGATGACATCTCAAATGACATCACTGATTACATCACTGATGACATCTCATTTGACATTACTGATCACATCACTGATGACATCATTCATGTGATAATACGATGAACCTCTTCAGACTCTAATATAACCTTAGATACACTCAGTGTAAACAGACACTCATAGACTGTCACTCATCCATGAAGTTACACACACACCTAGTCAGTCATGCAAACAATCAATCACACCTCCATTTCCTTAACTATACAGTTAAACACACCTTACTTATTCAAACATATACTAAAACATATTTACTCACTTATACAATCCTGGATACAAGTTCACAATGATCCATACAGCCACTCACACATTCACTGGCTCTTATGCACAGTTATTTATATATGTCAACTCTCACATGTACTGTATTTTACATATGTACTTACTTTGACATGTAGCACTGAGATATCTATTCACTCACCAATACAGTCATGCACACAGTCAACCGCCCATACAGCTGTTTCCACATGCACTTTTGAACCCATACATCTATGCAGAGAGTCATACACCTCCCAGCCACCCATACACACTCTCAGTCTCCCATACAAATACTTGGGCAACCAATCAATAACCCATATAGTTAATCATATAGCTACTGATCAACACATGCAGCAGTTTACAGAACAACAGACATAATGATGCACAAATTAAGACAGTTTAGTCACTAACCCATGCACTCAGTGAGACACATTTAATCACTCACTCATACAGTCAGTCACGCACCTACTAAATCCTTTGTTCAGACACTTCTACATCCACTCATTCTTCAATATGTAAGACATATTTTAACTTTACAGAAACATACAGTCACTGGATGTTGTCATCAGTGATGTCATCAGTGATGTCATTTGAGATGTCATCAGTGATGTCATCAGTGATGTCATTTGAGATGTCATCAGTGATGTCATCAGTGATGTCACTGACCATGTCATGAATGATGTAATATGTGACATGATCAGCAGTGGATTGCGGGTGCGCGATATATAGTTAGTGCAACTAACTATATATGGAATTTCAATGGTTTTGTGTGAGTAAAATAAGGTTTTTTAAATGCTAATTCCTAACTATATATGGTCTATAACCTATGGTTTTTTCAGTGAATTTTCAAGGTTTTGTAAATGCTAATTCCTAACTATATATGGTCTATAACCTATGGTTTTTTCAGTGAATATATATATATATATACATATACATATACATATACATATACATATAAAACTGAATTGTCTTATTTGTTCTGGGAGACTCCTGGGGACTGATCTACATTTTCCTATTTACATTAGTATCAGGATTGCCAACTGGAAGGATTTGGAGACCGGGGGATATATGGAGGAGCATTTGCAACAGGTAAGCAAACAAATGACAACGGACCTGATGGACGGTGATGCTGTGAGATTGGAGGCAGCAAAACATATTTTCAGTGTCAATAAGGAAACTGGACGTGCGAGGTTTGTGGCCAGCACTATGACTGCACAAACAGGCACTGTGACTTTAAAACAATGTATGTTCACTTTAGAAAAGCTGATGAAAAAATAAGTCAGTAAGTGTGGTAATTGACATCTCTGTTGAGATATTAAGAGGTGAACAAAGTCCCGAGAGGTCTTCGCAACATTATAGTTCCCACATATGAGTCTCCCCAAAACAGGCCTTTTGGATGAATGGATGGACTTTCAGTGATATCAAGCAGAGTCATGCTAGAAATGCTTGATACGTATTTTCAGAATTGGATTTAACATGCATCCTCAATGAGATTAAGGGCATAAAAACCAGATCTAGAAAAGGGCAAAAAGCAAACTACCTTTATAGACACCAAAATGATAGAAAGACTCACAAAACTTAGAGAAGTTAAAATTAAATTATGCAGAACGCAGAACCCTGACTTTCCAATGTAAGTACCAACAATGAAAATATAGCAAGGTGTAGAATGGGAGAGATATCGAGTTTTTAAAGGAATTTCGACTTATGCGTCAGGCCGACAAATCCAGAAAATACAGATCCCCACTGAGATGAAGGGGAAGAGGACAAGGAAAAGGTGGAAATAAAGGCTCAGATCCAGGAGAAACAGATGGCGTAATACCTCAAATGGGAAGACAGACTCGTCGGAAAAACTGAAAACCCAACTAAAAGTTATGAATTTGTTTAGCAGGAATTTAGCAAATGAGGAAGTTTGACTGCTGAAATTAGGATTATCGCACTGCCCTACTATAAACTGGAATTACACTCAAACAAGAATAGATTTGTACCTGTTTATCAGGAAGTTAAAACTAGACAAAATAAATAAAATGTCTAAGCATAAAACAGATATTTTGAGACCAGAGGATTTATTAAATAACATCCGTATTGGCAATGTGCAAAGGCTGCTGGCCTTAGAAGCTCCATAAAGAGAGGGGAATGGTGAGGATGCTAATGTCGATCTGAATTAAATAATTAATAATTTAGGGATCAATATGAACATATCCAGTAACAGTGGCTTTAAACCCAAGTCCATAATAATACCTTCTTTACCACATGATAATATTGATGTTAATCTTTGAGACTAGAGCAAAGCACAACACAGATAGTTTAGCTCCACTTCAAAGAACAACCCTAATCATATTAGAATCTGACCCCACAGTGATGATTAAACCCTCCGATAAAGGAGGTAACGTGATTCTCATGGAAGTGCCAATGTAATGGGAGGTTATGCAGAAATTCAGTCAAGATGAATGTAATGAGGTAATTTCTTGTGATATATATAAGATGCAAGTGAGAAAATACCAAGAATATACGTTGGAATGAAAATCAAGGTGTATTACCCCTCAGAATATGCTCATGGAATATTAACGGGCAAAACAACAAGATCACTGACGCTGAATTTCTCGACTACTTAAAAACTTTCGACATCATTCTACGCCAGGAAACATGGCAAGAGGTGCCTCTGCAAATAGAGGGATATATCTGTTTCCACACACTTCCGCTCTAATGAATAGCAACTATGGTCGTCTATAAGGCGGCCTGGACACTTACATCAAAACATCACAAATTTATAGCACAGTCGAATTATCGCCTGTATTACCAGCTGTATATAGCATAAAAATTCAACTAAACCTCACTGGAAAAAAGGAGGAGGTATTGATAATAAACATATACATAAAGCCGAAACAGAAAAAACAGGATTTAAAGAAATTGATTTAACACCTTTATCAATTGATGAGTATGCATGCCACTCCAAATTTCATTCTGTCAGGAAACTTCAATGAGCACATATTAGGTACCACCTCACATGAAGACACCCAAGTCCAGTCTTTTCATTGGAACATTCCAACCCAATCACACAGAGACCACGGAAGAACATCCAAGGGCGATACTGAGCTGCTAGAAGATCTGTAGAACTTGGGACTAAGGGCGCTAAATGGCAGATTTGTCGATGATTCCCAACCGGCTGCCTCATTCCTCTCAGGCCACGTAACCTCTACAATTGACTACACCTTAGTGTCTCTCCCATTCTTCCAACACATAAAAGGCTACTGTCTAGGGGACAAAGGAGACAGTGACCACCGGCCACCGGAAATCTCCAATACCAGATAAATCAATCCTTAACCCAGTTGGAAAGCATGCATGCCACACAATAAGCCTAAAAAAATTAAATCATCCATAGCTAACTCCAGGGAGGTGCTCCTGGCAGCAAAACAACAACTAAACAAGCTTAGCCATCGCACGGGAAATCAAACTTACATGTGGGAAACCTTCACGTCCATGTTTTCAAACTCTTACTCATCCGTAGCCCGGCACTTACTGATCAACGATCCAACAATTGCAGGGAAGGCCGCGAGCGCACAAAGGTCAACTCTAAAAAGTCTAAAAAAAGTCATAAATAAATCACTAAGGCTTTTTAAGTTTACGCCCGGGGGACATGGACCTACTTCTGCAGCTCCGAAAGAGCAAAGCCAAACTCAGGAAACTTAAATGGGACACAAGAAAAACACCAGTAAATGAACCCTGGTCCAAACTCCATTACGACTCCAAAGGAAATAACAGTGCACTTTTCTTGGCAACGATAAACACATTCCTACAACCGGCACATGACGGGTTAACAATATACATAACAGAAAACAACTGGACATCCTTTTTAGAACGTCACTTCAATCAATATGCACCAGGACTTAATATTAGCAATGATGTCTAATCAGCACCCCAACTACAGACTGTGATGACTAACGAGGCAGAGATAATCAAAATTGACGCCGTCATTATCAGGGAACAAATGCATAAAGGGAGGAAAGAAGGAGTACCCGGGTCAAACATGATTCCACCAGCTCTTTTTAAACAATAACCAGAATACTGGTCAGAAACCCTAGCTCCAATCTTCAGCTCTGTTAGACAGTCTGGGTGTTTGCCTGTATCATGGAAGGGGTCAGTCATCTCACCAATTTATAAAGCGGGGGACAAGACCCTACCAAAAAACTACAGTCTAATTGCACTACTGGACGTAGAGGTAAAATATTTTGCGGGTAATCTAATTACACAGCTGCAAGAATTGGTAACAGTGCAAGACATAATTCCCCCTAGCCAAACAGGGTTCTGTAGAGAGACAGGTACAACAACCAACCTTCTAGCAATGTCACTAATCATCGACAAAGCAATTTTAACCAAACAATCTCTCCATTTCTGCTTTGTGGATTTTAAGGCGGCGTTCAACAACGTCAACCGAGCTAACCTTTTTGAGGAAATTGGTGCTCTGGGTGGTTCCCTCGACCCTCCTAAATCTCCGAATAGAACTACATTCCAACACGTGGATACAGGTTAAGCTTAGAAATGGCTCGCACCTGTCGAGGCGCATACAAACAACCAAAGGTCTCAAGCAGAGGTGCGTTCTCGCACCCTTTCTGTTTATCGAAGCTGACTTAACAACAGTGCTCACCACTTGCAATGTGCACGCCCCTCGAATAGGAGGAAAACCCATTTCCAGCATGTCATATGTGGACGATGTTGTTTTAACTAGCCATACACAAGTAGGTTTAGAACGGTTACTTAACACACTGCATGGGTACGCTGATGAAAACCAACTACAAGTCAACATAGACAAAACTAAAACTTTGACTATTAATGGAAAAAGCGGTCCCATGTTTAGTCGCTCGGAAAAACCGCAATCATGAACTGCAATGTGTATAAGTACCTAGGTGTCATTTTTGTCAAAGGGGGCTAATTTGCTAACCAGATTAAACCATCAAGAGGGAAGGAATGGCGATTGCGACAACGCTAAGGATTGTTAAAACAAAATTGACTGGACCAACATTTGCCCCACTTCTTCGTGTTGCGCAAGCAAAAATTCCATCAACAGTAACATATGGCAGCGAGGTACTGAGAGGCAGTGACGCTTCACTGCTGGATACCACCTGGGCAAAGGCATATAGAGTAATGCTAAACCTCCCGCCATATACCTCGCCAGCACAGTTTCGCCTAGACCTTTTAACAAAGCAACTCCACGCAAGGCGAGGCTCGTACATCAAGTGCTGGCATAAAATCAAGAACTCCGCCAAGAACACATTGAACCATCAGCCCTGGCAGAAGCTGTGCAGCACATTCATTACGAGGGCTAAAACATATCTGAATGAATCACTGGCTGCCACAGGACTAGCTGAACAATGGGAGATTGCACTCACACTTTAAGTGCATCGTAAACAAGGTTATTAAGAACATTTCTCTCACAGAAGATAAAGCCGCCTTTGCACACAGGAGCCACACATGGATGACTCTGTGCAGTTACAAATTAATTGGCACACAGGCATACTTTTAACTGGGGTACTCTAGGAAGTCTAAAGATGCCTTTCTAAAACACAGGTTAGGGATCCTGTCAGTCATACCTAATCTCCCACCATGGCTGAGAAAGAACTATGGGAACTTGTGCCGGCTATGCAGAGTTGGGAATGAGGATATTGAACACATAGTATGCTCCTGCATCAAACTAAAAGAAGAAAGGGTAGGCCTCTGAAGAACCGGGTTATTTAAGACCCAGCGGCGTCAGGGGAAACGCCCTAGTCTCCGGGTCCACCTGTCTTAGAGTACAGAGACACGGGTGATTCTTGGTGACGCCAAAGATCAATTTTATTAGCTGCAGCCTGTAACAGAGATCCTAGAAGTACAACACGGTGTATGTTCTCAGGAGACTGCTCGCTCACAAGAACCAGTCATCCCTTTTTATACCAAATATTATGCTCCAGGCAAATATCCCTAATTTACAGTTGGCCACTCACATGTTTTCACAGAAAGAAAAAGGCAGGATCATGATGACAAGTAAATTTTTCAGTTTGTCCAGCCCATAATCAACTATAGGTCAACCCAACATTCTTGATCAGACAGGTCGATCGAACCCACCATAAACCCGGGCACATCCCCATCGTAAACGGACCATAAAGCAAAGAGTAGAGACAGGTGTGAGCAAGATAAGACATAGTTATGCGCAATAAAAAAGGTTTGATGGTGTTTTGTGTCTTGATCCGTAATCTCGATCAGCTACCGGGGAAAGGACTGGTTAAACCAGTTTGGCTTCAGGCAAGAGGGTCGCTCGTTCAGGTCATTCAGAAGGCAGCTAAAGTGTACGTGTGTTTGGAGACTTGTTCGGCCACTGTCACCGGCCTATGTGAGGGCAACCACAAAATGGCTGCCGTACGCAAGATGGAACCCGAGGGTTCAGAACGGACTCCCTGATTTCATGGTGATCTCGTCACTCGAATAGGACGAAAATACTCACACATCTAGCACTCGCCATATTCGGTCTGCTGATACCAAATTCGTCATGTTACGACGACCTTCACAACGAGGTTCCGAATTTCAATACATCAGGCCCTCCTTTTGCCCTTACATAGGCAATAACCTAAACCCATGTTAGTCTGAGTCCAGGTCTATACTCATCAGATCATCAAGATAGCACACCAGGCCTTTTGGAACACTGGCCCCAGGATCACTCGTGACCTAATCACCCACTATACTCCTAGCAGGAGCCTCCGTTCCAGTCAGACCTTCTTTGCAATGGCCCCCAGAATAAAAAGGTCTAGATCTGGAGGCAGGACGTTTTCCTATAATGCTGCCAGGGCCTGGAACGCCCTGCCACTTCACTTCAGAGCCAACCCCAATCTGTCTGCGTTTCGCAAACAGTTGAAAACTTTTCTCTTCATTCTGCCCAACTAACTCTACCCTTGCCTCCTTCATATGCTCTCTTGCGGGTTCATGGTATTCTTTGCGCTTGGACGCCTCCGGGCAGCAATTCGCGCTGTATAAATTTACATCCATCCATCCATCCAATATGTTGCTGTAGCATCATCCTATTACTTAGCATGTCTCTTGATAGGGGTTTCCTTACACACGATGTAGCACAGAAACCACATATAGCAGGGGTACACTGTACACAAAGACAGAGCAGGAAAAGGATGGCTAAGATCACCCCAATTACCATCAGAGTCTTCCATCCCCACGTGGATAACAGTTCCCAGAACCATCCCATCAACGACCAATCTCCTTTATCCATGTGTATAGATTCGGAGATTTTATGCAGTTTGGAAATGGCCTGGTACACTGTCAGAGCATTGTCTGGAATGAAAACACAGCGACTTGATTGGATCACTTTACATACCCCACCTCGATCTGCGAGTATGACATCTAGCGCAACTCTGTTCTGGAGAGTCATAAGACGATCCGACTGGAGCTCAGCAGTCAAGTTACTAAGGGCACCGCAGTTTCAACTATGGTGGACTCAACCACCCTCGTCAGTTGTCGTATGTTCCTGCTGTTCACCATAGGTCCCCAAAATGGCAGAAAACCCTTCAAGAAATCTCCCAATTCTTGTCCTGCAGTATCTTCCTGACTGAAGACACCTCTGACTACTCTTGTCTTGTGGTAATCTGCCGCGGCTGTGTAGGTGGGAGGCAACAGGAATGAGACAAAACATGTGCCCGAGAAATCAGGGGCAACCATGTGTATGCTCTATCATAGCAGATGAAATAGGTACCCTTAGCTGCTAGGAACGATGGGGAAGTCTGGGACAAAAAAACATGCGTCTCAGTGCAGATACTACTCCCTAACTGAGCTCTCGTATTCTTGCCATTACCTTGCAGACAAAGATGACCCTGATGGGGTGCAATCCAAATCGGAGAGGATCTTTTTGTTTGCTGGTTCTTACTCAGACTAGCTCCATATCCGGTCACGTTCCAACCAATATACGCTAGTGTCTCATCTCTCGGGATAGTCTCATAGGAACTAGCTCCTTTAATCATATCGACTATTCCCTTAACTAGAGCACTATTCTTTGGATTATCCTTCACAGAACGTAGGGGGTGGACTTCGCAAGCGTAGATGAACATCGTTCGGTACGCCCATACGGAACCATTGTAGCTAAATGGCAGGACTAGATAAGGAATACCTTTATCAGTAGTATGAGGCATAAGACCACACACCCAACAGTTAGTTGTGTTCACTACTAATTGGTGTTGGTGCAGAAGCTGAACGAAAGAGTTATTAACGACCTCCAACCTTCTAACAGTCTCATGTTCAGGCAGAGGATGGAAAGAATGCGAAGATACAGTAGAAGGAGGTATGGGTTGTGTAGTGGGTGCAAACGTCACTTGAAAAGAGAATATAACATATCCCATTAAGAACATCATTAAGCTAAGCAACATGAAAACGCACAATATTAAAAAACATTTTCTACTCATTATTTCACATATTTTGGCTCTAAAGTTTGTTTCTTCAACAGGTCTCTCCATCTCGAAAAACTCCATCCTCTAACCTTGCTGCTCGCGGAGGTAGGGTGTTCCGTGCTAAGAAATGCGTCTGTCAGTCCAGGCAACGCCCTAGGACCAACCAGAACCGTCGTCCTTGTGTCTTCGGCTTGCACTCCAAAGACTTGGCGCCGCGACCCTACAGCTGAACCCGGATGGCGGTTCGAAAAATAAAAATCGGTCAATACAGTTTCTCAGATGGGAGAGCTGATCTTTCAAAAATAGTAAAGAAAAGGATTTTTATTTTATTAGTCCCATGACTCTTGGTCGCAGATTATAACGGTTCTTGCCGGGCGTTGTGTGGTCGCAGAATAAGAGTTCAGGTTCGGTAGTGTCCAGCCGCACTCATGGTGGCACGGCTTCTTGCAAAAGATTGTCACTTTCACGCTCAGAACTTGTCCCAATTAAATGTGCATCGCTAAAAGGCAGAAAACGAGGCACAGTTTCGGTCTCAGAATCAGGAATGCCCTCCTGGACCCACCGGTTGTACGGTAGAGGCAGAGGAACCCTCTTACGATGTACGCCGTGGATCCACTTTTTCTTCCCTTGCACTCGTACTGCAGTTCTCGTAGATAAAAGCACCAAGTATGGACCGGTCCATCGGGGCTGATCGTTCTTTGTCCGTTGAAAGTTCTTGATCAGCACCCACGATCCGGGATTGATTGCATGCCCTGGATCTTCAGAAGCCTGAGGCAGTGTATCATGAACCTGTTGGTGTAAGACACGCAATTTAGCCGTCAAATCATACAGATAGTCAAGCAATACAGGGTGTTCAATCTCGCTGAATTTCGTCGGCCTCGGTACTCCCCATATGTAGGCCGGGTGACCAAAAATTATTTCATATGGACTAAGTCCCACTCGTGAATGCACAGTCATCCTAGTCGACAGGAGTGCTAATGGCAAAGCATCAGGCCATTTAAGACCAGAGCTTGCTTGTATCTTGGCCAGCTTCAATTTGAGGGTGCCATTATAGCACTCCACTAGACCAGCTGATTGGGGGTGATTCGCAGCGTGGAATTTTTGGCGGATTCCTAACCCTTCACACACTCTCTTCATCACTTGACCCACAAATTCACTCCCATTATCACTCCAGACCATTCTCGGCAAACCATACCTAGGGAAAAACTCTTTGACAAGTGCTTTAGCTGTGGACAAGGCGGTATTATCTTTTAGGGGGGATGCTTCTACCCATCTTGAGAAGGCACAAACAACCACAAGTACGCATTTTAGGTTGTTGCATCTCTCCATGTGGATGAAATCTAGCTTCAAAACCTCGAACGGATACGTCGGAGGCGCAAAATGACCAGCTGGAGTTGGAGTTCCCTTACCAGGATTGTATTTCAGGCAAACCATACAATTCTTGACCACATCATCTGCACATTTAGGAATCCCAGTATTTTGCCATACTGGAGCCAACAACTTACAGATCCCTTTCACACTGATATGAGCCATTCCATGCGCCATTGTAACCACTGCAAGCACATACGCATCGGGTAACAACCATCGCTGATGCTCTGACAACTCAACTCAGCAACCATTCGCATCCAATTTACCCGTACTCTCTCTCCATACGCTCAACTCTTTCTCTGTAGCTTCAGCTTGGATAGACTTCACACTTTCTATCGTATCCTCACACATTCCAACATCACCAATCCATCTTGCAGGGCCCGCAACATACATTCGACTCATCACATCCCTCGCTGTTTCTTTCGCAACTTCGTCAGCAAACGCATTACCGCGACCAACGTCGTCAATAACCTTCTTATGTGCACTGCATTTCATAATCGCAACTTGCAACGGCAAGGTAAGTGATCCAAGAAGCTCATTCACCAACTGACCATTCTGAATCTTCGTTCCATGAGACGTGAGGAACCCACGTTCCTTCCACAAGCGTCCAAAGCTATGAGCCACACCAAACGCATACTGGCTGTCAGTATATGTGGTCACTTTCTTTCCTTTCGATAGCACACATGCTCTCGTAAGTGCAATCAACTCGGCTGCTTGAGCTGAATTATGTGGGATACGTGCAGGTTCAACAATCGTCTGTAAAGTCGTGACAGCATATGCCGCAGTCGCATCACCATTTGGAAGCTTGAAGCATGAACCATCCACCCATAAGGTACCGTCACACTTCTCAAGAGGAGTGTCCCTAAGATCCACTCTCCCTTTCGTTTCCTCCTCTGTCCTGAGAAAGCAATCATGCTGTTCAGAAACATCTGTTTCTGCTACAATCGGCAACAACGTAGCTGGATTCAACGTATTGCATCTCTTTATGTGCACATGACTCGCTAAGAGAGTCAGCTCATAACCTGACAATCGAGCACTGGTTAAGTGCTGTGTCTTAGTCTTATTTAACAAGGTATCCACTGCATGTGGAACCATTACAATCAACATATTATTCATCACTAACCCAGCAGACTGTCGAATAGAAACAGCTGCTGCCTCTGTGGCTCTCAAACAACTCGGCAACGCTCTAGCTACCGGATCCAAGGTCGATGAGAAATACGTGCATGGACGTTGCTTGTCCCCAAAAGACTGTGTCAACACTGACAACACGCATCCCTCTCTCTCGTGGACATAAAGCGTAAAAGGCTTACTGTAGTCGGGAGGACCCAACACAGGAGCCGAACACAATGCATCGCGTAATTCAGAAAAACTTTTCTGACAGTCGTCAGACCACGGGAGGGGACACGGTGTACCTTTACAAGTCAATGCCACCAAAGGTTTGGCCAGCAAAGAAAAATTCGGTATCCATTGTCTGCAATATGACGTGATACCCAAGAAAGCACGCACTTCTCTTTGTGTAGTAGGCAGACTCATTTTCGCAATTGCTTGAATTCGTTCTGGGGTCAATCTTCTTCCCTCCTTCGATAAGAGATGACCTGAGTAGGTCACTTCTTGTCGACAATACTGCAACTTCGAAAGAGACACTTTGTGATGGAAATCAGACAAATAACGTAACAACAGCAAGGTAGCTTCCTTACAAATCTCCTCAGTATCGGCAGCGACTAATAAATCGTCAACGTACTGGAGAAGAGCAGCACCATTAGGTAAAGCAATCATATCAAGCTGTGTTTTTAAAGCCTGCCTATAGATAGAAGGACTCTCGCAATAGCCTTGAGGAGCTCTCTTAAACTGGAAGCTTCAGCCTTCTTAAGAGAAGCCAAAGATATCCCTACTCTCCTCGGCAATCGGGATGCTGAAGAAAGCATTCTTCAAATCAATTACCGAAAACCAAGTGGCTGAAGCTGGAATCATTGTCAGTAAGGCAGTAATGTCTGGAACAACAGGAAATTGCGGAACTACAATCTTATTCACCTCGCGAAGATCGATCATGAACCTATATACAGGTGGTTGTGATGAATCAGTCCTTTTTAGAACAGGCAAAACCGGACTATTGCACACATTACCTCTCGTTTCTTCAATTAGATCTTTCTCAATCAGGTAATGAACGATCGCTAGCAACGCTCTTTCACCTTCATGAGAGATCTTGTATTGGGGAATATGTGGCATTTTAACATATGCTTTCAACGTCACAACATATGGCGGTATCTCCAATAGACCCACATCATTAGGACCAGTAGCCCAAAGAATATCAGGGAGAGAGGACAATTCTGTCGGAAGTTTATCCTTTGACAAATACATCGGGGAGACCACTTTCTTACCTAATGTAAGTTGTACTCCCGAAGGGGAGCAATACAATGTCGCTTACAATCTTTTCAACAGATCCAGTCCCAACAAGTTCTCACCACAACCTGTCGTCAGAATAAGGGGTGCTTCGAATTCACAAGGTCCAACAGAAAGAGATATAGGACTAGAAATCGGGTTCCTAACCGGGGCGCCAGAAAAACCTACTGAAACCTTCATCTCGCCAGACAAAGGTGCGCCAGGGAGTTTAGAGTGCATAATAGAACTCTTTGTAGCACCAGTATCGAACAGAAAAGGCTCTGACACACCTGATATAATCACCTCAACATAAGGTCTACTCTGATCTACTGGAACTGAAACAACTCCCTCTCTTTGTCTATGGCTGTCCTAGCAATCATTACCTTCCATATCCCCACCTTCGACATAGTAGTCGTCAGCATAGTACTGAGTCATCCTACGTGTGATCCTGCTGATCAAAACTATTCATTGAATTTTGTTGAGGAAAGGGGCGTGTGTTCTGGGGGAACCCTCCACGTCCTCTACCTCTAGGAGCTTGTGGAGCATTCCGACCTCTTACGCTAGTAACACCATTCATACGCTGCGACAAAACAGTGCAACTACTCTTAAAATGACCCTCTTCTTTGCAATATGCACACTGATTAGAGCCTACAGGAAAACGTTGTTGGAGAGGCTCAAACCTTTGCGAGTTTTGCTGAGACTGCGGAGGCTGCTGATAGTCATACTGGTTACTACGGGGCGGATATGCTTGCTGTAAAAGAACCTTCGTCTTTAGCTCTTTAGTCTTTTTGTCTGCCCTATCCTTCTCATCCTTATCCCTATTTTCATAGTATTGTGCAGTAGCCAATATCTGTGTCAATGAGGAAACAGCCCACGAACTCTCGGAATCCTTCAACTTGGTACATAACTCGGGAAGCAATGTTTCTTCAAACCTAGTGAAGAAATCGGACACAGTTTCATCTTTCTTTTGCTTACATGCAGACACTTTGTCCCAATTTACTCGCATAGCAGGCATTAAAGTCTTCATGTAAGTAATGATCCTACCAGGAAGTTCTGCAACTACAGGCTCCGGTTTAGCACCACCCACTTGTCGCGCATCCGCAGCACTAATATTGACCCAGGTATCACCTAACTCCTGCGCATGGTCCGTGTGCCGAATCAAACCCCATAAAGGTTGTGGAACCACATTTCCAAACAACATGTCTATATCAGCTAGATTCATGACACATGAGTCTGCTCTTTATAGTACCCTGCGGGATTTTTACGAGGATCAGGCAAAGTCTGTTTAAGAGCCAGAACTTCCGCTCGCTTCCACGGAACATGGACCCAAACACGTTGAAAATGAGCCGGTACAGCTGGGGGTTATTATTTGCACCAGCAGGTACTTCTTCCTTCCATACCGGAGGAACCTCTCTCATTGGATATTGTCGCACTTTCCTCCTAACCGAAAGGTCAGGCTCAAACAATGACCGAGAAGGAGACTCGCTCCTGAACGAAAGCAGTGTCGCTACCACCCTTTCAACATCGAGACCCACAATCGTGCCTTTCGCAAACTCTGATTGCACATTGGACAACTCAGGTGGAGTTAGTTCCAGATCACCATCTTCCCATTCCTCACGAAGGAACGTGCACATCTTATCAAAGACATATCTCTGCTTCGGCGCTTCCCATTGACGGAAAACATTCATAACAGACTCGACATCGTATCTTAAAGGAAGAGTGACCCATTTATGCGCTAAATGATCTAACACTTCCCTCTCTCCGGAATCAGGCAGTTGACTACGCAACGGTTTACGCTCTGAAAAAAGGGTCGTACTAAATGACCCAAATAAAGGGGACAAAAGAGTAGTGACAGTATCAGTCATCCTCTGTCGAACAGAAGGGGAAGTTGACAGGACAGGAGATAAAGCGGACTGAGAAAAGGTCAGCGTAGGAGCAGAAGCTGAGGAGGCAGCGAGAACAGGCGGAAAAGTCGCAGGAATTAAAGGTGGAGCAGGTAGCAAAGTCGGCAGCCCTTGAGAAGGCTGCACCATAGGAGTAGGAGCCAACTGAAGAGGAGCTGGCGGTTGTGCAACAGCAAGAGGCAAAACCCCCGGAGGTTGTGCAACTAAAGGTTGCGGAGGTGCTGTAGCATTCTGAGCATAAGGGGGTGGCGAATTCAACAAATGCGACATCAAAGGATCTTTCGCAAGATCCTTCATCGCATCTTGCTGAAGAGGCGGCAAAACTGGATAGCATTTATCGATCGTCATTTTACGTTGCCTATGCAACTGTTCACTAGCTTGTTCTTCTTCATTATCTTTAAACTGTATAGCAGCTTGCATTATCGAGATACCCTTTTCTCTTTTATTTTTCTTTGCTAATTTAATTTCTTTCTGTTTGGCTCAAACATCCGGCCGGGCTTTCTTCTTAAAAAGTTTAACTTCTAGATTATCTAAAACTTCCATGTCAAAACTACCATATTAGGGCCATTTAAGGACACCGTCCTTTCTTGTGTAACGAATCCATACTTCATTATACGTGATGGGGCCCACGCCATGTTTCACATAGAGCTCATAGGTTGGAGTTCCAATTGGAGGAACCGGACACGAGTCCTCCAATCGGGAATCCCTCTTTCGACCACAACAAAATATTCTTCCAAGTCTGCTAAGACCAGGCATCTTCGCTCACTAGTCTATCTTCAAACTTCAAGGGAGTATCGAATACGATAGTCTCATGAATACACAAGTCCCTGATAGCGCCAAAGCTTGTGGAGTTCCGTGCGTGTGCCTACCTGCACGCTGCTTGCCGCCCAGGGATTCTGACCTGCCTTCAGCCTCGTCTGCCTGGGGATCCGAGCGACCTGCTGAGGGAAAGCTGTTGCCACTACACCGCACCTGCTGTCTCCTCCCCCCGCCGCAGCCCTCCAACACCGGGACTGCCACAGAGCGGGGGAGTAGAGACTACAGCCCCCAGAAGCCTCCGCGACTGGCTCGGAAGTCGCGTAGAGGCTTAGCGCCCGGAGGCGCCGTTAAAGGGGCTGGCCTTGCGGTGGAGCGGGTGTGATAGCGCCAAAGCTTGTGGAGTTCCGTGCGTGTGCCTACCTGCACGCTGCTTGCCGCCCAGGGATTCTGACCTGCCTTCAGCCTCGTCTGCCTGGGGATCCGAGCGACCTGCTGAGGGAAAGCTGTTGCCACTACACCGCACCTGCTGTCTCCTCCCCCCGCCGCAGCCCTCCAACACCGGGACTGCCACAGAGCGGGGGAGTAGAGACTACAGCCCCCAGAAGCCTCCGCGACTGGCCCGGAAGTCGCGTAGAGGCTTAGCGCCCAGAGGCGCCGTTAAAGGGGCTGGCCTTGCGGTGGAGCGGGTGTGATAGCGCCAAAGCTTGTGGAGTTCCGTGCGTGTGCCTACCTGCACGCTGCTTGCCGCCCAGGGATTCTGACCTGCCTTCAGCCTCGTCTGCCTGGGGATCCGAGCGACCTGCTGAGGGAAAGCTGTTGCCACTACACCGCACCTGCTGTCTCCTCCCCCCGCCGCAGCCCTCCAACACCGGGACTGCCAAAGAGCGGGGGAGTAGAGACTACAGCCCCCAGAAGCCTCCGCGACTGGCCCGGAAGTTGCGTAGAGGCTTAGCGCCCGGAGGCGCCGTTAAAGGGGCTGGCCTTCCCGCGTCGCGGGACCGCGCGCGGGGCCGTGCCCTGGGCTAAGCCCGGGCAAAGGGCGGGCCCTCTGTGGCCCTCAGAGGCCTGCAGAGTCTGGGCTGGGCAATATCCCCTGGCCGAATCGCCGTCTATTCTAAAGGTATTTACACATTTGATTTATAAAGCACATTGTAAATGGCACCTATGGAGCCCAAGTCAAATGCCAAGAACACGGTTAAAAAAACGCCCATTCATACACGATCTGTCACAAGGAACAATGCCCCAACAAAAACACCGCTACCAACGTTAACTGCAATTGACCGCATGCTTCAACAGACAATTGTAGTGGTAGCGAATGCCATTGAAAATACCGAGAGACGATTGTCGTTACCACCAAGTACCTGTTTAATCCAGCAGATATCACAACCCGATGATTGCAATGAAAATAACATAAATGTGACATCATTATCAAACGATTCCATATTAATGCAATCTTACACGGGTCTACCCGGGGCCGTGCCAACCCATGTGGAAGATCCTCTCATACTCCCTGCAGTGTTTCAAGATAGGGATAGTCGGTTGTCCCTAACTCCCAATTTACAGATTAATGTTACACCACCTAAGGAACTGGGGCCTAGTAATGCGCCTGAGACCAGCGCAATCCTGATTTCCTGTGATATTGATGATCCCATTCCCACAATTGACTCACTTAATAATAGCTATGTAGATATTACGACTGGCAACGGCTCTGTCCACCGCAGATCCAGACGCACACGAAATAGAAAATTACTGGCCCCAAGTAGGGGGTACGCGAAACAAAGGGGTAGGAGAAAGAAGGCAACTTCGTCATTATCAGAACAGGCCAACGGAAGAGAGCCACCCCCACCGCAGTCAAGCCCAAATTTGGGACTAAGAGGCAATATCAATCCCTCCACACTAAATGGGGAGTCTATAGTGTGTCACATCGTGGATGCTATGAAGCTCCTTATTGCCCCCCTAAATGACAAACTTGAGCAGATCTGTAAAAAGGTGGAAAATTTGGAGAAATTAGGTCTAGCTAAATTAGACATCCTTGAACATCTGGGTCCCCTTGTCACTCCAACTCCTTCGCACGTACCCTCTGGGAATAAGGACAACATGACTGCTACTAATACAATTAATTTACAGGTCCTTTCCGCTAGAAATGTGGCCCCCACGGCTGCTCTCGGCAAGCCCACTAATTCATACACCTATACCCCAGGTAACATCACAAGTGGGCCCTCTGGGGTAAGAGGTGGAGTGCTAACGGGTCATACCTCAGTAAACGGGAATCCACCAGCACGCAGCTGCTATAATAACATAATTCCTGCAGTGATTAATCTCCCCCCAGAAAGTAGACCATATGTGGCAATTCTTGCCAATGTCCCGAAACTGAAACCCTCCCAACTCGAAAATAGTGAAACACTTAAAAACAAAATTTTGCACTGGCTTGTCCACAATTGTGGATTTCCCCTGAGAGGGGCAAGTCAGATTCTCTCAACCCAAAGGGTAGGGTGGGTGGGCCCCAGTAAAAAGGAAATAAGTGGGGACTGCGTAATCATAAATTATAAAACCACCGAATGGGCAAGAGATTCCATCCTGAACGCGCCAATCCCATTAGATAATGATTATAACACCACCTTGTTCCCACTGGACTACTTTTATAGAAATCAGGTGGGATTTAAAATTTCCGTGCAGAATTTCAAACACCCTAGAGCAATAAACATGCCTCATCCACCTGTACAGCAGGCACCAGCGCAATCAGTCGGGCACCCTTTGATTCCCTATGACCCATATAATCAATATGCACCACAGCAACCACTGAACTTATTCAGAACATCAAACCCCAACTACTTCAATAACCTTAATGTCCCTGGGCCGGAAATGAGCACTTATGGTCAATATGCGGTCCCAACATCTAATAGGTTCCAGATATTCAACTCCTTAGATGAAAATGACTGACTCAGGGACACTTCCGCTGATGAGTCATCTGTGACTGAGGAACCTAGGTCGATGGCCGTTAAAACAGTTGAGGAATTTCCAACAGACACCACTGTAGCAAATTCTAACGATCCAACCTTGATAGATGCTACCATATGCACCGGTGAAAATTATCTGGAGAACCCGATAACATCATCAGTCATAACAGTTACCGACCCACCCCAAGTAGCTTTAGAAGAGAACCTGAGGGCTATTACGTGGAATATAGCTGGGATAGCCTCTAAGGTAAACACCCCCATATGGGCTGACTTTATTAAACAGGGTTATGACATAATCTGCCTGCAAGAAACTTGGGACAGGGAAGAAGTGCACGTTGAGGGTTACACTTCCTTTAGTGTGCAGGCTGTGGCATCCCAGGCTGGTAGAGCCAAGGGCGGACTTGTGACCCTGATATCCACTGCATTGACTGAGTTTCGTGTTAGTGATCATGTTGTCCTAGGAGAACACGCCTCCGTTCTGCGCATGGTCCATAGCAGAAGTAGAGATTTAATAGTAGTGAACTTCTACAATAACATTGCGGGGCATAAACGGGGAATGTTCATTTCTGACATAGAGCGGGCGATTGATGTGATCTTATCAAGTACATCCAAACCAGCTGCCATCCTATGGGTAGGAGACTTCAACATCAAAACATGTATCTATGCACTCAAGGGGGCATGTGGCCACAGGGAGGAGTACTCGGGAAGGGAAACAAGTGTATATAATCATTTCCCGCACAATAACTATGGTAGTGCTTTAAATAACCTACTTGCTAAATATGACCTGGACCTCCTAGAATGCAACAAGAACACGAACAATGTTAGGTGTCCGACATTTCATGGGAGAAACAGCCAATCATTCATTGATCACATTATGATATCTTGCTCTGTAGCTTATATCAACGTCTGGGTGATTGAACAAACGGTCAGTGACCATAACAGTGTAACCGTTGAACTATTGGGTTGGGGAACCAAAAAGAACACCTATGGTCAACCAATCCAGAACATTGCAGCAGAAAGACCAAATGGGATGAGGGTGAAATGGATAAAAGTTGACCCCACTCAATTTGTTGCCAATGTGATTACAAATTGTTGTAGAGAAGTCGAGTATTGCTTGTCCTCGAAACCATGCCCACGAACCTTGTTATCCAACTTCCTAACTATAACAAAAACTATTGAGAAATCCTTGACGCATAAAGCCCGGAAATCAAGGAAGGTCATGGCGGTGTGGTTTGATGACCATTGTGCCCAGTCATTAAAAAGGCTGAAAACTTCACTTGATGCCACACCAAGAGACGCTAGTAAGATCAGGGAAGAGCGCCATAACTACAAAACTGCACTCTCCACCAGGAAGAAGGAATTGCAGGACGAGGCATGGGCGAAATTAGATCTGGCCGCAGATACCAAAGATCATAAACTTTTCTGGGACACTGTAAATAGTCCGTTCTTGAAGAACGACAACATTCCTGAACTAACTTCGCATGTCAGCTGTCGGGCTTGGATAGCACACTTCACAGGGATTTTTAACTCTGATTTTACCTCTGGTTTTATTTCTGTTTTTAATTCCAATGTTTTAACCGACACACCAACCTGTTTTAAATGGGAGAAATTATTGTTTTCTGTGACATTAAGCGAGGTGATTGAGGCAATCGAGAAGAGTAAGGGGGGGAAAGCCCCGGGACCGGATGGGGTCCCTGTGGACTTTTACAAATTTGAGATTACCCTATGGGCCCCCATTTTGACCCCCCCATTTTGACCCGTTACTTTAATGCTGCTATTGAAGATAAGTTACCAACTTCATGGGGTCAATCTATTATAGTGCCGCTTTTTAAAAAGGGCTCTAGGGCAGAAGCACGAAATTATCGCCCAATTTCTCTTTTGGACTCATCATTAAAGATCTTGAGTCGTGTACTTTTGGTAAGATTAGAGTCCTGGGCAGAAGACAACAATATTCTTTCGCCCATTCAGTACGGGTTCCGTAGGGGTTTAGGAACTATGGAGCAGTGCGTGAACCTGGAACTTATTATCGGCAAGTACACAAAAGCTAAGGAAGGGAACCTGTTTATGTGCTTTGCCGATCTAAGTTCCGCATTTGCTTTGGTGGAACACGCACTGCTCTGGCCAACACTACTTTCCATGGGTGCACCACCCGAAATCATCCACCTCCTGGCTAGAATGTACAGTAGTCTCTCAAGTAAGGTTAGATTTGGAACAGACGGTGAATGTACCCCCTTTTTTAAAATTGGCAGAGGGATCCGACAGGGGTGCGTGCTTGCCCCTCTTTTATTCTCCCTTTTTATAAATCAGGTTGACCAATTTTTACAAGAATCTTATGCCGATGCCCCCACCATTAATGGAAAGCAAATACCCGTCCTTTTATACGCGGACGACGCGGTCCTGATCTCCAGGACCGCGAACGGGCTGCAAAAGTTAATTAAGAAGTTCCATACTTTTATTCAGGGCAGAAAGCTCAAAATCAACAAGGGCAAGACTATGACCATGACCTGTGGAAAGAAAATGAAGAAAAACAAGTCATTCTTTTTAGATGGGGATAAACTTGAGGCTGTCCAACATTTCTGCTACTTAGGTATTACTTTTTCAGGAGATGGGAGATGGGTAAACGAGCAATCCTGTGTTGGTCTGAAGATGACCAGAAACGTAAATTGCATCTTCAGATTTGCCTCTAAACTGGGGGGCCGTAGAATCCGAGAGATGATCTCCATCTATAATTCAAGATGTATGTCCTCTGCCCTGTATGGAGCAGGGATATGGGGATATAATCCTCAGATTGCCCTGCCCATCCAGCAGGAGGAAAACAAGTATCTGAAACGACTATTATGCCTCCCTGTTTCTGCCTCAAATGAGATTACTCACAGAGAGTTAGGCATAAATTATGTCACAGATTTGATTGCACTGCGTCCCCTGTCCCTATGGCGGTCCATATGGGCCAAAGAAGAAACCAGGTTTACCCAGGAAGTAATTATGGATTGTATTAAACTTGACCGACACTCGAAAATCCCCTGGCTAAAACACATTCATTCCTGGTATAAGATCCTCTTTGGTCAGGACATTTTTAAAGATATATTAACTGAATCAGTTTTAACAAAGCGTGATCTCAAATCCATTTACTTGGACCATGTAAAAGGGACTAGAATGAAGGAGTATGCAATGCAAAGTACGTTTAAATTATACATGGAGTACAACCTTAGCACAGGTCTCCCCTCCTATCTTACATTTGTCAGCATTAATTCCCATCGCTTTGTTCTAGCTCGCCTAAGGCTGGGAATAGTCCACCATTTGGTGGCCTTCCCTACTGTAAAAAAACCCGGGATATGTCTGTGTCCATGTGACGGGAAATCTAAACAGAGCATCTGCCACTTTTTACTTTTTTGTAATTTTTATACTGGTTTTAGAAAGTATTATCTGAAGCAATTATTTTTAGAACATAAGATGTGCAATACAAGAGCCGCAATGCAATTGTTGTTTGACTTGGCTTCCCCGGATGTGTGTTATCGTGTGGCCACTTATATCCTAAAATGTATCTGGCATAGGAAATCTATTATTATATGACTTCTTCTCCCCGTTTACCCCTGTTTATCCGCTGGCTGTCACATTTCATGTTACGAATGTGTCCTATTTTATCTATGATGTATTGTTTGAGTTACATTGTCTGTATGTGTATTTATTCATATGCACTTTATATTTTATTCTGCATATTTACACCTGCGGAAAGTACCTTATGGTAATGACTGTGTTCTGGTTTTTGCATTTTTTTGCACTGGCATTTTGCACAAACCTCTATTGCTAAACAAATTGCTGCTAAAATGTTAAAGTGACCAAATTGCTGCTAAAACGTATATAGACCAAATCTAACTTTGTACTCAAGCGAGATACACCTTATTGATCTAAATAAGATTGGCATGGATATTGATGTAATTTTAATTGTTTCATTCTCTAACTTACATAAATACGATCTGAAACTGTACTTATGTACGTTGCTACATGGTTGTACCTGTACAAACCGAATAAAGCATTTTGAAACTGAAACACAAGTCCCTCTGCTTTGGTAATTGCAAGTCCCAAATCAAAGATCCCAAGGGGATACCCAAAACTAAGGACTGGGAGACGCTCCACTCATACTTAACTGAGGCATCGATGTCGGCACCAGAAGACCCGTCTATCGTCTCGCTTTACAAATCATCGAAGACTCCAAGACAGGGCGACAGTCAGGGCAGCAGTCCTTCGTAGCCGTCGGAAAGCTGGGAACCTCGCAGCAAAGACTTTCGGACCACAACGACATACAGGGGTCGATGAAGTGGTTGGCCTTCCTCCAGAATTTTCACACGAAGCTCCTCACGAACCTCAGGCTTGGACCGGTACCGCTGAAGTCACCCCTTGTTGGGCGCCAAATGAAGAACCGGGTTATTTAAGACCCAGCGGCGCCAGGGGAAAAGCCCTAGTCTCCGGGTCCACCTGTCTTAGAGTACAGAGACACGGGTGATTCTTGGTGACGTCAAAGATCGATTTTATTAGCTGCAGCCTGTAACAGAGATCCTAGAAGTACAACACGGTGTATGTTCTCAGGAGACTGCTCGCTCACAAGAACCAGTCATCCCTTTTTATACCAAATATTATGCTTCAGGCAAATATCCCTAATTTACAGTTGGCCACTCACATGTTTTCACAGAAAGAAAAAGGCAGGATCATGATGACAAGTCCATTTTTCAGTTTGTCCAGCCCATAATCAACTATAGGTCAACCCAACATTCTTGATCAGACAGGTCGATCGAACCCACCATAAAACCGGGCACATCCCCATCGTAAACGGACCATAAAGCAAAGAGTTGAGACAGGTGTGAGCAAGATAAGACATAGTTATGCGCAATAAAAAGGGTTTGATGGTGTTTTGTGTCTCGATCCGTAATCTCGATCAGCTACCGGGGAAAGGACTGGTTAAACCAGTTTGGCTTCAGGCAAGAGGGTCGCTCGTTCAGGTCATTCAGAAGGCAGCTAAAGTGTACGTGTGTTTGGAGACTCGTTCGGCCACTGTCACCGGCCTATGTGAGGGCAACCACAAAATAGCTGCCGTACGCAAGATGGAACCAGAGGGTTCAGAACGGACTCCCTGATTTCATGATGATCTCGTCACTCGAATAGGACGAAAATACTCACACATCTAGCACTCGCCATATTCGGTCTGCTGATACCAAATTCGTCATGATACGAAGATCTTCACAACGAGGTTCAGAATTTCAATACCTCACCTCCTAAAAATTCATTTCAATGCACGGGGCATACGCACTCGGAGACAAGCAGTACTCGCATGCTTTAACCCAAGGGATCTACAACTAAATGGGAAGCTTGTCAAGTTCCTATCTCAAGTTGCATCTAAGAAAAGGATCAGCGGTACTGTAACCTGCATATAGACTACTGAGGCTCCAAGCAAAACGAACAATGGACACTCTGCACTTTCTTATCATTCATGCGTGTCCTGGTACATACAAATTTTAACACACTATTAATTGAAAAGGAATTTAACCAAAATGTTTTATCAGAATGTATTTTTGACATGATTTTAACTAATCAAAAACAATAAATTTTGACTTACTTACTTACGTTGGAATGGCGTGATCGGGGTTGCTGGATGAAGACAATTTAACTTCCTGATAAAAGATCACCCTAAGGTGCCATTTCTATGTGCTACCTAAAGTGCACAAGAGAATAGATAATCCATCTGGGAGACTGATTGTTTCCTCCAATGAAAGATTCTAGAAAACACTTCGATTTATGTCTAATTCTTTCTTCCTTCTTTCTTTCTCTTTCCATTTGTGAAAATGTTGCCCATGTATTGCATCAGCTA
Organism: Lissotriton helveticus; assembly: GCF_964261635.1. NCBI lineage: Eukaryota > Metazoa > Chordata > Amphibia > Caudata > Salamandridae > Lissotriton > Lissotriton helveticus. The sequence continues at coordinate 722,585,890 of NC_136059.1, read as the reverse complement.
GTAAGGGACTTTCTCTCTACAATACATAATGTGGAGTGTCTGGAATCTTTTGTAATGATAACAATGGATGTGTCCTCCTTGTATACATATATTGATCACAATTTGGCATGCAGACTTTTGATCATTATTTAAAGAGAATATCAGTTAATTTCATGGAACATAACAAGGTATTCTTAAACATGATACAATTTTGCTTAAAACAGAACCTTTTCTTGTATGGTTGGGTATATTGTAGACAAAAGATCGGAATCGCAATGGGCACCTGCTTCACCCCCAGCTTTCCAAATCTCGTGATGGGATGGTGGGAGTAGCAGGCAGAAGAGAATCAGGAGTATGCAGGCCATGTATTAGAATGGACTCGATACACTGATGATCTTTTTCCATTGTGGAATGGTCCCAAAGAGAAGGCAGGTGATTTTCTGGACAGGTTGAATGATAATCTTTTTAATTTAAGATCTACCATCACTATGAGTTCAAAACAAATTGATTTCCTTGATGCGAGGTTGGGAGTAGTGAACGGCAAGTTAAACACTATTATCTATCATAAGGAAACCGCTGGGAACAGCATTTTGCATGTCAATAGTTACCATCCCCACACTAGTATCCCCTATGGGGAGCTGTTGAGATTTGAGAGGGTCTGTAGTATAGAAACTGAGTATAGAAGACAATCGTTTAATAAGAGACACAAATTTCAGAATAGGGGATACAACTCTACGGTGTTGAGTATAGCAGAGGAGAAAGTTACTTCCCTGACTTGCAATCAGCTTCTATACCCTAATGTAGTAATACTACAAACACCAAAATATAATTCATCACCACCGATAATTCTTCCTCATATAGGATCACATTTTTGAAGGATAAGTGTAAGAAAATGCCCTCTTTTTGCATGGTTCCCCCCAGTTTTTGCCAAACTGTTGATGTAATCTGACTGAGTGTGCCCTGGATTCCTGCCAACCAAGTACCCAGGGCCTATATTCTTTCCCTAAACTGTACTGATGCAAAACCCAATTGGCACTCTTCGGCCACATGCAAGTCCCTTGTAACTGGTACCATAGGTACCAGGGGCACTGTGGCCAAGAAAGGCCTGTAAGGGCTGTAGCACTTTTTGTGCCACCCTTAGAGGCCCTGTACCTTTACAAACACACACTGCCCTTGCAGGTTGCGTGTTTTGGTGCATAACAAAGTGAAGAGTCAACATGGCACACATCCCTGTGTACCATGCCTACAAGCCACTGCCCTGGCATAGGTAAGCCACCCCTCTATCTGGTTGCACTATACCAGTGGTAAGGGTACAGGTACATGAGCCCTGTAACCCTACAGTGTTGAAGCCAATTCTTAGACATTGTAAGTGCAGTGCTGCCATTAAGAATATATGGAGCTGGGAGGTAGTCATTATGAACTCCACAGCACCATGATGGCTTTACTGAAAACTGGGAAGTTTGGTATCAAACTTCTCAGCACCTTAAACACACACTGATGCCAGTGTGGGATTTAATGAAAAATGCTCCCAGTGGGCATCTTAGAGATGCCCACCGAAAAATGACCTAACTCTAGTGTGCTGGCTGAGTAGCTGCTTGCCAGCTGCCACCACCAGACACGTTTCTGGACCCCTGGGTTGAGAGCCTGTTGCTCTAGGGGTCCTGAAACAATGCACATCCTGGGACGAGGTGCCAAGCCTCCTCTCCCAGGATGGGTCGGGTGCACAAAGGGGAAGCTTCAAAGGCTTGCTGCCTTTGTAAGCTACCCCAGCCATTTTCTGCTCTAAGCAACTGGCCCCCACTGGTTCTGACCCCACTCTGAGTGGGAGAATTGGCAGGAAAACAACGTTAGGAGGCGAGGTGTGCCCATCTTTGCCAACCCCACCCCTCAGGTGGGAGAGGCGAGGTGAAGCACAACTCTCAGTCCTGCCATCTTGCATATGGGGGATCCAGCAAACCAAAGAGAGGCATATGCCCCCTCCCACTGCAGGGTGGCATATTTGGGGATGTACCCACCCCAAGGAAGGAACCATTGGTCCTGACCTTTACCTACCTGTAACGACCCTAAATCTAGTATTTAAAGGCAACCACAATCCTTGCCTCCTCAGACAAGAACCAATCAGAAGAAGAGAAGAAGAAGGACCAAAGAGATGTGCTGAACTAAGAAGAGGAGAACGCCCATTGACTTCACCCCAGCCCTACCGGCCTGTCCCCATTGGGAACCTGCTCCAGCAAAATCCTGGTGTGTTCTGCAGCCAGCAGCCCCCAAGAACCCAGAGGACCTGCCCTGTCTTCCCAAGCCAAGACTTTGCCTTCCGTGAGCACTGGATTTGCTTACCCACAAACTCTGGCTCCGGCCAAATTTGCGAGTCTGCACCACTCTGCATCCGACACCCATGCCCCAAGTTTGAGTGGCTCAACACTACAAGGAGGTCTCCCCAGTGATCCTGAACTGAGATCTGGTGATCTCTGACCTGCCTCGAATTTCTAATCAACTCCTGCAGTCCCTTTCTGGAGGATCGCCCCGACCATGAACGGGGCTGGTAAGAAAAAAACGACGCCTAAAAACACCCCTGCACCTGATGTCCCACGGCCTTGGGTGATCAACCGATGGTGTCCCATCATTCCCAGTCATCCCAACTTGCCTCTCCAACTGGTGGTCACCCCCAGAAGATCTTCGTACCCGAGCCTGCAGTGTTTGTTGCAACCAGAGAATCCCCATCGAAATCTACAGGGCACCCAATGCCAAAACAGCATCCTGCATCTAGCTGCCCCTGTGCCACTGTGGGTGCACTTTGTGTGCTAATTCAGATCCCCCTATGCCCTTAGACTAACACCAGGAGATTTGCTCCCACAACATTGTTGCCTGCCCGTGAGCAGCCACCAATCGGAGGCCCCCTACCCCCATTGGATAACAGTGGGTCTCATCACTGTGTGCCTGGCTGCCCTAGTGCTGCTGAGGGTGCTTGAAGAGTGCATCCTTGACCCTGGGGGAACCCTGTTGTTAACCCCAGAATACCAACTTCGACAGCAAAGTTCTTACCTGTAAACTGATTTTCATTCATTCATCTCCTCCCATAGGATTGCATTGACTGCTTTTCTTTGAAAAATCTTCTAAGTGTGGTTTGTTAGAAAAACTGAAAATATACAAAAACGTTATTCTAAGGTGGCAGCACGGACGCCCAGAACTGTCTCAGCCATGGATGACGGGATAGGATACCCCAATATGTCTCATATGTTCACCTGAGCTAGGAATTCTTCCCAAAAAGGCCTGATGGACGGGCAGTCCCACCAGATGTGCTGGAAGTCTCCAAGCAGTCCGCACCCTCGCCAGCACCTATCCGGTGTGCCTGGGAAAATTCGAGCTAGCTTGGATCGATATAAGTACCAGTCCATCATCGTTTTCAAGTGTGCCTCATGGAGGGCTGTGGATTGATTACATTTAAAGATGTCGGATCATAAATGGGCCCATTCTTCGTCTGAAATGTCCCGCTGAGCCAGCCCTTCCCACATGGCCATGTACCTCGGTCGGGGAGAAAGTGCGGTGGACAGTAGGAGTTTGTACAGAGATGAAATTGCACCCTTCATGGAAGAAGATTTAACAAGGAAGGACTCAAACTTAGTGAGGGAACGGATAGCCCCCTCTCGAACCTGTGGACCGAAGGCCCAATGCAGCAACTGGGCATGGTGGTGGTGCTCAGAGTCCCCCACCCCGTAATCTCTTTTACAATTGTCAAATGTAAGGGGGTCAGGATTGTGGAACAAGTGGGTCTGCGCCAGGCAGCCTCCCTCCCGCCAGGCGTCAAAGGGCCCCTCTGGGAGCGCTGGGGGAAACGCTGAATTGAAGTGTATGGGTGTAAAGGGCGAAGGGATGGAAGACCAGGCCTCCTTTGTCGCCACCGAATCCCAGACCTTTAGGGTGGTACGAGTAGGGGTACTGAGATAGGCATTTTTGGGTCTGTCTCGTCTCGCGCACCAGATTAGGTCCCAGATCGTCATCCCTGCTACACTGCGGTCCATATGAAGCCAGTGTTTCTCAGACTCCCTCTGTGACCATTCGACTAAGATCCTGAGCTGTGCCGCCTTATAATAGAGTTGAATGTCAGGGAGACCTGTTCCCCCCTCTCGCTGAGGGCGACGGAGCATAAAGAAGAAGAGACGTGCACGCCCCCCTGCCAGATAAAGCGTCGGATCATTGCTTTCACGCGCCGAAAGAAGTCCTGTTCTAAATCTATGGGAAGCGACTGAAACAAATACAGCAATTTAGGAAGAAGGGTCATCTTTATAGCGTGGATACGACCTACCCTGGAGAGAAGGAGCGGCTTCCACCTTGTCAGCTCTGCCTGAATGCAGGCGATCGTAGGGGGAAAATTGGCCGCGTATAGCTTCTCCACCGTCGGTGTCAGTTGCACGCCCAGATACTGAATGGAAGAAGGTGCCCATGCTAGAGGCGTGCGTGACTTAAGGTGAAGAGCCTCCATTTGAGATAGGGTGAGATTGAGTATATAAGATTCATCTAAATTAATCTTAAAGCCCGCCACCTTTTCAAAGCGGTCTAGCTCCTTCTGTAGGTGCGGGAGAGATACTGTCGGGTTGGACAGGGACAAGAGGACATCGTCCGCAAAAAGGGAGATCTTATGGGATTCTCCTGTGAAGGGGAGACCCTCAATCCCTGGGTGCTCCCTGACAGCTATGGCTAATGGTTCTATACGGAGGGTGAACAGCAGAGGGGACAAGGGGCATCCCTGTCTGGTTCCCCTGGAGTGGATGAAGGAGGAGGACTGAACGCCATTAACTGAAACCTTAGACCGTAGGTGCCTATAGTTGGCCTGGAGCATGTGTATAAATTGAGGGGAAAAGCCAAACGCCGAGAGTGTAGCGAAAAGGAACTTCCAGTCGACGCGGTCAAACGCCTTTTCAGCGTATAGCCCGACCAAGACCGCAGGTATCTTAAATTTGTTGGCCTGCACAATTAAGTGGACAATGGGGGCGGGTGTTATCATGTGTTTAGTGCCCCGCAATGAATCAAGATTGGTCTGGATGGATAAGAAGCGGCATAAGGCCATTCAGTCTCTAAGCCAGAATCGAAGAATACAGCTTTGTGTCGATGTTTAAGAGGCCTGTAGGAGGCGCACGGCGTGGGATCCTTCCCCGCCTTGGGAATCACTGAGATCACTGCTTCGGCCATGGAGTCAGTTGTGTCCCCGCCCGCGGCCATTCGATTAAAAAGCCGAACTAAGTGATGACCTATCTCGGCTGTAAATGTTCTGTAAAAAATAGCGGTGTAACTGTCAGTGCCCGGCGCTTTGTGGGTTTCAGCACCTTGATACCCGAGAGCACCTCTTCAAGAGTGATCGGCGCTATAAGCTCCTCATTCCAAGCAGGAGAGACCTGTGGGATGGGCAAACCCCTGAGGAAGTCCTGTTGGTTGTCAGCGTCCAGCGCGTCCGTCGAGTATAGGGCCTTGTAAAACTCCCCAAAGAGGTCCGCCTTTTCCTCGTCTCTATGAACAAGCTCTCCCGAGGGATCTTGAATACCCCCTATATACTCCCGTTCCCTTTTATCTTTTAGTTGCCTCGCAAGATGTTTTCCTATTTTATTGCCTTGACAGGACAGATTGTGCAACTTGAGAATAGTGAATTCAGCTCTATTGTTATAAATAGCTCGAAGTTTGCCCCTGATCGCCGTAAGATTGCGAAGCGTCTGTCAAGTGGGTGTAAGCTTTTGGGTTCGTTCAACCGCTGTCAGTTCCTCCTCTAAGAGTTCCCTGTCTTTTGCCCATTGTCTATTCAGGGCTGAATTAAGCGCTATACACTTGCCCCGCATCACAGCCTTAAAGGAGTCCCACGTGGTGTACTCAGAGGTGTCCTCCGGCCTATTAAGAATTGATAGTCTCCCGTAGTTGGCCACACGATTCCTTATCCCTCGCCAAGGACGCCGGGAAATACCACCGAGCAGGCGATGGTGCATTGCCCAATCAGGAAAGACATACCGAGTATCGACCATGATCTGATACCGATATGGGAAATATCTTGGCTTCCTTAAGATTGCCCTGTAAGGACTGGCTGGTGAAGATGTAGTCCAGTCGGGAATAAGAGTGGTGGACGTGGGAAAAGAAGGAGTAATCCCTGGTGTCTGGGTATATAGCGCGCCACATGTCCAAAAGGCCCATGTCTTGAATATGCCTTTGAGTGTCAATGGAGAAAGAGCCCAGGGCAGAGCGGTGAGTATATGTGCTGTCAAGATCTGGGTGCCAAACTAGGTTAAAATCCCCCATAAGAAATAAAGGACCCTCTGCAAAGTCAGTTACCTTACCCAGGAGTGTATGCAGGAAATCCCTCTGCCCACTGTTAGGGGCGTAAATCGTCACAAAGGTGCACAACTTCCCTTTCAGTCATCCCTTGACCATCAGCCATCATCCGTCTCTAGCGCTCAGAATTCCCAGGGGTTGAAACTGAGTGGTGGTGGATCGAAATAAGAGTGCCACTCCTCTATGCTTGGTAGAGGCAGAGGATTTATAGATAAGCGGGTATTGCTTGTGTTTCAGACGGTAGTCTTCAGATTTCAGTAAATGTGTTTCCTGGAGTGCTACTATATCTAGGTGATGGTCTAGTATGTACTTCCAGACCTTCTGTCGTTTCTGAGGGGAGTAGAGCCCCTTAATGTTCCTTTATCTATTGTGATCGGCATTGCAAAGCAGGACCTCGGTGCTTCCTTATTAACATTATGCCTAGCCTTCCACCATCATCTACCGTGTTGTTTCCCCATATGCCCCCCCCAAGGGTGTTGGCCACATCTCGAGCATGTCAGCATGCCAAAAACGTCCCCTATGTCATAGTTCAGACCACCAATACTGCTCATCTCCACCGTCCTCCCCTCATAGCTCCACTCGGAAGTCAGGGAAGAGCAAAGCTGGGTAACCACCACTATCCCCACCACCCCCTCCCCAATACCCAAAAAACTCAACAGATTAGGAAACCAAAATAACAAGAAAATGAAGAGAGCGTAGAACATACAAAGGATCAAACCCAAAATCCCATGAGGAAGGTAACATGACCCCAACCAGTCCCACAGCCAGTCTCGATATAGGGCCAGCTGCCCCTCCGGGACAGAACAGGACAACACAGTACCTGCAGTCGGTGCATCCCCTCCGGTGCCAGCAATCGGCCCAGCAGGGGCAAGCGTCGGAATCATACCTCAGGTGCCTGCAGGGGCCTCCGTCACCTGCACCAATGAGGCCACTGCCGCACCCCGCTCCGGTAGGCTCGTGGACTAGTCAGGTTTCTTCACGGGAGCATCTCTGCTAACTCGCTGCCAATCCCCAGAGGCCTTTCGACGCCTGCTGGGTGATCCACCGCTGTCAGGGGCTGTGGCCGGGCGATCCAGCCCGACGACATCGTATGCTGCTTCTAAGGACCGGACCTGGACAAGCTTGTTCTGCCACTTAAAAAGGAGTCGAAAGGGGTGCCCCCTGGAGTAGGGCACATTCTGGTCGTGAAGGAAATTGGTGATGGGCTTGAAGGCTCTTCCCTTGGTCAGGGTGGAAGCCGCAAGGTCTTGAAAAAGCTGAGGGCAATGGTCGCGGAACTGTAGAGGGGTGATATCACGTGTCTTCCTCAAAATCCTCTCCATGAGTTGAAAATTGTGCACACAGACCAGGATGTCAGGAGGAGGGGCCCTGGCACCCCTTGGCAGACCCACTCTGTGGACGCGGTCCATTCGGATGGGTGGCAGATCTTCCTCCTGTAGGACGTGCCGGAAAAGCACCTCCACATACTCCCGTAGGTCCGGACCCTCACCCTTCCACGGCACAGCTCGTATCCGGATGTTATTCCGGCAGGACCTATTTTCAAGATCCTCTGCGTGGGCTTGTAGGTCCAGGTTTTGCTCTGTCAGTCGTATGACGTCTTGCTGGAGCTGGTGAATATCCTCCGGCGTCCCCAAGTCGTGACGCGTTTCCCCACATTGTCCACGTCTCGCCGCACCTCACGCAGATCGGACGCCAGCTGCGAGCGCAGCTCAGCAATGTTTTCCTTAATTGCGGTGACGAGCTCGACCATAAAGGCCTTGGTCGCCGGGGGCTCAGAGTCATCTGTCTGTGGAGATTGCGCCTCTCCCGGCAGCGGGGACATCGCCGACACCTTCAGGGGGGCCTCCTTTCCTAGCTTGTCCCTCCGGTTTCTGTTCGTCACCATGTTCTACACCCACAGAGCTTCTGAGGGAGGCGAGCAGAAAGTTCAAGTGGCGCCGCTCCGGACGGCCTGCCACCGCAAGGACGCAGACTCCCTGTCCCAAGTGCTGTCCACCAACGAGCCTCCGTAGGCAGGGAGCCCCCACCGTCCTCAGTCCCTGTACCTAGACTCCGTTGCAGCCAGTGTTCGCTCCGCTGCCAGGCCGAGGTGTCGCCGCCCCCTGAAAGCCCGAGCACCAAACATGAGGACCGTTAACACCCCGCACCGCTGATGAGAAGGCTGTCTGTGTGTTGTTACTCCCCCAGTAGATCCGCTCGGGCTGTGGGGAATTCCGGCTGCCAGCCGCTCCTCGCTCCCGTGGGATGTGGGGGCCCCCTTCGGCGCTGTCCCGCAGAGACCCAGAGCTAGGCCTCACCCGGCCTTCGATGGTCTAACAGGGCCGTTACCCCTTATTCGCTCCGCTGATCATCCAGAGCCTCTTCCCATGGCCCAGGGCAGTGTTCAACTTCCTCTGAGGGGGGAGCCCCGATCGTACCCCTGCCTCCGTCCGCCGACCCAGCTATGGTCATTTCAGGGTCTGGGGGAGGCCTTCGCTGTGGCGCCAAACCGCTTGCCGCTCTCCTGGGGGCCCCGCCCGCCCGGCCATCAGGGGCAACACTCCCAGGCCTCTGGCTCGCCTCGTAAGCGCCTTAGTCTCAGGGCACCCGGTCCCCACACCATCCGCCGGGGTACCTCAGGTTGGGCTATGTAGGCGCTTATGTTCCTCCGCGCCGGGTCTGCTATGGAGCCCCCGGGGTCTCCCGGACCTCACTCTGCTCCATCAGTCCTGCGCCGGTGCGCTCTGGATCCCTGCCTCGGCCGCCGTGCGACTCCCTCAACGGAGGAGGGGGTCCGAGGCACACAGCTTCCTCCGCCGGGGCATGGGAGACCGCCGGCCCAACGCCGGTACCGCCGCTGTCCCAAGCCGGGCTAAGCCGCCCGAGCACCCGACCGGTGCTAGGCCACTGCTGTCATGTGGCGCCCCCAGGCCAGCCTCACCGCCGGCCGCACCTCGTCGCTCCGCTTCTGGGGGGCCGAAAATTCACCGGGAAAAGCTCCCGTTTGTAGACCAGGGCACCCCGCTTGTTCGTGCAATGGGAAAAGCACGGATGGGCTCCCAGCCAGGCGATAACAAAGCTTTTGCGTAGCGCGGCACCGGAGGGGACGAGAAGTGCGTCCTACTCCGCCGCAATCTTGGCCACGCCCCCCACATTTGGGTATTTTTAATTTTATATAACTAATATGAGGTGATTTTTTATTCCAAAGAAATTTGGAGAGAAGTTTATCAACCTCTTTGTATTTTAATTACAATTGTGTAGGAATCATAGCTAGAGTGTAGAAAATTTTAGCAGCAATAGTCATTTTAATAGAATCCATTCTTCCCCACTATGAAAGGTGAAGTGAAGACCATTTGGATGTTTTATCTTTAATATAATTTAAGATAATGTCACAGTTCAATGTTATTGTAGACTTTATGGATGAAGAGAACAAAATGCCAAAATACTTCAATTTATCTTTTTGCGAAATAATTTCATTAATAGGTTACATATCAGGAGTTCAATCAATATTTAAAGGAAAAAAAACAGTTTTTATTAGTATTCAATTTGTAGCCAGATACTGTGTACTATTTCGAAATAATCTCTAATAGGGGAGGGAATGAGCATAAGGGATCACTAATAAATAAAAGTACATAATCAGCATATGCTAAGATTTTAATAATGATGTCCTTAATATTGATTCCCTTAATATTATCACACTTCCTTACAGAAGTAAGTAAAGGTTCAATACCTATAAGGAACAAAAGTGGGGAAAAGGGGCAACCTTGAATTGTACCTCTAAAAAGGGAAAATTGGTTTGAAATGTGGCTGTTGATAAATAAACGAGCAGTAGGAGTAGAATACAGAGCAGAAATCATGCGAATAAATGTGTCACCAAAGTTAAATGATAATAATGTACGGAATAAGAATTGGCAGTGAATTTTATCAAAAGCTTTCTCAGCATCTAATGCAGGAATTCCCGATGGTAGAGATATATTGGAAGCTTGTTCAATGACATGTAACAGAGTTCTTGTATTATTAGCAGAATATCTATTCTTCATAAAACCAGATTGGTCTGGATGAATAATAGAATCTAACACAGGGGACATTCTAGAAGCAAGTATTTTAGCATATAATTTACAATCTTGATTAATTAAACAGATAGGGCGATAATTTGATACAAGTGCGGGATCTTTATCAGGTTTGGGAAGTACAATAATTGAAGCCTCAGTAAAAGAACCTGAAGTAATTCCCGTAGAGCTAAATAAGGTAAAAAGTTGAAATCAAGGAGGAATAAGCTGTAATTTAAAATCTTTGTAAAACTAAGCAGGAATACCATCTGGACCAGGAGACTTAGGGGCATATTATCAAGGGATTTATCTCCGCTTTTTTGGCTTTAAAAGCCAAGAAAGCGGAGATAAAATTATCTCCCTATTACCTAGCTGTCGCTAACACCAGTTAGCGACAGCTAGTAGGAGATAGCGACCATCTTGGGCCCCGCTTTGCATGTCAGAGATATTTATCACTAATGACATGCAAAGTGGGCGTGCCAAGATGTTAGCGACTGGAAACAGTCGCTAACATCGCTATCTCCTATTACCAACTTTTGGAGATATTCGCGCTAAGCGCAAATATCTCCAAAAGCTAACACCTGCCCTGAGCAGTTCTTAGCCATGTTATCCAATGGGATTAACACTCAAAAGACGACAACAAAAATGACAAACACAGAGAAACATCAATGACAGATGTGAAACCCACACGCACTTAACAAGCATGACCAAACCTTTGGAGCCCAGCTTTTACAGAATGACAAAATTAGTCAGAAATATCAGCTAAAATATTATTCAAGTAGCAGAGTCATGCGTATCCATAGAATCCTGCAAATGATGTGACTGCTGCTCCAGAAACAAATATAAATCTTCTGGGCGTTGGAAGGTGTTAGAATTGGGGGTCTCTAGTGGGCAGAGGTGGGTACCTTTGACCAAATAGGGACCCTTAATTCTAGTCAGGACAAAGGGGTACACACTGTTGATAACCCCTGCTCAAACCCAGGTAGCTTGGCACAAGCAGACAGGCTTATCCCCATGGTAATGTGTAAAGTATTTGCACTAACACGCACAGTAACACAGTGAAACACCACAAATTGACACCACACAGGCATTTATAAAAATATAAATATCTTTATCTATAGATTCAGATCAGATCAAAAATGTCAGCAAACTGTCATACCAAAAGTTACTTCAAAAATCAATGGCTCTCTTGTAATGTCTCTTCCCTCACAGACAGTTCACTTGTAACACTGTCCTTGGTCGTATGACTGGGAGCCTGTCTCTTTGTTCCCAGTTTGTCTTAGTCACCAGTCAGCAGTTCAGTTTTTAAATGGGGCCTCGGCGTTCTGTTCCCGCCACTTGGATCCCTGTTTCGCCACCGCTGCCGTTTTCTCTGATTTGAACGGGATGGGGCCGTGCCCGTTGTCCCCCAATGTGCCAGTACTTAGTGTGGGACTTTAGGAGCCACCCACAGCCCGTCAGCAGGGCGCGGAGAGATCACTGCAGGATGCGCAAGCTCCCGTCTGAGAACCGGAGCGAGTTACCTGGCAGGTGGGTACTGGGCTGTCGGTGAGATGCGATGCATCTTCACAGCAGGGCAGGTTTCTTTTCTGAGAGGCTCCCAGGTTCCCCGGTACCACTCTGCTTCCAGGCCTGTGCGTGGGGAAGCCCTCAAGCCTGGGTCAATCCTAGCGGGGCAGGCTGATGACGTGGTAGGAATCCCAGGGACTATGACCAATCCAGATGCGGCACTCCTATGACGACGCGGGTATCCCTGACGGCTGGGGCCAATCCCAGCGAGGCCCAGCGGTGACGTCAGCGGTTTTTCTCTTCTCCTCGGACTCGGCCACACACTCGCGGTGCAACGGTGATACTTTTGGGGCACAGCACGGTGTTAAAATTACATGCACTTCTCTGAACAGTGGCCCGGGGCCCATGGGGGTGATTCTGGCCTCCCTTTGATGACGGCCATGGGCAGTGCACAGAGTCGCACTCTCGAGCGCCGGAATAGCCAATAAAGGGTGTGACAGTCCTTCACCAGCCTCACAGTGTGCCGATCGCACACCGAACCTCCAGGATCACACGGGCAGGCAAATTTAGCAGAGAGTCCAGGCACTCCCCAAAGCCAGACAGTCAATCGACAACCAGGCAGAGACACACAGGAAGGTTTGAACAGAGAAATAGCAGCTTTCTAAAAGTGCCATTTCTAAATACAGAATTTAAAAACCATCTGCACAAAAAGATGTGTTATTACATTCTGAATTCAAGGGTACCAGACTCCATGTCTCCATCTTGTTCCTATGGGAAAATAGGCTGGTATAATCGTACACAGCCTTCCCCATTCTAACCTATGGGCAAGATGGCCTCCCAATAGTGAAAAACGAAATTGGCTGTATTTCACTATTAGGACATGTTACACACATCAGTACATGTCCTATCTTTCACCTGCACTGCACCCTGCCCAGGGGGGTACCTTGGGCCTACTATAGGGGCGTCCTATGTGCACAGAAAGGGAAGGGTATGGCCTGGCAAGTTTGGGCACTTGCCAGGACAACATGGCAGTACACAGACTGCACCCAGGCCCTGCGGTGGCAGGCCTGAGACACCATTTTAGGGCTACTCGTGTGGGTGGCACAATCAGTGCTGCTGACCCACTGGTAGCATTTGATTCACCAGCCCTGGCACACTCAGTGCACTTTACTAGGGACTTCTTGGTAATACAAATATGCCAATAATGGATAACCAATCACAATAACAATTTACCCAGGAAGCACTTGCTCCTGGCCACCGATTAGTAGTGGCCACAGGGCCCAAAACATCTAAACCAGCAAAAGTGAAATCCAGCATAGCATCAAAAACACAGGAGGCAGAGGCAAAAAGTCAGGGGTAACCAGGCCAAGGATGTCAGGTCTAACAGAAGGACTTAGAAAAATGATCTCTCCAGAAACGCATCTTTGAAGGATCAAATAAGCCATACTTAAATCCAAGACTACGCAGTTGAGGATGTAAATCAGAGAATTCCTTACGAATCTTAACAGTCTCTTTGGCGAAGTCTTGGTGGATAAAAATGTTATTGTCATTTAGCAATAAAGATGGAATTTCACGTGCCACTTTCCTTATCAAAACCAAATGATGATGATGAATAACCTTAAATCATTTGTCGTGGCTTGGTATGATGAGGATTGCGATGGGATGGAATCCTATGTGCTTTATCTATTTCAAATTTCTCTGGAAATGTAACATTTAAAAGACCAGGAATCAAATTCTCCAGATATAATCTGCAATTGGAGCCTTCAAGATCTTCTGGCTAATTAAAAATACGTAGATTGCATTTTCTGTTATGATTTCCATATCTAACAATTGAGCAGACATAGGGGAGGTTTTAGACACAAGAGGTGAAAAGGCGTTAATTTTAACCTTGTTATCCTGTATTTTAATGGAGTTATCCGAGACCCTCATCGACTTGCTAGCCATATCTTTGCGTAGATCTTTTTATTTCTGATGCAATATTATCAGTGTTGGCATGTAGAGCATGAAGTTCGTTGAGAATTAAGGACAAGGAGGGTACACTTGATTCCACCACTTTAGTCTTAACAGGAGGAGGAGAAATCTGTTGTTTCCTTTTATTATTGGGATTTTGTGCATTTTCGTAATTTGAATAAAATAAAGTAAATAACTGTAAAGCACAAATAAACAGGACAAACGCAGACAAATGCAGCAAATAAGGTAGGTGCAGCAGCTAAAATGGTCTGTGGGAGTGGTTAGGCCAAAGCCAGGCACTTTCCTGAGAGCTTGCTCCGCCCCCTGACAGGAAATCTGGGCAGTACCTGATGAGGAGCTCCAAGAAGCCACCAGAGGAAGCAGCACACTGCACTTGACGACTTCAGCACCAGGAAAACGCCCATACAGCCGCAGGTAGGCTTCACAGGACTGCCAGCAGTATTTAGAGGTAAAAAATAATGCAAAAAGCTGAAATTCAGCTTTCAAAATGGCTCCAAAATGTGGAGCTAACATCGCGGTGGCCATCTTGTTTTGTGCGCTCACGCAAATCCTGAGTTCAGTCTTTGAGTGTGTGACATCAGTTCTTGCCTGAGTTGGTACACTAAATGCCTAACACCACCCTCTGCTCGCCAACACTACCACAAAAAGAGAGTAAGCTGCTATCTACTTTTATCTCTGCCTACCTTTGGGGTTCCACTGGACTCTGTGCACACTATACCTTACTTTGGTATAGTATATACAGAGCCAGCTTCCTACATAATGATAAGCATTTGGGGCATCCTAAGAAAGGCTACTGTAATAGACACTGATCTGACACTTTAACCTTCTATTACATATTGAAAAAGGAGAATCTTGGGGGAATATCTACCACAGAATTATCATACCAGTACCCATATTCCTACATATCGCCCGCATGACCTAAGGGATTCGGCGGAGATGCTGCATGACTCTTCCCCCTCATATAAATGCTACGCCCTAGGAGGTGGGGTGACTAGGGCTAAAAACAGCCCAGAGAGGGGTGCCATATACAGCCCCCTCCCCTTTATTTAAAAGAGTGGCCATGGGGAATGGGGTCCCCGGGGTCTAACAAGGCTAAGGGAGAGAGGCCATGTTGCCCCCTCCCACTTCTTTAAATAAGTGGCCCTGGGGAATGGGGTTCCCAGGGCAGATGAAAAGGTAACCTATCCTGCACCTGGTGGTCAATCTGTATTCAACTGTTCAGGGACAGCCAAGTTCCACCAGATACTCAAGCCCTGTTAATTAACAAACACCCTACTAAGGACACTCATTATCTGTATCAAACGCCTGACAGTCACTGAACCAACATTAAGAAATGAAGTGGATATGAGTAGAAAAGTGGTTACTGTTAACAGTGTTTACACCATGGACAAGGTTTGCTCTGTATCACACCATTTGCAGACAGTGAAAGTCTCATAAGAAATATGTCAATAAGTATGAAAAAGTATCTACTAAACACAATTTACACTCAATGCAAAACGTGCCCTAAGAGTGACTATTCAAATAAAATAACCACGGTCTGAAGGTGCTAAAGATCATACAGCATGCAGCCTGTGGCTGCTGGTGACAATTTAAAGTGGTGATGCGTAAGAGTGCCTCTACGAGTGTAATAGACAAGACAGAGAGAGTATGGACTATGGAGATAGAAGTGCATGCATCGAATATACTAGCAGAGTACTTTGTAAAGGGTCTACAAGTTGCGATGCACTGACCCACTCCAACCCCCGAGCACGCTCACTCACCCACATCGCTCCTCTCTCCAAGTTTTGATACAAAACTTATGACCGCTGAAGGTCGAGGGAGAGAAAACAGAAACCGTAAACGGTGGATTTATCTATATTGGCAATGCGGCCTTTGAAATAGAGCCAGCAAAATAGATTAGAGGCTTGGCAACCGGCGACAGAGATCTGTGCGTAAATTTGCATGTAGCAAAATCGAATCTTAAAAAAGCAGCCTCAGCCGTAAAAAATTCCAAATTAATGAAATAAGCACCGTACCAATATTAATGTGGATGGATGGATGATAATGCCAGACATGTTATTTAAGGGCCTTGAGAAATTCCGATGTTGGGTTGGTGGCACCAGCCGACTCACAGACATAAAACGCTGACAGAGATTATCTACCCTACAGTGAAACCGATTAAGTATGTAAGCACAACATTCTCGGTACATCTAAAGAGAAAACTAATGGCATCTAGATATGGCACTTTGCCATCCTTGGCCAATCAACTGTCTTGGAAATACACTTAGACTATGTGGTGCACAGTGGTAGCACCTCTGCTTTATGCAGTTTAAAAAAAGGGAAAATAAAATGATATTAACTCAAAATTATTGTCATTTGATTTTTTCCTGTCACTTCATCTTTGTGGAGCACTGCTGCTTTCAGAGCAGGGGGAGGAGAGCTTTGCACTCCCTATGTGAGCATGAATATTTGGCCAGCCTCCTTGGCCAGCCAAACAGTCCTGCGTACATAGCATGTTCTCCGTGGAGGTTGCATTACAGCCTGTGTGGAGAACACGCCTACCCCTCCAGCCCCTGGCTGAGCACCATGTTATGGCGCTCAGAACAATAACAACGCTGCATTGCATTTTAGCTCTCCTGAGTGAGCGGATTCACATCAAGGAGAGACATTTCTCTGTGTGCCTTTGTAGGTGGGGCCTAGCTCATTGCCCTAGGCTTCAGTGCTGGTTGTAGCCCTTTTAGATACTGATACCGATTTAAGTAATTGATAAGGTTGAATCGTTGTTTACACTAGAGCAAACAGACTAGGCCACCTCACATTGAGCTGTGGTATTTTAACTTTATAACCAGCTTTAATATTCTGATCTTAGGGCCATATGTAGGTAGCTAAATACCGGTCGGTAACGGACGAAATTCAGAAAATTAGCCGCTAGCGATGGGTATTTAGCTTTTTCTAATGTAGGTGGCTGGCTTTAAGGATTCGGTAATTTACCGATTTGGTAATTTAAGGAATCGGTAAATTACTGATTCCTTAAAATACTGAATCGGTAATTTACTGAATCCTTAAATCCTATGTAGGGAGCACACAAGTGAGTGCATTTTTGATTTAAGGATTCGTTATTTACCACCAACCACAAGTTGGTGGTAAATATCGAATACCTTTAAAAAAGTATTTTTGTGCTTTTTCAAAAGTGCCCTGTGGCAGACATACATGCCCTGCACACATGCATGATTCAGGGCTGCAACAGGGTGTCAATGTGACACCCTGCCACCCTTGAATATGCTCCCCCTATTACCGATTCGGTAATAGTGAATGGCTTCCCATTCATTCCTATGGGCCTCAAGGCCCATAGGAATGAATGGGAAGGTATTCCTTATTACCGATTCGGTAAATACCGAATCTGTAATAATGAATATTACCGAATTGGTAAAAATTGCAGATTTTTTACCTACATACTATTTACCAGATTCGGTAAAATTCGGTATTTAGGAATCGGTAAATAGAAATTACCTATATCTGGCCCTTAGTCATTTGCATATTCACGGTCATTGTTTCATTCCACTGGGGACTCTGAGCATCTTTCATCACTTTGTGATCATTGTATATCCTGCAAGGGCTTGCTTAAACGATTTTCTGAGTGAAGGGGCTAGTTTTCTATTTCAAGATCGGTACTGCCTGTGCTGGGCAAGTTATTTGTCTTAAAAACGTGAGTATTTTTCAAAATGAGGGCAGAGTGGACCACTGTTCTTACTCGTATAAACACAACCAGGATTCTAGCTGAGGGTTGATCTTGATTCTTGTAAGACAACGCTTCGTAGGGAGCACACTGCACGGAAAGCACTGTAGAAGGAAGCGCTCGGGGAAGGGCTGAGAAGGGAGAGTTCACCTCCTAACTGCAGGTCATGGATTGACAAACTGGGAGTGTATTGAAAGTCTTATGTCCTGATAGCTTGAGCGGGATCAGTCGAGTATGTTTGCTGGCGTTTTTCTTCCCTCTTGTTGTTGGGGTTTCGGCAGATGCAAGGAGCAGAGGTGACTGTGGCATTTCCGCTGCCCCTTTCCTACCTGAAACAAATAAACTAATAAAGGAAATTGAATGATATTTCATGCAGAAGAATTTGAAGTCTAGATTACTAGAAAAGGATGACGCTGAGAAATGTTTTCAAGTGTCTTTCAGTATTTTTCTTTTATTGAAAGACTACGTTAGAGGCAATAAATAACTCTTACATTGTATGCTCATCTTGCTAAAGATATATGGGCAGTGCTGCATGGGTGGTGGTGTCAGCTAACCTTTTCCAGTCCCCCGTCTGTCCATTATTGGAGTTTTGTTATAGCAATGCATACTAATTTTGTATATTTTTGTTTGCGTGTGCTGATTAGAAGGATCCCTCTTATAGATCCATCATGGATGTTTCGTGGAACCAGCAATTTACTTAGGTGCATATCTGCATAGTAATGTTCTCTATGTTTGAGGCAGTTTATGAGACAGATTGTGCAGGAGGCTGGAATTAAATTATGCACCAGATATCCTTAGGGCCCTTCATTTGGTTTGGTCAGAGGGTAGATTTTGCTTTTAGAAACGTATCTGGGACGCTTTTTACATTAAAACTATGCTGTAGGGTTGATCTGAACATCACAGGTCACCTTCCAGGATCCCAAATTAAGCGCTATTATTAGGCAGTGTAATTCTTCTGATACTGACTAATGAGCCAGCAGACTTAGAATTTGTATGAGGCAGTGGTGTTCTCAGTTATTCATTCTTTTAGAAGAGGAGATGGGATAAAAAGGATACATCACTTATCAGAGAGCTCCTTTTGTTTGTTTGGTGACCCATGATGTTTCAAACTTCTCGTATAAATGTTATTGGTATCCCAAATCATGAAAAAGTTTACATTTACCAGTTATTTTAATATGTTAATCATAAATAAATGTCCAGCCCGGGCTACAATTATTAGAATTCTTGTATCCAAGGTTAATGTTGTGGACAATGATTATTTTAACTTTCTATGGTAAAGTACCATTATAGGTTGGTTACTGGTGACATCTCTGCCGGTTTAGAGCCTCATTACATGTCAGAGTGAAGGCACTTACTCTTTGAATTGTTATCATTCTGAGTAACAAACTACAAGCTCTGTCTGTCTAGTATTCATACGGTAATGCATACATTCTCCATATAAAATGGTACAATCTTTCAGGTTGACTTAGCCTCAGGAAACTGAGGGGCATATTCTCAAGGAGCTATTGCTGAGTTAACCGCACTTTATCGCAGCCAAAGTTGCAATACATTTTATCACCTCATTCACAAGCTGGTGCTAACAGCCAATAGCACCAGTTTACCCGCAATAGCAGCCGCAAAAACCATCCCCACAGATGACCTCGCTAATGAGCTGCAGCGGCGGAAGCAGCGAATGCAGCGGCGGTTGTAGTTGGAGGGCGGTGACCTATGCTCTAGGCAGTTGAGTGTCAAGCATTGAGCAGCGGAGTGGCAGGGTTATCAAGGTGTGGGAGTGTGTGCTCCGGATCTAGGCCCCGGCATTAGCATCAGCATCAGCATCTGTTCATCGGGCCAGTATACAGAGGAAGCAAGGGTGTTAGGTAAGAGTTGGAGCATGAATCTACACGCTTAGCAAGAGGAAATTTGAAGTGAGCGTGGTGAACCCACTCCAGCCCCGAAAAGAACTGCACCTTGCACCGGGCGTCCAGCTTATAGTACTTATAGCACTTAGTACACAGTACATAGTAACAGCAGAAGTAAGCAGAGATAAGGAGGAACAAGGAATAAGGAGAGCCGTGGAGGTGAATGGAGGAGAGCGTCGAAATCCTGAGCACTGCACCTGCTATCAGCAACAGCTGAACACCCTGTCAACATTCAGAGGGAAGGAGGGTAGCAGTTAAAGATGTGCAAATAAAGTAATGTGCTCAGGGAGAATAAGAGGAGCGCGGGAGGTAGTACGGAAAAAGCAGAAATTGCAAACCAGGTCTGCTTCTGCTGACGAGGACAATGATATCAACTATGTTGTAAAGGTGACTTTAATGGAGAAGTCTGGCATGGAGGAGACATGTATAATAGCACAGTGCCTTGATAGAACTACAAATTGTGAAAAAATAAAAAGGGTAGGGAAGGCAGACTTTTTGAAGAACCCCTGTTGATGTACTGCTCACATATCGAAAAGACTTGCATAGTAGAGAGCTACAAAGCCCGATTCAACCACAGGCAATGTGGCCTTCCATATTGGCCCCAGTAAAATCATGAGCAAAAAAGAGGAATTGAAATCTTGTTAAACATAAAAAGAAAAGTTAAAAAACCCTCGTTTAACTTGGAAACCTGTCATCTAAGTAGTGACCGGCTACATGAGAAGGCAAGTTTCGTTATAGTGGCCCAGCAAGGGGGGTCGCCAGTCATTTAGGAAGTAGGAATTAACTGCGTTCCACAAAGGAACTTGAAGCTGCCTAATAGTAGAAAGGCGCAAGTAGGGCATAAGGAACTAATGTCTCTGACTTGTTTGGTAAAAGAAATCCAGATTCGAGATGGTATATATGGTTAATTTGGAAGAATTAGACGACTTAGAAGGAATAGATCCTGTTCGGAAATTAAAATTCGAAATGGAGTTAACAGAGGTATTGGACACTGTTGGGGATATTGCAGTATCTGTGGCGATAAAGTTGCCTCCAGAAAAAGTATATGAATCATTGGACGATCTAATTCTTGAACCACCCCATGACCTATTTCAGAGAAATGATGACATTGGAGATAATATAACACCAGTAAAAATAGAAGCTCAATCAGAAATTAAACATGAGTTACCACAGAGAGTGGACAGGGTTGAGGTAAATTAACTACCAGGGGCTCAAAATGTTGGGTCCCCGGTAATGGGCTCTCTGGCTGCTGATATGCAAGTTAGATCTCCAAGTAGAGAATCATTGGGGGAAAAAGGCTTGAATAACAACACTTGGGGGATTTTACTAAATTCTAGGCCTGAGCGGTAAATTCCGTTCCAATTCCGGAATTTGGTTAATTTTGCGTTCCGCAGAGAACGCAAAATTGCCTAAAATTCTGCATTCCGCGACTTTGCGAAATTATTTGCTCGTTCACGTTCACAAAATGTGTGTTCACGAGATATATCCCCCGAGCACACAAACAGTGATTGCGAACAGTAAAAAAGCATCGCGAACAAGCAATTCCACGAGTTTGCTGAATTTCTGCGTGTTCGCGGAGATATTTTACCGTTTAGCGGAGATTTGCGTAACACGATTACGCAAATTACGCCCTCATTTCAATCAGTGGTCAATGCATTGACATATCAATCAAGTAAATTGGATATCCAGGTGGAACTTTTAAATACAATGGCGTTATATATTACCGAGATTGTTACAAAAATTGGGGCATTAACTCAGCTGATCCTAAGGGCGCAGGCAGAAGCGCATGTGGAGGTATTGCCCAGAATACTTGTGAATGTCTCCCAGTATTGGAGAAACTGTCCTTGTTGCCTGGGATGCTGGAACAGGTTCAGGAAGAAATAAAGGGGCAATTACAATCTGCTAAAGAAGGGATGTGCCCAGTAGTTCAAAGAGTTAACAACAATGAGAAAGCAAAGGGAAATAAACTTGCCTGAGTCAGCGAACAGGTGAAGGGGAGCCTTGGGTGAGAAATTTCAAGTTTCTGAGTAACAACGTAGACATAATACAGGGGAGTTATCCAGAAAAAAACTTAGACAAACCCATTGCGTACATGAAAAGCTTTTAAATGATCATTCATCGTCTAGCATACCAGATAAGAATGGGCCTGGTGAGCAGAGAGCCCTAGAACCATCAGCAAGAGGGAAGCAGTCAAGATATTTAAGCCCTCAAAGAGACAGAGAAAAAGACTTAGGAAATGCCACAATAAAAAAGAGGTGGAGAAGAGTCCAGGTCTCCAAGGGAAGGTGTATATATTTTGCGCAAAATTAAGAAAACAAGTGGCACCTCCGGAACAAGAAACGAGTGATGGCAAGGTAAGGGAAAATAATGTGGAGAAGGAAAATGAGAATGTACCAGTTAGCGCGAAAGGGAAAAGGATGAAGAGAAAGGAGGGACAACTGGAAGAGAACCAACAGGGATTAGACCAGACCAAAAACAGTAAAAGATTAACCAAATTAAACAGTTAAGATGGAGGAGCCCTTGGAAACA
This sequence comes from Lissotriton helveticus, assembly GCF_964261635.1. Lineage (NCBI taxonomy): Eukaryota > Metazoa > Chordata > Amphibia > Caudata > Salamandridae > Lissotriton > Lissotriton helveticus. The sequence goes on along the minus strand of NC_136059.1, from coordinate 722,563,949 downwards.
TTACTCAAAGCTCCGGGAGTAGAGAAAGGCTGGGAGGAGAAAGATGTAAAGGTGATGCAACAAGTATGTGAACAATCACTAAGGAATTATTATGAGCCCCAAGGCGAGCGGAGGCAACGACCGCAGGAAGAACTTCAATTGGGAAAGATTGACCGAAATGAAACAGGGCTGGTTAAGAATATTCAGCATGAAATTGTCTGCACGATTCAGCAGGGTCAAAAAGACAGGCCAATTCGGCACAGCTCGCCTAGTATTCATTGTAAAATGATATTTGTACCAAAAAATAAATCTAGGGGTCACTTTGCTTGAATAAATAGAGGGTCTATGATTCGCATGACCAAGCAAATAGAGGCTTTACAATACATTCAGTTACATTTGTAAGTAACCCGATGTGGGGAGGTGAGGAATCGACAATGATCACATGGGGGACTGCTGAGGTAGCGGACCAACTATGGGTGTAAAAAGAGAAGTTTTAAACTTGGGGTATTGAGATGATAAGGGAAAAGGAGGAACCCTATCCCCAGTTTCTAAAACCGAAGGGTAGAGAAAATCTGTTCAAGAGAGTTGATGAAGCAAGAGGTAGGGGAAGACAGAAACTAACAAAAAGCCCACAAATGGGTAATAAAAATCAGAAATCAGGTATAACGACAATCTTGAAAGGGGCAAGGAGTAGCTCAATTACCCCTTTAAGGGACAATAAAACCCTTCAGGCAGATAACCACATGGACGACAAGGGGAGCGAAACTCTTTACTCGAAGTCGGACTGGTCCTGGCTCTCAAGTACCTTGAATATCAGGACAGACAAAGACGTAAGATACTGACAGGATAAAAACAATTTCTTTGACCACAGAAATAAAGATGACACCAGCTCATGGATTATAGAGAGTCTGGCAGCAAATGTAGACATCTGCTCAGGGAACATAGAGGGTCTAGCAGCAAAGGTACATATATTAGAAGGTTTCAGATAATCCTCTTTCAAGAAACATGGGCACAGGAGGAAATTAAGTTACTGGCATACCTATGCTACAGCACGCAAGCAATTAAAACAAAATTGAAGGGGCGAGCAGTAGGAGGTTTGGCCTTGTATGTTACAGTGGCTTTAAAAATAAAGATCAAAGAAGTGGAAATTGACCATACGAACATTCAAGCAATTAAGTTCTGGCCTCTTAGCACAGGAAATAAGACTCCTTTGATGATAATAAATTTATATCTACATCCCCTTGGCAGCAAGTAAAAAGAAACAATAGATAAAATATTGAGCCTATTGTCAACACTAAGCATGACGAATCCAGTTCCTTGGATCATCTTGACAGGGGATTTTAACATGAATTTCTTCCAGTTGGCGCCTAGGGATCAAATATTGGAGGTGATTGATCAAATTTGGCATATCCCGGCAAACGATGCAATTAAACAACGATCTGACTGAATGGGCAAAGAAACGGTGAAAAATCTGGAACATCACGGCCTTTAAGTTTTGAATGGCCAAGTTCCAGCTCAGGTGACCCATTTCGCGGGTCAATCTAAAGCTGTTATTGATTACACCTTAGTGTCCCTCCCATTATACCAATCAATAATAATCTATAATCTGGGAAATCGGCTGGAAAGTGATCACCAGCCACAAATGATCAGCCTCAATCTACATATTACCTGACACGGCCAAAGCGCCCCGGACTTAGGGGAGCCTATTGGTCTGAACTATAGAAGGTTAAACTGGACAGTAAATAATATACAAAATATCGAACAACAAGCAGGAGACCAGTGGGAAGAAGAGTTAAATAGAATAGATCAAAATCCATTGACCCTTTGGGAGCAGTTCATAATTAACCTAGTAGAGAAAAATGCTGTGCATTCAAAAGGTCTGGTAACAACGGCTACAACTTTTCCCCAAAAAATGACTGTTCAACTTAAGATAGCGAAAAGGAAATTAAACAATTTCCTGAGGGTCCTAAGAAATCAAGCATCTTCCAATGTCAGGAGTAAGATATTACCAAAACTGAGGTCGCTCTATAAAAAAGAGGTATGGATACAAACAAAAATTGAACTTGATCTGTTCTGTAGTAAAATCAATTATGCAGCAAAATGTAAAGATGCACGTGAGTTTTGGAGACTGGGTAATCAAGCCAACGGTAGGAAACAACAACAAGTGGCCACAAATATATCGGAAGAAGTCTGGGAGAAGCATTTGGGATCTATGACAGGTTGCACAAGAAATATAACAAAGCCAACAGAAGTAAGTTCAGTGGAAAATACAAGGGACAATGGTAATGCAAGGGAAAACAGGCAGCTAATGATCCAACAGACAACAGTGGAAACATTTTTAAGTTCTAGCATACGGGGTATTGCTCCTGGGCCAAATGGCCTTCCTCAAGCACTATTTAAAGAAAATCCACAGTATTGGGCAAAGAAACTGTCAAACTTATTCAATCATGTATTAACGAAGGAAGAAGTCCCAGATAAATGGAGGGGTTCTAATTGTGGTGCCGATTTACAAAGCTGGTCAAGTCTCGGATCCTGCTAATTATAGACTTATAGCGTTAATGGATTGTGATGCAAAGTTTTTTGCTAAGTGTTTGCTAACAGAACTAACGG